>NC_090305.1:30677500-31927500 GCF_039906515.1 Pseudorca crassidens
ATCGTGTGCTTGTCTCATGATATGCCCACCCGAACGACACCCTACGCCTTGGGAAAAACAGGTATCAGGACAGGTACCGGAGGGAAGTTTCAATCGAGAATCTACAAAACTAGGGAATTCCCTGGTGGTCCAGTGGTTAGGACTCCACCCTTTCACTGCCAAGGGCCTTGTTTCAATCCCTGGCTGGGGACTTAAGATCGTTCAAGCCGCGCGGCAAAAAAAAAAAAAAAACCTACAAAACTAGACTTCCTTTTTTCTGTCCAGCACCTTCAAACTGATATTTTGTTTGAACTCAATTCCATCCCACCCCAGAAACTGTCAAATTTACCCTGGCTGTACCTTCTGCAAGATGAAGGCCATCCTGACCTTCTAACCTCCTTCAGCCCCAGCTTCAAAAACCCTAAAGCAGGCCCAGTCTCTGAGGTCCCACTCACCCAGGACGGGAGCTCAGACTTTCCTCTGGTCTGCCCAGATGGAATCAGTGTTATGTCGGTTCCTTCCTCTGATATCCTCCATCTCAATCTCATACATAGAAGTATAAATATATAAATAGATATGGGGATTCTGATCAAATGATTCAGTCCCTATATCTAAATTTAGGATTTATATGCCAGCCCCTCTTTGTTCCTGAAAGATCCAGTTTTTTGTTGCTGTTTTTAATCTCACACAAAAGAAGTCAGTGAAAATTAAAACAAAAGACTGTTCAAAGGAGTAAAAACCAGAAGCTGATGCCCTCAGGTGTGGCACTGGCATTCCAGTTTAGCTGTTTCTTCCGCTAAAGAGCAGAACAAAGCCTGGTCCCTTTGGGCCATAGATTCTCTTCCTGAAAAAGCGAAGGGGTTAGTCCCTCAGAGCCAGAAGGCAACTCAGACCTGAGTGTGTGATTCTCACTCCACCTGGCGCCTCCTGACTTAGGACCCAGGAGAGAGGAAGTAAAAATGCCCGCTGACCATAAAAAGGCATTTGGACTGCGCTTCCGGGAGTGCAAAGCCGCCATCGCGTCCATGTCTGATTCTGATAGGCAGATGCCATCATTCCCGTTTGACACAGATCAGGAGACTGAGGCTCAGAGGGATTAAATACCTCTGCCAAAGGCAAACCTCAAGGAGCCTGGCCTCCTGTGACTGCCATTCTCACCACTCCCTGCTGCTTCAAATTGTTTACATGCTGGGATTAATAATCCCTCTCCTTATGGGACACTGGGCTGGGAACCCCTGGAGGGCAGGGCCTATATTCTATTCATCTTTGTGTCCCCCAGGGCATCAGCATTGTAGGTATCCAATAAATGCTTGCTGGAATTGCTTTGAACTCCACTGAAGCTTTCTTAGAAGTGGGTGGTTAGACTTAATACACCCTGGCTTTAAAAAGAAAAGTCCCCCACACAGCTGCTTTGAAAGTTTAAAGGTTGAGGAAGCCAGGTCTCTGCAGGGGCAAAGGCAAACAGCAGTTTCTGGGGAACAGTGGCAATGCAACCAGCAGGAATCCCAGAGCAGACGACCCCTACTCACTACTGCGCAAAATGTGTCTTGGGCAAGTGGCATCAGCATCCCCTGGCGCTTATTTGAAATGCAGAGTCCCAGGCCCACCCCGGAGCCGCCGAAGCAGAACCTGCATCATAAGCTCTCCGTGCCAAAGTCTGAGAAGCTCTGGGGGGTGGCAGAAACTGCAGAAACCAGGCAGCTCACCAGCTGTGCGCCCTGCAAATGCTCGGGGTGGGGTTTTACTCTGTGCAATGTGGTTTCCAACGCTTGGTTTGTTTCTGGAAAAAGAGCAGTAGGTTTGCTTCTGGCAAATGAGCACACTTGATTAAAATTCTAATTCAATCAGGAAGGCGAGAGAAGGGCCCTCTTCCTTATGGGAAGTCAGATCCTGGAGGGCATAGGTTCCTCCAGATTTCTGAAATTCCATCTAGGTCTCCACCAGGGGACACTGGCAAAGTCTGGAGACGTGTTTGTTTGTCACAACTGGGAAGGATGGTGTTACCGGCATCTAGGAGGAAAGGCCAGGGGTGCTGGCTTCCACCTCGTTGGCCAGTGAATCGGTTTCTGCTCCAATCCAGAGAAAAAGGGTGGATTTACCAAATTTAGGGAGGTCTGGGAGCTTTCGAAAAGAACCATGCCAACCTTTAAAAGCTTATCCTTCACAAGCACGAGAGAAGTTGAAATAAGACTCAAGGAGTAAAGTAAGGCTGGGATAGGTAACTGAGAACAGGAAGAGCAGGGGAAGGAAGAAATGTGGCACCGAAAGGCCAACACCCAGAAAGTACATATAAAAATCTTGTTTATTACACAAAATACTTTCTTATTCATAAGAAAGACTTAAATACTCCCCTTCTCCAAATACATCAGGTTTTTCTCACTTCTCTGTTTTCCAAACCTCTTGAAATGTGGTTATAATGGGAAAAAATAAACTTCTTTTCCCAAAACTATTTTTTAAAGGAATGTGTAAAAGTCACCAGAGATCAGATACCACATCAACAACTCAAGAAAGGAACACCGGAGCTGCCCTTGAACGACTGATTTTGTAACATGCTTCACACTTGCCTCCCCTCCTCCACAGGACTCAGAAGTCACCAATGTGGGTCGGGAAAGGATGGTTCCCTGAGCATCTTGCCCAGGGTCCCACCGCAATCTTCGGGCACTTGTCCTGCCAGGAGCTCAAGGCCTTCTCCAAAACAAGAGAAGGACACCTGAAGGGCCAGGGGAGCTCCCAGGAGTGGGGCAGGCGGGAGAGAGCTGAGAACGAGCCTGGCACGGCAGAGTGTGAAAAGCACCATCATTTCCGATTGAAATGCGAGGGGAGGTCCATTCCTTCCCATAAGTAGGTTGAGCAGAGTAATTCCGTCCTCTTTTGTGTTTGCCAGGCTCAGGGGTGACACAGGCAGGGATGCCTGGTGCATTCAGGATCCCTTTACTGCGCGGCTTCCGCGGATACACAGTCCGGGGGCAGCTCCATCAGTTGCCATCCCGGGCATCCGGCTGCGGCTGCGGCTGCGGCCCCAGGGACGAGGCCAGTTTCGTGAGGGCCCTCGCTATGACGTCCAGGTGGCCATTCATCGTCCGCAACTCCACCAGGATGTCCCCGACGCTGGCTTCCAAGGTCGCGGCGGCGGCGGCGGCGGCGGCGGCGGGCCGGGCGCAGGGCGGCGGGGAAGCGCCCGGGTCCTCCGCGCCCTCCTCCCTGCCTGCCGCGCCCGGGCGCGGGGCGCAGGTAGCCGGCCGATCACGCTCATCCCCGCGGACGCCGGGAGGGGTGGTCGAGGGGCAGCCGGGCAGCCAGTCGACGAGGCGCGGAGCTCCCTCCGGGGAGGAGGCGACCACCGAGTAGAGGCCGGCGCGCCGGGGGGCGCCCGAGCCCGAGGCGGGAGGCGCAGGGGCGGCGGGGAGCGGCGGCAGCAGCGGGGCCAGAACCGAGGGCCCCGGGGAGAACGCCTGGGGCTCGCAGGACGACGAGGGAGAAGGAAGCGCGGTGGTGGAGGGGCCTGGGTCCTCGGAGGAGAGGAACAAGGTGGTCGAAGACTGGGAGTCCAAGGTGCTGGGCTCTGAATCTGTCAAGGAGGAAACGAGAAAGGGTCACTCGGGCATTTATTGAGCGCCAGTTGTATGTCCGGCTCCATGCTAGGTATAAAGGAACTGAGTTAGAAGGTGGAAACTTATTTCCTACCCCTAGATCCGATAAGGAAGAGTGGGTCTCAGGAGCACGGGAATCCCTAGGCAGGGGAGACCATGGAGTCCAGCAAGGCATCCTGGTGGCTAAGGCTCTCTCCTGAGGTCTAGAGAGGGGCACTGCTGGGAAGACAGCAAGGGAGTTCCAGGCAGGGGCGGAAGTTGCAGCCTGTTCGCAGGCAGTCTTGCCAAGGACAGTAGGTCAAGGTTGTGAAAGGAGGACCCCTCCACCCCCCTCAGAAGCAGAAGTGTGTTAAGCAGAGGGCTCCCTCCACTGTCCCAGCAAAGCCAAGCTCTCAGGAGGAAGTTGAAAGAGTTTGGGGCCAGGAGCCAGATCTCAGCGCTCTGCCAGAAAAGGCCATGGAACCTCGGGCCAGACCCTTCCCCCCTTGAGGACTTGGTTTCCTATCCCAGTGACCCCTGGGTCCCAACCAGGACTGATCAACCTGCCTTCAAAAGTCTTCAGCTTGGGGCTTCCCTGGTGGCGCAGTGGTTGAGAGTCTGCCTGCCGATGCAGGGGACGCGGGTTCGTGCCCCGGTCCGGGAAGATCCCACATGCCGCGGAGCGGCTGGGCCCGCGAGCCATGGCCACTGGGCCTGCGCGTCCGGAGCCCGTGCTCCGCAGCGGGAGAGGCCACAACGGTGAGAGGCCCGCGTACCGCAAAAAAAAAAAAAAAAAAAGTCTTCAGCACGGGTCTAAGTTCACAGGGGGCCGCACTCAAAGACTCTGTAAGCCTCCTGCTGTGAGTTCTCCCCTAATCCCCTGAGTCCCCACGTAGAAAGTGGGCAGCAGCTCTTTGCAACTGGGTATAGCAGCAAGGTTTACCAACCTCAGATCAAAGGATCCACCTCAATGCCAATGACCTCAGCTGTTTCGGCCTCCCTGTTCCCGCCTTTGGGTAGACGGCTCGTGCTCACCCTGGAAGCGGTTCTGAGTCTTACTGGAGCCCATTCTCCGAAGGCTTGCTCCCAGCTCCAGCTGGAGTGTCTACTCTTGGCTCTCCTCATTGGCAGTTTGGGTGCCCACCTTTATGCCCTGCCCTTGAGGGGTTCCAAGCCTTTCAAAGGCAGAGCTTGCTCTATTACCTCGGCCTGTTATCTTGGGGAGGTGTGGGTGGGAGAATGACATGACGACAGAGCCGGTGAGTAAACACGTTCCCCATTGCTTGTGAACGTGTGTGCTCTCGCTGCCCCTCATGGGTGAGCTGTTCCGTCATTTGGGAGTTGAGTCTTGCGGAGACTCAGAGCAATCATCTGGCGAGAGTTTGTTCCCTCATCCTGACTTCAACTCAACCACATTCTCACAGTACTCACAGGTCCCAGATGTTCCAATGTCCAGTCGGTATGGTTGTGAATTTGGTCTGATGGGAGCAGAGAAGCAATGGCTCTTCGGGGACCGCAGTTGAGGAGAGCCACCCGTGTGCCCGAAAACTCCTCTGATGGAGATCGCATGGGCACTTTCTGCTATTGGCTTTCACAGAACTGCCTCTCTTCCACCAGAACTTCAGTTCCTCCGGTTTCTGTGAGGCTCTTCTTTTGTTAACCACGCATCTCTGACACTTCTGGGCACATCACCCTCGTGAGTTGAAAAGAATCAAAGAGAAATCCTACAAACTGTTGGCTCTGCTTTTGCTTGAGCACGATGTTAATAAGCTTCACACACAGCAGACAAGAGGCTGTTATATATAATCGAAAAGAAGTCTAACAAGGAAAATGAGATAGAGGCAGGTACCCAAAATGTTCTAGCGCAGTGAATTTCCATGTGCAGTCCATTCCCCTGGGACATTGTTAAAGGGCAGGTTGTGATTTGGCAGGTCAGGACTGGGGCCAGAGACTCGGCATTTCTAGCCAGCTCCCAGGTCACGTGGGTGCTGCTGGTCTGGGGACCACACCTTGCAAAGCAAAGGTGTAGACCAAATATACAAGGTTGGCAATAAAGCTTAGGGTTCACAATCGTAGAAACTGGAGTAACCAGGGGTAGAGGAGCGACCTAGAAGCCTCATATGATCATGAAGATAGTAATAGTAATGATGTGATGACCTCGCCTAGCCATCAGAGGAATAAGAGAGGTGGCCTATTCTACTGTTAGTTTGATGGTTTTCCAGCAAAGCCTTGAACGAGTGAGCACTGGCTTAGGGAGGAGTGAAGGGTTCTTAAAGAGGAAAGCCCTTCACTGCTGTTTAAGCTAAAACTTCAAAGATTTCTGCAGTGACCATGCATGAACATGCCTTGCCTTGTCACTGACCTTTAGCAGAAAGTGACTGCTTCTTTCCATGCCTGTAAGTCAAGGTCTTCTGAGTACTTTCTGTTCAATCCTATTGCTGAGTCAGGCTGAATCATTGCTCGGCTGGTAACTATGTACCTTGAACGGCTGACCTTTTCTATCTCTTTTACACTCACTTGGCATTCCCTATCACCACCACTTAAACCCACCTGCCTGGGCCTAGGCTTTCCCTGGGGGACGCCTGTGGAAGAGGTGAAGTGTGCAGCTGGCTACAGGAACCTGCAGTTCGTTTGCAAATAAACCCTTCAGATCATCCCCTAAAACCTGCCCCTCTTGCTACCTTCCCCTTCTCAGTAAGTGACCTTCCCTTTGTTTAGCCAAACACCCAGGACAAACCCTTGACCCATCTCTTTCCCTTACTCCCCACATCCAATCTGCCAGCAGTGGTTATAGCCTCTGCCTTCAAAGTATATCCAGCATCTGATCAATTCTCACTGGCTCAGGCAGTGGTCCAGCTACTGGTGGCTGAGCTGAGACCAGAAAACGGGGCTCCTGAGTTCCAGGCCAGTGCTTCCTCTGCCACACCCAAAAGCTTACTGGATTTGAATGAATCATTTAGAACTCTCCCCTGGCTCTATTGTGTCTCCCCAGCCCTCCTGGCCACCCTCCACCATTTGCCCAGGAAAATTGTTTGCTGAGTCATAGCCTCTTTTTTATATAAGATAATTTATTACATTACATTTACATTTATTCATTAAGTCATTCAACAAATATTTATTGAGCACCTACAATATGCCCAGCAGAATGCTCCACAGTGTACAGAGCCAGACCTAAATCCTGACCTCACTGTGGAGACAGAAATTAATCAAATAATTGCATAAACAAATGTGTAATTGCAACAGTGCTATAAGCATCTAAAAGAAAAGGGAAGGTTTGACCTAATCAAGGAAGATTCCCTGAGGAAATGCTGTTGGAGTGGAGTAAGGATGAGTAGTTAAGTAGGAAGAGAGGAGAATGTTGATGCATAAGCAAGGGCCTGAGGCAGAAGGGAGTGCTGCAAATATGTGGGACTTCCAGAGAAAGCCAGTTTGCTGCGAGTGGAGAGAGCCAGGGGAAGGAAGTGTGAGGTGAGATGAAGCTCAAAAAGGAGAGCAGGGGCCAGGAGATGGAGTGTGTGATAAACACTGCCAGTATTGCTCAATATCCATTTTCTTCCTCTTTTTCAGCTGGTCCATGACCACTTAGAATAAAGATTACATTTTCTAACCTCTCTTCCAACTAGCTCTAGGCTTGTCACTAAATTCTGGGCAGAAAAATGTCAGTAGAAGTGCTATGTACAATTCTTTGTTCCTGTGCCTGGGTTTTGGTTGCGATGGCAGGTGCTCAAGCAGCCCATTTGGACCATGAGGTAGAAACCACATGCTAAGGATTATAGAGCAGAGAACTGAGTCCCTGAGAATTTTGAAGAACTGCTATACAAATTCTAGCTGGCTCAACTGTAGCCTTTTTGTATGAGAAAATAAAATCTTACCTATTCAAACTCCTGTTAAATTGGGTTTTCTGTCACTCACAGCCAAACCAAATCCTGATAAACATGGCTTTGCTGAATTTATTAAGGGGTTTTGTCATTATTCTATGAACGATGGAAAGCTTTGAAAAAGTTTTAAACATAAGTGTGTGTGTCTGTATGTGTGTGTGTGTGTGTGTGTGTGTGTGTGTGTGTGTGATATGATCAGTTTTGTATTTCGAAAAGTTCACCTGGCTGCATTGGGCAAGAAGTGGACAGAATAGAAGCCAGGGACACAAGTTAGAAGGTTGCCATTGCAGGTGAGAAATTACAAAATGACAGTGGCTTTTGCTAGGGTGGTAGCTAGAGACGCAGAGAAGTAGACAGCTTCTAGAGACAGCTGGGACCCAGAAACATTAGGATTCACTATCAGCAGGGATGCAGGAGGTGGGGGAAAAGGCATCAGAGAAATGGGTGCACTCCTGGCTGCTGCTTCAGTGCAAGGTTCCAGAAATTCTGGCTGCAGAAGGGGAACTTTCCCTTTCTTATGCTCTGGAGTCTGGGTGGCCCCTTCCCAGCCCACACCCAGCCATGCAGCATAGCTCAGCTCTGACACACCTCAGCAGAGGCAGCCCGTGGGAACATTTTCCCAGGAGCCTGGAGGGAGGAGAAACAGGGTAGCTTTGGACAGGGAACCAGAGAAGCAGAAGTCTGTGAGAAAAGGATGAAACCTGTCTGGGGGAGAAGCATCATCTCTCAGCAGTGCAGCCAGGCCCTGGCCTTTGATGGTTCAGACTTGGCTGGGCCACTGCCTGCTTCTTTCAGAACCCCCGGCACACAAAAGGGAGGACGAGTGTCGGATGAACTAAACCCAATAATATTCACTCCTTTTATTTTCCAGAAACGTCATGAGACCCACAGGGCAATCTTCTGGTTTTAAGACCTGGTGAGTCACGCCTACAAATACCTCTGACTCAGTGTGATCCCAAGCCCTCACCAGGCATCTCCCAGGAACGTGGCTCAGCAGGAGAGCCGGAGCAGGACAGCCTGGCAGGGGAGAGAAGGGCTGGTGTCTCTGGAAGGGGTGAAAAGGGCCGGCTGCAGTACAGACCATGGGATTCCTGACTTGACACTGACTGCTCCCAATAACAGCCAACATTGACCGAGTGCTATCCCCAAGCCACATGCTAAATTCTCTCTTCTAATCTTCATGGAAGACCATGGTGTGGATTCTGTTTGTAATCCCATTTTCTTGTGTAGGAAACTGAGGCTCTGTTATGTTAAGTACCCTGCTCACTGTCACAGAGCCAGGAGATGAATCCATGCAGCTAATGCCAAAGGCTATCGTGTGTGAAGGAGGGCACATGCTTTACGGAGTTTGCAGGGATGAGACAAGGGCTGAGAAGGAGAGCTAACACTTGTGGAGGGTCTGCTACACTCTAGGCTGATGATTTGTCACCCTGACTGCATATTAAAATCACCTGGGGAACTTTATTAAACACTACTGTTGCCCCAGCCAATTAAATCACGGTCTCTGGGGAGGGTGCCCGGGCATCTTATATTTCAAAAGCACCCATTTTATAAGATAACACTAATACACAGCTAGGGTTATTCGACAAAAGCAACTTTCATACGTTTTCTTATTTAATCCCAACAGTGGCCTTCTTCCCATTTTCAAACGGAGAAACTGAGGCTCACAGAATTTGGATAGCTTAGACAAAGCCCACAGCCACCGAGACCTGATCCCATGCCATTCATGGTGATTCCATTCTCTCTCATATCTGGGCCTCCTCCATTCTGAAAACGTGTGAACTTTCTTAATGTAAATTTCTTTTGCAATTTGCATCTTTTTTGTTCAAGGGCGAGTACTGTTCAGGCCAGCTGTTGGAGAGTAGCAGTGCAGTCTGTAGCTACTGAGTAGAATGGGCTGGCCCAGGGGCCTCTGAAACCATGGCTACGGCTTCATCCAGGCTCTGCTACAGCCAATGGACCAGGACATCTGAAGAGACGCCCGGTAGCCCTGGCCAGGATGTGCCTGCGGACTCTCCCAGAACATCGCCCATTCACTGGAGTCCCTGCCTCTGAGGAGCCATCCTCTGAAGATCAGAAGGCCCAGCCCTGGGGAAATCCTTAGTCTCTGTTTCCAGAAGCATTAGTGACTTCCCAAGGATGACATGGGAAAAGTCATCACCCTTTTACTTCCGTGTGAATTAGCCGAGCCTCTAATTTCCTAGTGGCTGAGGGCTGCGCTAATGAGAAGGGGTGTTCATCATCAATCAACTTAGTAAAAACGCAGCTGGGAAGGCAGAAGGGCAGCCAGAGACTGATTTGAGCCAAAAGATTCTCCGGCACAAAGAGTACTTTTTTTTTTTTTTGCTGTACGCGGGCCTCTCACTGCTGTGGCCTCTCCCGTTGCGGAGCACAGGCTCCGGACGCGCAGGCTCAGCGGCCATGGCTCACGGGCCCAGCCACTCCGCGGCACGTGGGATCCTCCCGGACCGGGGCACGAACCCGCGTCCCCTGCATCGGCAGGCGGACTCTCAACCACTGCGCCACCAGGGAAGCCCAAAGAGTACTTTTTAAAGAGGGGAGAGAAAGAAGTGACAGCAGGGGTCTATCCACCGATGCTCATGGCAGGATTATTCACATTGGCCAAAAGGTGGAGGCAGCACATGTGGCCATGGATGGGTGGATAAACAAAATGTGATATTGATATAATGGAACATTACTCAACCTTAAAAAGGAAGGAAATTGTAATACTTGCTACATGGATAATGCTTCACAGTATGCTAAGTGAGGCAAGCCAGTCACAAAAGCAGATACACAGAATATTATATGATTTCTCTTGGGTGAGGTTCCTGGGGCAGTCAGAGTCATAGAGGCAGAGAGGAGCATGGGGGTTGCCAGGGCTGAGGGGAGGGCGAGCGGAAAGGTAGTGTTTACTGTGCAGACTTCCAGCTGGGGAAGATGAGGACATTCCAGGAGACGGATGATGGTGAGGGTTACCCAATAATGGGAAGGTACTTAATGCCACAGAACTGTACACTTAAAACTGGATAAAATAGTGAATGTACACTGTATATATTTTACCACAATAAAAAAAAAACAGCTGGGGGAGGTGTGACGGTAATTCACAATTTTATCCATACACTTGAAGGAAGGTCTATGTACGAACTTTCTGGGATGGTTTGTAAAAGAGGAATAAGAAAAACTGGTAAAATAAATTACTGTTGAGAACATTATAGATCAGATGTAAACACCCCGAAGACTCCCCTAAGAATGAGGACCCTTTACCCAGATCTGGACCTAAACATGACTGCATCATTAAAGACTGTTCCATTCGCAATCAGCAGGGTGAAAAGTTCTAAAATAGTTTTGCTGAGACTGTGGACATAGGTTAGAAGAAAGGAAAGTCTGGAGTCTGACACTTTTAGATCCACTTTTAGACTCATTCTACTTTTGGAAGCAAAGTGATGTCAACCCTCCAAGCATTTCGCAGCCAAGCTGCTGGCTCCTCAGGGTCCCCCTTTCTCACTAGCACCACTGGCCACCGAGAACAAGTGGGGATTGTTTCAGTTCAAGAGCCTCAGGTCCTCAGCCTGGCCCCTAGCTGCCCCATCCCTTCCTCGTTCACTCTGCCCCAACTATTTCTTGAAGGTATCAGACTCATTTCGACCTCAGGGCCTTTGCACTTGCTGCTCTGCCTGGCATTCTTCCCCCCTCGAACATCCCCATGGCTCCGTCTGTTACCGCCTTCAGCCTTTGCTCAAGGTCACCTTCTCCAGCGGTCTTTTCTGGACACCCTAGTTGAAAGGACTACCCTCATTCCCCCACATCAGTTTTCTGTACCCCTCGTCCTGCCCAAAAGATGCTGTCACTGTCCCACTCATACCCTGGGGCTTATTCCAGGTGGAGGGAGTTATACGAGGCTTGGGAATTGTGGCCTGAAAGACAATTTGAAAGAGCTGAAGTGTAGGGTGCCCAGGGCTGGGAGACTTGCATGAAATGACTCACTAGGTAACAAGGACAGAGAGCTGAGCGGCTGGTCTGCTAAGGTAAGGAATTTGAGCTTGAGCAGGCGGAGGGGAGCCACTGAAGGATGGTAGGCAGGAGAGCGATAGATTTGATTTGCATTTTTAAGCGATTACTCTGGCAGCCGGCCTTGTGGAGGCTGAACACAGGGGGTGAGGCTGGAGGCAGGAAGACCAAATGTAAAAGGAACCTCTGGCTGTTCAAGGAGCTCAAATGATATTACACCAGAAAGAGACACAAGCGTGAAGTCCAGCCAACCAGTATTAGAAGCAAATTTTTTTTTTCTAGGAATGGATTGAATTTCAGCAAAAAGAGACTTTCCTGCCACCCTTTATGGACAATACAGTGAGGGCTGCCTTCTGCCCTGGTTCAGGTTGTCCACCCTGGGCCTTTCATGCATCAATATTCAATAAAAGCGAGCGTGGGTTTTATGGGATTGTTTGTTAAGCACAGAGCCAAGCTTTTCTACTCAGACAGAACGGCTCTGCCAACGTCTAAATTGGCCGTTTTTTGCATATAGGGTGTGAGGGCTATCTCTCTGTGTCTTTACGAGCACACCCACTTGGAAGGAGACATATGTGACTATATATAATATCTTTATGTGATTTTTTGAAGAGATGTTTATACAACCTGTATATTCCTTGGCATGAATATGTTTGTAGCATGCAGAAAGGGAGAGACAGAATGCAAAAGCGATTCCCACACCATAACCGACTTTGGCTCACGAAGAAAAATGCAAAATAGATTATGTTCCCTAGCAATGCCTCCAGGGTTGAAAGATTTCCAAATCCACCCATTTAATCCTTCCTCCTGGAAGGGCACTCACCTTTGAACTTTATTTTTTAAAACTATCATTTAAAAAAATAACAATCGCACAGCCCAGACCAGGCCCTACTGCAGCCCAGGCTCCCCGCCCCTATCCCATACCCCAACAAGAGAGCTAAGCAAAGGGGCCATCTTGCTTGCAAAAACAACAAACAAACAAAAAGCCCCGCGGGCTGCTTGATGAATTTGATGGAAAGAGCCAGGCTGTAAAAGACGGCATTTTGGCTTTAACAAGGCCAGGAGCCCGGAGCGAGCGCCGCCAGCTGGGTAGTCTGAACCAACCCAAGAATATTAGAACCTGGGGTCACCCGGAGCTGGGACGCCACCAGGAATGCGGGCAGGAGAGACGGTCTGGCGGGGCGGCGTGGGGGGGGGGGGCGGGCGGCGCTGGGGATCACTGGGGCCCCGCGCTGCCAGCTCCTTGACGCAAGTCAACAGGCGGACGGAGAGGCCAGGACAGCTGTGGGGGAGCAGCGCTGTGCCCGCAGAACGGGGCTCGGCTGGGCCCTCTTCACACGACCAGGCTCCAGGACCCCTGGGGTAAGGCAGGTGGACACACACGCGTGTCCACTCACCAGCTCAGCAGGTATAGCACCTCAAGGAGAAAGCCTCCTTGGCCTGTTCCGACGCCTCCTTGCCACGCTGTTGGCCCACAGGAAGTAAAGGAAGCAGTGGAGCGTCCCACCTGCAGAGGAGGGAGGGGCGATGGTCCCATTTCCCAAAGCCATAAGCAGCGAGGTTCTCAACAAGGGTGTCCCGAGTCAATGGCAGAGCAGAGGAAAGGGATCCTTCGCTGTCCTCTGGACCTAAGTGGCAATGTCCAGCTCTGGACACGCTTGGAAAACATCTATTAAGTGGATTACCCTGTTTTTCTCAGCATTCCATGCAGCCCTGGGAGCACAGCCTCGCTCTTAACGTCTGACGCCTCTGGTGTCTGTCACCTATTTCCACAGTTCCCCCACCCCACCCCCTGCACATAGAAGCAAATGACCCCAAGAAATGGCCCTATGAGTTCTCTCACTGCCCCATCCGGACACTTTTAATACTTGATCCTGTCTCTTGAGAATTCCCTGGAGATTAGATCACCCAGCCGTGTCACTGTGTCTCTCCTTAGGAAAGCTTTTCTAATTTAGGTCCGAGCTTTCCCTTTCCTTCATTCCATGCCATCCCTCCTAATGCTAACCTCTTGTGCCAGGCTCAATTACACACAAAGCTCAAATGAGCAGCCCCAACTCTAAACTTGGCCCTGTCCATTAGAAGGGGAGGTCTTGGGCATCTTACTCTACCCAGAAAGAAAGATGCTGTTCCCCAAGGGGAAACAAAGCCAAGGATGGGGGGGGGGGTGGAATCTCCTGCAAAAGTCAAGAATGAAGAAACAGGGAATTCCCTGGTGGCGCAGTGGTTAAGAATCCGCCTGCCAATGCAGGGGACATGGGTTCGAGCCCTGGTCCGGGAAGATCCCACATAATGCGAAGCAACTAAGCCTGTGCGCCACAACTATGGAGCCTGCGTTCTAGAGCCCGTGAGCCACAACTACTGAGCCCACGTGCCGCAACTACTGAAGCCCACGTGCCTAGAGCCCGTGCTCCGCAACAAGAGAAGCCACCACAATGAGAAACCTGCACATCGCAATGAAGAGTAACCCCCGCTCACCGCAACTAGAGAAAGCCCATGCGCAGCAACGAAAACCCAATGCAGCCATAAATAAATAAATAAATAAATAAATAAATTTCTTTTTTTAAAAAAAGAAGAAACAGACCAGCTCTGGCCCCCCCAGGGCACTGGGGCTGAAGGCTGATGCTGCATCTTCAGCCAGGCCTGTTAGGACCCTGCCCTGCCCCAGGCATGCAAGAGCAACAGTAGTGCTTTGATTTTTCCCTTTCTAAAAACGTCCTCCAGCCTGACCCTACCTACGCTTTCACTACAGGGTCAGCAGAGGGTGAAATGAGAGCATTCTCTCGGAATTTCCTGACTTCTGTGAATTTTTCTCAAGATCTGGCCATGAGTCAATGTGAGGCACTGTGACACATGGTGTGCCTTGCAGTGGCTCCCCTCCCTTCTGGAACACCGTGCAAAGCATCTCCCAGCTGAGTAACTGAGGACGAAAATCCATAAGGCCCCCCCACCTTCCCCCCAACTCTCCTTCCATATTGTCTCCAAATGAGAGGAGATATGGAACCATATTTTATCAGGATATTAATATTCTCTAGAAGTACGGAAAGATCTGTATTGATGCAGTTGACTTCCTTTGCAGAATTAAGCTCTCTTGTATGATGTTTGTTGGTCTTTACGTTTCGGGTGTTTAGAGAATGGGGCAGGGGGGCGGATGAGAACAGCCGTGGAGGAGAGAAGAGATTGCTCAGATTAACAAAGTCCTGGCAAGATCCTAGAACATCCCCGAAAGGTCCAGGTGAACCGGACTAGGTAGGCAGGTGGATTTATCGGCTCAACTTTATTGATGTTGACAACCAATCTGAAATAGCCAAACAAAGTAGATTAATTATAATTTTGTATTATATTATCTGAATTATCTGACTGCCAGGACTGGATATCACTTGCCAGTGGAGACCAGCTACAACCAGTATCTGCTAGTGATGGTTTATAATTCCCCCCCAGAGTTTGGGGGGGAAGTGCTCAGATCAAAGACATCTTTCAAAAGATGCTGGAATTAAAATGAAGGGAATACTATACAGCCATTAAAAAGAATGAAATTTTGCCATCTGCAGCAACATGGATGGAGTTGGAGCGTATTATGCTGAGTGAAATAAGTCTGACAGAGAAAGACAAATACTCTGTGATATCACTTCTATGTGGAATCTAAACAATAATACAAATGAGTGTATGTGCAAAATAGAAACAGACTCACAGATATAGTGAACAAACTAGTGGTTATCAAAAGGGAAAGAAAAGGGGGAAGGACAAATTAGGATTAGGGGAATAAGGGATAACAAACTACTATGGATAAGGCAGATAAACAAGGATATATTGTATATCACAGGAAATTACAGCTGTTATCTTGTAATAACTTTTTTTTTTTGCGGTACGCGGGCCTCTCACTGTTGTGGCCTCTCCCGTTGCAGAGGCTCCGGACTCGCAGGCTCAGCGGCCATGGCTCACGGGCCCAGCCACTCCGCGGCACGTGGGGTCTTCCCAGACCGGGGCACGAACCCGCGTCCCCTGCATCGGCAGGCGGACTCCCAACCACTGCGCCACCAGGGAAGCCCCTGTAATAACTTTTAATGGAGTATAATCTATGAAAATACTGAATGACTATGCTGTACACCTGAAACTAATGTAATATTGTAAATCAACTACACTTCAATTAATTAATATGAATCGAGTGTTAAAACGAGATTGCTAAATGTTTGTGGAGCCTGGCCTCACTCGGGGTTCTTGGGAATGTGTGTGGAAGCATTTTGCAAACTGTCATATGCTACGCAAACAGCAAGGAATCACCATCCTTAGGGTGTATTAAGACCCCACCTTGGGACCAAAGAAGATTAAGCCTTTTATAAATAGAGCAGAGAATTTCTAACCGTCCTAGTAGGGCCAAGTGCCTCTCTTTCAAATGCAGAAAACGAAGGGCAGACCCTAGGGGAGTTACCCAGACATTGAGGAAAATGAGGCACCTTGTACCCCCTCTGCCTACGTAGCCCCTTTCCCTCCTTAGACCCCCAGGAAGAGCATCCTCGGTTGTAGAAAGTCGAACTTGGGAAGGAAAATCCCAGTTTGAAGCAGAAGCTCTCAGAGCTCCTACACCTCCTGCTGTTCTGAGGTAAATGGAAGATAAATATTTTCTGGGGCTCTTTCAACCAAGGTGAAGAAGGTAACTTTCCTCTCCCCGCCCCCCGTTTCTTCTCCTTCCCCAAAACCCCCTCCCTTCTCTTCCTGTCTTCTCACCACCATCCAAAGAGACAACTCTTCGGTTTTCTTCTCGTTCTGGAAAAAACTGTTTTTCTGAATTGCCGTCTTTTCACTGACTAGTGAAGGCAAAACCAGAGAATTAAATGAGGTCATTGGGTAAGAAGGAATCAAATCTTAGTGAACTATGAGTTCTAAATTTAAAAAAAAATTTATTATATATTGTAGATTTTTTATAGATTTAAATTATTTTTATTATAACTATATATGTATATATTTATAATTTATTTTTTAAACTAATAGAACCTTTCCTTTTCCTAGCCGACCATCTACCATCTTTTTTGTAGTTTGCTGGCTGAGATGCGGCCCTGGGGTGGGCACTGGGGGAGCCGGGATTTCTCCGAGCCCGGGGCCAGCCTCTCTTACTGGCAGGCCCTGGAAACCTTTTCCTTCCAGCTCCGCCCCATCATGCTGTGGTTCCCCTCTATACAAAATGAGCAAAACAACACTCTTCCCTCCCACGGGCAGGAGATGAGGTGGCTAATCCTTGCAAATCTGTCAAGTGTTTTAAGGTCCTTGGATTAAAGAATTTACTTGGGAGAAGAAAATACGATTCCAGAGTGGAATTCCACTCGGTGGTCATGTGTTCTGTCCCTCCCGCCACCCAATCTGCCCCCACCCCCGTGTCTTACTTGACTTGGAACAAGGCCCGTGAGCTATGAGGGGTTCAGAACGCCTTTAAGTCACCTCTTGGCCTCTGCTCCTCTTTACCTTTTAATAAATTCTAGTTCTACTCCCGCTTTTCTTCTTCTTCACGCAGCCAAAACCTTCTCTCTCCTAATGTGGGTTATCAGATGAAGAGCCAGCTGCTTGGAGACGGGCCCCCTCCCATCTTGCTCTTTCCTCTTTGTCTCTCATCCCTGCCTCTCCTTTGCCAGTGCTTCCCTTCGCACCCCCTGTTTTGTTTTTTGTTTTGTTTGCGCCATACAGGGGCCTCTCAGTGTTGTGGCCTCTCCCGTTGCGGAGCACAGGCTCCGGACGCACAGGCTCAGCGGCCATGGCTCACGGGCCCAGCCGCTCCACGGCACGTGGGATCTTCCCTGACCGGGGCACGAACCCGTGTCCCCTGCATCGGCAGGCGGACTCTCGACCACTGCGCCACCAGGGAAGCCCCCGCACCCCCTGTTTTTCACATGCCAGACGTTTCGATAAATTGAAACAAATGTGACTCTGAATTCTTGGCTGTAAAATTTGCTTCGTCCTCCTGGACCGGCACTCTCTGAAATGGAGCCTGGTGCCTCCTGGGGAGTGTGGGCCACTGGGCGGTGACGGAGCAGGGCCTGGCTGTCCCCAAGGAGGCTCTTCCCTACTCAGGGCTTCCCGACGTCAGCATCCCACGTGGAATGTGGGAAAACACCCAGGCAGCTGCTAGGGCGGCCGTGAGACAGCGGCCAAGAATGCCCCCGGCCCTGGCCGCAGCTGTGTCCTCAACAGGTGCTGGCGGGCCGCCGGGCATGCCTGCATGTGTCACCCCCTCTTCTGGACACACAGAAACATCCCGGATCAGGGCCACCGACGTGACCTCTCTCCATTCACCCCGCCAGTCCTGAGGCCACAGAGATTCGGGCACAAGACAGTCCCAGGTGACAAAAAGCAGCCCGAGTCACCTCTCCTCTGCTCCACCCTTGCCCTCAGCGTGAGGCCCACTGGACAAATGAGAGCAGCTCCTCCCATGAGAGGCACCTTCCCGGCCTCACTGCAGGGAAGGAGGTGTTTCCAGAGAAGGGCAAGGCTGACCCTTCACTGGCTGGCTCTGATCACAGCTCCAGAGAGGCTGCCACACCACACTTCCTAAGCTTGGGGACAGGACAGAACCAGGCACCTTCCTCCTGCCCCTGGGTCCCCTCTGTCACCCCTCCTGCCTTTCTCTCCTTCACCTGCCCCAGCTTCTCACCTCCCAGAGCCCACCCTCCTCTCAGGGAGAGTTAGTTACCCTGGTGGGGCGCACGTGTGTGTGTGTGTGTGTGTGTACATGTCTGTGCGTGCGCACGTGTGTGTGTGCGTGTCTGTGCGCGCGCGTGTGTGTGCGTGTCTGCACGTGTGTGTGTGCGTGTCTGTGCGCGCGCGTGTGTGTGCGTGTCTGCACGTGTGTGTGTGCGTGTCTGTGTGTGTGTGTGCGTGTCTGTGCACGTGTGTGTGTGTGTGTGCGTGTCTGTGCGCGTGTGTGTGTGTTGCCTCCTCAACAAGACAAGAATAGGGACTGTGCCATTATAGCCATACAGCAGCCCCCCAACAGTGGCTGTTTTGGGGTTTTTTAATTGTTTTTTGTTGTTGTTGGAGTATGGTTGATTTACAATGTTGTGTTAGTTTCAGGTGAACAGCAAAGTGAATCTGTTATACATACACATGTATCTACTCTCTTTTAGATTCTTTTGCCATATAGGCCATTACACCAACAGTGTTTCACTCATCCCTATGGAAATAAAAACCAAATCAGAAAAACATCCCGTGTTAAATCCCGTGTGTATCTGTATATAAAATCTCCTCTCCCAATCCCGTGTGCTTTGGGGAAAATAGTATTTACTTGTGTCTTCCTTATCTATATTTTACTCTCTCTCTTTTTTTATTTTTGTGGTACGCGGGCCTCTCACTATTGTGGCCTCTCCCGTTGCGGAGCACAGGCTCCAGACACATAGGCCCAGCGGCCATGGCTCACGGGCCCAGCCGCTCCACGGCATGTGGGATCCTCCCGGACCGGGGCACGAACCTGTGTCCCCTGCATCGGCAGGCGGACTCTCAACCACTGCGCCACCAGGGACGCCCTGCTCTCTTTTATTGTGTTTTACTTTACATTTCCCAAAGCCTGTTAAATGGAGTGCCATGAAAATTCAGCTCCATGACGTAGAAATGCTGGAACATTCGGAGCTGAACAAAGTTAAACAGGACTTTTCGGCATCTTAACACAATGAAGGGCATGGCGATCGTCCACAAGAAAGGTAGAATTCAGGGTTTTCCAAACCTGCTTAACCTCAAAACCCCGTCTTTGGAGGAATATTTCAAGGAACCGGCATCGCTTTGGTCAATGCTTCAGTGGACATCAGCTCCTCTCGTGAATGACGTACAGCACCCAGCAAGCATCGTGCACGGGCCAATGCTCATGAAAGACCAACGCCTCTGCCTTCCTTCAAGCCAGAAGAACAGAAATGCCTCATCTCCCAGAACTTTTGACAATTACAGGAGGAAGAAGCCCTTTGGCAAATGAGGGATTTGCTCCGGCCTTTGTGTTTCAGCCTGGCATCATGAGGGAATAGCCAAAGCTCTTCTTTCCACCAGAGGCCCTCATAAAAAGCCAGAGCCCTCAGCTGTTCATCACCGGCAGTACCAGCATCAGGGCAACAGAAGCACTGCAAAGCCTAGAAAAGTCCAGATATGGCAGTGAGCCGTGATGACTCTTTCAAATACAACTCTTACCCTGGTGCTGGCCGCCTTCTGGACTTGGTCTAACTGCTTTTGAGGCCCCTGGTTAATCAGCTCTCACCTCCTGGCGCCCCAGAGGCTCTCTTTGGTGGCCCATGTGACAAGGTTCTGGGACTTGTGTCCTTCTTCAGGATGCTTCGAACTGCCCTACAGCCTGGACATGGATCCCTGAGCCAATTTTGTTTTCTTCAAATCCGGGGGAAGAGAGGAGTGGCCTGCTAGCTTCCTGGGAACGTTGGTGATGTCGGAGGGTCGGGGTAGGGACGGGGGAACTGTCGGGGCCAATCCAAGAGATGGGATCAGGGCATTTGGAGAAGCCAGGCCAGTTCCCACAGGGCACCGACCTGGAAGCTTTGTAAACAGAGCTCACTTGGCCACTGCAGCATCGCTGCTGGCAGAGTGTTTACTCCCATCACTTCCTCCTCATTTCCCCCTGACACTGTCCCTACGAAGAAGGATGGGAATTGGGTGAGAATCAGGCAGACGATATCCTCTGGACAACCATCAGGGTTTCTAAGAATCACGCCAAGCCGCTGCCGGCCAGCTCATGTTTCTTCCTCTTCCCCTCCACGGGCATGAGTACCCAGGGAGGCAGCGAAGAAGCACAGCTCAGGAGCTGCCCGGGCTCTGTGAGACGGCGTGGTCACTTTGCAGCTTGGAGCCTCAGTGTGTCCATCTGGGACATGGGCACAGTGGTTCCCTCCTGGCTTGTCTCACAGGGGCCTCTGAGATGCACGATGGCGAGAGGGGGTTGAGAGAACTAAAGACCAGCCTCCCCTCCATTTCCCCGAAGCTTTCCATTCCTGCACCTCAGCCTCTGTCCCCCATGAAGATCAAATAGAGACTCCCTCTCACCCAACACATGAGGCCGCAGGAGACCAAAGGTCCCACCTCGTGAGATTCCAATCACAGAATTACACGGTGAGAGTCCCCTGAGCTGCCTTACCTGGGACTACAGATCATATCAGAGAAAAGACAGCCCCCGCCCCCTTACCACTTACCCGCTCTAACGATGCCTGTCTCGTCTTCTCTGCCAAGCTCTTTCCTGGGAAGCTATCAGGACCGTGGCTGAGCACGTGTGGCTTTGACCCTGACAAGACTGAACCCAAGGCGACCCTACCTCCATCTTCCTAACTGGTCCGTATGGAGTGAGACGACAGGACCCCAGGGAAGAAAGAACAGAATGGGTTCATTTCTGCTCCTTCCCCACTCCCCCAAGCCAGCCTCCAGATCAGTGCTTCCAGTTACAGACGCTCTGAAGCTGGTTCCCAGAATATAAGTCACATGGAAGACGCCCAAGTAGAGAAGGTGCCTTTCCCCAGACAGAGGAGCCCTCCAGGGCACCCACAAAGAGCTCAGGATAAGCCCTTCCTGTTTCTGTGCTGCACCTCCTTTATCCTCCTGATGGTAACTCACAAAGCCTTCATCAGCCCGGTCTCAGACTGCAGCATCTGTAGAAGGAGTCCCAGCCCTTCACACACCCTCTCTGTCTGCAGGGACCTGACTGTGGTCATTGTTCTCGGCCTCGTACTTCCCTTCCCTGAAGTCCCAGCAAAACCGCCCGAGCTCAGAGCCTTGGGGTGACACAGGGAAGACACCAGGCTGTAATGTGGGAGGGTGAGGACCCAATAACCAAGACAGGAGAGAAGTGGCGGGGGGGGGGGGGGGGGACACAGGACAGGGAAGGAAAGGAGAAAAGACAGGAAGGGGTAGGAGAGAAGGGAAGGGAAGGAAGAAGATAGGAAGGGAAGGGAAAAGATAGGAAAGGAAAGGAAAAAAAAAAGAAAAAGAAAAAGAGAAAGGGAGGAACACTTCACCACAAAACCTTTAAAAATGAACTCTCTTCCCCAACAGAGGGATGTAACGGGGAGGAAGGCCACGAAAGGGAGCACAGACAAGTAAATATAAATACAGTTATTTTAGGGCTTGGTGGGGAATAGATGCTGGTGGTCTCCAGCTTCTTCCCGGTGGGTCGGCGCTCATCCCAGGGAGGAAACCTGGGCCATGCCAGCCCTGGCCTTGCGGCCCGACCGGGTGGCCGGCATGGAACCGCAGGGCGGCCGCAGGGGCAGAGGCTCAGCCGCACCTCAGAAAAGCCGGGGTGTAGGTGTGAACAGCACTGTGATATCTGGCCGAGGAAGGGCTAGTTCTCAAAGCCCCCATTCATGGACCCTACGCGCAGGAGCGGCAAACAGGAAAAAAAATGGTTTCCCAGTCGGCCTCGCAAGGTGGGTTCCTGTTTATTAATCAAAGACCACATCAAGAATGCAGGGTTACAAATGTTCCTTCTCAGGAGCACAGAAGCTGGTGGCTGGATGTAAAAAAACTAAAAATCCCAACCGGTGGACAAAAAGCTGCCGCTAGGGGGGCGGGGCCACCGTGTTAGTTTCCGAAGGAAAATTCTACAAAAGGATGGGGGGGCCAGCAGCAGGCGTCCGTTGCTGAGGGCAATGTGCTCTCCATGGGGCTGGAAACAGGCCTCCTGTTGCCGGAAGCTCTTGGGTGGTGGGGTTAGCGGCTGCCCCGCACCCCCTTTCTTCCTGCTAGCCCCCTCTTCTTCCTTCTGAGCTAGTAGCAGTGAGAAACGCCCAAGGGGATTTTTTTTTTTTTTAAGATAATTAGCAATTAGTTCCCTGTGGAAATCGGGGTAAATCGAAAGGAGGCCCTTGGAGGAGGTTCAGAGAAATTCATTCACCAGGCAAGGCTGGGCCAGACCAAGAGGGTCCCCCCCGCCCCCGAGGGTCCCCATTCCGCCCATCGGAGACCAGGCTGCGCTTCCCACCTACAGCAGGGACCGTGGAAAAGGAATTAAAGAAGCAAACTGCAGATAAGAGCGAGGCTCCCGCTCCCCTTTGAAGCTTAATTAAAGCAAACTGATCAGCCTTACACGGGGCCTGCTGCAGACTTCCCAAATGGCAGCGATAATCGCTAACAGGGAGCAGTGTTATTCCAGAGTCGGGGATGCACAGGAAGCGGGTTCAGGCTTCCAGTGCGGGTAGAGAAAAATCTGAACTGTGATAATTAAATACAAATCGCGCCTGGGGGCACACAAACAAACAAAAATCCTTGCTCTCTCCAGATAAGGGGAAAAGGGAGCAGCAGAAGAAATGGATTCAGGGCCATCTACGTTTAATTTCATTCTCTGGCAGATCTAAACTGATTTCTGGGTGAGGGGGATCAAACAGACCTGTCAGCAGATCACAAAGCCTTCTCGAATACGTGCAGGGTGTACCCCATCCAGCGCCCAGACCACCAGTACCTTTTATGATTTTTTGACAATACAAATATTTGGCAGTGCTGAAATCGCCCCAGTCAAATCAACCTGGGGCTTCACCTGCAGTTCTGAGGTGCTCTCCAAGAGTTTGCTGGAGCCCAGCCCCACATAACCACGGCTCACCTTATTCTAATATGGCAGGAAACTGTGTCCTCCTTCCCATGTCTGCTCACCACCCTCTGCAGGGGAAGGGAAGGTCTGCACTTGGTGAGTGTGGCTGTTGCTTTTGCCGTTGACTTGGCCCCTCTTGTTTTCCACACACAGGGCAGCCTAGTGGCCTGAGTCAGAAGACCAAGACTCAGACCTTCCCCTCTAGCCCTTCAGCTGCAGGCCCTCCGCCCTCCTGCCTGCAGAAGGAGGCCAAGGCCAAGTTCAGGCCGGGAAGCCATAGGGGGGAGCAGGCGTTTCTGAGACAGGGCCAAAGTCAAGGTTCAGAAGGGTTCACCTGAAGGGGGGCCCAGAGGATGAGCAGGGGAGGGAAACGAAACAGGAGCATCTGCAGCTGTGATGCCTCAAGGTGCTCAGGGAACACCAGGCAGGTAGGTGCTACCATTCATGAGGCTGCTGTTCGCTTCTTCCACAGAATAAGATTTCACCTGTATTAAGACACTGACACGTCTGCCTCATCGTTCTCTTTGAAAGTAGAAGTTCTTGGAGCATACAATGTGGGTTTCACTCAATGCCATTTTGGCCTTACTTAGAGAAGGTGGTATAATTTTCCCTCTTCACAGGTGAGAAAACAGGTACAGAGAGATACAGACTCAGGAGGAATCCAGGCAGGCTTCCTGGCCTATAAGGAGGGGCCCTGAAGATCTTTCAGGAAGCCTGGAGAAATCTGTACTTGCTTGCTAAGCACCTGTCTCCAAAAGCCTCAGTGTCAAGGGTTCCCCGTGAACCTAACCCATGAACTTGATGTATAACTTCCTCCATGCGCCCATAAACTTCAATGCCTCACCAACGTGTGGAGGATGAGGTCCTGGACAGCAGCTGAAGGACCATGCGTTCCATCCTTACCCCGCTGAGCCAGGCCTATGAACAGAGCAATTTCTATCAGACCCCAGCCCTCAGTGCCCCTGGATCCCAGAGAGTGGAAACATGAAATTCAGCCCTGTTCCTCATCACACAGAGACACCCCCCACCCCCCCACCCCACCCCCACCCCCGCCCCCACCCCCGCCAAAAAGTCTCAGACAAGCCCCATGGCAAAGCCAACAAAATTCAGTGTTTCTCCCCAGGCCACACCATGCTACAAAGTGACTACCAACCCCCTTCTTTTAGTGATTGCCTTGCTTCTTTCCTCCTGCCTGGGAGATTGGTGAGATAGTAAGTTACTAAACGGGCAGCACCTTGTGTGCCCGCAGTCCGGAGTAGACCTCGATTCCCTGGTCTCTCCCTGCCATCATTCAGTCTGAGCCCAGAGCGTATGATAAGCCCCTCCCCAGGCCTTCCTCCTGCGAAGCCCGTGGCTCTTTGGGGCATGTTCCCCTCGCTGCAGCCAGTTAGTGGACCTGGCTTTATGTGGTGACTTGCATTCTCGGTGGTTCTTATCTGTTGGAAAGAGCAATGCTGGGGGAGGTAACTGAGGCTAAGCCTTGGGTCTGACCACAGCCTCTGCAAACCCAGCTTCCACAGGGATGATACTGATACTCTGCTGAGATATCACCTCAGTATCAACACCTAGTCTTCCAGAGGGAGGTCACAGGCCCCAACCGTGGGGTCAATGGCTCTGTATCTCCTTCCTATTTCTCCTGGAGGCCACTTCTCCAGTTTGGGTCCAGGGTTCTGAGGGGAAAAGAGCAGAGGCATACCCTCTGAGCTCTGAAATGTACATGTTGACTTTGTCTTATTGTTGCTATTTTTTTTAATTGAAGTATAGTTGATTTACAATGTTGTGTTAATTTCTGCTGTACAGCAAAGTGACTCAGTTATACATATATATTCTTTTTCATATTCTTTTCCATTATGGCTTATCACAGGATATTGAATATAGTTCCCTGTGCTGTACAGTAGGACCTTGTTATTTATCTTATTGTTGCTATTTTTAATTTCTACATTGAAAATAGTTTTTTTTTTTCAGATTCAAAAATAATAAACAGTGCAAAACATTCAAACTCTAGAAAAACATAAGAAACTAAAACTAACCTGAAATCCACTAGTCTGTTAATCACCACTAACGTTTTGGTAATCCATCTCTTTATATCTCTGTCCATGAACATACGTACGCTTTCTATATAAGTGGGAGGTCATACGTACTGGTGTTCTTATATGGTGCACACCTTTTTCTCTTTTATGGTCTTTTTTTTTATCTCCCACCTCCCCGTCTTCAACGCTTCCCCTGCAGGGCACCAATGCTGCCTAATATGCCCTCTTCCCACCCTGATCTTCACGCTGCTTTCTCCACACAGCAGTGGAGCTTGATAAAAGCCCTGCTCCCGGGAAAGTTCTAGATTTTGACAATGGACCCTGGACAAAGAGACCAAGGCAGAGATCCACGCTTGCAATTAAGGAATCTCCGATAAGAAGTCAGAAGACCTCTAACCCGTAGATGCTGGATGTGGTGCTATCATTTTAAAGACTGTTGCTAGACTGAGTTCTGCTCAAAATATACCGACTGGAAGGACAAACAGAGCAGCCACAGATGTCCTCCTCTTCCTCCCAAAACCAAGCTGGGTAGGGTGTGGTGGGAGAGGGCATCCTATGTGGATTTCAGCACACCCTGTAGCCCCTTTAGATGGTCCTTCCAGTCCGTTCTGTGTGTATGGCAGGGATCTGGTCAGGATGGTACCAAACCGGGGTGTCACTAGCCTCCTTGGCGGCTCCACTGCCCACGCAGGTCTCCCCACAATTGCAAAGAACTCCTCAACCCTACCAAACAGAATTCCCCTCTGCTCCCACAGAGCAGCTTCTTGCTTTCTCTCATTTCTAATTATTTAAGGTCGTTCACCACCTTGTGTAACATCCTCAAGACATCAGCCACGCTCAATGGCCACTTCCTAATGCGCTGCTTTCCACAGCATGTGGTAAAGACGGATGTCATTTTAATCAACTCTGTGTTTTGAAAATGCAGATGTACACTAAAGATGAATTTGATAGTGGCTATTTGTTTAAGAATCCATTTATTGCGTAAGACAGGGATATCCTAAATGGGGCTACAAAAATACCTGATTTGCACCCAACATTTCAGGAGCATATTTGTTGCATTAAAGAGAGATGGGGGCGGGGGCGGGAGCGTATCTGGGTCCCTGTCTGTCTGTGTGTGTTTCTGCATCCATAAGCTTGGGCCTCTGGTCTCTGGCCTTTTAAATCAGGACCAGGTTGCCTGCCACATACCTCTCTTCTGCCTGTCACTCACCAGAAGCGGCCCCCTGCAGGCTGAAACTCTGCTGTGCAAACAGGTGCGGCAGAGTTCATCCAAAAGAGTTGACCAAACCCCCCCCCCCAAAAAAAAAACCCAAAACAAAAGCTTTCCACTCAGAGCAGGCAAGCTTTACTTTTTTCAAGTAAGTGTTACTTAACAGAAGGCCTTGTAAAGCTCATAAAACCCTGGAACATCTGGTAAACGGTGTCAATTTTACACATTCTCCAGCACAGGGTACATGACTCCTGTTTCCACTGGCGTAACTCAAGGATACTGGTGCGTCTCCGGGCATCCTGCCCATCCTGATTTTCATGGGATGATCCCAAGCCAACAGGTCATCTCTCCTTCCACCAGCCCAGCAACAGACAACAGAAAACCTCAGAACCTAGATCCAAGAGGCAAGGGACATGGTGGGGGAGCGGAGCCAGCCAAGGACATCACTCCTGCCGTGACAGGCGCACACGGCACGCTGGGAGACAGGGGAGGAGGCACAGACTAGGGTGCCGCGTGTGAGGGGCAGCATGACTTCTCTGGGTGGCTTTAAAATACCATGAGAATCTGCGGTTTTAATATTTAGTCATTTATACCAGTTGTTAAACATACCACCTTTGGCCTGAGTTGGATGCCAGGGATTGAGGGTTACTCAAAAACATTTAAAATCAATATTTCCAAAGTTGTCTGGAAATGAGGTCACAGTCCCATCAGCAGATGCTATTTGCTATACGTGTTTTTATATTCTAGCAAGTGAGAACCCCAAAGGCTCCACTGTGAGATTCTGACTTTGCTATCAGAAGAAGGCTTCTTGCTTCCCTGATGGACTGTCTTCCCACTGTGTGACTTTCAACCCTAGCGATGGCCGTAAGAAAATGTCACAGAGACCATCTAAATTTGGAGTCCCGGAGCACACATCTCAGAAAGCAAGACCTCACCCTTTTGCAAACCCTCACACTCTTGCATGTCCCTTCGGGATGTATTTAACTCTCAGGATTGTCCCAAAACCCAGGGATCAGGCAGTGCATGCACCCAGGAATGAGCCGAGGACACCTGGCTGTAGGAGGACTGACTGTGTGTTCTTCGGCAAGTCCCCCACTTAAGCCTCAATGTCCTCATCTGAGAAATTGCTCTGTGTTTCTCACAGGCTTGATGGGAGACTCAAACAACTTAATACGCATGACTGTGGTCTGTAAGACATTCCACAAGGGTTACTTACAGTTATACCTGCGTAATTGCTGACCATTTTGTCTTTTCTATAGTCTTCCCTAAAAAACCCAGTTCTGGCTAATGAATTAACAGAAAGTCTGCTGAAAGATTTCTGGGAAAGAATTGTTGCTGCTGATGAAATACTGAGGTTAGAGAAGAGAGCTCTCTGATATACCCTCTTCCCTGTGCTTCCTGACTTTGAAAGCAGAGCTGCAGCAGCCATTCTGTCATCATGAGACTAGTGGAGCTGCAGCAGCCATTCTGTCTTCATGAGACCACAAGCCCAAGAGTAAAAAGTCCATATGTTGAAGAGTGGAGGGAGGAGGCATAGAAAGGGCTTGGATCCTTGAAGACATCACCAAACCAATGCCAACAAATGCCTGCTTTTGGACTTCTTGTTATGTGACAAGAAATAAACTCTACTTGTATAAGTCACTGTCAGTTTTCTGTTCCTTGCAGCTGAACACATCAGTCCCTCTGTTAGCCACTTTCATATGACCTTGTATTTTCCTCTGTAGAACTTATCACAGTTATAATCACTTAATATATTATTCAATCCTTAGTATAATTATCTGCTCAATGTCTTTATTCCCATCTACACTTTAAGTTCTGTGAAGGCAGGAACCACCTCTGTCTGGTTCACTGCTGAATCCTCAGATCCTCCCTCACTGTCCAACATATAGTAGTTGCTCAGTAAATATTGGTTGGTTAAGTGAATAGCTCTGGTTCTAAACGGACACTGGTCACTTTGTTTCTTACTCCCCATAGTGTTTAGGTTCTGGGGATGTGGAGAGGCCACTCCACCATTTTACTTCCAACGCTAACTTGACTCAGATTTTTATGCCACTCAAGCCACCCCTCTTGTGGAAGATAACACCCAACACCGAGCCCTTAGAGGACCCTCAGTAAATACTTGTTGAACAGAATTTGCAGCCTCCCAGAGTGGTTTTCAATAAACAAATGCATTCTGCCTTCTAAAGTCTATTTGAATGCTTTCTTCAGACGTCTGAGCCTCAACCCCAGCTTTGAGAGCAGGAAAACACAGGAAAATAAGTAATACCCGCCCATACGGTTTCTGGATTTTGCTTCAAGAAGAAGGAAGAACATTTTCTCAGTGAAAAATCTTCCTTTTCTTGCAGCTCCCTGGGCTGTGTTACCACTTCTAGCCTCAGCTGGAGCTAGCAACCCAAAAGCAGCCCCAGAAAAGAGAAGGAAAAAGAATTAAATCACACCACCCACAAGGGATCAGGAGTTTACAATATAGTTTCCCCGTGGTTGGCTGCGAACACCGTCTGGAGGGTGGTCTCTCCCTCCATCGCTGGTCGCCGCGTCCTCCCTGTGCGCCAGGGGTATATATTACCTTTCCCTCTGTTAAATGCCAACACACAAACTCCTGGAAATGGTCCATCAGCAATTCCAAGACAGGATCCCCCACATAAGGCAGGAGGATCCTGAGTTCCAGCTTCCTGTCTCCATTCATAATGTACCTTCCAAATGGAGAGAGAGACTGAGTCCTGAGGGGCCATAAAGCATAACAGTCAGGAACCAGGATTCCAGACCTGGGAATTCTGCCACTTCCTGGTTATATAATCCTGGCGTTTTATCCAATCTCCATAAAACTCACTCTCTGCATTGCTCAGATTGGGAAATAAATGAGATAACCCACGTAAAAGTGCAAGCTTGCCACAGAGTAAGCCTCGAAAACACGTCAGATATTTTTATCCAGGCTCAACCAGACCCACACTCACCTATTAAACCATGCTTCGGGAGTCGTTAAATGGCTTTCAAGCTTTTTCTTCCTGATTGGCCAGTTCCCCCAGCCCTCTCTGGTCCTGCCTATGTTGCCTCTGAGTGCACCCGCCTCTCCTAGCTTCACTCTCTGAACGGGCTACTCCAGCTTGAGAGATGCCTTTTAGAGCCTTCGTGGAGCCTGGAAATGGCTATCTCGGTGAATACCTTAGTCACCCTGAACTTTGCTCCCCAGTTCTCTGCCAGGCAGGTTAGCTCCCCTCAGCTTGTTTGCATCCTTTGAACATCAGGGGTAATAATTGCTCCCTTGCAGGATTGGTATAAGGTAGAAAAATGAAATAATATTTGCAAAGTGCCAAGCACATACTGGGCACTTAAATTGTACTTAATATTGCTAGTATTAATAAGAATATCATCATGATCAATATTATTATTCAAGCTAATAATTCAATAATATTATTCATAATAATATTGATATCATTGATATAATATTGATATCATTCAAACAATATTGATATTCAATCATAGTATTAATATTCAGTAATATTATATGTTTACTATTATTCTTCATATCATTAACATTATTAATATTGTTATTCAGGATTCAAGTTAGCATACGCCTGAGTTAACCGAAACAAACACACACACACACAAACAAACCAGAAGAAAGGGCAAAAAATGTTTTTCTTTTCTTAAAGCTGAGATGCAACTTGGCAGTCGGCTGGGGTCTGGAAAGGGAGCCGGCCAGCCACCCAGCACGCTGCTGCTTCCTGGGAAGATACTGCTTTAAACTGAAGCCCCACTGGGCAGGGTCCAGAGATACCTGGCCCATAATGGTACCACCACACAAACAAAGAAGGATGTGTGCTTGCAGATACCTGTACAGATATGGATGAAATAAAGTCCCCAGATGGACCCCACCAAGCTTATATTTTAGAAGGATTTCTTTCTCTCTCTATCCCTCCATGTGTGTGTCTGTCTCTCTCTGGCAATATTCTGGACTCCTGAAAATAGAGGTTTATTATGGAAATGCTGACAGACCCTTAAATAGAGCACTGTATTTGCAACACTGTAATTATGCCTCCATTGAAAAGCTCCAAAGAAAACATGATTTCCTTGAGCAAATAAATCACGCATGGCTCTAAAGGCCCAGATTTAAATCATTTGGACCATAAAGAACAGTCGTGTTCCATATATAAAGGGAATATAAATAATAATGACTGAAAAAAAAAAAAGGAAAAAAAACCCAGGCCTATACCAGGGAAACGTAGACAAACTTTTAAGGTCTTCATAAAATTGGACCCACGTCTTACTACCATCCGACTGCATAAGTAGGCACCAGATTAGCCTTAGGACAGTGTTGATTTGATTGGCCTAGAAATTGCCCCTGAATAAATAAGAGATCCATATCTTCTCCCATGCACACCCGGCACGGGACTCGCGTTTCTCTCTCTTTGTCTCCCTCCCTCTCTCCCCCTCTCTTATCCTGACCACACCCTACCTCACCACCCCCATCCCAGTCCCACCGCTAACATTTGCTCTGAGACATTCCTCAGCGATATGATCTAAGGTTAGACCCTGCAATTAACCGCCTCAAGGCGATGCAGTAGCTCAGATGTGTCCAGTGACTACAGACAGGCTCTCACTCCCCATGGAAAATGACCTGTGCATTTCTCTGTGCTCTCAACACACATCTCATTGAAGACATGAGGCCACTGATCCTTGAGACCAGCACCTTGACAAGCAGCGTGTGTTTGACATGCAACCTGTGTCTGCAGCCTGGGTAAAATTCGCTCCAGATTTCACAGTCACCATACCAAGCGCTGAAAAAGGGGCCCTTCTGTGACTCTGCAGCAGCTCTCAGCAGTAATCAGAGAAGCCCAACACAGTACTGGAGGACAGGCTTTTTTTTTCTTTTCCAGCCAGATTGTGGTTTGCTTATTTTCAAACAGTTATTGATACTTCCAAATGGCAGTCACTAAATGACAGGTTTCATTTAGATGATTATCAAAAATGAAACTCGTAAAGTTTGAGGCTATAATTCCTTTTCTTAATAGCAAAAGAAAACCTGCGTTATAACTATATAGACCTCATGTGCTTCTCCATACTTATTTATACCTACAAAAACCAAAAATGTTCTATGGCTTAGTTTTTTTCAACAACATAACTATATCCAGATATTTTTCAGATGTAATTTTCATATTTGGGGGTGAATTCACTCCTACGAGGCCTTTCAGATTACAAATGAGAGATTCAATTATGTTCCTTCTGATTTTCTTATCAAGTTTGTTTTATTATATTCTGATCCTTTGAAAATTGGGTAACAGAGAGTAGCCTAAAGCTATATACAACCCCTATAAACTCAGGGCCCCTGTGACCCCGGCTTGGTACAGGGCTATATTAAAAGCAATTCAATAGAAAACAAATATACTTGAAAGCAATTTAAATCACTTTTGCTTCTTTTTAGAAAAACTAAATTGGGGATGGTGGGGGGAGACACATGTTTAATATAATAAAACAACTTTAAAACCCTTGTATGGACTTAACTTGTGTTCCCCCTAAAAATCATATGTTGAAGCCCTAACCCCCAATGTGACTGTATTTGGGGATGGGGCCTTTAAAGAGGTAATTAAGGTTAAATGAGGTAATAAGGGTGGGCGCTAATCCGATATGACTGGTGTCCTCATAAGAAGAGGAAGAGACACCAGGGATGCATGCACACAAAAAAAGGCCATGTGAGGACACAGCAAGGAGACAGCCACGTGCAAGCCAAGGAGACAGGCCTCAAGAGAAACCAACCCTGCCAACACCTTGATCTTGGATGTCCAGCCTCCAGAATTATGAGAAAGTAAATTTTGGTTGCTTAAGCCACCCAGTCCGTGGCATTTTGTTATGGCAACCGTGGCAAACAAATACAAGGCCCTTTAGATGTCTTTCATGCTTATTCTCTCTCATACCTGTCATTGCTTCCCCACAAAAAAAAATCCACTTGCTCCCTCTCTCTCTATGGCCCTCAAACTCTCCCAAATGCCCATTTCACACCTGCTTTCACTTCTCCCTTCCTGCTCCCCTCTGGGGCTCAGCTCTCTATTATCAACTAGGTCACCCTGGCTGTCTTAGGCTTAACCCATCTTATCCTGTCCAATATCAAAGATCCCAGAAAATTAAAAGCCTTCCTCCGAGAGATGGATGGGGAGAGAGGCTATGAATATTATCACAATCTGCTGTCCTTGTTACAGACTTTAAGATGATAACGTAGGAGCAACTAGGACAAGAAAGAAAGGGATGAAGGTCGAAAGGACAGAAGTGCAAACAGTGCAGCAGCACTGCTTACATGATGTCAAACGTTCAGTAGAAAAGACCAATTATTTCTCACCATTAAAAAAAAAAGAATCCAAATGTTTGACTAATGTGTTTGCCATCCTGACAAACTAGACTGAAAGTTTTGACATCCTAGCCACCTGGTATGAAGGTAGCCTGCTTGAAAAGGGTGTGTTCAAGTCTTATCACCAGGCTGGCTCTCTCCAGGTGGAGGCAGAAATGAAGCCAGCCTCATCTGGCCACCCCTAACAGAAGAAAAATGAGGGAGAAAGAAGGGAGCCGTAAATACTCAATGGAATAAGGACCATTTAAAAAGCACCAACAGAAAGTCTGATTTTTGGTTTAGGATGGACTTGTTTACAATTGACAACCGAAATATTTAGAAATGTCGTGGGGAGAAAAGGTCACCACCAACTCTGACAAATTCTACTGTTAGCAGAGTGCCTGTAAATCTGGATTCAGGCATCTGGGTGCAATTATGACAGCATTTCCAACACACCCTTCACCTTTAAAGCCCTTTCGCCAGCATTAACTAATGAATCCTCCCAACACCCTGGGAGGGGAGGTGTGATTATTTCTGTCTTGGAGAGAGAGGTAAGGTGGCCCAAAGAGGGCTCCACCTTCCCCAGGCCTGAGAGAGAGGTGACGCCTCTGTTGTAGGAGCCACCCAGAGAGGAGGCCACCAGCTTACAGCTGCTGTCCCCAAGGACAGACACAGTTCCTCTCTCTCGGGGTAAGGAAAGCTCATTTCTGCACCCAAATGGGGACCTCTCCTCCAACCATTAGTTTTCAGAGTCTTCTTGCAACACACGCTGGCTTTGTCTAGTGTCAACTCAGTTAAACTGTAACTGGGATTCCCAGAATTCCCTTCCCTCTAAGGCTCCAGATTAGGGTTGGCCACCAAAGAACTTGGAGTGGGATTTGGGGGGTGGAAGGCAAGCAGCCTCCATCACACGGGGAAGGTGGTATAGAGCACAAGCACCTTGGTGGCCTGCACCTGTTGCCACTGGTCCACCAGCCCACTTTGTGGGAGGAGATCCTACAAGATCGCCTCCTTCAGCTTCTCTGAGTCCTGGGCCGGGCATGCATGCCGTTCCATGGAGAGACGGGCACCTGCTTCTGCAGGGCATCCATATGGTTGAGGTTAGAGGTGACGAGTGATGCACACAGGTTCCAGGATGTCTTCACGGGCTTCTTGAAGGTGCGTTCCAGTTTGCCCTTGGCCCTCCCCCACTTCAAATCCAAGCTTCTCTTCCCAACTGTCGACACTGACCTGCAGTGACTTCAGGCCACGCTCAGACAGAGGCAACAGCCTTCCACAGATTTCTTCACCAGCTGCAGATGGGTAAGCTATAATCCTTACAGAAAATCTCTTATTGACCATATCACTCATAGTGATTTGGCTTCCTTGATCAAACCCTAACTGACACAGAGTATTTGACTAATTATGCGATCATAGAACCTCCAAACAAAGCGGGGCCCCCACCAGGGATCTCAACCCCAGGAAGCCTACAAGGCACGTACGATGAGGTACACAGATTGGATGGCTCCATTTGTCTCTTGTAGGTAGTCTGCTTGGCCTCCTCCCCCGGGAACCAGGATCAGAAGACCTGTGAATCGGAATTCTAACCCAAAAGCACATTCCCACTCCCCTCTGCTCCCTCATACTCTCTCCCATCACAGTGACCCCAGCCTGTACTCTTACAGGTCAAGTGTTTACTTAATGAGGTGCTGCCTAAAAGATACTCCACCCATGTACATTTCCAGTGTTAAGGGTGAAGCTAATTTGGGGTGCAGTGGACTCACTAAGAAGTTTACATATTTTCCAAGAAAGGCCAAATCGGGAAGAAAGAGAGAAAAGGTTCAGTACAATCCTCCCAAGGGGCCACCATTTATCTAAGATGAGTGCAGCCGTATTGCCTCAAATCCACACCATAAGAAGAACTGGGGCGTCTATGGATGAATGCTGGTCACTTGCCTATTTGCCCTCAGATCCAGTCCCCACCATTTCCTTGCTCTCTGTATTCAAATGGGGAGACCCCAGGAAACTACCAAGGCTACCTCGCCCACTGCTACCTGCTTGGTTTGGCCAAAGGGAAGCACAGGCAAGAGATTGGAGGGTGGACTGGGAAGAGAAGCCAGGTGTTCACTTTCACCCCATCCTATACTTCGGGCCGAGTCTTCCCCATTCGGCACAACTGTTGAGCTTCGCATGGAACCAGATTCCAAGAGATAGCCCAGGCTCTTGAGCTCAGATAATGCCTCTACTCCTCCAGCCCTAGAAAGGAAGAGTAAGCTGTACTTGCTAATGTTGGGGGTGCCTTACCTTCCAAGCTTGCTCTTGCAATTCTTCTAAAAATCTTTGTAACTAATTTCCCATATTAAATTTCTTCTATGATATTACTCTGCATGAGTTTTGTTTTTTCTTGAGAGACCCAGGCTGATACATTTGCTTTCAACCCTGAGGAATAGAATTTGCCAACGCTGACTTCCTTCCAAGATTTCTAAGCTCCCTGGACTAGTATCATTTTGTAAAATTATTGTAGATAACAACACACAGAGTGCTGCAGAAGAGGAAAACTGAATGATAACCCTGCACCCAGCCTTTCTGGGTGGGGGTGTGCAGAGTTGACTCAAGTCTCCCATCTAACCCAACGAGAGCAGACATGTACTAGAGGAGTTTCTCAAGGGATGGCCATGGGTTTCTACTCATGGTAAGTAATGGGTTTCCACACTGTCCTACCTGAAGCTCACAGCTTTCATATAATCACCAGCATATGACCGGCTAGGCCCTGGAGAGTTGTGATGGACAACAATGCGACTGACCTCAAGAAACGTCCAGTCAAGTCGTCAAGCGTGATCATGTGTGTGCTCATTCTAGGATCAGCCCTTACCATTAAAACAGAGGGAAGTCAACTGGCCCCACTGGAAGGAGTCTGTAGTTGTGGCTTAGAATGACCTGCTCCAATCAAGCCAATCAGATCAGTTCATTGTAGACTAAAACCTTTGAAGTCACTTGGGTAGAGCTGCTCATAAACAGAAAGCTAGACCCTTCAAGTTCAACCTCACAGCAATGCCCATCACTAAGGTCATGCAGATAGAAAGGGCAGCGACATGCACCCCCAGGGAGGAAACCATATTCTTCTTCTCAAAGTTCAGAGCCCAGTCTCTTCTGGGATTGGACATTCCAGCCCCTCCGTTCACTGCCCTGTGTGCTCTGATCATGCATCAGTCTAATCAACTAAACCTTCAAGGCTTGCCTTGTCTTACATGTTCAAAAGAGCTTATCTTCCCTCTTTCTCCTTCCCTAAGCCAGATACTGACCCCGCCACTCTTCAAGTCCCTTAGGATCATGCCTCCATCTCTTCCTTCTCAATCAGCTCTGTGTCTTCCCTCAGCACCTGGTAGGCTCTGACACACTGAAGTCCATTAATGAGTCTTTACTTTTTGAATGAATGATTGTGTGGGTGCATGAATGATTGGTTTGGAGTGGGAAGCAACCACTGATGGATTCCCTAGGAGTTGTCTGCAAAGCACTGGTCTAGAAATCCTGTTTTAACTATGGTAACACTTCCACCCTTGATCATCATTAGAGCTGAACGGCAGAAATAAGACTTACAAGGAGGAATGCGGAGTAACGCTGAAACTCCATCCCTGGGCACAGACCAGGACCAGGGTGTGCAGAGGTGACCAGACCTGCAAAACTGTGACCAGACCTGCAAAACTAGTTTCGTCCTAAAATTCAGCCAATTCTAGAAAATCAAGATGTCTAAGGAAAGGTCTGAAACATTCATTTTGCAGAGTCCCCCCATGAAGCTGGTTGGGTGTGGATCCAATATTTTAAAATCTTCCACTGGCACTTCCAGTTGTAGAAAATATGGATCACAACAGACTACAGGCAGATGGCTCCTGTGTTTTCCTTTGCCAAAGTGTCCTGCAAACCCACAGACAATGCCCTCTCTCTGCAGAGGATAAGTTAGACCCCAGGGAGGTGTCTGTTAGTAGCTGTAAGACTCTCCATTTTCCCAGACTTTAAACTTTGGTCTCTAGCTTGTTAAAGATAGAAGGTAGACTCCCGTGGGGCCCAGACTTGTGCGCAGCCTACCAGAAATAATCAGGAAGCCAGAGATGACTCAGCGCCTACTTTAGACCCAGGATGACTTTTCTACCAGCCAGCGCTATTGTTCTGAGGTACCCAACCCTCGGGGTTCCTGACCTTGCTTGCCTTGACCTCCAAGACATGTTTGCCCTGTCCTGCCATGACAAATCTACTAGTTGGGCCTCAGGCCTGACCTCTGAAGACGTCAAGTTCATCATTCTTGGCCTGCAGACCCCTAGTCTCCATTCGTGATCCATCTCTGCATGTCCGGTCCTGACAGGAGCCACCCACACCTCAAACTGTGAGTACCTCTCCCTCAGGAGACAAACAAAACAAGACATAAACCAGCAAAAGACCTAGATAAAGATTAGACGGCAGATTTGCAGTGGCTTGGGCGCCATGCAGAATTAACACAGAATGCCTCGTGCCGTAGATGAGACCACAGCCCCCAAACAAGGCACCTCCAACCGTCCCCCACTTTGCTGAGACAGGGTGGCAAAGGCCTGCCCTCTCTCTGCCTTCTAGGCAGGAAGTCTTATATGGCTCTTGCATTCCATCCAAAAGACAAAAGAGGGGGTGGATTTCTCTGAACCCTCGCCAGGTCGCATTGAGGTGGGTGTTGGGTCTTTTGAAACTGTCAGAATGAGTATGCTTCTGATTATGGGGTTCCCAAGACTCTGAGCCGGTTTTTTTTAAAAGCACATACATTTTCTTTCTGGACCACAGCCACATTGCTCTGGCTATGTTAATCCCCCCAGTAGTCACAGTGCTTCCCAGGACATCCAGGGAGTTGCTTGTTTTAGGGAAATCCTGTTAGATTGAACTCTGTTCAAGAATGTGCCCAGTGTGCTTCAGCCCAGAAGCAAAGTGAATTTTGCCTGGAGAGTTCAAAGCACTTGGGTAATTGGGGGCCGGGCAGGGATGTGCATCTGAGGGGTCAGTTAGCTCAGCCCTGCAGCATTCTGACCTGCCATCTTGGGGATGAACTAGCTACTGGAAGGTTCTCAAGATGACCCAATTAATGAAAGAGCCAGCTAGTACTGATGTGGTGTGGGCAGCTGTCAAGTGGGCCTTACTGCACCTTGTGTTCTAAGACCTTCCTCTCCCACCGGGTTCTCTGGGCCCTCTCTGTGCCCGGGAATTCTCAGTGCAATCACTTTGCTGATAGGGGAGTATGTTGCCCTTTCCAAACGTTTACCGAAACTTGCCTGACCTGGGTCCCTACACTGATAATAGGGTACAATCATTAATCCCTGTTAATGTATTTTTTTAAGGGTAACCTTAAAAATAACTGGAAAAGGACATTTCCTTTATGATGGGAATTTAACCACACCAGTTGTTTGCCTCCTTCATCCCAAGAACTCTCCACTTCTGATTCAAGACCACGTAGAGGTCCACCATGATGGATATGAAGAAGCAAATCGGAGAGGCCGTATGCTATAGTGGGGAGAACAACACCACTAGGAATCAGGGACTTCTGTCTCCCGGCTCTGCCATTAGCAAGTTATGAGATCCTGGGTACTCACTTCATCTCTCTCGTCCCTTATGTACATGAAGTCCAGGAAGGTCCCAGGAATAATGGCAATTTGGTGGTTCAATAAAGTCACACAGCCCCGAGGACTGCCTGTAAGGGGGTGCTCTCTAAATATTTGATGAACAGATGTGCACCGACCATAGACTAGCCTGCAGGAGAGTTAAGACCTTATGACCACTTACGTACACTTGTATGTTGATCACATTCTTTCCCAATATTGGGTTTTCTTTAGTTGAGGGAGGGAGAGGGAGAAAATAAAAGAAAGGGGGAGAGACAGAGAGAAAAATGAGCTGGAACATAAAACAGGCCATCAAGGAAAGAGAAAGAAAGCAGAAAGGGAGAGCAAAGGTAGCAGCACTGAGGAAGAAATGAGGTTCCTTCATAACTTCATTCAACCCTGCTTCCCTTTCTCATCACCAGTTCAAATACACCACACGGCACGTGGCCCTGGAGTTAATCAAGCTGCGAGACAATGTTCTGAATTTGAACTAGACTCTACCTCTTCTTTTAGAAAAGGTGTTTAACCATGATTACTTTCAAGGAAGAGATTCTGGGAATATTATGTTGTGCTCTTTAGAAAATAAGATTTTATAAAATGTGAACATTGGGAAGTTTTAGACATGAACAGGTTTTACTGACTAAATTGCTGCATTTATAAAAGTTAATAAATTTAATAAAATCACACTACTGATATACACGAGGCTCAAATTTGCCAATAGCCTTTTTTTGTTATTAAAAATCTATCCTCCATCTGTGACACTACGAGTGAATTATATATGTAATATAACGTAACATAAAAATGAATTGTATATATATGAAGTACATAAGCTATCTCTATATGACACAGACAATATTACTTATTAAAATACTGGAGCAGGGCTTCCCTGGTGGCGCAGTGGTTGAGAGTCCTCCTGCCGATTCAGGGGACACGGGTTCGTGGCCCGGTCCGGGAGGATCCCGTGTGCCGCGGAGCCGCTGGTCCCGTGAGCCATGGCCGCTGAGCCTGCGCGTCCGGAGCCCGTGCTCCGCAACAGGAGAGGCCACAACAGTGAGAGGTCCGTTTACCGCAAAAAAAAAAAATTCCGTAGAGTTCTTTTCTGAAGAACTAGTTAAATAAAATCCATAGTCCTCACAATGGCTTCAATCTTCTACGTGACCCAGCCCCTTTTCTGACTCATTAGTGGTCATGAAATCAGTGTAATAGACTGAAACAAAATTTTTATGCGATAAATGAGAAAAGGATAGAAAATATCAGTATTTCATAAAACTTGTACTTCCATTTTGTGGAGGTGTTTGTAATGTCACGATCTAAAATAAATTTTTCACTCTGGGTCACCGTTAAAAGGGTTGAAAAGTACTGATTTAGAAGAATTTATTATAGTCCTGATTTGGGGTGATTAAGACCTGAATTGAAGTGGAAGCTACGTGAGAAAGAATAACAAAAACGATAATAACTATTATTATTATTTTATATAATCCTCACAGTAACCCTGCTGGGTAGGGTTTATTATGTTATTCTGATTTTTCAGAGACAGAATAGTAGAGAGTAAGTCACACAGCAAATAAGTGGAAGAGCCTGATTGGAACACAATTTGTGTTCTTGGTTCCTCTGTTTACTCCAGATCCTACGGTCCTACAACTAGGCTATCTGCTTCTTCTCAAAGGGGACTGAGGGAGGCAGAAAGTTAAGAAAATTTAGAGTCAATATGGACACTAAGACTTCAGTCCTGAGTGGCTAAGAGAATGCTTGTACAAATGTCCAAAATGGACACGTCAGCAGAGACGATTGGTTTGGGAGGAGAGTGGGATAAGCGTGAATTTAAAGTGATGGAGGGACATCCAAGTGTCTAAGTTTCAAGTCAAAAGAGAACTTCAAGCCCTTGGGAGAGATCACTGGGATTTGGGTTTGCACATCTCTGGGTCAGAGCCAGCACTTGTCCCCTCTGTGCAAAGGAGCACCTCCTATACCCTAGAAGGGCTGGCTGGCCCTTGTGAACTGTGCACTGGCCTCATCATGGTGCCAGTATCCTACCGACACCTTCAAATTCTGAGGAACCATCAGCCTTTCCCTGTGAGCACACCTCCTCACCCCCTCTAAACTGTAGTCCTCCACTCAGAGGTCATAGAACATGCTAGAGTCACTTCCTGTTCTGCAGCTTCAGTCTCTGAGGGCATCTCAGACCTCCTCTAACTCCATCCCCCATCGCAAAGAGAAGCATTCATCAAACCTATCCCTTGCCTCCATGATCAGCCATCCTGCACAGCTCGCCCAGTCTCTCTTGCTGCCATGTGAACTGGTTGCTCTCAGAAGATGTGGGCACCAGACAGGCTGTAGCCTTCTGCAAAAAGCAATGACCCAGGGCAGCCATATGTTAAGTTAACTGAAAGTTAACCTCACGCCAAAGGCAAAAATTAAGGCTCACATATGGACCAGCGGTCAACAACGTGTAACAAACAGAGTTTTAAAAATTCTTGCACCAACATCAGTGTGATGCAAACTCAGCTAGTGGATGACTCCTCTCCCTCCTCAGCCCAAGGGGACCTCAGAGGTAAGGCATAGAACTAATGATTAAGGGGCTCTGCAGTTAGAAAAATAAACTACGACAACAAAATATATAAATGGCTAAGCTGTTCACCTAGGCCATTCCTAACATTTATGGCTAGGCTGTGCGGTCAGCTGAATAACGGTCCTCCTAGAGATATCTATGTCCTAGTTCCCAGGAACTGGGAATGTTACCTTATATGGCAAAATTGCCTTTGCAAATGTTAAAGATTCTTCAGATGAAGAAATTATCCTGACTTACCCAAGTGGGTCCTAAATCTAATCACAAGTGTCCTTATAAAGAGAGAGGTTGAGAGAGATTTGACACATGAAGAGGAGAAGGCAATGTGACCACAGAGCAGAGTTTGGAGGGATGTGGTTAGAGCCAAGGAATGTTGGCAGCTGCCAGCAGCTGAAGAGGCAAGAAACAGGTTCTCTCCTCCAGCCTCCAGAGAGAGTATGGCCCCACTCACACCTTAATTTCAGCCCGGCAATATTGATTACAGACTCCTGGCCTCCAGAACTGTGACAGAATACATTTCTGTTGTTTAAGCCACTAAGTTTGTGATAATTCTTTACAGCAGCCATAGGAAACTAACACAGTCTGGAACACAAAGAGATACGAAAATGCCTGGTGCAAGAAATGGTACATAAAAGACACTCCATAAAGGTTTGTTTCTTATTTGCAAGTCTTTCTCCATCCCTTCCTTCCTTCGTGTGCTTTCTATGTTCTCATCCTCCTTTTAAAAAATATATCCAGTCTCTAGGGCATAGAAAAAGGAACACAGGCTTTGGAACCTTAGCTCAAATTCCACCACTACTCATTAGCTGAGCTTAGGCTAGTCATGTAACCTTCCTCAGTTCTCACATCTGCAAAATGGGGATAACCCCACTTGCTATGCAGGGTTCTTGTGAAAAGCAAGGGAGATAATACACATCAATCTTTATGCAGTTTGTTTGCATCACGTACCCATTTATTATATCTTGCCGTTTCAACTTTCCATATTTGGGGGGAAAAGAAAATGAGAGAAAGATCATAATAGCAGAAAATAACTATTTACATTGTGTTAGTAATTAAGCCTGGTGTTTTTCTCTATAGTCATTTTCTGCAAAGAGCATATAAGATGAAGGATATGAATCTACTCTTCCTTCTGGGACATCCAACCTCAGGTGATTCTGCTGAGTGCATGTTCTGAGTACAAACCCAACATTTAAAGACATATTTTGTTATGGAACATGGTCCCTGAACACACGTGCACTTCTTCATCTGGTGCCCAGCCCCCAAAATAGCAGCATACTCCAACATAGAGGAAAAATCACCAGGATGCCTGACACTCTCCAGTGTGTGCCTTTCTATGGGATTTAAACCAACATTATTAAGCATGCATGGTATACACCTTATGGCTGACTTCAGAACATGGACCCAGGAAAGATGTGATTCCGCTGTACTGACTACTCAGTAACCTCCCACACATATATGCACTTGGCTGGCCGGCCCTCTCCTTCCATCCCCCAACTAAACCACCCCTCACTGAACTCCTATAGGCACCAAAGGCTATTAGCTTTCTGGTCTTCTGGTCACACTGTAATTCTGGAACAATTATCCTGCTTATCTCTTATCTCCATCACATAATTTCAATGCAAAGTTGCAAAGAGGCATAAAGATTCCCCAAAGTTGGGGAAATGTAGAAAGCACTAAAAAGTCATGAAACTCATCAAACACCAAGTTACTGCTCCTTGCCCTCCACAATTCCCTCAAAGAAGACAGATGTATTTATAGAACATTGGTCTTCCTACAGCATCTCCCACTTCAAACATGATTTCTTTTAATTACAGCAGAACTTATTGCTAAACAACCATGTCTGCATCTGATAGCTTTTTGGGAGGTTATATATAACACAGATAAGGCGCTCTACTGGAGTCATAACATAGCAAAAACCTAGTCACACCACTGAAAAAAGGAAACCTGAAATGTGCCCTACCCGCCTTAAAAGGGGAGTCTCTCAGGGAAGAAAAAAAAGTCTCTGGCTTCTTTAAATATCTCTCTGTATTTAATTTCACTGAAAACCACGCTTCTGGTCCCACAGTGCCGGCAGCCTTCTCATTACCTCCAGCAATTTACATTGCATCTTTTTTTTGAACGCTGAGTTCCCGGACAGAGTGTGGTGCAGCAAATTAGTGAATCATAAAAATTTGAGTCGGAAAAGGCCTCTGGGGTCATAGGGTTATTCTCTGCCAATTCTAGATGGTTCTCTGTGGTTTATTCCTGAGTGCTTTGTTCAGACTGGTTTGAAGTCAACAGTACATCTCACAGGGAGGGGAAAAAAGAACAACAATATATCTCTTGCCTCTCCATTCCTGTAGCCAGCCCAAACCAGGAGAGGGAAGCCTGGGGCCCCCAGGAAAGGAGGGATGAATCATGGGATGTGAGGGCTGGAAACAACTTCGGGGGGCATCTCATCCAACATCAAATTTCACAAATAAGGTTCAGGGAGTTTAATGCACAAGCCACAAGGATGACAGGAGACCCATGACAAGGATAGCACATCAAAGGTACTCAACAAACATTGGTTCCATTTCCTTGATCAGTTCATCTTGTCCCTTGTATTTGAGTTGGTTGTATGCACACATTAGACTGCGGCTTGTGAACTCCTTGTGAGTGGAGCCCCTATTTTATTTATTTCTATATCTCCCAGAGTGCCTAAATCACTGCCTTGCACATAAAGGATGGCTTAGTGAGTGCTGGCCATGTTGCATTAAGTTACTACAGAAATAGTTTTTCTTATACAGATCTCACCAGCTTGCATCCATGCGTGTCCCTGTCCCCATCTTGTAGACTTAGGAACAATGGGTGTACATTATAGGATCAACGTGAGCCGACCTTTCTATGGATGACACCCAAAATGGACTGCACTGTCGTGGGAGGTGTGTCAGGCAAAGAAGGAAACTTGACATAGACATAAAGAGGGGACTCAGGAACCCAATCTAGGTTTAGGGTATTGACCTCCGGGGTGCCATCCCACCTTCAAGCTTTTATGATGTAAAAGAGCTTTATTTCCAACTGCACATAAGGTTTCAACTAGTTGAATCCCTTAAAAGTCAAAGCCCTCTCAAGACAGATCCCTCTAGCCTCTCACCCTTATAAATCAAAGACATCGGCATATGGCTCCAACCGTGGGTATAGGGGGAAGGAGTTGTCCCCAAAGTTTTCTCCCAAATGCACCTCTTGATCTAGCTGAGAGACTTCAAAAGTTATCCTCTGATACACTTTTTAAAACCTCATTTAACAAAGTCGAAAGTGGAATTAGTTCCGTGAGTTGGTTTGGCAGAGAGATGAAATCACATCAAATCCATATTCATTATCGACATCCCATATGTCATCTGTGCAGATGAATGGGGGCTCTCGTGTGGGAGAAAGGGTACTTCAACGGAAACACTCCGGAGCTCACAGACACCTGTCTACAGTCTTCCTGTTTTGCCTCCTTTTCTTTTTTTTTTAAGAATTTCTTTATATTTATTTATATATATATATATATATATATATATATATATATATATATTAGTTACTTAGTTGTGCGGGGTCTTAGTTGTGGCAGGCAGGGTCCTTACTTGCAGCTTGCAGTCTCCTTAGTTGTGGCATGAGAACTCTTAGTTGCGGCATGCATATGGGATCCAGTTCCCTGACCAGGGATTGAACCTGGGCCCCCTGCATTGGGAGCGTGGAGTCAACCACTGAGCCACCAGGGGAGTCCCTGGACTCCTTTTAATGGATTTATCTCAAATACTGGCCAGCCAGGGAGACTCATCCAGTTCAGCTGAAACTCTCTCATGTTTTAATACTTCTCTTCCCACTCTTAGCACCTAAATAGGCCTTTGAAGACATTTAAACCTTCTTATGTGTTGTTTTTAAAATTAACTTAGTTAAAACTGGGAATGTTATTGTAGAAAAATTAGAAAATGCAGGTAAACAAAAGAAAAACTCTCACCTCTTGGAGAAAATTGCTATGAATATCTAGTAGGTAGGCTTTCAAGCCTTCTTTCTCTGTCTTAGTCCTTTAGAGTGATGGGAATGAGGGTACTTAGAGAATAACTTTATTACCAAGGCTCCACTGAGAGTCAGCTGTAACTTCTAGGTTAACCTCACTCTTGGACACTTGGAAAAGCCAACAGTAGGCGTGTGTGGAAAAAACTTACAGAAATGATACAGGCTGTTTCAAACCAAACATCCTCTCCCTCTTGGAAATTATTCAGATTTCCAATCATTATCAATAGAGCTACTCCACATGTAGCTTACTGAACATGTATAATGTGCCAAGCATCCTTCATCTCATTGAGTTGACATCTTCTAGAACCTTCCCAGGGGCGTGATGGTGAAGTTTTAACAACTGGCAAATTTGGGGGTAGAGCCCTGACTTGTAACATTTGCCATTTTCTGTGGTGTAAATACTCCTATGGATTTCAAGTTATGACTCAGAGTTGGAAAGAAGAGCACAGCATCATATAGTGTTTCTACCACTCAGCTGTCATAGTCATAAGAGATGATAGCAAAACAGAGTCACATAATTAGGAAGTGGTGAGTGTTGTGTGCTGTATATTTATTACTTATGTATTTGTTTTTGTTGTTTTTGCGGTACGCGGGCCTCTCACTGTTGTGTCCTCTCCCGCTGCGGAGCACAGGCTCCGGACGTGCAGGCTCAGCGGCCATGGCTCACGGACCGCTCCGCGGCATGTGGGATCTTCCCGGACCGGGGCACAAACCCGTGTGCCCCGCATCGGCAGGTGGACTCCCAACCACTGCGCCACCAGGGAAGCCCTTACTTATGTTTTTAATATATTCAATGGAAAGTTTATATAGCTTAATTTTCATTAATGGCTGTGTTTAACAACTGGCTTGCAAAATTCCTGAAAAGTAATAGATTGGTTCTCGTGAGCCTGCACACCATGGAGCCTTCCTAGGTTTTCTTTCTCTATTTTCCATCCTCAAGATATTCTTCTCCTCCCCCTCCTCTTCTGATCTTGTCTTTCGGCAACAGGAGATATTGGGATGGGAAATGGAAGCTAGACTCCAGAGGGAAGAGCTTTTTCTATGGAACAAAGATTTGAAGAAAGGGAGAGCGTTAAAGCCAGAAACGTTAAGGCAAGTTCAAAAGGCATCTGTCCACGTGGTAGCCACTGGATGCATGTGGCTATTGGGCTTTGAAATGTGCATAGTTTGAATTGAGTTGTGCTATAATTGTAAAATACGCACCGGATTTGGAAGACTGAGTTCAAAACAATATAAAATATCTCGTTGATGATTTCATGTTGATTGTATGTTGGATGACGCTTTGTATCTGTTGAGTTAAATCATGTTATAAAATTGGTTTTACCTGATTCTTTTCACTTTTTAAAAGACATCCACTAGAAAATGTTAAGTTACATCCGTGGCTTGCCTTATCTTTCTATTGGACACCACGGCTCTAGACAGTTACCAGGAATCAAGGATAACCTTTGCTGAAGGTTATTTTGGGTTATTTAGCCCTAAGTTTCACAAGCTGGGGGCATGGTCTCTGAAGTCTGCTGGCTTGGTGAGAAGGCAAACCCCAACCCTAATCTTTAGCATCTTTCAGGAACCCAGGCTGACCCTGACTTATTTAGTGCCAACTCTTAGGGACAGTGTGAGCAAGAAAGAGCACCAATAACACACTGCTACTGTCCTACCACCTGACTTCCTTACCGCACTTCTCTCCCCAAGTCCAGCAACATTCACCTGGATCTACTGAGAAAGCCCTGAAGACACCTGCCATCAAGTTATAGCCCCCGCCCCGCCACAGCAGTTATTAAACACCTATCATGTGCTAGCCCTGAGAAGGGGCTATGACAGAGTGGGGGTCAGGAGTATTAAAAGAAGTAGACCCACAGGTACATGGCCAACTGACTTCTGACATAGGCCAAAGGCATTTCAGGAGAGAAAGGAAATTCTCTTCAATAAATGTTGCTGGAATACATAGATATTCATAGGCCCCAAAAATGAATCTTGAGCCATACTTCACACACCATTACAAAAACTAACTCCAAATGGATCCTAGCCCTAAAGCCTAAAACTATAAAACTTTTGAAGAAAACATGGGGGAAAATATTTATAACCTTGAGTTAGGCAAGGTTAACTGTTGCTGCAGTTAATTCTTTGCTAAGAATCCTAGCAAGTAGACCAGATCGATTCCTTTTAAGATCTGGACCTATATGGCCCCAGTCCAGGGCCAGCCACCAGCAGCCCTCCCACCTCTCTCTAGAACCTTCTCCCCCCTCCCACCTGTACTCCCTCCTGCTAGCTGTTCTGAGCGCCCTGTGGGGAGCAATGTTCTCAGCTACTCCCATCCACGGAGGAATTAGTGCCTGAAAAATGTTTGTGTTGTTTCTCTCAGTGGGACCTGCATTTTTACAGATCTGTGGAGCAAAAAGACTCAAAAGGATTCATTTCTAGAGGGGACATTTCAGACTCTGTTGGGACTTGTGGGACCTTTCCATCACCTGGGCAATGGGCCACAATCCCCTCTCACCTTCTGCGATCACAAGAGACCCTTACTCTCCAGTTGTGGGAGTTGCTGGCAGAGGGAAGTTGAACTTATCTCTTGCTTCCTTTCAAACTGACCGCTCAGGAAAGAGCAGGTGGAAGGAAAGCCCTGGAGCTTTTGCTGCCTGTTGGGAACCCAGTCATGCTGGCCACCACCTAAGTTCCACCTGAGATGGTGAGTTGCGGGCTGAGAAGTGGGGAACAAACCCAAAGTCCTATTGAGACAGGCTGGGAGCTGGGACCCTTTGCTGCAGCGCCTGCACCTGGACAAATGTCTCCTCAAGCAACAAAATACAAAGAAACTATAAGGGACTAAAAATAACTGCATGCACGCGCAGTTGGGGCAAAGTATGGCCAACAAGACACAAAAACGAACAAACAAAAACCAACTACCACGTCTGAAGAGCTGAGGGCAAAAGCAGGGTGTCAGGAGCAAAAGCAGGGTACTGTGCATGCCCCCCGCACACAACAGCAGCAAAGGGGCTGGCAAACCACCTATGTCACCCTTCCAGCCTTACCCCTGAACATGCCGCTACCCTCACCCCATGTGAGAAGCTAGCTCACCACCCCTGCTGGGGAGCGAGCAGGGAAAACTCTTACTTGTTTTTGCTCCCCACCCTGCTGCAGCAGGGGCCCCAATAAAGCCTTGACTGAATTTCTTGTCTGGCCTCTTATCAGTTTCTATTGACTGGGGAAGGCCAAGAACCCTGACAGGTATCACTGTGGAGGACAATTCCCTGCGAGGCTATGCCTGCCAAAGAGTGGCTTGGAATCTACCGGAATGGAATCCTTCTTCCCTCTAGGTAATAATGACGGGACAGGTTAGCTCCCGATGGGGCTAGATGATGAGCCAGGACCTTGACTCAGAAGCCCCTGCATTTTGACATGGCCCAGGTCAGCGCTGCAAGCCAGCCCTCTGGCGTCTGAACCACCCAGGGCTGGCTCAGAGCCCCAACTCAGAGCCCAGTGAGAGACAGAAAACAACAATGTTGTTTCTGGAGTTTTTTAAACTGCTCTTTAATCTTTGGACAACTTAACACAGGATCAGGAAATCTCAGTTGGAGGAACAGTAGAAGTATTCTAGCCTGCCTACCTCGCTGACACATAATCGCAGCTCCATCATCCCTGTCTGTCCTCTGCCTGAATGCTCCCAGTGACAGCGTTCTATTTTCAAACAAGCCCTAATTGTTAGAAAGTTCTTCCTTATATGCAGCTGTGAAAAAGAATGAGGAAGTTCTTTTTGTACTGATGTGGAAAAATCTCCAAGATATACTATCAAGTGAAAGGAAAGAAAAAAAAAAAACAACCCCAAAAAACTGGTGTTGAACTATGTGTACCACATACTAACTTTGGAATTTTTAAAAATGAGAAAAACGAGAAATGACATTCATATCTGCTTATAGTATGTGAATTAAGAAATTCTGAAACAATATACAAGAAACTTGAAAAATAAAGGTTACTTATGGGGGAATGGGAGAATGAAGCCAAGGATAATGAGAGGAATGAGAGCTAACATGTGTTGTGCAATTTACTGCGAGCCAGGAGCTACTCTAAATGCTTCACATGTATGGACCCATTAAATCTTCTCTACAATCCCGCATCATTATTCCTATTTTTCAGATGAGGATACTGAGGCTCAGAGAGGTTAAGTAACTTGCCTAAGGTCACACAGCTAGTAAGCAGCATGGATGGGATGCAAATCCACACAGCATAGCTTCAGAGATCCAGCTCTAAGGACCCTGCCAAACTGTTCCTTCCAGAATACAAGGGTGAGAAGGAGGCTCTTCCCTGTATCTGTATTTGTTTTTATAATTTTTGTTAGTTTGGTTGTTTGGTTAGTTGGTTAGCTGGTTAACTTTTTTAACCACGTGACTATATTAACCACGTACTAAATAAAATTTTCTCTGGTTGCTACGAGGAAGCAATGTTACAAGCTGGGTGGTGGTGGAGGGTGGGGGGGAGTTGGAAAAGAAAGGAAAAAAGAAAAAAAAGAAATGAAAGTTCTTCCTTGAGCTGAGAAAAGCAAAAATAAAAACCTGAAGCTTTTTGCTTTTTTGTCCTGGGTTGGTTCTCTGGGCAACTACCAGCTCCTGCTAAATGGACCCTTTCCCAGAAATGGAAAAGGACATTCTCAGTTCTTTCTGCTGATTCCTGGATGCCTTTGACTTCCATACCCTTCACCATGCTGGTCCGTCTTCCCCAGATACACTCCAGGATATTACTGTCCTCTTAAGGGTGAGGCCCCAGACTGAACCCAGGTCTCCAGCACTGGTCTGGCCAATATGATACTCCCTTGTTTCGAGAACTATGTTTCTACTAATGCAGCTTATGTTTACACTTGCTTTTTTGGACTCCTCATGTTTCCACTGCAATTAACTAAAATGTCCAACAACTATTCCCACGTGCTTCTGCTTATTCAACTCTTCTCTGTTCCTGCCTGGCTGAGCTGTTTTCCGAGCCCGTGTCTAGGATGTTTAATCTCTTCCCATTAAACCTTCTCTTGTTAGTCTGTTTGACCCATTGGTCCAGCCTGCCTCAGTTGGCTCCTGAAATAGTCAAGGTCCTTCCTAGCCAGACAGGTTTCCATTTGGCTGGCAAGGAGACTTAGTCCCAGAGAGGGGACTTGCCTAAGATCTCACAAATTGTTGGTGCCGGTGGGGAGGAATGAATCAAGGGCCTTGACCTCCATTCAGTGCCCTTTCCAGGAAGCCCTGCTGTCACACGCCAGTGTCTTCAGAAGACTCCGTCCTACAGGCATGACATAGGCCGCCTCTGACAGGAACCAGGAAAGAGCGCACCGAGGTAGTCCCGCCCGTTGAGTGTTGCAGTTAAGAAGGGAAGGCCGGCATGTGCGTGGCACATGTTCATAGTTGGCTGGTGATTATAGCAGCTTAAAACATCATGTTCTAGATTAGCTGCTTGGGGTTTTCTGAAGCTTGTGCCGAAATCAGAGATGCCGTGGGGATGAGATCTTCCTTATCTGTGAAGTGATGCGATGTGGAGTTATTCAACAAGCGGTCCCCAGAGACCACAGACCAAGGAACCGGTCCAGGAATTCCATTCTCATCTGCCCGCCCGCCTGCCAGATGTGCAGGTTGAAGTGTGTTTCGATGTTCCGCCTGTCTTCTCTCCAAGAGATGGGATCAGACAGCTATTTTGAGGATGAGTCCAGAAAAAGGAGGGGGTGCCTACCTAATCCTTATGCTGGTACAATATCCGATTTGGCAAAGTGGGTGGAAAAAGTGAAAACCGGAAAATTCCCTAAGATAAATGAATCCGTGGTCATGAAGACCCCAGGAGACAGAGGAACCTCAGTTGGGCAGATGCAAGTGCTCCAGGACAATCACCCATGGGAAAAAGTCAGAAAAGTACAAGTAGCAATGAGTGAAAATGCCTTGGAGATGAGGTGACTCCCATCAGACTCGGAGGCCAGCCCTCTGCATAGGTCATGGAGGGTTTGTCTGAGACGTGAGACACACCTCAATATCTCAAATTAAGTCTCAGATGCCATCAGGAAATTTAGCTTTACTGGATCAGGTGGCACTTACAATGAAACTTACTAACCTAGACCCCAAGATTGTGGTCTCCAGTTCTGACCCTGCCCTACTGGAGGGGCTTTTGAACATTACGTAACCATTTCCCCCCTTCGGTGGTGACTCTTGGGAAGGTAAGAGGCCGAATAAGAGAGATGATTAATAATCCCCGCTCTACCTGCCTAACTGATGTCCTGTAAATACAGAGACAATAATGTCAGGAAATTCTTCTGAACTACTTCAAGAATGACAGAGAATAAATAGGAGACTTTGTTACTGCCATTAACCATGAAATTCATAAAACTGCCTGTGGGGGTATGTTTTCTGAAATCCCAAAACGCAATTTTTTTCTCAAGTATGTAACTGACTTCACAATGTCAAAACACTTAACAAAAAGTCCCCGGGACTCCATCATGGGAAATTAAATCTCTGGAAAAGTAGAAAGGCCTCGAAAATATGCCCTTCTGACCCCAAACCAGGAGCAGGTTAGCGCGAGAAGCTGTCTCAAGTACGTTCAGTTGTGAACTGGGTGCAGCTGGCATCTCTTAACGGATAAAACTGGTTCCAAGAATGAGTCATTCTGATTATACCCTTGGGACATCATTCATAAATATCATCTGTCCCCAAAGACTTCCAAAACACAGGAGTGACGGCAAAACACACACACATATATACATGTAAGCAAGGTTTCTAACAATCGGGCCATTGTTCAGTACAGAGAAACCAGGCACACCCTTTATCTAAGATAAAAAGAAAATGCAAAAGCAATCAAATGAAATCTGTCTTGTCCAACCTGAAAAACGGCAGTTGGATTAGAACATTGTCTACGATCCATTTTCAGCGAGCCAACTTTCCGGGAGCATTTCAGCGAGCAGAACAACTTTTGGGGGGCCAGCCTTCCCCGCCTAATGAAGAAGTGTCCCCTGCCACCTGTACCCAGGTTCCCTTCCATGACTGTCCTCCCCAAATCGGTCCTATCCTCACTCAAGGAGCCCAACACCTGGTTAACTAAACTTTCTTCTTTCCTATAAAATGTGGTCTCAGAAAAATAGCTCTCTTTTTTTCATAGGGAATAAAACTTCAGAAATGTTCATTTCAGCCTTTCGGGCTCCTGTAAGCTCTTGGAGATGGGGCGAGGGAAGGCGAAGGGGATGTGTATACTGTCCTCTCCAGCTCCCCAAGGAAGAGCCTGCGGTTCATCACCGTGAGGGAGTCTCTCCCACCTCCCCCTTCAATCCTGCACAGACAGAAAGTCGGCAGAGGACTAGCCCTACGCAATGGCCACTTGACCCCGCTGTAGCATCTTACCCAGAACAAAGCACCCCAAGGATGCCTTTCTGCAGAAAGACCTGAGAAGAGTCAGCAGGCCACACAGCATAAGGCCAGGTGTAGAATGTATTCATCCTTGCGGAGTCTGCAACCCTGGGGTAGAGGCTGGGAGGCTTCAGACTGTCTCTACCCCCTTGGTGTCCCCGGTAGGGTTCAGGAGCCTTCTGTGTTGTCCCCATAGAGAGACGCACATAGAACTCTGTCCCCACAGCCTTTCCCTCTACTCCTCTCCCCGCTGCATCTCAGGAGTTGGGAACTAACTGGAGTCCTACCCTCTCGCGTGCAAACCCAAGTGTGGCCATGACCCCTACACCCACATGCTGCTAGAGCACCAATTTTAACATAGAAATGACGCCCCCCCCCATGCCTACCCTTTTGAGGGCATTAGACAACCAACTTCCCACTGGACACACATTTTCTAATTTGCCCCCCCCCCAAGGAGTTTTCGTCCCAAGTAGAAAGAATTCTAGCGTTATTCTGCATATTCAAAACACTCAGGCAAAGAGAGAGGCAGAGAGAGGGAGGGAGAGTCTCATAGGCCACCAGGGCTGGGAGACATCTCCTTAGAATAAGCCAGACGCAGCCGCTAATTTTTTTTAAATTTCTTCAATGGTTATAGATCGATTCATTTTTTAAAATTTATTCTGAGTCAGTTTTGGTAATTTAATAGGAAGTTATCTATTTAAATGTTAAAATTTATGGCATAAAATTATTCAAGATAGCCTTGTATGTACAGTTATGTCCCTTTTTTCGTGGTTTGCTCATGCTTTCTGTTCTTTCTTGCTTAATTTTGCCACAGATTTGTCTTTTCGAAGGACCAGCTTTTGACTTTGTCAATCCCCTCTTGAATCTTTGTTTCTGCTCCTTTAACCCCTGTTCATGCTAGTATTTTCCCCTTCCTTCCACCTCACCTTTACACTTGTATTTCTCCTAACTTCCTAAGTTGGACACTTAGCTCATTAATGTAAGGATTCTTCTGTTTTCTAGTTGTAATGCCCATTCTCACTCAGGTGGTAATTTGTGTCTTCTCTCCCTTCATTTCTTGGTCCATCTAGCTACATGTTTGTCAATTTTATTGATCTTTTCAGAGAACCAACTTTTTGTTTCATTGAATTTCTTTATTGCTTTTCTGTTTTCTCTTTCATTCATTTCCACTCTATTCTTTATTATATTCTTCCCTCTGTTTGTTTTTTGCTTAGTTTACTCTTAATTTTCTAGTTTCTTAAGGTATAAGCTAAGGTTATTAATTTGAGGTCTTTCCTGTTTTCAAATATAGACACTTAAAGGTATAAATTCCCTCTAGAAACATTTATGGAATGATGGAGTAAGAACCTCTGAAAATCAACTCCTCCATAAAAGCAACAAGAACATTGGCAAAAATGCTACAAGCAATTTTTTTTTTGGAATTCATAACAATCCAAGGAGCATTATGACTTTTAAAATCAACTTTTCCATTTCTGCAAGAAAGGCAATTGGGATTTTGAAAGGGATTGCATTGAATCTGTAGATCAATTTGGGAAATATTACAGACATAACAATATTAAGTTTTCCAGTCCACAAACACAGGATATCTTTCCATTTATTTGAGTCTTCTTTAATTTCCTTCAACAATGTTTTGTAGTTTTCAATAGATAATTCTTGCATTTCCTTGGTTAAATTTATTCCTAAGTACTTTCTTCTTTTTGATTCTATTATAAATGAAATTATCTTCTTGGACTGTTCGTGGCTAGTGTTTAGAAATATAATTCATTTTTACATATTGACATTTTTCCTGCAACCTTGTTGGACTAGTTTATTAGCTCTAGAAGGTTTTCTGTGGATTCCTTAGGATTTTTTATATATAAGAGCATGTCATCTGCAAATAGAGTTTTATTTCTTCCTTTCCAACTTGGTTGCCTTTTATTTCTTTTTCTTGCCTAATTGTCCTGGCTAGAACATCCAGTACAACAATGATCAGAAGTGGTGAGAGCAGACATCTGCATCTTTTTCCTGACTTTAGGGGTAAAGCTTTCAGTCTTTCACCAATATGATTTATTTTAGCTCTGGGTTTTCCATAGATGCCCTTTATCACTGGTGGGAATATAAAATGGTAAAGCTGCTTTGGAATACTGTTTGATGGCTCCTAAAAAATTTAAACATAGATCTACTATATAACCCAACTTCCCAATTTGGTATATACCCAAAATAATGGAAAACACATGTCCACACTAAAAAACCTGTACATGAATTTTCATAGCAGGATTACTCATCACAGCCAAAAGGTGGAAACATCCCAATGTCCATTAAGCGATGAATGGATAAACTAAATGTGGTATATCCATACAATGCATTATTCATTCATAAAAAGGAATAAAATACTGATACAAGCTACAACATGGGTGACTCTTAAAAACATGCAAAGTGAAAAAAGGCAAACACAAAAGATCACCTAGCATATAATTCTATTTATAAGCAATGTTCAAAATAGGCAGTCCATAGAGATAGAAATTGCATTAGTGTTTGCCAGGGAATGGGGCAAGGGAATAAAACCGATTGACTGGTAATGGGTATGGGGTTTCTCTCTGGGATGATGAAATGTTCTGAAATTAGTGGTGAGGGTTGCAAATCTCTCAGAGTTACACTGAAAACCACTGAACTGTATACCTTAAAGGGGCAAATTTTATGGTATATGAAGTTTATCTCAGTAAAGCTGTTATTTAAACAAATTTCCTTCTAAGCACATTAGCTGCTTCATATAAATTTGGATGATGTATTTTGGTTTTCATTCAGTTAAAAATATTTTCTAATTTCCCTTGTGATTCCTCATTTGACCCATGGGTTATCGGGACGTGTGTCATTTAATTTTCAAATATTTGGAGGTTACTCATATTTATTTCTGTTGTTAACTTCTAATGTAACTCCACTGTGTCCAGAAAAATACTTCGTATCATTTAAATGCTTTTAAATGTATCGACAGTTTGCTTTAGGACCTGGCATATAACCTGTCCTGGAGAATGTTCCATGTGTGCTTGAAAAGAATGCATTCTGCTGATGTTGAGTGGAATGTTCTCTAGATCAGGTCAAGTTGGTTGGTAGTGTTGTTCAAGTCTTCTTATACCATTGCCAGTTTTCTGTCTGGTTCCCTATCAATTATTGAGAGTGGGATATTAAAGCCTCCAAATATTTTTGTTGAATTATCTATTTCTCCCTTCAGTTTTGTCAGTTTTTATTCATATATTTGGGACTTTGTGCTTAGGTGTGCATAAGTTTATAACTTTTACATCTTATTGATAAGTTGACCAGTTATCACTATGAAATGTCCCTCCATGTCCCTTAATAACATTTTTTGTCTTACAGTCTATTTTGTTCGACATTATAGCTCTCTTATGTTTACTTTTTGTATGGTATATCTTTTCCCATCCTTTTATTTTCAACCTGTGTCTTTGAATCTAAACTGCATCTCTTTGTAGATAGCACATGGTTGGATCTTGTTTTTTAATCAAATCTGACAAACGGCCTTTTGATTGGAGTGTTTAATTCATTTACCTTTAATGCAATTATTGAAATCTTAGATTTATGTCTGCCATGTTCTTTTTCTTTTCTGTATGTCTCATGCTCTTTTTAATTTATTTGTTCCTCCTTTACTACCTTATTTTGTGTCAAATAGATATTTTCTACTGTGCCATTTTAATTCCTTCACTGGATTTTTAAATTATTTTCTTAGTGGTTAGTCTAGGGATTATAGTTTATATCTTAATTTATCACAGTCCACTTTGGATTAATACTAACTTAATTCCAGTACAATATTGAGTTTACTTCAATACAACTGTTACGTAACTCCTTTTTGCTTTTTTGACGTATATATTACATCTTTCTGTAAGTCCCAAAATACAGTTTTAGAAATTTTGTTTTATGCATTGATCTTTTAAACTTGACATGAGAAGAAAAGAGAAAAATATATAATACAGTCTTTTATATTTACCTATGTAATTGCCTTTTGCAATGGTCTTTATTTCTTCATGTGGATTCAAGTTACTCTTCGATGTCATTTCTTGTAAGGTAGTTCTGCTAGCAATGAACATTCTCAGTATTTGTTTGTCTGGTAAAATGTTTCATCACTGTCACTTCTGAAGGACAGTTTTTTGGATATAGTATTTTTGGTTGATTTTTTTTCTTTCAGTGCTTTGAATACGTCATCCATTGCTTTCTGACTTTCAATGTTTCTAATAGAAATTCAACTTTAATCATGTTGTTCCTGAGTATGTATTGCATTATTTTCTCTTACTACTTTTAAGGTTTCTCTTTGTCTCTGTCTTTCAATAGTTGTACTGTGATGTGTCTAGATGTCACTACAGTCTTGGTAGTTCAGGTAACTTCACCTATTTTGGTCTTGATCATACAAGATACAGATACAAATTGTTTTTATTATGTTCAACACATGGTCCAGGAGCCAAGCAATGTGCTATCATATTTCAAATTTAATCTTCATAGCAATGCTGGCAGGGAGGGAAGCCTAGTCATGCCCATTCTGAAGATGTGGAAGCTGAGGCTTAGGAACATCTCAGTTTTTAAGTGGTAGAGATAGGATTTAAACACTGACTTTAGACTCTACGGCTTAGTGTTGAACATAGTTCAATGTTCTCCTTCAACTGGGATGTCATCCAGCTGAAATAAAGTGGGGAACATGGGACGAGCCTTGAGAAAATTGATAAGAATAATGCAAGATTTAGGAATAGAAAACTTAAATATTGGGGATTAATTGGTCTAGAAAGGAGCTGAAATAACAATATTTAATATCTGAAGTGATATCAAGGTTTGCTGGTAAGCACTAGATAATTATTTTCACTGAAGGGGAAAAAGCAAAACAAAACAATAGAAAGTGCATTTCTATTGAATATTTCATCGGGAAACTTTTACTCCTTTCAAGGATTCATGAGATGTTAAAGTTTGTTGCCCGAGAGTTTATGTGATCTCATTCTGCAGTAACTCATTGCTTCTCATGTCTCCTTCATATATAGCTTAGGTAAAGGCAAAAGTGGCTTCCCAAGACTCTTTCAGCCCTGCCTGCATTTCTCAAGTTAGAATGACAGGCTCCCCATCCAAGCCCACCAGCGTCTGAGTTCCATATGCTGCTTACCTCCGGTCCGCCATATCGTTCTCTGGTTCACGTAACTAATTAAAGCAAGACTCCTGTATGAAACACCCCTCCAGGCAGGGCCAAACCTCTCTTGAAGAAATAGGCCACCATACGAGTTCTAATACAGAGACGTATAAAAGCCCCACTTGCTCCAGCTAATTTCTCTGACCAAAAATCCCCTATTTGGTTTAATACTTTGAGGTAAGGAATGTGCATCGCTTGGGCACATCTATTTAAGTAGATGTGCACCTCCAACTGGCTAACCATCTCTTGGAAAGAAGGAGTGATTCTGAGATAATACCAGCTTAGATCAGGAGAAATTCAATTGGTGGACAAAAAAAGAAGATAGAGAGGCTGAGATTTTGCCTTAATGGAGAAATGAGTCAATGGGGGCTGAGAAAGGAAAAACTGATGAGAGAGGAGGGCTAGTTGACATTCAGAAAACCCCACTGTAGACCAGGGATGTGATACTTGTCCTTCACAATTGTCCTGCAGCCCAGCATGGACTCAGATCATGCAACATCTATGCCTTGGGGCCAGGAGTCTGAAGCGAAGACCTAAATGCTGTGCGACTTTGATTGCACCTCAACCAGCCAGCTGGAATCACAAGCATATGTTTTTACATTCACTTTTCTATGAACTTCATTTTGCTAGAGATTTCATTAAAACCCACTTCCAGTCTTGATATGTGCAACATGAAATCCTCCAGATGAATTGGGTCTGTAGATGGTGACAACACTCTCCCCACACTCCATGGATCAAATTGCTCCGTATCCACTTAACTTGGCCGGAATGTAAAGGCAAACGCTGAGCAAATGCTATGAAATCAATAGCTACAGAGTGTTGGTTTCTTGGGGTTTTTTTCCCCCCTAGGCAGACCCCAGAGGAGACTGACACGCAGATTAGACAAATCACTTTTCATAATCCTAAGGACTGCTGCATGACACATCCAGGGTATTAATCAAAGGCTAGGACCGAGTAAAATGTGAATTAAATTTCTTAATGGAGAGAGACGTGAACTTTCTATTCTCAGATCTCTGGCTGTGGACGTCTCTAAGGCAATGAAACATTCAGCTACCCAGTTTATAATATTCTGAGAGATATATCACCAAAGTGACACAACTTATCATGGTTACATTTTCTGTTTAGAGGACTTGGTTTCCGATGTGCCCGAAAGGAGCTCGGGGGCTGCTGGCAGAGAGCTTGAGGGTAGTCCGTGAAACACAAAGTCTTATATATTTGGGGTCATTTAAAGATTCCTTTCACCAGTGTCTGGGGGCCTGTCCTGGGGTCTCAACCAGACTCCAGGTTCTCAATACTTTTTATTTAGTCCATGGGATTGCAAAGAAGTGAAATCTTTTGCTTTCTAAGCCAGCAGAGCGAAGATGAGCCTCAAAGAAATTAGGCTGAAAGCAAATGAGATTTAATACTAAAATTGAAAATAAGCCTGTGCTGTGGCCTTTTTTAAAGGTCAAACTCACGCTACCTAAAGTCCCTGCTAGGACCCTGCTTAAGTTACGGAGAAACAGCAAGAAAAAAAAAGTCAGTCATTGTGTTTGTGAGACAAAGGTTTTTTTCTCAGTCCTCACAAAGATATATTTTGGGATATGTGGCAGTGCAAAGTCCATTCAGGACAACTGTCTGTCTTAGAAGGTGTGGGCACAGCAGCAGACGCACAGGATTCCTCCTCGTCTGGGACTGTCTCCTGCTCCCTGTGGATGGATGGGGCTACAAACACACATGGAAGTTTTATAGGATGCAGTGTTTGTTGTGGACAACTTTCTCCTGGGGGGTTAAAAGCCTTTTATGGGCATTATCTGGCTTATCCCCTGCAATCTCCTGGTAGATGGAGGGAGGAGAGAGGAAGCCAGCCGCATAGATTGGAACACCAATCAGAAATCCACAAAACCTGTTTTAAGAAGTATCAGTGATGGGCTTCCCTGGTGGCGCAGTGGTTGAGAGTCCACCTGCCGATTCAGGGGACGCGGGTTCGTGCCCTGGTCCGGGAAGATGCCACATGCCGCGGAACAGCTGGGCCCGTGAGCCATGGCCGCTGAGCCTGTGCTCCGCAACGGGAGAGGCCACAACAGTGAGAGGCCCGCGTACCGCAAAAAAAAAAAAAAAGTATCAGTGACTTGCCCAGGAAAAAGCAAGCTGGTGGAAAAAGAAATCGGAGGCATTCAGCTTTCCCAAGGAGACAGGGGCTACAGGATTGCACACCTCACACACACACACACACACACACACACACACACACAATCTGGGCCTCCCTGGGACTCAAGATTACAGTGTACACCTTGCAGGATTTTTGATGAAGATTCAGGGAGATGACCTAAGTAAAAAAATAAATAAAATAAAAATAACTGATCCATAATAAAAGGCAATTCCCTCCTAAAGCCTTCCCTTTCCCTCCTCACTGCCATATCCCTCTAGAAATGGGCCACAGAAGGGGGCAGAACATATGAGGCAGCCAGATCGGCAGCGGGAGGCGTGAAGCTTCCAACAGTCCCTCAAACAAACTGATTATAGATTCTGTATGCTCTGGGCTATACATTGCCCATATCCATGAAAGCTCATCTCAAATGTATTTTGCATTTTGTCAGACTAAGGGTGCACTGAATCACTGGCTGAACCTTTGGCTTCTTCTGCTTCTTCATGCCTGTCTGCTCCTCTTTGCCTGTGGTAGGTGGAGGTAGATTTCACCCCCTCCTCACCCTCCCCAGCTTGGAGACCCAGGGATTTTATCAGCATATGTGCAGTAAATCTTGAAGATCTATCCCCACTTGAACGCAGTGTGCTGTAGCACACCAGGTTACAAGATGCATAATTAGAACTCGTTCAGCTGACAGATTGATGGGGGTGTAGCAGAGACCAGATGGCAGTAAATTAGGCAGCTAAACACAGCAAACTCTGGCATGACATCGGCACCAAGTTGCATGTCTTTTGCAAAGCTTCTTCAAAGTGTATCTGTTTTAGGAGGTGTTTTCTTTTCAAGGTACCTCAGCATAAATACTTTTATGGGGAGTTTGTCCTCCTGGCTTTTACCATTCCACTGCCCCAACTACTTCAGAATCACCTACTTAATACATCTAATATATCACTATGGCCTATTACTGGATGAACGGTCACATGTATACGTGACAACAGTGACTTCTTAGTTGGACTCAGAAATACTCTCCCTAATGAATTGAAAAAAACACCCTAACAAACTCATGATTTTTGGACAAATGTTCTGATGACCTCATTCTCTGAAAGTCAAATTGGTTAAGAAGAAAGTTAAATTCCAGAGTGTTCTGAGGGATAAATAAATAAACCTGGTGCTACGGGTGTTCTCATTCTAGATAGGACAGCTCGCCAAGATCTCATGTAAGACAGACAAATTCATGCCCAAGTACAGGCAGCAGGATCTTCTCCCCCAGGGTCTCCTATCTTTTTCACCTTTTTTCCATCTCTGCTTAGATTTCTGCAATTTTGAGAGCATTTTTTGAATCCCGGGCTCCTTTCTGTCTATTAATGAGTTTTCCTCCTTGCCTGTGTCTCTCAACTTTCTCTAAACCAGGGGTCTTCGGGAGATTTTGTGCGTGTGTACCCGCAAAAGAAATTTTTAAAACTAAATTTTTCAGATAACATCTACATTTCATCACCGTACATGTAGTTATAAAGGATGTACCATTTGGCAATTGGTGCTCTCTACTTACTTGTACTTTAACTCTATTCCATCAAACCCTTATTGCAACAGATTCAGGTGATTCCACTTATGGGAAATGTCTACCATAGGACCTAAATGACTAAGCAGTTCTCACTGCCAACCCAATTAGCCAAATCAGACTCACTTTCTCACAGAGAAACTCGAACTTCATTTTTCATTTCAAATAAGTGTGTTAATACGTGTCCCCATGGCTACTAACTCATTTCTGAATTGTCATTCTAATAGACAGACGAGTGGGTAGATACTGACGGCAGATACAGACACACATACATGGAGACTTGCCATGAGTTCGTTATGGGGTAGAATAAAGCTCTGTCCCCTTTCAGTATTTCTCCCCAAAGCTCTCTTTGCTTTGTTCTCCTGGGACTTTTCCTGGGGTGAAAGGTCTTCACAAATTATCCCTTCATTTAGAGACCCAGAGGATATTTAGACCCTGGGGCAATGCTCTACACTGACACTAGGGTGGGTGAGAGGATGCCTTATTTTGTAACATCATTGTAAAGGAATGATGTTCTCAGGCTGTTGAGCTATAGAAAAGATGGGAGTGAAGGATCGCAAAACCCATGCTTTGGGCTTCCCTGGCGGCGCAGTGGTTAAGAATCTGCCTGCCAATGCAGGGGACACGGGTTTGAGCCCTGGTCCGGGAAGATCCCACATGCCGTGGAGCAACTAAGCCTGCGCGCCACAACTACTGAGCCTGCGCTCTAGAGCCTGCAAGCCACAGCTACTGAGCCCGAGTGCCACAACTACTGAAGCCCACGCGCCTAGAGCCTGTGCTCTGCAACAAGAGAAGCCACCCAATGAGAAGCCTGCGCACCGCAACAAAGACCCAACGCAACGCGGCCAAAATTAAAATAAATAAATAAATTTATTTAAAAAAAAAAAAACCATGCCTTTAAAGCCGTGTGCATCTGCATAACCCCTGGAGAATCCAGGTACCCCCCAGAAGGATGCATACTACACTGAAGATGCTGTTCTTGATCAAGCACACAAGATGGGGGTCATTCGGGGGCCAGTAGCAAGAAGCACCTGCTGCACCACCATCTGCCTCTGTTATTCCATCAGTCACGAGCAAGAGGTGTCCCCTCTTTACTCACTCATTAAGTCATTCAACAAACACCTGCTTTATAAAAAAATAAAAAATAAAAAAAAACACCTGCTTTGTATGAACCACAGTGCTCTGTAGGCTCCCTTGACATTGTGTCCCAGGGATCCTCTTGAATGATCATTGCCAACAAAATCTGGACACTCCCATCAGCCCTCATTTGTGATAACTTCAGATCGTAACAAAACCAGGGTGTGTGTAGAGACAGCCACTGGTTACTTGGGTAGAAAAACCTGCTCTCAGTATTTCCAGACACGAGCCATCTAGAATTCCAGATCCCAAATAAAATAAAATAAAATAAAATAAAAGGGGTGGGAGGGGTGCCTGAGGGAAAAAGTCATATCCTAAACTCATTGTTAAATTGCTAGGAAGTGTGAGTGATGAAAATGGCCAGAAAATATGATCCTTTGGTGAATTGGGATCTCACTCATGTTTAATTGGGTCTCCTGTGAGACATTTAAATCTATGGGCAGCTATCAAGGGTGAGAAGTCTGCTCCAGTGGCCCCCAAATGATTTCACCTTCACTTTCATTTTGGTGGTGGAGGAAAGCCAGGACATTTGCTAAAATATCTGAACTGTGGGTGTGTGTTTTAAGGCCTGTATGCGTGTGGCAGTCGCCATGGAGGAAATTCTGAGTCCCATGATCACTTTCAGCGTGTCGCTTACCAAAAGCCAGGGCAGCCACGCTGGAGGTACAGTCACCTTGTACATGCCCTGGATTTCTCAGTTTCCCAAAACAAGGTTTTTGTAAGAAGTATGGCTTAGAAATGACTATACTCAAAATTTCTTCAAGTACTTCCAAACCTCCTGCAGGCTGAAATCTAGGTGCTTCCAAATAAACAAAACTAGTTTGCAAAGCACTCCCTAGCTTCTTCACCCCAAACCCATTCAAAATAAACAATAAACGTTGCTTTGTTTGTTCTTTTTTCCTTTTAAATTCCACCTCATCATCACAGGTTTGGGGACTAGAGACAGGGAGGAAAAGCAGTGGCCCAGAAGAAAGGAGACCGAAGGTTTAGTCTCAGCTCTGTGCAGGGACTAAGCAGGCTCTGGACAGAGGCTGTGAGTCGCCACCCCACACTTCCTTGCCAAGTGATCTTGGATAAGTTACTTAACTCCTCTCTGCCTTGGTCTCCTTATCTGTAGAGTGAGAAGCTTCTGAGTGGGTTGTCAAGAATTAAAGGAGATACGGCATGGGAGTGCTTAGCCTGGTGCCAGCACGTACCACGAGCTGTCACGTTTGCCATTACTGTTGGTGGCAGCGGGCAAGTCACTTAGTTTCTCTTCTTCTGCCGACGTGGGGAGGAAGAAAAGCATATTTTATGGTTTTACCACAGTAAAGTTTTACTGCAAGGTAAATGGATCAAAAAACAGTTTCTCCCTCCATTAAATTGCAAATGTCTTGAGGTCTAAGACCAGAATCTTGCTTTTACATTCTACCCCAAGCTCCCCTGCCCCCTCCATTGCCCATCAGTACCTTATACATGGTGGGCATCCATCAATACACGTTCGTGGACTTGAAGAATCTCTAAGTTTAACTTTGCCATAAGGGAGTGAAGGAGTGAGGCTGATTTTGGGGGGGGTGTTAAAGTGCGTCTGGGAGAGTCTGTCTGAGTGAGAGTAGGTGTGTTTGTCTGTGATTGAGAGAGGGGTGGGGGAGGGGTGGCCACACATGGGTATAAACATTTCTGTAGTTGCTGAGCCTGCTTTCACTGACCCAGAGACTGAATCCACGGTAACGTAAATCTCCAGCTGGCAGATAGAGATGCTGTTATTAAACTTCTAAAAACAATAATAATAATAAAGAGGCACATTTTAGATCTCAAATGAATCAGATTTTGACATTGACCTTCCAAAGATAAGTCCGTGTTGGGGAGAAAATGAGTTGCATGTTTTCCATCTTTGCCCTTCCTTGCCTTGTTTTATTGAAAAAATACCACCTAGGAGAGAGCTTTTTCACTTCAAAACACAACAAAAATCAACCCCTGCTTCTCCACAGGCCTCCCCCCACCTTCCCTGTGAATAATACCAAGTACAGATGAAGCCCTTTGGGACAAGCCTGGGTATCTAAGACTACCTCAGAAACCTGAGGTTAAAAAACACCTCTAAACAGTGGATGTCCATTTCTATGTCTTCTTATTTTGAAATAAAGGAAAGATAAAACAAAACCAAAACACCCAGTGTTTTACCTGGCATGTGTGTTTGTGATGACTCACTTCAAGAACATCCGGTGAGGGGAGAAAAACCCACCTCACTTTTACCTCTAGAAAATTCCCTTTTCATGGGAATGAAATCCCGGCTCCCACGCGCTCAGATCTGGGGACGTGGGGACGTGGGGACGTGGGTCGGTCTTCCTGCCCTGAAGCTACAAGCCCTAGGGCAAGGCAGTGCTTTCTCTCTAACCAGATCATATTTTTCCAACTGAACGGTTTTATGATGGGGGCTTAAGCAACTTCCTACAGTCCCGTTGTTGCTCTTAATTTCTTCAACTTGGAGTGAAACCCCTACAGGGAAGCTGTAAAGAAAATAAAAGAAAGAAAGGAGGAAGAGAATGTTCCTCTTCTCTTTCCTCCCTAACCGCCCCCCCCCCCCGCCCCGCATAAACATCCCACCCCATGTCGCAAAATGTATGGCGAGGGTTAAGCCTTGGCAGTATTTTGACACGATGCGCGGTCCCTCACTCCCCCTCTATTCCTTTGAGGTTCATCTTGCAGCCCAGGGCTCTGTTCCACTGCCAACTTGGTGGGAGTGTTTAGTGACTGGAAGGCTGTGGCTTGCTCTCCCCAGAACTTCACACTTCATTTTTCCATATCCCTGGGAGCAGCAGCAAATATTTCACCAGCCTGGTTTGCTGGCTACCAACATAAATCAGACTTAGGCCTCAAAAAAATATCCAGGCCTGTCAAGGCATTAAGCTTTTATTTTCTGACTCCATCCAGTGGTAAATGAGAGCTTGTATTTTCCTTGAAAACTGTAAAGGGATTTTTAAGGATTGTCGCTGGACGGCTGCCAGCTCTGAAAGATACAATACGGAGTGTAACTGGTTAGGAAAGATTTGAAAAAGTCTTAAGTATGAAAAATGGCTTTTCTGAAAGGTTTTTCAATGAAATGAGAAACGGGGCTTAAATTTCATATAGATTTTTTTTCCTTTTTTTTTTTTCTTTTTTTTTTCTGAAAAGACCTGAACTATTCATGAGAAAAGCATTAGGAAGAGACGTGTTCTCAGAGAAACGTGAGTTATATTAGTGAGGCGTGCTCTCTCCCTTGCCCCCATTCTTCCTCTCTTTCTCTGTGTACACAGACACTTGGGCTGCTTTACTAGGTCAGTTCCTGCCATCATTACTGATGATATGACAGCAAGAACAAACAGACTGGACAGTTTTATGTGCTGTGTATTAATTGTTTCATAATTGAGGCCAGCAAACCAAGTCTGCTTTGAAAACGCTGGCTTAAAATTCTAAGCAAGTTTGCAAGGTGCAGACCATGCCTCTGAGATCGCTTCTTCATACCTCCCCTGGGTGAGGAATCCAATCTCACACTCCAAATGTCGAGAGCTCTCTTGCACTGGGAAGAGCACCGGAGTTAAATAGGCAGGCATTTGCACCAAAACACCATGCAGGTCTAGGAGATCTGGGAAAAGGTGCAAGGAACTGGGCTGAGATCAGGAACTTGGGGTAGAAAAACAACCCCGCTTAGATTTTGTGATGTGTCATGTTCCATCTAGGTACATGTTGAATTTCAGTGGAATAGGATGAAATGAGAATAAACGTAATCTGACCCCGGTTTCGCCCAGGTCATTGTATAGACTTGCCACCTGGGGTAGCAAGGAGGTGAGGGAAGGCAAGGAGGAAATAACTAAGGAAATAGTGAGCCTCTAGGTTGGAGGTTTCCATGTAGCATGTAAAGCAGGATGAGACTGATCAGGAAGGTAACAGGCCGTGTGGACTGGATGCGATTTGATTTTTGAATCAGGGACCCGGGGATGAGGTGAGTGAGACTGATGGAAACACAGTAGCCATGGACCCAAAGGAGGAAATGGCAGGTGTGTTAGCAGAGTGTCATAAGGAGAAGAGTGGCGAAAATATACCCCGGGCTGACTTCGCAGGGACCCACAGCCCATCCTTCCTCCTTGTGCAGTGATTGACGTACACGGCTCCCATCCAACCCCAAGTCATTAGTTGTATTAAATCTTGGGTGTTCCCAAGGTGGGACATTGTTTCCCTGAGTGCTTTGTCTTCTTGAGAGAGTACAGAAGAACCCGAAAGCAGACTTTCTGGACCAAAGCACTTTGAGCCATGGTTCAGACCTCAGTGCCATCCCAGAATGAACCCCCTTCTACGTTCCTTCCAGCTGATCTGGCGTCACATCTTCAACCCCTTTGGGGGCACCTGGAGCCAAGCTTCCGGCGGCTGAAGCCTCTGCAGCCACAGCCCTCACCTCCGGCTCCCACTCAGTGGCCTGTGACCACCTTCTGTTAGTTCTTTCGATTTGCTGAGCTCTCACCTGCCTCTAGTATTTTCCCTCTGAAAACTGTGAAAAGTGTGTGAAATTCAGAATGGATTCAGATTTACGGACATGGATGTCCATAAATCAAGTTTTATTGGGACACAGCCGTGTTCATCTGTTCATCTCACATGCCGTCTATGGCTGCTTTCACGGTAGAACAGCGCAGCTGGGTCGTTGTGACAGAGATCGTGTGACCCACTGATATTTACACCTGGCTTTTCACAGATCAAGCTTGCTGCCCTCTGCACCACTTCCCTTCGTCAACCACGCACACCCACGCTGAGTCTGGCCAGCCCCTTCCTCCTCCTTCAGAGCTGCCTGCAGACTAGCCCTCGGGCTGGTGGTTCCCGTGGCGTACACTCTGAACTTAGCCTTGCAGAGCGACTATGTTGTAAGTTGAATTCATTTCTAAATGCTTTGTCGTTCAAACTACAAAATGGCAAAACTACTAGATGAAAAATTTAAGAGTCATCCAGTGACCATAAAAACAATACCCTACTTGAAAACTGGAATCACATACCCAAAATGTTCATATTGGTTATCCATAAATAGTGATATTCTGGATGGGTTTAATACACTTTTGACTTATTGGCACTTTCTAAATTTTCATAATAAGCATCTTCTAAATTTTCTCTGTAATGCACATGTTCTAAGTTTTCAAGAACATATATTCTATAATGTTTAAATATGACTTTTTTTTTTTTTTTTTTTTTTTTTGCGGTACGCGGGCCTCTCACCGCTGTGACCTCTCCCGTTGCGGAGCACAGGCCCCGGACGCGCAGGCTCAGCGGCCATGGCTGACGAGCCCAGCCACTCCGCGGCATGTGGGATCTTCCCGGACCGGGGCACGAACCCGTGTCCCCTGCACCGGCAGGCGGACTCTCAACCACTGCACCACCAGGGAAGCCCTAAATATGACTTTTAATGGGACTTCTACAAAAATATATATTGAGCACCTTTTATATGCAAGGCTCTACGTTAAGTGCCATGGAAATAATCCATGCCCTCAAGGAAGTCTAAAATCTGGTAGTTTACAAAAAATGGACATGCATAATGATGCTGACAATATGCCGACTTTGCCTATTTTGTTTGAGTATTCAAGAGAGCAACTATCATTTGCTGAGTAAATAGGTTTAAGTGTTACGAAACAATGTATATGTGTCTAGGTCTGTCATCCCCTATTTTATGCCCCCCCCACCGCCCGCTGCATCCCGCCCCCCGCCTAGGGGCATCCACTTATTTACCAGAAGTCCTTGAGGATGTCTCTATCCTTTTTTAAAATGGAATGCATGTGTTTTCATTTACATTAAAGATATTCTGCTGTAATATCATCCTTTAATTTTTACATTCTTTAAAAGAGTTATTAAAATTTCCCAAAAAGGTTCTGAGCAGTCTTCTGTTAGGTTGATTCCCAGATTTGTGATGGGTTTAGCTGCTACTGTGAATGGGATCTCCTTTCCTATCATCTTTTCTAGTTGGTTATTGCCGGTGGGCCATGAATCTTGAATATGGGCCACCTTGCTGGGGAAGGGGAAAAGTTAGTAAAACACAGAGGAGCCTCTTACAGATCACCGTGCCACAAACTACGGAGTTGGGTCTGCACCTGAGGTCTGAGAGCCTGGGAGGGGGTGGGGTGGGGCCGGGAGTCGTCTCTATCTGTGTCACCCAGCAGCGAGTCCCATGCTCTTCACAGCTGAGACCCCTGCAGGCCTGCTGCATGCACCTGGCATTTCTTGACACCACAGCACCACCACTCTGACTATCCAACCTCACCACATACACATGCCCACCAAGAAACCCATCCTTCCCTTAAAAAACCCCTGCAGTCTCACTGAGGCTCTAAGCCTGTCCTCTCTGCTATAAATCTGTGGGCAAGAAGCAGCGCCGACAGAGCCCTTTTTCTCTTTACACCCTCCCAGCTGTCCTGGTAGATCGAATGGCCTCTAGTATCCAGCAGACCCCACTGGGTGGAGCTCATTATTCTTAGGGCACCCCTACCGGTTTAATAAGATCTGGAGAACTCTGGAATGATCTGAGCACCCGAGGTTTCCAGTCTTGCCTGATCCCTGTTACCACCACCACTACCTGGGCTGAATCTTTTGTTTTTGTTTTTATTTTTGTTTTTTTTTTGCGGTACGCGGGCCTCTCACCGTTGTGGCCTCTCCCGTTGCGGAGCACAGGCTCCGGACGCGCAGGCTCAGCGGCCATGGCTCACGGGCCCAGCCGCTCCGCGGCATGTGGGATCTTCCCGGACCGGGGCACGAGCCCGTGTCCCCTGCATCGGCAGGCGGACTCTCAACCACTGCGCCACCAGGGAAGCCCTGGGCTGAATCTTTTCATGGGTATCATAATGTCGTAGTTCTCTCATGGGTTTGCTGAGAACAAGCACCATTTTGGCAGGAGTCACACGAGCTGGACAAACAGATGCTCTTTGTCTACATCCGTGAAAAGTTGGGAAGAAGCTTTTGAAAAGCTTGTCAAAGGGCTCTAGATTATCAGACCATCCTTAGCTAGTATTTATGCAGGAATAAGGAATGTTACTTCTTACTAGGGCCGGGCCCAACTTTTCCCAGTGATTTGCCCTCTAAGTGCAGTTAGTCGTCCCAGTTCTTTCCATAACTGGACCAGCGGCTCTCAATCACCTGGGAGCTTTTAACAAGTACCAATACTCAGGCCCTACCCCAGAGAAACTGAATCAGAACTTCCCCATCTGCTGGGCCAGCAGTACCATGTCGGGTCTTTGAGCCCGAGCAGGACACGTTTGTCTGTCTGGAGAGGTGGAAGAGTGGATTGGAGAGCCTGTCCTCTGACCCCGCCTCTCTCTGACCACATCTAAGTTAAAAACCACAAAACCAAGTAAACAGGCAAATGAGGGTGATGCCATGAGTCGAAGGAAGGGGGAGTGGTGGAGTGGGGAGGGTGGATATGGGAGAGAGGCCGTGTTGGATGGACAGAGTCCTCTTCAAGGACAGAATGGACACTTCACGGCGGAAGTGATCTTTGAGGGTCAGGGGAAGGACGTTGCCACCAGTGCCCAGCCTGGAGAGGGCTGAATCTCAGCTAAGTCCAGGCCAACCTCAGGAGTTCCTGCCCCTTCCTCCCTGCAGAACCAGGCCACCCTCTGGCTCCTCCTCTGTGCCCCCTGCCTGGCTCACAATCACGTCATCACCGCCTATGCTTCTGGGTGTTCCACCTGCTTCTGGCTGCCGTGTGAGGGAATTCACTTCCTAAAATGCCACAGCAGCCTCGCAGGCAGGTTAGGGAACAGCCAGCAGGGTTGGCCACGTGCCTCAGGAGGCCATGTCTCCACCAACTAGAAGTACCAGAGACTCATTCCAGGGGCCCTCGGGGTGGGACGGTTTGCTCACCAGAGGTGTTTACTAGAAAGGAGGAAATAGCTCTCCCAGGCCTCCTCTGATACTTTCACCAAAGTTACCAAGAAACAGAAAGAACTCTACTTCCATCTCCGTCTTCCTGCTCCAATGACCTCTCTTTCCCAGCCAGGTCCTCTTTGCTTCCTCTCCGTAATAATAAATACCTTCGATTGCATGCTAGCTAGCACTGGCGGCAGCGCGCTGAGGGATTTCTGCGTGCACTCTTCTGTAACATTCCATGCCTAGATGAAGAAACTGGGGCCCAGGGAAATTAGATGGCTTGCCTCACATCACATGGCCAGTAGCTGGCAGAGGACAATTTGGACTCAGGCCCATCTGAGACCAAAGCCAATGCAACCACCACGCCACGCCGAAAGCTTTGTAGACCAGAAACCGGGGTCATCAGTAAAGTCAGAGCTGGTGCTCAAACAGCCCGACTATCTTCCACCAAACTCACCAGAACTCGGAGCCACCTGGCAGCTCTGGAGGGTAACAGTATAAGCTAGAGTTGAAAGCACCCACAGGCTTTGGAGGCAAACACTTACTTGACTAGTCAAGCTTCAATTTCCTCATCTGTAAACTCCACCCATTTTTCAGACCCCAAAGAGACCACTGCCCGTCAGCCATCCCCTTCTTCTAAGAGGTCATGCACCATGACTGTGGTTTCATTCCCTGGAGTTGCCTCCCAGGCTGAGGGATACGGCCCCATCCCCTTGGCAGGATCAAGCAGGTTTTCAAGTCTCCTTAGAAACACAACTACAAACCGTCTCTAGGTGTGGCCTACTTTTGCACGTGGTTCACCTCACTCACAGGCTATCGGGTCCAACTGCTTCCTTCCTTAGATGGCAATGGGGGCCCCTGGCTGGAGTTCCTCACGTTCCAACCACACATCTGAGATAAATGAGCATCTCATAAAGTGGGAGAGACCAAAGCCCCAGGAAGGACTGTGTGTCTATTGTGGCTCTGATTTCTGTCTCTCATGTTAGAGAAAGGGGAACTCTGGGTAGATAGTGCTGGGTAAACAGTGTTCTTTGGCAAAGCTGTGATGGTGGGTCTTAGAAGTCAGTGAACTAGGGGCCCCGGGGGGTGTGGATTGGGAGAGATAAGAATCATAGTATTTGAGATGTCAACGTTCCCTAAAACTACAGCCCCACGATTCTGCTTCACACACAAGGGGAATGAGGCTGAGAGGTTACTTGACCTGCCCAAGGTCATAGGCATCCCAGTCAGAACACTGCCACATTTCCCTTTGGGCCTCTGAACCCAGTTTGACCCTGGGCCTCATTAAAAATTCTTGCCATGTCTTCTTTCTTCAATGGATAATTTAAAATAGAAATAATAAATATAACACCTCGTTGTATATGTGTAGCACCTTTCTTCCAATAAATGGTGTTCTTTCAGCTTGCCCACCCATGCTGCATGGAGCGGAAGTGTTTCCACTGTGGACTCTGACACTGGTTATTGACTGAACCTCGCCTCAAGCCCACACACATACCCCTATCAAAGGTATAGCTCACGGGACAGGGCCCAAGTCCTACAGGGAGCTCTGTGATTCGCTACTTCAGGGTGGTGTTAAAAAAAAAAAAAAAAAAAAAAAAAACCCAGCTCTCACACATCATATACCTGAGAGACATATTTAGAAAGCTAAAGTTTTAACTGTTTTTCTTCTATCTAATTCTTTGCTTCTCCATGGAATAACAGGCCCTTTTGTGTTCTTAGTAGTTTTTGCTGTAGCACTTGTAGTAGAATAGTAGTGATTACGATCATTTATTAAATGTAATAGTGATCACCGTCGTTTATTAAACTTCGACATTGTAGACTTTTATATCCAGTATCTTATTTAATCTTCACAAAAATCTTAATGATATAGGTATTATGCTGCCTTACGAATGAAACAAACTAAAGCTCACAGAAGTAATTGTCTGATACAGAAAAGTAAAGTCTTCTATTTTTGACAATAGGGTCAGCTAGACTTTCAGGGAATTCCTAAGAGTATGACATAAAACATAAAATCTTTTTTTTTAATGCATGACAGATTTGGCTAGAAAGTGAAGTAATTCTTTGTGTTGCAGAAATGACCAGAAAGCCCAAATCCAACGGAGTCATTAGATGCTGGAGTTAGCATTTCCCACATGTGAGGGACAAATCTTGAAGCCCAAGCTGAGTGAAAGGTCAGAGCAGAGACCAAGAATACTGAAGCGAACCCTCTCAGTAAGTGCACGGGTGAAACCCTGATCCCACAGAACGGGAAGGTGGAGATCTGTGACCACTTGTCCTCAGCTCTGTGTGGAGCAGAGTAAGAAAAAGAAAAAATCCCCCATCCCTTATTTCTAATTACAGACCTGGACTTTCATGAGTTTGGGGCCTGAATATACACAACCACTGTGGCTGGAAGAAAACGTTGAAATGTTAGTTTAAGCTGGTTTCAACTTGGTGATACCCTCAGGCACCTGACAGAAGCAAATTCCAATTTTCTGTGGAAGAAAATACCCTTAAATGGGGCCTCCTACACGTTAAGTTACAAGGAAAAGGACCTTTTCTTTTTTTTTTTTTTTGTCACTAAACACACAAGGAAAAAAGCCACACTGAGAGTCAGCTGGAAAAAGAAACTCTAGAATCAGACCTTCAGAGACCACAGATACTGAAACTAATCAAACACAGAATATAAAATTAGTATGATTAACATGTTCAAAAATATGAAAGGAGATTGAAAGTATAGCAAAGGAAGAAAGAGACTATCCTATCTGGCCAGATTTGATAAAAGATGAGATAGAAATTCTAGAAATGAAAAATGTGATCAATAAATTAAAATTTTAATGACTGGGCTAAAACAGAAAATAGGTGAGCTAAAATACTGAAGAGATTACACATACTCTAGTAGTAGAGGGAAAAAAAGCAATGGGAAATATGAAAATGTTTAAGAACCTTAGAGAATAGTGCAAGGCTATTCTATAGGAAACAATAAAGAGAATGGGAAAAAGCAATATTAAAAGAGATAACGACTGAGAATTCTCCAGAATTAATGGAAAGGTGCCAGTGCATGGATTAAGAAAGCCCAGAGAATCCCAAGCAGGGTAAATAAAAAGAAATCCGTTCCTACACATATCACAATGAACACAACAACAAAAACAAACAGAAGATCTTAAAGCAATCAGAGAGAAGAAGCAGATAATCTGGAAGAGAATGACAAGCTGACAGCTGAATTCTTAAGAACGGCAGGGAAAATTAGATGCATTAATATCAACCAATTCATATCAGATAACCAACAATTTAGAATTCTAAACAAGGGAAGCTGTTTCCCAAAGGTGGGGGGAGGAGCAAACATTTTCAAAGCATCACAAACTGGAAGAATTTACTACCAGAACATTCTCACTGTAGGAACTTCTAAAGGAAATGCATTTTAGAAAGAAGGAAATCGATCCTAGAGTGTAGGTTTAAAGTGCACGCAATTCAGTTAGCAAAGTAAAAGGTTGGAATGCGGCAAAATCTTAATAAACATCGATGGCGCAAAACAGCAATAATGTCTAACTTATGGGGTTTTTTAAATTAAGAGAGAATTAAAATTCTGGACAACTGGGTGTAAAACTGGAGGAGAGCAATTAGAATTCAAGGGTTCTTTGCTTCTTTTATCTTCTGGAAAGAGCTTAAATATATTAATTTTCAACTTTATTATGTTAAATATCCACATTGAAATGTCTAGGATAACCTCTGAAAGAACTGGAATATGGAGAAAAGTGAAACTGGGGGGTGGTGAATGAAACCAATCAATTCAAAACAAGGAAGCAAAGGAGAAAAAAGAAAAAGAAATACAGAAAAAACAGGAAAAATATTACTAGAAAGTGCAACATAAGATGATAGAAATGAATACCAAGAGTTCAATTATTACAAATGATTTCAATGGACTAAACTCTCTAGTTGAAAGACAAAGACTATCAGACTAGAGACTGACCTGGAAGGAGTAGTTGGTACAAGTTGAGGAAGGGCAGAAATAAGTTTGAGAAGGTGATGCAAGCACTACCATGTCACACAGGGATATTAAAGCTTAGCATTTGACTTTGATTTAAAAGGGCTTGCTAGTGTGAAGCATGGGACAGGAGATTGTTGTTTTCCATTATAAGATTTTTTCTATTATTATTTGAATAAATTTTTGTTTAACATTTGCATGAATTATAAGGATAAATATTTTAAAATTAAAAAAGACTAAAAGAAAGAATCTCAAAAGACCAATCCTTTGGTTTGATGATAGAAAGATAGATGATGATGATAGATAGATAGATAGATAGATAGATAGATAGATAGGAGATATTTTCTTTTATACACTTCTGTTTGTATTATTTGAATTTGGGACAGTAAGTGTTATTTTTGTGATTTTAAAAAAAACTCAAAAATAGGCAATGGGGTACTGTAGAATTTTGAGTCAGGGGGACTTGAGAATGGGTTATTATTCGGGGAATAGACTAGAAGATGGATTGAGAGATCGGGAGACAAAAGCTAGAATCAGAGAAATAAGTTGGAACAACTAAAACGATTGTCTGGACGAGTATGATCAATGTGGCATGGAAAGAAAGGAAAAATCTAAAAGGAAAGAAGTGATGGTCTTTGTTGACTGTTCTTGTTTCTGCAGGTCAGGGGTAGTGAGAGCAACTGACTTCTTGAAGATGAAGGAAGAGGCAAAAATTAGTTAATGAATGATGATGACAATGGTTGTTCTAGTCTGCCCCTGCAGGAGTCACTTCTACCCTAAGCCAGCTTCAGACTCTCTATTTGGAGAGCAAACGATTTACTTATTGGACATTCTGGAGTGTTTGCAGTGACCCCCAGTTGTACTGTAAACCCCTCCTTGATATCTTTCCCGGAAATAATTTGGCATAACAGAGGACCAAACACTACTGTAGCCTTCAGAGCCTCCAAAACACAAGCCAATTGGATGAGAATGGGAAAACAAAAATGCTCATTTGCTATTCTCCTGAAAGCTCCCCTAATCCCAGCCCACAACACTGGAGGATCTGGAAGGATCTTGGAATTCCAGATAAATTGTCGAAAAGGAGAGGACACTACCTCAACCATGTCACAGGTCCTGGCATAGGACGGGCAGGTCCGCTCTCCATGCCCTAGACCAGGTTCTTCCTAGAGCCACGTTATCCCGTGGTTGGATAGGAGACGCTAAGCCCCAAAAGGCAAGGAACCAATTACCTGAAAATGGAAGCACATTTATCATCATTTCTGGTGCCTCCAGAATGGTATCCAAACTGGCCATTCCCCAGGCCTTCTAGAACTTCACTTGTGTGACCTGAGAAAGTCACTGAGTGTCTCTGAGCCCGAGTTTCCTCATCTGTAAATAAGGATGGCAGTAACAGACATCTAAAGGTTTGTTATAAGGGTTAAATGGCACAATGATATAGAAATCAGGTGGCAGAGGTTTGGCCAAGGTATTAATTTAACACTTATTTTTTTAGTTAGTGGTTTAAAAAGAGATGATAAAGAGAGCCCTTCTATTTCTGGAGAAGTGCTAGGAGAAACGTAAAGGGAAGAGGAGACAGGAAAACTAAAGGGTAGAATCAATAGGACTGAAATAGCGGGAATGAAAGAAACGGAATCTTCATGAACTCAGAAAATATACGCCTAGGCTATTACGGAAAGTGTGCTATCAGTGATCAAAATAAAGACGTCAGGAGGGGAAGTCTTGTCTCTGCAACGGGATCGTAAGATGTTTGAGGCAAGAAACTGTGATTCTTCACCACAGCATTGAGCACAGGTCAAACATTATTTTAGTTCTAAAAAACTCAAAGTGTCTGTTGAGTAAATAATGAATAAGGGAAAGAGTGAACGAATGAGAGGGGAAAGGGGGTCGAGGGAGGGAAGGAAAGAGCACAGACTATAACACAAGGCAGGTGCCCTCTCCTAGGGTTGGGATAGCAGCTCTCGCATGCCAAGGAGGGTGCCGCCGTGTTATCTATTCCAAAACAAGAAGGGATTCTGAACCTCGAGGCAGTTTGGACATTATTAACCAGAATCCTTTCCGAGAAGCTGACACTGTCCCTGAGCTTCGTTCCCTGCTCCCTCACAGCATGTCCAGAGGTCTGAGCCCTAAGAAACGACCCAAGGGCTAGCGATGCACTCAAAGAAGCGTGGCCATCAAGGGCCTCGCTGGTCACAGGTACAGAGGCACGAGCTAGGCTGAAGCTTTGGTGCCCTCACTGCTCCAGATCTGGCTCCCACCCCAAAGCCAGTGTCCCCCAGAGGCTGAAGCCCGCCCTGGCTCTTATCACTGGTAAGTAAAGTGGTTTCAGGCAACCTTGTGCACGGAGTCAGGACGTGGAAGGAGTTATTTCTTTTCCCTGCAGAGAGCTGGTTCTTCTGATAAACTACAGTTTGATTTTATTTTATTAATGCCGATCGTGGAGTGTGTTTTCTCATGATTAAGCTTCTTTTCCTCCCGCCTCTTTAGACTTTGGCTATAAATAGGAGCGTCTTTGTTCTGTCTCCTCTGGGCAATAATTGGAAACATAAAGTGGGGGAGACACCCTCGTGTCCTTCCGCATCTCTTGGTTGTTCCTCCACAAGTAGGCAGTCGCGCAAACAAACAGGCTGCTATGTTTGTATTTTCTCTGAAGTCACAGTTTCTTCCACTAAATGTTTACACATTCCAGCATTTCGGGGACTTGAGGACCAAGACTGACGGTATTTTAATATTCGTTTGAACACACGCACTTAATGTGCTTGGTTAATTGGAGTAATTAGTAGTCTTTTCATTCCAAAGCCGTTGCTGAAATTAAATCAGGGTTGTTATTTCTTTTAGCGGACTACCTGAAGAATTTTTATTTTGAAAATGAATCAGGACTGACAGACATGAAGTTCAGCTCTGCAACAGAGGAGGAAGGGACAAGGATTCTAGGGACCTGGGGGTCTTTGGGGAGAGTTCCCAGCCTCATTTAGTCCCTCCAGATTTCCATCTGTCACTAATTACAATGCCCAGGGTGATAATGACTTATCACCCAAACCAGGACACTTCTGTGAATGAAATGGGGTCCCATTACTGATTTCAACAGGACCACAGTCCTAAACGGTCCCAGGCAAACCAGGACTGTGGTCTCCCTACCCCACAAATGCATAGCTCTTTACACAGGACATTCACTATTTGATCTCATCTGCTCCTCCCCACGAGGGAGGGATCATTCCCATCTAACAGATGAAGCAACTGAGGCTGCAAAGTTAATAAGCCACTTGCCCCAGGACCACCAGGCAGTGGATAGAACCACGCTCAACCACAACTCTTCTTCAGAGCCATATTCTTCACCCACCACCCTGACCCACATTCCTTCTGGTCAGCCAGGAATGGCCACAGGGTCGAGTGGTAGCATGTAAACATCTGTGGCAGAACCGGAAGATGGATGGGAAGGTGGCAGAAGGAAGAGCCGCATTAAGGAGCCGGCAGGAGGTCCCAGCCAGGAAGGCGGGTGGACAGCCAGGCTGGGTTTCTGAAAGAGGCTGACCTTCCTCAGGGGCCACGGAGGTGGCTAGTCTGGTGTTCCGGCCCCAGATGCCACCCCCCAGGCATGGATGCGGCTCAGACGAGCTCCAGGGCTCCTGTGCGGCCAAGGGAGCTCTAATTATAATGGCAATGGCTGTCGTGGCAGAATTTTCCAGGAGATAATTTTTGGCAAACTCCTGGACTGCCAGTGCTGGCCATACACAGCTGGGGGCTGTCGCGGTGACTCTCTGTGTGTCACCCTCCTCTGTGACTCATCGGCCAGGCAGCACTGCTTCTCTCACGTCTACCTGTTTCTCTCCACCTCCCATCTCTCCTGCTCCCCTCATCCTTCCCACTTGGTGAAGGCAAACGTCCTCTGCTCAGTTTAACGAATTCCCTCTGATATCAGCGTTTCTATCTTTACAGTTTGGCGTCCCTGTGAAGTTTCCCTTTGTACATTTCCCCGTTCCTGTATTCCCATCATTCAGGTATCATCACTCAATAACCATTCGACAGCAGTAATGCTTTTCATATGGAAAGAATTGGTTTTTTATTGATGGCAAATGTTGTGATGAACGTTCACGCCCACTTGGAGCCAAAGGAGCTTTTTATTGGATGAACCGCACTAAGATGTGGTTCCAAGAAATGTCTTTGGAGTGTGGACAGAGATGTACTTCGGGGAACAGGTCTTGTGGCTGGGGGCGGGGGAAGGAGGGCAGCCTTTCCGTTTATCAAAATCTCATCAATCAAAATGTATAATAGCAACAGTATTAATAACCCCATAGTTGCAGAGCACTTGGTATTTTTCCAAGCACTTCCCTGGACTATTATCATTTCCATGTTACAAGCTAAGCAACATTGTAACAGGATGGACTGGCCTCACGAGCAAGGAGTTAGCTGATAAGTGGGTCAGCGTCCCATGAGAAGGATAATTTTTAGCATGTGTGAAAACCCATCTTTGGGTGTCTCTGAAGATCAGAAGTCCTTCCCAAGCTAAACTCTTCTCAAGGTCCCCTTTGCCCGGTCAAAATATAAAATGATGGCCACCATGTCCAGGCATAGTACTCATCTCAATGCCACCTCTGATGCGGTTAAGCATCCTGACACGTAACCCAGATGCAGTGGGAAACCAAGGTTTATTTAGCATCGTACGCCACTGGCATATGGTGTGGCCAACAGAATGTGAGCGCCATGTACTGACCGTCCCAGACTAGAGCCCTTCTCCATTGGAACTAACAAGAGAATGGCAAACATTGGATGATGGAGGTGGTGATGCCAGTGTATCCCACCCACATTAGCCAATTGCCCAGTTTGGACTCCAACCCACCCCTGCATTCCTCAGAAGCTAGCCTTAGCACTGGCCTTGGTAAAACAAGGGAATTAGGGGACTAGATAGGAACTTGGAAGTCATATGGGGCTACCACCATCACCATTTTATTAATATGGAAACTAAAGCCTCAAGACTGTGGAGGGACTTGCCCTAGTTAGCAAGGCGAGCCAGGGCGGAGCAGTACCAAGAACCCGGGACTCTGATGGAGAATGTGGCTCTCTTCACTCAGCCTCCCACATCGAACCAGAGAATTTCCTAACTCACCCTGCCTGCCTTTTCTTCTTTCTTCTCAACCCGTTGGCTTTCCTTTATTACTGGTCTGCAGCTGGGACTCAGGGACTCGCCAGTCTATCTGAGGTAAGAAGAGGGTATCGTTCTACACATTCGGTTTCCCCGTGCTCCACCGCCCATCCCACACCATGTCCACATCCTTCATTATAAGGCAGCAAAGCTCCCGGATCAGCAGGTTGAAGTAGAGGCACTTGGAGGCGGTATGAACCAGCAGGATGCTGAACTCAACAGGGTGTGCGGTTAGCATCCAGCTGCCATGCCTGGAGGGGTGACCTCGGGGATGTGTCCTGAGATCTGGTCCCAGACACACTAGATCACGCAGGAATGCACTGGGAGGAAAGGTGCTTTTGTTTCTGCACCTGCTTCCATTATTCATGGGTGTCCCTCACCAGGTCGGCAGCCTCGTTGCTTGTGTTACTAATTGGCTCATAACAGAACATCCAGACTCTCTGGGGCTCAGATTTTCTGTCCTTTCAGACCTAACCCTCCCTGGCTCGTGTTTCAAGGGATGTTTTCCTGCCTACCCTTTTGGCTTTCTCTAGTTCTTCGTCTGCTCTTTCTGTTTTGCTTGGCTTATGAAATGTCATATTTCATTCTAAGCCAGGAAGCTGCTCCAATAGCAATTCCATTTCGGTCCCAGAGCATCGAAGAGGGGGCCTAGACCACGATTAGCTTCTCTAGACTCTAAGATCGTAGGAAATTCCATCCAGTGCATCCGCGGCTAATTACCCGTGCCATGTGCGGGGCTCTTCATTGATATTTTGCTTGGCAAACAAAGCAACTTATAGGGATTTTCCTCCTCAATGTCCCCTCAGAAATCAACCATCTAATGCTACTAACGCCACCACTGAGTTATGGAGGAAGGCAAGGCCACCAGCTGGAGCAGTGGTGACTAATAAGGCCCTGGCTTCATGGTTGTCATGGTCTCTCTGCTCGGTTCCATCTAGTCCTCTGTGCTCCCAGCATCTGTCAGACCGGCCTTCCTCAATCCACCTTTTCCAGTCTGGTTCCTCTCAGGTTCCTGGTTGAGGATAAATTAGGGGTTGCTTCCTTGCACATACACGGCCGTTCCTTTTTACATTGGGGGTATCAAGAATGAAGTACTGGGCTTCCCTGGTGGCGCAGTGGTTGAGAGTCTGCCTGCTAATGCAGGGGACGCAGGTTCGAGCCCTGGTCTGGGAGGATCCCACATGCCACGGAGCAATTGGGCCCGTGAGCCACAACTGCTGAGCCTGCGCGTCTGGAGCCTGTGCTCTGCAACAAGAGAGGCTGCGATAGTGAGAGGCCTGCGCACCGCAATGAAGAGTGGCCCCCGCTTGCCGCAACTAGAGAAAGCCCTCGCACAGAAACGAAGACCCAACACAGCCAAAAAAAAAAAAAAAAAAATTAAAAAATTAAAAAAAAGAAAAAAAGAATGAAGTACTTATTCTGGGCCAGACACTGTGCTAGGCACCTTGTATACATTATGTGCATTATCTCACGTGATCTGCACCATGATCTTACATGGGAGATGTGAGAACTGAACACAAAGAGAGTGACGATTACCCAAGGTCCAGGAAAGATTTAAATCATAACTGCCTCATTTCAAAGCCTGTGCACGCTCCAATATTCCCCCAGGTTTTTTCAGGGAGATGATTTGTGCAAGTGGCCCTTCACCAAGAAGGAGAACTTTGACCATCAGCCAGCTTTCCTCCTTCACCTTTGTATTTAGCTAATTCTCATCATATTGCTGAAGCTGACAACCAGGGCTCTCCCTTCAGGACCGCAGACCCAGTAACCATTTATGATGGCGATGAGCACACACATTCCAATGAACAGATACAGCTTGAGGCGGGATCTACAAATCGAAAACAGGAAGCCCTCCAACTTCAGCAACGTAGTCCCAAAGCACAAGCCATTCCCAGGGGTAGCCTAGAAGATTCATCTGTGGTTTCTATGTGTGCTCAAACATGATAAGAGGCTCCAGGATCTCCAGAGATGCCCTAAAGAAAAGGTTCCCAGGTACTTTGCAGAGGCAGAAAGAAAAGGTGCGCTGGGCCAGTTCACAGCAGCTGGTGAGAGTCAGCTGTGCCCATCACTTCTCAGTTCTGGTTGTAGTGACGTCACATTGGTGGTCTGAACTTGGCCAAGGAGGGAGTATTTACACCACAGAAATCGGCAAGCTACACACAAGGGCTTTTGCTTTTGTTCTGGCGAGCGAGTGGTGAAACATTTACCAACTTTTGGAAGGACGGGTAGCATAACGAGAAACATCTGAGTAGCCAGTTTACATGGTGGGCTTTGAGGGGCTCCCACAAAGCCCCACCTGCTCAAGACTCATTAGCCGTGTTGTCACTCCACCAACGAGGGCTATACTCCCAGCCTGGATCGCTTCTCAGGACCGGGGACCGGACCACAGAAGCAAGGGCTCTCCTGGAAGTCCTGGTCACCGTGCTTACCTAGGACCCCACTTGTAGGCCAGGCTTTCTCTCCTGCCCTCAGATACAGTGGCCAGCACCCCTTGACCCCATAAGGAAACTGCTACTTGGAAGCACAGGCATGGCTGGCAAGGACCCAGGAGGACCACGGGTCCATGCTGAGGAGGACAGCATCTAAGTCTGAAGCTTTCTTTTTTCTTTTCTTTTTTTTTTTTTTGCGGTACGCAGGCCTCCCACCACCGTGGCCTCTCCCGTTACGGAGCACAGGCTCGGGACGCGCAGGCCCAGTGGCCATGGCTCACAGGCCCAGCCGCTCCGCGGCATGTGGGATCTTCCCGGACTGGGGCACAAACCCATGTCCCCTACATCGGCAGGCGGACTCTCAACCACTGCGCCACCAGGGAAGCCCCAAGTCTGAAGCTTTCTTACTCTCTAGATTCCTGGTTGTAGGAAGGAGCTACAGGAACAGTTGGGGAAAGGAAGGAAGGACTTTGCAGAGGCAGGAAGCTGGGTTAAAACTGCAGACTCCTGTGTTTGGGATTTGCCTTTTCACCCTCCAAGTTCTGAGAAAGAACTGTTCTAATTTGAGAAAATCCAGGCCAGGTGTGTCCCTCCCCCACTGTACAGTGGAGCCTCCTCTTCCTGACAAGGACCCCAAGTGCCCCTGCACTCAGCTCCACAATTTAGGTGAAGCATCTGAAGGCAAGAGTGGCAGAGGGGAGTCAGAAAGGAGGACGCAAGAGGAAGAGAAACAGAGGATAGAGGTAAAGCCAGAAGCGGAGGAGGAGAGTCAGAGACAGCACCTTTGCTTTGGAAACCAGAGGAAGGAAGGAGGAGAGGGTGGCGCTAAGAGAGGATGAGGATGAAAGCAAATGCCACCTTCTTACTCGTTTCTACCGTGAGGGCTTTCTCAGTGTAAATCCGTTCCGCAGCCAGCAGCTGGATGAACCGTCCTAAAATACTGCTTTCAATAGGTCACTGCCACAAACTTTCAATGGCTCCCTCTGGCCCCAAATCACTAGCTTTGCGCCTAAGGTCTCCTTTATCTGGCCCCAATCTCCCTTCTCAAACACACCTCCCACTGAGCTGTTTACAGAGGACAATTCTAAATTAGAAGAGAAGCAGAGGCATGGCTGCTAATGCAAGATGAAACCCTTGATTGAACCCGATAATTTTTTTTAAGTAGCTATAAAAAATATCATTGGGACAATTTGAGAAATTTAATATATTACTATTTGTGATATAGTTATATATTTCAATAATATATTTTAATATTTAAACACTCATATATAATATGATATATCAACATTTCCTGGGTGGGATCATCGTATTTTGGAATATATGATGAAATATTTAGGTGTAAAGTGTCAAGATGTCTGCAACTGACTTTAAAATGGTTGAGAAAAAAAGAAAACGGGAGTAAATGTGGTGAAATATTAATTAGTGAATGGGCTAGGTGAAGAGTATTTATTTTAAAAAGCCTTTCAACTTTTCTAAAGATCTGAAAATGTTCAAAATTAAAAGTTGGATTAAAAATAAAATAACAACGCCGAAAGCAGCTCATGCCCTCCATCCACCATCACCACCAGCTTCCCCAGTCATCTCAGAATAAAAGCCAAAGTCCATCACAGCCTATGACTGGTAGTCCATGAACTGGTCCTGGCTCCATCTCCTACCACTTCCCAGCTCTCTGACTACCCCCCCAAGCTCATGAGCCTCCCCACTGTTTCTAGAACCAAGCATGGGCATTATAACTAGAGAAACAGACAATAATATATAATCTGATAAAGATCGATTATGTGTGAGTGAAAGAAGAAAAACAAAGCATATGCCTGCCTCAGGGCCTTTGCACTTATAGCTCCTGTTGCTTGCAACAGTTTTCCCAGGGGTTATAGCTCACTCGCTCACTTTATTCAGGTTTCTATTCAAGTATGGCCTCTTCAGAAAGATCATTCCTGGCAACCCTACGCAAAACAAAATCCCTGCCTACTCCTTTATTCTCTATCCCCTTTCTTTGTTTTTTGTTTATGCAAAGCACTTAACACAACTTGATATTATGTTATTTGTTTTATTATAGGGTTACTGTTTATCTGCCCTTGTTATAATCTGCAGTGTCTAGAAAAGCAGATGGCATGTATTTTATATAAATAAATGAGTGAAAAACTGAACTGCTCTTTATATATTAATTTGATACGTATCATGCCTGGCTACATATTGTTGGTTACCTTGTCCATGTATCTTCCCTCACACCTAGTTCTGGAAAGCTACTTTTTTTGTTAATTGATTCTTTTTTATTCACCACTTGTCTAAGTGACAGTAAGCATAATCATTCTCACTATAAGCTGATATGAAAAGGTAATTTTCTAATTAATAAATATATACCAGTGTAAACTGTGTTCTTATAATAAAATAATTATAAAAGCTGCTGACAACTTTGGAAAGAAAACAAAGGTATTTGTTAGTGGCAAGACCTCATGAAAAATCTGATGGTCTAAATAAGAAAAATGGACAAGCACAATTCCCCCTACAAGGACACTCACTGGTAAATTACTTTTTTTTTTTTTTTTTTTGTGCGGTACATGGGCCTCCCAATGCCGTGGCCTCTCCCGTTGTGGAGCACAGGCTCCGGACGCGCAGGCTCAGCGGCCATGGCTCACGGGCCCAGCCGCTCCGCGGCATGTGGGATCTCCCCGGACCGGGGCACGAACCCGTGTCCCCTGCATCGGCAGACGGACTCTCAACCACTGCGCCACCAGGGAAGCCTGGTAAATTACTTTTGATTTAATAATTTTGCCTAAGGATCATTTCAGGCGTCATATACACAGATTCTCTCTGTGGAAAGTGCACAGTAAGAGAACTTCTGTTGACGGCCTAGCTCGACCATTTACTGTTTATAGAAACTTGGCCAAGTTGCTTAACCTCTCTGAACCTTTGTTACATTGCTTGTACAATCATTACCTACCATACTTTGCAGATCTATTGCATTAAATAAGATCAAGTATACGCATGCTACTTGTAAACTTTAAAGCACTGTAAAAACATAGTCTATTATTTTATCTCTGAGAAAGATCTGGAGGAAATAAACACGTCGAGCACCATTAAAAATATTAATAAAACTAACAATAGTGTTAGTTATAAAAATGCGAATCTTTCTATACTTATTCTCCAAAGCAGCACTGTCCAGTAGAACTTTCTACAATAATGCAAACATTCTATACCTGCACTATCTAATACAGTAGCTATTAGCCACACGTGGTTACTGAGCACTTGAAATGTGGCTGGCGTGACTGGGGAACTGCATGTCAAATTTTAAACTAACTGTATTAATTTTATTTAGACTTAAACAGTCATGTGGCTGGAGGCTCCTGTATCAGACAGCATGGCTCTAAAGCATCATTGCTTCAAATATGTTTTGCAGGAAACTCCTACTTGGCCCTAACCATAAAGGGATTAGGTTTTGCAAGCATCAGGACGCCTGGTGATGGAAATCTTGTGGTTTGGAGTAAAGGAAAAAGTGTGGAATGAAGTGAAGATGGGAAGAGGAGGAAAGGAGAGGATGGTTTCTTTGCCCTGTGGCCTTGCTGATTTTGAAAAAGCAAGCAGAATCTACCCCTTTGGAATTCCAGCATCCCTTCTTATGTGCTGTGTGACCTTAGAAAAGATATTTAACCTCTCTGAGCTTCAGTCTTTTAACTATAAAATAGGAATCATAATGCCTACTTCAGAGGCATAAAGAAGCTTCATAGGAGTAAATGAAACAGATAAATGATACAAAGTGCCTAACACAGTGCCCTGTACAAACCAAACTGTGAGCTCTCAAATTCTCCCTTCACACTGGGAACACAGGAGATGGGGGGCAGCACATCAAATCTCTTGCCCTGGACCACACGGCTGCTGGGCAGCCTGGCCATGAGTGGGCATCCCTCTAGCTGCATCCAGCCTCAAAGCAGCCCGACTGGCACACACCCAGCCTCCCACCCTCCCTCCATTCATGCCTCCTGAATGCCCTGACCTCACCCAGCACTTTGCTCTGAAGATCTCTGAGGGCTTCAAAGACTCCTCTTTGGATTCAATACAAACGATGTTCCTTCTGGGTATGTGTACACACAGGTTGGGGGAAGGCTAGAGAGTGGGGTCCCATCACCCCTCAAAATGAAGCCACAACTCCTTCTGTTCCCTGCGCTGCCGTTTCCTCCGCTGTCAGTGGAAAAAACGCAAAGCCTGTTTCATCCCCGTGAGGGCCTGGGGGTCCACTGGGACAGTCTCACTCCCTAAAAAGCAGGTGGTGGTGGTGACCCCCCTTTTCACAGGTGTGGCAAATGAATATTTCCAGCAAACTGCTTAAAAACCATACTTTCCTCCGGATTGCCCAAGGTAGTCCCATTTTTAATTATTGTCTCCGTAACCCTTCAAAATGGCCCTGAGTTCAAATGTCCAAGTCTCATCTCTTAGATTGCCTTTCTCTCCTAGAAGCAGCACCAAAATCCTTTGTTAGATGGTGGGCTTTCAGTGTTCAGAAAACATAATCACCGTAGGTCCGTGACGGTTTAACCCCACGAGTGCCAGTCCTCTGACACTCCTCCCTTGAGAGACAGGGTCCCTTCTCCTTGAATGTGGGTGAGCTTGTGACCGCTTGGACCAATAGATATGGTAAAAGTGACACCGTGTGATTCTGAGGCTCCAGCATTAAAGGCCACGCAGCTCCCCCCAGGACGGCTGGGACACTTGTTCTCAGAGCTCAAGCAAGTACAGGAGAAACCCAGCGACCCTGAGGCACCACACGGGGCAGGCCATGCATAGGGCCCCCAGGAGGCAGTCCCGGCTCAGACGACCCTTTGTCCAGCCCAATCCAGGCACCTAACACAGGAGTGAAGACGCCCCCAGCCTTCCAAGTCTTCCCAGCTGAGGCCACTTGTTTACAGTGGCGACAAGCCTGTTCCAATTCCTGACCCACAGAATCTGTGAGAGTAATTAAATGTCGTCCTCCTGCACCACTATATTTTGGGGTGATTTATTGTTCAGTAACAGATGACGGGGCCCAAGTACCATGTCTCATAGAACCCAGGAGTCTGGAAAACTGAATTCCACAGACTGAATGGCCTGACTGTCAGGGATAGGGTGGGATGGGGGACCTATGCAGCTCCCACTGGGACTTGTTGATTGAAGAAGAGGCAAAGCCGGACCTACGTAAGAGTCGTCTGGAGTAGAATTGGTGGCGGAGGGGAAGCAGGCAGAAGAAGACATTTTCTTTTTTGCTTTAGTATAATTCTGGACTCTTTGATCTGTCAAATAATTTTTTTTTTTTTTTTTTTTTTTGCGGTACGCGAGCCTCTCACCGCTGCGGCCTCTCCTGCCGCGGAGCACAGGCTCCGGAAGCGCAGGCCCAGCAGACATGGCTCACGGGCGCAGCCGCTCCGCGGCATGTGGGATCTTCCCGGACCGGGGCACGAACCCGCGTCCCCTGCATCGGCAGACGGACTCTCAACCACTGTGCCACCAGGGAAGCCCTCAAATAATTTTTTTAAATAAAGAAATCGATAGCAGAACAAAGACTTACTAATGTGATTTCAGTGGATGGCTTTACTCAAAGATTTTCATGTTGAAATTTGCTGGTGGTGGAGACGGTTTTTTATCTTATGTTTCGCTCTCATTTTCTCTTCTGGTCACCCCGGTGTTTTTCGGGGTCCTATGGAGCACGCTCCTCGAGAACGAAGGCCACAAGTGGCCATTCTGAGTGGCAATGTGTCCTTGCAACTCAAATACTTTGTGTCCTTAGAGGGACTCAAACATCTAGGGAACAGAAGGAAGAGCCCTGGGCTGAGAGGAGGAAGTTACCAATATGATGCTTAACCTTGGGCAGCTCGTGTTAACAAGCCCAGGTCTCAGTTTGGTTATTCACAAATTGGACTCAGTGATTTCCAAGGTCCATTTTCTAACATGTTGGAGAGAAAGCAGTTAATACTTATTAAGTGCTTGCCCTGTGGCAAGCACCGTGCTAGGCCCTCTAGGCCCTCTATCTAGATTATTTTATTTACTCCTCAAAAAAAAAACAAAAACAAAAACCTAAGAACCAGTGTCCCCATTTTGCCTGTGAGGAAACCAAGGCCCAGTGGGATGGAGGTTTCAGCCGCTGGGAGGTGGAGGGATGGAATCCTAGAATCAACAGGGCCACCCTCAGGGGACGCTCCCTCCCCTCGCTGCCCCACAGTGGTTCCCACACCTTGTGCCCAGAGGCTCTTCGGTCAGTTCTAATCCTCCACAGTTAAGAGGGAAGGTTCTAACTACATTCCTTTGCGCTATCATCAGCTACTTCAAGTGGCAAGAAACAATAGACTCCTTCTCTGCTTTCCTGGAAGGGTGGCTCTTGGACCCTTGCTGAGTCTCTGAGTGACAGCCAGGGCAGCCAGTTCCAGCCTGACTGCCCGCCAGGTGGCCTGGGCAAGCCTAGAGGAATCCTGCCACCCAGCTCTTCCCTGCAGGACTGTTAAGTGGCGTGAGCTTCTATCTTCCCCTTAACAAGAGTCCCCCAACCCTAGGTTATCTGGCATATATTCGGTCCATCACAAGACTCAACAAAGCATATAATGATCGTGTTTACAAAATACTGGGGACTCCTCTTTCTCTGACAAACACACACCTTCTCCATTGCCAGGATGTTACTTATCCTTGGGTTTTGCTGAAGAGGGTTCTAACTGTGCAGGATGCCTCATGCCCGAGATCTCTTCTCACACACCTGTTACTGATGTCTGAATCCTGAGATAATCACCAAATGCTGACCAAGTGCCACTGCGATGGGCACTGAGAGGGGTCATTGAGAACTGTGATATCTGAGGGTGTGGCTGCAGAGTGGCTTTGCCTCTCCTCCCATGAAGAGTTGTGGGTCCACTTCCCCTCCCCTTGACTCTGGGCTTGCCTCTGTGACTGCCTTTGACCGACAGAACACACTGGAAGTGGCCTTGCCCATCTCCTCTTCCAAGGTGGACCTTAAAAGATGTGCAGCGTCCACTTCTGTGCCTCTTAGAAGGCTGGGCTGTGGAAGAATTCTGACTACCCTGGGACCGCCATGCCGTGAGGAAGCCCAAGGTAGTCCTACAGGACTGCCCGGCTGAGCCCTGCCTGCATTCCTGACCCACGGAATCATGAGCAATAAAACAGCTGTTGTTCTAAAGCACTAAATTACGGTGTAGTTGGTTAAGCAGAAACATAGCTAGCCGAAACAGAGTCTAAGAGGATTAGAGCACCAAACTCACAGTACAGATGACATAATGGTGTCATTGAGCAATTAGGTCAGAATGGTAAGGAAGTCTTCATAGAGGAGGGGGACCTGAAGGTTTGTAGGAGGGGATGGAGTTGGATGAGTGCAAGGACAGGATGTGGGGAGAGGAAATTCTACAAGATCCAACTACTCCACAGGCCTCTGGGAAAATGCCCTGAACACCCACCGGACTCCTCATTTATTTCTACTGCAGCCACCTGACTGCAGAGAGCAAACCCTTAACTCTGGGACATCAGCCTGAGTTTGGCCCAAAGCAGCCCATTACAAGTAGAAGATTTCTCCAGAGTCCTGTTTTATCTCTCCAACTCCCATGAATTCTATATTGCCTTCCATACTTTATTCATCCATATCTTAATATAAAAAATGTTTGAAATGCCTTACCAGTTAGATTATTTAACTTCACCCTACCCTAACCAGTTCAAGGAAAATAGATACTCCAGGAAGAGGGGTCAAAATGAGACATGAGACTGTGTAGCCCCAGAACACACGTGCACCCCGAGGCAGGCGTCATAATCACACATCTTCAGCAGACAAATCTAGCCTCTGGCCTCCCCCCTTCCTGTCTCATTCCCAGCTTTAAACTAGCCCTAGGTTCACAAGGGGCCCAAATCAGGAGACACCCGGAGGACTCCCTCCAGATGTGGATTAAAAATTAAAGTCACCTGATGCTTTAGTTCTTCTATCTCTGATCCACCCTCCAGGTCAGCCACCCGTAGAGTGTTTGGAAAGCAACCTAGGGTGATTCTCAGCCTTTCCAACACACTGGAATGCTCCCCAAATTTCTTTTTCTTAGACAGTTCACACACACACACACACACACACACACACTCTCTCTCTCTCTCTCTCACATCTATAGCCTGTGTAGATACGTTGACACTTGGAAGCAAAAGAGAGGAAAGCTTTTATTATTGTTTGCCATTTGAAAATGATTATCTAGCAGGATGATGTGTATTGAAGGAGACGGCCTGCAGTTAGCATCCCGGGGAGAGCTCCCTTCCTAGACCTGGGTGAGCCTGCACTACCTCCCGGCTTCTCGACTGGGGACTACCTGGTGCCAGACTTGGACGCCGACCAACACAAATTAAAGGAATATACTGCCTCCTAGACAGGACGGGGACGCAGGAGAGTGAGAATGCTGAGAATTTTAAAGGGATCATCACCTCAGCAGGAGACCAAAAATCAGTCTCAGAAAGAGCAGCTATCCCAACAGATGGTCACCTCTAGTTCAGAAAGTCTTTGGTTCTGGGTTACCGCGTGATTCCAGATGCTGTCTCTCTTGCACCCCACCACCCCCCATCCCAGCCCAGGGCCTCCACCCCTCCCCACAACAACTACTCTCTCCTCTCAGTCCTTTCTGGAAATACAGCCGTGCCTTATTTAAAATCGTGAAGTCCTCACACTGTTGGTGGGAATGTAAATTGTTACAGCCACTATGGAGAACAGTATGGAGGTTCCCTAAAAAAACTAAAAATAGAACTACCATAGGACCCAGCAATCCCACTGCTGGACATATATCCTGAGAAAACCATAATTCAAAAAGACACATACCCCATTGTTCACTGCAGCACTATTTACAATAGCCAGGACATGGAAGCAACCTAAACGTCCACTGACAGATGAATGGATAAAGAAGATGTGGTACCTATATACAATGGAATATTACTCAGCCATAAAAAGGAACGAAATTGGGTCATTTGGAGAGATGTGGATGGACCTAGAGTCTGTCATACAGAGTGAAATAAGTCAGAAAGAGGAAAACAAATATCGTATATTAACACATATATGCGGAACCTAGAAAAATGGTACAGATGAACCTATTTGCAGGGCAGGAACAGAGACTCAGATGTGGAGAGCAGACATGTAGATGCAGTGGGGGAAGGGGAGGGTGGGAGGAATTGGGAGATTAGGATTGACATATATACACTGCCATAGAGAGCTAGTGGGAACCTGCTGTGTAGCACAGGGAGCTCAGCTCGGTGCTCTGTGATGATCTAGATGTGTAGGATGCGGGGGTGGGAGGGAGGTCCAAGAGGGAGGGGATATATGCGTACATATAGCTGATTCACTTCGTTGTACAACAGAAACTAACACAACATCGTAAAGGAACTATACTCCAATTAAAAAAAAATTTTTTTAAAGGAAAGAAGAAAAGGAAATAAGTAAGGCACGCAGGCAGGAAGGAAGAAAGGATTCCTTTCAAGAATTGGACCCCCTTTCCCTGGGTTCTATGTTGTCATTTATCTTCATATTTTCTCTCATTTTGCTAAAGCTCATTCTGCAGTAACTAATGTATGTGTATATTAAATCATCACATTGTACATCTTTAAAAAATCACATTGTACAACCTAAATATGTATAACTTTTATTTGTCAATCATACCTCTATAAAGTTGGAGAAAAAATAAAATAAAATCGTGAAGCCCTAAAACGACACTCTGCGGGAAGGCAGTTAACCAACTTGTATTCAAAAATGAATCTAGAGGGACTTCCCTGGTGGCACAGTGGTTAAGAATCCGCCTGCCAGTGCAGGGGACACGGGTTCGAGCCCTGGTCCGTGAAGATCCCACATGCCGCGGACCAGCTAAGCCCGTGCGCCGCAACTACTGAGCCTGCGCTCTAGAGCCCGTGAGCCACAACTGCTGAGTCCGCACGCCTAGAGCCCGTGCTCCGCAACAAGAGAAGCCACCGCAAAGAGAAGCCCGCGCACCGCAACGAAGAGTAGCCCCCGCTCGCGGAAACTAGAGAAAGCCCGTGCGCAGCAGCGAAGACCCAACGCAGCCAAAACTAAATAAATAAATTAATTAATTAATTTAATAAGTAAAGAATCTAGAGGGGGGAACAGGGAGTCAGGGCTTAATGGGTGCAAGGTGTCTGTTTGGGAGTGACAGGAATGCAGTGGTCGTACAATGTGGAGAGTGTACTAAACGCTACTGAATTGTTCACTTTAATAAATGGTTAATTTAATGCCATGTGAATTTCACCTCAATTTTTCTTTAAAAAAAAAGGATCTTCCAAGAAAGAGTAAGTCCTTCTAGACTCCTATTAACCAGCCCACATCTGACTGGGCCTCAGTCCCCTGAGGTGCTCATGGGAGGCTGTGCGGAAGAAGCGGGACCCACATTATCCGATGGTTTCACGTCCTAGCAGGACAAGAGCTTTGGAGGCTCCCAGGACAGAGAGAAAATGAAATCAGCAAGCTACCCCGTAGGCTAAAATTAACTGACCCTATCTATGACCTGGACTTGGCAAGGGACTGAACTTCTCTCTTGTTCCTCCTCTGTGAGCCCAAACGTGTCTTATGAGACTACCAAGAGGGGCCCATAAAAGTGATGATAAACTCAGGCCAAATCGGGGGGGGGGGGGCTATATATTTGGCTCCTATAACTTCATTTCTTTCTCTGCCACCAGCAAGCAGTCTCCAGGAAGTCCCCATGTCAGGCAATGCAGAATTTTTCTTAATCTATGATTTTCATCTTCAACAGCCCTGGCCAGTTCAAAATAAAGAGAAGAGAGGATGCTGGGAGCATGTCCCCTACAAATTTTAAAAAGAAAATGAAAAAGGTCTTGTCCTCCAACAAGTCGATGCGATACTTAGAAAAGAATCCTTTTGGCTGAAGAATATTTTTACTTCGTGTGTATATATAAGTAGGCTTTTTTTTTTTTAATAGAAAGCACATCACTAGTGTCTAAAACCAAACGTGGTTTTGATTGAACCAGACTTACGTTTATATCTGAAGCTCATTGGCTAACAATAGAACTGGCTTTCCCATTTGCCAACATCAATGTTGACCTGTTTTCACCTAAATTTTATAGTTGTCAGAAAAAGAAACTGTGCGCTAGTCAGTGGCATACCCTGGCCTTTCTCAGCCACACTTGCTTGCATTTTTTGCAGCTCCTTTAAATTCCCCTTGTCACAAATACTAACAATAAGGTCAAGTATTTCAGTAAGAAATATTGAATTATTATCCAACTTTGTCAAACAGCCAAGAGCCTACGAAAGCTAACCACGAACTGTAGAAGGGCAGATTAACCTCAGGCCTCCCCACCCTGCCTCCATGGCTCGAGGAAAGATTTTTGGAACCAGGGGGGCACCGGGAGGGTTGGGGGGAATGGGAACTGGATGGCTCACAATCACGTCCCAGCCCCCATCCCTCGGGAGTGTCTTGTTGCTCTCGTTTTCTGCTGCAAAGAGCCAGCTTTGATTTTTCTTGGAGAGGGTTCCAGGCACCCTAACATCTCAGTCATGCCAACACCACGAGGCTGCCCAGCTCTCCTGATCCCCTGGCCGTATCCCTGTCCATCAAGGTTAATTTCTATGACAACATAAACTTCATTGCGTAGCCAATAAACTCAAACCTGATGGAACTTGATGTGGCCAGGACGGAGAATGACGAACGGGCAAAATGTCAGGGCTGGAAATAGAACTCGCTTCACCAGCCAGTGGTTTGGGAGGCATAGAGATGGATTTATGTGTGTGTGCATGTGTTTTATTTGCTCTAATAACTGTAATAGATTTCCATTAATCAATAAACTGCCTCTCGCAGAGACAGGAATAAAATGCAAGGTTCCTGATGTAAGCTTCAGGTAGAACCAGGACACTCTTCCTCATTTTCACTCTAGCCCATAGCAGCTAAGAGCACGGATCCCCTATCGCCTCAAGGGATCTGGGCAGGGCAGGGTTCTTGGGCAAGAGAGGGAGACAGAAGAATGAGGATTGGCTTTCAACTGGACGAGGAAGAGATTAGCCTGCAGGAAGGCAGCAGCCCCAGGATGAGATGTCAAAAATTTCATCCCAAGGAAATTTCCTGCTCTTTGAGCAGGGTGTGTGGCTTTGGAAGGAAGGTTTTAGTGGTTCCAAAAAACCTTCCTTGAAATGCAAATACACTGACTCCTCAAAGGTGAGGGTCGGGACACTTTTGTTCTATAAAAGAGGACGTCCACAGCGCAGGGGTAACTGGTGTGGGCTCGGAGAGAGATGCGGCGTCCATGGGAGGTCCTTCAGGGCCATGGCGGGCCTCCAAAAGAGGGGTCCAGAGGACTGAGTAGGGAAGACCCCAAAGTACTGTTTTAAAGTATTATGCAGGGTCAGTCATGAGAATAACTCTCGTGAAGTTCTTTGACTGTGTCTCATCCGGAGCATAAACATATCCCAACCATTTATACTTGTCACGCTACTGAATGCTGAAGGGTCCGACGTGCCAAGTCATCCCTCCCTTTCTCACCAAGACTCCGGTTCACTTGGTAGTAGAGGTTGAACAAGCAATCGGATAAAATATATCGATACTTTGTCCTGAAATTTTGATATTTTGTGCTGTCATCCCTCGACATTTTTATAGTGGTACTTTTGTTAAACATTAAGAATCGCACGTTTTTTTCTTCATGTTGTATATTTTGATAACATAGGTATTTCCTCTGGTTTTTGATTATCTGATATGGAATCTGGTTTCTGAAGTAGGACTCGTCTCCCACAGAGATTCTGATACTGCTTATCCCACCCCCCTCACTCTAACCCCTCTGATAATCCCCCTTGCCCATCCTGTCAGTGGAAGTGTGATTTGGAATGCTACCGAGCGCCACGAGCTGGGGGCAGCCGTCTCACCCTCTTTTTCTTTCTGGAGGGCTGTCCGTGGGATCTCCACGGTGGGGATCCATCTGCTGCCAGGTACTACACTGCAGGGTGGACGTGGGGCTGACACGAGCTCAGCTGCAGACCCAGAATGGCAAGGAAGTACTCAGCCTTCCAGATCCAGCTCAAGTGTCACCTTCCTGCTGTGCCCAGGAGCTGCTGCCTGAATGGGGCTCCTCTACCTTTGGTTCACATCACTGTTGTGGCACTTCTATGCCATGTTGTCACTTACAGCTTTATTTTTCTGTCTCTCTGAGCAGATGGTGAGTTTCCTGAGGGCATGGGGTATGTCTCATCCACTGCCATTTCCATCATTTCTAAGAAGTGTTTTTACATCAGTCTTTACTGAATGAATAAAAATGCAGCCCCTCCCTCAAGGTCAGATGAGAATTGGGGATTGTGAAGCAAACAATGACAGCTATTCTCTCAAGCAAGGGATAGGGTAAAGCTACAAATTCTTCCTCTTCTTAGCCCTCCACCTCCTTCCACCCTGTAAATGGCTTTGCACTTGTGTCTGATAATCAAGGGGCACAATAAGGCTGTGTCTATCATTAAACAGGCATCAGATGATTAATTACGTTCTAAGTTTTGTGTGATAGCACTACACCTAGTACCTGTGTCTTCCATCCTTGCCCCATTAGCACAGTTTTCTTCTTGCTTCTTTAAAATTGAAGAGATCTTTGTTATAGGTAACTCAGATAGTAAGTAGATAAAAGGTAAAATTGAGATGGAAAATCTTTTTTCAAGGTTAGCTGTCATGTACCATTTGTTTAGATGGCTAGGATATCGTGTTAATGAAGTCCAGAGTGTGGCCTTGTCTCTGTAGCCAGAGCATGAAACAGCGAATAGAAAGACCTTGGACCACGACAAAGTCATGACATCTACCCTTAGCATTGAGGACAAGGGGCCTAGGGACATCAGCTTGAACCATGTTGCCAACAGATAGATCATCTTTATCCAGGAAGGAATGACACTGATGCTCTTAGACTGAAGTTCTCACTAAGTCAGACCTGGGAGCTTTATCTATGATTTTAATGAAGTCATATATAGCAGGTCTTTTTCAATAAGTTGAGCTGGAGTATGGTATGTTGGAAATTCGTATGTTGGAAATTAATTCACATGAGTATAAGAAATTTTTAACAGAATCAGTATGAGTTTATAAAATATGAAATAGGTTCATAAAAAGTACAAAAGTAAATAAGTGCTTAATGAAAAGACAAGACAGAAGAAGCTATTCTTATAAAGGAAGGAAATGTCTCTTCCAGTGAATGAGTAAGAGAACGGCTTGGAAATAGATTCCAACCCTTCAGGTCCCCTCATCTGTCTACAGGATGATCCTGCGTAAGTGATTTGACCTCTCTGGGGTTTCATTTACTAATCCTCTACAAATTGGCCATTTTTGCCAATTCTGTGAGAAACAATGGACCTCGTTCTCTCTCTTAATGCTAGGCAGACTCTACCTGCCTCTTAAAACTCCCCATAATTTCTCCATTCTAAAAGCCACTCCAAATCTATAGGTAAGAGTTGCTGCATGGAACCTTAGCATACCATCTAGAAGGTAATATATCACTGCCCACATTTAAGGGGAAGGTCAAGAGAGGTTAAGTGGCTTGTTCAAGGTCACACGTTTAGTTGGTAGGGATCTGGAACCCAGATCTTTTTGCCACTAACTGCTTTCCCCCTTTCTTTCTTTTCTTTTTCTTTTTTTTTTTTTGAATTAATTAATTTATTTTTTGGCCACAATGCATGACATATGGGATCTTAGTTCCCTGACCAGGGATTGAACCCGTGCCCCCTGCAGTGGAAGCGCGGAGTCCTAACCACTGGACCGCCAGGGAATTCCCTCTGCTTCCCTCTTTCAATATACGACTCAACCCCTTAATGCAGAGTTGGCTGCATGACTGTGACAACAAGAAAGAGAAAATGGAAGACCAGCTTTCCCCCTTTGATTATATGAAAATCACCCACTTTTTCAACACCAAGCCTCCCATATACTGTGATAGAAATGAAAGGCTTGTATGACTAAATATAGATGCCAAGTATCTCACAAATACTTGAGTGTTTCAGGAAATGAGAAATGGGAAATGAAATTGGCTATAATCAGAAATCAAAACTATCCAAATTCTCTCTAGAAACTAATCACTAACTTTTTAATCTCTGTTTTGGGCAACCTGAAACATTCATGAATTCACTTAAATAAAGAATGGCATGACAGACACCTCTTATTGGGATGGATTAAGTTGAATAGAGACGCTTTCCAAGGTGCTTTGTAATGGTGCTTTTTTAAGCCTTCCACCATACTGCTTTGCCTAGAGTAGGTGTTCAATAAATATTTTCAGAAAGAAGAAAGAAAAGAAGGCAGAGAGAGCGAGAGGGAGAGAGGTCATTTCTGTTCTCTTGGGACTTGGGGAAAATGGGATATTAATTCCATATAAAGTAGACGTAAGGAAATAGTCTATAAAATGCTTTAAAACAGTTGGAGAGAAGCCTACTTGTTCAGTTAAAGAGATTTAAATGATTTAGGGCAGAGAACACTGACGCCCCATTCCCAGGCCCCTGCACAAGTACACAAAGCCGTACACACACCAGGTATCCCATCTCAGGCCTGGGTCCTCCAGGATCAGCTCTCTCCAGTACACAGTACTGCCTCTTAGTGATGCATTTCAGAAATGGGGGATCTGGGTGCTGCCCCTTTATCAGGTGGTAAGAAGGATCTCAGAGCCACTCCTGGAAACGAAAGAGCTGAAGTTGACAGGAATTTCTTGGCTTGGGCCTTCCTCTTCTAAGATGAGGCCAATGCTGCCAAATTAGGTTCATTAATACCTTCTGCAGTAACAAAATTAACATGAAATTCAACACACCTAAATGGAAAACCTTGGAAGAGATTACAGACTGGGGACTGAGGTTGGGGTAGGGTCAACATTTCTGTTCTGAATGTGCCCGTGTATTTTAAATTTATAGTTTATGTGATGTGATGTCTCTGAATTCCTACAGGGAAGAACCCATGTTAAACCAATTGCCAAACTTAGCCATGATGTTCGGTAGAAAATTAGTTTATAAAATATGTAGAAAAATATTACTTTCAAAGAGCAACATTTTTTTAAGTGTTAAAAGAATATTTTTTAAAAAGCATTCCACTTCGGGCTCCAGCTCTATTGTGATTCAAACTATTTGGAAACCTTGTTGACTCATTTTAAGAGAATCATCTTAGTTATTATGAGTAACGATAATAGGTCCCATCAATTTTATACTTTCTATGCTGTGGATACTTTGCTAGGCTTCCTCATATCTCATTAACTCATTTACTTTCTCCATTATACAGATGATAAAGGAGATTGTGTCTAAAGTTTTAGCTTAGGAATATAGTCTCTGGAATCAGGCAGATCTAGGCTTGAGTCTTAATGGCTGCGTAACTTGGGCAAGTCTGAGCCTCAGTTTCTTCATCAGTAAAATGGGGATAAAAACAATACTACCTCCTTCATAGGTTGCTGAGAAGATTGAGATAAGTCATGTGAAACATTAAGTCAAGTGCCAAGGGCATAGTCCAGTGTGCCATGAAAATTAAATGTTGTTAAGTATTATTATTATTTGATCACATCACCAGTACCAAATACAACTTTTCCCCAAGAGGAAATTAAAACAATGGCCATCAGTGCCATCCCAAGAGGGGAAGGAGGTAAATCATCTTCTGTCCCCATTCCTTTCTCCCCGGGATGTTCGTATTAGTGAGATGAGGGCCAAGCAAACTTCAAGGACAGCTACAGAGGACGAAAATACTGAGAAAATAGTTGCTGGGGTGTCCTTTGTGCATTGCAGGGGAGGGAGCGGCCAGCAGGAAAAGGAAGGACCAGGGTTTAGGAGGATGATGGGAAGAAGAAAGGCCATAAGGAGGACTTTGGGGACCTGATTACCGGTACGAGCCTCTCTACCTGCTCCTAACGTCCCTTCCTTCTCTCACGCCTGCAAGCCCCGAGGAGAGACTGTCAGGGAGCACCAGGCACCCCTGCTCTCTGGGAAGCAACTTCTGGGTGGCATGAGCCGGCAGCAGTGTGCAGCCTTGCCCCACAGAGCCCCACAGCGGCTCTGGCATCTCCCCGGGAAACAAGAAAGCAGCGTCTTACATGTGTGGAGTATTCTAAAACAAAATAAGAACTGCGAGATTTGATGGACTCTGACAGGGGGAAGAAGGGAGTGAAAAAGATGGAACAAAGATGCCATTTTAGAATTATTGGCTTGGGTTCAGGATTTCACTATTTTCTATGGCAAGGAGCAAGTAAAAAATTCCCTCCTATTGATGAGTACTTTTTTATAGTCGGTGAAAGCCAAAGGGCTCGGGGCTTCCGACTATTCCCTCCCGGGGCACCTGGGAGCCGGTCCTCTGGATAACTCAGAAAAGAGCTGGATGGACAGCAGGCAGGAGACTCAAAGGCCCCCAGCAAGCAGCATGAAGGAGGCACGGGTGCAGGAGGACAGACTGTGTTTTCAGCTAGGATTCTGTGATCTCCCTGCCAAACGGGGGTTTACAAAGCAAAAACCTCCAGAGAATTCTCATACTTTCTGGCTTATTCTCCTGGTGTTCATCTTAACAGGAATCAGCTGTTTGCCTTCTCACTTCTCCAGCATGTTGCCGAGGAGAATTTAGCATCTGGTCTGGCTATTATTAAAAACAAGAACATCCTGCTCCGTTGGGAGAACAGCACCACTGGCAAGAAAAGGACAGAGATGTTTGCATCCAGGATCCCAAAGATGGGTTTCGGTTCAATATCTGCCCTCGCTCCTACTCACGCCCCCTCCCCACCCAGGCTTTCGTTTAAAAATTTCCCAATGCATCTGTCATTTGCATCGTGGTCTCTTTCTGAAACAGAGAGATGGAGTGTACTTTTTCCTTTCACTGGGAGGCAGGAATCACTGGAGTTGTTCAAACACTGACCAGCTCCTGCTGTGTGATAAAGTTGAACTACCAGAGGAAATTTTTTTTTTTTTTTTTTTTTTACAACTGCGGAAATGAAAAAGTAAACAAGACCGGAGCTGCATCGGTATTCAGGCTCCAGCTTTCTTGTTGTTGTTTTTGTCTTTTGCTTTTTTTAAGCATTGGGCTAGGAGCCTGAAGGAACCGTATAATATGAAAAACCCTGAGAGGTTTTATTAGCCAATAAAAAAAAAAGCTGAGTTCCCATTAACCACTTAACTCCTTGCTAACGTTCCGCCCTTTCTTCCCTCCTGGATCCTTCTCTCCCTCTGACGCCCGTGAAGAATGAAATTTGGTCCATCGGTCTCTCCCCGCATGATCTGAGTTCCCAGTGTGTCCCAGAAGTTGTGGTGGAGAATTACATTCAGTAATTGTCTCTGCATTTCTCATCTGTAAAACCACTAATAAGATCTTGATAAGGAGTCAGATTTTCTATGCCCCCAAATCCACACCCAGAAAGACTCCCTGAGCACACCGCTAAAAGGAGAAAGGTCATTGTGATTTTCAAGATTTCAATACTAAATGACTGTTAGAGAAAAACAGAATCGGTCTAAGACATTGCTGGAATATGTCATGATTCCCACAAAACGCTCCTCTCGTTTCAGGGCAGAAGAATAGAGAGAATAGAGAGAAACTCACAGAGAAACAGAAAGTGAAACTGGCCAGAGTTGTTGCACTGTCAGAGACGGATGCAGTTATAAAAAAAATAAATGACCTAATTTAGGAAGGAAAGGATGTCCAAGGAGATTTAAATCATAAAACCGTTGTATTAAGGCTCCCACGATTACACATGTCATGCGGTTTTGTGTGTTTGCTTTTGCTGTTTTTAAATGAGACATTTGCACATTTATATCAATCCATCATCCGATTGCATTTTGGGAGTTCCTGGTACCCTCAGCTCTCAAAGACCCCCTTCAGCTCTGCCACTGTATCCTGTATCTCCTAACTCCACTGATCTCACTCTATCTTCCTTCCATCCCTGCATCCGGGCTACCCCTGGTACTTTGGGTTCTCCAGTAGAAATGTCCCAAGGCAGAAGGAGTACAGGGCCACATGAGACCTTGTTGCAATTTTGTGTTCTGGTCTCATTTAGTGTTGTGAAGACAAAACTAGTTCTTGAAGGGCTTGTGTGGAAGAACTTTTGCTTGTCCCCATTCCCTCCCCCCTCCCATTTTTTTAGCAGTTTGCTAGATGGTCTTGGTTTCTCTATAAGGATGACAGGTTGGGGGGTGGGGGGCAGGGGTGGGATTCTTTCCATCCTATTGGCTGTGGAGTGGCACAGAAAGATCTGGGACAAAAAGACAGCAATCATGACGTGAGCTACCTTTGCCATGCTAAAACATAAAGCAGGTTTTCCAGAAAGCCCCACTGAGTGGTCAGACATCATTGCAACAAGATAATAAGCAAATGAAATTAAAATAAATTTTAGTAAAATTCAGTGGGTTTCCAGAAACTTGATCCTTCTGCTTTCCAACTGGTTGAGCATGTCTGTCCAGGACAGCAGGGCCGGGTGAATCACAAAACGCTTGTGAATAAATGCGTTACAAAAATGAGTAATAACCCTTCTCAGATGTCCATGTCACCGTGCTGCTGACATCTCAGGGAGGCATCCAGTGGCCCCTGTCCCTTCTAAATAACCTATTTGAAGAAGAGTAGGTGCTTGTGGGATGGTGTGATTTTTGCAGAATTTGAGGCAAATAAATACTGTGTCAAGGGGTATCTGTGTGTGTGCTGAGCTTCGTCTTTCCCTGAAGGTTGCTCGGGCACCTCTTCCCATGCCTCCACCCTCCTCCCTCCCCGCCTCCCTCCCTTCAGGTGTGCCTGCACCCATCACACACACACACACACACACACACACACACACACACACACACACCCCTTAGTATACTGCCCTTTACATCTTCAGTAGATCCTTTGCCAAATTTTGATGAATAACTTTTTAAAAAATTTCATTTCCAAGGCCTCCCGACTGAATGCTGTGAAGCCCCCGGGGGAGCCACAAAGAAGCTGGAGGAGGAGGGAGATGCCCTCGCCTTTGCTCAGAGCTCATAATTTAAATGAGAGCCATCCATGTATTGGTTACTACCTGGCCTTACTTAAGCATCTTCTGCAGACCCAAGGAGAGAGCCCAGGAAGGAAGAGCAGAGGTGGTAGAGCAGGGATTGGAGTAGCCCGGTACCCACAGCGCCAGTGAGCAGCCAGTTGTCACCCACATGTTCTCTGCACCAACACCCGGACAGCTCAGGCATCCTTCGAAGGATCCTTCCCGAGCCCTTCAGACCCGATTCGAGGAGCAGATGCGTGTGTTTGCCTGGGGTCTCACAGGAGAGCTGGCCCCCACTCACCGAAACGGAGGAAGTCAGTTGTCCCCAGAAAAACTTAGAGCCTGTAAGATAGCGGTCTTATCATACCACCCGCCCCTCCCCTCCCCCACCAAAAAAAACCCTGTTTCCTAGGGCAGGTCTCTAAAATGGCGTTAAGTGATTAGGTCAGAGATTGAAACTGGATTGCCCACTGTTAACCTGATCATCTAGGTAGGGTTGTTTGCTCACATCAGACCAGCCGGTACCTGCATTTGTACCCTGGCTCTTGGCTGGGTCAGTGCAACGAACCACCCACTTCCAGAGGGGATGAAAACTCAACACGTGCAGATCTGGGGGCCCTGCCCTCCCTGTGAACAAGGGCTTCCTCTACCTCCTCCCTGGCCTTTTCAGACTGTTCTCAAATCCCATAAATATAAACATGTGGCTCTTCAACCGCATCTGTAGATAATAACTTCAGGGGGCTTCCTGTTTACACGGCAATACCCATTTCCCAGCCAAATAAACTCTGCGACGGAGAGCCGAGGTGTTTATGGGGCCAGTCTCGGCCGGGATCGAGTTAACAGGAAACACCCACTCTCCAAGAAATGTCTGATGATTAAATATTTGTGGGGCAGGGGGCACAAAGGGTCAAAAACACTGGAGAAATTGCTTTCTTCTTCCGCCTGTCGTTTCCAGTGAGAAACAGAAGCAGCCATGATAAATACAGCCCAGCCGGCCAGGCCTAGCAAAGCCCCACAGCCGTGCTGTTCGCTGGCTGCAGGGCCTGGGAAGCGGGGAAGATGGAGGAAGTGCAGACTGGAGAGTCAGGAGCCTCTGTCCCGACACATACAGCCCTCGGGGTGCCACGAGGTAGAGGGACGGGACAGGCGGATGGGCCTCCATCCCTGGGAAGTCCCTCAGGCTCCTATCTGGCCGTCCTGTTTCAATGAGCAACGTATTCTCGCACCAGCTCTGTCCAGAAAGCCTAAGAAGTTAGAGCCTTTAGCCCAGTCGTTCTTAATCGGGGCGATTTTGCCCCCCCAGGGAGCACCTGGCAACGTCTGGAGACATTTTTCATTGTCACAACTGGGCGGACGCTACAGGCATGTAGCAGGTAGAAGCCAGGGACGCTGCTGAACACCCTACCATGCACAGGACAGTCCTCCCTGCACACACGCCGAAGAATCATCCAGCCTGAAGTGTCGGTAGCGCCAAGGTCTAGCCCAGTGCCTTTCCATAAACCAAGAAACTGAGACCCCGAGGAGGAGAGTGATTTGCTGCTGCGGGAGAAAGCTGGAGAGGCCGAGAAGGCCACCATGCCCACCTCCCGTGCAGTGCCTTTTAAAGCCACACAGATGTTTAATATAAAAGGATAAATAAATATACATCCTCAAAGAGTTGCAAACAAGTTCCCTGGCCTAAGTTCACCCAAGTGCTTTTAGGATGTCTCCCAGGCTTAGAAATGAGCTGTTTCCAAGGTCTCTCAGAAAACAGTGCCAAAGGGGTAAGAATGAGCAGATCTAAAAGGCAGCCTCTAACTCCTAGCGTGATGTGGGCCCCCCGCCAGTGACTGCGCTTGTCGGCACCGAGGTTTCCCCGTCCCTCTCTAGAGCTGTGATAAGTCAAGGCATACGGACGGACAGCACGGGACAGAAAGCAAGCAACCGCTCTACCCCAGGCCCTCGACCTTCTCGCAGGGGAGGGACTTACCAAAAATAAACAGCGGCCTGGAAAAAAAAGTTTCCAAGCTAGAGTTAGCCTCACTAGTAGTAGAATTTTTCTGAGGCTAGAGCTCTCCAGGCCAAGGTCCGTTTTTACTCATCCTTGTCTTTGGTTGACTTTCTTTTTAAGAACCCAAAAGAGATGTCAGAAGGCAAACAGACTACCCCCTACGGCTCGGCTGCCTGAGCTCTCGTGACTACAGTCAAGGGTTCACTTGTTGGCCCCATTCATGTGCCCAGAGATTAGCATCGTGGAACCATCGAGGCTGCTGTCTTTCTACCCTGACTCGTCCCCCTGGTTGCAATAAGGGGCTTTACCCAAGGATGGGGTGAGCACTCCTTCCTTCAGACAACAGGCTGATAAGGAAGTGAGCACACTGCTAGATTCTTCACCCACCCCTCTCTCAGGGTAGGCCAAAACAAGAGCCCAGTGCTTACCAAGACGGTTTTCCTCTCACCAGTAATATAGGATCTCTGCTCTCATCCAGCCCTGGTAAGTCCTACGACCAATAAGTGCCCAGGTGTACGCAGGAGTAGGTGTCAGACTAGAGAAGAAACCGCGGATGAGAAAAGACCCAGTGTACACACATGACAAAACCAAAAAAGCCATTTTATTGAAAATTAGATTCAAACTTCAAATTAATATTACAATCATGGAAAAAATGCCAAATAATTCAATTTACAGTTGCAACATACAATACAAATAGTCCCTTTGACGTTAAGAGTAAACTCATCCACAATCATGACCTGTGGCACAAAGCAGAATTTGTACAATATGTGCACGGAAAGCAAATCTTGGGCAACAGCGACTGGAAAAAAATAAAAATGAAAAGCTTGTATTTACACAAAATGCTACAAATACTTTTGTTCCACAGAAATCTAAGAATGGTAAAGCATATCCAAAAAAAATGGAATTTTATTCAAAATACCTAAGAAATTACTGTAAGTTATGGTTTTGGCTGATATATTTCAAAGTACTGCATGAAGAAGCAAACAGTTATTTGTAAACATGAAGTAAACAAACATCTAAAAACTTCCCACATAGAAAATATGTTTCAAACGTGTTATCTTTTTAAGAACAACAAATTCAAGGTTTGGAAGAGTCGTCTTTTATTTATTTTATTTATTATGGTTCTTTCGAATGTCATAGGTATAATTCTTGTTTTTGCTAATGCTTTGTGTTTCCATGCGTTCACCTAGACTCTGAGTCAGTCCCTTTCCTGGGAATGGAGGGAACTCTTTCAGCCAGCACATACATCTCTTCCCCTCTGAATCTGCAATGGATGGGCCCCAATGGTGTACAGTTCTCTGCTCACTTTTAAAAGGCCCTGGTGGGGGTAAGACGGCCTGAAGAGCGAACCACAGCTGATCTGTTGAGTCTTTCAGTTCCAACCTGGATGTCATTTCACACACACAAAAAAACTAAAGCTTCGGTACCTGTCCTGGAACTCTGACATAGTTTAGAACAGGTTAAAAAAGTGGCTGTATTGGTCACGCTGTAAACCATGCCTTTTTAATCTGAAGGAAGTAGAGTGCTGGCTAGTTCATGGTTCCACAGTAGCAGTAAGGCTTTGCTTCGGTCTTGAAATCACAAATCATACACGTGACCCAGTGCAAATTAAGGATTTGGTTAAAAAAGAAAAAAAAAAAAAAGATAGAAAAATTTAAACCCCCGGGCTAAAAAAGGGCTGAATTTGATCTAAGAAATGTAAATTACCCCATTGGAATGGTTTGAGTGAGGGGAGAAGGAAGAAGTGCTTGAATTTTTCCCAAGAAAAAAAAAAGAAAACTTTTAAAGTGTTTCTGGGTTGCTGCCTGCAGCCACTATACTAACATTTCAACACAAAAGCATCCCTCAAGTCACTTAGTATGTGTACTGTAAACTTAAAAAAGCCCTTTCAACATTAAAAAGAATGTACAGATATAGTACCTTTTTTATTAAATAGGGTACAGCTGGCACTGGCAGTAACATTTTTCTGTCAATTAATTAAGATTGAAATGTGTAACCAGACACTGGCTTTTTTAAGTGCTACTGAAACAAACACACATATTTTACACTTACAAATAAATGGACAGTGGCTTGCTTCAAGCTACCACACACAAATAATAAATAGTATCAATTACTACTTCCATCTTCAGTAATAGGAAAGTGGCTTATTTATCTAAGCATACTTGGTATACAACCTTTAGAAGGCAAAGTGTTTTGTTTTGGTTGGGCTTGGTTTTCCCCTCGATCTTTATTAGGAGGAGTCAGGGTGAATTCCCAGGCGAGGAGCACAGGTCCAATGGCCCACGAGCCGTCCCAAGATGCTTGGTGCTCTATGAGGTGGGCTGGACGATGACCCGGGAGCAAGGGGCCTCTGGGGCCGGAGGCAAATCTCTAAAGGTTCTGCCTGGGGGCGGGCACAAGCTTTAAATGAAAGGGCCCTGACCTGTGGGGGAGGTGGGTGGGGATCTGCCTGGTGGTGTCGTGAAGTGGTCCTGGCTTGGATCAAGGATCCACACTTGAGAATCTGCCACGTGGCCGCCAGGAGTGGTCAAAGTGCATCCGACAGGAGGGCTTCGGCTCAAATTCATACGCAGTAGTAGACACCAAATTCCACCTAGCTTTGCCTTCCCTTCGCCCCCCCATGGTGAGAAACATGAATATCAGAGGCTGTATTATGGGTCCCCACTGCCTGTATGTTCTCAGATCAGCTGCCTGCTGGAACTTGCCTGCTCCTTCAGACGACCCTGCTCCCAGAAGATAAGGACTTAACTCTGCTCCTTTAAATGCAAATTCTGTGGGAAGCTGCCGGTGGGCCTGGGGCTAAGGCAGATTTGGGTTCCCCTGACTTACTGTTTGGTAAGGCGTTTTGGGTAACACTCCCTGGAGCAGTTCTGCTTTCCTGTACCGTGTGTGTATCACGACTGATCCTTCAGCCACATGTGTGGCTTTAAGCTGACTACGTCTTCACTGGTGATGTCGAGTTTTGCTTTAACTCTGAAACCACAGAACATTGTTCTGCAGTTCAAGGATTCACTTGTGCTTGTCTTTTTAATATGACAAGAGTCATCATTATTTCAAAGAAATTAGGAAACCACATCACTCCAGCATTTTATGCTGACAATGAGCAACATAAGTGATAAAGGACTAAGGGTTGCTTTTTAAATCTCTGATTATTGCTTTTTAAAAGGCAAAGCTGTGTTAGAGGCAATCAAAGATCGGAAAAGAACTAACATAACATTTCCTTCATACATCACAAAAACAAGCTACATCTAAAATATTTGGAGATGGAAGTATTTTTAAAAATCACATTGTGTCTGGATGAACTGAAATTGCTTAGCAATATTTCAGATATGGCTCTAGCCCACTGAAGGAATTTGTTATTTAATAAAGAGCACTTTTAGAGACCGAAGTCAACATATCAATACACTAAGAAATGTTTCAAGGGTCCAAATGTCATTAAATAATTATAAATATATCTTTAAAGTTATATGACCATTCACGTTAGCAAGTTACCTCAGATTTTACACATATTCATAATTTAAAAAAAAAAAAGAAGACAAATAACACACAGCCAAACGCAAACACTATCTCTACCATTATGGCTATAATAAGGTATTGCCATTTTCAGTTTTGCATAAAAGAAGAAGGGGTTAGGTGGGAAGGGGGCAGTTCGGGATCGGATTTCTTTTTGGTTAAATGGGAAAAGGAAAAAAAAAAAGTATAAAAAGGTAAAATAAAATAATCTATCCTGATGGGTACTTTTTGAAGTCACTTTCTTAAAGTAGGAAAAAATTAAAATAAAAACAACTGAACCAAACAGTTCAAATGAGTACTTGCAGAAGGTGTGAAAGCCAAGGTTTGGAACAGTTACTCTGAATGGATGGCAAGGGAACGGAAGCATTCTTTCTGCCCCTTTTCCCTCCGCGGGCACCTGGACCGGCTGTGTAAGTGGGTCTGCCGAGGGCACTGGTCCACACACAGCGGCACCGTGAGGGTGTGTGGTTTCAAAGCACAGGGGACAAGCGTCTTTGCTTCTCCTCCTGAACTTGGAGTCCACCTCTCTGAACTGGCATCTGGACAGGTTACTGAGGATAACAGACCAAATGACAACAGCAACAAAAGTACCTTTTTTTCCTTTGTTTGCTCGCAAAGGTACATGTTTAAAGAGAGAATGATCTGAAATCTGATTAGGATTGTCTCTCTTGGGCCTCTTGCTTCTCAAGAGCTACCCTCTGAGGGTTGCAAGATCATGAGAGTGAGTGAATGCCAAGACAAAAAAAAAAAAAAAAACCTTCTAAAAGATAGGCACTTTGTAGATAGGCTAGTTGATATACATATATACGCACTCTCTATATATGTATATGTTGGTACGTTTGGGATGTGGCTCCCAGAGACCGCTGGGCCACTGCTGAGGAAGTTTCAATAGGGTCGCCAAACAGATTCATCCATTCTGCCACTAGAATTCAAAACGGTGGGGGAACTGCTGTGGCTTCCGTCGGCGTCAACGCCATCGTTCTGGTTAGGCAGGTTTGCGTTTAAGAGCGCGCTGCCGTTCGAGGTGGTGGTGCACGGCGGTAGCATTCTGGAAGGAGACCGGTCTCCCCCGGGCACCATGGGGAACTGATAGGATCCTGACGAGGTGCCGTAGTAGAGATATGGAGTGCTGCTGGTCTGGAAGGGTCCGCTCTGGCTTTGGGAGGAGCCGGGGTAGGGTGGTGGCAGGTAGGTGTGGTAGTGAGTGGTGGCGGACATACCGAGGGACATGCCTGAGGTGACTGGCGGGGTATAAGTAAAGGTGGCTGGATAGTGCATTCGTGGGTTGGAGAAGCGGCTCTCAGTGAGGGATGAAATGCTTGAGAACTGCCTGGGGTCTGAAAAAGGGCCCAGTTCTGAAGCACCTAAAAATTACAACAGAAGATGGGGAGGGGGGAGGGAAACATCTGTAAATAGCAGTTAAAATCACGAAAGAATTTATTTTTTTTTACAAGAAAAGAAAGAAAACTTCAGCTTTCCCCCAAAGGAACAGCAAGCCACAAACAGACTTTCAAATGCACCGGTCACTACACAGACTTCTGGGGCTTTTCTGTTTGTTTGTTTTTCACTTTACAGTCTTAGCAGCGTTGAGCCTCAAGTTCTTCACCCCCAGAGAATCGCAAAGGGCTTTAAAAGCCCAAATGTGTGCTAGGTCGTGTGTGTAAACCAACCCAACACTCTGATCAGACAGATTCACTCACCAGACTTTAAGACTGAATCCTCATTGATTTTTTTTCCCCTCTCTTTTTGTTCCTTGTTGTACCTCAGATATTTGAAAGTGACCTTTTTACTAAGTCGGACACGTTTCTTTTCCTCAGCCCAATATAAAGAAATTCCAAAGTGATCCGTTTTGTTTTGGGTACTCTTAGCAGGGCCCCTTGTCAATGAAGGAACGTCAAAAAGATACCCTAGCATGGGCCTATCACTTCAACTCTTAAAATAATGTGAAATCCTGTTTTATTCCTCATCTTGGTAACAGATTTCAATGTTTTCTGGAACTATCTTACTTATCTGGGGGTGTATAGGGAGTGTCTGACCCTTAGAAATTCTCCCAAGGGTCATAAACTAGCAGGTTTTGAAAGTGGGTGGGGGGAAGGCTTGGTACCTAGGAATCACTGCATTTCAAGTCTTGATGGGAGAAGTAGGACCTGATTAAGGCCACGTGCCAACAGCAGCTTTGGGGAAAGGCTCGCTGGTAGAGGAGATAAAGCAGGAGGGTACCTCACCATCCACCCTCCGGATCCCTGTACCACATCCTACAGAATTAGCTTCAGGCCAGTTTGAACTGGGAACCTGAAGCAAAGACAGCTTTCCTCTAAAATGTAAAGTCCTTTAACTTCTAAAGCTAACAGGGTGCCTCCTTAATAGGTATTTCTGGCACTTAACTTATGAAACCACAGTTAGAAACTACTTCGTGTGGAAATTAGTTTTCGGAAATGCCAAAAACTTATAGTTGTGATCTTTAAAGACAGAGTTATGAATTTCTAACACTGACAGAACTGTGACAAGCTGTTTTATAATACCAGTGTTCTTAAGATTTTGTTCACACCTGAAATCTTCCAATCCTTTGTATCTCATACATTTGCTTTTCCTACCGCTTTTGTCTGTAAGAGAAAGCACTCAGTAATTCTTGAAGGTCTTAGTGAGCAGGTACTTCTTCAGCTTCCATTTTCTTAGCCACGTTCTTGGATACTATAATATTTATTAAACGAATCATCCCAATATTTTTCTTTCAAGGTGCTGATCGAGAGTTGTTCATTTTTTGTTAAAATGCACACTGCCTGTGTTCTTTATAAAATGCTCGGGTCAAGTGCCGTGATGTGCACTGATAGCAAGAAGTGACTACTTCAAAGCAATATATCGTTAACAAGGTGTTTCTCACTCATGGACAGTCCCAATCAGACAGCCCCACCCAGCCCAGCCCAGCAATTGTGAAAAGTCTCACCTGCCTGGCTCTTCTTACTGAGAGTGGAAGGCCAGAGGCAGAAGTCAGAGGTGGCAGTGTCATCATCTGTAAAATGAGGGGATGAGCTCTAAGTTCCCTTCCGGCTCTAACGTTCTATCACCGTGAATCCCAAGACAGGAGGAGAAGCAACGGCCTTGGGGGTGGGGAAGGGGAGGCAGAGAAGGTCCCACCCCTCACAGTACCTTCCCAGAATCCACAGGCCCATAAGCAGAGAGTCAAAAGCTGGTGAGCAGCTTCTAATACCAGAAGCAAACACTTTCAAGATGACAAACCAAAACTAGCACAGTCTGGGCAGTTACTCTCTGCTTTTTATAAATTCTTCCATCCTCCGCTGGCCTCTCCCTAACCCCACCCAAATAGGAAATTCTGACAAGCTCAGGTGTGAAAAGGTACAAGAAGTGATTAGGACAGAATCGCCAACGGGGCCAGATGAGATCTGCCATCTCCCTGCCCTGTGCTTCTGTAGTACCTGAACAATGTGAGCAATTTCAAATGGAAAGACAGCACCCTTACAACACCAGCGTTTGCCCCCCACGGGAGCACAGAGCTCACACAGGTAGGCTCAGCAATGTAAAAAATGCTTCTCGTGGGTATTTATACTTAAAATATACTGTCGCCATAATTAAAATTCCAGGTGGGTTCCCTGATTTTGAGGCAGAAGCCTCATTAAAACCCTTTATGTGGGGACCCTGCCAGTAAACTCCAGTGTGGTTTTGAATTTCTCTCTCCACCTCCCACCCCCAACTTCTTGATTGTACCTGATACATTTGTCTGATGTTTTTATTATCCATCACATGCCAGGATCACTCTACCTTTTTGGCTTCTAAATGCCAGCTAATGCAAATGGACATTCATCTTTCAAGTAATGAGCTCTGGCTGTGGTTTATAGAAAATAATGCAACAAACTTCCGCTGGCTTTACAGAACTCCGACCAATGACTTCTAGTCATTTGAGACTGTCATGTCTTGAGGATTAACTCCTTCTGGGCAAAGAGAGCTCAGGAGGACTTTAAAGGGATGATACGGTAATTTTTATGTTACAAAAAATAAAATTTTCTAGAACTTAGTTATTTCGTGTTACACTGCAATGTGTTCTGTAGGAAGAAATTTTAACAACTTGCTGCAGTATCATGTGAGAGCTCTTATATAATAATCAATGATGGGGAGATGGAAGGAATTCTAAACTTAAAAAGAAAGAACTTAAACCCCTTCCTAACCTTCGATTATTTATAATAATTATTATAGGAGCAAAGGATATAACTAAATTTTCTTTCATTGAATGGGGTTGTACCTGTACTTCTAATCTCCATTCTGTACAAGAACTCAGTTTTTCTTTTAGACCATCTTCTCAGGTTATTTCGACCTTGTGTCCTAAACTATTCATACCCATGTCACCAGCCACATTACGTACAGCTACAAACTATCTATAGACCTGGATATTATATCAACTAAAGGAAAGAAAATATAATATCTACTTACTAAAAGGATCAGGATGAAAGCCTGGAGAGTTCTAAAAGTACTCTCACCCCAGTCTAATTTTAGAAATGTAATGCCGAAGCTCAGTAACGGCCCCAGTGATCTGCCTTGTAGCCTTAGAGCCAGTTTAAAACTCCAGATTACAACCTACCGATTAAATAAAGCCAGCACTGCCAGGAGTTACTTGAAGCCCAAGATAAACATGGTGCATCTTCCTGATAGGCTCGTTTTACCCAGCATGGAGACAAGCGTATGCTGTACAGTAAACATGGACGTGATATGGAGTAGAGTGCAACACTTGGGTGAATTTTCAGACAAACAAAAAATGACTTCAACAAAATTTTGCACTTGTGAAGCTTTAAACTATGCCCCCAGATTCCCTAAGGTACCCATTTATCCTCCTCTGCTAGTCTGGGGTACTCTGGTGAAAAAAAAAATCCAAACCCCTCGTTGACTGTTTAGATGATCCTAATCCAACCCGCTGACAAATAGGGAAGCTAAGCGGAGAAGGGAGCCATGTGCTCTACAAAAATCACAACGCTCCAGAGAGGCAGAACCACAGCTAGACAAGACCTCTTCGACCTCGAACCGCTCTGCAGTCTTAGTCACCCTTAAGGAATTCGGTGGACACAACCACAGATACATTTGCTGTCTTACGAGCCTATCTGCCGAAATGAATTTGCCTAGAAATATTTAAGTAGGTTCTTCTGGTGCCCATGTGTTGCCCAATGAGAGCTACTGTTCTTGGGACACTATTTAAAAACTCTTTCGGGACTTGTTGATCTAATCTGCTCAACAGTGAGCAACTAATTCAGTTGTTCGTGGCATAATGTGAATGAGACCAAGGTCAAGGGCTTGATTCCCTTAGGACCTGCTGGTTCCCTACAGATGCATTTCATTCCACAACTGCTCGCTGCACCCTTAGCCAGTCAGACAACTGCAGATTTATGTAGTTATCATAAATAGAGCTGCAAGAACCTTGCTCATTGAAACGGCAGCAGCAGCGGTTTTTCACAACCCAGTGTACCTGGGGAAGAATATATTAATAAAATGCCCGGCAGCTCAAATAAAAATAAAATCAATGTTAAAAGTAAAAATTTCTGGGCTTCCCTGGTGGCGCAGTGGTTGAGAGTCCGCCTGCCGATGCAGGGGACACGGGTTCGTGCCCCTGTCTGGGAAGATCCCACATGCCGCGGAGCGGCTGGGCCCGTGAGCCATGGCCGCTGAGCCTGCGCATCCGGAGCCTGTGCTCCGAAACGGGAGGGGCCACAACAGTGAGAGGCCCGCGTACCGCAAAAAAAAAAAAAAAAAAAAGTAAAAATTTCTTGCTCCTATCCGCCAAAGTCTATGGGGAAAAACGAAATGGCCTCCCTTCACCCAACCAGGTCTCTTGGGCCTCCCAAGCAAGTGGAAAGTGTAGGGGAAAGGAGTGAAACCAAGATAAGGGAGAATAAAAGAGAAGCTCTGATCTTTTATTCTTGCAGCCTGCAAGCCTCCACTCAGTGCCTTCCACACCCCGATGGCTAAGGAGAGTTATCTTGGGTCATACTTGACTCTTAACTAGAGTGAGCTGCGGAGGGCAGTGATAGTCTAATCCCTGTTCGTCTTCCCCTTTGGGGCTTAATAACAATGATACTTGATGTTTCTAGGCCTTTACCAAGTACTTTCACATGCATTTTCTTATTCAGTAGACCCTCAAGACGTTATGGTTGGTTGAAAATGGGCCAGGAGAGCTCTCAAAAGAATGGAAATAGGAGTTTGAAAAGAATAGCAGACCGGGGTACTTGCCATTCGGGGCTGTCAGCTAGGAAACATCGTACCCATGTATCACCCCCTCTCAGCAGTGGAATTTACACGCCCCAGCCAAGGAGGGCAGCTTGGGGCGGAGAAAAGGACAAGGGGCCTTGAATCCAGGTGGAACACAGATGGGCAAATGCAGAGTCCTCTGTCCTTTTTTAATGCAAGGGCAAAAATATACAGAATGAAAAGCCATCATGCTTCTCGGCAATGAGGCGTTAACTTCAAAGCTTCATCGAGGCCTTCCAAATGGTGGGAGTTGTCGCCACACTAAATCTCAAATAACAACGTCCGGGTACTTTTTATTAACCCCCTCGCAGCATCCTTTCTATTGGAACATATAATGCATGAGATCTCCACAGAGCCGCTCTCCTCTAAGAATCTTCTTCCCTTCTACATTCTGGCTGCCACCTTCCCAACTGCTCTATTATATAATTTCCTATTTCACTCCTGTTCGAAATAGCATTTATTTTCCATGTCACTCTTTCGGGCCCTCAGCCACTACTTTACTGAATCATTAGCTGTTTCGTAGCCTGTGCTCTCCAACTACAAAGTAAGCTTTGGATGGTAAAGATGATTTATTTTCCTTTCATATCCCTCAGAACTGTCTATATTATAAGAGCTTAAATTTTTTTTAAATATAAGTGTATGAAGGGATGGATAAATCAACAAATAAGTAAATTAGTTGGGGGATCAGGAACTCCGCACAACAGCTGGTACATTTTTGACGCATCAAGCAAAGATATTATAATAAACATTAAGTAATGCTGACATCAAACCTAAAATGTAACTCAAATACGATTCCATACCTATAAAACCTCCTAAAGCTCTCTTTAAAGGGTGTTCAAAGCTCTCCCCGAGCATTGTTACATCAGTTGACCTCACGTTTCAGACAGGGGCCCGCAAACGGCAGTTACCACTAGTGAACGGATTCCTCTGTTTTGCCACCGTGCTGTTCCCAATATCCTGAGAGTCCGTATCTGTGTGTAAGTCTACACTGGGGAGCCACGGGGAGAAGACAGGAAGGAGAAAGACAGCCAGGCCAGAAAGGTACAGCCTGCGGGAAGGCGAGTCAGCACGCTCCTCTCCCTCTGGACCCCAAGGTAACTGTTGCCACTAAGGTCACGTGGTTTATTTGGAGTGGGCTGGAAAGCTTGCTTCCTGTCTGAATTTCTAGGTAGTATATAGAGCCAGTATGTCAGCATCATCCAGAATTGTGGATGACCTTTATAGATGAAGAGATGGCACCCTGGAGACACGTGGATCTGCGTGACATCCCGAGATGAAAACGTGGTCCTCCTGTCTCAGGCCCGAGTGTGCTACTCCCTGTCTGCATCCCTGACAGTGCGTGCCAGTGGGGAAACGTAGAGCTTCAGCCTTGAGCTTCCAGAGATCTGCATTCTATGAAAACACACACAGAAGGGGAAAATCTTCCACCTTTTCAGGCCACACAGAGGCAGAGCCTTGAAACCACAGGGTGTCATCCCGACCCAGCACAGGTCACAGCCACCCTTCACCAGGCGTGACTGAGCAGCTCTGCAAAGGGGGTGCGGAAAATAAGGGTGAGGCTATTGGCACAGTCAGAGCCCTCTGTTCTACTCTTCCACGGTCACGTCCCACTACTGCTCGGTACGAACCTTCCTCTTTGGGGCGGGGCATGTACTCAGAACCCTCACTACAGCTTTGCTCATCCCCAGACTCACGGCCACCTCTCTTTTCTCTGCCAGAGCCGGGTACGTAAGCACTGCCTTCAAAGCTCACCACTACACAAGGACTTCCCAGGTATACAAATTCCTACCACCTTTTCCTTACCCTATACATCTGCAACGTTTACAGATGTAAATTCACCACTCCATGCATTTTAAAGTATCGTCACTGGTTTTAGAGAAGCATTTTCATTTTCCAGCTAAAGGGAAAGCAAATGAAGAAGAGGAACCGTGTATCCTCCTTTGAGATCCTACCTAGCAGGGGCTTCCCTGGCGGTCCAGTGGTTAAGACTCCTCACTTTTACTGTAGGGGGCACGGGTTCGATCCCTGGTCAGGGAACTAAGACCCCGCACACTGTGCAGCAAAAAAAAAAAAAAAAAAAAAGCAGCTCCCCTACCTCGTTCACGGTATGGCACTGAAAAAAGACGCGTACTTCCAAAACATCTACTAAACGAATCAGTTACTAGCATAGACCCAAGCAAGCAACATGACAGAAGCAGAAATGCTATGTAAACATTACCTAAAAATCAACTTTGGACTCTACGCAGAACATTACTTTGCATTTTCCACATTGAGGTTTTAAGAGATTTTTTACATCGGTTTTCTTACTTTCCCTGAATTTGTCCCCTCACATTAAAATGATCAAGTATCAATCACTAAATTAGTTTTACTTTTAATTTCATTAGACAATGGGTGGAAAAATATACCCGCCGTGGGAGAAATGTAATGGATCACGTTGATGGAGAAGAAAGCAGCAAAATGAGGATCTGAAATCGATTTTTTGAAGATAATGAGAGGTCAGACCAGCAAGCTCCACGGTTTTGCAAAAGAGAGGAAAAGTGCCTCGACTATCCAGTATAAATATTTATTTTCCGTGTTGTAATGAATTGTACTTTTCCACTGCACCCTCACAAATTCTGAAAGACCAGCTGATCCCAAGGCTAAGAAAGTATGCTATGCTGAAGGAAAGAGAGAGAAAAAGGAAAAATAAAAATAAAAATAAAGCCAAAAACACACAACCTGGCAATTTTCAGAAACTTCAACCATCCCTTAAACCCACCCAAATTTTGAGGATATGGTTGGAATAATACATTTCCTCTCGGTGAGAAGGAGGGAGGCCATAGATGTGCAGTGCGCGCGCGCGCGTGTGTGTGTGTGTGTGTGTGTGTGTGTGTGTGTGTCCGTGTGTGCATGGGGAGGGAGGGTAAGAGAGAAGGAAGAAACCAAAGGGTGAAGGGGGGACAGAAACGGAGGAAAAACGAGAGAGATCTTCTTGCTAGGCCTTGATTAAGAACTTTTTAAAGGCTACGAAGGGTGGATAGTCTTTGAAACCAGATCCGCCACAGGAAGGAGGCCAGCACCCAGGACACCGTGTCTTTCAGAAGGGGCCACCCACAGTGCCGCGGTGGTCATATGACTGCTCTGTCACATCCTGAAGCCATTTCCAGCCCATGCACACGTCTGTGCTCCCATTTAGAGAGGATGGGATATATGGGGAACACACATATGGAAACACTTTCAGAGAATCAGTTTCCATGAAATTCATAATGAGCCAAGTGGCTTCAGATGTGGTTGCGTTCCTCCGATTAGCCAGAAAAAAAAAAAAAAAGAAGGAAGAAAAGGAGGAAAAAGGGACAAATCCACCCTTTCAGACCTTATTTCAGTTTCAGAGAAATTAAAAACCACTAATGACTTATGGCTACCAAAACACAGAGCCACAATTAAGACAGGAGGAACTAGGAAAAAGAGGGACAGAGGTTTAGAAGCAACAGTCTTTCCCTCCTAAAAATAACAGCTTCAATATCAGTAATCTTGTCTTAAATCAGGGGGAGGCTTTCCTGTGACGGTATCTGCCTAGGGTGGCATAATTTTCTGACATCCTGGCAACATGCAGTGCGCATGCGCACGTGTGGGGTGGGACCACGCGGACAGAGGCAGAGGCTAGGAGACCGGCTTTTATTCGATAACATATGTGGCCAATTAAGATTATTTTAAAAATTGCAACTAAATGATAAATTGTTCCTAAGTAAATCTTTCCAAAAAGCCTGAATGCAGAAGGGACAGCCTGGTATTTTCCTGTGGCCTGTGCTAATGGTAACTCAGACTATATTAAAAGCAGAAATTTATGAACTGGTTGAGATGTTATATATTAGACAATCAAGCTCAGCTGATAGGAAGGCATGAAATACAAGAAGGGAACAAATGGGGGAGGGACTTTAAAAAGGGACATTGAACTGATATTAGTAAGTTAAGACGTTAGTTTTATATTAAAACCAAAGCAGATACACTATGGAGGAAAATTCACATTAATTTTAAGGTATAACAGGAGACAAGAAAATGCTCTCCAGGCAAGAGGTGGGGTTGTTTTGGGTTACGTCAGCAGATTGGGGGGGCGCAGAGTGGGGAAGGAGCCGAGTTCCCTCTGCCCTTCGGGGTGCTCCAGTGGGAAAGTCTTTCAAGCTTGGCACGTCGTTTAGGAATGCCCTGAGGATGCGCTGGGTACCAGCACTGGCCGGTGCTTAACAGACCAGTCTCTGCTCCAAGCACAGGAATCCTCCAAGCGATTTTGTAGTCACAGCATCCCATGGTGTCGCAGGTTTTACTACGGGGAAAGAGATTCGAAGGTTCCCACCTGCAGAGGATCTGTGCTCCATGGGAGATGTCTACTCACATTAAATCCTCACCCCAGCCCTGGGAGGGAGACAGTTATCACTGACCCCACATTATGGATGACAGACTGAAGCCCCAAGAAGCAAAGTGATTTCCTCAAGGTTACAGACCAGTAAATGGTGGCCTGGGACCTGGCCCCAGACCTAGGGGGCTCAGCTGCCACAGTCCCCTCCACGGTTCAGGGATTCTGTGTCACTTTCATGCGAGTTCTAACATACTGGTGGCCATGCCTACCTGGAGGGCAATGATGGAGAGGGTTCTGATCAATTGTCAGTGACAGGCCTGGGGATGGAGGTGGGGATGGGATGTGGAACGGGGTGCGGTGGGGGGGCTGATTCCTGCCACCTATTTTCCGTGTTCGACTCAGCCCCAGAATTCTCATATGGTCCTTACCGTTGATGTTCTGAGTGATCGTAAGCAAGTCACTTTATTTATTCCCCAGGTTCTCTCATTGGGTAAGACTCTTGTACGTGAGAACGGGCAAAAGTACACAGCAAATAGTAAACACCTCCACCTCAAAAGGGTATTCCTTCATACGGTATTATTTGAATTAGTAGAGCCAGAGATGAAGGGAAATTTAAAAATTGGGTCCAAGCTAGGAAAGACGTGAGCTGAGAATTAGAATCCCGAAACTCCTGATTCACTCCACACACCCAGCTCCAGACCCAACCAAACTCTTCTGTTAAAAAAAAAAAAAAAGCCTCTTGCAGTGGGAAAAGGAGGCTAGGAGAGCAAATAATTACCATAGCAACCACATTCCACCATCCCCTAAATGCACAGTGTTTTCAGATCCAGCTCGACTCTCCCCTTCTTAACATCCAGCACCAATGCAATTGCAGACTCTCCCTGTGACTGCCTCTAGCGCAGACCCAGGAAGGCTCCAGGCAGCAGCTGCCTGGGAGGTAGCATCGCTCAAAATGTGACAAGCTCGGGGCACCGTGTTTTTCAAACAAAATTCCCTTCAAAGGGCTTAGCGCCCTGGTGTGGTCCCACAGCCCTGAGGCCATCCTGAACCTTAACGCCTGTGTCTCAAACCAGCCGATGTCCCAAGACCCAGCATGTGAACCAGATGACCAAAGTGCTCTGGTTCAGGCTCGACGTCAGCTCCACAAGCTACAGCTCTCCCGGGCCTGATATGACCCACGTTAATCTGGGATCAAAGCCACAGGCTTCAGCCTCAAGCTGTGTCCTGCCGGGACCTGTCCTTACCCGTGCCCTCTCTCCCTCTCCAGTCAGACGCATCCACTTACCGGCTCCCTCTGCCCATGCCCTGGGAGGGGTTCCTGTCCCAGGGAGACCATGTAAGAGGCTTCCTGGTCGTGACAGAAGGTAGCCTTAGATCCAAGGTCCACTTGTGTGTGTGTTGTATCTGCTGCCCAGATGGCTTATCAATCCTCGTCTCATCCAACTTGCTGGTTCCTCAAGCTTTCCTACCCGTTCTGTGACTTCAGGTCACGCTTTTTACTCGGGTTTGTGTGTATGTTTCTAGATCTCTCTATTAGGAACACAGCAAACATTTGCTGGAGTAACAATCCTGTCCCAACTTCCCTTTCCAGTTTCGTTTCTCACGCTCCTTCTTTGGGAGCTCTACAATCCATTCAGACTGGACCCCTGTCCATGTTCTGTCCTGTCCACCTTCCATTTTCCCTCCTTCAGGCGCTGGGTTTACGTTATTCCCCTCAGCCCTCAGTGTCCCCACCTCCACTCTATCTCAATCCCTTGAAATTCTAAGCAGCCTGTAAAATCTACCTCACAATCCCCCTCCGCTTCCAAGAGTCTTCTCGTGTTCTTGCTTTGGCCCAGAGTGACCCCTCCTCCCTCTGCACCTCGTTCTTCACTTATATTTCTCTTCTAGGCAGGCGTGCACACGCAGAGGACCTACAATCACCTCACCACTTCTACCAGCCTGTAAATTCCTCGAGAACCACAACTCTGGCCTCCATATCTTCAAACGCACTGTAGCTCCTCTCAGAGTGACATTCGGGAAGTTTTTAAATGTGTGAGAGGAGAAAGAGATGGTGATGCCAGGTTTGACCTAAAGCCTTGCCTCTAACTGCATTCTGCCTGTGCCTTCTGATTTCTGCCTGTCCATCTGCAGCCGACGGCTCTTCCTGACCTACGACCCCTGTGGTTTACTTGCACCGAAAGGGCTCAGGTTAGTCCCAGACCCACAGCACTGCTCTGCCCACTGGTTCTGGGGTGCATCTCTCGTTCTAACCTGTCCCCTGGGTTTGCTCCCTTATACTAAGAGCAAAACTTTGTTCTGGCTTTTTCAGTCCCAAGCAAACTGTCCCGTCCCACGTCGACACTGACTCTCAAAAATAATAGTTCAATTAAAAAATCATGTTGCAAATGTGTATGTTGCTTTTTAGGTTGTCACTGTTTTTACATACATCTGGTTTTACCTTCACAAAAAGCCCAGCTGATGTGGAAGCTCAGTCAAGGAAAGGAGGCACCAACTCAAGGACGCAGCCAATTAGTGGCAGAGCCAGGATGGAATTGTTGCGTTTCCTAATTTGTCCCTTTTCCCCACGCAACTTGTCCCTTTAGCGTCTACTACTTTTCATCCTAAGAGAAGTCCTGACAGGGAGAAAGATGGTACTTCTTTAACAACGGGGATGATCTCGATTGAATTTTTTTTTTTTTTAAGTGATGACCGGCGTGCCTTCTCACATTGAAGGTTTATATCCAGTAATATCAGAAACCAAACGACAACCTTTTATTTAACTGAAAAACGGACTCACTTTGAAAAGAATTTCTTTTTCTTTCTTGCTAGGATTCAGCCTAAAACCATGTACAAGTCTTCATACTGTCCTGAGACAATGCTCCTTATGTAACTTCCGAATCCAAACACAGTGTTGCAGTAACTCGTTCCTCTGACATTCTGAGTTTTTCCACTCAGGCCCTGCACACGGAATTAACTCAAAACTTCTGCAAGAAAAACGTCCCTTTTAGAGTTTGATTTGGCATCCATTTCAAAGAGCTGTTTGTATATTTTAGAATATGGAGAATTTTCCTTTGATTGAAACCTCTCTTTTCACAATGGACAAGAGATGATTTCTCTTCTGAGTGATTTAAACAAAAACAAACACATCTTAGTTACATAGAACCTTGTTCTCAAAGTGGGTTTTTTTTGACACAAATCAAACCCTACAGATTGTAAAGCATTTGGCAAAAGCCTTCAAACAGCCAAAGCCAAAGAGTGAAATTTTCCTTGTTGTAGGAGATAAACAAATACTAAGGCAAATGGAAAAAAAAAGAAAAAGAGGACCTCCTTTCACTTTCTACTCTGCTCGATAACATTGCCCTCTCAACACACACACCCACCCCTGCAGAGGGGTTTCATCCTCAATGTTTACTCCTGGTGCTAGAGGAATAACCCTGCCGCAAATGGACAATTTCAACATCTGTTTGTGGCTGCTCCCAGACTCCTTGTACGTCTTTAGGACATGAAGACCGCTGTCTCCCAAGTGTAAACAGACACACCTAATTATGTATTAAGGTGTCTGAGAGGAGCTACTTGTTTCGATGACAAAAAAAAAAAAAAAAAAAAGAGGGCCTGGTCAGCTCCATATCCTTGAGAGAAACACACAAAAACACAACAAATAGTCCAACAGTAGCTCCTCCAACAGTGGAAGTTCTCTGCCTGCCCGAAACCTGAGCCCGATTTTTCCCCAGCCTGGGCATACTGTCCACTGAGTGCACTCTAGATGTGGCCCAAAACAGCTGATGACCGGCCAGGAGAGATGGTGCTGTCACCGACGTGGAGCAGAGTCTACTCGTTCTATTCATAAGGAGTTAATTCGAGGGTGAAAAGAGGAAAGGGGCCAAGGAGATAATTCAGGGATAGCTTTTTTTTTTTCCTTCAGGTCACAATGGCCATGTGCAGCAATAGCAAAATAATGTCAGCGGTCTATTAGATATGTAGCAGGAGAATAGGATTCTAGAGCCTTGGGCTAGCAGTCGGGGTTGGGGAGGGGTCTAGTCACAGCAATGTCCCTAATGGGAAGGGTGATCATGGTGGAGCCCCCTCCCACCCCATTCTTTGTCAGTAAAATGATGGAACTTGACTCAATCATCTTTATGGGTTTCCAGCTCTAAAATTCGAATTCAGCTACATATTACAAAACCTTGAGAATTCCAAAAGTACCTTTAAAATTCTATTAGAAGTGCTGTTCCTCTAAAGAAAGGTGCCCATTCATTAAAAAACAGTATTACAGTCTTTTTTTAAATGAAGTATATAAATCCACTGTGCGAAAAATACCAGGTTTCCCTCGATATACAAAATGCCGATTAGAAAATTAAGTTCTTCCACAAAATAAAAAAAGTATAACTGTTAACAACAGTTTGCAAGGAGGCCAAAAGAAAATGGGAACACTATTAGCTTTTCAAGAAAGTTTTTCGTCATTAAATTTAGCAGTAAAGGGGGTTAAAATTTGCTTTAGGCTCACACATTCAATGAGAGATACGATGTGAGCTATTTCTCTTTCTTCTTTGTTCTAGACTTTTCCAGCAAATTGTTTTGATCTGACCTATCTGAAATTAATATAAATATTTATATCCACCTTTCCAACTCTTGCAGGATAGGATATATTGTTATGCATAATTTAAGTAGCTTAAGTTTCCTTGCCCCACACATAAAAATACATACTTTCAGGTTTTAAGATTTCATTAATATGTACATTTTTCATCTCAGAATAAAATTCAGGTTTACAAAAATCAGAAGGTGGATTATTTCCACTGTTGTTTCTGGTAGGAATCTGGTGAATTTTACTTTATTTTGGGTTCTCTGACCTGTAAGCATGAACATTGGCTACTTAGGAAGGATTACTGGTGTTATGTCCCCCAAAGATAGCCTGGAAAGACCAATGTGATAAAAATCCCTCTTAGGATGACACCCAACAGGTTTTGTAGCAAAATCTGGCTCTGATGTGGAGACCCCTATGACAACGCATGGTGGGGAAAGCACACTTGGAGCCCAGAGATGTGGGGTTGAGTCTTTCCCTCCCCCGTCTCCCCATGTGACCTAGAGGTCAAGTCTCTGAATGTCCCCGAACCCAAACTCCTACTGGCAAAACAGGGACTATAATAACATCTATACTCCGATGAGCTGCTGTGAGGTCAAATGAGAATGTCTGTGAAAGTCTTTTCTATATATTTAAAACACTATCTAAATATTATTATCATTATTAATCCTGAGTTTTGCTATGCACTTAATTTTACTATCACCTTTGGATATAGTTGCTATTGTATACTCCTTCCCGTTTTCCTCTGCACCTAATCTGTCGTAACACGGTGTTCTTCTTCTGCAGGCCTTACGTAACTTCTGCCATCAGAAAAGCCACTGTTATCGATGACGTGAGCGTCCTGGGTCTTTTCAGTTTCCTCTGGGAGTTGCTGAATTAGAGCAGCAGGAGAGCTCCAGCCTCCCCACCAAGAGGACGATTCCTCCTCCCTGGTGGTGTCTTCAGTTTTTCTTCACACGTTCAGGGGCGCCTGCCCGAATCTCCGCGTCTCCTGGCCGACCCAGCCTTCAGACCAGCATCCTGTCGTGCTGCTGGAGGCCCCTCGTCCTCACACTGCACTGGGCCATGGTCCTTGTCACACCCAGTGTGATGCCACCGGAATCCACAGTCCCAACCCGCAGGTTGTATCTGTACAAATCTCTTTATTCGTCCTGTTTCCCTCAAGGCTAACTTGCCTATTTATTTGTTCTATTTGTTAGAGCTCACTTGCCACATTTTTCAGTAACTGCAGAGCTTTACCTCACTGTGAATGGCTCCAATCCGCCTTCTACATAATCTCAAGTGGTACTTGCTTATTCGATTTTTACAAACTTTCAGGAAGATTTTTTTCTCCAACTTCCAAGCGGAAGTTCTGTTATTTACCATTTGAAATGTTACCTTTGTATTAAAATGTTAGCAGGAAGACCCTTGGGTGGGGTTCTTTGGTGAAATAGTTTTTCTCTTAATTTAGGCACCAGGGAACACGGCAAAGAGCTGGGCAATGCCACGAAGCCACCTGCAGGGACCCAGGGCGTAAGCTGTGGCTTCTAGCTGACACTTCAAATACTAGCTTGGAAGGTCTGCACAGGGGCTGAAACACAACCACATCGCCAGTTTTCTATTTCCACGGTCCCTAAATAGAGGCCTAGTTATCTATCTCCTTGCCCACTTTTGTAGTGATTTTCAACATAATACTGCAAAGTTATAGCAAAAAAGAACAGGACCAAAGCCTTAAAACTGGAAGGGACCATGAGCCTGATCAAGACCACCCCTCGGGCTTCCCTGGTGGCGCAGTGGTTGAGTGTCCGCCTGCCGATACAGGGGACACGGGTTCGTGCCCCGGTACGGGAAGATCCCACATGCCGCGGAGCGGCTGGGCCCGTGAGCCATGGCCGCTGAGCCTGCGCGTCCGGAGCCTGTGCTCTGCAACGGGAGAGGCCACAACAGTGAGAGGCCCGTGTACCGCAAAAAAAACAACACACACACACACACACACACAAAGACCACCCCTCGTTTGAGGAAGAAGCAAGTCTGACCATCAGGATTCAGACCTGGCTCCTGGGGAGAAAACAGCCCTCCTTCTCAAGCCTGTTGTCTTTAAGTTTTATTCCTTTTAAAAAGTGCCTATTTTTTTTTCCCCAGTAGCCTGTTATTTGGTGTTTCTCAATCTGGTTTTGCATCCTCCTTACACTGAGTCTTTTGGTTTCAATCTTCCTTGACTGCTCTATTCTAAATGACAAAGCCAGAGAGAAAGGTTAAGAATGAGCTTCCACAGCTAAAGAAATGTCCCACCTGTTATCCGGAATTCCAATCCATCAAGTTTTCAGAGCCCCTGGAATTATTCTACATGTCCCATCCCAGGAGATGCTGATGCCCTTTGAATCGTACCTTATTTTGGGTCCTTTGGGCTTCCAAAACTCAGTATAAATCCATCAACTAAATTTTAAGTGGATCAGGTCACCGAGAAATATGCTCCCCAGACTCTGAGTTTACTGCTCTCCTTTCCTTTAAAACAAGCTAACAAATGGTGGTAACGGTTTTCAGGACACACCTCCCTCTGCACCTTGGCACTGCAGGAAGAAGAGGACGCTGGTGTCCATGGAGAGCAGGACTTTTGTTACTTTTCAAACAGGCAATGTCAAAAGTACTCATATCTTCGTAAGATCTGGAAGCTAATTACTAGAACCACAAATGGAAGGTTTGGGGGTGGGGGGAGGGAAGACTCCCTCTTGAAGGCCCGGTTAAAGGATTTGAGAAGGGAGTGATCACTGACTACAGCAGTGACTCTATACAAGAGTCTCAGCTGTTTGAAGATTCCTCCTTTAACCCTAGTTTGTGCTTATGAGATTCTGCTTAGAACAAGTCCCTCATCCCTTATCAACTCAAGTTCTTCCCAGTTTAAGCCATGTCCCCATTTCTCAGTCCTCTGGGAGGCAGGTGTCCGGGGTTGTTGACTCCATTCCCAGTGAGCACAAGTACTGGTGTCCCACCCAGCTTTCCTTGTCTCAAATGCAGGAGATGAGCTAGCAAGCCTGATGTAAGGAACCCCCAGCCCCTTGCCCAGGGGTCTCCTCCCGTCAGGGCTGTTGCCACACACGCTTCCCTTGTGATCATCTAATAGCCCCTGCACAGCATTTCACTCCATCTTAAAAGCAGTGTATAGCATATAGTATATAAAGGCCATGAAAGACATAAAAACACAATACCTACATTTTAAGAGGAGGACATACAATGCGGGTCAGTCCTCCTAATTAATCTCATCAGTGCACTTCACTTCACTGCACTGTAGTCGGGGTTTGCACGGTGCCAAGGAAGGGGAGCTACTGGAAATAATCAGATTAATGTGTCAATGAAAACAACCAAACCAAACATTTCAGCTCTCACAATGGACTGCTGGCCTGAATTTTCCAGGTGGGTGGTTCTGTATTCACCTAATAAATCAAGCAATTCCTGAATTACCACTTCACTCTGGGGTGTATGAACAGCGTCTAAACATTAACTACGGTTTTATAAGATGCAGGATTATTCCTTTTAAAGTAAACTAATGACTGGGGTGGAGGGAGAACTACTGAAACATTTTGATGATACAGGGGTATTTGCAAATACCGCCTCCAATCCGCAGTCTCCCCATCCCCATCCCTTCCAGGTAAGCATAAAGCACCGTCCTGTCACCAGCATGACTGTCACAGCCTCCCGGCCACACCCTTGCTTTCTCCCTCATCCTCCTACAAAATTCTCCCCCAAACAGCCAGAGTGACCTTTGAAAGACAGAAATTCATTTTTATCATGACCTTGCTTAAAATCTGCCAGTGGCTCATCACTGTAGGTACCTGCAAATCCAAACCTCTCATCCTGACCAGCGAGGCCCTGCATGGCCTGGATCCCATCCCTCTGACGGCATCTCACCTTCTACACACTCCAGCCACCGGGCATTCTTCTTGCCCACTGCCTGGGGTGATGGGGCAGAGCTACACCTCCTGGCTATTTGGATCTCAGCTTAAATGCTTCTTCCGCATCACATCACCCTATGTTATTTTTTTCACAGCACATATCCCTAGATAATATTTTCTTATTTTCAATTGCCTACCCTTCCCCAGGAAAAGCTAACATGTATTGAGTGCCAGGCATTCTTCTAAGGGCTTTACATATATTAGCTACCTTTGAGTCCTCATAACAACCTTTCAACATTGGCGATATTATTATTACTATTATTAGCCCATTTTACAGATAGAAAAACTGTGGTACGGACAAGCTAAGTAATAACCCCAAGATTACACAGCTAGTGAGTGAAGAGGCCTGTATTTAAACCCAGGGAGTCTGGCTCCAAAGACTGAATGTTTAATCACCACGTCATACGCCATTAGAAAAAGCTTTTATTCATCACCGTATTAATAAAGATTTTTATCATGTGGACGTAAAACACTATGATAGCAACGCATCACTAAAAGGAAATTTGTTATAATTCTAGTCATATTTTCTCTAAATATATCTAATTTCTTTAATATAGAAAGTCTGGTCTCTGATCCCATTTATTCTGTTATTTACAAAATTCACCTTTTGTTTTAATAACCTTTAGCTTACAAGGTTCTCATTTCTCCAGTGAGATAAAGTACACTTCATTATAACCATCCTCTGGCAAAGAGTGCGTAACACAGAAAAGGTGCATAAAGCCACGCAAGGGTGTGTAAAATGTCAATGAAATTAAGTTCCTTGATTTAATTTTATTTATTTATTTATTTATTTTTGCGGTACGAGGGCCTCTCACTGTTGTGGCCTCTCCCGTTGCAGAGGCTCCGGATGCGCAGGCCCAGCGGCCACGACTCACGGGCCCAGCCGCTCCGCGGCATGTGGGATCTTCCCGTACCGGGGCACGAACCCGTGTCCCCTGCATCGGCAGGCGGACTCTCAACCACTGTGCCACCAGGGAAGCCCAAGTTCCTTAATTTTAAATTAAAGCTGGGGTTTCAAAATCTGTCTGCAGACCCTGACACACATGCACATCTATGAGGCTTCACCATGTACAGAAGCTCAGCTGTGGTCAAGTGTCAAGTTCTTTGGCATTAATTAACCTGATCTTAGGTTGCTTCTCATCAGAATCAACTGGAGCACAAGACAAAGCTTTCCTTGACATCTGTAGTAGTTATTCCTACAAATTTAGTTCATAAATCAAATACTATACTAGCCTTTATTCTTATTATGGGTGGCAGTATCCAGTTTTCTGATGTGCTTTCAGGCCTTAATTTAGAATCACAGACATTCAAAGCTTCACGAGTATCTAGCCCAACTAACTCATTTCACACCTGAGGAAACTAAGACCCATGGAAGTTAAGCGACCTGCTCAAGAACTCAGAGGCACATCCAAAATTAGATGCCAGGTTCCTCAATTCCTAGCCAAGTGCTGCTTCCAACACACGTCCAGTGATGCTATGAGAGTTTAATCACTGTGCCCTATGCCTGGGCCTCAGAAGAAATGTTTTTCTGATAAACCAAGTCAATTCAACACAATTTTATTGAACAACTGTTATTTTATCACTGTTGGGTTCTATTCTCCTTGGGGATGCGTGTCCCAAATTTAAATGCTTCCATCATTTGCTGGATTAAAAAGATTATTTAAGACTTTACTAACCCCTCAAAGAGATACTAATCCAACTATATCAATAATCACATGGAATGCCAATGGTCTAAATGCACCATTAAGACAGAGACTGTTGGAGTGGATCAAAAAAAAAAAGACCCAATTGTATGTTATCTACAAGAAAGGCACTTTAAATACAAAGGCGCACAGAGATGACGTAGAGCAACAGGAAATCCCATTCATTGCTGGTGGGAATGCAAAATGCACAACCACTTTGGGAGACAGCGTGGCCGTTTCTTACAAAACTAAGCAGACATTTACCATGCGATGCGGCAACTGAACTCCTCGGCATTCACCCGAAGGAGTTGAAAACTTACGTCCACGCAAAACCTACACACAGATGTTTATATATTGTGAGGTACTCACAATACCCATGAAGTGGTATGGTGTTATTGAAAGACTCGGAGTAGTCATAAATGTACACTGCAAACTCTAGGGCGACCACTAAAAAAAGGTTAAAGAAGAAGTAGAACTGATATGCTGAGAAAGGAGAGAAAAGAGGATCATATAAAACACTCAATTAAAACCACAAAAGGCAGAAGAGAGTGGAAGGCAAAAATCAGATAAAGAACAAGGCAATGAAAAGAAAAGAGTAACAAATGTGGTAGATGTTACTCCAACTGTATCAGTCATCACTTTAAATGTCAATGGTCTAAATGCGCCAATTAAAAGAGAGAGTGGATGGAAAACCGAGACCCAGCTAATGCTTCAAAGGGGTGGTACTCTTGACAAACTATAAACTTCTAAGGTCAGAAAAAATGGAACTTGTTCTATTAACTGCCCAGGGAGTCAAACTCTTTCGTTTTTGGAATCTTTTTTTTTTTTTTTTTTGCGGTACGCGGGCCTCTCACTGTTGTGGCCTCTCCCGCTGCGGGGCACAGGCTCCAGATGCGCAGGCTCAGCGGCCATGGCTCACGGGCCCAGCTGCTCCGCGGCATGTGGGATCTTCCCGGAGCGGGGCACGAACCCGTGTCCCCTGCATCGGCAGGTGGATGCCCAACCACTGCGCCACCAGGGAAGCCCCTCCTTTTTGGAATCTTTAAGGCCAATTCTCCACCACACCTTTAAGCAATACTGAGAATCACTGTTTTCCCAAGGTGTAGGTTGGGAGCTTACAGGTTTGTTACTTTTGATGATGAGGACCACAACAGTATTATCAGACTTTTTCCTCTTTTCCAAGCCTGTTTTTATTTCCTCTGTAGTTGTTATATAGAAAGGGTTCTTCTTAATTACATGTGGATTTATTGTATCCACATCAATGGGTTTATTACTGATTTATTATGAATCACTGCTCTCCTTGGCATAGGGTGGAGTGTTTATAACCATCCTGATACTTGTTATTATTATTCCATTAATGATAACATTATTATTAATTACAACAGAGGGCTGGAACGGTGACCGTTGGGGTTGGAGACAGCTGTAGCCAACGTTTGGATACAGAAACATTGGTCTTATCCCAGTCCCCCATGCTTGGCAGTTTCTAAGCTGGTCACTTAAGGTGAAAGTCTCTCTGGAAAAGATATGACACCTTTCTGAGGAAGAAATCCTTTGAGATATTCAGGGACAATGTTGCCTGAGCAGTATTTTAATTTATAGGATGTTCATAGACTTGACATTCATGAATTTCTTGAGAGTCACATCAAAAAAATAATAATTTAGACAGTTTAGTCAAATGGGATCCTAGATTTACCTCAGAACAAGTGACTTATGTTCCAACCCAATTTAATAATATATGCCTTCCTATTTGTTTTATGAAAATGAACTCTTCGAAATAAAATACTACCCAAAAATGACTTGGAACCATTCAAATTTAAGTGCTGTAATCTACATTTTATCATATAGAATTTAAATTATTCAAAAGCTTTTTACTTGTTTAGTTATATCTTTCTAAGTTCTCCCTTATAATTATTTCTACATATTAACAAATGTAAAAACTAACTTAATATAATCATGCAGTTTCTCTTTCCCTTTTTCTACCAGCACTGATCAAGTAATATTTCCTGAGAAAGCAGTGCTCAATAAAGTAAAAAATAATACTAATAATGTATTTTTCCTGAAAAAAAGTAAGTAGTAGCTTGGTTGATATTTAGGATTATCCCAAATAAGAGACCTGTTAAGAATATTCGCATGTATTTTCATTCTAAATGTAGTGAATAGGTAAATACATGCACATAATGCATGTATATGTTAGAGCACATGTCTAACGGTGTTCCTTCACTTTAAAAGAGACAGTGGAAAATTCTATAACATCATCACGTGCTAGGACCATAGTTGTGTATACAGAATATGAAATTAAGGTAAATGACAATTATCCTTAGTCTCCGATACAGCCCCACTTCTAGATCTATTCGCCAATTCCTAATGGTCAGAGCATAGTTAACCCTGAGGCATGCAGCCCGGACTACTGGGTAGACTTTTCTTCTTCAGGCACGGACTTCCCATGAGCAACTACATGCAGAGCAGAGAGAGAGTAACAGAGGTAGCAAAGGATTAGAAGGCCAGGTCCTTGGCCTAAAGGAAGCTTTCAATCTAGCTGGGAAAAGACAAGGTCTTATATATTCTTGTCATATCTTAAGAAACATTATGAAACCACACGTGTCAACAAGTGTAATTTTTTTTTCAGCTGAAAACGTAATTGTCGAAGCAATTCAGAGTAAAAATACAATCTGAGCAGAATGGAATTGAATTTTAATTTCCTACAGGAGAAGACTTTAAGTTTACGCAGGGGCAAAAGAGATTTCCTTTCACTAAAATCCTGAGCAGTTTTTGCATATTCCGGCATCCACACGGGCTGGTATCATAATGTAACCGTGTCATATTCTCATCATGTCTTCTGAACGAGACTGAAACCTTCCTGAAGGCAGAGATGCTGTCTTCTGTTTTGCTTTTATTCACTGCCTGCCTAAGCACATTTTAAGTCACATACTACGTATCTGTTGACCCGACTTGAAATGGCTGAAATGAATTGAAGAAAGACACTTGAGGTTGGAAAGAAAGCAAGAGACTACTAATATATTGGGTGACATTAATGAAAATCCAAAGTTCTTGACAGGTAGAAACTATTACCTGAATTAAATAAAATAAAACCTAACAGGAAGAACTATAAATTTCTATACTTGGATCTAAAACACAAACAAAAAAAAAAACTGCAGAAGTTAGAAATGGGAGAAGCGCAGCTTGACAGGAAGTGGCAAATATGAGAAAACAGTGTAACATGGCCACCAAAGAACCAAGACCACGTTAGCTGGCACCAGCAGGGGCCAAGAATAAAGAAGCCTGGTTCTCGATGCCAGGCATTAAGAGGGCCACTGAGAAAGTGTAGTTTGCCCAGAGACCACGGACCAGGACGGTGAGGTGATGTGTCACCAAACCCCATCATACGGCAAGAGTTTAAAAAGCGGGGGGCGAAGAATAGGTGAAAACAGGAAAAATTCAGAAGACTTTGTGAGAAATGACAGTTGTCCAAACCAGATCTCTTGCTTTGTTTTGGAGGAATAATTTTGCTTCACTTTATGGCTTAGTTAATATAATTTCTATCGTTTTCTCAGAAAAGATTTTGACACTTTATTACATGACGGCTATAATTAATGTCAGACTCTAAATTAGAAATCAAAAACTCTATTTGATCATTTGGTTTCAAGCTGGATCTAAAGTATGTTTTGGCATGATTACTAACTGTTAGCAGCAAGTACTGGAAACAGATGCAGTCTTGATATGTGTTCTAAATGTGAAACACATTGCAAAGAGACTGGGAAATAAAAATATACACTGCTCATGCACACTCTTACTGTGCTATTTCCTGTCCTTATCAGTCATAAAAGTTTCTCTTGTTTTGTCCTTTATTTGTTTTCCCAGGTGAATAAAATCTTCGTTCTCCTTTTCCCCTTTCTTCTTTCATTTTTTCCTACATGCCAGTCTTCCTTTTTTTTTTCTCTTGTCTTTTCCACTAATAGTTTTTCCATTAAGCATTCACTGAGCACCTACTACGCACCAATATCCTGTGCAAGGATGTGTGAGACACAGTCCTGTCCTTGGAGAAGCCTATCTTCTACGAAAGGGGAAAGGCATATAATGAAATTATTACTAGAGGAAAATACATACACATTAGAGATGTGCCCAAAGTACAGAGACGAGAAATGGAGGAGAGAGTGATTCACTTGGAGGAAAGTGGTGGTTGGGAAAAGGATGCCTGAAGAAGGATCAGTCGGGACCTGTCCAGCCAATGCAGAGAAATGGGCTGGCCCGTAAGTATGAGGCAGCACAGCATACTTGAGGAATGCCAGGCATTCTTAGAAGAAAAGGAGCATCCTTTACCTAGAAGAGTTGAGTATTTGTGGAGGCAGCTATCAATCCATAACATAAATGGATCGGTATTTTTTAGCTTGGGTCTGTGCTGTACTTGAATTGATGGGAACGACCACCTAAAGGTAAATGTTTCTATGGGCAAAACCAAAGAAAAAAATTTTAATTAAAATAAGGGCCAAGGGGCTTCCCTGGTGGCACAGTGGTTGAGAGTCTGCCTGCCGATGCAGGGGACACGGGTTCGTGCCTCGGTCCGGGAAGATCCCACATGCCGCGGGGTGGCTGGGCCCGTGAGCCATGGCCGCTGAGCTTGCGCGTCCGGAGGCTGTGCTCCGCAACGGGAGAGGCCACAACGGTGAGAGGCCCGCGTATCGCAAAAAATAATACTAAATAAATTTTAAACATAAAATAAAATAAAATATGGGCCAGGGACTTTCCTGGTGGTCCAGTGGTAAAGAATCCACCTTACAATGCAGGGCACGTGGGTTTGATCCCTGGTCAGGGAACTGAGATCCCACATGCCGCGGGGCAACTAAGCCGCCTCAACTAGAGAGCTCATGCGCCCTGGAGCCCTTGTGCCACAACTAGGGAGAGCAAATACGCATGCCACAACTAGAGAGAAGCCCGCGTGCCACAACGAAGAGCCTGAGCAGCGTGCTGCAACCCGATGCAGCAAAAAATATAAATAAATAAAATGACTAAATATTTTTGTTTTTAAATGGGCCAAAGATAAGGAAAACCATAATCTGGACCATTTGGGGACAGTTGCTGAGACAGAGGACTTGTTCCCCCAGGTAGGAATGCATGAAATGCTTTCTAAAAAGAAATATCACTAAGTCAGTAACAAAAGGAAATGGGGTGGTAGTATTCAGAGGTGCAGGGAGAACAGTCTGGATGTTTTTTAAAATTTAATAACATCCTTACAATGGAATACCATTCAGTAGTAAAAAGAAATGAGCTATCTAGCCATGAAAAGATACAGAGGAATCTTAAATGCACACTGCCAAGTGAAAGAATCCAGTCTGAAAAGGCTACATACTGAAAAGGCCAATTATATGATATTCTGGAAAAGGCAAAAATATAGAGACAGGAAAGAGATCAGTGGTTGCCGGGGGCTGGGGGGCAGTTGGGGAAGGAGAAGTAGGTGGAGCACAGGAGATTTTTTTAGGGCGATGAAACTCTTCTCTGTGATTCTGTAACAGTGGCTACATGGCTCTATGCATTTGGCAAAATCCACAGGAGCACACAACACTGAGAGTGAACCCTACTGTAAACTATGGACTTTAGTTAATGATAACACATCAGTATTGGTTCATCAATTGTACCACACAAATGCAAGACGTTAATAATATGAAAAAGTGGCCAGTGGGGATGGTGTGGGGGAGAGAGATAGGAACTCTGCACCTTATGCTCAATTTTTCTGTAAATCTAAAACTGCTCTAAAAAATAGAGCATTCATTTAAAAGCAAATATATATGATAGTATGTTCCTACTCTTTTGAAGCTAATGACATAACTTCGTTCTTCCACTGGCATTTATCAGGTCAGGCGAGCTTTCTTTACCAAAAGTCCTAAGAACAACAAATCCCTGGACAGACATGATCGTACTTCCTGCAGAACCTCTGAGACACGTAGGTGGGCAATTTTGAGTAATTCACTTACACAGGACCATTGAGGCACAATAAATTAACTGACATACCTGAGAACAGTGCAAAGAGTCTTTAGTGACAGTGAAACTAAAACTCAGGTTTCCTTAGTTCAACTGTCTCCACCCTCTTCTCAGATCACAGTGAACCACAGAAGCCACTGTGTCATTCAAAAATTAACTTTAATACTTTTGGTGAAGTTAGGTTCAAGCTCCCAAGCTTTCTTCTATGAAAAGAAAGGGATTAGAGCAAACCTTTCAATAAAATGTGTCACCATGTCTTTGCCATCCCTGCATAAGCATGATTGCTTTCATTACTGAGGCTTTTCTCCATATGTGGGTGGCTGTACATGTATCAAAAATAAATCGTCATAGAAACAACTGACAAGAAACACGTATAAAGTCAGAGTCGAACCGTGTACACAGGTTTCATTCTGTGCTTAGTTGCTCAGTCTAGCTACAAGTAGCAGTAACTAGTCATACAACCAAGTTTAGTCAACTTTGTGAGCTGGGCCAACTATCCCCCACTGATGTCGTAGGAATGGAAACCACTTCTTGCATCCTCAGCACCAGTTAACTCAAAAGTTATGCTCAACTGAGGTCCAGGGAGGCCCTGGAAAACTGGGCCTACAGCAGTAAGCTAAAAAATATCCTCTGCTCATGTCAGAAAATAGCCCATTTCTAAAGAAAGCGAGATGAATTGCAACTTACGGAATGCAAAAAGAACCCAACCGATCACAGTCAATGTTATAGGGAAGAATATGGAATGTTCAATTGGTAACACAGGGCTTGCCTTTGTTTAGGGTCCATTAAATTTAATAACTTCCCCCTCTGTGGCTTTAAACAGAGAACGTCTTCAAAATAAGAGTGGCTCCTATTAAACTTAATTACTTGCCCATGGCTGCGATGGCAGAGGTGTGTCTACCAAATAGGTGGGTCTTAAGAAAGGAAGGGTTCTACAGTAAAAAGAGTGGATGGTCTAGTGTTTTATTATAGTTGCTTTAACTTTCTGGTTTATTAGTATTAATTGCTGGAGTTTTCCTTTTTACCTCTCTTAAGGCATCACTCCCTCTGTGAGTTGAGTGGCCCTGCTAAAATTAATGTCCACATACACTTGAAACATTACTGAAGCTGCTGCTTCCAAACCCTCAACCAGGGGAGCTGACAGAAACTCAGCTACAAGCGACATTTCAAAAATGAACTACATCAAACACCCCCGGCTTTGAAATGACATGAAACAACCCTCCCGATAGACCTTGAGTGAGCAAATGGAGTTTTTCCACTGCAGTTTCTAGATTTTGTGGTAGTAATAAAATAATTTTTAGGAACTTTGTTTATTAGACTCATCCCTACTCTCTGCTGCCCTTTGGAAATATTATAGTTGAGCGACTAAGAGTCATAAAAATTGAGACATCTTTAATAGTCCTGTACAGTTAAGTGGAATTCGTCGATATTTAAATATCTTGAAAGAAGGAATTCAAGACTATTTGCTTAAACAGGAAAAAAAAAAACTTCAAAAAGATTACAGTTCTTAACTCTGTCTCATGTAAAATGATCCTACAATTGCAGAGAAAAATCATCCACACAACCTGTATTGGCCTCTCCCAGGGTACCTGAGGCAGCCAATGTGTATGACCTTGCATCTCTAATTCATGTATCCTACCACACTAAGAGACCTCCAGAAAGGATCAGAGAGGTCCATGGGCACAATGACCAAGACTGCAGAAAAATGCCTATATAAACCCCTTCCACCTCGTGTATGCCAAAGAGTGGTACAGACGTAGGTTAATCTAAGATACTTCACTCAGATGGGTGGGGCGAGGAGGAGTTTTTTGCAGTGAATAACCAACCCAAGGTACAGTCTCCGCTAGGAGGCTAACAATAGCTCACACTCTTACCCACCAGTCAAAGAATAAGACTCAATAAACAGCTGTGCTTCTTTTCCTAAGAGTATAATTACATAAACTACATTTTGAAAGTCAGTAATTATTTATCGACGTACTATTTTTTTTTAATGAGCTCCAGAAAAGTAATTATCATCTTTGTGTTAAGCCCCACAAGTGCTTTGAACATCAAAAATGCCATGGGTGATAATATTACAATGATGAAGCCATGCAACGGTTTGGTTTGTTGTCAAGGTTCCTTGCTTGTCTTGCCACACACCTTGCTCTTTAATAGAATCAGTGAGAAATAACTTTGGCTACCTCTGTGTAGTGAATCTTCTTTTAGGATCATATAAGATGAAATGAGATAATGTATAAAATCTCTGGGGATTGGGGGGTGCCACTTAAATACAGATTATTATGTGATAAGGCCGTACTTTACCACAGTAAGTAGGGTGGGGAGGGGAACCAACCCCTACAGGGCTTCTGCTGCACTAGGTATCTCTAGACTGGTTTCTGCTCGATTTTTATAATTCGGCTGGATATGAACTAAACTCAATACAATAAGGTAGACCCTATTAGTCAACCAGACGACAATAATTTACTGTTCAGCCATAACTTATAACCACCGCTATTGCTCTTGTTATACTATTGAAGGCTACTCAAGGTTAAGGAAATATTTTCTGAATCTTTGTACTGCCCCCGTGAACTTCAAGATATCTGGTTTTGTATCTTTCTTTGCGATAAAGTAGAGAATGTTAGTGATGTATCTTTATCATCTTATTTTATTTACTCCTTGCTTCCGTAAAGAATTTGAGGGAGACTACAGGAGCTATGTGGTATAATACCACTGTCATTATCATAATTCATTAAGTTTGAGCATTTGTAGCCGCACTTGAAAAATTACTCAGAAGAAAGGATAACAAAAAAAGAAGTTGTAAAAATGGATTCTCTGAAGGCCTTTAAACAGATTAAATCATGGTCTTTCTTTGCAATGGTCTTTTAGGATGAAATGGAATTTCTTTAGGAATATTTCTTTCTGAAAGATCTTTCTGGTCCCCTTTATTCCTATAACTCCTTGGAAAAGAACCTTAGCATGCCTAGTTACATCTAAGTGTAATTTAACATCTTCTATTTTCTGACACTATAACTGAATAGTTATATTCTCTTAGCGCTGTATTGAGTTTTTGTGAATGGCTCCCAACTGCTTTTAGCTCTATAAAAATTTATAAGTCTATGGAATAATAATAATGATGACAAACATTTATTGAGTACTTCTATGTGTTAGGCACTGTGTTAAGTGCTTTATGAATGCCATATGAGTATTAACTTGTTTAAATATCTCATGGTGATTTTTGTTTTAAATATACTCTGTAGCCATCCATTTTAGAAAGCAAATAATCCCTCTAAAAGTTTAGATTTTTACCTACTGATTCATTTAAACCAGGACTTGCCTGCAAATTATATACAGACATACAATTTTTACAAAACAATGTTAGCTTCATAATCTCAGCTACAATCTGTTTAGCACAAATTGTGTGTCAGGCCTGCCCTAAGCACTTTACACTAAGCATCTCATTTAATCCTCACAGTAACCCCAAGAGATAAATATTATATCCCTGTTTGACAAATAATAAAACTAAGTTTCTGAGATGTAAGAAACTTGCCTGATATATGTGTGAGTTAGAATTCAAACCTGGGTCTGAACCTCCAACCCTACTGTATAAGTGAGGAATTTTATTCTTTCTCACCCAAGATCATATGAGAATGTTTTGTGTATCCCTTCATATAGCGAGATGAGAACTGATGTCTCTACACAGAGAAACAGGAACTGTTCTGGAAAGCATCTTAAAAAGTGAACACAGAGCTACTTGGAGATGGAGACAGAGGTTAATATTTTAGCTGTCCGTGTTGCAGAGACATAGCATCCTGGAACTTAGGGATACCTTTAGATATTGAGGGGAATAAGAAGAAGAAAGTACGCAACTTGGTACCTGAGAACTTATGAGACAGGCTCCTCTCCAAGAAGTGTCCTAGGACCAGTCCCCAGGGAACTGAAAATGGGGCTCACTCCAGATGATTTGGTCCCCTAGTCCACCAGGCAGCGCCCTGGGCTGCAGACACAGGCCCACACCCAAGAGCAAGGTCAGAAAAAGCAAGGCTCCTCTAGTTCCCTTACAGTCCACTTCTAGTTCTTTCTTCCTGATTCCCTACTGCTGACAAGAAGGATTTTCTGTTCTCTTCGCTTTAATGTTTATACAGAACCTCCCACCCTGGCACCATGTTACTTTGCCAGGAACAACTCATAGAGATGTTTGGGGTGGGAGGAAAAAAAACTGGACTAAACTCAGTCTCAAACTAGTTTAAAGCAGAGGCCCGTTCCCACCATTGGCCTCAGATCAATATACGGCTGGGTAATTAACCAGTTTCTGTCTCCTCTGTGAAATGAGGAAAGCTGTGTTGTGTTCGTTTATGGAAATGTTTCAATTAATTATCAGTACATTGCCTCCAAATAATCTGGCTGCTCCGTATCACACATGTAAGTGATAAAATGCCATCTTCAGTGTTACTTTCAACGTTTTCCCACTGAATTCACATGCGAATACACCTCAGCGAGAAAATGCTGGAGATAAGTGTCTCTAAGGCTGTGACCACTCCCTGAGGTTTTTTTTTTTTTTTTTTTCCTCCAGGTACTGCCAGAGGACAAACAGCAAAATCTGTTTCAGCCACAGAGGGTGGGACAGACGGAAGCCCCAGAGGACCCTAAACAGAAACCAAGTTTGCACAAATCTGTCCCGGCAACGTGTCACCTTGGCCCCGTGTAAGACAAAACGGACTCAGTCTAAACTACAGAAGGCATGACCAGAACTAACTCAACACCCACCACCCAACACTACACCTACGATCCCGCGTCAGCCCTGGTCACCCACCCCCGTACCTTCCTCATCCTTTCCTGTGTCGTTAACTGGTGTTTGCCAATGGGAGGGAGTCATTCCAGTCAAGGGAAATGATCGCTAAAATTCTATACTCTGCACACTTCCCCAACAAATACCATGTGATTCATGACAATAAGAACAGCGGTCGGAATGAAAAGTGGTCACGTGGTTTTCCAAAGACTCTTGAGGTTTCCCTCCCCCACCCCTTCTTTCCCTACTCACCCCTATGGGAGTCCGTCTGTGGCAGAAAATGTGAAGGCATTAGGACCAGAGAGCCCTTTCCTGCTATTTGCTTGAGAAACAAAGCCTTCCCTCCTCCCAAGTTGAAAGAAATAAAGGAGTCTGAGCTAGTCACAACCTGCAAGCCTGCTGGCGGCCCGTCAGCTTGCCAGTGGTGCAACTCAGCGGAGTGAGTACCGGCTTCGAGCTTTGCAGAAAATGAGAGAGGGAGAGAAAACAGAGACAGAAACACAAAGACAAAGAAAGAAAGGCATTAACCTGGCCAGGAGTCAAACAGGTGCATGGCGCCCGAACGCTGAGAAGAGTGTCTGACAAATAGAGGATCCAACTGTGTGTGTCTCTGGGGGGCTGCTTCTGTACTGATGGGGGCAGGGCTGCAGTCTGGATGTCAAGGGGTGGATGACAGATTTTTTTTTCTTATTCACAGGACTCATATGGTTGGCCAAGAGCCTTTAACTTTCCTCCACTTGTCAGTCTGACATCTTCGTGGATACTCTCTGGCTCCCTGGGATGAATTCTCCATGAGAGAGAGGGGCAGCCAGGATGTTGATCACACACGCTGCCACCATGAGTCACAGAATTTTGTGGTGCCTTTGGAAGAGGGGGTGTGTGAGCCCCGGGGCTGCCACGTTGACAGCAACAGCAGTGAGCTGTGTGATTCGTGGAGAGGCTGCCTCGGTCTTGAGCTGGCCGCTCAGAGGCCATACGTGGCCTTTTAAGACTCTTACAGCCCCCCTGCACTTGGAGTGACACATGTCTGGCAAGGATCTGAAGTTTGCAGGCGCTCTCTCTCAGAACTGGCTACCTGGGACTCCTGGGATTTAAGAGCCTCTAGAAACGGAGGGCTGTGCCCTCAGGCTGTAATTTGGCTTTCAGGCAGATGTTAGGAACAGAAAGGAACACAAGCAGAGGAAGGCCTGGTACAAGACCCTCAGGAGAAGGCCCCAGTTAGGAGACAGAGCCAACCAAAGGGCATGCAATTCAGTGGGACTGAAACTGGGAGGGCACTGAGTGTCATCTTAGACAAGGATGCCATCTCTGGTGGACTTTCAGTCTCTCGACTTCAGTTTAAGTTCAAGCACTCCGTAGCCCCATAATTCAGAAGACCTGGTTTGCAGCTGTCAGACCCTTGTCCACATGCCTCTGATGGAGAGTTACTGTGAGTGTAGCTGAGACAGCTGGGCTCATCCCGCAGTCCCAACCCCACCCCTGCACCGGAGTGGGTTTTGAGTTCAAGTGTGGTCTTTACCTGAAATGCGCCTGGGCACGTCGGTGATGGCAGGCAGCCCGGTGCCCCGGGTGGAGGACAGCGGGGTGGTGGAGTGAATGGACGGGGGCGTCATCTGGCTCAGGTACGAGGGGTAGGACTGGTCGTAGGACCACGGCGGGGAAGACTGCGTCTGCCTGGGATCTGGGCAAAGAAGAAACATCTTTAGCACACCAGCCGCTGTGGCCTTCGAACACACAACCCCAGACTCAGAAAGGATAAAGCAGGGGAAAATCAGAATATACAAGGACGGTCTATTTCCCACAACTCTACCCTTGCAGGCCCCCTAGGGCACAGAGCTTTCTAGACTTCGCGTCTTTATGAAAGTAACAAAATGGATCGTGTGTAAGGACTATTCGTCTCTCTCACACGTAAATATTGCTATTTGGAAAGCCTGTCATTTAAGAAAACAATCTGCTTTGGTTATCGTCACAAAGTTGAATTCCATTTTATTTATTTTCTGTATTTCCTGTATGTTTTTTAATATTACTCCAATGAATAGGTATTACTTATCTCTTTTTTAAAAAGTTAGAAAATTTGGGAACGATTTATTTGATTAAAGAGCAGGTAGACTGTGCCTTTTACTGCTACACATCCAGCCACTATCTTTCAGCCGTGCTTTTTGGTTTGTAAATGATTCCATGATTTTAGCATGGTTCGCTTTCTTTCCAGGCGTATCGAGGGGGTGCCCTTTCCAGTCTGGGGTTTAGGAGGCTGGGGTAGAGATGAGCACAGAAGGGGCAGCATGTAAGGAGAAGAGGAAAGAGGGGAGCCAGTTATGTTATTCTCATGCTAAAGCTACACCAGAAAATAACCTTTAAGAAAAAACAAAACTTAATTTCAAAGCCAACTAAGAACTGAAAAGCTTCATCACCATCCAGTTTCAATGTTAAGCACATGAGCTTCTGACAGTAAGAAAATGATCCAAAACACAACAGGGAAATGTCTTCAATCCTATTGGAATCTGTTTCAAAGATGTCACATGTTTGGAATGTGGCCTAGTGTTACCTACAGTCACTATAACGATAAAAATAATGGGCTACCAACTGGTTAGAGTGACCTGCTGAGAATTAGCAATATCTTTTGATTTATCTTTATGGAGTTTCTTGGAGGTATAAACAGAATCATAAGCAAATTTCTCTTATCATTTTTTTTTTCTAACTTCACATTTAAAAAATTTTAAACACTCTCATATACCAGGCTGTTCTCAAGACAGCTTTGTATATTAGAATAGCCATGGACTTTGGAATGTGCAGAATTAGGTTCAAGTTCTGAGACTTCTATTTTCTAGCTGTGCGATCTTGGGTTAATTACTCAGTGACTCTGAACCTCAGTTTCCTAATCTGTAAAAGGGGGTGGGGGAGTAATAATATACGAATCACAGGGATGTGGGAATTGCATGAGAAAACTATGTGGAGAGGGCTAGCATGGGAAGCACTCAGTAAGTATTAATTCTTGTCTTTTAGAAAAACTCTTGGTGACACGAGGATAGTTCCATGGTTAAAACACATCTGAACTGGAGTAAATACATTTGGAATAGGTCTAATTTTAAATTATTCCTATATCACCTATGAGCCTCTGAAAAGGAAAAGCTCAATTTTTAAAAACTATAAATATATTTAAGTCAATTCAGGTTTATTGCTACAAATAAAAGTGCGTGTAACAACACATGGGTTTTCCTGAGATGATGCCTCTTTAAAGCCTCTCAGTTTTTCTGTACAAAGCCATTTAGTTTCAGCTATTTCTTGTTTATTTGCTCCATTCAGAAATATTTTATTTAAAGACTATCTAAATAGGACATACTTTCCTTGAGTCAAAATAATTAAATACATCTGGACATTTATCTAATGTTACTGTATCAACAGATGTATAGGAAAATTTCATCCAACTCAATTTTAAGGAATATTTACCTGAGTTTGCAATTTGAATAAAAGTATAGCACTGTAAATGGTTAACAGAAAATTTTCCTTCCGAAATGTAAAGTATGCTTGATCATTAACGTAATGAACTTTTGTGCTTTAAAATGTTCAAGGCTGACATTGTATAGATCGGCAACATTTCAAATCTGAGTGAGTGGTCCTTGTTATATATCTGATATAGCCATACTTCCTTGCTTTAACCATTAATGTAATTCACTATTCAGATAAACGGTAAATGATCTTCAGATGGAAAAAGATGCATTCCTTACAGCACCAGAAAGCAATCTCACAAAAGTAATAAGGCCTTCTCTCAAGCACTATTTTCAACAGACAAAAAGGACAAGAACCACGTAGCAAAATGAGCAGGGCACACGGGACTCAAATTTGGATTTGAGTTCTAATCTAACGTCACCAGATGACTCCCTGAGCAAGCAGTCTAACCTCTATCTCCATCCCTCTACTATAACATGTTGCCAGCAGTATTGGGCTCTCTGCCTGCAAGTGGGGGGAAAACACAAAGAAATCTAAAGAATGACTAAAATCACTGACATTTAGAAATATCACGAAGGAATCAGGGAACTTAGCTTGGATGTAAGATACAGCCTTTCATTTCTCCTTAAGCTGAGAGGCAGGCCAGTACAGGGGGAAAGAAGGGGGCTTTCTGATGAGAGGATCTGAGTTGGAGTCCCAGCTCTGCTATCTGTGAGCTGGATGACCTCAGCTGTATTAGCTAACTCTCTGAACCTCAGTTTCCTCATCTGGAAAATGAAGCAGCATAACATGGTAAAGTGAACATAGCAAAGTGCTCACGTGTGCTGGCTGGACAGACAAGCCTAGGCTTGAATCACAGCTCCCCACTTTGCTGAGCAAGTCACTTAAACTTTGGGGGCCTCAATGGCTCATCTGTAAAATGGGAATCATGACACTTATTAGGGCTCTTGTGAGCATTACATGAACTAGGCCTTCTTTAAGGCCGAGTTCTTCTAAGGCCTAACTTCTAAGTTATCTGACACTCTCGGCACATACTGAGTATATAATAAACAGATATGATTATTGCTATCTGTAAAGTGAGTATAATTATAACTACTATCATTTTTGTTTACAGAACTAGGTGAAATAATACAAGTAAAAGCCTTTTGTAAAGTACTATATGAAAATGATTATTATTCTCTCTAGGAGCTCATATCACGTGGCCAAGGCCCTACTGTGTTTCATGGGGTGTTTCTTAATGTTGCTGAGCTTTAATTTCCTCATCTGTAAAATGGGATACTATCTCAGAGCGTGTCGTAAGGATTAAATAACATACAGCAAGTGGCTAATTATCATTACTCAAAAAAATTAAAAATCTGACTCTAAACTATCCAGGGTGGTTGGGTTGTCTCGTGTTAAGTCTCAAAGATTTCCAAGATCAGACTCAGCACAATTCAGTATAATGCCTGGCTCATAGTAGGTGCTCAATAAATAACCATTGCATGAACCTCCCAGGGTGGCTGGAGTGAATAATAGAATTTTATAATGAAGTAGTAATTAGTCCTTCTCTAACTTCCCCTTAGGCTACAAAAGAACTTGTTATTGGTGACGTTTTAGCTTTGACATAAACTTCCTGACTGCTGGAATATATACTAGAACAGTCTATCAAAGGATAGTTTTCCTTTGAGTGGAGGTCCTTCCTGAAGATATCCAAGATTAGCAAAAAGAACTTCTCACTAGCCCTAAACAAGTGAGAAGATGTCGATCTCTCTCTCTTTTTTTTTTCTTTCTCAGAGGACAGGCTGCAGGCCAGCCAATCTCTCTTCCAAGTTCACTGTCCTAAGATTCTATGATAATGACCTACTTAAGGAGAGAGAGTTACTAAAGAAAAATAAAACACAAGAACTGCCATACAGGGCTTCTTTAAAAAATAATAATAATACTGGTCTCCAAGCACCCCAGGGCTTCTCTAATACCCTGTGAATGAGGCCTCAACAATCCCAGCTCCCCAACGTCTGGCCTGTGTGATACTGGACGAATTACATAACCTATCTAACTTCAAGGTGCCTAATGTGTATAATGGGAATAAATAAGAAGAGTTCCCTCTTAAATTTGTTTTGAAGATTAAATGAGGTAATGTAGGAAAGAGCTTAGCACATGGAAAGAACCCAATAAATGTTCACCACTGTTAAAGCATCTACTTTACTGAGCCTTCATTCTGTATTTATGTTTCCAGCCCATAACCTCTTATTTCTAGCAAAGGGCCATTTTTAGAAAGCTTCCTGTAGTTTTGAAGTCTGCCATTTGGAGACCATATCTGCACTGGTCACTTTGATACCCTTTACAATCATTTAACCTGAATCGTGTTCCTTCTTAGTCTGAAGCTTCTCCCAGACCAAGAAATCCTAATCTGTTTAGTGTGTTTTCTAATACTGTATGCTTCAACTTTTTTCAAACTTTTAGTGGGGGGAAAAGAAAAAAAAAAGGCTATAAAATAGCAATAAAACGTCCAATCACTAAGAAAATGTAATCCTATCATAAATATATGATTACATCATATTTGCTTTGTTGTGGACAATTATTAATGCTTACAATAGAGAAAAGTCACCTTAACCTGATCTCATAAACGATTTCTGAACTCAACTTCCTGAAGAAACCTGAGACTTCTGAGATTCACTCTGAACTTGGATGAGTCAGAGCAGGTGACAGGTGTTTTTAGGCACCGCCGGTCAATCCTAAGGTTACTAATAGGGAAGAGTGAGTATAGGGCCTAGCTCTGAGACAAACCTACTAATTAACCATTAACAAACAAGAAACCGTCTTCATCAACCTCAGGCCCCACAGGGCTAGTAGAACTTATTCCTTTCCTATACCCCATGCAGAGTTGTACCGAATGTTTCGTCCTTTTGAGTCTGCAGAAACATGGAGGGAAGTACCCTGTCCTTCCACTCCAACATAAACAAGAATATCCTTGATTTTTTGGGTCTCAGAGGCTTGAGGTGCCAATCATCGCCTTGATACTACATCCTGGGTGACCAGAGATTACCTATGAGCACCCACAAGTTTTCAGAAAATAACTGAACTCTATTTCACAGACATTCCCAAAAGACAAGAAAACTGCCGTTGAACTTGAAATCGTCTTAGGGTGCTTTAAAAACGATAATTCGTTATTTTCCTATGGCAATCTTCGGAAACAGCAACAATATTACTTTTATTACTATATTCTAGAAATTCAAAGCATTGACAGGAGTCTTTATATAGATATGACAATTTAGAAACAAAACCCTGGGTGTTGGTTTTTTACGGGCACATACTCTTTTGTGCTTGGGAAACCTGAAATACTAAACAGCACAGGGGCGTTTTAATAGGACTCCACCCCTATTTCTCCCCAAATTTCTCTCCTTTCACCTAACAAAGGGGAGGGGGGAGTTTAAAGGGAAGTCATAATCAAGTATGACCTGTAACATAAACTTGAGAGAGAAGATCAGGTCTTCCCTATACAATGGGCTGCTGTGCTCACAGCAGGATGTGACTAATCACAATGACTCAATGCGAGAGAAGAGAAAGAAGCAGAAGACCTAGGGCAGGGCAGAGCTCCTGGAGGCACTGGGGACGACACTGAGGAGAAAACAGTCTCCAGTCTAACTGGGAACCCGTGATAGGAACCGCCACCAGGCTTCCGAGGTCAGGCTAGTGACTGGACACCTCAGACCTACAGCTGTACAATTCCACAAGAAACTGTAGACCAAATCTAGCTACCAAGAGCTCAGGTTAAGTAAAGAGGAGCCAGTCACTTGACAAAAAGAATCCCTTCAGCATTTGTTCCAACTAAGGCAATGTCTGTTGGACAAATTTTAAAAAGACACCAGAGAGGCACAAACTACTGGGTGTAAGACAGGCTCAAGGATGTTTTGTATCACAAGGGGAATACAGCTAATATTCTGTCATAACTGGAAATGGAAAGTAACCTTTAAATATTGTATAAAAGCTTAAAAAAATGTTTTTAATTAAAAAAAAAAAGACACCAGAAGTCCAGGGGCCCATATACACTTTGCACTTTCTCTCCCAACGCACTAAAGTTGAGGGCAAGGTTCTTATTTAGCTATCCCTTTTTCACCTACAGAGTACCAATCGTCATTACTGCCACCTTAACAGGGCTTTTGGGGTGGGGGGGGGCAGTTTTTACATGCTATTCTGGGAGTCAGCAAACCATCCATCTTTACGGTGACGAACAGCTTCTGTACGCCTACATGGCAGTGCAATGGCCTAAGGGATAGATAAGTAACAAAAGACATTTCTTGCCGTGCAAAAGCTTATACATGCAGGTGGGGAAAGTAAGACTAACAGATATAAAACAAGTAACTTAAAAATGTTCAAAGTATGTCCCTGTGTTTTTCAAAAAGCTCTAAAGATAGACATGAACCACAGGACACCAATATCAGTGTGAATTTTGTAAGATCTCCTTCTAGGGTGGTGTTCCTTCAGCTTAGGCTACTTGGAGACTGAGCCATCTGCTTTCCATTCTATAGACCCCAAAACATAGAAGTACAGGAGGCAACGTTCCCAGGAGATGCTCAAAAATTGATGCTACTTGGGGGAGAAGTGGTTCACACGTCTTAAGTGGTCTTTGCATCAGGCAAAAAATGGAGACAACCATTTATCTAAACCGTGGATATGAGGAAAGCAAGCTCTCTCCTTTGAGTTGGACCACAGCTTCTGAAGTTCAATAACGGATATGGGGAAAAGGAAGCAGGGTCATGCATTTCCTAAAATGATTTGTAAAGAGTCATGGGCTCTAAGAGTATCCAGGCTTTCAAATGACTGAGAAGCTACATTTCATGTCTGCCTACTTGAACTCTGAACACTTGGGGTCATAATAAGAGAGGAATAAAGAGACAGATGGTTAGAAAAAAAAGGCACCGTAGGAAAAGGAACTGACTCCAGGAGAACAGGGAGAAGTCTCTTAATGAAGAAGTTTGAGTGGGGAGAGCAGAGTGGGCAGACAGCTTTAGAAAAGCCCAGGGAAAGATACACGTGGAAACTCAGTGGTTGCTATTAACGAGCCCCCTTTGGTAAACACTCTGGTTAGACGTCTGTGGGTGTGAATGAAGGGCTGCTTTCCTAAGAACCGCTCGCAACAGGGCACACCTTGGACACGGTGCTGAACTTCACGCAGACACGGGAGGAAACAAGTCAACAGGGGCCAAGCCTGAACCAGCACACAAGCGACTGCTTCCTGTGTGTGCTGCCAGTGGGCTGCTGTGTAATGTGGCAGGACAGGGGCCGGTGATTTCTGCCATGTGCGCCCCAGTGAGCACCTGCTGTATCTGGGGAGCCCAGTCCATTCAGAGAGCATCACATTCCCATCCCTTCTCCTCCACCCATTTCCCCCTCCTCAGCACTCAACTCGGGCTGCGCAAAGCTCCAATATTTCATGAGAAAACTGGGGTACTTAAAATGAACTGCACAGACAGTTCTCCTAGTTGAAGATTATGCCTCTCCCTTGAAACCAGGGTCAAAGTCAATCATCTCAATGGAGAGAGGCAGCTTTACAATTTCCTATCCTAGACTATTTCTGTCATATTACTGTCATTCATAAGACAAATATACTCACATTCTTACCTCCGTGAATTCCCATTTCCAAACATTTACACTAAATGCTAAATCTTAAATTCTATGTCTTCTCTAATAACCCTGCTAACTAGACTGGAGTTTTAGAACGAGCTTTCCCGCTCACTTCCCGTTCTCCTGACCAAGAGGGAACACCGTGGGAAAACAAACAGGCACTTCCAAGTGCAGGGGGAGCGCTGGGTGGGGGGCTCTGGCACTAACCGTGCAGCTGTGCACCAATAGTTCACCTTCTCTGAGTATCGCTGTCGTCAGGTGTAGATGAGAATGGATGGGTTATCCCTAAGATGTTTTCCAGCAATGAAATGCTATGATTCTAACTACTCGGAAAATTGGGCTCCCAACCCTCAGTCCTTTCTGGAGTCGGTAGTTGCAACAGCAAGGACCAAGGCCGCCCTGAGCTGATCTGGGGCGGCTGGGAGAGGAACTGATGGGGGCTGACACTCGCGGTGTGTCCCATCACAGAGCATTGTGGCCCACGACGGCAGAGGAGGCACCGAGAGCGGGATTTTGACTCCCCTCCTGTCCCCAGCCAGGCGGTCTCTCCAGCTGACTAAAGTGGCCACCAGAATCGCTCGGCAGGCCACCAGCCCAGCCGATTCCAGAGCTTAAGGCTGAAATCTGAGAAAAAAGCAGCAACCTGTTCGGATAGAACCGGATGCTACGCAGGGTGCACCAGGCATGATGAGTCATGTGTCAGTACAAACAATGGGAGGACGGGGACTTAGTAAATCCTAGGGGACCATGGTGGGGAAGAGAATGAGAAATGACAGGTACAGCCTGAGACGTCACAGCCCCTAACAAAATGTCAAAAGAAAAACCAGAAGGAAGTTAAGACAAGGTAATGAGAAGTGCCTTTTCTCAGTACCACCAATTTGGGACTGGAAGGAACTCATCACTGTCTTACAGAAAATGAGGGAATTTTCTTATTTTCTTTTTAGTTAGGGCTTCTCGCTGACAGAGCAGAGTCTGCAGAGTTCTTCCTTGTATTAAGGAAAACATGTCTCCCTGGAACTCCACTCACTCCTCATTGTAGCTTCGCTGCTTGGGATTCCTTGTCCACATGACAGTTATTACATTATTTGAAGATAATGCCTTTAAAGCTTACTACACGATAGACAATACTTTTACATTCTCTTACTCCATTTACCTAGAAAAATCTAATAGAAGAAACAAAAGGCTATACCATATGTCACACCTAACCTGGCCTCAGCCTCGGCACATCCGGGACCTCAGTGTAAAGGTAGCAGAGGGAGGGGAACTAGCTACAAACAGGTAGGACCAGAATTTGAGAAATAACTGGGATGTGGTGCTGGCCAGGGGAAGTGACCTTAGTTCAAATCACAGTATTGAAGTGGATGCAGGAAATTCAAGTTCAAATCAGGCTATTAACATCTAGTGGGTGAGATGATAGCAGTCGGGATGTTACAGAAGGTCCCCAGACATGGTGAAGCCTGTTGTCGGATGGATGATGGTATTGTCCATGGTTCCAAGAACTAGCTCCCACTCCTTCGTTCAAAAACTATCTATTGAGTACCTCCTCTGGTACTCTGCTAGGTTCTAGAGATATTAATGGTGAATAAAGAGTCTGCCTGCCCTCATAGAGTTTACAGTTTTGTGGGAGATGCTGACATTAATCAACTAATCATATAACTGTGATAAGTGCTAAAAAGGAGATGTCCTTGGCATCATAAGAATGTACAGTGGGGGACTCCAGCCAAGGCTGGGGAAGGCTTCTCTAACGATGAGATGATTAGAGAAGGGCAAGCAGAAGTCCAGTGGATATGTAGGTGGGGTTAAGAGGGCTTTAGGTAAAGCGAACAGCATATATCAAGTTCCTGGGATGGAGGCAGCAGAGCTTTTTTGAAGAGCTGAGAAAGCCAGTGTGGTTGGACGACTGACAAAAGGTTCAAGACAGTGTGAGAAGAGACTGGAAAACAGGTAGGGAGGATCCAGGCTATGCAGAACCTGCTGGGTCACGCGAGAGGTTTTGGTCTTTATCCAAAGTGCAACGGAAGGTCACGGGGGTGTTTTTAAGTATGGGGTGATATCATCAGATTCACATTTTTAAAATCTCCCTCTGACAGCATCATAATAGAAACAGGGCAGAGGTCCAGCCCAGGACACACACAGGGAAGGGTGGGTAGGGAAAACAGCAGCTGAAACAGATGCAAGGGTGGAGTCCAGGAGCTGCACTCAGGGAACCAGGAAGCAGCCTGAGGCACTCAGCTGCCTCTGCACATGGTCCAACCAGGGGGCTGAGGTCCTGAGATGCCTCAGCTGGACCAGATTGGCTCTGGGTGGGCAGGGTGAGCCTGCGATCAAGGGCCTTGGGCCTGCAGCTGCGATCTGGGCAGCCTCCACCTCATACTTTCTGGTTCAGGGGTAAAGCCTGGGCATCTGTACATGGAACAAGCTCCCCAGGTGATGCTAATACACGCCAAAGTTTGAGAACAACAGGCATCATTTTTACTGATGATCGTTAGAAAGGAAAATTACCCAACACTACTCTGAATTAATCTTCCCTATCAGGAAGAACGACCTTCAAATAGAATGAGCAGAACAAACATGCTTAAGAGGAATTTAAGGCCCAAGAGACGTGAGGAGATACGAGAGAGCAACCCACTGCTTTAAATGAATTCAGGTTCTTGCTCCAAGATGAATTACACCCCACAATATTGCAAGAATGTATGGAGACTGGCAGACAAAGGGCTTCTCTTTGACAGAGCACGGTCTGCAAAGTTCTTCCTTGTATTAAGGAAAACGTGTCTCCCTGGAACTCCACTCACGCCTCATCGTAGCTTCGCTGCCTGGGATTCCTCATCCACACGACAGTTATTATTTGAAGATAGTGACTTTAAAGTTTACTACATGATAGACAGTACTCTTATCTCTTTCCCCATCTACCTTTCCTGAGAATGGCATTGCCTCGGATAAAAATCTAAATTGCAGCTAGTTTTCTGGAGCCATTGATTGCAGACCACTAAAAACACCTGAGTCCCTTTCAAAAGCCTGTGTATAATCAACACTTCACACTTGATGCCCAAACTGACTATCAGAAAGCAGAATGGGTTCACTAAAAACTTGTTTCCTAGGATTACGAGAGCAATAGGTTAAAAGAAAGCTCCTTTGTCTGCTGTGAATCTTGGCCTCAGCAAGATACACACCTTACCTCTAAAGCGATGTACAGGTAGTTAAAAGGCCCACCAGAAAGTGGCTGTTGATACGGGTCATGGTCAGCTTCGAGAGAGGAACACAGTGGCATATTCAAGGGCATGATAATCCTAGTTACGTCCTGCATCTTCAGCAAAGTCTTTAAGAATGAAAAGCAACCTTCCTAAGCTTCAAGATGAGACAAAATTGGGAGAAACAGTCAACATGCTGGATGAGGAACCAGAGCTATAAAATAACCCTACAAGATGGAAGGAGGAGGTGAAAGTGACACAATGAAATCGACAAAGAACAAGAATACAGCGCTGCATTTGGTCAACTCCAAGACGGCACAGGGGACGTCTGCCCCAAGAGCAGAGTTTTTCATGGACTGCAAGCCACAGTGTGATGGGATGACAAAAAGTCAGCACAATCTTGAGGTGGATTAACAGAGCATGAGTGGACCCCTGCCCCACTGGTCAGCGCTGGAGGGTTGTGTTTTCTCGAGGTAGGGTCAGCCCAGAGCCCTGGAGAAGACAGAACAAGGCGTGGGACCTCCATCTGTCACACGAGGAATGGTTAAGGAATGGCCAAGAGCTCCCATCTACCCTCAGCCTTTCCATGAGACACCTACTTCCCAACTGAACTGAAGCTTGGATTTCCCCATGTCCTTCCTCCTAACCTTTCCGCTTAGCTGTTGCTCACTCTCCAAGGTCACAAGATGAGCCAACTCCTCTTCAGAAGTTCTTCTGTCTTTACCCTAACCTACCAACCTCCAGAACATTCTTTCTTCCACATTGGTAAGTGGCTCAACATCTTCCTCGTTTCCCTGACTTGCACTGAGTCCTAGAGAAACTGTCATTCCCACTGACCATCCACCACTGCAGAGCCCACTTCTGTCCACAAGCTGCAACCACTTCAGGAGACAATCACTGCTGACTGGCTCTTCCCAGCATCTCTGTCCTTACCTGGGTCCTCAGTGATGCTCAAAGTCTTTTTCCTTTCCCCCCACTCACCTTGCTGACAGCCCCAAAGGTGTACTGTTCTTCTAATCCTTTCCCCTACACCCTCCCCACCTAAAACCACCTTGTCAAACTTCACCTTCCCGGGACACTGATTTCTAATTTCAGCCCTGAGAGTTCCAGAATCTCCTGGTGCCTAAGTTTTCTCTCTCTCTTTTTTTTTTTTTTTTTTTTTTTTTTTTGCGGTACCCGGGCCTCTCACTGTTGTGGCCTCTCCCGCTGCGGAGCACAGGCTCCGGACGCGCAGGCTCAGCGGCCATGGCTCACGGGCCCAGCCGCCCCGTGGCACGTGGAATCTTCCCGGACCGGGGCACGAACCCGTGTCCCCTGCATCGGCAGGCGGACTCTCAACCACTGCGCCACCAGGGAAGCCCGCCTAAGTTTTCTTATTCGCTAAACAGGGTTCACAATACTGACTCTTCTGTGAAATCTGTCCTCTTACTGACTCTTCTGTGAAATCTGTTACAACCAACTGTTTTTAAACAGTTAAAAAGCAAGTCCTTATCAAAATAAACAAAGCCCTGGAAAGAATCTGATGGTCTTAACTGGGAATAGTGCCATACAATTTTATTCCTGGAATACTTCTGCATATATTAAAATGAAAAAAATGGAATGAAAATACTTTTCAAACTGATAACATCTGTAATATAATGTTGCTGCTATTAATACCACATAGTACAATAAACTCCAGCTCTCTGTTTGAAGGCCTGGGTGCCCATCCACAATTCAGCATCAAAATACACAATTAGAGCATCCACTATATCAAACCGCATGCCTGACTCGCCCCTCTCCTGGGGTAGCCCTGGAGGTTGAATATTTCATTCAAAGTTCGACTCCTATTCTGATCATTCTTCCCAGAATCCATAGCAAGAGGTAAAAAGGGGCAAGAAGGGTCCCTAGGCAACTAGTAAAGACACGCATACATATGTGTACACGTATACACACATACATATACGTAAAGCTCAAACTAAATATAAAACTACAAAGAGAAAGATGATGCTTTGGAAAAGGATGAGAGAACGAAACCCAGACTTCCTCTGGGCAGAGTCCTTAAGTCAGGCTAGAAATGGAAGAGTCTTGGGGAAGGACAAGAAGAGGCATCATGAAGGAGATCGATTCTCCTTATCATGATTCGATATTAACTGAGCACCTTGTATTCCAGACAGGAGAACATTACGAAGACAAGATTTTGGAACTCAAGAAATTGATTTTTCTTGGAACATTACCCGTCTTGTGTTTTTCCAAAAGCGTAATAAAGTCAGAACATCTTCAGTTAATAGGGAATTCCAACCGACAGAAGTCCCGAGACCTTTAAGGAGCTCATCTACGAATGATGCCAACAGTTGCAGTGACCACACAGCACACTGACAGCCAGCTCTTCACAGGGTCATACTGAGCTTTATCCTTCAAAGCAGCCCAGGCCGGACCTGAACTCCACTCTTCCTTAGTAGATGGCTGCCACAGCTGAAGAGGTGTGAAATTGTGTTCACACACAGGATTTGTGCTATTTCTTCATAAGAACTGTAACCAGCAACCTCCTCTGAAGAGCTTTCCCGCTCACACGTGTGCGTGGCAGCAGCAAATTTTCCTGGTTATTCTGCCCAAAAGATCTCAAAGGAAGAAGACAGGACAAGACTCTGCAGTAACTTCAGAAATGAAAACACAGCACCACCCAACTGAAAGAACAGAACTTCCAACCACCTGCCTTGAGTGTGGTGATTTCAGTTCCTTAAGACACGAGATGCCTATAGGTGAGTAGGACCACAGTGATCGTAAAGCAGGGGACCTCATTTGACTCCCACTCCCCACATCCTACAATTCTTCTCACGCTGAAGGCACCCGCAGTCATCCTTCCTGCTCAGTAACAGTCACTGTGCCCCTCGTGGGTTCATCCTCCTCACACTCACAGCCACCGCCACCCACCCTCGCCCGCTTCACCTCCCCACTTGTTTTCACCCGAAAGAATTGCGGGGTCACTCGGCACTTGAATAGGACGGTAGTTTGGGACACGGCTGCTCAGCTGTGCTTTCCTATTTCTAAAAGGCTTTGCTGGTAAATGTCTCAGTGCGAGCACAGCGGCCTGAGGGCTAAAACAGCCAAACACATACACAGCTGAAGCCCAGCTGGCCAGGATCCTCTTATTGCTTAAAGGGGCATGTTTGCCAAGGGGACACAGCAGCAGACTGAAGTTGGCCGGAAACGACTTCGCTTCAGGCAAGGTCACTGCTGATAAGATCATCATCATCCTACATGATGCCTGGCAAGTTGATTTTCAAGATATCCCTCAAAAGGTGACCTTGAATATAGGCTCGTAAAGAACTGTCCTTTAATTAGCAAAAGCAATTATATTGCATTTTAAAACTTAGTTCAGATACTCCTAATGCATCCCTTTCATGAACATTTCGTCTCTGAGGATCCTAAATAATATCTGATGGAGAAAGAAAAAGACATTGGTCCATTAGGACACGTGCCACTTAGACAGTCAGCAACATGGCCGACTCAATGGCCATGAGGCTGGTTGCCCACTAAGAGTCTGGAACTCACAGTCAACTATAGTAGCTCAAGAGGCCTTTAGCAGCTCATTCCTCGAAGAGTCCATTTCCTCCACCTATAAAATATGTCCTTTACAGAACTGTTTTAAGGCTTTAACGAGAACTTTATGTAAAACTAGTTTGTAAATGGAAAAGAGCTGCACAAATGAAAGTCTGACATGGGAGGAAACGGGGCCAAGCGGGACGTACGCTGCAGCCTCCTGAGGGTGCCTGGTGGCTGAGTGCACAGGACCCCCCAGCTACATAAATCTGGCCTTAATTCCTATATTTATGACTCACTGGTGTGTAAGTGGGACCTTGAGCAAGTTGCTAGCCTCTCGGACCCTCGGTTTTACAACAACGCCACCCATCTCATAGCACCGTTGTGAGAAATGCCTGCTACACGATACACAGTCAACAAACGGCAGCTAAGAGTAATCCACTCAAACAGGCACCAGAAGAATATTCAGGGTAGGATAATAATGGGCCACACTTCCTGAAGAAGTCGAACACCGGTTCATCCATTCATCACCAAACCGAAAGTCGCCAAGCAGTGGGCACCACAGAAGACAACAGGGGCACACAGGTCAGTAAAACATGGCCCTAGGCTTTGAAAGTTCAAACTCTGACGGAGGAGACAGACGTGTACACAAATAACTGTCACCACGTGCAACGGTGGTGTGGGAGCCTGAGACTCAGCTTGGGTGGGCTGGAAGAAGCCCGACAGAGGTGACAACATTTGACCTGAGTTCTGAATGCGACCATCCTTCATCCCCTCTGGGGCTACTGCAGTCACTTCCTAAAGGATGACCCTGCTCCTACCACTGCCCCCTTATGATCCATGCTTCACACAGCAGCCAGAGGAGTTCTTAAAAGCATGTGAATAAGATAATGTCATTCTCTTGCTTCACATCCTTCAATAGCGCCCCACTGTGGTCTGGACAAAACCCACACTCCTTACCAGGGCCTTGAAGACTCTCCTTAATCGAGCCCCTGCCCGCTCCCCTTTTTCACTCCGCTCTACCTATCCTGACCTTTCTGTCCCCTGCACACACCGCATCACTGCTCCCTGAGAGCCTTTGCCTGAGTTTCCCCTTGGCCAGAAATGCTGTTCCTCAGAGATCTGCAAAGCTCTTCAAACTTTCCAACCAAAATTAGCTTCTTCCCTCCCTACACTGCTCTCTCTCCCACCACTCTATTTCACTTCCCCAAAGCTTCTGTTATTATCTGAAATTACCTTGCATGTATGCTTATTGACCCAGTCGCTGACTCTATGTCACTAAAATGTGAGCCCCTGGTGAAGAGTAACTACACTATCTTGTTCTCTTACATTAATGCCTGGCAAAAAATAATCACTCAATAAAATCGCAGAATGCCCACCCCCAAGGTTACATGAATTTCCCAATCCACCAAGGGCCTGAGTCAGCTTTTTTATCCTCTAGATGCGGCTCACCCACCCAGAGAGTACTGAGTTCGAAACAGTGCTTATCTTGAGCAACATCTCCTAGCACAGTCTCCCTACTGCACTGCTACCACCATGCTCTGAATCAAAAGAAGTGGACATTTGTGACAAGCTAGGTGTTTCCTAGCACCCAGAGACAGGCAACCGATGTCTGAAATATTTAAAAAAAAAAAGAGGTGCAGAGGAAGCAACTTCCTCAGGAAGCCATGGGGAGGCCCTGGGCCCTCAGGCAGAACGTCACCATTAAAGACCTCAACAGAGTGACAGGTCAGACCTGCACTGCAAAGAAGCCAGCCCACCATATGGCCAGGACCTTGAGCCCTAGGAACTGTAAGACACACTAATATGAAACACTAAAGGCTTAGGACTTCTTCACTTTACAATTCCTAATTTCATTTCACTTTTCTGCGAGTTCGACTTGCCTTCTATGCTGGCATGTAGGAGAACTCACAGTGACTATACAACCATGATCACTGTCTACAGTTTGGGGGTAAGAGCTTGAGATATCAAGAGAGCCAAGCCGGTCGATGAGAGATAACTGGGCCCTTTCTGTTACAAATACCTTTAGCCAAAGGATTACGTGAACTAAAATGCAGGTGTGGCATATTGCAAAGAAGTTACAAAATCCGGTCTCTTAAGGAGAATTGAAATTTAATCATGTGAAAATGTAGACCCTAAACTGAAATGATACCAAATGGTTTAACCATGTACGTGTTCTACATACATGGTTACGTAGCTCTACTGAAATGTACGTGTTCTACTGAAACGTACGTGTTCTACTGAAATGTGATTTCTGCTGTTATTGTTCATCGGAAGGGAACAAAGGCACCCTGGGGTGGGAAATCAGAAAGAACGGTCAACACGAACCAGGCATGATAGTCCAACCCTTCTTGCGATGATTTCTTCTTATCTAAACTTTCATTCATTCGACATTTAATGAGACGCTAGCTACCACTGTGCTAGGCACAAAAGAAAATAAACGCCTGGAATAAATCCCTCAGAGAATTTCTAATCTAGAGGGGAGATACAGAAGCCATAAAGTAAGGCTATCTCAACTGAAGCTTAGAGGATGGAGAAGCAGCCTCTAGATGAAGGTTCCAAGACTTTCATGAAGAAGATAACAGTGACCTTGAAGGATGGGTGGATCTTGTCAACAGAAAGAGACCGCCATAGATAGAACAGTGTAAGTCAGGGGGTACAGAGGGAAGACGTGTACATTATAGCCTTGGGATAGAATGTGGCTGTACAAGGGCTGGGAAAGATAACTCTTCACTTAGACTTTAACTCAAGGACAGAACTTTTCTGCTCTCCCCCATGTTCCCTAAGACCCAATTCTCTACATGTGGTTCACTCTAACTTACACTTATTAAATAAATAAGAAAATGAATCCAGGGAGAAAAAAATGATCTATTCAATTCACTTTGAAGTTGCTGCTGCGACGGATGTTTCTGGGTTGTCCTAATAATCCAGGTCATTGTAGAACTCCGCACATCTTTGGTTATGGGTAGATACTTGTATTGTCTCACTGACGACATGCGGGGGTTTAAAGAAAGGGCATGTGGCCAACAGTGGGTAGGGGCAGCATGAATGTGTGTGTAAGTCCGCAAATTTGGAAAGCTCAAGGAAGTTGTAGGGCCCAATACCTTGTGGATACTTTAAAAAATGAGGAGATTCATCTATGAATCAGTTCCACTGATGCCATCATCCCAAAACGCAGAGCTAATACTCTTGTACTATAATTCCAGAAAGTGATATTTTCGTTTTTAAGAATACATCCAGTGAATATTGAAATACTGTTTTTAAATGATCATGATGGAATTGCAGCATGATATGGTATAAGACCAAACATACTGCCTTAGGAGTCAAGAGACCGAATTCTGCTCTGTCACTAACGTGCTGTAAAACTGCAGACAAGGGGCTTCCCTGGCGGTGCAGTGGTTGAGAGTCCGCCTGCCGATGCAGGGGACACGGGTTCGTGCCCCGGTCCGGGAAGATCCCACATGCAGTGGAGCGGCTGGGCCCGTGAGCCATGGCCACTGAGCCTGCGCGTCCGGAGCCTGTGCTCTGCAACGGGAGAGGCCACAACAGTGAGAGGTCCACGTACCGCAAAAAAAAAAAAAAAAAAAAAAAAAAACTGCAGACAAGGAGCTTAACCTCCGTGAGCCTCCTGACGGGGAGGAGGCTGATGCCTGGAGGTGAGCATGGTTGGTGGAGGTGGCCAGGCTTTTGCTCGGCTCACATGCTCATCCGGCAGCAACGTGCCCCGGGCCTCCTTGGAGCCTCCCTCTCTGCACTCATATGTGGGGTCAGGGGTGCTGCTAAAATGTAGATCCTCTTCACAACGTTTACCTAGCTTTCGGTTAATGATATCTAAGGAGGCTTTGGATTCTAAAATGTCCTCTGGGTCCTATTTTCTGGTGTCATCTTTAGGTTTGAGGACAAAGCCTTGAGAAAAGCTGCTTCTTAAATGAATCTAGCAGCACACAGGTTCCGAAGGCCATTTTAAAGGCGTTAGCCATCAGCAAAATATAATTAGTAAACAGTTAAGGATTAAAATATAGAAATCACACATTTAAAGAACCCAGGGGTTGCCAAATCACAGAACATATATTTTTCTTATATATATCTTATTAGCCATCGTAAGACCCTTACAAATCATATATAAACACTTCCATATATGTATACACATACTTCTCCACACATACACACACACACACACACACACACACAGAATCTAAGGATTACTATAAAGACAAAAGTACAGCTGTTATGAACCTTAATCAATGATCTAAAATCCATCACTTTAACAAACTACTGTATATAAAATAAATAAGCCATAAGGATGTATTGTATAGCATGGCGAATACAGCCAATATTTTATAATAACTATAAACAGAGTATAATCAATAAAAATTTTGAATCACTACGTTGTACATCTGAAACTAATATAATATTGTAAAAACTATATGTCAATAAAAAAATAAAAAATAAAAAAATTCAGTCCATTACTTTAAATGTAGTAGCACGCCGCATAGCGACAAGCTTCAAATTCACAAGTTGGTGTGAATTTCACCCTGGCATTTTCATCAAGGACCCATGTCTAGTGAACACACTAACCTGACTCCTACATTTCAATAACTGGAGATTTATTTAAACCTAACACATGGCTATTCTTCACAGCGTTCTATGTTTCTTCTCTCATGCAGATATCTGGTTCTCTTCAGTGTTTAGATATTTTATTTTTATAGTTCTATATTATTTTAAAAATACATACTCAGGCATATCCATATATTCAGACTAATACACATAGACCCACAGAAACCTAAGTAAATATCCAAAAAGACATATACCTAATAAGGGCAGGACAGAAGGAGAGGTAGGTAATTTTGTTTACAAACAATTATGCTTATAAACCGTTAAAGACACTCAAAACCTAACGGCTACAGACAAAAACCTAACCATTAGACAAGATCCAAGTTGAGAGTTTATTGTACATTTTGAGTTATTTTCCTTCCCATCTAGTCGCTCTGCCAACAATAGTAACTAGATGACATGTTGAGTTCCTTGCTGCTCTCAGTACTGTGATCTGCAAATGAAAGACCTATGATGATTAGCACACTCTCTTGTCACCATGGCATAAAAGCAAGCAGACTAGTCCTACAGGAAGATCTGCTTTTGCCCAAGTGGGGCAGGAAAAAAAAAAAGGGTTGGGAGTCTTAACGCACCAAATGTGAATGATTGGTCTGTAATGCGATGCTGATATTAATTTTTAAGAAGAAAGTAAAGCAAGAAGCACACTGGAATGCATAAAGAGAAATGTCACATGGAGAACGGGAGCTCAGTGTGAATCAGAGGGGACTTCTGTCTGCCCGATGGGCCGCTCCTTGGTCTTGCCTTATAACCAGCAATTAAGGCTACCTGTTAGCCCAGGGCAATTTTCCAGCCAACTTAATGAAACAGTTATACATGTAAGAAACATTAGCCCAGATCTGAGATGGTAATGCTAATTTTCCAACAGTGAGGGTGTGATGTTATCCCCTGCACCACCTGGACACAATATAGAAACTGACAACAAACATTCTCCCAGACAGCATGGTATTACCGTCCCACCAGTGTGCAGACTGACATCGCTACAGAGGACAGCATCAGTAGAAACTTCCCCCAAATTTTATCCCAAAGTTAGTGGATACTGGTATTTGGTTTTTATTAAAAAGAAAAAAAAAAGAAGGCCAGTGTCTTCAAGTGTTGATTTCTTTCATCATAAGCCATTTCCCAGCTCCAGAAGCTTTGAAGTGAACGCGTCTCATCTGTCAGGCAGCCCCTCACCCCCAGCCTGCCGGAGTCTGCGAAAGTGAGACCTAGGAGTCTGTCTTACCTGTAATCTGACTCTGTCCTTGTGGATTAAAAGGACTTGGTGCAGAGTTCAGGGAGGGCCGTGGGTTCTGAGGCGGGACACCTACTCTCATACTGGGATGAGGAATGCGCCCTAAATCACTGAGGCGGTCAGAGAACAAACTAGGTTTAGAGTCATCAAGCTTCTGTCTGTGCCCTGGAAACAGCAAATCATAAAATAAAAGCATATTAATTAGCTGAACAATTGACCATGCTAAATAGATACGTGAACATACATACTAGGGGTTTAAGCGAAGGAATCGTCAATACTGATCTTTATAATGATGCGTCTATATAATGCCTCCCATTTCAAAGGGCTTTGTGATAAGCATCGTCCGGTGGCAAGCATCCCTGGTTCTGTTCTAGGAATGGAGAGCGGAGGGGCCCAGAGGGTGACTCGGGGCCAAGTATCAGCGGTGAGGCCCAGACACCAGAGCCCAAGAGGGACTCTCTGGGCGCCCCCTCTGGCCTCTCGGGGAGGCTGGGAAAGGTGACTGTGTCCTGGGCTGTGTTTGCTCATTTCATGAAGGAGGAAACCTCCCCTGAAAGTTGAGAATCTGTGCATGGGACACACAGTGGGCCATACTTGGGGCAGAAACAGAGACAAACACTTCTGTTAAAGGGACACTTCCGTGATGACCATAAGTGACTTTTTCTTTTTTATGTTACCACTGTACCTTACGGAGACTCCTTTCTGAAAAATGAAAACTCAAACCGAGAAACCCCTTTAAGAGGAAAACAGAAATACAGGCAAGGAAACTCAAATCCTCGAGAGGAATGTGGACATTTTGTGATACGCCAAAGCCTGAAAGCGCATAATAAACTATGTTAAATCAGCGAGAATGCTTTTTTTATTTTAAATCTAGTGCTGTGGTTCTGTAAGAGAAACTGAAAACTACCCTTTGGGTTACCCTGTGAATGTGGAGAATCCACTATTTAAAAAAACAAAAACAAAAACCTCACTTGGTCTCTCTTCTAGTTTATTCAAGTGTAAAATCCACAGAAATTCTAGATATTCAAGAACTATGTAAGTTGAAATATAAACAAGGTACTAAGACTTTTTAAAAATCATCCAATCATTCCTAGCAAAGAGCATGGTATTGCCTTGGTGCAGGTATAACTGGAAAACACCTGAAGCTTGATGTGACGTTAGTTAAGTGTGAAGCCGTAGAGTGGGACTATGGTGAACGAGTACAATAATGCCTACTGCCTAAACAGAAATATCTTCCATGTTCCGTACCAGTGAAGCCCTGGTACGTTGCCCCAACAGTTTAGTAAAATGTTAAGTAACGGAAGCTGATTCAAAGAAGAGCCGTTTCAGATGATGACTAGAGTAAGAATTTGCAGGAAAAGTTAAGGGCATTAGGAGTAGTATCTATAACAGAAGAAACCCTTGAAGGAGGATTATTAAGAGCCTTCGAGAATGGCAAGGTAGATTCCACAAGTAGCAAGAACAACACCTCATCTCCCACTTAGTACAGGACAAGAGGAATATATCAGGACAGGGTTAAGCTGAACATTAGAATTTCCCAACTATAAGCTGTCTTCCTAAGACAAATTCCTTATTTTACTTGCCCCCAAATGTATTTTCCTGTCTCCTTTTTCATTGCCTACCCAGCCCAAAGAAAACAGACAGGAAGCCAAGGTTTGGTAATAGGAGTGTAGCTGTCTCCCCAGCCAAACATGTTCCAACTAAGGCCCATTAACTGAAATGCACCCACCACCCTATTTCCTGCCAGTGTAAGTCTGGGGCATGTGCTACAAATGAGGGGCTAAGATTGGGAGAAAAATGATCAGGAAAAACTAGGGAAACTCATTGCTTACTGATAGTCGTTTTCCCCACCATTTAGGACTTTTTAATCCATATTACACATAGATTTTAGAAATCTAAAGGATTATTCCCTAAATCTATTAGGGATTACCCAACACAAAAACTCTAAAGGAGTAATCCCTAAATCTATTAGGGATTACCCAAAACAGCCCCCAGACCCCAGGAAGTGAGGTGTTCACAGATGAAGTGACCAAGGCCTGCAGAGAGAAAACAACTAGCCCATGGGTCTTAGCTACTGACTAGCTCAGCCTGGACCAGGATGCAGCCCGCGTCCTAGTGGACTCAGCCTTCCATACACCATGTGGCACCATCCATGCTGGACCCCAGCTTCTCCCTTCCTCTCCCAGCTGCTACGAAGGACTGAAAATATTCAGATCGCCAAGGTGAGGCACCTGAGGACTAAGCCCTGGGAGGTGTCAGGCTGTTTTTCAAGGCAGGCAGAAGCAGCAGCAAGGATTCAGTTACAAAGTTAACAGCTCACCCATTACCCTAAAGAAACTTCCATCACTACACCTCGCTGTGTCTTACAAGGTTCACGATTAGAGAATCGTACAGTACTTGTCACACTTAGATCCATGGATTCTGTTCCTCATACACATACCAAAAAAAATAAAGGATTGCTGTGGTGTTGATACAGCTGTAAACATTAACAAGAAAGCTTATGGAATTGTCCCTGGAAGTTATTTAATAGGCCATATTTTTGGAATGGCAGATTCCCTGAGGGCTGGGGGAGCGGGGAGGGCTACACGATCTTGCATGGTTCCTTTACATACTGAGGCTTTATGTGGGCCATGGGTCACAAGAAAATTTAATAAGCTTTGCCTCTGCTTTCTACAGCCCTTTCGTTAGGTTTTCATGGAGACCGAATGAGATGTGAACTCAGTACACAAATGCGTGAGGACACGTTTATTTTCTCTGAGTCCGGTGCTTCGGGGCAGTGATAGGAGGTCGTAGGCAAGAATAAAGAACGCGGAGGAGTACGGATGTGTGTGAGAAATTTAAGAGCAGGTGAAATTGGAAAAGCCTCCATCACCTTTTGGAAATGATCTTCGAAGGCAAGCTACCGAGTATCTACACACACCTTAGAGTAATTCGGGGAACATCTATCTGCAGCTGCATCTGTACAAAAAACATACCCATTTTTCTTCCTAGAAGGTCTGCCCCTTCACAGCCACCACCACGACCACAATAAAATTCTTGCAGGAGAATGAAGAGCAAAAGCCGATCGGGTTCTTCATCTTTCAACCATGACAAATAACTGCTACCGCTAAACCACATCAGGGTGACACAGGAATGACGGGCTGAAAGAAGACATACTTAAGTCCTCAGCACCCAAGCCGTCCCTTCGGAAACTGGGGACTGGGAAGACAAAGGGTACACCGACTTCAATCCAGGACAGGGTACTCTGCCACGGTACAGGGAGAACCAAACCTCATCCAAAGGGCCAGAGAGTGGATCTTCCAAGCAGGAGGAAGCTATAAAGAATGGAGAACTGCTGTCTCCACGTTGCACAGTCTTGCATATCTAAGACTATGCAAAAGCTCGGTCCTGGATCTCCTTTTCTAGTTGCACTGCCTGCCTTGATCAGTGGCTCTCCCATCCAAGCTGAATAAAAAATGTTCTCTACGGAGCTTTGAAAAATATAGATGTCCATCAGCTCAATTAAATCGGGAGGTCTGGAAGACGGTCCTGGGGAAAGTTATTCTTTAAAAGCTCACGACATAGTCCAACGTGCAGCTGAGGTAGAGAGCCACAGCCCAGGACGATCCCACAACCCCACTCACTCAAGGCCACCGACTCACGTCCATGCCTCCCCGATCGCTAGGGTGAGCCCTGACCTCTGTCCTGAGTTCCAGGTTTGTGTGTCCCTCTGCCTACTTGACTTTGACTCTCCCCTGGGACATCTCAAAGGTATCTTAAAATCAGCATATTTAAGACACAATTCTTGCTTCTTCTCTCCAAGAAACACTGTTCCTCCCTAAGAGTCCCCCATCTCAGTACCAGTCACTCAGTCCCTTAAGCCAAAAACCTTAACACTTCCCTTGATTTCCCCTTATCCCTCACTCCCCACATTCAATCCATTAACAGATTTTGTCATTTCCATCTTGAAAGTCTATCTCGAATCTGTTCAGTTCCACCAGCACAACCCTCACCCAGGACCCCATCATGTCTCTCTGGGCCTCTGCCATTGTCTCCCTTAGTGTCCCATTCCAGGACTTTTCCGTTTTCCTGAAATGCTCTCCCCGGGATTCTCTGTACAGCCCACTCCTTCTCATCCCTTAGACCTCAGGGTGAACACCACCTCCTATGAGAGGTGCCTGCCTACTAGACCCAGAATAGGTGCCCTCCCCTCGAGCACACCCTGTTTATTTCCTTGACGGCTGTAACCACAATCTGTAATTATCTCATGCATTGATTTGTCTCCCCTGCAAGACTATGAGTCCAACAAGAACGACTGCTCTGGCATGTTTACAGCTGTAATTCTCACAACCCAGTTCAGTCCCTGCCGTACAGTAGGTGCTCAATAAATGTTTATACAATAAATGAATGAATGTTCTCCTCTTTTAGATAAATGTCTTGGTTGAGAGAAATTTTTCTGGCCCAGGATATCATATTATAGCACTATCTTTCCCAGAAAAACTATTCCCTTCTTATTTGGCAGTCTTGTGAATCCAGCAGGGAAACCCCTTTTTTAGAGACCAGCCTTTATTGATGTTTCCTAAGGAATTTCCCTGAAGAACGTTCATTTAAGTGAAAGCTTTTTTGCTTGCTTTCTGAAAAAGCTGCATTTGCTCTTACTATAATTCTTAAGCATTGCTGCAAGTCATTTAGAATCATAGAGCTGAAAAGGACAAGAGAAATCATTTTGACTCTCAGTTTTAGAGCAGTGTACTTCTTTAACGGAGAGGACTCTGAGTCCCTGAGAGGGGAAGTGACTTGCCCAAAGTCACATAGTTAGTGGCAGGACGAGAACTCAGGTCTTCTGACTGCTGATCTGGGACTCTTTTCCCTCCCATTTGCCAACCAGCTTGTTTTAGATTAAAACAGCACATCATCAGTCATTCAGAAAAAATCACAGTCAAAAGTGAATTTCAAGTGGAAAAAAAAGTAGTTTTCAGAACAAATTTCATTCACAAAGTTCAGTGTGTTTGGCTGAATATGACTTTTGTTGCAACAAATTCAGGGGCACAAGAAGAAAGTGTGGTGGAAGGGTCACAGTATTCACACATCCCTAGAGCAAAGACGCATGAGGAACGGTTAAGTCACCAACCAATAGTCTAATGGTCCCATTCTTCCCCACCCAGCTCTTTCAGTCCAAGGGCAACTCACCCACGGTGAAAGTTGGTAATGTTGCCCTTAGAACTTCTGCTTAAAAAATCACGCTTCTGAAACTGGTCCGTGAAGACTCTGAAACCGTGGTATGTGAACTACAAAAACAAACGTGCCACTCTGATGTAACCCATTTCGCCCATTTTTATAAAAGTCAATTGAGCACCGCTTCACAACTCTGGAGAGGCGGGTGGGCGCCCAGCCAGAACCTCACGCTCTGTGCCCTGTATTCACAGCGTGATGCAGTACGCCAATTAGTGAGCCCTCTTGAAGGATGCCCAAGTGCACTTAACAGAAGGGTACGCCTTTCACAACAGGCAGGGCGTGTCACAGCCCCTTCGCTCTCACGTGGCACAGAAGGGTCATTTTGCTGGTCACTAGGGCATGATGTTTGACAGCTCCTCTCTTTACAGTAGTATTTTTAATCAGTTTTAAACACTCACTTATTTTATTAGGTATTTAGCTACTTGTATCCTGGGTATCAGGAAGATACAATGTTTAAATAAAATAAAGTTAAAAGGCAGATCTGCAATAAAGCATCAATCAGGAATCAGTATGGCGTCCAAATTCAGGTCAGTTAGTCTAGCTAGTGTGTGCTGGGCATCTACCATGTGAGTCTCGCTAGGCATTTTAAGGAGGAGCGGGGAGAAAATATATAAGATAACATCGTTGCCCTCAAGCAGTGCACAGTCTAGTAGGGAAGAAAGGCAAGTTAAGTCTAACTGCAGAGGACTGTGTGAGACAATCACGGAAATGCTACAGTTTGGGGATCAATTGAAAAAATATAAATATGGACTATTTCAAAATATTAAGGAAGAGGTGCTTTTGGTGATTATGTAAGAGTAGTATGCCCTTAGGTTTTAGAACGGGTAACTAGAGGTTAAATGTCCTGATGTCTGGTATTTGCTCTAAAATATTTCGGCAAAATAACAAATAGAGCAAAATGCTATTAATTATAAAACAAGGCGATGGGTACCTGGGGTTTTTATGAAATATAATCTCTTTTAATGTATGTCTGAAATTTTTCACAATAAAAAAAAAACTTTAAAAAGTAATAAAATGCCATTGGAAGAACAGGGGAACAACTGATGCTGACTAACAGGGAAGAGGAAACCCTCACCGATGAGATCATTACGTCCTTGAAGGTGGAAGAGGATGCTGATAAGCAGAGAAGGAAGGAGAAAAGCTAGTTGGAGGACAAATGACAGAACCATGATAATAGACGTCCTGTGAGACAAGATGGTGCTGAACATATATATGATATTAACCTAACCAGAGGCAAACCATCTTCGAATCACTTGACACTTCTCATTTGACAACATTAATTCTTTTCAACGATGCAATATATATGGAAATCTGTCTTTTAAGACAGATCTTTTCATCCCCTGACCAATAAAACAACACTTTGGCAGCCCCTGAGACTCCTGTGCCATGCCGTCAGGCCTACCTGGAGGAGAGGGGGGTCTGGGAAGACATGAGCTAACTTTGCTGCCAGCAAGTCAAGTGACAGAATGAGATCTGGTCCAATACCCTAGGGCTCAAGCCACAGGGTAGAACCATCTAAGAATGTTGTGACAATGACTTAGAGAGTAAAAAAGAAAACGGAAGAGGACTTGAACTAGAATTACCATTTTTCAGAGTAAATTGGTTATATGCAACAGAGATGCTATTCCACAGCAGTTCTGGGGGGACAAAAATGATGCCTTCAATTCTAATCTCTCTACCCTGAAAGTGGCACATGAAAGAGTGTTTGCAGGGAGGGGTTAGGGAACAGGTTGACTAATTTTAAAGTCATAACTCAATTCCAAATGAAATTACTTGGAATTTTACCTCTGAGGATGACAGTCACTACATTCCCGCAAAAATGGAAGATGACACAGACTCAAGTGAGTTCTTAGGGAAGCCATGCAGAGTTTGGATCCAAATACCTTATTGAGGCTCTAGGTTAAAAACCTTGATTTTCTGCATTCCTACATACATGTGAAAATGAAAATACTATTGAGAAAAGTGAAACTCTTATCTGTTTACATTCAGATGATTACATTTCACTGGCGGTTTGTGAAAGTCTAAAAATCGAAGGCCTGTACCCTTGTCATGCACCCAATGTTTAGATAAGTTCTTTGCCTCTCCCTGACACACCTCCCTGTGCCACTACAAACAGTCCCAACCAGCTTCTCCTCTAATTTCCCTGTTTCCATTAATATAACTGTTTTCTAGTCTCCCAGGCTCAAAATCCAGCCTAGGTCTTTTCCACCTCCCTTTCCTAGACCCCAGCATCCGGTCAAGCCCATGCCTGTAGTTTCTGCAGGTCTAGCCCATCTACAGGGATGAGCCCCTAGTTTCCATTCCCACTAGGACCACTCCTAACCTCTCACTTGTGGTTAAGATACCAGAGCAGCAGGCTGGCATATATGAAAGGGCACCAACCAGCTGTATGACCACAGGAAGGGTTTAATGGAACTCTCTGAGACCTAGCAAAAACGAAGAGTTCGTTTCCATAATTTCTAAAGTCCTTTCAGTCCCTAAATCCTAACATTAACGTTATGTACCTGCGCAAACCCTTTCAGTCGTCTTACAGTGTCTATCAAATTAAACAGAGCCCCCTGAGCCCAGTAAACGAGAACCTGGAAAAGACGGTCTCAATGGACCTTATCACACTTTCTTCCAACGGCTCCAACCATACTGCTCCCGGCCTGTGCCCCACTCACACTGGACTCCCCACAGTTCTTCAGAGTCCCCGTGCCTTTGCCCAAGCCGCCTCCTCCACTCAGAACTGCCTCTCTCCCCAGCACCTCCATTTGGCCAAATCCCTTCCCAGTCTCAACCTGGTCACCACATTTGTTCTGGTCTTTTCTGTCTCTAGGGCCTCGGTGAGCCCTCTGGTTCCTATCACAGCAAACGGAGAGCAGCTACAACTGCTTTTTGTCCACTACATGTGGTTATACTTAAGTGTAGTAGGCATTCAGTAAGCATTAACTCTCTGTGAATTGATATAAAATATTTATATAAAATTTCAAACCCTAATATCTTAGATTCTCCTGGACTTGACTGTGAACCCCCTGAGGATGGGTGTCACGTCCTACATCTAACACGTAAATTTGAGCCTAGGTACAGAGAAGGCACACAACAAATACTTGTTAAATTAGTAAATAAGAACATTGTTACATTTAGAATTATCTCTCCTTTTGTCCAGTAAAAGTCAGAGAGGAGGGGGGGAAAAAAAAGGCTGGTTATTGGGCAACATTTCCCACAGTAAAATTGATGAGTCTCTAATCTTTGCTGGGAAAGGCTGCTGAGTCATCCTTTTTCCTAAGACTATGCTGTCTGGTTCAGGTCAAAAACTATTTCGGGACTAGAATAATGAAATGGACTAAGAAACTGTCTTCATGTTTAAGGAAGGCCTGGAGCCCCTCCGAGCCACTGGAAATTAGCAGCCGTGGAATATGATGTGTGCATGGGGCCCCAGAGCTCACACAGGATGGCCTGTGAGACAAGACAGCCCTAGACCACTGTTAGTGTGTGGCTTCAGACAGAGGACCACAGATCATAAACAAATCCCCTTCCAGGAGATTCTTCTCTGATGGCATTTCAAAAATGAACTAACAGATCTTCCCTCTAAGGGCCTTCTTAATATATAAACCAATTTCTAAAGGAAAAAAAAAATGATAATCACTACCACATATCTTCAAGAGCTCTCTTTCGAGCCCTTGAACAGTCAGGCATGTAGAATTCAGAGTTTATCAGGAAAGAAGAGAAGAAGAACAATTTCACCCAAGAGAGGTCTGAAGCCTTCCAAGTCTCTTGGGTAAAAACATAATTATGGGAAGAAAAACATAATCTACTCAAGAGACATAATTACATAGTTAAGCCATAGACTCCATAGAAATATTCTAGGAACTCCAGTTCATAGAAAAAAATGTTAAAAGCTTGAATTTGCTTTCTTTTAATAATAAGAGGCGCCAGTTTAGATCAGTGAGTAAAAAGTTCACTCTTCCAAATTCGTATGGAGTCATTTTTTAAATATAATTAGATGCATGAGAGAGATCATTGAAGGACAGCCTCTTTCAAAATGTAGGCTTCTAAAGGTTAAAGAATTCAAGATCTTTCGATAAATACACAAATGAAAGAATTGTGAGATATTCATTCGCACGCATATAAATGCAAGTTACTCTATAATTTTTAGATTTTAGGCTGTGGCAGATCCCGGCAATTGAAGAATAAGTATCTGGGAGAAAGGACAGTCGCTCACCAGGGAATAACCCCTGAAAAACATATGCTTAGAGTACAATCCTGTTTCTTGAAATAATGGAGTCAAGCAACCTGAAATATCTAAAGAAAGAGAAATTCACGGGAGGTAAGGAGAAAAAAGGATTTTAAAAATGTAAAGTGGGCTTCCCTGGTGGCGCAGTGGTTGAGAGTCCGCCTGCCGATGCAGGGGACACGGGTTCGTGTCCCGGTCCGGGAGGATCCCACGTGCCGTGGAGCGGCTGGGCCCGTGAGCCATGGCCGCTGAGCCTGCGCGCCCGGAGCCTGTGCTCCGCAACGGGAGAGGCCACAACAGTGAGAGGCCCGCGTGCCGCCAAAAAAAAAAAAAAAAAAAAAAAGTAAAGAAAGACCAGATGAAAGCGTAATGGAAATATACAGGAGGAGATGTAGTATTTTTGCAGGCGGTGGAAAAAGAACTAAACCGGGAAGCTGGCTGACTTCAACTCAGCCCCTCTCCTCTGCCCTAATGCGTCTCTAATCTACTTTTGCCTCTTTACCTCTAAATTCTCTGGCACCTTCTTTCTAGTTCCAATCCTGCTACCCTTGACTTTGCCTGCCTGTTGTTTCCAAGGGATGCTTCTTTCTCCATCTTTACTCGCATTCAAAATAAGATTATATGAATTCGAATTTTTCAGAGCTGGAAGAGAATGTGGATTTCACCAGACCATGTTTTATTTTAGAAAAGGAATTGATGCCCAGAAAACCCCTGTGACCTGTTTGAAGTCACGGAAGTAGGCAGTGACACTGGACACTAGCCCCTGACCAGCCTCTGTCCTCTTTTTCATATGCCAGGCTGCCATACAAGGAAAGAAGGGGAAAAAAGGCTAAGGAAAAGAGACCTAAAAGGAACACAATAAGAAAAAGCCGAGAAGCTTAATTCAGAGATTTTGTTACATTATACCCAGTCTTACCGACTCCGTTTTATCACAACACATCTTGTTCTACTAATTACAACCCAACATCCACAACTGTCCTGGGCCATCAGAATCCGCATCTCTCCCTTCAGTTTCTGGGAAATGAACAAAAGATCTCTTTCTCTATGTCCACACTTCACTCACAAAACTTAGTAAAACTCGAGTGTGTTAGTTCTGAAAACATTTCCTTTGCCTTCTTTGACTATAATATATTCATACACACCACAGTTTTGTGTTACTGGCCTTTACAGAGACCCCACTGAGAGATGTAAAGATTTTTTTTTCTTAACGGTAACGTTTTAGGCAATGGAAATGGTAGTTTCCATAGTCGAACAAAAAGCATCACTGTTTATTTGCCAATAATCCAGCTAAACATGGATGGCATTATTCTTCAAAGAGTCTAGTGACAGCTAGCCTACAGACTGTCACGCAATTCCTGGATCCTGGCTGAGTTTCCTTAGCATGCGATCTTCTCTGTTTCTCTTTCATTATTACGGTTTGGGGCATGTGCTGTGTGACTGTGTGTGTGTTTCGAGCAAAGAAAGAAAAGCACTACATCGAAGCAATTAAAAAGTGCAAAGGGCTCCTCTCTTGACATTTGCTGCTACAGCCGAGGAACATCATTTTCAATTTTCCCCTTTCTGTAACAGGAAGAAAATGTTAAAAAGTAATAACCAAGGAAAAAGTCAGCCAGCTCCCGCAGCCTGGTCTTGCTGTGCTGAATGGCAGTGAAGATCATAGAAGAAGAAAAAAGAAAAAGACAGGGGAGAAAAAAGAGGGGGAGGGGGAGAATTTCTTGCTTAAACTGGACCTAGTCCAGCTGGCAAGAAGAGGTGGTTTTCTTAACGCTTGCAAAACCTGATTACTTTTTTAAAGGAATGAAGAAGAAGGAGAGGTAAACACAGCCATTAAGACAGATTTACGGTACTTAGTTTTAATCTGGTCTAAGGCCTCTCCAATTGTCTGCCGCTCTGCAATTCTCTGCTCGCTAGACAGGAACAGGGGGTATGTCAGTGTCTTCCGAACGGCCAATGCTGTCAGCTGAGCTCTGTGGTTACCCTCTCAGGTCAGGCATGGAAGGAACAGCGGCTTAAGCAATAATGGATGGATGTCTGTTATGTGCTGTGTCTGTCAGAAGTCTGTTCTACTGCATTAAAGGACTATTGTGTTTATATCTACACAACAGGTCTCAAACAGATTGTTTAAACATGCTTAAACAGGAGATGTCTTTGAAATAACCCCCCTAATAAAAGTCAGATGGGTAAGGAACTGAAAAATGCCATCAACAACATTAAAAAAATAACAACCTCATTTCTCTCTAAACTGCAAGGGCAACATGATATAAACTCCAAAATAAAACAGTTTACAAGTTAAACTCAGAAAAATTCCCTCGTGGATCAGCAGCCCTTTCCAATGGAATAGCGCTTATCCGCCCATCCACACACCCTTCCTAAACGCTGCTGCACGATGTACTACAGTCTTGATAGACAGATAATTGCTTTGTTCAGCCATGTGTAATGAAGGGAGTCTATTGTGTTAATCCCGGTACTCTTATCTTCTGCGAACTCTGAATAAAGAACTGAAAACTCTACCCTCTTCATTCCAAAACAACCAGCGTTTACTCACTTTCAGATCTGCTAAAGTGTTCTTACATTCCACTCTGTCACTAAAGGTGCCAAGTATTTTGAGTAGGATCAAGTTATTGTTATATAAAAGGGAATCTAAAGTAGTGTTAAATGGAGTTAGAAGATAGCAAGTTTTACCTTTTTTTTTTTCAAGGCACAACAGACTAGAAAAGTGCATTCTTGTCAAACCCAAGGAAGTGGGTCGGTGGCCACTTTTTCAGAGCTCATAATCAGCGACCCCTCAATGAAAGAACATGATAGAGACACCAGCTCAATATATATATATATATATATATATATATATATATATATATATTTTTTTTTTTTTTTTTTTTGCGGTATGTGGGCCTCTCACTGTTGTGGCCTCTCCCGTTGCAGAGCACAGGCTCTGGACGCGCAGGCTCAACAGCCATGGCTCATGGGCCCAGCCGCTCCACTGCATGTGGGATCTTCCCGGACCGGGGCATGAACCCGTGTCCCTTGCATCGGCAAGTGGACTCTCAACCACTGCGCCACCAGGGAAGCCCAATATTTTTTTAAATATTAAAAAAAAGAACCTTCAGGTGATTAAAATTAAACTTTTTCCAAAAGCAGATATAAAGTTTAAAGATTTTTGTCTGCTGGCTTCGTGCTGAATTATCTAATCAGTAATGACAGTTGAAGATCTTTCTTTTGTCTGCGTAAAATGTATAAAGTATTGGCTTTTCCACATACACGTGTATATGGTTATAAATTTACGTTATCTCTATTACATGCATACATATATATGTACAGAGAGCGAGAGCCCAGTGGAAGGGACAGAGATACCACCAATGTCAGTTCCATGTCTCTTTCCAGGTAACTGGGACGTTGTCCTCTTGAGGCCCAACATGCTGTATACTCTACTTACACCAGGACACCACAACCCTTCTGACTACTGAACACACCATCAGCCTAATCAGATGCCTTGGTTTTATTTCAAAATGGCACATGCTCAAGAATCCAGGAAGCCCACTGGAAAAGAAGGAATATGGTCTGCAAAGTGGGGTAACCAATGAAACAACGTCATCATTTTATTCTTTCCCTTCTGGGTTCTATCACTTTCATGGACCTTAATGGTCACAGAAATGATATCCTTTCTGCTCCAAAGGTAGGCTCTTCCCAAGAATTCACTGGCCTAATGGCTCAACAAGTCCTACTAACAACCCATGAGTTCAACCGTAAAACTCTGTCCAATAGAACTGAGGATTGCCCAACATGTAGTAAGAAAGATAACACGTGACTAACCGTCAGGAGATTTGGGTTCTGCCACTAATAGTAGCTTGTGAACTTCTCGGATACAGAATTTTCTCATCTGTAAGATAACAAACTACCTAACTTACAATTCTAAGAATCAGTGACGCCATGGATGCCTCACCTGTCACCATGGGTTACACACACACACACACACACACACACGCACACACAATTAGTGAACTTGATGGAATAGTTAAAAGACCAAACCACCGTCTGACTAAAAGCAGAATCCCATATCGAAATCTGGGCCTGACTTTACAAGGATCAGAAAATCTGGAGTCTGTTCCTGGTTTTGTCACCAACTTGGTTGTGGAGCTATAGGCAAATAATCTATCATCTCTATGACTCAATTTCCTCCTATGACTCAACTTCCTCATCTATCAAATGAGGATCAAAGTATTTGCATCACAGGGACATCATCAGGATGAAATGTAACAGAGGTGAAAATGTCCTACACGGGGGAAACCACGATGCAAATATAATATTCGTTTCTCAATTAAAATTTCCTAAGCACTTATTACGTACCATGAACTATGCTACACCAGGGGCCCCAGCATATACTTGGGGAGGCATCGTATAAACAAATAATGATAGCAATGTGACAAATAGCATAACTGAGGTCTGAACAGGCAAAGGGGAACCGAAGAATAAATGCTTAACTTCCAAGAGCGGACAGGAAGGGCTCACAGAGGAGATGGCATTTGAGTAAACTTAAAGGATGAGTAGAATTCAGTCAAGCAAATGCAGAAGAAAAAGACATTCCAAACAGAAGGAACAGCAGGTGCAAAGACAGAGAGGTTAAAAAAGCACAGAGGGAACAATTTGGCATGGCTGGGGGTGTGGGAGGGAGGGGGTCGGGTAGGTCAGATGCTGAAAGGCCTTGTCCACAATGTCACAGCATCAGAACTTCACCTTGTAAATAACAGGGGATCACTGAGATATTGTAGGCAAGGGCGTGCCATGGGCTGATTTATAGTTTCAGAGGACCACTTTGCTTAAAGGGGAAAACAGATCTAAAAAGCAGTGCAGTTTGAGGCATGAAACCAGTTAGGGGATTATTTTTATATTATAGACCAAGAGACAAACACTGAGAGTGTGAACTCAGCTACAGCCAGGCTAATGGGTATGCAGGAAAGCTTTTCAGACACAGAACAGAGATAGACAGGACAGTAGAACAAGAAGATGTAAGAGGTAAGATGGAGGGCTTCCCTGGTGGCGCAGTGGTTGAGAGTCCGCCTGCCGATGCAGGGGACACGGGTTCGTGCCCCGGTCCGGGAAGATCCCACATGCCGCGGAGCGGCTGGGCCCGTGAGCTGTGTCCGGAGCCTGTGCTCCGCAATGGGAGAGGCCACAACGGTGAGAGGCCCGCGTACCGAAAAAAAAAAAAAAAAAAGAGGTAAGGTGGAGAGGATGAGTCTCCGGTTTCTGGTTTGGTCAAATAGGTGACTGTGGGGCATTCAAAATTGGTGAAACTAGAGGGGGTTCCTATTTGGGTGGAGAAGTTTGGTTAAAGTGAAGGTGGGAGGATCCCAAATATTGTAGGGGACATCAGTTGGAAGTACCTATGGGACATACTCAGGTGGAGATGCCCAGGAAGCAAACCAGAATTAAGAGTCTGAGATTCCGAAGAGGACGGAGATGCATTTTCAGTGGTCACAGGAACGTGAAGCCATCGGTGTAAATGACTCGGTCCCTCGGGGAATGGATATAGAGAATGAGTGGAGGAGAATATCTTAAAAGGAGTCTAAAAAGCACAAACACTTAAGGGGTCGGCAAGCAAGAGGAGCCAGAAGAGACGGAGGGGCCAGTGGTGCCGTGGAAACCAAGGAGCAGGCAGCCCTCCTCCTGAAAGGACACAAACCAGGAACCACTGCCCCACTGCTACTTCAGGGGCCCGAGGAAGCCTGAGAGAGAGCATCCTCTCCTTCTACTCCGGGACCAAGGGCACAAAGTTAATTCAGCCACAATGGTAAAAAAGGTAACTCTCCTCCACTCCCTCTGTACCCATTACGCAAGTGACCTCATCCACATCTATGGCTTCAAATGCATCTCCAGCCTCTCCTGAACTTGAGACTCACATTTCTAGTTGCCTCTGGGCATCTTTTTAATAAGAATACCTTCACCAGGGACTGCAAGTGTGCATGGGGTCTTCTGAGTTCAATCTTGGTCGTGTGGTTTTAAAGGAATATTTTATAGCCTCCTAACTGCAAAGCGATCAGCCCTCTTTGGGCCAAGTCACAAGTCAGACTGTGACTCTGTACCTGTCACTGGCAAAGTGTGTTCTGGTCTAAATATTACACTGGGAACCCCTAAACCAGTGTCCAAGAGGAGGGGAAGCAAAAGAAAACATGAGGCGACAGCAAAAATCTCTAAAACTAACCATCTTTCGTGGTATAACTTTGGAAAACAATCCTCCAGAATCCTGTGCAGCAGTATATTTGACCACTTCTTAGCCTGCCATTTGCACTCCAATAAGCTTAAGAGAAATACAGAAACAAAATCAAATAAACGCAATCCCTCTTCTGCACCCTCCCCCTTTCTGCAGTCTCCCTCCCAGTGTCAATCAGAAAGTAACCAACCCTGAAGAATGTATATGGGGATGGAAGGAAAGAATCCATCTGCTATGGATGGAGACGTGGCAGGGGTCCAGTGCAAATAGTAGGAGTGATAGCATTTAGAGAACTGCAAACTTAACTAATAAACACGTATCAAAGGACTTTGAAAAGAAAGTCTGAGCCACCAAGTTGGCCTGAAGATCTTTAGACCTTTTCCTTTCCCCTCCATGAACGCTGAAGTCCAGAGGTTGCTAAAGTCCAGACCGATTTACAATTTCCCTTGAAAGAACATGATTATCACCTCTACTGATTCTGCAGTGGGCTTTTTCTCTTTTCCTGTTAATTCAAAATGAGGTCCTAGGCTGGTCAATAAGTTTAGGTACCAGGTCACAGCATAAATTTGTATTCCTTAACACTAATCTGAAAAGACAAATTTCAGTGTGTGTTTTAAAAGTTAATTCAATTACCTGATCTACTTTGTTCCACGGAATTACCCTCAACTGAGTATCTACAAGGGGCAAAATGCTATCTGAACTTAGCCCTGAATGTCTAGGAGGCCCCAGATGAATAGAGAGGAACGCAGAAGAGAGTTAAAACCGAAAAATACCACCCCAGCCAAAGCACCAGGTCATAACTTCCATCAATGGTCTGCAAAGAGTCAAGATGGAGACGTTTTTGCGTTTTGGGTTTTTAGGGGGTCTTTTTGGCAGGGGGTGGTAGGCGTTAATCATAAAAATAAAAGAGATTTAGTGTCAGTCTTCTGAAAGTCACCATCTATCTACCTAGAATTTCATATTCAAGAACTTCTGCCAGTAAGTTTAACTGCTGATATTCGAGATCCAGCTCACGGGTCTTCACATCCATAAAACCTTCCCTCCATCCCCGAAATTGAAGTAAAGCTGCTCCCGAACTTCCCTGTCACTTCCACTGCCGCTACCTTATGCCCCTTCTCTTTTCCTATCACTTTATGCTACACAGGCACAGGCATGAATACCCGTGCTTTCTCCCCTTATCTGAGCTGCCTTCCGGGCAATCTCTACGACTAAGTCATCTCTGCATCCCCACAGCCCTCTTTAAAGTACATATAGGTACCCAACAAGTGTCTGTTGAATAAATAAATGGGCCAGTGACTGACAGAATCTATATGCTAACAACCATTCTCTCTAGTAAAAAACAGTTCTCATTACAAAAACACCGAAGGCAACAGGAAAGCCTCGTAACCATACCTATCTTGCCTTCTTTTTCTAGGATAAGAAATGAAAAGTTGGACTTAATATCTATGAAGTGCTCCCTGGGAGTCTGACACTTAAGGAGACACTCTAACTTCCTAGTATTTCCAACAGCCAGACGAAGCTCTACAGATTCTGATCCTATTTCAGGCTTATTAACAGAAATGAACAAATATCAACTTATATTCCCTCTACAGCAAACACTAGACAGGAAGACTATCCCCCCCAAAAAATATGAAACGCACAGTGATTCATCACAAGGTACACATTGCATTGTGTCCTTAAATACTTAAATACATATACATGTATAATATGAAAATATTGTATCCTTTAATATATTTACCAAACCTAATTCTCCCTCAAATATTCCCTTAGCCATTATACAAACTGTACTCTTATTCACTTTACCCTTCCCTCTAAGATAGCTATATCTAGAGCACGCCAGTACTGTGACAAGTAGTTCAGAGGAAAATTTTACAGCCACTGATGCTGGACAAGGGGAAAAAATAGCAATGCAACTGAATCTGCATTAAGGGTTTGGGCAGACAGAATATAATTATCCTGACCTTAAGATGTGCTTTCGGTGTTGACAAATCGCATGTTTCACTGGATTAAGGGCAATATTTCTTTGCTTTTAAGAACAAAATCGCTTGGCCCAGATAACAATTCAAAGTGTGTATAGCTGAGATGGCTGGACCACTGCAACTCCGCCAGCCCCGTCCCAAGACCTTATACCTGTTGCCCGAGGCGGCATTTGTGAAAAAGGCAAGAGAACGAACATCTGACTTTCACAACTAAGCAGGAGGCAGAAAACGTTCTCAGACATATGTGACTCCTTTCAAGAACTCCTGACTCAAAATTTTAGAGGGAAGTGGCCCTGTAATAACATCTCTTCTGAGAATAGTGCCATATGGTTTTAACAGAGGTTTATTTCCTGAACCCAAAGAGGGCTGCTGATTCTCAATCCAAGGAAAATAATTATGCAGACAATTTCACTCTATTACTCTCAGTGAAACCCATTCTGTGTGGTCCACACATGCCTGCTGACACCTTCAAAGAGACATTAAGCCATTTTTATGTACCGTACCCTTAATGGGTAGAATGCAAGGGAAATTTCCCTTTAGATTAGCACCTGTCGCCATGCATAAGGGTCCCACACTTTGACTCTCACATGTTAATGCTCTAAGCAGGTCAGGAAAGAGGAGGGAGATGAACAGAGCTTGCAAGTAACAACTAATTATCAGTCAGACGGTAGGGCAAACACACACACACACACACACACACACACACACACGCTGAGAACCTGAAATACTGCATCTCCCAAAGTCAACAGCACTGCTGTGAAATTACTTCAGACACAATTGGCAGGTAGGAGGGCTGGGGGAGGGCAGCGGCGGGGGGGGGGGGGGTATGGGGGAGGGTAATGGAGAACCACTCCCTTATGTAAATTTTAGCAACATTCAACTGCTAACTTTAAAAAAAAAATCAAGAGAATAGGAAAATAAAATCCCTCCAGTGCCAAAGCCGAACAACACAAATGCTGTGAAAATAAAGATTTCAACCAAAGAACACAACCATTAAATAGGCTTTCAAAGAAGACCACCCTTTAAGCCTAAGAATATTCCCTTAAGAGCGGAATACGCTGAGCTGCGCCAGGTTGCCCCTGAATCTGAATTTTATTATAGTAGTTGGCTAGGAAATGAACTAGTTTCTCCCTTTCAGACGATTAAAGATCACCGAGTTTGAACATGAACCCAGGAAAACTATTTTTTATTTTGCTAGCGTACTTGGCACCTTGCAGAAAGTCTCTTTTCCCCACATTAGATCTTTGCCTTCCAATACCTACCCACCTCTCTTTGAATCAGCAGAGAAACAACCAAAAAAAAGAAAAGTAAAATTTCTGGAGATGTCCACAGGAATTTCACAAAATCGAACCAAAATCACAAATATTCCCTGAGAGAGAGAGACAGAGAGACAGACAGCCTTGTAGGGCAAGCAGTGTCCAGGCCCAGGGAGGAGGAACCAGATACAAGCGGTACAGTATTCACTACGAGGCAGGCCAGGACTGTTTTCTTTAGACTGCCTCAAAGTCTTGCCAAGAAACAGACGGATGCTGCTGAAAGAATATCTTCCACAGCTGGGCATCTGGGTTCTGTGACAGACAGCCCTGCTCCTGTGTGTGTGGCCTGTAGAACGTCTCAAAGCTTGGGAGGGAGTTCTTAGCACAACAGGAGAAAACCCAAGGATGTTCTTTTTGGGGGGAGAGGGAATGAAATTCCAACATCACGCACATCGGAGTGAAACTCTGCCTCTGTTGCCGACACCCCAGACTTAAATTTTGTTTCTCACTTGCGACCCTGTGTCTGCTGTCTGCTGACTGATCGGGCGGAGAAATCTCTCTGCTCACTTTCATTTCCAGTAAGACTCTTACATCTCGTTATTGTGCCAGCCAACACTAAGGCATTTTTGTTTGGAACAATTCAAGAGAATGTTTAAATAAAAAACAAACTGGAAATCTTGAAATTTCTTAAAGACAGAAACAACTGGAAACGGCCTAGCCATACCTGAGAACTATGCTGCCAAACAGGTTTTGGTTGAATTTTCTTAAATTAAAAAAACAATGCGACTTACCTTCCTTGATCAGATTTCTCAAAACACTTAGCAGTACCAAAGTTTTACTCTGACAGTATACTGGCTAAAACAGTAAAACAAAAACAGAGCCCTGATAAATTAAAAAAGTCAGCCTCTATTGTGTGTCCTTCAGAGTAAAAAGTCAGAGCTAATAGAGAAAAGGAGGGAAAGCCTGGAAAATTAACTGTTAATAGAAGGTAGCAGCCAGCTTCCAATCTCAAAGGAATAATAGGACACCACCTTCTTGCTTATTCCATTCAAATTAAATAGCTTTGAAGATGCCTGGGGTGAGGCATACAGGTATCGCTTGAGTTCCTCAGAGAAAAAAAAACACATGCACAGAACACAGACCCTGCTTTTTAGAAATTTTAAAATAGAACAATTCTCTGATTTATATCCATAAACATCACCCAAACAGTAGCATTTTGCACGAAAGCCATACAGACTCATAGTCAGGAATTCCTCTGGTCTGGATGTATAACAAATCTGGTGAAGCCAATGACTGGGAACCACTCTACCCAATTTAAAAGTTGAGGCACTTTTGCTAAAAAGAACGGGAAGACACGCAGTAATCTTCCACCTCCACTCCCAACACCCCAGCGTCGCCCCTTCTTAAGACGGCTCCTGGGTTGGTTTTCTGTTTTCCTTGGTTCTAACTGGCGAGACTGAACAGCTATACCGTTTTAATTACCGCAATACCATTATGATGTAAGTTTTTGTTAAATCTCAAATTTGGGGACTTGAATCCTCAAAACCTGCAAAAATTTCCCTGGGTGGTGGAGGGAGGAAAGTTAAAATGAATCCGTTTCATTCCTATGGAAACTTTTTGCCTTCCCAGAAGCCACAGTACCTGCCAGAGTCCTGAGCTAACAAACGTAAGAACTACAGACAGTTTGGGGCATGTCTTCAAAGAGGTGTTTTATGAAAAGGAACAGGCCTGGGAGTGACCCATTTTTAATGCCCTACCTCGGTGTTACAGAAGACACAGTGTCTGAGCCCCAACGGAAGCTCATAGTCACCGAGAGAAGTATTCCAGGTATCAAAGAAGGACAATCTGATCAAAGAGCCATTGTCGACTCAGAAAGAGGCCACGATGCTTTTTCTGAGTATTGGGGTCCACAGTGATCTCGTCCTAGTAATCTGCAGAACTCTGGTCTCTATCACTCCTCTGACGTGTATCACATACTTCTTTTCTTCGTAATCTCCCCTGGAGAGTATTTCTCAACTTCCCAGCTCTACCTGAGGTCCCTGAAGACAGAGCCCATCTTTAGTCTCCATTATATCTCCCAAACTACAAGAAGAGCTGGTTTTTAATTGACTCATTTGGCCAAAGTCTGAGCTTTTTCTAACAAGATGGGGTCTGAACAAGGCTCAAAGGCACATGAGTCAAGAGAGGGAAAGAAAATAATGAAAATTGAGGATGTCATTTGGCTGTATCACTTTCTTAGATCACTTTACATGGCCTTTACATTCAAAGACAAATACTTCCTACTTCAAAAAAATGATGTGAACCAAGAGCTGTTAATTTTCTCGTCATCCTCAACAGTAACAATGCCTTTCTTGATGAGCACCTATGGCCTGACTCATTATTTAATACGTGAAAACACAACCATCAAAACTACAATTTGCCACAGTACTGCAGTTGGATTGACAGAAAAAATAATATCTACTTTTCCAGTGGCAGTGGTGGTGTGCAGTAGCTTAAATGTGGTTTTCATTGTCGAAGGGGTCTGATTTCTTTCATACGGATATTGTTAGGAAGCTGAGGATTGGTGATGGAGTTAAGATGACAGAAAATGAAGCCGTGGCAGGAGAGACTGCACAAATGCTTCATGCGCCTCTAGTTAGAGATGAAAGGTGTGTGTGGAGTGAGCCCTGGGCTCATGTCCTTGGAGAGAGATGCTCAAACATGGAGTATAAAGTGGAAAAGTTGAAAGCACTGAGTTCTTGGAAATCTTGCGTATGCTTTTAGACCCTATGTGTTAGAAGTAGATCTTGAGGGAATTACCCATAGTGGTTTTGAGGTTTCGGAGTAAAGAGGGAAAACAAGGGAAATTGCACAGGCATCCTGACTGACTTCAAAAGTTGATTTTATCTGTACATTTCAGAACTGAATGAAAAAGAAGCACTTTATCCACATTTTCCCTACAATGTTTGAACGCTGGTTTAATTCTGCTCCAAACTCTTGCTCTGGATAAAGAATTGTCTTATCTTTAATAATAATTCCAACAAACACATATCATAAAATATAAATATTTAGACAGACCAAACCTGTAGACCCATTGACTTGTTATATGATTTTCCGATATTAATTTGTACTATAAGAAATTTGTGACGTGAAGGTAAAATGTAAATATCACTTAAAAAGTAAGTTTTAAATGCTAAAATCAGAACCAATCTTTCCTTTTCTTTTTCTCTACGATATTCTTTACAAACTATCCATTCATTTACCTAATAAACATTAATTGGGTATGTACTATGCATAAGGCCCTTTGCTACAAACACTGAAGAAATAACCTCCCATAATAGATGGTCTATATCCTCAAGGATCTTATAAGCTGGTAAGTGAGATAATACCTATACATAAGTAACTAACACAAAGCAATATGTTTTAAGAATGGTAGTGTTGCAGTCAAGAATGCCGCAAGATTTTAGATGCCAGGCATTCCTCCTAAAGGAAAGCTTAATGGATTATGTACCATTTGAGCTAGAGAGGTGGATGAGGTTTCAAAAGATGGAAATTGAAGAAGCATATTCAAAGCAAAAGGCACAGCATGAAAAGAAACCTGTGACTGGGGAAGGGCAAGGCACATTCAGGGAGCAGTGAGAACAGTTTGGCTACAGCCATGGTTCTCAACACGGAGAGTGCCAGCCCCTGGGGGAGCTTCAGAAATTCGTGGAGGTGGTTTTGATTGTCACATGGCTGAAGATGCACTACTGGATTTTGGTGGGCAGAGGCCAAAGATGCTAGCTGTCCTTCAACGCACGGGATAGTCCTACACAAAGTAGCTTTCCCACAACCCTCAGGACTTTTGGAAAACCCATCAGGCATTCATGTAGGTGGAAAAAAATCTGGTTATAATTACCTGACCCTACAACCTAACTCTACTTAAATATAAACATAAAGGTTTTTTTTTTTTCCCCTGAAGTTTTAACACACTGGATTTTCTAGGAATAAAACTACCTAAAAGTCAAAGGAAGAGCATACTTTTTGGTTAGGAACTTTACCTAGAGTTGTACAACATTTCAGAAAATCTTCACCAACAGTCACGTCATTCTGGGTGTCTGAGCCCCTAACACACACCTGGATCAATCTCAATTTGTAGCTGTCACATGTGAGATGGTTCTATACGCGTTCAAGCAGTTGGTTAGTTCATTATGTTTTCTAGCCTATTCTTCTCCAAGTATTTAGACACTAAAATATATAAATATAATTTTGTTTTAAATTAAGTTCCTTGATTTTTCCTTTATACTGCAATCCTGGCATTATGTTGCTCTTTTGGAAATTACTATCTAGATAGATATAGAAAACCTACGATTTCTTTTCAGGATAAGTAAAGGGAGACTATTGAGTTTTTGTTATAAAAAGAGGGCACTGGCTCTAATACATTTGAGAACTACTGGACTAGAAAGTGTGTAGGAAAGTGATGGGAGATGTAAAGGTAAGACAGGGCCAGGTGACTGTGGCTTTGAGAAGCCTGTAGGTGACTGGGTAACAACTAGAGCCCCACAAGGGTGACACAATAGAAAGCCCTCACGTTGACATGATCAAAGCTGAGCCTTAGGAGGACTGAGCTGCAACTCTGGGTAAAGAGAACTTTAAGAGGAAAGAGTCTGGTGGCGACAACAACAGTTAGTAACCCTGGCTTGTCACTACAGATCTCTATGTTAAAGTAAGGAAGGGATAGTTTTCACAGGGATATATTATTTAAAGATCATAGGTCAAAAGGATTTAAAGATCAAAGATCAAAAGGATTTTGTGGCATTCGTTTTAGGAATAAGGGAAATGGGGCAACTGAAGATGGTTAGGATGAAAGATAAAGATTTGGAGGGGTGTTCATAAAATCAAGGTGACTGCTCATGTGACACGTGCCTTAAATGAGCAGGCAAGGAAACAGAGAGAGGACAGCCAAGTTCAGAACTCTGGGTGACGTCCACTTGTAGGAGGAGGTGGGCGTTTAAAAGCCATAGCAAAAATAGAAAGAGGAGCAGTCAGACAGGCAGGAGGAAAGCGGAGTACGATCCAGCAGAAGCCAAGGACAGAGGCGGAGGACATAATCGGCAGGGTTAGTGCGCAGAGAGGTCGAGGCTGCAGACCAGGAGGACGGCTGCCAGCGGCTCAGGCCTTCCTAGCAGCCGTCAGAACAGTCTCAGTCCAGCCCAGGGAGCGGAAGCCAGCCTGCAGGAGGCCAGGGGCCAGTGGGCGTGAGGAAGCGGAGGCGACAAGTCTCAGTGACTCTTTCAAGAAGTTTGGTGGTTAGAAAGGAGAGAAATCAGATATTAGCTCAAAGGAGGAGGAAAGACAAGGGACGTCTTAGGATGATAAATGTGACCAGATAAACAACAAAATGTTGCAGGGACTGGTTTTCAGTTTCTTTATCTGTCAAGTAAATGAACTGAGCTCCAGGGGCCTTTGGTACAACCCTAAGATGCTCTGATGAGTGGCTCCGTACAAATCACATTGGTTAGGAAAGAAAGTATCGTAACAAAAGTCTTGTGTCATGGAAACAGGGTTTATTTCTCCATGAGATTTAAAGAGGGAAAAACAAATGTCCCACTCCTATGAGGCTCCTTCTATAGACTACAAAGCATTATAATACTTGAAGGGCTCACCACGCCCACCATTGAAGAGGTGTCAAAAGCCAGACCGCCTCCTTGCTTGGGGACCTGAGAGCCCACTGCACGACCACGTCGCAGACTGGCAGGAGCTCAGGCCCTGACGTCGGTGCTGGATTCCAATCGTGGCTTTGCAGCCCACTGGGTCTGAGGACTTGGATGTGTTCCTTAACTTCTCCAAGCCCTTTCCTTTTCTTTCACATTTAAAGTGAGATCCTACCAGCATCTAGTCGTAGGGCTGTCATGTATATTATAGAATGTAAGGTATTATTATTGGTATTCTTAACATCTCAAGATTAGAGATGAAGTAGGAACTGAGGCATGGAAGGATGAAGTGGCTTTCCTAAGTTGCCACAGATGCAGAACGGAAGGCAAATTTCTAAGCTAGCATCACAGTGACCATACCAGCTAGCCCAGGCTCCTTCTTAATTGACTGAATAGTTTGTACCAGCTCAGATCAACAAAGTATTGACAGTGATCCACAAGGCAGGTGTGGTAACAAAATTAGAGTCTTTGAAGAATAAGACTCTTGTGACCAGCGATGTTTACCTCTTTCTAAATGCATCAGGCAAAACCTCCAAATGCTATATGATTAACCATGAGAGATGAATATTTCAAAAGAACGGATTCAAAGCTGTAATGTTTCCATTCCACCGCCATCTTCTGATCTCGGAAGCCCGACCCACCTTACCCACAGGCCAGAGCAGGGTATGGGAGAGAAGGACATCTGGGATCTGGTGACCAGGGGAGCCCAACTGGCTGGCACTAGGCCCACCTGAAGGTGTCCCGGACGTTTGGCTAGTGTGTTCTTCTCAGGACTAAGACCCCCTGGGATCACTACAGGAAACTGCAGTTTTCAGAGTATCAATGGAATGCCCACAAACAGCGGCCTGGCCAAGGCTTATAAATATGTCACAATACAGGTGACCTGGTTTCAGAAACAGGCCCCAAAGCTACTGGGTGAATTACAAGAAACTACAGTAGAGACAAAAGAAAGAGGGTCACACGTAAACTCTAAAACATTTCCCTTGGTTTATAAACATGATTTGCTATAAAAGATAGCAAATCACGTACACTCAAGTATCAGTGAAGCTCTCCTGAGAGTTCCCTTGTGTTTGAAAGCACTGATGCAGCCACATTACAGACAAACGTCCCAGATACACAAGACGCTGCCGTGGTCTCACTGTGCACTGAGAGAGATCGTGCTTCACGCCCAGCAGAGGCCTTGCCCAGACAACTTAAAAATTGTAAATCCAACTGAGACACAGCCAGGTGCCTATAGCTATCGAAACGACAATGTCTGCTGTAACTAATGATAAGAGGATATTCATTCGCGTAAAATGAGCAAAGTGAATGAACAGGTTATATATATCTGCTCAATCCTATACAGAGTCTAAAGAAGAAAATCCCTCCATTTCCTGTAAGAAAGCAAGTACTGGATAATGCTGTGACACGGGTCTCAGCTGGTGTTTCCAGCTCTGTAAAGAGCAAAGAAAAGGACACAGTAATCTGGTTTGAGGCAGCTCATGCCAGCCAAGGACCACTGAAGACGCAGCTTCGGAAGGCTGACCCTGCTCAAAATGAAATAAAGGATTTGCATTTCATTTTGCATTATTCTCATGTCACCATCTTAGTCCGCTAAAGAGAAAAAAAAAACATGCTTATATTTAGGGTGTTTTCTTGGGCTTAGCCATCACTTAACAGTTCATTTACTCATTCTAAACATTAGAGTTAACTAGTGCCTGATGTACTGAGCCAGGTACCTGTACATTAGGATAAAAAGAGACATGGTCCCTGATAAAGAACCTATAAATGTTTGTTTAGGAGCTCAACTATCTCAGTTGTTGAGACATTTTTCTAATTTTCAACACAATCTACAATGAGTCCAACTCATTGTCTAGTTGGTCTTATCCCACAAATTAATAAAGGTAAAAACATTTCCGTTAATTAATTTATTTCCAGGATAAAATAAAGACCTGGATGCAAATATTTCACTGTATTCTTCTAGTTAAAGAAGAAAAACAAATAAACTGAGCTACCCTCTTCTTGCCAGGGAAAGCTAAACTGAAAGAAAAAAAAACAAAAAATAAGAGAAGAATTAATGTTTTAATAAAAAGCACTTAGGGCTTCCCTGGTGGCGCAGTGGTTGGGAGTCCGCCTGCCAATGCAGGGGACGCGGGTTCGTGCCCCAGTCCGGGAAGATCCCACATTCCGCGGAGCCACTGGGCCCGTGAGCCATGGCCGCTGAGCCTGCGCTTCCGGAGCCTGTGCTCCACGACGGGAGGGGCCACAACAGTGAGAGGGCCGCGTACCACAAAAAATAAAAATAAAAAGCACTTAAATATATGTGAGCATCACTGTATCAGTTTTTTTGGTTTATGACTATGACACTTATGCTGAAGGAATCCATCAGTTTTAACTCTAGTGGCAAGACAAAAGGAAAAAACAATACCCAACATGCACCAAATGAAATAAAGACTAATGTGGGAAAGATTTTTTTTCTCCCCAGCTAAAAAGGAAATATCTCCATCCTTTTGGAATAATAAGGGAACTTAAAATGCCTTAATGTCAACCCGTTTAGCATATAACCCACCTTATAGTGTTTACTATTTACTTAGTCAATTCACTCAATTTTTAATATGCCTGAGGATGATATAAATGCTTTCTTGTATAGACTTTTCCTCTTGCTTCTGTATGGAAAGATTTTATTTCTATTGGAGAACAATGGAATGCGTTTTATTTCCATTAGAAGGTATCAGAATGTCTCGTTTCCTGTACTCATAAAACCAAAAAGGAAGACAAAGAAGTGACCAGCAACAAAACGATTTGGTAAAGACTCCTCCCCTTTAAAAAGTCACTGATCAATATTTGGTGGAAAGAGAAACTGGCTGTGACACGCTCCTGTTTCAGCTCAGACACACAGCGGCTGCGGTTCTGAGAGGCTGCCTGCTTCAGTGCATCATTCACACGGGTCCAGATGGGGATAACTTCAGCCTCGGGTCTGGCCAGTCTGTACAAGCATGGGCTCAAGCAAGTAACTTGTCTTTCCTGACATGAGTACAGAGAAACAATATGACACTATGGCTCATAAAAAGTATGCAAATGGGTGAGGCTTTCCGGACATCAGTGTCAAAATTAACTAGTAGTTGATGCCTACTTGCTTACGTTTCCTTCGTTTGAGTTCAAATTCTTTTGCTCCGAAGGGGAAATGTTTACTCTTGTACACATTTTGGTTTCAGCCTCTGAAACCATTGCTAGAAATTAATCTGAACCACTGAACATCTGCTGTAAAACCCAAACCCAAATCCATCATTTTAATGACATCGATTACAAGTACACTGTTTATAAAATTCTACTGTGAATAGCTGTGCATTGTCACCACACAAGCCGTTACATTAAAGCCAGAGCCTTAGTCCTGATGAATTACTCAAAACTATAGTTCACAAATTAGTGGGTGCTCCTTACCTCATGCTGGAAGCTAGTTTTTAGCCAGTAAAGAGTTCTCTTATTCATGTATATGTCCATTCTCACCTAAATCTCCAGGTGCATTGTTATGCGGTCTTCTTCTACATATATACACAGACCTATCAGCTCACCAATATCAAGGAAGAACAATGACAGAACTGCCACACCCATCCGTTTAACACTGAAGGAGTGACAGCGGATCAGCCCCCACCCCCCATTCCTATTCCCTTGGTAAGGATCAAACCAGCACTTCCCACCGGATTAGAAATAGAAAACAGTTTACTTCACTGATGTAAATAACTCTGCAGTGCCCTTCGTTGAGTCTAAAACCTTTCATGTATTTAAACCAATTTCCTTAAGACAGACTGTCAGAAATGGAAACTTTTTTTTCCCTTTATTCTGAATCAATGTTTCTCTGTATGTTTTCTGAATCTTAGTTAATATCTTCTATTTTTAGTGTTTACTTGTGTGAGTGTCAAATGAATGGTGACGGGGTGGGGGGGCTTGAATTTGATAGTATTCTAGTTGGACAAGCCAACTGTGGTCATGCGTCCTAACCACAGCTGCCCTGGGAACATTTTTAAGGCTAGTAATTAATGTCTACTGACAAATCATGTTTTTTAAAAAACTGCGGCAGCAGATTAACATGGCTAATTCATTTAACAGGTATTACAGATTCATGTAGCAAACTGTATGACAGGCACAGAAGAATATACAGAATCCTGGTAAGATGTAATCCCTCACAAAACAAAAAGACGAAAAGAAAAGGAAAATTAAGCCCATTTTTGTCACACATTTCCTCCCACACATTTCCTGCCATCAAGGGTATGTAGTCCATGCTCAGATGGCACTGGGAAGAGGGCCCAGAGGAGGGCCAAGAACTGCAATGGCACATAGTAGGTGCTCAATAAATACCTGTTGACTGTATGGAGACACACCTTCCTTCTGCACTGTCCTCTCCGCGGTGTTAACACTGACTTCAATGGCACAGAAACTCCCAAACAATAAGGTTCAGTCAACCCTGATTCTCACCACACTTGGGTCGCGGAAGAACCTTTCCAGCTGGCCTCCTTGCCCCCGTATGCTCCTTACCTCCTGTTTCCTCCTTGTTTTTGGTTCCTCCTGCTTCCCCCACCAAATTAAAACATTCCAGTCACAACCCACCGCTGGAGCTCTTCCACAGACGGAGGCCGAATTTGCTGCAGTTCCTGCAATTCCACATGATATAGAAATCCAAAGCCCTCCACTCCCACCTCTCCTGCTGGCAAACCCACTGAGCCGCCCTCCGGCTGCCCCATCAACTCAGGCTCTTCCGTACGGCCTTCCAGCCCCGCATCCTTCACCCAGGTCTACCATCAGCTGGATTTTCCTCTTCTCCCCTCCGTGCATGCTCTGCCCCACTCTGGCCTTGCTGCTGACTCCCTCTTCACACCGCACGGTCCCTCCCTTCCCTGTGCCTTTAATGAATGTCTTCAGTTCACCCAGTAATTCATCCCCACTTTCTTCAGGACTCAGCTTCCTCCAAATGATCACATCTTTCTTTAGAATTTCTACCACACATTAAAGATGCTAAGACTTTGACATTTATGTTGCAGTTTACAACTGACAAACTTACAAACTTAATGATCACCATTAGAGGTAGGTTTCAACATTCCCATTTTTCCATTGACGATGCCAAGGCCCCAAGAGACAGACAGAGCAGTTTGTCAAGGACACTCCCTCCTGAAGGATCGGCCCTGGGGCTCCAGGCGTGTAACAAAGTCCAAATGGTCCTCCTTTTGTGCCACCTCCCCCTGCAGGTCCTCTCCGCTTCCGCAATCCCCTTACAGCGAACACACTCAAAGGCTGTGAACTTTCTAAATTCCTTTCCCACTTCCTGTCCTCCGTTTCCTCTTAAACTTTACCAAACCATCTTCTGAACCTGTCCTTCCACGGACACTTCCTGGCCAAGATCACCGATAGTTTCTGTATGGCCAAATCCAATCAACAGAATCTGACATGGTTGGTGACGTTATTCTGGAACTGAGTCCCTGGCTTTCTGGCCACCACACTCCTTGGGGCCCCACCTAACTCACTGACTGTACCCTCTCAGTTTCCCTCACTGGTCCCTTCTCCCAATTCCAATTTTCAAACGTTGGGAATCACCCCAGGGATTTGTCCTTGGCCCTCTTCCCTTCCCTATCTAAAAATATTTCGGGACTTCCCTGGTGGCACAGTGGTTAAGGATCCACCTGCCAATACAGGGGACACGGGTTCGAGCCCTGGTCTAGGAAGATCCCACATGCCGCGGAGCAACTAAGAGCCCGTGTGCCACAACTACTGAGCCTGTGCTCGGGAGCCCGTGAGCCACAACTACTGAGCCCGTGTGCTGCAACTACTGAAGCCCACGTGCCTAGAGCCCATGCTCTGCAACAAGACAAGCCACCCCGATGAGAAGCCCGTGCACCACAACGCAGAGTAGCCCCCGCTCGCCGCAACTAGAGAAAGCCCGCACACAGCAACCCAACGCAGCCAACAATAAATAAATAAATACATTAAAAATAAGTAAATAAAAAATAAATAAAAATACTCCTTTCCATCCCATGGCTCTAAACACCACTCTAGACCTGTTCTATAGCCTGAACTCCAGCCCCACAGTCTAGATCTATTGGGTTGGCCAAAATGTTCATACAGTGAACAAATATTTTGGCCAACCCGTATATGGTCTAGCCTTCCAGCACCGGCCTCTGCCCCCGACTCACTCTGTGGCCTCCTCGCCTACCACTTCCCCCTTCACTCTGCTACAGCACACGGGCCTCCTTGCCACTCCTTGAACATGTCAAGGAGCTTAGCCTCAATGCCTTTGCTCTTGACATTCCACTGCCTGGATCCTTCCCCAGATATGTAATTTAATTCAGGTCTCTGCTCAAATGCCACCCCATCAGCAAGGCATGCCTGACCTTCATGAAAGAGCACCCACCTCCCGTCCGTGACCTCTATCCCCTTACCATGATGCCTCCTTTTCCTTTAAACCACTTATCACCACCCTGCATATTTTCATATTATATATGTATGTGTTCGCTTATGCCTCTTCCAATAGAATGCAAGCTCCATGAGGGAAAGAAACTTGTCTCTTTTGTGAAAGACTATCTCCCTAACACCTAGAAAAGTGTCTGACATATTGTAGGACTCAATAAATACTAGTTGAAGGAATGAACATATGATAACATCACACAAATGAATAAGTATGTATCATCTAATTGTTTAGTAATTGTAAATGCTATCACCTGAACCATATTTTAATTCCTTAAGGGGAGAACCTTGTGCCTTACCTTCCAAATGTGTAAGTAGTTGGCATAGTTGTGGGCACGCGGTAGGTGTTCAATAAAGACTGTGGCTGCCTCACCGATTTGAGCAATGCAGAGAAAAGCAGGACCAGAATTTCAAGGATATTCAGCAAGTCGTTATTTTTAGGTAACTCTATGTGTGCAGATTTTTACAAAGAAAATGAACTGATAAGAGTCCCTGCCCTGTGAGAATATGGTTGTATGACACTGAAAATGGAAAATCATAACGTATGTGGAATTTTAAAAAGTGTATAAATAACTAAAAATAGGTCAAACACTTATGGCAAGAGCCCACGCTGAAAGAAATTCAACTAGAAGATAGAATAGGGGTTAAGGCTAAAGGGGGAATATGGGATTTTAACTCAAGAAATCTAGATAAAAATAAGAACTGAAGAATGTTTCATACAAAGAGAGGGGAATTAATCCGGAGAGAGGAAGGAAGAAGGTAGCGGTCCAAATCTACAGGTGCCTGTCAGGTTTTAGGACCAAAGAACACAGCCCCACAACCCTGTGGACAAGTTTGTTCTCAGAGGAAGGAATGTGAGGTTTTGCATCAGTGGCACCACTGACTTGAGAATCAGAATCATTAATAAAAGAGCAGCAGCTCTGGAATTTCAGGGCGCTGGGAGGTTCTGTAATGTTTCCAGATCATGCTTCAAACCAGTCCCTCTGTCCTGCCACAGATCACTCCCAATCAGTTTTATTTACAAAATGAACATGCGAAACTTGACAAGTTCGTTGAGCTAACTACTAGATGATTCCTTTAGCAGTCTGCTATTCACGTACTTTTAATAGAATGTTTTATACCCGAGAGGAAAAATAATCAAGAAATTATTTTTGTTGACTTAATTTTCATGGCAAAAGGGATTAGAAACTGAAGAAGAGCATACTGTATTTGCCATTGAACACATTGTTGGCACTGAATAAAGGTATAATTGGTGGAGGTTATCGTAGCTGGTTCCCTAGTAACCCGGTATTTCTTTGTGATTTTTCAAGGTTACAAAAGTGAAATAAGAACTCTAGGTAGTTCCATCGAGAATTTAAGGTGCTTAACAAACACTCTGCATTGCCTCTGAGTTAGCACTGCCTTGTTTTTATTGTTTTTTTTGTTTGTTTTGTTTTGTTTTGTTTTTGGCTGCCCACGGCATGTGGGATCTTAGTTCCCTGACCAGGAATCAAACCCTCACCCCCTGCCTTGGAAGTTCGGAGTCTTAACCACTGGACCTCCAGGGAAGTCCTTGGATTGTTTTTAATTTCCTACCCCAGAACACATCACTGCCTCTGTCATTGGATCAGAGCACCTTTATTCGTCCTAGGCCAGGCCCATAAGCTTCCTTGTCTTATTAACAGGGAAAACGACTTTAGAACGACCTCTGCAACTTTTCCCGGAGCTTTGGACCACGAAGACTGACTGGGCCTCTCATTTTTTCCCCTCAGTCACAGGCCCTCCTCAGCCCAGTCATTATCGTCCTGGCTTATTTCTTCCACCTGGTTCTGTGGGGCAGACTCCCCAACCCAGCCTCCCGACGTAAGAAGTCTGACACTAGAAGGGCTGGTTTCGTTTTCACAAGCTTTGAATGAAAAATAATAATAATTCAAATGACATTTCCAGGTCGATGAAGTAGCTTAACACAAAGCTTCTGCCAAACAGGATGCTTCTTTCTTTTCCAGACGTCTTCATGAACTGAGCAAGTTTTAGATTTTAGGGATTTCTAAGAAGTTTGAATATACGCTGTATCATCTTTCACGCTTCTAGAACTTCAGAAATAGGTAAAGCCACTGTCTGACATTGGATCTTCCTTTCACTTGCCCTCCACCAGACACCCTTGCGCCCAAGGAGACAGGCCAACTGGTCTACCCACTGACTCTCCCTATAACCTTCTGTTGGGAATGATAAACCACTATCTTTCCCTTCTGTTTCTGATAACGTGTGAGCTGCTACACTGAAGAGACCATCTTTTTTCCTATATCTATTTACCTCCATGAATTGATTTAAATTGGTTTTTTTACTTGCATTTGATCCCTACTTACTTTTGAAAAAAAAAAAGCCATATAAAAAGGATTAATTTTTCTAGATAGAATAACCTAAAGTCATTCTGACTGTAGTAATGTTTTCTGCACTTTGCTTTAAATTCTCAGCAGGAAACTTTTCTTGAATTTGTTTTGAGTCATACTAAACTGTTTTTAAACATGTTCAATCAAGATGTGTGACCCTGGGTAAGTCCCTTAACTTCTCAAGCTTCTTCCTCACCTGCAAAACGACATCTTCTCTGCCTGCTTCACAGGGTTATTGAGAAATCAAAAGAGTTAACGTAAACTTTGGAAACTACACAAATATAGCATATGATATCCTAAGTGAAGGCACACAGAACCACTCCGAAAGAGGACGTATGGAGATGGAGCCTGTAAGAGGCTTGAGAAGAGACCCTCAAAGCATGATTATGGCACCCAGCATAGCATATTCTTGGTCATTTAGCATACCAGACATCACGTGAGCACCTATAAAACAGAATAAAGGTGAAAGGAAAAAGAGACAAGAAAAGCAAGGAGGAGAAAGTATAATTAATGTAAGTTATATTCTGAGACAGGCAACTATAGCAGGAACTAAATAATCCCAGGAGCTATAATATTTTTAAAGGAACCAAAATAGGAAATTTTTTTTTTTTTTTTGGTGGTACGCGGGCCTCTCACTGCCATGGCCTCCCCTGTTGCGGAGCACAGGCTCCAGACGCACAGGCTCAGCAGCCATGGCCCACGGGCCCAGCCGCTCCGCGGCATATGGGATCCTCCCGGACCGGGGCACGAGCCCGTGTCCCCTGCATCAGCAGGCAGACTCTCAACCACTGCACCACCAGGGAAGCCCAAAATAGGAAATTTTTTATGCCAATTTTTATAAGCTAATTTTCACAATGTTTATCTTTACCAAACAGAAGATTTACCATTTTGAGATTAAGAATCGGGATGCAGCCCAATTCCTTCCAATAAGTAAAAAATAAAATCAGCTTAGAAGATATGAGCAAAATTTTGTCAAATAAAATGTGTGAACATATAATGCATACACACAAATATGCATTAGGAAAAATATTAAAAGTAAATACATGAAAATACTAACGGGTTATATTCGGTGCTGAATTTCAAGTGACTTTTACTTTCTTCTTCATATTGTCTGCATTTTCTGAAATTTCACAGCAAATGTTTTCTTATGTAGTAATTAAATTAAAACAAATGTTACTGTGAGTGGATGAATAAGTTGTGGTATATCCAGACAATGGAATTCAGCGTTATAAGAAATGAGCTATCAAGCCATGAAAATGCAGGGAGGAATCTTAAATGCATATTACCAAGTGAAAGAAGCCAATCTGAAAATGTTACATACTGTATGATTCCAACTATACGACATTATGAAAAAGGCAAAACTATGGAGACGGTGAAAAGATCAGGGATTTTCCAGGGTTTGAAGTGGGGTGGGTAGGGATGAATAGGCAGAGCACAGATGATTTTTAGGGCAGTGAAACTACTCGGTATGATACTATAATGGTGGACACGTGTCATTACACATTTGTGAAAACCTACAGAATGAACAATACCAAGAGCAATCCCTAATGTAAAATAAGGATTTGGGGTGATAACGATGTGTTAATCAATGTAGGATCATCAATTGTATCGAGTACCACTCTGGCGGGGGGTATTGATGATGGGGGATCTGTGCGTGTGTGGAGCAGGGGGTATACAGGAAATCTCTGTATCTTCCTCTCAATTTTGTTGTGAACCTAAAACTGCTCTAAAAAATTAAACCTTAAAAATAAACATTATTTGAGTTGGGGGTTTTTGAGCACAAGCCACCTGTTCTCCTTGCTTGGCCCTGCAATAAACCGTGCCCTGCTCAAAAAAAAAAAAAATTCTACTTAAAATGTAAGAAGAAACAAGTGGGCAGCACTGAACATCAAATATGTTTTTCTTACTATTCCCACAAATGTCGTATTTTCACCAAAACAACATATTTTCCACATAATCTAAACTACCGAAAAATAAAAGTATTATTACTTCTCTACCATGGCAGAGCATTTATCCACGATGACATTAAAGACTAACAGGAAAAAACAAATCCTGTTTAGTAGGTGAGATTATTTGTCTCTTGTGACTAATAACAATTCTAATTTCGCTAAGAAGAAAAGATGGCTACATAAAGTTAAGCAAGGCTCAGAGGAGTCCAAAGTGGTATCACTGGTTGTCACACGAGACTCTTTACCTGGTCCCCCACCTTGCATCCTAGTCCTTCACAGGTCACACTGAACAACGGACAAATCAAACGACTACAAAAATATATGTGAGTCTAAGCTAGCTTTGTCTTAACCCCTGATAGAGAGCTCTATAAAGCTTCCCCCTCAAAATACTCACAGATATTCAAAGCCTTTGTTATCAAACAGCAGAAAAGGGGACTTCCCTGGCTATCCAGTGGTTAGGACTCGGTGCTTTCACTGCTGGGGCCTGGGTTCAGTCCCTGGTCAGGGAACTAAGATCCACTAAGCTGCATGGCTTGGCCAAAAAAAAAAAGCAAAGCAGCAGAAAAAGTACGGACCTGAAGTGAGAAAACAGAGTCGACTTTCCTAGTGTGAAGGACTAGGAAATGCAACCCCATGAGGTCTGTTTCCTCATTTGTAAAAAAGAAGTTAATAGACATAAGGCATCCAGCCCAGAGCCTCGTGAACTAATGAACATTAATTTTTGTCCTCCCCAAGCCACCCCCCAGCACAGACACACTTTAAATTGGATGAATTTTGTTACACTCCATTCGGCTTTGGATCCCTTTCTTAGAGTCAAAATGTCCTTGGAAGGCCGTTTTGTAAGGCAGAACCCCGCTCCTGTGGAAGGGAGTGGTAAAGCTCAAAGGTGCCGGGAAGGAAGCGGGTCTGGTGAGGGACAAAGAAGTGAAGAGAATGGAGCGACAGGATAAGCTGAGATAAAGTGGGAGGTGGTGGGACTGAGTTCTCAATGAGGGCACTGAAGGCTGTAAGGAAATGCAGATGTGGCCACAGAGAGGGGACAGCTGACGATAAAGTATGACAAGTAAACCATAAAGTTCCAAGTTACTAAAATAAAAGCTGGGACCCCGCTCATTCTCCCTACAAATTAAGCGCTTTACATCCTGATGTGTTCAAAATAATACTGTGCACTACCTTTGGCTCTTTCAAGTTAGATTCTCAGTTATTCCATCAGCACCCAGCATTCAGAGGCTCTGACACAGAGCAGGCTTGCTAGAAATGTTTGCCCAATTAATATAGATACAGGCTGACTTTTCTTCCTAAGGTTATTTTAACCACCAAAGTCATCATGAACAGAAGGGTCGAAGTATCAACATTGGGATTTCACTGCATTGCTACAGGTTCTTTGTAAGTGTGCAGAGGTCTTGGGATTTCAGATCCTAATGTACAAATAAGAATATTTTTTAAAGCAGTTATTTTTAATAATTTACAAACCATGAGTCATCCAATAGTCTGGCTAAATGTGGAAGAGACTAGTATGACTACATTTTCCTGAGGTGAAGACTATCAAAATCCATTCCCAGAACTGGCCAAACAGTACCAGGGATAGAACTAGGAATAGAGCTCAACTATGTTTCGCCTTCAGAAGCTCTTTGTAGTAGCAAAAGTTTTTTTTTTAAGTTGTCTTCCAATAGATTTTTTTTTAGTGCAATTTATTCCTATTTTGAAAAGAATGAAAGGAGACATATATAAATGAGCCAGAAATGCCACCTACTCCTTCCAACACAAGGATCTCCCCATTCCCCCATAAAAGCCTATATTTACAGCTGAATTTGGCTCATCCTGTTGAGTGCCCAGCCTAGAGGCACACAACAAAAGTGGTAACAACCAGAGGCATCTATCTAGATCATCAGATTTCCTTCCTCTGGTCAGTGTGTGCCACAAATCTCACGCTGCAAAAGCTACAACTCATCCTTCACTGTCAGATTTCTTCCAATTCAGTTGCAAATGTTTATTTACTTTTATTTCAGTTCCCCCAACAACAGAGAATGCAGAAGTGGTCGCCTCCACACCACATAAGGGCTTCTCCTGAGGCGATGGTGGAAGGTGGACCCGCAGCAAAGAACAGGTGGCCGGTACTGCTATATCTCGTCCCGTTCTATTACTAACTTCAATTCGCAAGCCACCACTGGGCCAGTATGTGACAGACAAACTACAGTCAAACCGAATCCTCAGTACAACTCCTAGACAGCCTGGATGCAAGCAAAGGGAAAAGGCACGTGTCCAGCTTGGGTTATTCCAGCTACTTGGCTCTACCAAGGAACGGTGGAATCGGAGCTTACAATATATAGAACCAACATAGAACAGATTAAAAAGGGGCCAAAATATGTTCTGTAAATAATAAAATGGGTATATATCCTACATTTTGGTCCATCTATGTTTTCCTAATTATAGACTCCAAAAACTCCTGTATCCCTGGCCCCAGCAAATTTCCTTGCTATGTCTGATCTGTGCCAGCAATGTCTAAAAATACCCACGGAGACCCCATGCGGGAACCCCCTGAGAGGTGATCAAAGCACAGGACCTTCCGCCAACACGCTATCCAAATCATCCACTTTTGCTCCCTTTGGACCTTTATAAAAACCTTCGTCCTTCGTGATTATGCTTTAGACATTACCACGGCCACGTGCCCAACCTTCTTTGAAGTCCTGACCACTGAAAGCTCTCACTCTGTCTCTATCACAGTTTTCCTAAAGGAAAGGGAGGTTGGTTCACAAGTCTTAAGTCCTCAGGGAAGAAAGGAGCTCAGAGAAGAACAGACAACCGGACAGTTTCTTGTGGACACACCAGCGGGTTTTCTGTTGCTTCAGATAAACCAATGCATGATCAGTTTCACGGCTCATTCCTCGGGGAAACATAGCCAGACTCGGTTCACAGTATTTCAAAAGTATCACAGAAAATAAGGAATAAATTCCCTTCCACTGCCCACATACGTATAATGAAGAGACTTTTCCCATCACAAAGAAGGATTCAGAAGACGGCTCCTTTTTATAATAGGAGTAAACCACATCTCTTGTCAGTTGTTTTTCCTTCCCACTATCAATCTCTCGGCCTCAAGAGCAGAAAAGAAGGGCCACTGATTCCCTTTAGGTCACCTTTTCCAGTGGAAAAGGCAGCTGTAGGTTTTAAGAATCCTTAGGATGGGGTTTTGAAAATAAATTATCTGAGGGTGAGGATACCCAAATGTAGAAATCACAAAAATAACTCAATAAAGTCCCAGAGTGCCAAGGCCATTAAGAAAATACCATAGTCAAGGAAGAAAGGAGGCCCGTAAAAGGAAGCAGGTTGTGACTTCTCACCCAACCGCGGGCTGTGGGTGGCTCTGCAATGGTCAGCGATGCCTTGGAAAGGTCAAGTGTAGTGGCTCAAGGGTCTAAATGTGCTTAATGAAGCAAGGAGCCCAAGTTATTTTGGGAGGAAAGAAAAATATGTTTTCTGAGTATTTTTCCTTTCCCCTAGCTTAGCACCACACCCACCTAGCCTTTCCAGTCATGTCACCTGTTTCAAAGTCTGTTTCTTTGGTCTCTTTCATTATTTCTTTTCCTTTAGAGAAAATTATATCCACTTAGCTCAAAACAAAGAACCCATCTGAGAACACTACATATGTGTGTGCTTTGTTTTTCACAGTGCTTCAAGCAAACCATCTGCTGGCATGCTAATTTATGATTACACAAGTTGCTCAGACAGGTATTTAATCAGTGAACGAGTGGATTAAGGCATAAATTTTAAAATAGAAACTCTGACACTTGGCTTCAGGAGAAAGGTTAACCCAGGAAGCTGGGCTCTTTGCTTCCCTGCGGCTCCAGCTCCATGGTGGAAAGGAACAGTGGATAACGTCAGCCCTTCTCAGATTCGCTCTGCTCAACTTCTCCCCTGCTGTGCCAGCTTTTAAATGCATGAAGGTTTGTTTTCAGAAATAAATCCTGCCTATTTCCCCTCTCCTTCCTTCTCCGTGCCATTACATTCCTTGAGGGTGATTTTTGGATTGCGTCTCTCAAGCTCCAGGTTACATGAACTTTGGTGTCACCTGGAAATGTTTTTAATTTCTCCCAGTATGGAGGGAACAGAGAAAAATGAATCGACTTCCTAAAACTTTACCTTTTGAATAGGGCATAACCAAATCAAATAGACCTGAGTCCTTCTAAGGATAAAACGGTCTCACCCTCACTCGGCCCCACGTTCTTAATAATGCATCTCTTCTGATTATCAATAACAATTTTTTTTGGACCATGTGGCAGATCCGTTTCTCTTGTTCGTCATATTTTTTCTCAATTAAAGATTCTAATGGCCATTGAAGCAAGACAAATTACCCTCATCATTTATGTCTATAAACCTCTGTGACTCTGAGCTTCAGAATTATAATGGGAAACAGAAATCGTGCCTTTGATTTTAAAAGCAGAAAGGTGGCACTGTGTTGCACTTCATAAACACACAGAGAATCGAGAAAACGGAAGAGACTCGAATGAAAAGCCCTCCAGTCAAAACCTCAGCCTTCAGCCACCCGTTCTATTTAAGAATTCTTAGAGTCAAGAAGTTCTTCTTTAAATCTAACCTACATCTATCATGCTTCAGTGAAAACCTACTCTGTCTGTGCCAGAAACAAAACAGCTGGTCACCATACCCAGCTTAATAACTCCTCATAATTCTGAAGTCTGTTATTAAGTCATTTTTTAGTCTCCTCTTCTTGAGGCTAAATAATCCCAAGTCTTTCAACTTATCCTTATAGGTTCAATTTTACAATCCTTTAATCATCATCAATGCTCTCTGCTAAACATTCTTAAGTTTTCCACATTGCTCTTATGTTTTGAAACCCAGCTCACCTTTGGAATTGCTTCTCGTTGTCTATAAAAACCCAGGCCTTTAGTGCATTACACACAACCCACAGAATGTACTCGAATAGGAAACCTACTGCTTTGTTTGGGTTCTTTTTGGTACAAACCTACTCCGGCGGCTCCTTCTCTAAGGAAAACATGTTCTTTGGGAACCAGTGTTCTCACTCCTATGCGTTCTTGCCCACCAGAGCTCTTCACGGCCTTTCTCAACCCACTTTCCCCAAACGATCCTGTTATACAATGAGTATCTAGCTAATCTGATCCACTTATTTAAACCAAGTTGTTAACCAAAAAAAGTCTTAAAATATGCTATGCCTTGCAGATAACATCTATGAAGGTCCTGTCCTCAAAGCCTTAACTCAAAGAAGAATCTCCGGCACCTTCTCTGGTGAGAATCACACGAGGGAGGTTGGGGTCAGTCGGGATGGACGTGGAGACTCCTTCTGTGCTGCTCAAACTGCACCACACCAGCCGTGCGTAGAACTGTGGGCAGCTTTGGGGTGTGTGATTCTAGTCAACTCTCTCTGCAACCTTCTCCAACCATATAGGCATCCCCTATGGCCTCTCTTCTATCGAATGAAATATTAGATTCCGACACTGACCGTGCCCTTCTCCTTGAAGCCTCTTCCCCACTCTTCCTAGAGCTGGCTCTGTCTCACCCTCAGGTCTCTGCTCTAATGGAACCTCTTTCCCTTCACACTCTAGAATAGGTTCCCAGCTGTCCCCCAATGCCCCATCCTTCTTTATTACTACATCAGTTCCCCTTACAACACTTGTCACAACTTGCAGTTAGATGCAATTATAGATAAAGGTTCGTTTGCCCACTTCTTGACTGTCTTGCCCACCGAATGGCTCCTCAAAGGCGGGGTCATGTCTGCTCTGCTTTGTATAACTGGCACTGGCTAACAGCACACACTCAATTTTTGAAGGAATAAATGTCTCCACTGCTGGAAATATTTACATTTTAAAACATATCTAGGGGGCGGGGGGGGGAGGGGGAATGGGATGAAGGCCATCAAAAGGTAGAGACTTCCGGTTATAAGATAAATAAGTACTAGGGATGTCATATACAACATGAGTGATCTAATTAACACTGCTGTCTATGATATATGAAAGCGGTTAAGAGTAAATCCTAAGAGTTCTCATCACAAGGAAAAAATATTTTTCCTATTTCTTTAATGTTGTACCTATAGGAGATGATGGATGTTGCCTAAACTTCCTGCGGTGATCATTTCATGATGTAGGTAAGCCAAACCATTATGCTGTACACCTTAAACACATTCAGTGCTATGAGTCCGTGATATCTCAATAAAACTGGAAGGGAAAAAACATCTCTGTCTTATAAAGGGCTCTGTCAGCTACTACAAATGGGGTTGGTATTTTGGGGGGTGGTATTTTTTTTTTTTTGCGGTACACGGGCCTCTCACTGCTGTGGCCTCTCCCGCTGCAGAGCACAGGCTCCGGACGCGTAGGCTCAGCGGCCATGGCTCACGGGCCCAGCCGCTCCGCAGCATGTGGGATCTTCCCGGACTGGGGCACGAACCTGTGTCCCCTGCATCGGCAGGCGGACTCTCAACCACTGCACCACCAGGGAAGCCCCTGGGGGAGTGGTATTTTTAGCAGTGGGACAGGGTGGTGGGAGGGAGGGAGGGAGGGAGGGAGGGAGGGAGGGATCCCACCCAGATCCGTCTGGTTTCATCATTCAGGCAGGGCCAGGGCCACGCCCTGCCCTACCCCGCCCCCCATCACAGAGACAGCTGCTGCCTCTTCCAAGGCTTTAACTGGAAACTGGTCGGTCCCATCCTCTTGCTTCTGCTCCTTAAAACAATTAATCTCGTGTCCAGTTATTCTCTCTCCTTTCGGCTTCAACATAGTCACGCCTCTTGTAGCATTCCCATCATCTTGCTGATGCTATGTCCTCATGGCTGAGTCCTTCACAGAAGAGCCGGCATTTAATTTCTATGATAATTTAATGAGTAATGAATATTATTTATTAATATCCAGGATGTATCACTGGCAGTGGAAATCTTCGGAGATGCGATTATGGACCTTTTTAAAATTTTCTTCTTTTGATTAATTTTTATTCTCTAGTTTTTCCACCATGTACTTGTCTGCATTTTCTACTTGAGTGATTTTTTTTTTAAGGTTAACCAGCTTTATTTCAATGGTATTCAAAGTGAGATTCTACTGAGGGTTAACTTACAAAACTTGTGTTCGTCACACAAAATTCGGTGTTTTCAGCTCTGTTCAACTTTCATCTTAATGAATTCAAGACTCATTCAACAAACATATAGATATTCACACACACACACACACACACACACACACACACATTTACCTATATATATATATGTCTTTCGTGTGTGAGGCCTTATACCTTGGGACTTGTTTCCTATACAGCAGGGCTACCACATCACCAGGCTTGCCTCTCAGGTAACACTACTTCATAACATCAACCAAGAATACCCTGGGCACGATACCAGGAGCTCCCACAACTTTAATGACGAAGCATCAGGGAGTCCGAGCAGTGAATAACTGAACAGGAAGAGACCTGGGCTCCTTGCCCACCTCCATAAATCATCTGCTGACTTGCAGACCAACATGCAGCAAATGAGTTTTCAAGTGCCCATGCCTCAGTTGACCCACCCATAAAATGCATAATGCATCCCTCAAAGGGATGTAAAGAGAATCAGTGAGGTAACAGTCTAAGCCTTTGGAACTCCTTGGCAGGAAGGCGCTACATAATTACTATTTGGTACTTAAGTTGCCCTTCGTGTGTGCCGAGTACTTTATGATCATTCCTTAGGAGTTACTCCCGGATATTCTGAAGTTGTCTTCATGTCTATTTCCACTAAAAGGATGAAGAAATTGAACTGGAGAGAAGTGTAGCGATTTGCTCAGTGTCACTAAGATGGCATTAAGGTCTCAGAAGAGGACTTTCCAGGTCCTCCAATACCCTCAACCACAGCTGAACCCACATCTTCAACACAAACTACCAATACAGATGAAATCCCCGTTAAACTGCTCTAAAATAGCCCTCATGGTACAAAAAAAATTGTAACTTGTTTTTGTAGAATAGAGTGAATGGCAAGGAGGTGAAACAGAAACCAAAGCTCTAGAATTAGTAACCCAGACTTCACAATCAGCCTTTTTTTTTTAAACACATCTATATTTCTCCTCACTTCCGGTATAATAGTGTTTCAGCACCTTCATAATCTCTCTGAAGGGCCCATATTTTTCTACAAATAATTTCCAGGACCAACCCTAAGGAGGCACAGAGCCCAGGTTAAATCACCCTGAGTTTTGCCCAGCAAAATACATACTGGCATTTTCACCCAAGTTGTAGCTCGTGAAAATTAGTGTCAAGAAGGTAAAGAATGAGAAGATGCACATCACACAGGGTACATATACAGTCCGAGGAGCCATGAAAAGGTGGAAAGTACCAGCTTGCTTGAGAGTCAGCTGACCTCTTCCCACCAGCCACTTCCTGCATAACTCCAAGGAGGCGTGCACAGAGCCAACGCTGGAGTCACCCCATCTACTTTGCTTACAGACATTACTACCCAAGACCATGGCCCTGGTTCTCCTGAACCATGCTCCTCTAGTCCACACATCTGTTTTCTCCCCCTGCTTCATCCAGTGACTCATGGACCTTCTTTCGCTAAATGAAGCATCTTTTGGCTCTGAGTCCTGTACTCTCACTAAAATGACAGAAGACGTGTGGACACAACATCTAAGAAGTGCCGCTCTGGTTGTTCAATGAGCAGCAGCCAGATGACCTCAGAGAGTCAAGTGCAGTGATGGAGTTCTTTACCATAAATTTGGATAGAAAGTTCCAGAGCACCACGGGCCCTGCCGAAGGCAAAACAGTGAAGTTGGGGGTTGAATTTCCTCTCCCTAAATGTCCCTTCCATTGACTCTGTCTGTGGGAACATTCCCTCCCACCACCTCTCCACCCACTGGCTCTGGACTTTTCAGAGCCCCTATTTCCCTTCATCCATCGTTCATGAAAGTATACCTGTCCTGGATTCCATTCCCTTAACTACTACTCCACTAACCTGATCATAATGGCCTGAAAGTCTCAGCCCAGAGAATGGCTAGGAGTGTGGCTCCCAGACTCCCTGTAGGGTGCCTCTCACACCATGTCACGCTGGCAGCCAGCAGCCACAACTGCTAACGTTTTCAGGAAAAAAAAACGGAGTTTACGACAAACAGGTTCTCGCTGAAGGAGCTACCAAAGGACCTACATCAAGAAAACTGAATCCAGAAGGAAGAACTGAGGTGCAAGAAGGAATGGTGAGCGAATAAATCGATAAACATACAGGTAAATATGAAATAAACAATTTAAATACTGATGATGACTAATTCGGGGAGCATAAAACAGATAAAAATATCAGACGGGGGGCTTCCCTGGTGGCACAGTGGTTGGAAGTCTGCCTGCCAATGCAGGGGACGCGGGTTTGTGCCCCGGTCCGGGAAGATCCCACATGCCGCGGAGCAGCTGGGCCCGTGAGCCATGGCCGCTGAGCCTGCGCGTCCGGAGCCTGTGCTACGCAACGGGAGACGCCACAACAGTGAGAGGCCTGCGTACCGCAAAAAAAAAAAAAAAAAAAAAAAAATCAGACAGGGACTTCCCTGGTGGTCCAGTGGCTAAGACTCCACGCTTCCACTGCAGTGGGCACAGGTTTAATCTTTGATTGGAGAACTAGGATCCCGCATGCCACGCCGCGTGGCCACAGGGAAAAAGAATCAGACAGCGACATTAGGAGAGACAGAGTCAAACTTACAGTTACCAAAGGGGAAAGGGGGGGATAAATTAGGAGTTTGGGATTAACTAATACACACCACTATATATAAAATAGATTACACAACAAGGACCCACTGTATAGCACAGGGAACTATACTCAATATCTTGCAGTAACCTGTAATGGAAAAGAATCTGAAAAAGAATATATATATATACATAACTGAATCACTTTGCTGTACACCAGAAACACTGTAAATCAACTATACTTCAATTAAAAAGGGAGAAAAATAAAACAAGATCTCCCTGACTCCAAAAAAAAAAGAGAGAGAGAGAGAGTGACTGCAGTTAAAAGTATGCTAAGGTTCTTCTATTATCCAAGAGGTAGACAGAGATTGTGGTGAGTTTTATTAAGACAGATATACACTTTAGAATAGTAATGATAATTACTAAAAGAAAAGAAAGAAATTGAATGATAATTTGCAAACCAGGAGAGGAAAAAAGCCGGCACATATCTAGAACAAAACTAGATGAGAAATACTCTTATTAAAGGGAAATGTTTGCAAAAGGGGGAAATATGGAAATATAAAAACCCAAACTCACAGCTTGAAATTATAAAATCCTGCACTCTTAGTAATACACCAGACCTGAAAAGCATCAGGAATCCACACTGCAACAGCTGACCTGCAGCAAAATTGCAACACTTGAACTTGGCAATGACTGCCTTCAAGGCTGGCCAAGGCCCTGCCTGCCCACCTGACTCTCTGTTTACTTCTAGTACACAGGACTTGGCTGATAACTCTCCCTTTATCTCCCCAAGACCGCTGCCAATAAAGGATTCAAGATGACTTGTTTTCTATCTTAATACAAATTTAAGTCTGAGTTACCTTTCTCAGAGGTGTCTGGATATAAGCCGTAATCCTGAATTTTAATGAAGTCCTTCTGTCTGCTAGCAAAGAGTCTCACTGCCAGTGCACAGCAGCAGAGAAATTTGGAGGGGAACGGGGAGCCCTTCCTTTGCTACGTAAGTACCACATCCCAAATACAGTCTCCTGCATATGACCTTGAATTAATATTTTCAATTTACGTGCTTTTTTATGCACTCCCTTAATTTCCAAGAGTTTCTCGAAAAACGTGAGCAATTATTTTCCATGCCTGCCTAAATAAAAACTGCTGAGATTTTATGTGAAGACCAAAGATAGGCTTTAGCTGACACCATAAAGTTGGGCTATAACATGCGAGGTAGGGACAAGTATGAATATGAAGAGCAACATAACATATCTTTTTTCTCTGTTATTTTTAAGTATTTCCCATTCTCCTCTGGTCCATCCCTTCCTGAAGCAAATGCTAGAGTACAAACAAAATAGAAGTAAGGTAGTTCTGTGATCTATTGGGAATTCTCTCTCTTGGGAAGGAAAATTCATCTTTTATAAAATAAACAAAGCCAAAAAATTTTGTCCTCTCTCTCAAGTCCCTAACACTGTTTTAAGAATGAATGATTTCTGACTTACAGTGAGATATAAACCGGTGACACACTTGGAGCCAGGCTGTGTGTGTTTTGAGAGCATATATCGCTCGAAAACCTGCTATGCTGTATTTAGTTACAAGTAAATATACCAACTGGAACTGTGTCTGTGGACAAGGTGTTCTTACTGGGAAAGCCACACTCCTTGTGAACACACGGCCGATACACTGAGAAAGCACTTTTGGAACTGGGAAGCCAGGGGAGAGTGCAAAGGAGGGACACGAGCATGTTTTAACGGCTGCGACAATTTGCCATGAAAGGATGTGAAGGCCCGGCTCCTTGCTGCAGCATGCCATGTGCTGCTGAATTCAATTACTGCCATGCCGTCTGCGAGCAAAGGAATGTGTAAACAGGCCATATAGCCTTGCATCAGTTCCACAGAATGTTGCACAACCCAAAATGCCTCTCGATGTGTCATTTCCTTCTTGGCCATCTTCCCAGCCCCTGACAGTCAGTCAACAGAAAAAAATAGTACTGAAAGAGATTTAAAAAGGCTCTTCTCAAGAATACATTCCACCAACCACCAGACTTAACCTCCACCAGCGCTTCTGACTCTCCCTCACCACCCTCCTTAAGGAAAGGGGGAAAGGGAACAGTTTTTTAAAACTGTGATTATTCTCTTAAGTCAAAGATGTTCAACAAGACTTCCCTGGTGGCGCAGTGGTTAAGAATCCACCTGCCAATGCAGGGGACATGGGTTCGAGCCCTGGTCCAGGAAGATTCCCACAGGCCGCGGAGCAACTAAGCCCGTGCACTACAACTACTGAGCCTGTGCTCTAGAGCCCACGAGCCACAACTACTGAACCCGCATGCCACAACTACTGAAGCCCGTGCACCTAGAGCCCATGCTCCACAACAAGAGAAGCCACTGCAGCGAGAAGCCCACGCACCCCAGGGAAGAGTGGCCCCGGCTCGATGCAACCAGAGAAAGCCCGCATGCAGCAACAAAGATCCAACACAGCCAAAAATAAATAAATAAATAAATAAATTTATTTTTAAAAAAATGTTCAACGATGTTTTGTATACTAGCGACTAAAGGATGAATATTTATGACCATCAAACTGCTGCTTGTGTTTGCTGACTTGTAAATATCAAACATGACATGTACCCATCATGTCCATTCCTTGGGCACTTCAGAGACAGGGAAGAACCACTGGAAGTCTGCAAGTCAAGAAGTGAAGGGCTTTTTTGCAGCAACATGGATGAACTTGGAGGGCATTATGCAAAATGAAATAAGTCAGACAGAGAAAGACAAATACTGTATGATATCACTTATATGTGGAATCTAAAAAATACAACAAACTAGTGAATAAAACAAAAAAGAAGCCGACTCACAGATATACAAGACAAACTAATGGTTACCAGTGGGAAAAGGGAAGAGGGGAGGGACAATATAGGGGTAGGGGAAAAAGAAAAGGGTTATTATGGGATTATATGAAATCATGTGTGTGAAACTTTTGAAAACTGTAAAGCACTATAGAATTTAAAGAATCTTTCATTAAAAAAAAAAATTGGGGCCTCCCTGGTGGCGCAGTGGTTGAGAGTCCGCCTGCCGATGCAGGGGACACGGGTTCGTGCCCCGGTCCGGGAGGATCCCACATGCCGCGGAGCGGCTGGGCCCGTGAGCCATGGCCGCTGAGCCTGCGCGTCCGGAGCCTGTGCTCCGCAACAGGAGAGGCCCGCGTACCGGAAAAAAAAAAAAAAAAATTGTTTCCCCGTTAAAAAAGAGTTAAAGGCTTTTCTACTAATACTTTCCACCAAAGACTAAAATTCAGGTCTGTGGCCTCAGGAATATGTTACGAGGCTTAGCAATAGCAAGGGTATCTCAAATTGTCTCCACAGACAGCAAGGATGTGAACGCAAGAACTGTGTCCAGATGTATCGAATAGCTTTAAAACAATTCGGCTGTCCCTCCATCCAACACACTTTACATGCCCCCCATTTTCTTTCACAGGTGACCAAGCTTTATATCAGCATCCACCATGGATAAATAAGGACAGGTCATGGGCCAGCCATCATCAAAAGCCTATTCCTTCACCCAACTAGGATGAAGAGTAGCGGAGGATAAAAGCCGGCTGCCGCTGACACCATCTGCAATCAGGCAGAGAAAATGCCAGGCTCGCCATTCTCGCCACCCTTCACGGGACTGGAGGTGATCCAGTCTCAGAACTGGGTGGAACAGCACAGGAGAAAAATGAGACGATTCTGTGCCCAGACCACTCTGTTTTGATTACATCTGTTACCTTCAGTTTATAAGGTAAAATGTCTGCAACTGGAAGTGCCCAAGAAGATGGAAAAATAAAATGTTCTCTAAAGAATTAAAAATGTGCTGATGAACTGGACACAGGTGAGAAGGAACAAGCAGGGAAAAGAAAACAGTTTGGCTGCAGGACACAAGCCTGACAAGCTGGGTGAAGCAGGGTGCTGACGCAGCTCTAGAAACACACATATACCCTGCACGTCCAGAGAAGCTCTCACTCACCTAAGCGCCAGCCCTACTGAAATCACAAGCGGAGCCAAGCAGAGCACTGCTGCAGCCATTCGCTCCAAGCCTACAGGAAGGGAGCCGGATGTTGGGAAAGAAAAGGTGGGGCTTCCCCCTTCGCCCACCAGGTCAGGACAGGTAGCTGGCCAGCAGTGACCGGGAGTGTCCCAGCAGTAAGGACACAGGTGATGGCTCTGGCCTCTCCCTGAGAGAAACTATTAACTATGATTTACTTCCCTGGGGCACAACACACAAAAGCTATTAGAAACCCATCCATGTGTGTTAGGTATCAGGTTTGCAGGTGTGCTGGCAAGTGAGACTTTTCAGTGCTGGGTGATGTGGAATACAAAGCCTCCAGGCTTGCTTATTGGAAGAGTCATAAGACACTCTGGCTACAGACTTGCCATGTTGCCAAGCAAGGCTAATAACCTCTTTATGTTCAGAGATCTAATGTTCTTCTCAAATAAGAGTATTGATCTGGCTTGGCTTGCTACTGACCTGTTAATACCAAGCACCACAAGGTAACACCCACCCTTAATTCATCTGGTAATTACCAAACTGGTCCAATTCAGAGTGAAGCTACTATCACTGAAACTTGGAGTCACCTTGTAGAACTTTAAATGTCTCCCAGATTAAAAAGTCAAGAGATCGGGCTTCCCCGATGGCTCAGTGGTTGAGAGTCCGCCTGCCGATGCAGGGGACACGGGTTCGTGCCCTGGTCCGGGAGGATCCCACGTGCCGCACAGCGGCTGGGCCTGTGAGCCATGGCCACTGAGCCTGCGCGTCCAGAGCCTGTGCTCCGCAGCGGGAGAGGCCACAGCGGTGGGAGGCCCGTGTGCCACAAAAGACAAAAGAAACAAACAAAAAAAAACCCCCAAAAAGTCAAGAGATCTTTTCAGGAGATGGTACCTCAAAAAGTTATTTCTCCTGTTGCAACCATGACATTTCCCATCTAAGCACTGATGGAAGTTGGTGATATTGGTGGTCCAGTGAACCACTGCCCCCATCATTAATATCCTTGTGGGGTTACCCACCCCACCTTGAGGCTAGGCTGCACCTGTATGTTGCTTTAACCAACAGAATGTGGAGGAAGTAACTCCATAGTAGTTCTGAGCCTTAAGAAGCCTTACGAAGACCTGAAAGCTCACACTTTTGCACCTGAGGGAGACCTGAGCTGCCACATAGGAAGTCAGACTCTGCTAGAGAAGCCGCACGGAGAGGGCGAGGCTCTGGGACTACAGGAGAGAGAGAAAGGCCCAGCTGTCCCCTTATTCCGCCAGGCCCAACCTTCCAGCCATCCCACCAAGGCACCAGACATAGCAATGAGGCCATCATGCACGTTCCAGCACTAGCCACCATGTTACTGCAGACACAAGAAAGACGCCAAACAAGACCACAGGAAACCCATCCAGATGAACCCCAGTCAACCCATAGAGTCGTGAGAAATAATAAACCGGTTGCTGTTTTAAGCCATTATGGGGACTTCCCTGGCGGTCCAATGGTTAGGACTCCGTGCTTTCATTGCCGAGGGCCCAGGTTCGATCCCTGGTCGGGGAACTAAGACCCCACAGGTGGCACGGTGCAGACAAAAAAAAAAAGTAAGAACCATTATGTTTGGGGATGGTTTGTTATTTAGCAATAGATAACTGACAAAGCAGCAAGAGAATGAAAAGGCTTCTGACGGTGTAAGGTGATTTACTTTTTCCATCCTCTGCACAGCCAATAATACCCTTCCCATCAGTCCTCTTCCCTAACTCAGAACCACTGCAATAGAACATGACACTGCTGAGCAAGACTTCACCTTCCTGGAGACATTCTTTCAATCAGACTGCAGCTGGAACCAAGTGCATACAAGGAACAAAGGATCCTAATAGAAACTGATGCTTAAAAGAGGTATCCAAACGCATTACTGTTGCCGCTGCGCTCCACTGACTTCTGCTGGCGAACATACGGCAGTACCTCTTCAGAGCTAACTTGCCAACAGGAGGTCAAAACGCCTTGCCTAAACACAAGACTTACAAATTTGGGATCTTAAGTATGCTGTCATGTCTTAAAATGATAAGCTGGCAAAGAAAATCAATGGCATTTTGTAAAGATGTGCACCTTCTCATGTTTACGCTACTTAAGATGAAGGTTCTAATAAGTCATCGGCTATGTTCCTTTAAAGGGAAGTTTTATAACTGAGATGAATCACAACTGCAAAAGATCAAAGTTAAAAAACATCAATGATGCCATGGGGTACTTTTTAATCTTGTAATGAGTGATGATCATGTGCTCTTATGAAGTTAGTCCAACTGCCAACGCCAGATGTGTATATTAAGAAAAGGAGTTGTTTGTGATGTGACAGCACCAGTTCAGCTGCCAGAGACAGAAAACATAGAAGGATGAAACCTTTCTGATTTTTGAGTGAAAAGCAAGTCTTGGCAGATGTGCTGATAAGCAGGGCCTCCGAGGAGGGGTACTAGTGCCAGAGCATCCTCTCTTGGACTTTGCTGCAAATAAATTGTTTATCATCAGTTCTGTACAGCTGTCCTCAGGCAGCACGAATACCTGCTCAAGCACAATTTATGGCACTTATTAGTGTTATTTACTGATGAGCAGAAATTAGTAAAGCCATCCGCAAGAAAAAAAAATGTTCCCCTAGAGAACAGAATCTAGATGGTATCTATTTCCTGGAAGCGTACGCTAAGCAAAACTACAGCAAACTTCTGACACTGAAATTGATGTAATAACAGCTCATGCTTAATTAGCACTTACTACACGATAGTCACTGGGCTGTGCATTTTACATACATGACATCACTGAACATCTCTGCAGCAACTGACGAGAAAGATACTATTCTTCTTCTTCTCACTAACTATTATGATTATTCTCACTTTAACAGAGGAAACTGAAGCAAAGAGAACTTAGGTAACTTGCCTACCACCACACAACTGGTAAACAGCGAAGCTGGGCTTTCAGTCCAGACAGCCTGACACAAGAGCCCACACCCTTAATCACTATGTTATTGCTGAGTAAAGACCCAGCCACTTAACGCAGAACTTGTCCTTGTTCAAACAGCTCATCTACCAGAAGTAGCCTGTTCAATATATACTATGGTCTTCCAAAGAAGGACTGAAATTCCATTAACAGAAATCAAGAGCACGAAACACTCAACCCCTTCAAATCACTGCAGCAATAAACAGGTGTACATTCTTTCGATGACAACCACTACTTAAAGAATTAAAATTTTGTGGGAGAAGATGCTAAAACAATTGCATTCATTGTCTTTTTTTCTCCCCTGAGGAAAGCCTTTTTCTGAAGTCCTTCTCTGTTAACGGTCGAAAAAATAAGCCACTTTGAAGTCTAGAGCAGTGATTGGCAAACCACAACTTGTGTGTCAAATCTCACCCACCACCTGTTTTTGTAAGTAAAGTTTTATTGAAACACAGCCATAACCATCCATTTATGTATTGGTGAAGGCTGCTTTTTTTTTTTTTTTTTTTCTGCGGTACGTGGGCCTCTCACTGTTGTGGCCTCTCCCGTTGCAGAGCACAGGCCCCGGATGCACAGGCTCAGCGGCCATGGCTCACGGGTCCAGCCGCTCCGCGGCATGTGGGATCTTCCCGGACCGGGGCACGAACCCGTGTCCCCTGCATCGGCAGGCGGACTCTCAACCACTGCGCCACCAGGGAAGCCCGAAGGCTGCTTTTGAGTTACATTGGCAGAGCTGAGTACCTGTGACAGAGATCGTATGGCCCAAAGGGTTGAAATCATTTACTATCTGGCACTTTACAGAAAAAGTTTGCCAACCCATGTTCTAGAGGATTCTCCATTTACCATCACATACACGAAAACCAGTCAAAATCCTATCATACTCACAGTTGAAGGAAGTTGAAAATCCTGGGCATTTTCCACACCTGGGAGTCTCAAAATTAAAGAACAATATTGAGATGAGAGCTATACTTACAAACATTCAGTGCCCAGATGGCCAAGAGCAGGGCAGAAGGAAATAATCCAGTACAGAGAACCCAGGTTGTAGGATTAAAATGTTACTGATGCCAGACCCTTCGTTACATCCAGACACTGAGTTTGACCAGTCACCTTGTGACGTCAGACAAATGACATCACATTTCCACAGATATTTCTGGATCATGAGCAATGTTACTCAGGCTGACCTAGGGTGATGGTCTGCCACCCGACTTCTGTATCTGCTTCCCCCTCCCACCCTCAGCAGCACCCAGGTCACACAAGTACCAGCCGCCCCCTCCACCCGTGACCCTCATTGCTTTCAGAGCACTTCTCTGCCTTCACAGGGCAGTGAACCTAGCAACTATTAATTCTTCCAACAACCTCTTGGGAATGAGGTAATACTACCCTCGCTTGAAAGAGAAGTGACTTTCCCAAAGCTATTGTTCCTCCCTTTTGTCACCACTTTCAGAATGAGGCAGCACCCACCTTTCCCCGCTTCCTCTCCCAACCATCAACTCTGAGCACCAACCCGTGAACATCTGGACACACACACGCACACAAACATATACACACACACAATGATGGTTTTTCCAAGAACTGAGAAAAGCAGCTGAGATCAGCAGGAAACATCTTTACAAGACAAGTATTAGTCGTGTTAAATGTTAAAAGACTACCATCCTGCTTTATGCATTACTAAGAGGGATGTCCCTGCCTTTCCAGGAACGCAGGGGCTAATTAGATTAAATGCTAGAAGATGTCTTCCATCCTAAGGCATCGTCCCAGATGGATGGCAGTCCAGAAAAGTCAGACAAAACCCCAAACCAGGCCAGACGGCCCTGCGCTGATCGATTCACCTGCACTGCATGACCACTAGCCCTGACAACCAGAGACTTGGGGCGACCAGAGACGTGTGTGTGGCCACAGCCTAATGGGACATTCTCAAACTGAGCAGACAGGTCCAGCACTCCCAACGTTGGAAAATCTAGAAGAACGCCATACACATGAAAGGCGGAGAAAAGAAAAACCTCAAAGACTGGCTTTTGAGGCAGGAAACCTCCCTAGTTCAGGCAAGCAGTCAGCCTTCGTGAGATGAAACAGCGGCCAGAGGAGCGGAAGGCAACACGTGTTCCCACCGCTCAAGGACAGGCTGCCAGGGGTAGAGGCAAAACTTCACCAGCCCTTTGCTCTCGGTTTTAGGGGAAGAAGAGCTATGCCACTCTCACTGCCTAGGTAGGTGTATTGTTATATAACAAATATTTCTGCCAGCTGTCCCTCCACCACAAACCAAATTAAACTCTCCAAACACAATGGCTAGGCCTCCGATGAATTCACTCATCAAAGGCAGAGTTCTGTATGATGTTTCCACTGGCATAGAATTTTTAATGTTGTATATATCAAATAGTCTTTAATCCTTAAATATATTTAAATACTACTCTGGTGAGTATGTTCAAATTAGTTATGGGGGCGGGGCAGGGAAGGCAAACCTGTTTTAATTTAGGTTTAGGAGGAAAATGATATTAGCCCAAATGGATTGTGTGCACTGCCTTAAAATGATGCTGGTTCAACCTTCTAGATGTCTCAGGAGACAAATAAATCAAGGTGGATTTAAACCTGGCCTGACTCTGTTAAAGAAACTACCTGTGGCAATTACTAGAACAAGACCAAACAACAGTGTTGTAACAATCAAGCAAGTTATCCTTTGCAAATAAATTCTTTGTAATTAGGCGGTGTGCTCTTTATAAAGGGAACTGAGTGTAAAAAGTTAAAACACATTCTTAGACCATGGGAAACACACGCAAATGCTTTTTGACTAAGCTCAGGATTTTTCAATGTATTGTTTTCTTCCTCAGCTCTCGTGGATCTGTTCTGCCTTGTCTATTGTGCCCAGTGGATGAACAGAATTTTTAGTAAAAAATTACAGCGACGGAAAGTCACGAAGTTATGTAGGGCTTAGCAATTTTGCGGCAAAGGTGAAAAGTGTAATTTGATTTTCTACTAACTGTGAAGTTCTCCTAATTGTCCCTCATAAAAAGATATGCAGATAGCAAACTTGGCAAAGAAACTATGTGAAAGTAGCACTAACTTATTTGGGATAAATTCCTCACAGGGTCTCTGTAAACTCTATTCCCATTTCCAGTAGGAAGGCAAGCACTTACTTCTGGGTTCCCGGGGTCCATCCACTGTAACTTTAATAGCTCTGTGGTAGGTGGCGACTTGAGGAGGATTTGTGAAGACAGTTATGGTCAAGGTGAAACTCTTGCCTGCAGATAGAAAAGGGGAAAATCAACAGTGAATATAAAAAGACAGTACTGATGACAAAAATAGCAGTACAGATGTCCAAACTGCATTTAAGCATCGCTGAAGAGGGAACAAAACAACAAGGGTCAGGACTCCTTATTCTAATGAGAAACCCTCTGATGGCCACCTCAGGGAGTTGCCAGGCTCACTGAGTGCTAAGATCATCATCTTCACGGCAGTCCTGTGCAAGGAGGCTCCAATTCCAAAAAGCGGCTCAGTAGCGAGAGCCGTAATGAAAACAAAAACTGGACCTCTTGAAGAGGGTTCTCTTTCCCTTCAGTTTTCTCCAACATCAGGAACACATCCAAGCAGAAAATTTTAGAAGTCTTTATTTAGGATTAGGTCATGACCCCGTGAGAGAACAATAGTAAATCACTGTTGATTATGCTATTGACTTCACATGGCTTTAGCATTTCATTTGCTTAACTGCACTACAGTGAGAAGATGAAAGAGGAAGGTTCTTATGGGAATCATTTTAACAGGAGCCAGTGTCTCCCGTCCTGGCCTTAATGTGCCTGTGGTATGATGATTTCATCATTACTGGAACAAAGTTTTTTTCCTCCCTGCCCACCCCTTCCTTAACATACATCCTCACTCAGCAGCAATCTTGAAATGACTCCCTGACAGTGACTTATTTTTGGCTAAATATACATGACACCTCCCAATGTAAATATGAATACTTGCTTTTAGAGGAGGGTGTACTTCATCGAAATATTACATCTGATGTTTCAAATTAATGAACTAAAGGTGATGAACAGAGGTTGGGGGGAAGACGGCGCGGGGTGGGGGGGGTGATGGGGGGGGAGTTTAGGAGCAGATTTGGATGTTTGCTTTCTCCAGAAGAAGATACCAGACTCTGTTACCCAGACTCACTGACAGTTGTAATCAGTTAGATTTGCAACGGTTAGTCATGTCAGATAGTCAAAACTGCAAACTGTTACAAGACAGGAAGAGGTGGGCGTGAAGCAGTGACTCAATAAAACATTCAGCAATCTCAGGCCAGAGCATTCATTTAGCCTGCTCCTGGGACAGATCTTTAAAAAGCTCATTTCGTTTTGCTTTGTTTTTTGGTCAGAGACTGTTTTTCCCTTTACTGAAAGCAGAGGCTATGAAATCAAAACACAAATCTTAAACAATATGTAGCAATGCAAAGTTTAATGCAATCTTTTCAAAGCTTAATATGGAACAGGTTATATACAAGGCTTAATGTGGAACAGGTCTTTGGCTGTCAAGTCTAGTGAATGGGTTTTCTTTTCAACCCAGACCACGTAAGTTCCTAAAAAATGTTTAAGACCCATATCATTTGTTACTCTGTATATATAGCTTTAAGTCTCTTTGGCTATACTTTGGCCGAGAAAAAAAAAAAATAGGAAAGAGAGAGATGCAGGGGGAGGGGGTACAGGGAAAATGAATATTGATTAGAAACCTATTAAGTGCCAGTCGCTTCATAGACATTATCTCATTTAATACTACCCAGTAAGGTTTATCACCCCCACTTCACAAATGAGGAAACCGAAGCCCAGAGAGAGTATTGGTAATTTAACCACACAACTAATAAGTGGAAAAAATCAGAACCTGAACCCAGGTCTTCCAGACCCTAAAATTAATGCTCTTCCTTTTAACTTTGTCAGAGAACATTTTTAGAAATTAATAGGTAATTTATTGTGACATGTGTCCCAAATAGCTCTATCAGACCAAGAAGCAAATATAAATCTAGTGATGTAGTATGTCAGCCACAATGATGAAATCATCTATTCTTAAAGTGTCACTGATATATCGTATTTCATTATTATATATTGAATGTTACATGGATTTAAGTAATTTAATTGTCTGGTTGGGGAACAGAGGATTTATTATAAACATTAAGACTAACCAGAAGAATAAGGCAGCCAGGAGTCTAAACTAGTCACAGAAAACTGAAAGTCTACAGAAATGGAGATTAGAACGTTGAACAGGAGGCCACTGGATTCAGATCAGGACCTTAAAACAATGGGAAGTTCTGGAGGAGTGAATGGGCTGAACCCCTAGATTGAAAGTTAATTTGCATGAAACCGTAAAAAGATCCCTTCTGGGTTGGATCAACCGTCTGTGAGTCAGGATCGCATTTCTAACAGTGGCTTTGAGGGCAGTGCTTGGAAGACACTTGTCATCTGTGGCACAAATCTTCATAAATCAAGGATGTACGCATCTCAATTGTCCTTAATGACCCTAAATAACCTGCTAGAGACACTGCCCATGAGTTTATATAAACCGGTTCTAATAGTATTGCTGTTTGAGACTTTTACAACGCACTTAGGATATTAAAAGGCATCGATGCTTCTCCCAAATTCAGAGGAACACCTTAGGTAGGAACAAAAGCCAAATATAAAATTCACCCTCCAAGATAAAGCACCTAAATGTTCAAAACAGAACCAGTTTTCTATAAAGACCTCTTTTAAAAAGAGGTGGGTTTGGGGGAAAGGAAACAAGTATTTGAGTCCGACGGCGGTCTCCTAAAATCCAATCCTAAGGATCAAGACGTACTTTAACAACTAAAACAAAAACCAAGGAGGTTCCTTCCACTTCTCATTGCCCCTTCAGAAGGAACATGAACGTAACGTTCAAGAAACTTCCACCCAACTAGGTAATTTGTTCTTCCCCCTATAAACAGTGATACATTTCGTAAGTCAAATGTTTATATGTATATTCATGACTTCCTTAAATTAAAAAAAAAATTCCAAATCCCATTGTTTATTACTTTCCATAATAAGCGATAAAAATGCAGGCTCTTAAGACAACTAATTGTAGCATCCTTGGCTTCATCTAGGAACTAGTTCTGCAATGTGTCCTCAAGTCATATATTTTCTGAGATACACATAGGAACTGTCATTGAAAGACAATTCCAACCTAGCCCAAGGGGCTGTCAGAAATTGTCGGGAAAGTTAAGATTATAAGCAGGGATTGTATCCTAAATTGACAAGTACTATGCTCTGTCCACTGCAGGTGCTTAGAAGTGCTTGTAAATTAAAAGCAACATGCTTGATGTCAAAAGCGAGGAAACACACCAAGAAAACGTAAGGACCAAAGTCACTTTAAATACTTCTGTTTAAAATATAAAGGAGAAAAAAGGAAAAGACAATTTAAAAATATAAGCCACTCCTCACTTAATGCAAGTTTCACCGATGCTCTACTTTTATTCCAAAGTACTTCATAAAAGTTGTGGTCACTGGATAACCCATAATGCCAGAGTAAATAGTGATGTGACTCCCTTATAAATCAAAAACTGCTTTGCAATTTCTGAGAGTTTATATTTCTACCAGTGAAAAAAATTGTACCATTTGAGGAACTTGGTGTTTTTTTATTTTTTAATGCTACTGAAATAGAAAATTTAAATAGCTGGGGAAAAAATACAATGGTAGCAGCACGTTGACCCACACTTAAAAACCTGAGAGAAATGTAGAAGTGTGAAAATCAAAGAGGAAGCTGGAAAAAGTCTGTTAGAAAGCAGGTCAGGTACACGGGCAGGTTAAAGGGTTTCCTGCCACTGAAGAACTGACCCATTTTTTTTTTCAAAGAGTGGTATCTCTTGTCAGTATTCTCTGTCCTTTTTTCCTCTTCATTTCAGCTTGATATTACTGTTTCCTTTCATATAATGTTAATGTCATGATATAAAAATCTATTATTAGTGATAAATCAATTTTTCTTTCTCTCTCCACCCGCTCCCCCCACCCCCAATCTAAGTCTCGAAGACAAGTCTGGACCAATTTCTCCATCCTGCCTCTGGCAGCAAACTGTAGCATTTCAGATCCTCCACCAAGTCCCGGCTGCTTCAAAGGAAAAATCCTACTTTCTTCAGTTAAGATCATAAGAAATATAGGGGGAGGGGGTCAGCTCTGTTTGGACATAATTACACTTCATCAAAAGAAGCTTTCTTCATCTTCCATGCGTGAAAAGTCTGCAAGCAGTTAAGTCTGTCTTTTTTTTTTAAATATAAAAATTGCTATTTGGGAAACCAGCCAAAACTCAGAAAGCCAATATAGTAAAACAGTGCACACCCTTTGTTTCTCTTTGAAGTTTCTTAAATAAATATGTTGAGGGTTTACAAAGTACACTATCACTTTGCCATAGTTTCTACTCAAATTGATCAGAGAAAAGTTATAGAGCATCTATACAATACAAAAGCAAGATAAATGAAAACACTAGTTTTTATCTGTAAAATGAAGTATAGCGCCCAGTCTTTTAAATACTAAAATGCATTACTCTAGTTCAAAACAAAGTAATATTACATAAGGAGAAAGATGCAACTCAGAGCATACAGGTACATCATCGTGTTCAAATTTTTCTTGATTCTTACTAGAAAAAAGAAATTTTAATTGTACTGTGGACCTGCACCAGTAACTGAGAAAAAAAAATGAATACACACACATACACACTTCACACCTCATCAGTCAACAGTGAGACAGAATGCGTCTTTTTTTTTCTTTTAATGAAAGTGAACTAAACCTGATGCTGAGATAACCCCTTGAGTTTTGATTCTACCAGAGGCTCTGAGCCTCATTTTATTTCAAACCTTTCAGTAACAGTATCTCATTAGCATGCATCATTTTTTTTTTAAGTTAAAAAGTACAACTTCTTGGCCCTGTTCCTAGAAAGTACACTAAAACTACTCATCGGAAACAGCCTTGCCTGAACTTCCCTTATCAAGTTTTTACAATGGTAATAATTTGACATCTGATCCAAACTAAAGGGCAATTATTGGACATGGTTTAAAAATTGATGCTTCTTATTTCCTAATTCAAACCTGGGTTGAAGTCACCCCATAGGTCTTTATAATTTATTTCACCCCAGTCCTAAAGTGGTCTATTTTCTCTCTTCTCATCGAAATACTTAACATGGAAATATTAGATTCAATCAATAAATAAAGGAACATAATGCTTCTAATGAATGACGATTAAAAGTCTCTCTATAGAATAAGTAAATAAAAGCCAAATATTGGTTTTCTCTGAGACTTTTTTAAGAACATTAACCGCATTTATAAAACAGCTATAAAAACCCTAAAAGGGATTATTTTCTGTTTTATGATCTTTTGATGGATTCCTAATAGTTGAATGGGGGTGTGGATGGTGGAAACTCTTAAATAATGTACGAATATTTAGAGTCCTGATCTTTCATCTACACAGTCATACTAACATAAGTAACACCTTATTCACTTATTCGAATGAAAAGCCTTCTGTAAAAAACCATGATTTTTAAATAGGTTCTTATAGAAGTAAATTAAATCCTACAGAGGAAACATATGTGATAAGTGAAGAGCATTATGCTTGCTGTCCTTGCTACAACTTTGAGCAAAACTGATATTATCAGGAAATTGATCCAATGCATTCCCTTTTCTTTGCCCTTTGCCACTGAATGTACTGTTACTTGGCTCCTGTAACTCAGAACTTGAACCTCCAACTGTTCCTCCCTCCACCTTATATGCTCACACCCAGTGAAATTAGGAACTGGTTCTTCTGAAAACACTGTTTGAATTTTCAATATCATAAAACAAATGAAAAAGGCCTGAGTACTCACTAAAACACTCAACCTCATCTGGACGTATTTAAAGAAAACCTTTAGTAATTCTATTCGGTAGAAGGTACTGATTTGAATACAGACAGGCCTACATTTCATCAGAGGATCCTAATGTGTTTATTCCATTATCCATATTAAAAATCAGAGACCTACCTCGTCCACTCCGGCCCACAAATCTCAGATCGTTGAACCTTGCTACTTGGTTTTTCATAACAGCAGAGGCATTTCGGAGCTCAGCAGAATAATTTTCATCATTACCCGCCATGACGGTAACCACAGTCCCATCTGGTACCTCTCCGAGGGCTACCACCTACATAAAACAGGAAACACAGCAACAATAATGGCACATCAGAAAAGCTTAAACACTGAGAATACAGTCTCATGGTAAATGATGCATCTTATCAGGACTTAGTGCTCTAGTCCCATAATGGCAGACAGGAATGAGGCATCTGCATATGCGTTCGGATGCCACTTCAAAGAGACCAGTGTTTCAGGGTCCACCCATTCCAAAGGCAGGCAAAAGTTTCCTTCATTTGTTGTTGGATTCTTCACAGAATGCATGTACATTTTTATTAAATCCCCATGTTAAGTTGTCCATAGGAATTATGCCACAGAAGGAAAGCTGATGGCCCATCTGCAGATTGCATCGTACATAGTAAGGCACCGCCTGTCTGCAGCCTGGAGCGCCCTGAGGTGTGGTCTCATCCAGATCACAGGCCAAAAAAAAAAAAAAAAGGAAGTCTGGTCAGCTTTATGGGAGAAGATATTCAGGGGAAACCTTACAGTTACTGACTACAGGGAAGACTAAATGTAGTGTGGTATCCAGAAGTACATTTCATCTCCTTACTTTGAGCTAGATATTCAGCTTTCAATCACACTGCAAAGAACTACGGAACGCCCACTCTGCAGTGGGACCCATGGAATATACAAAGCCATCAAGAAGCCTAAAGTCTAGGTACAGGATAAAGATATATAAGAGGCTGAAAATGACCACCGACAAATGACTGGTATAGACAGAAAATACACCCGTAGCCAAACTTCTGTCTTGTCCCATCTGCCGTCTTGGAATGACACGCTTGCCTCCTTAATCTTCAACAATTAACCTGCAGCCGATTAACTTGGGCAAGTCAGGATCCAGAATAATCAGTCTTTCAGTCTAATAAACATTTTCACTGCTGCAAGGCATGGATCACACTCCAGGGTCGGCTAACTTGCAAATTGGTGCCTCTGATTAACATGGAGCCCGGAAGGGAAGGCCGGTGCAGAGTCTTTGCTGTCATATATAAAACACACTATTCTTAATCCATGAATTAAGGCCTTGCTCCTTGATAACATCCTTTCTCTCAACTAACTTCCAGGATCCTATAATATTCAGATGAGTTCCATCTCTTGCTCGTTCGGCTTCCAGATGCCCATGTGGTGACTAAGCCACAGCTCTGGCTACAGTAGCCCCACTACCCTCCAATGACAATATCCATGTGTGCTTGCCTGTCTGGCAAATATTACCCTCATCCTTCTGCTACTCCCTCTTTTGTCAAGATGTCCATAAGGCAAACCAAAGCATTTAATTCCATGCTCCCAATACAATTTGTACGTAACTCTCATTAAAGCAGATTCTTTACAATGTGATGAAACAGACATTATCACTACGCTTTAGAGCTGCATTTCCCTCACCCTTGAACCCTACCCTAGCACCCCTCCACTATACCCTCTGCTCAAGCCAGGGAAACAACCAAACAAACAAACGTGTCAATATTTTTTTCACCCTTACTGTTCTCTTAGGCTGTTCCATTCCTTCTTTAGCACTTTGTTATTCAGTTTAAAACCTTAAAGCCGTCCTTAAATTACAGAAACCACTTCCTGAGCATCCCACTGGACTCAAATGATCCTCATTTCAAAGTATGTATAGGAATGACCCATCTGCTCCTTGATATGCTAGCCCAAAGCTATGAGACTCCCTCTTAGGAGCCCAGATTATATTAGACTAGAAATTACACAAGGCAAGGGCCTTCATCTGTCTTGTTCACCACTATACACCCAGCTCCCAAAACAGTGCCTGGCACAGAGTAAGTGTTTGATAAATATTTTTGAAATAAATAAATGAAAGAGCTCCACAAAGAGCACCACTTCCCACTGCCAACAGTCCATGAGAGAACCAGTTAAAGGTTGAGTCAGCATCCCCAGCTAGCAGCAATATGCCCTTGCTCCAAACCAGTTTTCTGACAACTTTTTCCATCCCAGAAGAGAGGGACTCATGCCCACTATCCTTTACCCGGAATATACGGTTACTCTATTCAATCTGAGAAGTCTCCCAGGTCAAGGGTAAATCCCTTGAGAACATGACTTCCTTCCTGCATACTTGACCTAGGGCCTCAAGTGGCTGCTGAACACAGGTAACGCTGTACACCCCTGATAGGGGCAATGTACTTTTCAACTTTTTGAATTCACAAGGCCAAAAATGTGCACATTTGAAAAATACTGAAATACTGAAAAAACTGACTGTCTGCCAGTATTCATCTGAATGTTTGACATTTTTTACGCTCAGCATATTGTGTTTTAACACCTGCTGTGAGGCTTTCTATGTCAAAGTAAATATGGAACCAGTAAGTGCACTAATGAAGGTAGAAAAGTTGTACTGTTTAGAAGAGAATTAATGCACCAAAAATCAAGAGGCCCCACTTCTCCCCCACCTCTGTTACACATCTGCTATGATCTCAAGTAACTTCATCTCCTGAAACTACCGTTTTCCAATATAAATTGGAAATAGTTTTTTTAAAGTCTGTAAAATGTAGAAGATACTATATAAGTATAGAGTACGATTATAATCATGTACTTTTTGTAAGATGAGCAGGCTAACTTCTGTTCCAAGTCAGCTGTGTGCTAAACACAGGCTTTTACTTATAAGCTTCCTTAAAGGGTTCAATTGAATATGTAATTCTTTACTTCATGTCCTGAGATGTTTTTTGGTGTTGTTGAGAGATACAGGAGGACTGCTGTTGGGTTTCACTCCAGGCTGGCTAAATTTCATCTAAAAAAAGTGAAGAAATCTGTCCCAATATAAAGATTTTTAAGAGCTCTGGGACATTATTATTTTACTGCATATTTTTAACATAATGGATTTTTTTTAGTTAGAAGAAAAGGAAAATTGATTCAATATGGGAAAATACAAAAGAAAAGATCCCTAAGCGTGAAATACATAAATCCATTTTTCTTTGCTTAAGCAGTATAATTAAATATTAAATATTGGTATGTTTTATGCATTACATTTAATAACAAAACAAATAGGTCATCACAAAATGTGTGAGTCTTCTATGAGGCTTACAACTTGGCCCGGAAAAAAAAAATTGCTAACTAACAAGATATAGTGACAACTTTTCCTGTTATGGCTGAATTCTATTTTAATGGCTAAATATATTGGTTCTTTCTGCTATTCACTCTACCAAAGCAGATTGCCTAATGTTTTTCTGAGGAAAAAAGGGGGGATAAGAGGTAATGTATGTGACTTTATATCAATCAGAAGTGTAATTATATGTCTGAGGGTTTAAACAAAAAGTAGATCTCTGAAGCTAAAAAGTTTCCCTTGGAGATTCTCGACTGTGTTTATCTAAAAGAAAACCAAAAGAATCAAGAAATTTTTACACATTTCATCTGTACCAAACCCAAGCAATGGAAAACACTTTAAGGGGTAGAGAGTAGTCAAAAATCGCCCTTTAACTAGTTAGGAGTTAGCACGCATTAAAATTTGTTTCCACACTACCCAATACAAAAAGTTGTTCGGCAAAGAATAATTTGTGACGAAAACTTGACAGTTACTTTTCTAGGTGCTTTTAACATATAAAATCTACAAATTCAAGAAACTTCATGGGCAAGAGGGAAGTAATTTTGTGTCCTGACATTTTAGAATAGAGAAAGAAGTTCCTTTATTTAGCACACCTCATTATAACTAGCATTTAAATCACATGATACGGAGCTTGTGCAAAATAAAGTAAAAGAATATTTAACTCTAGAAACGCTATTGAAAATTTTTATGAGACTCCCTACGACTAAATCTGTGAGTTACTCTGAAAGAGGAACAACAGAGAATTAACTCAGGCCCTTAAAATTGTTTTTGTGGTCTTATTATATGGAAATTTAAATTGCCTATGACATTTCCACGTACAGAAGTCTAGTCTTCGCTAATCAATTACTCTTACAGACCAATATCACTGGGCACATTGCACTTGCAGCAAAACTGAAATATAATTATTTTTCAAGATAGAATCTTATCAAATCTTTCTTCGGAATACAAAGAGAGGTAAGGGAGTAATTGCAAAAAGGAAAAGTTTTATTTCTATGATAATTATTTAAAGATAACTTTAACTATCAAAAAGTTTCACAAATATTACAGTTACTTCTTAGAATCTAACTTAGAATTTAGAAAAACCTGGTTGAATTGTAGAGAAAAGAGGAAATACAATATAAAATATCATTTCATAATTTTTAAAATACATGTCAAAGAGAAATTTGACGGAAATTACTTCAATTTAAGCCAGAAACTTATGAGCCATGTATCAAGCTGGTTTAGATCATCTAACAATGGATATTCTGGAATTTTGAAAGGATACAAACAGCAATGCCAATGGGGAGAAAATAATGAACGATATTTTACCATGCCTGTTTTCAAATATAAGTTTTCTAAAATTTCTGAGTGTTTATTTTCCATCTAAAATTATTTGTTTCCATTACCTTACCAGTAAGTTTTATATACTCAATCCTAAAATTTTTAACTTTATTTTTATTGCATTTAAAGGCATAACACAAAAACGTGTCTGTCTTTACATAACTTGAGATCTATTACGATTTACATAATTTTGCACAGCAACTCACAGTAGGTTTAGCAAAGTTTTAACAGGTTTAATAACCTGTTTGTTTAGGTAAAATTACATTCAAAAAGACACAAACATAAAATCTGATCATTAAACATGTAAGGAACTACAACTCATTATGTCAAATAGTTATTAGCTGCATACTTGCTTATGAAGAGAAAAATGGCCAATGACGTTGAAAAATTATTTTCAAATAGGAATTGCTCCATCATTTTGAAACCCTATTTATGACAAATACTGAAAGGTATCATTAAACATGCAGAATTAACTATGAGCAATAGATCATATATCTAAAACTGTGTTTTTTTTCTTTAACATTGCCAGAAAAACATATGATACTGGTAAATAGATAGTCCAGCGTTTGCTAACTTAAAACAGCGCAATAGTCTTACACTACTTTTAGCTTTAAAATATACATCTGGACTTAAATTTTCTGCATAGTGTTTCAGCTTGAAGCTATTTAAAGCAGCTGAGTTATGAACCCTGAACACCAGGCTTCAGGGTGGAAATGCTGACAGACCCCTAACTTACAAGGGTGCTACTGGATACGGGGCTAACATGTTCTCTCCACTATTTCTACCTGACCATTAACTAATGAGCTGAATTTGCGTATTGCTTTTTCATCACTACAATTACCTAGGACAGAAAGGGCCTGGGATCTTCTAATAGTATGCCTTAACTATTTTAAGCTTTCAGTGAGATACACCTGAGAGAAAGGTTAAAAATATTTATTTCCATTTCCTTGACACCTGGGAGCACTGAACATTTCAAAACTGCAGAACTTTGTTAAAAATATAACGCTAATAAACAGCTTGGTGTATTTTAAAGTATACAAGTTGTTTTTGCACTTTTACATGTCAGAGTATAAATGAATTAACTACTTTCGTATAATCCTAAAACAAGATCAGATGAACAGCTCTAATACATGACATGTCTTAATACAATACATTGCCAATATCATTCTGAAGTGCTGTTTTAAGTTAACGTATCACAACACAGTCTACTGAATGCATTTCTGATTCTCTACCTTGCCGAGCTCAGTGTCACGGACATAAAATATGAGCTCAATAAATATTATATTGATTCGAATACCAGACTTCTCAACAATTAAGTCCTGTGTTAAATATATTTACCTGTCTGCTATCTACCCAACAACACTATAATTTACTGTGTACATAGCTCTAAATATGACAGCCAAATTGCTGTCACCACTTTTAAAACTGAGACTTCTTCATATTACTTCTTCTTTGCACATGTATTTGATTATGTTGCAAGAGTCTAGAAAGTCTACAGCTCACAGGCTTTTATCTTGAAAGTAAGGTAAAAAGAGGTTGTTTTTACTAACATTCAGATGAAAACAAAAAAATTATTGTCAAAATCTGGATGTTCCAAATACCTACACGTGTTTTCAACAGAGACAAAACTTCTATACTGAGTGGCTCTCAGCTGTCGCCCGCTATTTGAATTTTGTTAAACACAGGTAGTGGGGTGGGAAAACATGAAAGTCAAGTTTTTGGTTAACTCAATTTAACTTTCAATTAATATGAATTAAAACATTCAGTTTAATATGGCTGTGTGTTATCTATGGTCTTGTTTACTGGTTAAAAGTAAACAATCTGTAATTAAAAATAAATATGATGAATGGCAGAGAAAGCAATTTATTTTTAAAATAATTTTAAAAGGGTGGTAGTGAGAAAACCTGAAGATAGCCAAATTATCTGAGAATAGCTTTAACTAAATTGTATTCTATCTTTATGCCAAAAACATCCTTTCTATCCAAAATATTAATGCTCAGAATCAATTCAGCACCATATATGTAAGAGTATAGTTCAAGACAGTTATACCTTAAACATGTTTAGCAGGACAAACGGAATGTAGAACATCAGACGTCTAAATGACATCTTTTAAAAATGTAGGCACCTATCCTTAATTTTTTCATACCCTAACTTGTGGCATTTTATATATAAAATATCTATTTATTTGTATTATTTGCTGTTTTCATCCAGTGTTTTTTTTGTTTGTTTGTTTGTGTCTTAAGGGTTTGAGGGGGGGCGTGGAAGCAAATTTCCGCTCTCACATAAGGCCAATTAGAAAATTCTGGGCCCTTGGAGGATGAATTGTAAAAGATATCTCTCATGTGAAAATCCGAATTCTACGATTCGCCTATACTCTGAGTTTTTCATATTTCAAGGAAGAAAAGCTTAACCTACAAAATGGGTGGTTTATAAAAGGAGAAATGGGACGGTTAAAACACACACATTTCTTGAGCCAGCTACAAAATGAAACTTGCCCCAGAATGCAACATCCCCTTTCCATAACAATTCGTTCGATTTCTGTTCTGATACAAGACATAACGAGATAACCAGCTCTAACTGACCTGGACTCCTCTTTCTTTCCACGCCACCCACGCACGGAATCTGAATTGGTGCGCGTGGGGAGGGGGTGGTCAACAACCGGGAACTGCCAGTGGCCCGTGGGAGTTTGGCCCCAGGGTCCACAAGGGAGGAACTGGCAGGATTCCTCTCTTCCCCCCCTCCCCCCAAGGCCTGGCTAACCCTGCTCTCCACAATCCCAGAACCCAGGGGACCCAGGCCCACCTTCGCGGGTTCAGAGGCTAAACAGGGCCGGAAGCATCTTCCTGGGAGCGCTCTCGTCCCTGTCTGGCTCACCGCCCCCTCCATCCCAGGCGCCTAGTCCAGAGAGGGAGCACGGCCCGGGACCCCATCTCCCCAGCAACCTGGGACGCTCCCGGCCCTGCAGGCTCCGCGAGGGGACGAGGGCTGCCCGAGGGATCCCGATTGCCTTACGGAGAGACTCCGGACCCTACACCCTCAACCTGCGGAGCCGCTGCCCGCGACTCCGGCTGCTGAGACCCGCCCTCAAACTAACGGGCCGGGAGGGCGGAGGAGGCCGCGAGGAGCGCGCAGGGCGCTCTCCAGCCCGGGAGTCACTCCCTCGGCGCCCAGGCCACGGGCCCGAGCCTCCCACGACCTCTCAGAAACGGGAGGGACCTTTGGGGTCTGAGTCCTTAAAAGTAAGAATAAGGCGAATCGCACAATATCACCTCAGTTTTCAAGGCGGGCGAGCCGAAGGCATTTCACAGGTTTCCCTTCTCCCTCCCGGGCGCAGCGAGGCGGGGAGCGGGTCCGGGTGGAAGAGGCGGCCGGAGCCCCCGCCCCCTCCACTGGCCCGCGCCGCCTTGCACTTGAGGGTCCGGCGCCGGGGACTCCCGGACTCCCCCGCCTCCGGGCGCGCGGCGACCCCTGCAGCCCCGCCTTCCTCCCGGTAGCGGGAAGGGGCGCGGGTCTGCAGACGGAGAAAACGCCCCCGTCCTGTCTGCCCCTCACTGGCTCCCTGAGTGCCTAGGTTCGCCCGGGACCCTCTCGGATACTGATAATGCGGCCCACGCGCCGCAGCCAGCAGCCGGCACGCGGCGCCCCGCCCCGGGCGCAAACGCCCGGCGCCGGCACCCCACCAACACCGGCCCCCGAGTCCGGGAGGGGCCGGAGCCGCCGAAGCGCAAGCGGGTCAGAGAAGGGGGCGCCGAGACGGGCGGAGGGCGTTCGGTTGGGAAGGGAAGAGCGCGGAATTCCGGGGAGGGGCGGCGCGGCGGCCCGCGGTGCGGGCCCGGCCGGGATGCCGGGGAAGGGGACGCGGGAGTCTCGGGGGAGAACGCCGGGGATCCTCGCTCCTGGGGAGTGGGGGCGGGGTGGAGCACGTCCCGGCGGCGCCGCCGAGAGTGGGCACCTGGGGGCTCCAGGGGAGGGGAGACCGCTCAGAGGAGTGGGTCGGGAAGTTGGCCGGAAGGCTCCAGGGGTGATGAACGGATAAAGGGGACAAGGGCTGAAGTGGTGGCTACGGGCACAGGTGGGAGAGGGAAGGATCTGCGCGGGGTCACTAAGCCCCGAGCCCGCTGTGGGATCCGGAGGAAGAGGGCCACACGGGGGTCCCTCGGGTCAGAGCCACCGAGGTAGGAGCCTTGGAGGCCGTCCGAGTCAGGGGCCCGGCCCCTGTGGGCTTGGAAACGCCGGCGGGCAGGTCCAGCGGCGCCCGGCCGGGGGCGGGGAGCGGGGGGCGGCCGCAGCTTCTTACCTTGAAGGCCACGGGCAGGGTCTTGTTGCAACGCCAGTGCGAGGGCAGCACGGAGCACAGGAAGTTGGGGCTGTCGGTGCGGACGAGTTCAGCCGGGTGGTCAGCGATGATCTCCACCATGGTGCGGTTGTCGTGCGGCGGCCGCAACCGGGGCACCGCGGCCGCCGCCGCCGCCGCCGCCGCCGCCGCTGCCGCCGCCGCCGCCTCCTGCTGCTGCTGCTGCTGCTGTTGCTGCTGCTGCTGTTGCTGCTGCTGCTGCTGTTGCTGCTGCTGCTGCTGCTGTTGCGCAGCCACCACCGGGCTCACGTCGCTCATCTTGCCGGGCTGCAGGCTGCTGGAGGGGGGGCTGAAGCGCCGGCTGGTGCTCGGATCTACGGGAATACGCATCACAACAGCCACAAGTTAGCGAAGTGGCCGGGGGAGGGGGAGGAGGGTGGAAATGAGGGGCGAGGAGGAGGAAATTGGGGGGGTGGAGGCGAGACGGGGGAAAGGGGCTGGAGGTGATGGGGCTGAGGAGGTGAGAAATCAAGTTCGATGAAGCCGACTGCCGGGCGGAGTCTGACGGGAGCCAGAGGTGGCGGTGCGGAGCAATCGGGTTGGCGGGTGGGGAGACCCGGGAGGCGCAGATCTTGCCGGAGCCTTTGGAACACCCGGGGTGGCAGCTGCGAACGGGCACCGGGATGTGTTTGGCCCGGGGAGGCGGGAGGCTTCAGTTTGCAGCAGCTTGTAGTGGGGTCCCGTGGGGCACCGCGTCCTGGGTGCGCTGGCGCCCCCTCCCAGTTCGAGTCCGGCGGTGGAGCCGAGTGGGTTCAGCAGTCCAGCCCTGAGGCCAGCATCGCCGCGCGCTGCCCGCCACCGCCGCTCCGCGCCGCGCGCTGCTGCCCAGCTGCAGGCGTCCGCGCCGCCGCCCGCCCGCCCGCGCCGCTGCCGCCGCCGCCGCCTCCTCCGCGGCGGCCGCCGCTCCCCCCGCGCCGGCTGCACACTCAGATTCCTCCCGCGGCGGCTGCCAGCCCGGCTCCCCGGCTCGGCTCCTTCCTTTCCCTTCTCCTCTTCTCGCCCTCTCACCGCCACCTCCTCGCATCCACTCTCTCCTGCTCTTTGCAAAGCACCCCTGACCCTTGTGCTTCGAGGTGCCAGGAGGTAAGTCGCGGGCAGCGGATCTCGGGGCAACGGATCTCGAGCCTGCGAATCGCAGCCGCTGCCGCCGCCCGCCGGCCGCGAGAAGGAGCCCCCGGGGCGCCGCGCGCAGCTTCGGAAGCCGAGAGAGGCGGCCCCGGTCTACGGGGATCTCGCCTGGTCGCGTCCTCTTGCTTCTCGCCTCCTCCCCCCAAGACAAGGAACCCCCTCTTGGTCGGAGGAGGTTGAAGCTGAGACGCCAGAGAGCCGCCGGCTGATCTGACTGTCGTTATTTTTCGTTGTAACTTCAGGAGAGGAGGAAGGAAAATTCTTGAGCGTCTGTGCTGACTTCTCAGCTCTCTTCACCCTTCCCCCACCCTACCCCCCCCTCCACCTCTGCCGGAGCGGCTCCCGAGGGAAAAAAAGATTTTGCAGGGTTTGGGTGGGGTTTTTTTGTTTTGTTTTGTTTTTGTTTTAGACTTAAGTGACACAAAAAATTGGGATGGAGGGGACACTTGTCAAAATACTTTTCAGAAACTCAAGTGGGTGGCTGGACACTTTTCTTCTATATTCAGACTTGTCGTTCCTAGAGAACAAGGGTGAGTTTTTTAAGGACTGGAAAACTGTCAGCTTGATGATTAAAGTAAGTTGCAAAAACCCTCGCTGGGGGAAAACCCCAGCAGTTTTCCATGAATCTCAATCTTTTATTGTCTATTTTGCATCTAAAACTAGGTCTAATGTCTTAACTTTCTCCCCCACCACTCCCGGGGAAAAAAAATAAAACTACAAAATAAAATATTCAAAATGCTTCAATGGCTATTTATTTATGTATTTATTTCCCAATGTGGGTTTAAAAAGCGACTTTGGATCCCCAAAAAAGTTGTGGTCGAGAGGATGAAGGAGCGCAGAAAAAAACGGCAGTTTTACCTAAAATGTGGTTTTTGGAGGCTGGGATTTCTAATGATTAGGTTTTTGTGGTTTATATAGACACGACTCTGGCTAAGGCGATCATTACGCTGATGAGAGTCAGAAGCACGTGGGTGTCTCCGACCAGCCTCAAACTCTGAGCCTTCAAAACAAAACAATGTGGGGCACCCGCAGAAACCGGGAAATCCGCTTGAGGCTATTGCACCCCTAAGAAGGGGGCACCGGGCCGTTTCCCCTCCTCGTAGTGTACTGCTACGTTCCTTGCTGTCAATCTCCTTTAAACCTCGCAAAGCTTGAAAACTTGTCTGCAAAAAGAATCATCAGTTGCCAAAGTTTCAAAGATTCCTAACAGCGTAGCTGACACTAGACAGTAATAAGTGATTTTATAAAAGAAATGAAGTTACAGTGCCTCCTCTTCGGAGTATTCAGGAAGAAACATAGTTGAGTCATCACTCATCGCCCCCCCCCATCTTACTTAAATCAATCCACGTACCCATTAATCGGCATTTTTATTGCTCAGCGCAAACGCCTCTCTCACCCCGGTAGCGACCTGCCACGACTCTCCCGCTTTTTAAAGCGTCGCTTCCTCTAGCCCAGCGGGCACTTGGGGGTCTGCGCCTTTGAAGGGGCCTGGAGAGCGTGGGGGGCGCGGAAGAGGAGACCTGGTGTCTGTCAAGGTCTCTGGAGCCTATTTCAAGCGCAAGATGAACTTGGAGAGCTGTAGTTGAGTGGCTTGGGGACCAGGATTGCCCTCTAAATAGATGCTCCCTCGACTGAGGGGCCTCCAGCCGTGCGAGCCGGAGGTGGGGCGGGGTGGCTCGGCGAGCGCCCTCGCGGGGGTAAGGATGCGGTCCAGGGGACAGTGCTCTTTCCTCTTTGGGGCTTTAGTTTTACCTTCCCTTTCCCCATCCACAACTCCACGCGTCCCTCGTCCGGCTTTCCCTTCCCCAGTTTTCTCCCCCACGTTCCCGCCTCTCCCCAGAAATCCCCCCGCAGACGCGAGCCTCCTCGCCGCGCCCCTCCCGCCTCCTCGGCCTTCCCACGACCGCCTGCCACCCTGGATGACTCATTCTGCACCACCCGCTGGGACACCCCCTGCCCAACCTACTCCTCGCCGCGGCCCACTGGCCTCGGAGCCCGGGCGCCCCCGGCATGCGAGGAGGACCCACTTATCCCGACGGACTTGATGCGCAGCGAGGAACGGAGCTGTCTCCTGCGCCTGTGATTTTTAATTATCTTTTCGGTCACAGGGGAGAGCTCTAACCCCGGGCACTGCCGCGCTGCCGGCGCGCGCCAGGGTCGCGTCTTCCCAACCTCACGCGGCCGACCAGCCAAGGGAAGCCAGGCTTACCCTTCCAAAAAAAAAAGAGAGAGAGAGAGAGAGACCAGACTGCCTGCGTTAGTTTCCTACCTTACACCCCCGCCCCCCCACTTAGTCACATGCACCGGAGCACACACGCCTCACACATCCCCACACTGACACATAAATACACATACACAACTCACACATAAGGCTTTTTTTTTTCTTTTTTTTTTTTTTGCCTTTTAACGAGACAGTTTTATTACGGGCGCATTGCACCTCAGTCTATCAAAGATCTCTGACTTTTTTTGTTGCGTTTTTGAACGTGTAGGGGCTGCAAAGGAGGAGAGAAGTTACCGGAAGCTGATTATTTCTGTGGTCAAAGGGAGATAAAAATTCAGTAACTAACATAGTCGGTGTTATGCCGCCTTCTTTGGAGTTGTCCTTCTCCCTGGAAATCCACAGAACCGGGAATTACCAGAAAATGTGTTGCTCAGTAACAGTCAATATTTCAAATATGGGCGACCAGACGGGCTTTTTTGAATAAGAACTTCTAGGGCAGTTGAACTTAAGTAACCATCATGGGGGCTTTTCCTTCCTCTTTCTTTCTCCATTGCTGTTTTGTCCGTTCTTTGTTTTACTTGGTGGATAGCAAAATATGCAGGCCTCAGTGTTTGGGTGCTTTGACTGGGGATTTTAAGGGCTATTTAATCAATGGTGAATTATTTATTTTAATTAATCATATCCGGTAATTCAGCTTTATAGCCATCCTTGGACATCCTCCCTCCATTTCACATTTCAGTGGAGCTAATATGAGCAACTCTTGGAAGTTACTAGTCTTGGATTCCTTAAAATATCCTACAGTTATTTATAATGGGGAAATGAAATTTTCCACCGAATACCCTAACAACGTTTCAGGTACCTGGCACAGCGGATTTTCAGTCTCCTTTCAAAAATATCCTCTTGCTGAACATTCACACTTTCAGCTGGAGCTGACTGAGCCTGGAACTGATGATGTCTTGGCTCAGAGTGTTATACTTAAAGGAAGAAAACATTTTTACAGACCCCTAAACTGAACCTCTCCTGGTAATAGTAGGCACAGAGGGAAACTGTGAAATTTTACATGTGTGTATTTTGTGCTATAGTTTGTATGATCTCACTCTTGGGCTTAGATTTTTTTTTTCTACCCTGAAATGTTCAGAACAAATCACCCAAAAGATTTCTCTTCAGAAGCATGCCTCTTTTCTGTTGTATGTTATGGCATTAAAACACGCACACGCACACACACGTTTTTCTGAACATGTGCCTATTCCGGAAAGTATAAGCATTAATTTTCCCCTCCATCTCCTTTAACGTTTAATATAACTGTTTAGTAACAACACCTGGAAATTCTGACTTTCCAGACAAAGAAAATGAGATGTGAGACGGTCAAGTTATTTATCGAGTCAAAGAACTGAACTCCCAAAACCAAGACCAGAATCCGTGCTTCTTTCATTCAGGTTTCATCTTCTAACCACTAAATTATTTTATATATACTTTTTTCTTCATGAAAAATGAAAAAGTCACTGTGAAATTGTAAAACAGATTTCGATGGGCCAGCTAATAAAGTGGGACAACCTTTCAGACGTGCAGTAAAATATAATGGACATATCGATGATTGCTAAAGTTTTGAATGGTTGTATGGGAAAACTTTATAAATAGAACCATCTTTAGAGAGTTTTCCTTTGAACCGTAATTGAGTGGAAGTCACCCAGCCCTTGTAGAAGTAGCACTGCCAGTAGACCAGGTGTTGTCACACTACAGCCCACAGGCCGAATCTCGCCTGATGCCTATTTTTGTATAACCCACAAGTTAAGGATGGTTTTTGCATTTTCAAATAGTTGGGAAAAAATTAAGAGAAGAATAATATTCATGACACATGAATCTGATGTAAATTCAAATGTCAGTGTCCACAAAGTTCTATTGGAACACGGCTTTATTCATTTAATTATGTATTGTCTGTAGCTGCCTTTGCCTAAGACAGCAGAATTGTGTAGTTGTGAAAAGGACTGCATGGTCTGCAAAGCCTAAAATATTTAATATCTGGGTTTTTTCTAAACAGAAAAAGTTTGCCAATCCCTGCCCTGAAGAGAAAATGATGCAGGATTCTGGTGGAATGGATCAGCAGAAAGAAGTAGCTATTTCAGAAGATGGAAGGATGGAGTGTTTATAAGGTCCAAATTGGTTCTTTAAAAGTGAAAATTTTTTCCTTTAACTTATTCTTTTCTGTATAAAATGTTAATCAGTTAGACTAGTATTTTTCACTTAATCATTTTAGGTGGACCAAAATGAAAATCAGAGAATGAGAAGTTAGTGCGTTTGCATGAGCTCTTTAAGTACTGTTGTCTTACACATCTTTATATGTCAGCATCTTCCATTATCCTTCACAGTGAGAGCACATTAACTGCATAGATGAGAAAAGAGTAAAGAAACTTCCATGTAGTCTGAACATGAAAAAAAATACGTATGGCTTGCACAGGTTTATTCCATGTGCTCTACAAATGATTACACAAGAAACGTAAATGAGCTTACCAAGAATTTTCTGGTATACAAGATTTTCACAAGTCCTATATATACTTTTAAGATAGTTAGCTTAATAACTTAAGTGATCCCAAACTTTCTGACGTATTTTTTTCATTTTAATTTTTTATACAGTTCAATACTGTATGATTTGTTGTAAGCTCTCTCAATGTTTCCCTTTGTCAATGGACCTATAATAATTTGCATGGCTGTAACAAGAGATGAATGTTTGTAGTTAGAGGGCTTAGCATCATAAACCTTTCCTTGTTGTTCCAGTTAGCATTCCCATGGACCATTTTCAGGTATTTATAAGAGAGTACAGCATTGTCATAAAAAGGCTGACGCTCGCCATATCATTTCCACATTGATGGAGCACCTGTCTAATTGTACTTCAGGAACGACGCTGACTAGAGTGGCACATGTGTTTGACGGTAATATCAACTTACTACATGACACCGTTTTTACCTCAGGCGACCAATATAATTTCTAAAAATCTCATTTATTACCCAGGAGTCAGAGAAATAAAACTCATCTTCTTAAATCAGCCCTTTGGTATTTTGGTGTTGGTAATGGTCCTATGTGGGTGGCAGTGATCTCCGAGAAGTAGGGCAATATTATATGTAAAAGTTTACAAATGTCTGTGATGAAGCATCTAAGAACACCCTAAAAGGAAGTAATAATTTAACTTCTGTAGTAATTTAACCATTCTTTATTGATGTTCTTGCATTTTACTTTCAAGGCACCAAGGCAGGTTGCTATCCAATTCTAATCCCACCGCCCACGGTTCTACAGTTTCACTCTAGACTTCGGGACGGTGGCCTGAACCATTTGTCTGCTCTCTCCAACTTGCCTTCAGGGTGAGAAACATAAATCATAGTAGTCTTAGTCCAAATAACAAAGTACAAAACCAGCATTTGCTCAGTCTGAGAAATTTGAATTACCAACTAGAAAGGCAGAAAAAATAGAAGAGGGAAAAAAAAACAGAACAACAGTAATCCAACCTGGTTCTCTTAGCTGCAATCCTAGGGGATGCCAGTTCTGGGTCACCATCCTAAGTGTTTTATTCCTCTGTATTTCATATTCAGAAACTCTTCCTCCAGTGTTTGCCCCCAGGATTTCCTGAACTAGACTTTTCTCAGAGAAAGCACTTTCTTTTTCCCATCTAGCCATAATCGAGTTCTATACGCAATGTTTCTTTTATCTTTTTTAACTTCAGATGAATTATCTGATTTATCTTTTTGTCGGGCAAGATCTGTTAATCACACTCCTATAAGTCACAATTTTTCCCCAGATCATTTTTCTTCCCTAGAGGAGCCAGTTATCAACTTATTACCTCTCATGTCCATATTCATCTTTTTACCTGCTCTGTGAAAATGGATCTGGGCCCTTTAAATATTTCTCCTTACCAGCTGGCATTGATATTTTGTCAGTAGGGGGCATTGGAGAAACGTTACAGAGGGAAAAGTGTTTGCTTCCTGGTTCCCTTGTGCTCAACAGGGCAGGTTGCTACAGCCCTTCAAGTGTAGCTTCTCTAGCTCCTAATTTTTCCAGCACACACTCCAGCAGTTTCCCCAGGGCCCAGCTGCTGCAGCAAAGTTGGTTTCTCCAGTGCCAGGCTCCTGCTGTGCACAGCCAGCCGCCACCGGCACCCAGCATTTTCCCCCAGCACCCTCCACCTTTGACTGTTTTATAGCAATGTGTCTCTGGTAAGTCACCTACTTGGGAACAGCTTTCCCTAGCAGCCTAGAGCGCAGATTGCCAGCAAGTTCCACCAGTGCGACTTCTCTACCATCCAGGCAGGGAGTCAAATCTGTGCTCTCCCAATAAGATCTGTATCTCAGCCCAGGGGGAGGAAAGAAGGGGACTCTTTCTTGGTTGCTCTGTTTCAGTCCTGAGGATAGTGGATGCTCTTATTCTTAGTCTTTAGTGTTCTCTTGACTTCTTTCTAGCCAATTCTTTGTTACTCCAATCCATTTTTATAGGCCACAATTATATGAAACTTTCCTTGTTCAAATTACTGTGTGGTCTGTCTTTCCTCATTGTTCCCAGACTGATATTACAAGGGTTTAAAATTTTCTGGCCCCCATGATGTCCTTGTTCACAGTGTTTTCCATTTGTGGTCACACCTTTTGGGTCATTATAAGATGAGCATTTCCAACATTACATCACATCTATTTGACTTATCTCTACCTGAGAAGTATGATAAATATATACTTAGAAGACATTGGGAATTCCCCTGGCAGTCCAGTGGTTAGGACTCAAGGCGCTTTCATTGCCAGGGCCTGGGTTCGAACCCTGGCTGGGGAACTAAGATCCCACAAGCCGCATGGCACAGCCAAAAAATAAAAAAAGAGGACAGCGAGTAGAGGTAAAAAGGGTCAATATTCTCCCGCCCAGAGTCTCTTGACATCTGTCATGAAATCACATAGTCCACACTTCAATTAAAATATACATAAATAAAATCACACACAAAAATTCCAGAGCTGCTCCATGCCTAGATCCAATACAAAGCCAGAATCAGGGAAGGTGGATAGATATCTTGCAGGATCTGGAGAGCAAAATGCTACTGCCCAGGAAAGACAGGGAGCCGGATTATATGATGCTGCCTTATTGTACTTGAAGTCAGAGACTAGGCGATGCTATGTTTCTACAGTAAAATAAACCAGAGAAACGCTGAATGAAACAAAATAAATAGACTTAGTACTGCCAGTTTTCTCCCAGCTTTTAATATGCTATAGGTATCTTGAACTTCCACGGAAGAAACTAGAATATAGCATTTCCCAAATTTACTTAATTATTTCTTCTGAGCAGATTTAAAGTTCTTTGAAGTATTTTTAGAAAATCCACAGCTAAATCAAAGTGGAAAAAAATTGTTGGAACATTAAAGGGACTATCCTATCTAGAAGGGAATATTGTAATGTAGTGGGGAAATAAAGTTGGCTAAGCTACTTATAGCTAGGTCACGGGGACCTTGGTACCATGATTCCTACCTTTGTACACATTTACAGGAGGGAGAATGTTTAGGCTGCTTCTAGAAGCCTTGATCTTGGTGCTCATCCCACCATCTCAGCCCATTCACCCTTCTTGATCTGAACAGAAGAGTTGAATGGAAGCTTTTCTGGGCAGGGCCAGTAGGAGGGTGAGGCAAAGATCCTGCAAGGGCGGGGTCCCATCCTATCTTATTTTATTTTATTTTTTATTTTTTGGCCACACTACAGGGCACGTGGGATCTTAGTTCCCTGACCAGGGATCGAACCTGTGCCCCCTGCAGTGGGAGCATGGACTCTTAACCACTGGACCGCCAGGGAAGTTCCCATCCTATCTTTATTTAAAGTTTTGATACTTTGCTAATCGTGGATCTTTTGGTATTAAATTTGATTTTTAAGAATACTGCATGAAAATATTATCTTGAATAATGGGTTTCTTGGAACACCCTTAAATTTTGCACTCAAGGCCAGTGCCTCAATTCATTTCATCCTAATCCTGGCCCAGCTCTGTGGGAATGTGGAACTTACAGAGCAATTCCTGACCTCCCTGCTTTGTCACCATCTTTCCTTTTTTTAATATATTACTAAATGTAAATACAAATTGCAATAATTCCATATTCTCCCACAAAAGAACATACCTTATGACTTTCAGTACCTAACTGAGGTTTCAATAGCAGATATAACAGAAGAGTTTGACCTTCAATAATATAATAAATAATATGTAAGGGTAACTCTGTGTATGTGTTTACCTGGTTATCACTCTTTGGCAACAAAAATACAAATCATCTGCTTTTAATTATGCAAGTTTTTGGCCACTTGGTTGTGGGATCTTAGTTCCCCGATCAGGGATTGAACCTGGGGCCTCGGCAGTGAAAGCGTAGAGTTCAACCACTGGACTGATAGGGAATTCCCTATTATGCAATTTAAAAAAGGCAAAAATGTGTCTTCTTTGTAGTTTAACTCGGTTTTAGAAAAATTATCTTCAATTTTATTTAAATTAAATACGTTGCAAACACGATACACTTAGAGCCTGTTACTTTTCATTTCTGTAAGTGTAGTATTGGTGTTAAATTCATTAGATTCTTTTAATAAATTAAATGGATTCCATTATCAAATCTTTATAGGAGTTTCATAAGAGACGATTCCTACTGGTGTCAATGTGGTGGAAATAAACTTTCACCAGAGTGGGGGAAAAAAAGTAAGGTATTTTAAAAAAAAAAAAGTTACTTGGCCACTGTTCTTTCTTCTGTCAATACAGTTCTTTTTCTGTTAATTCAAATCTTTGCCCAGAGAATATATTTATTTCTCTTTCCTAAGTAAAATCTCTAACTTTCTATAGTTTTTGATGACCAGGTTTGAGGCTTAACTGTGACGTGTTGATTCTTAGGCATTTTGAAATACGGATTTTTCACATGCCTTAAAATCAAACTTTTTACTTGACTCTTCCTAGCAAGTCTTAATTAGGATTTTGACTTCAACATTTAGGTCAGACTTATATGTATATGGCTAATGAACAGATCTAAAATCTTATTTGACGCTATTCTCATTATTGTCAAGTAAAAAAGAAACTGATGAAACGTTCCAGATCTTCATCTGATATGCTTAGTTTAAAGCTTATTTTCTCTAAGATTACTGAAAATGTGGGTTGCATCTAGTAGTTTCATTGAACATAGCTGTTTTTTCCTGTTTTTAACTTGCTTCACTGTTTATCCTTATTGAAGGGTATTATTATGGTGTGCCCATAACTGTAACATGGAAACTAGTTGAGGTGTTACAATTTATTACATGTTGTCATTCAAGATTTAATCATGGCTTCTTTGATGCTAACAGTATTGTTGACACAAAAATAAATATCTTTTTTCAAAGGTATCTGTGATAAAACTTGAACTATGGAAAATATATTAATAAGCCGAGAATTACTAGAAGTATGATACATAGAGCCCTAACGTAGAGTCAGCTTTGCAATTTGAAAGTTTTTCAATTCTCAACTTTGTTTTACAAACTTTTATAAACTCAACAATAAAATTTCCCTCTGGCAAAAATATTTCTATTCAGAACCAAACTTTCTATAGAAGATTTCCTACTGTCAGTGTTAAAAATTTAAAAACTGGGAGAAAATTTGTTGGAAAGTTGCATTGCACTTGTCACTGAAAAAAGGGGAGGGTGGCTTATATCTAAATAAAGTCTAAACAGTCCATCAGCGATTTTTATTACACAAGTATGAAAAGAAAAAGAAATTCGCTTTAATTCATTCACTTCACCCTTGAAATCATTGTATTATGTGAAAATCTTATGTGGCCTTGATAATTTTAATACAAGTTGCTCAACTTTCTTTTCTTCCCTGTCAGAGAGCATGCAATTTGAAGCCACTGAAAGAAAAAAAAAACTTTCAGAAGGTTTATATTGGAGTGGAGTCTTGGTCTCTTCCCTCTGAACTCCCTTCCAGGAGCACAGCAACATGACCACATGTGAACTATAGCTCTTCTCGGCACGTTTTAGAAGAGAGGGTAGAGGTGCAAAATGGGAAGTGTACTGGCACATCTTTTTTTTTTTTTTTTTTTGCGGTACGCGGGCCTCTCACTGTTGTGGCCTCTCCCGATGCGGAGCACAGGCTCCAGACGCGCAGGCCCAGCGGCCATGGCTCACGGGCCCAGCCGCTACGCGGCATGTGGGATCTTCCCAGACCGGGGCACGAACCCGTGTCCTCTGCATCGGCAGGCAGACTCTCAACCACTGCGCCACCAGGGAAGCCCCTGGCACATCTTTTTAACTAACTCACCATAAAACCTGGAACAAGGGCTCCAGACCAACATGTCCTATGACCTCACAGAAATTTCCATCTGAAGATTCATTCCATAAACCAGTCAAGGTCAATATGTCCAATATACCTAGCTCATTGTTCCAAGCAGAAAGGGAAACAAGGGACAACATTTATACTGCAAAGGCCCACTGTACACAGTCCTTATTTCCCCCCATCTTTATTAATACTCCTACTGAACACAGGATTGTGAACTCCGTAATGGTAGGGACTATACTTGTTTGACTCACAAATAATCTGGAACTACACCACAGAAGAAGTCCAGGGAATTCCATTCCTACTATGTTCCACATGTACACAATGTGAATAATGTTCCCTGGAGTGCTGTAACATGGTAGCCCTAGGTAGCCCTGGCAGCTAGCGTAAGGCCTGGCTTATAGTATGTGACCAATAGATACTAGTTGACTGAATGAATGAATGTTCCCTGTTAGGCAGAAACTTGGGTATCAAGATAAACTAAGAAACTTGAGTATTAAGATAAACTAGTCTTCATCATTTTCCACTTCTAGTCTATCACCTAATTCTATTAATGCTACTTCCTGAATATCATTCATATCTGTTTTCTTTCCATCTCCATTACCACTGTGTTAGTTCAAGCCTCTATCATGTTGAATCTCAACTGCAAGAGACTTCTAGCTTATCTCCCTGACACCATTCATGCCTGCCTCAATCACAAATCATCCTCCATGTTCCCATCAGAGGTCTCTTTTTATAACACAATGTCAACCATGTCATTACATGGCTTGAAACTCTTCAGTGGTTCTATATCATCTATCACATGGGCCAGGGGATAAAACACTTCACGATCCGGCCTTCTCACGTTATCATCACAGAGCCACAAGTACAGGGGTTAAAAGGTGAAACCCAAATTTGAAAACAAACATATCTTATGAAAAACCCCAACCTACACATCTCCTACTATCCCTTGCCCCCATGTCAGCCACATTTTCTCTCTCTCTCTTTCATCAATGCTATTGCAATTTGCATTTACTTCCGTTATTGCACTCGTCTCCTGAACTCTCTGTTCACGTACATGTCTCTCAAAGAGAGTGTAAATTCCTTGAGGGCAGGGATTGGTTTCATTCATTTTTCATCCTCAGCACTTAGTGTAATGTCTAGAATACAATAAGTGCCTATAAATATTTGTTTAAATGAGTCAATGTATAAATAAACTTACTTAAAATTCTGTTTCGACCTGAATTTTCTGTCCTTTAAAATAGGAACTTTTCGTGTTGTTAAATCCTATAGTTCTGTCCGAAATGATCAAATACTGATGAGGATGTGGACCAATGGGAAGTTTCTTACATTTTATTGAGACTGTGAATTGCGGGGAAAGACTTGGGATCACAGCTTGGTAACATCTAGCAAAGGTGAAGCTGCACGTATGCTCTGTGACTTTGCAGTTCCACACCTAAGTATCTACCCTGGATGGGGAACACATAGAAAATGACGATCAGTTACATGTTTTACTGGAGTAAAGAAATGAGGGGCTTGTGCTTGCGGGCAAGGAAGTGCGGCTTCCACTACTTCAGCCCACCCTGTGTCCTGAGTGCTCAGGGGTCAATACTTTTTGCTGTATCAGTGGTCTTCAAACCCGGTGTAATGTGGTTTGCTGTATTATTTAAGAATACTCACTCTGCTTTAGAAAATCAGAGAAGCAAATGAGGATAAATGAAACTAAATATAGAAGCTAGTCATTTGTAAGACACATTAGACATAAAGGAAATAGAGCGTATGTGTACTTAACGTCAATTGAAAGGGTTAGAAGAACCAAGAGCATCAAATAATCACGACACACTACGTAAATATGAGGCTCTCAATATTCCCAGGGTCTTAAATGGGCCTCCCATTGATGACGTCCATTCTGGCCCATGTGTCCTCTGCCCAATAAACTCAATAGCTGCTCGTCAATCTAATGGGTAAGCCACAACTATGACCAGGTGTACCACAAGCAAGTGTGTACTTGCTCTAGGAACCTTCCTTCTGCAGAACACTGTTGCATAAACCTCCATTCTGGCTTGTAACCACACCATCAGGAGAATATTAAAGCATCAGAGAAAGAAATGAAATATACAAACTTCGCATAATTTGGAAATATGCACCCTCTTTGCACCCTATCCTAAGTGTATCAATCTATACCATCTCTATCCTCTTGCTTCTTCCTCTGATTTCAATTAATTTCAATCAGTTGCATGATCCAAGATTCTTAATGTGGTCTGTATGCCTCTAGTTCAGTGACAAATAGCTTGCCTTAGTGTTCTTAGAGGCTACCGTTGACTGCATCAAGATAATTTCCCACATAATGCTGGGTTACATGCACCCCTACAGGACATGAGAACTTTCCAGGAACACAGATTGTTTTAAGAATTAATTTTAAAATCCTCAAAGTCATATATACTTAAAAGTGATCTTCCTGGGAACTTGCCTGTGCTTCGCATTTTCTCTCTTTATATTTCCCTTTTCCCACTTCACAAAAGAAAGGATACCTCCTGGCCACCTTCCCTTCGTATTGTGCATTGCCCCACGGCAAATTAAAAATCTCCTGCCTGCCACACAGAACGTCCATTAACCAAGACACCAAAAGCACCATTTCAGTCTACTCCTTAAGAGATGCATTTCCAAAAGAAGTTTGACTTTCATGTTCAGTAATTATTTATAAAAGAATATAATGCATTTATGTTGTTTTCATCAGTTGTATACTATGGGAACACTAATAATATAATAACTCAAACCAGAAGTATTTTAACAATTAGAAACGTATGGACCTAGGAAGCTAACAATTTCTAATTTACGTACCTGTTAATTTATGTACCTATTTTTGCTGCTGAAAAATAGTCCAGCATTACTGGTTGAAGATTTTAAAGCATAAAAATATATTACATTAAGACACTTTCTGTGTAGGATGTATGATAGAAGTGGGATGAAAGGAAACAATGTAAAACTTTTGACTGACAAGGATCTTGTTTATATATTATTACATAATGGTCTCAAATCACAATGAGATACTGCTTCATATCCACTAGGATGGCTATAACAAAAAAGATGAACAATAAGTGTTGGAGAAGATGTGGAGAGATTAGAACATTAATGGTGGGAGTGTAAAATAGTGTAGCCACTGTGGAAAATAGCTTGGCAGTTTCTTAAAAAGTCAAACATAGGGCTTTCCTGGTGGTGCAGTGGTTGAGAATCTTCCTGCTAATGCAGGGGACACGGGTTCAAGTCCTGGTCTGGGAAGATCCCACATGCCGTGGAGCAACTAGGCCCGTGAGCCACAACTACTGAGCCTGCACGTCTGGAGCCTGTGCTCCACAACGAGAGGCCGTGATAGTGAGAGGCCCGCGCACCACAAAGAAGAGTGGCCCCCGCTTGCCACAGCTAGAGAAAGCCCTCGCACAGAAACAAAGACCCAACACAGCCAAAAATAAATAAATTAAAAAAAAAAAGTTAAACACAAAATTACCATAAAACACAGCAATTACACCCAAGAGAAAAGAAAATATACATTCACACGAAAACTTGTACACAGGTATTCATAGCAGCATTGGTCATAATAGCCAAAATGTGGAAACTACTTAAATGTCTATTGACTGGTGAATGAATGAATAAATATGGTATATCCATTCAATGGAATATTATTCAGTCATAAAAAGGAATGAAGTACTGATCCATGCTCCAGTATGGATGAACATTGAAAACATTCTGCTAAGTGAAAGAAGCCAGACACAAAAGACCACATATTGTGTGCTTCTGTTTATAAGAAATGTCCAGAATACAGAAAGTACATTAGTGGTTGCCAGGGGCTGGTGGGAAGGAGTAAAGGGAAGCAACTGTTAATGAGTATGACATTTCTTTATAGAGTGATAAAAATATTTTGGAATTAGATAGTAGTGATCATGGCACAACCTTGTAAATATATTTTAAAACTACTGAATTGTGTGCTTCAAAGGGTGAATTTTATATAATGGGAATTATATCTCAATTTTTAATTAAATTAAATTTTTAAAAAAATGAATGATTGAGACTAGAAATATATTGGGGGAAAGGAGCTATAGCACTTCAGCTGGGATATTATTCCAGAAAGAAACCTGTACATATGTGCTCTAGGAGAATATATGAATATTCATAGCAACACTAGAAACATCAACAGTAAAGGATAAACATACAGTGGAATACTTATGCCATAGAACTATCTACAGTGAAAATGAATAGACAACAGCTACACACAGTATCATAGATGAATCTCAGGAAACCAGTATTGAACTAAAACAACACATTGCTTCAGTATAAAGACCTATAGGAGAATGATCATATCCATGCTCTTCATGATAAACAGAAAGGAAACTACCCAACCAACATGCACAGTAGAATGGATAAATTACGATATATTGACACAATGGAATACTATGAGCAATGAGAATGAATTAAGTTCAATCTACATGTAACAATAAGGATTAATCTCATAAAAATAATATTGAATGGGAAAAACAGAAGTGACAGAGTACATACTGTATATTTCTCTTTATAAAAAACTCAAAACCAGGCAAAACTAATCTACAAGGTTAAAAGTCAGGATACTGCATACCCCAGGCAGAAAGGAGGGTAGTGACTGTCAGGTGGCCAACAGGGGCTTCTGGGATGCTGATAATGCTGTTTCTCTATCTCAGTGAAGGTTAACTGGGTATATTCACTTGCAGAAATTCATCAAGCAGCACACATATGAGGTGTACACTTTTCTGTAGGTATGTCATGTATCAAATTAAAGTTCAAAAAGAAAACAATCACTTGCTAAAGACTTATTAGCTAAATATGATACCATTTATGTGAAATTCAATAACATATAAAATTAAATAATATATTGGAGAAACTAATATTTGGTAAAATTATAAAGATAAGAAAACAATAACCCCCAAATTCAAGCTTGTGTTTACCTCCAAAGTGGATCAGAGACCAGATCAGGGTTTCACAGATATAAGTAATATTTTATCTCATATGCGGAGTGGTAGGTACACAACTTTTCATTGTATTGCTATTCCTTACACTCACCAATATTTTATAAAATCCTCTTGATACTACTCAATATTTTAAAAAAGCTATTTAAAAAAACTCTATGGTTCTGAGAGCCAAAGTCTATAACTTAAAGCACATATGCTTCCCAGTTTGGGGTTGGGCTGGAGATTGGTTTGGAAAACCTGTCATTATGTTTCCTATCTTTACATACTGTTAATTATTCTATTGGTTGATTCAAGATCTTAGGGAAGAAAAAGGTTTTAGTCAAATCCTGTGTGAATCAGTTAACCCAGAAAAATCAACCTGTTCGTTAATTTCCAAGTATACAATTCAGAAGAATTGTATTCTTAAATTTTGTTTGCAAAAGGATTTTGGGGAGTTGGGAATACTTTTTCCCATAAAACAGTATTATAAATATTGGTCAAATTCCCACCTGGCCCAGGAAAGCCTATTTAACCTGCAGTATAACTAAATATAATACCGAGTCTTATATTCTTCTATTGATTCTACGGAAAATGAGGTTTAACTTTTGCCTGTGAAGTCAGGATGCTAGAACATACCAGCTACTGCTACAGCCCCAATCTCTCAGCCAGTGACCCTTCTCCTGTAAATATCCAGAGAGAGAGATTTTCATCCTGTGGTCAGCTTCCCTTATCATATGGGTAGGTGAAGAAGAATTCACTGAGGCAGCAGAGAATGTGTCCTACTCTATACAGCTGAGGCATTGTGGGAGACGATGTTGCAAAAATCAAGCATGGTTATATTGTGGACTTCCTTGAAAGCTTCACAGAGCAGCTGAGAATTTATGAGATAGGTAGATGGATGATCTAATAAAAATTAAGCTATCAGTTATTGAATATTTACTATGTACCATGGATTTTTTCCAAGTAGTGTACATGCACAAACTCATATACTACTCACAACAACTTTATGAAATATGTAGATAATTCAATATCCTTATCTTCAGATGAAGAAACTGAGAGGCAGAGTAGTATCAGATGACTAAGAAGCAGAGTGGTATTTCACCCGATGTCACACAACTAGTACATGGTAAAGCCATATGCAAACCCAGGCCACTGATTTGTAGCATCTGCCAATTTCTGTCGTGTAAATATTTCCATCACAATTGACCTTAAGCTACCAACATGATGTCACCAACACTGGGTTGGAAAGGGATATGCACAGTTGGCTCTAGCAAAATGATATGAGCCAGCTCTAGTGCAAAACTGAACAATGATTTATCAGTGCTTATTGTATACAAGAAGTACTATGCTAAAGCAAAACAATTGTTCAGGCTCCAATTCCTGCCCTTCTGGTAGTGACAGGATGAACGGAGAGACCATATTTACGTTAATGAAATATCGAATAAAACATATATCTGTAACTTTATAAGAGGAATGAGAGTTCACATTTAATTGTCAAATAAATGTTGTAGTTCAGAAGTGGAAAAAAATAGCAGTGGGCTCTATGGACAAGTAAGGTTTTATGGAGAATTAATGTTATTAAATCATTGCAGAATTTGTGTGGGTGAAGAGGAAAGCACTCTCAACAGGGGTAAGAACATGAACAAAAAGCGCTATTTAAGTGAATTAATGTTTTTTGAAATCAGTTCAATTCATTAAATCAGACTACAAAAGGAAATTGTAGACCCTCTCTCAATGGAAATTTTTTTCAGTGACCTAGATCAGATTCAACATTGATTTGCCAAGAGGCAGGGGGATGAACCGGATGACATTTTGAAATCTTTTCCAAGTTTTCTAATTCCTATAGCTGTAACTCTTTAGCCTTTCTGATCTTAAAATACGTTAATGAAGAGAGCATTTAAATCTAATCTTTCAAAATGCAATGTTCTGGTTCTGGAATGCTGAGAATCTTCCTCTGGCTAAAATACGAATTTCACATTCTTTTTTTTGGTTAAATTGTGAGTAATCAATCAAGTTCGTTTGTTATGTTGATACCTAGTGTGTAGCTGACAGATATCCTAAGAATTGGAAATTCTATTCAATTGCATGGATATTTTAAAGAATGAATTAATAAATGTCAATTGACAACAACGCTATCAAAAAGAATGAATGAGCGCTTCTAGAGAGAGGAGCAGAAACCGGTTTCCACACAGGCTGCTTTTTTTTTGTTTTTTTTTTTTGCGGTACGCGGGCCTCTCACCGTTGTGGCCTCTCCCGTTGCGGAGCACAGGCTCCGGACGCGCAGGCTCAGCGGCCGTGGCTCACGGGCCCAGCCGCTCCGCGGCATGTGGAATCTTCCCGGACCGGGGCACGAACCCGTGTCCCCTGCATCGGCAGGCGGACTCTCAACCACTGCGCCACCACTGAAACCCCACACAGGCTGTTTTTCTAAGCAGGGAGAAGGAGAAACACCACGGAAGGGAACAGAGGAGGTGGAGAGGCAGGGATTGAGGATGGAGACCTCTCAGAGTAAGAGACCACCTCAAGAAGGTGGGTCCTTTGCACTTGCATTTCTTTATGCGTGGAGCACTTTTCTCCAGGATATCTATATAGTTCACTCCCTCATCCTTTGTTTTTTTGTTTGTTTGTTTGTTTGTTTGGCCTTGCCAGGCAGCTTGCAGGATCTTCGTTCCCTGACAAGGGATTGAACCTGAGCCCTTGGCAGTGAAAGTACAGAGTCCTAACCTCTGGACCGCCAGGGAATTCCCTCCCTCATCCTTTAAATGTCACCTTCTCTGAGAGGCCTCCCTAGACTGTATATGTTAAACAGCAATTCTGGCCCCACCCCACATCTCACCAGTTGGCTCCCTTATGTCCCTTCCCCTGTGTTGTTTTTATCCCTGTCTCTAATAGTTCACCATTTGATATACCTGTTTATTTCCTTATAATCTGTCTTCCTTCTTCCGCCAACCCACACATGTATTAGAACGTCAGCTCCATGAGAGTGTCTCTGTTTTTGTTTACAGCTGAATCCACAGCATCTGTTACAGTGCCTTAAGACACACAATACGTACCCAATAAATACTCATGTGAATACAAGTAAATGAAGATGGGGTGATCAAATGAGCCAGAGATGTTCTGGTTCCTCAAATAGACTACACCTGTAACACTGGTCAGCTAGATTAAACACACCTCTATCGATTATAAGGAAAATCAAAATGATTAAGTATGGAAGAAGACAGCTTGAGCCCACTGCCAACCGCTGAAGATAAAACAAAAGAAATCCTTCAATCCTATTTTTGTGTTAATGCCACAGATAGTACAATGAACTTGGATCCTTACTCTAAGGTTGTTGTGATTATATCCTTGTAAGTATTTTATAATCCTAAGAAGAAAAATGTCCTGTGAGTGTGGGTTACTTTTTAAAATCACATAGTTCTGCCAAAATGTTTTGCAGACATTGTGGTAAAGGTACTTTAAGAAAACAATCTACGTTTCTGCCTTTCCAAAAGAACCTCTTAAATAGATACTTAAGTATTGATTTTTAGGTCCAAGATTTTTGAAACATGCTCTATATAACTGATTATTATCTTTTGGCATTTTATAAGAAGCTTTATAATTCCTAAAATATTCACTAAGAAATATAGAAAATATTAATATGTATTTAACTAACTTGGGTGAAACCATTTCAGGGCCCTTTGAAATCTTTTGTATTCTTCTTTTTAAATGTTGGTTTCAGATGACTTTCTCTGGGAAGACATCCTGATATAGACTGGTCTTTCATAATTCAGCTTGTGATATATAATTTCTGCAACTCCAAGATCTGTAAGAGGCCATCTGCAAAATTTGCCAGTTGCTGAGGGAACAATTATTTTTAAATTCCCGTTAATACAATCTTCAGCTAAGGAAGTAGGCAAGTTAGAAGAGGATGAGGGATGCTTACACTGTTTTCACTTTAACCAACACCTTGCATTACCTAATTTATTTCTCATAGCGTTTGAAAAGGTTGAATCGGACATTTTTTGATGCTGCAGAAATAACTGCTAGAACCAAAGGCACTAGGACCTAAAGCTAAAAAAGAGAAGTTGGGTATCCCCATTACCACTGTTTGGATTGACACGGATGCGTGAGATTTGTTTGTGCCAAGTAGGCACTGCAGACAGTAACAGTACTAGAACCATCTGGACAGTAGCTCAGGGAAGAGGGCTGCCACTAGTCTTAGAAACGGGAAAGGAGAAGGAATGCCACTGGAAGAGGCTGAGTGGCCACATGAGGAAAATGTATTGGCTTTTGAATTCCTGTTGCTCGTTAGCCAGAAAGGCAGGGACCCCCAACAGTCAGTCACATAAACAGGTTCTGCCCTCTTTTCATTATCCAATAGTTCAATTACTGGTTCTAGTTTTTAAAAGCTCACATTATCCAATTTAATTCTTAGGGCAATTCTGTGAGGTAGGCATTAAAAAAAATCATACCTCTTTTTCAGATTCGAAACTTGGAAATGCACTCAGAGAAGTTATACAGTAAGTCCAAGGTCACACAGTTAGTGAGAGAGCCAGGACTTAAACTTTTTTAGGCTTTGCCCTCATTTAATGTGTTCAGTAGCTCTTTTGGGCAAGGCACCATTAAATGCATTAAAGATTATATAAATATCTAAGATGGTTCTTGCTCTTAAAGAATTCTTAAGGAATTGTTGAGGAGAAGATCTTAAGTAGCTGGGTGAAAAGACAATAAAAGTACGATTAGTGGGAGATAATGCAACAAAGAAAGCTGAACTGCTTTCCATTAGAAAGAAACAGAAATTTTGGCAGGGTTTCCCCACTATAGAGACAATCCAGAATTGGAGAGAGAGAGAGTGGGATGAATGGCTGAATGACTTGGCAAAGAGACAGAAGGGATTTTTTTGGTTTTGTTTTTTCCAATCTTTTATTACGAAAAAATTTTAAACAAACAGCAAAGTTGAAAGAAGTTTTACAGCCAACACCCGTTTTCTTACCCACCTATATTCTACATTAATATTTTATTACATGTGTTTTATCACACACCTGTACATCTATCATCCCTCTATCTCTCCAGCAATTCATCTTTCTAAAAAAAAAAAAAGGGATTTCAAAGTAAATCGTGGACATTAGTATAGCTGCAGGCATTTTAAAAACAGGGATGTATTGTATTCCATTTAAAGTTATCTGTGTCGCTGCACTGTAATTCTTCATGTCTCCTTACCTTCAGTAAAGCTCACTCTACACAAAGAGGCCTTGTAAGAATGGTATTTTTAAATAATAGAAGTCAAGGAAAGTGGCTGACTTCCAAGTGTAAGTAGATGTAGAATTTGAGATAAAAGAATATACAAGACAAAGGGGAGAAGCCAAATTTAGTCGCATCAGGAAGTCAGAACTAGAGGTGAACACAAAATTATCAGCTCCCTGTACTGTGGAGGAGTCTTAGGGAGAGCATCCGACTTTGCACAAGGCGGAATTAGGGATCTGAGGCTGTCTTACACAGATCCTTGAAAGGCCAAGCAAATACCAGTTGACAAGTAGATTACCACCTCTTTCTCAGTCACCACTAACTAGAACTAGAGGTGTTCCATCACTGGAGGCAACACCTGTGATTAGAAGGAAGGGGCAAGGCAGAGAGGAAAGAAAACCTTGACTTGAACCCCAAGACCTAGCCACTGCCCTGGGTCTCCCCTGTTTTCCCTACCCACCCCCTACACCTCCTAATTTTTCTTCCTTCCTTTCCTCCTTCCTTCCTTCCTCTCTCCCTGTCTCTCCTTGTCTCTCTCTCTCCTTCCCGCTCTGCTTCTCTTATTCCTTCCTTTCTTTCTCTGTAGGGTGAAAGAAAGAGAGAAATAGGGGAAGATAGAAGAAAGAAAAATTAGGAAGAAGAGAAAGAGAAAAAGAAAAGAAAAAAGGAAGTCACTTTGGAATCTGGGCCCTTCTCTCTGCCTCCGATCTGATCAGGCTCAATTTCTGCTCCTACTTTAGGACACTGATTATCACAGGTAAGACAAAGAGAGGAGGAAACAAACTACTCCTGGTGGGGGATGAGGTGATGAGCTAGTAGAAAAATGGGAGAGAAGAGGAGGAAAAACTTGTGTAAGAGAAATCACTAATTCTTCTAAGCATTATTCCTACCCACATAAACCCAAACTCAGTCCCAGAAAGTCAGTCTTACAGTCACAGGTACCTCAGTGACTTTTTATCCCTAATTAGCAATTTCTTTGCAGTTTGCTTTTGTAAACAAAACTTCAAACACCTCTTCTCAAGTCACATGAGAGTCACACAAACACTGGATTAAATACAAGCTCTTTATTTACTTGTTATGTGCCTGAAGAAAATTATATAACTGCCTTGAGTCTCAATTTCCTTGCACCTAAAATAGGGCCAATAATACCTCCTTTCCTAGGTGGTTGTGAGGATTAGAGATAAAAGGGCATTAAAGTACATGCCACATAGCAAGCCCTCAATAAAAGACAGCTGTTACTGTTACAAGGTGGTAAGCCCTAAATTGGAACTCTAGGTGACAAACTGGTGTTCAGGTTTGAGGAGCTCTTTTGAGGGACTGCCTGATTTCAAAATAAAGAGTTAAGGTGAATTAGAAAAGAAAATGCTTTATATAAACCCGAGGAATGATGACAGACTGTGGTAAAGTAATATTTGCTAATATTTAAGGTTTAGTAATAAAGCTACCATATTGTATCTAGTTGCCAATCTCTTTGAAACTTTGCTGTTCACATGTCACCTTTTGAATATTGAGAGTGTTGTTATGTGTTTTGGTTTCAAAAGAAAGTATACACATATAAGTATATTTTAGGGGAAAACTGAGGGGGAAAAGCAGCTGAACTACCTCTCTGTTAATCAAACCTATAGCTGAAGTCTGGCTGTTCCGACTCTAACAACCAGTTACAGTAGTAACAGCTAATCTGTATTGAGCACTTATTTTGACCAGGCATTGTGCTAAGAGCTTTACGTGGGTAGCCTCATCTCCTTCTCACGACAACTCTATTCAGCAAGTAGAGTTAATAGGTGACGAGCCTGGGGACTGATATAAGAAACGAAGTCACTTTCCCAAGTGTACACAGAAAGTCGCAACGCCAGGCAATGTGACTCTATAGCTCGCACACTTAACTACTGCATTATACTGGCATGTGTCCAAGAGCCAAGGAGGCAGCGCAGTGGAACCCCTGACAAAGTTCCACGGAGAAAAATAACTTCACACGTTCTGAATTTCCAAACCGAAGTGTAAAGTATTTAATAACCATCCACTGAACCCACAGAGTGTTTTAGGCACAGTGCTGGGCTCAATGTTAGATGCAGGAAATACTAAGATGAGATAGATTCCTGCCTTTGAGGACTTCAGCAGGTCAATATTGATATTCTGTTGTTGTTCTTATTTAATGTTACAAGGTTAAAGATAATTAATTGTACTACAATTATATTTATGTATATTTGTAATTCCTGAATAAAAAAATCAAACTGAATCTAAATGGTGTATCTGTAATTCTTTAATTTGGGTTCCTTAGAATATTATGTAACTAGCAAAAGATTTGGATATACATTTCACTAGAGAAGGTATACAAATGGCCAATATGCCTTTCTTGGAATATTAACAAGTATCACAAATCTGGCACCATTAGTCATTGGGGAGATGCAAATTAAATCTACTATGAGATACAATTTCACACCTACTAGAATGCCCATAATCAGAAAGACAGTAACAAATGGTGGCAAGGATGTGGAGAAATCAGAACCCTCAAACATTGCTGGTAGGAAAATGTTAAATGGTGCAGCCACTTTGGAAAATAGTTTGACTATTTCTTAAAAAGTTAAACGTAAGAGTTACCATTAAACGCAGCAAGTCTTATCCTAGGTTTATCCCTATGAGTAGAATTGGGAAATGAAAATATACATCTACACAAAAAAATTGTACTCAAATATGTATAAGTATTATTCATAGCATTATTTGTAACAGCCAAAAAATAGAAATGACCCAAATGGTCATCAACTGGTAGATGGATAAACAAAATACGGTACATCTATTCAATGATTTCTGTTATTCAGCAATAAAAAGGAATGAAATACTGATGCATGTTACAAGATGGATGAACCCTGAAAACATTATGCTAAATGAAAGAAGCCAGACACCAATGGCCACATATTATACGATTCTATTTTTATGAAATGCCCAGAAAAAGCAAATCTGTAGAGACAGAAAATAAATTAGCTGTTGTCTAGGGCTGGGAATGAAAGCAAGGATTAACTGTAAATGCACGTAAAGGATTTTACTGGGGTGATGAAATGTTCTAAAATTGGATTATGGTGATAGTTGCACAACTTGGTAAGCTTACTTAAAACTATTGAATTATACAATAAACATAAGTGTATTTTATGATATGCAAATTATGCCTCAATAAAGCTTATTTTTAAATCCTAGACAAAATAAAATAAAACAAAAAAACAAACAAACAAAAAAATCCTAAGCAAGTATGGAACTGAAAATCTCTGGTATTTTAGTTATTAATAGGAACTATTTTTGTTTTATATAATATTTATTTTAACAAATATATTCAATAATATATATAATAATTATATATTATTAAAATATATACATAATTACATAATAGATTACATAATAGAATAGAATATGGGGGTTTTCTGTACTAAAGCTTTATAATTGCCTGTCACTTGATCATGTATATTCAGGTTTAAACTCTATCTCAATTTTAAAGCAATTACTCAATTAAGAAATAATTTCATAAAGCAAATAATCTTTTTATAATTAATATAGTGGTTTAAAAATGTCTTGGATTAAATAGTGCATGACTTTTGAAATGTTTACTTTTACAGGCTATAGTATAAAGTAAAGAACCATAGTAATTGCCTCCTTTTTCATTGAATTTTTGCGACATTTCTTTCTTGTCCAAATGTTTTCTTATATAGTCTTAGTTTACCCTCCAGTAAGCCTATGATTTAGGAAGAATGGATATTACCCCCATTTTACAGTTGAGTAAATATGGGCTCAAGTGGGTTGGGTGACTCAGCGTCCAGGGGAGTTAACAATTATATCTGAGCAAAAAACAGTGTGTCCTTCAATGATTGGATACTAGAGTGACTTCTACTGATAGAAATTAGGATTCTAATATTCACAGATTATTTCTATATATGAAATTAGAGTGGACTTCCAGTCTCCGGTCCGACATATAAAGAGCTTGGAAGTTGTCGTTCTCCCATCCCCACAACAACAGAAAAAACCTGAACATATTGAAAATCAACCATTCTTCTTAGATCTATCAGAGAATTGAGGTTGCAGGGCAAACCACTGCCCCAAACACTGGAGAGACAGATGCCTTTGCTTGCCCTCAAGATAAACTATTTTATCAGAATCTAACTGACCTGAGGGAAAGGAAATACCTAATTCCAGCCCCCTCTAGCCTTACACCTGGAGGAAGAGAAATACCAAATTCCAAACCCCTCTAGCCTTCCTCTCCTACTTAATAGTAGGGAGTTGGGGAGGAAAAGATGAGCTCTCAGGAAGGTCACAGCCCAGGGACACAGGACTCACTGAAAACCTGAAAGGTAATCATAGGCTATGGAACACACCTCCTGTCCCATACTTCACCACCATGTCACTCAGATTCCTGTATAAAAACAAACAATTACAGCTAAAAGAACTGCAAGCCTCAGACCCTACTACAGAAGGACTCTCTCAGGGAGACAAAAATAAGGACATTAGAGGAATTTTAGCCTCTGACACTATGGCTGCAGCAACAGTAAACACAACCTAACTCCTAGCCAGATAAACACAAAACTTCACATTGAATGCCCTCACTTACTTTTACCCAATACATCATGTCCGGCTTTCAACAAAAAATTCCAAGGAGTGCTAAAAGGCTAAAAACTCAATCTGAAGAGGCAAAGCAAGGATCAGAACCAGACTAAGATATGGCAGAGTTTTGGGAATTATCAGACTGGGAATTTAAAATAACTATGATTAATACGTAAAGGGCTCTAATGGAAAACGTGGACTAAAATGCAAGAGCAGATGGATAATGTAAGCAGGAAGATGGAAATGCTAAGAAAGAATCAAAAAGAAATGCTAGAGGACTTCCCTGGTGGCGCAGTGGTTAAGAATCCGCCTGCCAATGCAGGGGACACGGGTTCAAGCCCTGGTCTGGGAAGATCCCACACGCCGTGGAGCAACTAAGCCTGTGCACAACAACTACCGAGCCTGTGCTCTAGAGCCCACAAGCCACAGCTGCTGAGCCCGTGTGCCACATCTACTGAAGCCCACGTGCCTAGAGCCCGTGAGAGAAGCCACCACAGTGAGAAGCCCGCGCACTGCAACAAAGAGTAGCCCCTGCTTGCCACAACCGGAGAAAAGCCCACGTGCAGCAACGAAGACCCAACGCAGCCAAAAAAAAAAAAAAAAAAAAAAAAATGCTAGAGATTAAAAAAACACTGTAATCAAAATGAAAAATGCCTTTAATGGGCTCATCAGCAGAAATGATACAGACAAAGAAAGATTTCAGTAAGCTTGAAAATATGTCAATAGAAACTTCCAAAAACAAAAAACAAAAAGAAAAAAAGAGGGAAAAAATCAGGACAGAGTACCCAAGAACTGTGGGACAATGAGAAAAGGTGTAACATAACTGTAATGGGAATACCAGAAAAAGAGGGAAGAGACAAAAGAAATATTTGAATAATGACTGAGCATTTTCCAAAATTAATGACAACACCAATCCACAGACTGGGAATCCCAGAGGACACCAAGAAGAAGAAATACCAAAAAAAAATCGACACCTAGGCATGTGGTATTCAAACTGCAGAAAATGAAAGGGAACTTGGAGCATTGATCCAAAGTTTAAAGGGTTTTTTGTTTTGTTTTTTCCAATTAACATGACAACTAGGGCTTCCCTGGTGGTGCAGTGGTTAAGAATCCGCCTGACAATTCAAGGGACACAGGTTCGAGCCCTGGCCCGGGAAGATCCCACATGCCACGGAGCAACTAAGCCCGTGCGCCACAACTACTGAGCCTGAGCTCTAGAGCCCACGAGCCACAACTACTGAGCCCATGTGCCACAACTACTGAAGCCCATGTGCCTAGAGCCCGTGCTCCACAACAAGAGAAGTCACTGCAATGAGAAGCCCGCACACCACAACGAAGAGTGGCCCCCATTTGCCGCAACTAGAGAAAGCCCGCGCACAGCAACGAAGACCCAATGCAGCCAAAAATAAATAAATTAATTAATTTATTTAAAAAAAATGACAACTACTTGGTCTCTCTTCTTTTTCTTTTTTTCCCCCTTCTTTTTCTTCTGACTTCCCCCCACCACCTAAAGTCTCCTGTCTGGGGAATATGGTAGAATTTTGTTACAGGGGCTGTATAACTTAATTATTTCCCTCTTTAATAAGGAAATTATTTAAATATAAAGAACAAAAAATAGAATGTTCTATTAGCTTTGTCTCTCCAAATGAACTGCAGATTTCTCGAAGGCGGGGATTATATACTGCATAATTCTGAATCCCTTAGAGAGTGTAGTGCCATCTATAGTGTTGAAGCAAATGACATCCTGTTGTTTTAACTGGTTGGAAGACACTGTAAAAGCCTAACTACACTGGGACCTGCAGGTTGGGACTGGAGCCTGGTGAAGAGGAAAGCCATTAATCAAGTGAATTAAATAGTTTTGAAGTATTCTTTAAATATTTAAAAAGTAAAACTCATTCTCTCTATGGTCCCATAGTACGTTGTGCCTTTATAAGACCTGCAATGACTTGTTTACAAGTCCATTTAGCCTCTTAGAGTGTAAGCTCCTCTAGGATGGGGTCACATTTTTTTCCTCTTTTAATTGTGAGAGGCACTTAATTCACGTTTGGTAAATAAAAAGTTGAGAGATTACTGATGAGAGGAAAGAGACTCTAAAGCCATTCTATAGTCATAAAGCTATGCATTTAAAAGAAGTACCTAAATGTTATATTTCAGAGGAATTTTTGTGTGTGTGTGTGTGGCCTCTCCCGTTGCGGAGCACAGGCTCTGGACGCACAGGCTCAGCGGCCATGGCTCACGGGCCCAGCCGCTCCGCGGCATGTGGGATCTTCCCGGACCGGGGCACGAACCCGTGTCCCCTGCATCGGCAGGCGGACTCTCAAACAATGCGCCACCAGGGAAGCCCTCAGAGGAATTTTAAAGGAGTTTTTCCCAGAGATGCGATGTGACCCCTTTGCCCCCCAAAGTCAGTCTTCTTAGGGAGCCTGGATTCCACTCAGCCCCTCTTCTTCTACCCAATGACTTTCATATCTCTGTTTCTATTGGCTCCTTCTCTCTTTTTTCCTGATCTAACATCCTTTTCATGGGGGTGGGGGGAGAACTCAACAACAAAAGAACCAAACCTCTTTGCATTTGCACCATTACCCTTTCCACCTCCCATCTTGCTTCCTTCCTTTCTTTAATGGCTAAACCTCTCAAATGCACGATCTTCAAGACATTCACATTTCCAACCCCACCACAGCATCAAGACTAGTTATGTTAAGGTTAAAGGATTTCTAACTGAACTCAGAAGTCATTTCTCAGTTTCTCATCCACTTTAAGTTCCCTGTGCTTCAAAATACTTTCATAAAGTAAATGATCCTTTTATGAAGTGAATAATCACATGCTCGTTTATCTGTTTCCTGGAGTTCAGAAAGGAAGGCAGGTTTCCAGGTTGGGGTGTTGCCAAGGAGGGCTGTCTTAGTCGCTCCCAGTGGAGCTGGCGTTTGGGGTTTGGCTCCCTAGCGCTCACCAGGCAATATTATCCCTGTTTCAGAGCTGACTCACCCTGACTCATAAGAGACCCAGCATAAAAACCGAAATGCTGAGTTATTGATTGGTAATGAGGAAATATAACTGTTGGGTGGAATGAACCATCCTATCAGCCTGGTCATCCTACTTCTTGGAAAGCTTCATGGAAGCCAAAATAGCTAAAGATTGCTGGTCACAACAGAATCAGGATAAGAAGAGTTAGCTACCTAATTTGAATTCTTGAATATTAGGACTCTGATAGCCTGACTCATTTATCATTTCCCACTCGTCTCCACCATACAGGAATGTGTTATGCCAATTTGTTCTAATTCTGCTTTTTCTGTGCTTTGTAACTAACCTCTCTTCTTATTTACATACTATTTTAATCAGGTTATAATTAAGGCTTGTTTTGTTGATCTATATCCCTTACTGCGATCCATTTCTTGTTTATTGTACAAATTGACTTTCAGAGGTTGGTCTTATTGCTAATTAGAAAAATGTCTCACTGTCATCTGCACCTATAGATTGTAAATATGGATTTCCACATATTATGTCATATTTCTTAAAGCAAGGTACACCAGGATAAATCAGCCTGATCACCCACCTGCCTACTGGCTGTAAGATACGTCTTTAAGATTCTTCTAGATTGTGACTGTTGGCTTTTCCATTGTTTAAGGTATTCAAAAGAACATCTCCCCAGATCCTGAAAGCAGTCCTAAGTTAGGTTCCAAATATTTGAGCAAAGGCAACATTGTTGGGACAATGGTAGTAGAAACTGACTATATTTTTGGTATGTAGTATAAAAATCACAGTCACAAACGTGTCCAATTATAGAGAAAATATTGAACTAAGAATGACTGGCTAACTTCAAGTTTCATTAACATTTACTATTCGTTCACTTCTTTTGTAATCTATTAGCTTTTTTTTTTTTTTTTTTTTGCAAGATAAGCAGTTACAAGGGCCAAAGTTTTAAGAAAAATTTATGGGAGAATAACTTAAAATTGAGAAAATTCAATTCATAAACTTTCTCCCCATGAATTGAGAAGTGATCACTATTATTAATTAGAATGGAATGATACTAATGCAGGAGGATAATTTGAGAACTGCTACTATATGGTGAGTTATTGAATACTTTTGATGGAGTAAATAACAATTTTATTATTTCTATTATAAATGTAGAAATCGGATCGGGCCTGCCGAAGCAGGGGACATGGGTTCGTGCCCCGGTCCAGGAAGATCCCACATGCCGCGGAGCAGCTGGGCCCATGAGCCATGGCCCGCTGAGCCTGCGCGTCCAGAGCCTGTGCTCCGCAACGGGACAGGCCACAACAGTGAGAGGGCCGCGTACCGCAAAAAAAAAAAAAAAAAAAAAAAAAAATGTTTTACAGTATTTGCTTGGTAGAACTTAGAAGAAAGGATTCTCTTGGTTCTGATTTTTAATCTTATATGACATCCATTTCCAGAGAGAAACCAGCAGAGTTTTTAAAATCCTTAACAATATTGTTCTGAATAAATATGTTTTACTATGATATGAAAAATGTTACTAAAAAATAACTAGAATATGGTTGAGTAGCCTAGTTTGTGCTTTATTATTTGCTTGCTAGTTGGGGGAAGTCACAAGTTCTGCAGAAGTTATTTTCAAACATTAGGGAAACTCAAAATCCTTTGGAGGGCTTGTGAAAGCAGATGGTTGAGCTCTATCTCAGAGTTCCTGATTCTGTAGGTGTAGGGTGGGGCCCAAATTTGTATTTCCAACAAGATGTACCAGATTTTAGGACCACTGCTCTATATACCCTGGGCTATTTCCATTTAACAAGCTCCTGTTTATCTTTCTCCCATTCCTCACAGTGGTTTAACCAAACTTTAGCACCTCACACCCATTTTACTCTATCATCCCCACTTTTGCAGCATCCCTACTTTCCGACATTTCAGGGAGAAATTGGGGTCATTGGGTATGAACTGCCTCAAGTTCTTATTCTTTTCTTCCAGTTAGTCCTTTTCCATTTTAAGGTTCATCCCACTTCCTGGACTCTTGATCAAAAACCTTCCCATTTCTTCCAGGATCTAATTCCATCTTTATGTCCTGAAGATTTTGCCATTGGCCCTCCTTTATATCAAGTGTTCAACCTCTTTGCCAGCTTCTTCTCCAAAGCTCGTGGAAAGCTCAAGGCCATAATCTTAAAAAATCTATCCTGTGACCTTGAATATTTCTCTAGATATTCTCTTTCTTCTTCACAGACCAAGTTCTTGGAAAGAATAACACACTTGATTTCTCAACTTCCTTATCTACTCTTCCTTTTTCAAGTTACTACAACCAAGTTTCTAATCCTACCACTTTATGCTGCTTTGGAAAAGGTCACTTTGAACTGGCTAAATCCAATTAACTCTGATTCTTATTTTAGTACCTCTAATTTCTCTTTGGAACTCCTTGCTCTCCTGGTTTCCATGACAACACTGCTTCCTCAGTGTCCTTCACAGGCTCTTCCTCTCCCTCTCCCACTGAACGTGGGCATCTAGAATTCCATCTTTGACTCACTTCTCTTTGTTCTGTGCATGCTCTCTTGGCCATTTCATTGTCTCTCTTGGCTTCAGTTGTGCCCACAGATCCTCATGAGAATGTTTTCTGGCCAAAGCTGGAAACAGGGCTAAATGCTACATCCAAGTGACGTGTGTGGAAGGCTGTACGCTACTGGTTCCCAAACCTAAATGTCCATCTACTCTCTTGAACTCCAAACTTTATTCTGGCTTCTATCACCACCATTCTGTCTGGATAGTCCAGTTGGCTACTGGTTTATAGCCACCTGCAATTTCGTTATGGTCAACTTAAACTTACCAAGACTAACTTGCCTCTCAGTAAGTTGAGAAAACTTGGAATCATCCTGTTTCCTCTTTGCCTTACGTCCATCCTGATATCTTACCAGTTAGTTACTGGTCCTATAAATTCCACTCCCTTAGTATTTCTTCCCTCTGTCATCTTTTATCATTTCCTAGTCCACTGACGTAGCTCAAGCCCGTATCAGCCCTTTCCTGAATTGTTAACTTCTTCCAGTTTTTCACCCTTCCAATATTTCTTGCACATTACTGCCAACTTACTAACAGGCAAATTTAATCATGTCCTTAAAAAAACATATTTCCAAGTTTCCCCATTTTTTATTAGATAAAGTCCAAATTCCATAAAGTAATACACAAGACATTCTATGATCTGGCCCTTCCCAAGTTTCTGGCTTCCTTTCTTACACCCTGTGATCCCATCATACTGGACAACTTGCAACTCCCTCTAACACACTGTGGCTTTGCTCATGTTACTCCCTCTGCCTAAATAATCCTTCCTCATTTTGTTCCACTATTACTTTTCAAGACTGAGTTTTTGAGTCATTGTCTCAATAGTAATAATACTAATAAAAAACAAGATGCATTCAGTGCATGTTATGTACCAGACACCTTACATACATTCTCACTTTACACGCAATCCTCACAACAAAACTCTGAAGTTTATAACAGCCTTGTCATAAATTATGCTAATAAGTGGCATGAAAGCCCATATTTTTTGGGTTAATGAAGTTGTCTTAAGTATATTCTGGAAAGAGAAAATATACCTTATGCTGCATCTATGAAATACTAAAAATAAAGTAACTTGGTCAAAATTTTTGGTATAAATCCCTGATCACTAGCAATTGATCTGAGCATTCCTTAGTCGATACAGGTTTATTGCATCCAACTTCAGAGTATGAACTAGGAATAGCAGGCTGCATTAGCTATACTGTGGTTTATTTCACTTATGGTACTGATTCATTTTGGGCCCTGTTTCCATGTATCACAGAAAAATAAATGTATATGCATAATATAAAATGGAGGCCGTTATTCAAATAATTCACTGAATTAGATCCAGTTTTACATCTAAATTTTTCAATGAAAGTACTTTGGGGAATTGAATGTTTCTGTATATTTGTCTCAACTGAATTCTCGACTTTATTTTCAGGTATTGATAGACCACCTGCCAAAAAAAACAACAACCCTAAAACAGTTATTCTTTTCTTTTCTTTCTTTTTTCTTTTTAAACAAGGGAATGTTTAGCTTTCCTCACCTCTTCTTAAAGCAAAAATAAAATATTCCTTGACCTATGTTAGGTCTAGATGGACCTCTATTATGTGAGCAGGATTAGAAATTAAATTATTATTAAAAGAGTTACAAATACAAACTTTCCTTCATTTCCGTAAGAACTTACTTATGATGGCAAAAACATTAAAGATAATACAAACACTGTACTTAATTACTTATTTATGCCTAAAACTGGATTCTTGATCTCTTACACTTGGATTTTTTTTTTTTTTTTTTTGGCCGCGGCCACATAGCATAAGGGATCTTAGTTCCCTGACTAGGGATGGAACCTGCGGTCCTTGCATTGGAAGTGCAGAGTCTTAACCACTGGACTGCCAGGGAAGTCTCTGGATTCTTGATCTCTTATACCCACCCAACATACTCCATCCCCAGTCCTTTCCATCTCAGTTCATGGCAAATTCATTTTTCCACTTAGAACCCTTGAGAGTCATCCTTGATTCCTCTCATTCTCTAGAATCCCAAATCCAATCTGTCAGTAAATCACAATGAGTTTCAAACTATATCCAGAATCCATCCACGTCTCATGGAATCTCCTGTAACAACCCTAATACAAGCTACCGTCATCTCTTGCCTGGTTACTCTCTGTGCCTCTACAGACTATTTCCAGCCCAGCAGCCAGAGTGATCATTTTAAACCCTTAACCACATCATGTCAATTCTCTGCTAACAGCCTCCTAGTCCCAGGCACACAGACCTTCCACCATCTGGTCTCTTAGTTCTTCCGTGACCTCTTCTATCTTCTTTCTGGGTCACTATTCTTCAGCTAAAATGGCCTCTTGGTCACTCCTGCAACTTACCAGCCCCGTTCCCACTACAGGGCCTTGGCACGGGTTGTTCTCATGGTCTGGAAGGCTCTTTCTTTAGATATCTACAACTACCTTCTTCCTCAAGTCATTATTCAAATGCCACTTCCTCAGTGAGCCCTACCCTGCTTGCCCATTACAAATATCACAGTTCTCCTATTCCTCCTGCTTGTTCTCATTCCATAATCCCTTCCCTGTTGTATAAAATTTTCCCCCTCTAACACTCATAGCCTTTCAACATATTACACAATTTGGATATTTATTTTATTGTGCAACTCCTCCTTCTAGAATGTGAGTTTGATGATGGCATGGAGTTTTGTTTTGTTCACTGCTATATCTGCAGCTCCTAGAATAGTGTCAGGCACATGGTAGGCCCATCATAATAATTGTCGAATGAACGAAATAATTAGCACCTATCACTAACACTCAGCAAATAGACCTTATTTTCAAGGGGAGAAATGTAAAAGTTGTTCGTTTCTAGTACAAGAGGTATTATATATTGGATTCTATAGGAAAGGGAGCAACTAAGTTTCCATATGTCTAGAGAGTTCAGGGGCCCCATGAAACCCTGATATTCTATGATTCCCTTCCCATCTAAGTCTAAAAAATGATCATTTTCTAGCAGCCAAGCACTAATTTTAAAAGATCCTGGAGTGTTAAACCTGCAATGAGAGATTCCTAAGAGGATGGTTCATGATTATAGCTGCTCAGTGCTGCAATTCTTAGCATTTCTTCTCTCACCACTGTGTTGCTCTTCCTACTTCAAAACATATGAATATAATTGGAAGGTATGGGAAGTCAATTTGATTACACTCTGAACAGTTATGTGATACACCCTCCCTCCAGTGTGTCAATAAATTTGATTAATATATATCTTTTCATGTTGGGCTTTCTTTTGAAATACATAACATCAGTTGATCCAAGTTGGCCTAAAGCAAGAGTCCTGCATAGTCACATAATTTTTGGTAGCATAAATATAAATGCTGAAATTATTCTGTACACCTTTAAGATTCATCTTTTGGTTATTCCTACTTTAAAGGAGCATAGAGTTTTAGGGTTACAGGTTTTACTTCATTTGGTTTGATGACCTCATTTTACAGATATGAGAACTTGAGGATCCATGATATAAAATGACTTGCCCAGGTACCACAGAGCTGAATAATTGTTTTGGTCAGAACTCCTCGTTCTAAAGATAAACAAGATACCCCGAGATTGCAATTGAAAAAGAGTTCTTACTATTAGGAAATTAACTGAATATAGCAACAATTTCAATATGCAATTCTAAACAATATTCATTCTACCTGGTTTATTTCCATGGTGACTATTTAAACATTAGAATAGCAAATGTAGCAAAGGGTGAAATAATTGATAAATAGGAAAAGAAAAAGCCTGCACAAGCATCCTAATACATGACAGTCATGGGTCACAAAAGAGTAAGAATTTGCAGGTCACCTGGAGTAAACTGTCTGCATGGCGTCCACAGGAGAAGAAACCACTTTAATCACAGAGATGGCGCCATACTAGGCATGGCTTCTGCTATTATTTGGAGGATTAAGCCTTCTTTCATTATCTAATCTAGTCATCCTCTAAGATGCCAAGAGGCATTTTTGCTTAGATATGTACCCTTTCTGTTTTCATTAGTCAGTCTATATGAAGGTTATTATACCAGAGGAATGTAAAAATCTACAGTAACAATGCTTCGTTTTCCTTTAATGGCTTTGTTCAAGGGATGAAGACATTTTTGTGGTGTGATGAATTCACTTGGTCTCCTGATGTGTTTTTTCCACATGCCTTGGAAATCACGTGTTTTTCTGAGAGGTGGTAGTCATCAATGTCTTAATTTCAGCACCACTGCTTTAGCTTTGTTACAATGAAGATATCTTAGTAGCATTGATAATTTAGGATCTTTGATATTAATCGAATGGAGAATATTTTTGACCCATTGTGGGCAGGAGTGCTCTCAAACTACAAACAAAACTATGACTAAATCAAATTTTTAAAATAGATTTTAACAGATTCCAGGAGGTAGGAACACTAAGATAACTCATGGGACTGCAAAGCTAAGATCTCCGCCAACAGCAAGTCACAATTTCCTAAGAGTGAAATTTTGAGCTCCCTCTACCAGGGCCTGTTTAACTCGGTTTCCCTTCTCCATGGCACACTTTGATTAACTCCTGCTGTGTGTGATTATATGTAGGTTAGACACCAGTGGCTTGAGAGTAAGGTCTGGGTTCTGTCCCGAAAAACTAGGTCAAATCTGGCCTCCATGTGATGCAGGTAAAAGTCCCATGAAAATATCAGTACGGCAACACTGACTGAACACAATTTTACTTGAAAGGATCTCCTTCCAGTTATATTTCCTTAGACGTACTATTAATATTTTTCTTAATTTTCTTCTATTTTCTTGCTAATGTACTTGAAAGGGCTTTTCAACTATTGTATAAACCAGTCTTCCTTCATAAGAAATTACGACGATTCTCTGTTACTTTCTTCCCCTATACACTTTGCCCATCAGTGGATTGAGCCCTGATTTACACATTATGGTGAGCTTTTACAGCCTAAACAAATTTATTCTTTTGGAACTTTATTTGGCAAGTATTTAAGTGTTGGGGAGATTAAAGGAGAGCTAAAAGCAAAATTAACAAGAGACTCAACTACAATCCACAGACGAAATAACCAAATAAGTTGCTATTTTAAACAATGTAAGCGAATAGGAAGGGATTATTTCAGAACACAAATATTCATAGAGGCAAGAAAATAACTGAAGTAATAATGCTTAAAAAAGACTTGATGAGGGTTAGTAGTTGAATCTCTGAAATATAATATTTGACGTCATAGGCATGGACTTAAGCGGGTAAGTTTTCTTTCCTGAGCAGCTGAAAAGAATGTTAAAAATATAAATAACAAGACCACGTAAAATAATGAAAGCAACTGAAATCACTGTCTTATGATTGTATTATTTAAAGAAATACATCTGTATCAATCAATTCTGAGAGGACAGGATGTACAGCTCAAAAGTGGGAGTGCAAGATTTTAAAATAAGGAGAAGCAGGCTAAAATTCTAAGGAAAAATAAATATAGAGTCATCCATTCAGAAGCCTTGAAATAGCAAATAGTTTTCAATAAAAACGTGGTCATTAAATGCTTGAGCTTGGTAAAATGAATAGGAGGGAAAAATTCGCTGCAGACTATCATCTCCCACTGCCTCTGGAATGACTTTGCGCAGGGGAAGGATGGGGAGAGGTGATGTGCGAGGGCCGGCGTAAGAGGGGGTGTTTCACGGTCCCAGAAAGGGTCGCATATCCATACCCCTGCACCGCGGTCCTTTAGGGGAGGAGGGCCTTTCTGATGTCTCCGTTTCCCTGCATCGTCCGGGTAAGATCCCGGTTCACCCCTACTGCGGACAAGGTTTACAGAGGTCAATCTCTGCCCTGAAGCTGAAAACAAACTTCCAGCCTCGGTCACTAAATCCCTCGAAAACCCTAGTCCTCTCAGCTCATTCTTAAAGAGTCCAAGAACGGCCTTCAACACACTCCGATTCTCAGCTCATCCCCACTCATCTCCCAGCAGCCCCCGCTCTAACGGCCGCCGCGTGGCTCAGGGTCGCCCGCCCCCGGCTCCGCGCAGCCCTAACCGCCCGCACCGCCCGCACCAACGCCGCAAGGAAAGCGGCGACGGGCGCGCTCCGCGACGCCCCGCCCCCAGCGAGCGTGGCGGAAGTGGCTGCCTAGAGAAAAGAGGCCGCGCGCCACCTGGCCGAGCGCGCATGCGCCAGCGTCCGCGTCGGGAGTGGCGGGGGTGTTTGTAGCCCTCCCTCCTCCACCTCCGCCACCCCCGCCCCACAGAGAATCGGGCTCACGCCATCTTGCCCCCCCGTCCGCGCCCGGCCACCCTTTCCCTTTAGACTCTCTCAGCCCCCTACCCCGCCCCTTTCCAAGCGTGTCCCCGGCCGCCGCCGCAGAAACCGCACCATCTCTATCCCCACATTCTCCACGCGGGACGCGCAGCCGGGTCTACAAGTGTTCTTAGAACAGAGGTTGTAGGGGGACCGGGGGAGGCGCGGGGGCGGGCGGGGGAGAGGGCTGGGGGCCGGGAGAGGCGCCGAGCCCTGCGTGTCTGGGCCCCGCCCCCCTGCCCCCGGGAGCTGCCGTCGGGGGTCCCGGTCGTTAGCGCGGGAGGCTGAGGGACACACAGAAGCAGCGTCTCCGGAGGCGCTGGCCCCGCGAGTCGGCCGGGTTCTCCCGCGGCGTGTGGAGTTGGCCTTGACTCCTCCCCGTAGGCGGGTGGGCGTGGGGCCAGGGGAGCTGGGCGGGCGAGCGGGAGCGGGCGTCGCTGGGTGTGTTCAGAAGCACCTTCCGCGTGTCATCTAGGTCGTGTTTTGGGGGGAAGAATTCTTAAACAAGGAAATTGTAGCTTTATGGGCGAGGTGGAAGAAGAGTTAGGTAGCGTTAGTAGAAGTGTAGCGTCCAGGAAAAGGAAAAGATCGACTCCCTTCTCTCTGGGGTGAGCCCACATCTGTGACCCCTGGGGAAATTATTTAGCGTGTCTTTGGCTGGGTGTTCTGGTCTGTAAAATGGGGATAGTAATAACCTAGATCAGAATTGTGAAGATTAAATGAGGTAATACAGGTTAATGCTTATAACAAGCTCCAGGCACTGATCAATTAGCTGTCAATTACCTGTCATTTTTATCTCCCTGTTTAAGGAATTCAGAATGACTGTGACCTGGCTTTCTAAGTGGAAAAATCAAGAAACTGGTGTGGATTTTTATAGGGGCAGTGGAATGTAATATCTGACACTCAGAGGCGTTCCTGGAAATGTGTTGTTAACGTACACGTGGATAAATGAGCTTAACTCCGTGAGGCTTTAGAAACTTTAAACTTCGTTCCAGAGAAATGAGGATGTATTTATCTAGGAGGAGAGGACGTAGGGTTTTACTATATGTGAGGACAGAACTTTGGAAACAATTAAATTACCTCTGTAAAGATTTACTTGAAAACCAAATTGAGGATGGAACTTATGGAATTTCTGGTGGATGTTTTCGAGAGGCTGGATTTCACTGAATGTTATGAATAATTTCCTGATAGTTACTACTTTGCAAAAATAAAGTGCACTTCATTGTGTTATTGCAAGTTTCTTATCTCTGGGAATATTCAAGAAAAGATCTAGAGCAGCCTAGGTCTAGAGCAGCCCTGTCCAATGGGACTTTCTATCTTTGTGGAAATATTCTGTAATCTGTGCTGTCCTAATATGGTATCCACTAGACACAAGTGGCTCTTGAGCCTTGAAGTGTGGCTAGTAGTGCACTGAGGTATTTAATTTTATTTTAATTAACTTAAATATAAATAGCCGCATGTGGCTAGTGGCTGCCTTATTGGACAGCATAGGTCTAGAATCTAGCCTTTGAGACCTTTTCCAGTTCTTGATTTTGTTGAGTTTTAAGTCAGAGAAGCCAACTCTTAGAACATTTGTTGCTTTAGGGAATTATAATTATATTCAAATAATGCCTTTCATTCACATACTGTAGTTCAAAGCTTGGGTCTGTTAATACTTACTTACAGCTTGAAAATTAAAGCAAAGCATTCTTTTGACTCCTAGGTTGTACGGCTAACGGCAGATTTGTTTGGAGAGTCATAATAATACTAAGTGGAGTTTCCTTTAATCATTGTACTGTTTCGTGACTGTGGGTTTCCACTATCTTTTATCACTTTAGTCAGTTTTCAGTGAAAACTTTTCAACTCTTTTACTCCTGAGTTTTTTCAGTTTGAAAGATGGTGCTTTTTCCTTAACTTTTTGTATAAAAAACAATTTGATAAATTATAGAAAACTGAGCGTTGGGCCATTTCAGAAGTAGTTTTGTGGTTATTGGTATTCAAAACTTTTGAAGAGATAAGTCTGAAATTTGGCGATATTTTGCAAGATAGCTTTCTTTGAAATACATAGAGTGGTTTTTTTCAAACAAATGTTTATAAAGTTAAGTTTGAAAGAAAAACTAAAAAAAAAAAAAACCCCTTTGTTTATAGATAACACACCCTTAACTCTGGCCTGATGTTTGTGAAGTGGTACCCTTGGTCTCAAGGCTGATGATAACCCTTGGATCTGGAACAAAAACTTACAGCTCACGAATTAAGCATATACAAAGAGCAACCCATAACACACAAATCACAATGGGTTGCTCTTATGTATACCTTGCTTTTTCTGGGGCAGTCATGGTTTAGAGTCTGTTTGTCTCAGGATAATTCTTAATAGAACTTCCATTTTCAAAAATGTTCCAGTTGGGTCTACTTAATAATATGGTCACCCTCCTTTCAGGCTTGTTGAAATTTGGAATATATGATTTTAGGAGGATTAAATGTACTGCAACCTGAGAAATGTACTTGCTTTAAAGTAGTGACAACTTTATTGCTTATGTGCTTAAATAACAGACGAGCTATCTGGAATAAGGCCAGCAAGTGACCTGTCCATTTAAGCCACAGGTAATTAAAATTTTCTACTTTTCTCCATATAATTGGATAGAAATCCTGGGCACCTTGATTTTTGGTTCTCTCTTGATTTTTGGTGTAGGAATCTGCAAAGAAAGTTAGGCCATGCCAGTTAAATCAGAACATTGAGTATTCTTGTTGAAAATAATACCCGTTTTACTTTATGGTGAGGTTGAATAGTGAAATTAGTTAGAAATCTACTTATTATATTAAAGACTGGTTTTGCTGATGGCTCACCTAAATAGTAAAGAAAAATAATTCAACTTAATGTTTTATTGTATTAATTGAATTTATACTGTAGTGGATAAAATATTTTATTGAGTCAAACATATTTGGTTTGATTCCTTACTGCTGAGGGTTAAATGAAGTAACCCATGTGATGTGTGTTGGGTGCAGCGAAGCACATAAGAATTATGTACTCAATAAATATTGGCTGCTCTAGCCTTAAGTTTATTGAATAATGGATCTGGAGAGAGATTAATGTTCTGAGATGCATTGTGGATAGGTGCAAAGAGCACTTAAAACTAATTTCAGAATCTAGATGTAGCCCTTTTCTGCCCTAATTCTCTCTGTGTGATTTCAATTAAGGTATTTAACTTTTCTGAGTCTCAATTTCCTCATCAGTAAAACAGAATTAGCACCTAACCTTATCCCACCTCCTCCCAGGATCGCTGGAGGCTTCACATGAGAATTACATAAATTGTTGTGTTGTTTTACAGACATTTAACTATTTAATTGATTTCCTCTCAACCTGTCTACGGACTACCACCAGTAAATCTGCAAAAACTGTTTACACATATTTTAATTTGTGAAACAGCATAGAGTGTAATAGACACTGTTACCTAAGATCATTCTCTTTGACAAATAATACTGTATGCCCCAGTAATGGTGCTATATTGATCTGGTTACAGTATATTCCCTGTACAAAACAACACCATACTACTGCTAAGGGAGAACCAACGTTTCCATGGGCACTTGATGTGTTCCAGACTAATGCTCCATCTCATTTATCCAAACGTGTCATTCCCACTTAATAGGTGATACTGATGAGTCTCTTACTTTTCTGGAATGGATCTGTAAGTTTTTCTTGCATTATACTACTGCCTCTGATAGAATCTGACTGATAGTGGATATTGAAGGTTAAATAAGGTTATGAATATTAAAATAACGTGCTAACTGGCTTATAGTATATACTAGTTGCTGAAAAACTGCTGTGTTCATTGAATTCATAGGGCAGTAAATATAAAATATTATATAAATATAAACTAAAAATCTTGAAGTGTACTTTTGCTATTTCAAATGCTATAGCAGTTTTATGACTGAATCCTTTATATTTTACTTTATTCATATTATTTGTTTCTGAATCTTTAAAAGACTATTCCTAATCATAATATTCTTCCCCTGAGAGTATATGTGTTTAATAATAATATTTGTGATATGTTTTCAAGAAGCTATACTTTTGCTTGGATTCTTCATCATCATCGTCATCATCATGAACTGAGTGCGTTCTAGGTACCAGGCACTGTCCTAAGTGCTTTGTATACATTACTTGATGTCACCTATGAGAGGAGTATTTTTAATCTCCTTTTTAAAGATGAGGGAACTGAGGCAGGGAGGTGATGTGACTTGCCCAAGGTCACCTGGTAAGTGTTAGAGCCTGTGTTTGAATTCCAGAGCCCAGCTCTTTACAGCTAAACTGTGAGTCGGCATAGACAGATACTTCACAACAAAGTTCACTATGACAGACACATTGTGGAGGTCTTGTGAGTTAATTATAATCAACTTTTATTTGTGTGTTCCTTGTGGGATAGTAGAAAGAACTCTGGACCAGGAGTCAGGGGACCTCAGTTTTAGTCCCAGCTGTGTCACTAAATAGTGATGTGTCCTTGGGCAGTTCAAGAAACCCCTCTGGACTTCAGTATCCTCACCTGAAAAATGAGGGATTTGGATGAAATTAGTGATTTTCAAACTGTAGTTCTGAACGTCAGATGTCTTTGGTCCCTCCCCCCGCCAATTTCCATAGTTATACTTTGTTATAGTTGTTTATCCGTCTGCCTAAGATTTACTTTTAAGCAAAGAATTCCTGAACTTAACTTTTAAAGTCATCAGTCTCCAAGAAAACTTAATGACAAGTCCCCTGGCTACTATGTGTACAACTTCTCAGTAATTCCATATTATTTTAGTGTGTTAAAACTATGGCAGTAAAATGGTAGGTGAATTTTTTAAAAGTATGTATGTAGATGGACTGAGTATTTCAGGTTACCTGGGATCAAAGCCTGTTTTTTGTGTTAGATCTGTTACCTTCACCCAGTGTTTTTACTCTTACCTTCTTCATGAATAGGGGGGAGATACATGCCTAAGAGGGTGGTTGTGAAATATGTGAGCCAATACAGGTGAAAGACCCCTTATAAACTCTGAAATGCTTATACAAATTCACTTCTTTTTTACATGCTTCCCGTAAATCTCCCACTCCTTTTTAGTCACATGAACTGTGTTTTTAACCACATGAGATCTTTTATTGAATTGTTTATATTTAATATGGACTTCTCATAAGGTTTAATATTTCTAAAATGTGAATCTAGACTGGAAGAGAATCTTGATGTTTAAGAGAGCTCCTTTTTTGACATCCTTGTCAAATACACTTACTTCTTACTATTAGAAGTATAATTGATTCCAAATTTTTGCATATATCTGGAACGTTAACCATTATCACTCAATTATATAATATTTTATGTAAAAACAACAGTGTTTTCAATATTGGAAAAGTAAGCTTGCCATTTTTTCAGGGTTTGGATGTCACGTATTTTAGGATGATCTGATAGGCATGTTGGCAGTGCACTTTAAGAACCATTTTTGCAAAGAATAAGATTTTTTTTGAAACTCAGTGTTTCTTTGAGAGTACTGGATATGAAAGCACATGGAGTAGAAACCTACATTAATATCAGTCTAAAGAAGAAAAATATAATGATAGAACTTTACATGTCTCTGAGCAGTGTGTCACGGCTTCTATGTCTATAGGTTTAAAAAAGTAATCGCTCGTGTAGACAACTGAGATAAGGAAACTCAGTTTACAATCCGTCTGTCTAGGGAATTTTCATAATTTACAGGTGTTTTGATGTTTTCAATTCACGTATATTTTTTGAGCACACATTATGTTGCAGCCACTGTCTTCTTTAAAACACTCCTCTGAGACAGGTAGAAACTATTCTTGACGGATGGAGAAACTGAACTTGAGAGATTAGTTGATCATTATTACCAGGTTCTACTATGTTGATTAACTTGAATTGGGGCATATATAAATATATTGGAATTATCATTGTGTTATACCAAAACTAGGTGTAGAAGTTTTAAAATTTTGCAGATTTTAATTTGTTTTTTTATTTTTTGCATTCTCAGTGATTGAATGATCGTTTGGTATTACTTTTGCACAGCAGGAGAAATTTAGATCATGATGTAACTTGAGTTTTTTTTTTTTTTTAAACAACAAAACTAAAATGTAGTGTCTTAATAGTGTTGGCTTAACCATAATCGCTTCCTGCCCTTGGAGTTCTATGAAAATGAAAATGTTCTGGTTATAATAGTTTTCTATTAATTTATATTATGTGGGATGCTCAGATTATGAGTGATTGAAATTGAGACTCTGTAGATGTGCAGAATCAGTACATAGGTCTGCTGAATTAATATTTCTCAGGAGTGAAACAATTTAAAATTTCCACTGTCTTTTAGTAAATGGGTAGACTGATGGATTTCACAATCCAGATTTTTGACACTGTTTTGAGGGTGTTGTAACTAGTTGTAACTAGTAATAACGTTTTCAACTCTGAGGTATTTTAAGCTGAAGATGTTTCATGGTATTTCTTCTTTGGTCATTTAGTCACTAAAAATATGAGCTATAGGGCTTCTCCGGTGGCGCAGTGGTTGAGAGTCCGCCTGCCGATGCAGGGGACACAGGTTCGTGGCCCGGTCTGGGAAGATCCCACATGCCGCGGAGCGGCTGGGCCCGTGAGCCATGGCCGCTGAGCCTGCGCGTCCGGAGCCTGTGCTCCGCAACGGGAGAGGCCACAGCAGTGACAGGCCAGCGTACAGCAAAAAAAAAAAAAAAAAAAAAAAGAGCTATAAATAGAAATGCAGTAACATGTTCATTACATTTTTGTTTAATTCACATTTGTGATGTATAACTTTACTACAGTTAAAATTTTTTTGTCGTGGTATTTTCTGAGAAAAGGGGTATATCCTTAAATTTCATTATTGTTATTCAACGATGTCAGTTTTTCTACTCTGGAACAGAATTTTACAGGTGTGACATAGTATTGGCTACTGGCTTAATAATCAGGTTTAAATATAAGTATTAATCAGAGATGAACTTATTCCTTGAGTTCACATTTAAACTGTGGCATGTTGAAATAATCTGGGTCTCCATCTGCACATCTGAATTCATTTTGTAAAATATGGCAAACAGCTGCATTTCAATTGAAAGCTAAAACAACTGCAGGACATTAACCTATTGAGAAGATTACAGTAGGTTTTCAGTTCCATGTTAACTGTATTTATTAGAGAAAATTGACTTGAGTGCTTCTGCTTTTAAGCGACATTTTTTTTTTTAAATGTCCGGGAGATAGGAAATAAAGCATTGGAATGATAGGACTTTGATGTGTAAAGAAGTTAATGTCTAAAGAAGTTAATTATCTAAAACATCAAACAAAATGTGTGCACAGGAAATAATTATTTTAAAGATTCTAATGCACTGTCAGCTCATGATGTCAAGAAAAATGTTATTCACCTGTTTGATTTAAGAAGTAAATAACTTGACTGAAAGGATGATCGTGGTTATAATAAACGAGGATTGGGATTTTTTCACTCTTACCAATAAACACTCTTGATACGAAACATTTGCAGTAGGGGCACAACCTAAGAAAGCTGGGGTTTTAGTATGCATTTACTTTCTGAAATGTCTCTTCTTCAGAGAGTGTTAAAGCAAGGTGACTGGATTTGCAGAATGAAAGAGGGCAATAACTCCAGCAGTGTCTCAGGATAATCCCAAGAATGGCATGCCTTCAAATCTGACATGAGTCAACTTAAATCATAGACTAAGGGTAATACATAATCTTTGAGTTTAACATCTTCTCCAGGATGTCATATCTCTGTCAGTCTTCTCTTGGGACAAGTGAACCATTTTCTAAGGTCACTGGAAAGCCAAGTTCCTTTTTGAACTTGCTTTCCTGTTTTATTATTCCCCAATCTTGGACTGATGATGCGATTTTTTTTTTTAACCTGAGTTCCAAATGGTGTTGCTTCTTTTCCTCTATTATTTGTAGAAAAAAAGTACTTAATCCAAAAAAGTCTTTGTGAACAAATAGGACAAATTTACGCTTAAAAAGACCGATGGTCTTTCATAGCACTAGCTTCTTTATGTGTTTTAGAACTTTGGTTTTCAGGTTCAGTTTGAGTGAAACTTTCTTCCTTCTCTTTCTCTGCGTTTGCAGTCTCTGTCTAGTGGTTTTCGCCTGGCTCCTAGGGACCTTAGGTTAGACCAGGGCTTATATTGGCAGAGAATTGGTCCTGCCACAGAATGATATTGGGACATTCCAGATCTAGCCACCCAGCTAGTGTGCTGCTTGTCTTAGGTCTCTGTCCTTTTGCCTTCTCAAAAGCTTCATATGTGGCCCATCTCAGGCAGTGGTTTGTAGTAGTTAATTTTTTCAGCTTTCATTCATGGGCCCCAGCCTTTCCATCTCAGCCATCAGTGAATGACCCTGGTTCAAGTTTCCTTTATCAATTTTAAGCCTCCATTGCCCACAGAAGTGGTCAGTTTAGAGGATGTATTAAGAAGATAAATTTGATAGCAGTGTGGAGAATGAACTGAGCTGCAAAGAGAGAAGCTATAAATAGAGCTCAACAAGAAAGGGAGGAGGTAAAAACATAAAGTAGAATTTATTTGGCTTCTTACAAATTATAGGGTGCAGGAGAAGGAGTCAAAGATGATGACTGATGTTTTAAGCCAGGCTGACTAGTAGCAGTAGTGATGTCAGTGTGAAAACAGAACTTATTTTATAGGGAAACTAATTAATATTTGTTGAATTATATTGAGGTCTTGTAGTGAAAATATTCAAGTTTCTTAAAGTTTGTGATTATGAAATAGGGATAATCAAATTTGTCACATAAAAGCTTTTAGCAGACCAAGAAAGGGAAAATTCTTGAGTTCTTTCTGTTTATAATAGTTAACATTGTATACTGACTGTGTGCTAAGAACTATTCTGAATGCTTTGTTTATGTTAGTTCATTTAATCCTCACAACAACCCTAAGAGTGTGCGATTATCATTCCTGTTTTACAGATGAGGAAACTGAGGCACAGAGACGTTAAGGAACTTGCCCCGAGCCCTAGTAAAGTAGTAGAGCTGGGGTTCTAACCTAGGCAGTCTGACTTCTGACTCCTAATTACTTTACTGTACTTAAAGTTCTCAGTACTGCTTTACTTTATTATATATTTTAAATCTGTTTAAATATATTTTAAATCTGTTAATTCTTCTTTAATCAGCAAAGTATTTTTTAAAGAAAATCGTAGTATTACAAAATTTATATAAACATGAAATAATAACTAACATTTATTGAGCACTTACTGTGTCCTTGAGGTAAAAGCGTGAGGCTTTTATCTACTTCTGTTACCTTAATGTTATTTTCACTAATTCTTGTTTGTGGGACTGCCACATGTAATAAATAAAATGGCGTATATTAGGATTAACATCGAGTTTTCCCATTATGCGCCAGCTTAATTTTATTGGGACAAAAGTCACATTTTATTTTTTATTTTTTTTAAAGTCACATTTTAAATTGATGAGTAATTTAACCATAAGATTATAAAATATCACAGTGCTTACTTCTGATCTACTGATTGGCTTTATTTGTATTATTTGTATTTTAGGCTATGGTTCAAATGGGAATTAGATTATGTTTTGGGTTTCTAATTCTGTATCTTACAGCTGTGCAGCTCTTTCCTTAAATGAAATCTTACTTGGAGCCCCAATATATGAAATAGAAAAATCAGAGTTCTTGTGTTCTGGATGGGACTGGGCCACTGGGAGCTCAATGAAATATTGCTGGGGAATCTTTGGGCTCCATGGAATGGATTTTGAAAACCACTGAACTTTATTAAAATATTTTAATGAGTATTTTTCTTCCAATACTTATTACAAAATATGTAATGAAAAGTTTATCACCCAAGTGAGTAATTTTTTTACATCATATTTGACTAAGCAGTTTTCTACCTTACAATTTCATTTTAATGAAGAACAAGTATGGACAAATCAGATTTACGTAAAACAAATCAGAATTTTAAAAATTTCTATACTTTTTGAAGTAACTTATAATTGCTTCCGTTTTCCATGCATTTACTTATAGCTAGATACATTTTTGTAAGCTGAGTTCTCTTTTTTATTTAGATGAATAACACTGCAGCCAGCCCAATGTCTACTGCCACTTCAAGTAGTGGAAGAAGTACAGGGAAGTCTGTAAGCTTTGCAGCAGAATTGCAGAGTATGATGTAAGTATGGCTCTGTATCTCAGTTATTACTATTTTAAGTTTATTCATGTTGATAAAAGACAATAGAAATAACGAGATTTATAAAACTTAACTTGGAAATTTGTACTTAAGTAAAAATGAAATAGTCTGATAACATTTTAAATAGCCGTATACGGAAGGGACAAATTGGTTAAAAATGCTACAGTGATACTGTATTCAAAAAGTAAGTATTGGTTCATCTTCATAAAAGAATGAATACTCATGCAGACATTTGTGCTCTGATTATTTGCCCAAATCTGTGTTATGGATTGCTTATTGCTATTTTAGTTTTAGATTTAGAAAATTTTGACATTGATTATATTCTTGGATAGTTGGAAATATTTTCACAGAGTTCTCAGTTTTTCTCAAGTGTCAGTCATAATAATTCTGTGAGCCTAATGTAGTTTTCAGTTTTGATAATATTTGAAATCACTGTGTTTCAGAACTTGAGAAAAAACTTAGGACATTTAAAAAACACATTTCTTTAGTTTTTGAGAAATTGCATAGTCATTAACATTTCTTTGCTAAAGCTCTTTTCAGCTTGCTTTCTGGCTTCTTTCATTGAGTGAGACTGCATATCTTGATTTGATGAGAGGTAGCATATTTATTAGAAATGTCTGCTGGTGCATATTAGTTTTTCTTTATTATTGGTCCAGGAGACAATTTTCTGCATAAGGGGGACAACACATTAGAGCTCTTCTTTTCCTATGGATACGTTATTCATGACATACCCAGCAATTTTAAAAGAATGTTTCTGTTGAAGGTTTAAATGGTTGTATATTGATAGCCTTCATAGTGGATTAACTCCACTTTGTGATGATTATTGTTCAAAGGAAAAATGAGTTTGAGCATGTATCTAATGGTTGCTTGGTAAACATACTTTAAACAGCATCAGAAACGTTCAGGTCACAGGTTCTCAAACTTTGGCCTCAGGATCCCTTTATACTCTTAATTATTGAAGACCTTAAACAGCGTTTGTTTATGTGAATTGTTTCTATTCATATTTATTGCTTAGAGTTTAAAACTGAGAAAAAAAAAGTATTTACTAATTTATTTGAAAAAATAATAAACCTATGATATGTTAAGTGATATATACCCTATAAAATAATTATATTCTAAAACCAAAAATTGGTAACACATTTTGTTAGCTAAGATGAGACTAATAAAATGTGTCAATTTAGGAGTTGTATGAGGTGAGGCTGTCTGTTAAATTATGGAAAATGTTAAGGGTTTATGCTTGCATACACTTTTGTACGTTTAAATTTTTTAGCTATGGTTTAGTAGCTTTATGTTAAACTTTTATGTTGTACTATGTTGATTATGTTTAAAAATACTAGATATGTTTTAGAATGTTTGTAGTAAAGTGAGGAAATTAATTTTCCTGTAGAGCCAATTCATTGATCTACCTTGTATTTTTAAAAACTTTTAATTTTGAAAATTTCAAACTCGTAAAATTATTGTAATAGTATAATGAACTCCATGCATCCATCATCAGACTAACGCTAATTGTGTTTTGCCAGTCTTTTTTTTTTTTTAATTTATTTACTTTATTTTATTTTATTTTTGGCTGCGCTGGGTCTTCGTTGCTGCGCGCGGGCTTTCTCAAGTTGCGTCGAGCAGGGACTACTCTTCGTAGCAGTGTGTGGGCTTCTCATTGCGGTGGCTTCTCTTGTTGGGAGCACGGGCTCTAGGTGCACAGGCTTCAGTAGTTGTGGTGAGCGGGCTTCAGTAGTTGTGGCCTGTGGGGTCTAGAGCGCAGGCTCAGTAGTTGCGGTGCATGGGCTTAGTTGCTCTGTGGCATGTGGGATCTTCCTGGACCAGGGCTCGAACCTGTGTCCCCTGCATTGGCAGGCGGATTCTTAACCACTGTGCCACCAGGGAAGCCCCTTGCCAGTCTTCCTTAACCTTTCTCTCTGCTCTTCACTTTCTTTTTAATGAAATATTTTAAAGCAAACCCCAGAGATGATCTTTCAAATTTGGTGTTATTTATTAAAATAACGTATTTATTAGTAGGTAAAAAAACATGCTTTATAGCAGAGGTCAGCAAACTGTGGCCGTAGACTGGCTGCTTGTTTCTGAAAATAAGATTTTATTGGACCACAGTCACACTCATTATTTATCTGTTATCTATTGCTGCTTTCATGCTACATGGCAGAGTTGAGTTTTTGTGACTGACACCATATTGGCCTGTAAAGCTGAAAATATTTACTATATGGCCCTTTACAGAAAGTTTGATGACCCCTGATCTATAGAAACAGTTCTCTGTAAGAAGAAAGCTGTATTTCCTTTTGTCATTTATACTTAGGAGAGGTTCTACTTAGCGCATTGGATAGACTGCAGGCCACTTAAGAAAACAGAAAAAAATAAAATAAAAGCTAAATTCAGCACTTTCTTATGAAATACTTTTGCAAACATCTTCCCAACTAATGTGCTTAAGCTAGATTCAGAATGCGAAAGTTATTGTTGGCCACAGCTTTGGAAGAAATGTACATTTTCCTTCTATTTCAGACCTCATAGAGAGGCCACTCCTAATAGTTATACATTCATCATTTATAGTCTGAAGTTATTTTTTCTTCTTATGAATTGCTTCATAGAACAGGAAAACAGGGCCAAGATTAGGGGAGTCCTTTTTTTATTTACCAATATTTTCTATTGGCATGAGGTTTTCAGGCTTTTATGTAAAATTAGAATCAATATGCATTTGATCCTTGCTTATGTGATTTTAAATGAGAAAGTGCAGACTTAAGTCTCTGTTAATTTTGTGTTGTAGGAATTTCATTCTGTGGATCTCTACTTTTTTTCTCCTGCATTTTCACAGTTCTTCTAAGCCTGTTTGTGTGGTATATTGCTGTTTTTTAATCCTCTGGCTACTGTCTTCCCTACTCATTCACCACTAATGAGCTGGTTTTTCTTGGCTCCATGCCCGCTAAATAAGTAACAGTATTGTAGTGTCATTTCCAGGGAATGGCTTCACTGAAAGGCATCTAGTTGTCAGGCACAAATGGAATTGTCAGGATCTGCTATTAAATATAGAACTGGCAGCCGGTTTGTTCTCCTATTAGAGCCTCGATGGGACTGACCACATTTTAAGTTTGGGTGACAAATACTACAACTGCAGCATTCTCTAGGAAACGCTTCTACAAATTTTAAACTAAAGGATTGGTGGTCAGACAGTTGCTGGTGGGTTGCGGATGACAGCATCTTTCCCTTACCTAGTGCATGTAACTGAGCACGTTTGCTACATGCTCCTTATCATAGCTCTTAGAATAACATGTGCTGGAAGGGTCCAGAGGCCTTTCATTTTTAAGTTATTGAACTCAAGTAGCCTGTAAATTAGAAAGTGAAATCTTTTCAATCTACATTGCAGGTATTTTGACAGACTTATTAAGAATTTAAATTAATTTAAACTCACTTCAAGGAATCTTCACTGGACTTTCTTTTCCCTATTTTACTCATTTATAAATTTCTTTGCCTCGTTATATTGTACTTTTGCAGATTTATAGGCCTGGTGATAATGTCAGGTTTCACTGCTTGGTAGCATTTAGTAATTCTCATGTGACCAAATGTAAAAAAAAAAAAAAGGATTTTGTTTGTATGCTACTTATATTTTATAAGAATACTTCCAAATGAAAATTTCATCCTTATTTAAAATCCACAGATTGAAAAAAAAATTTCTAAATCAGAGTTTATTATAAACAATAAAATTCACTCTCTTAGTTGTACTATTCTGCAAGTTTTGCATTTTTTTTAAAAAAAATCAACATTATTAAGCCCTTATATAGCAGGACCTAAATGCCTTCAAGATAGTTTAGCAGTAGAGAATGGTTGTGGAGACTAAAAATTGTCATGTAATAGGATGTGAAAAATTCCATGGTAATACAGAGGAGGGAGTGATGAACTTCTGAGTGTAAGCTTCCTAACTTTAGGTCTGTACTTTTGACTGCTTCCCGAACATCCGTTAAGTATTCTGTTAGCACCTCAAACTTAGTATATCCATAACTGAACTAATAATTTTCTCAGTAAGATTCACTTCTCTTGGGAGTTTTTGAGATAAATAGCAACAACCATTTATTCATTGCTACACTAGAGTAGGACATAGTTGTATATGTGAAATGGTATCATTTGGCTGTTATTTAACATTATGAAGTTATGTGCTGTGAAAGAATGTATTTCCAGTTCTATCCTTACCTTAATCTGACTTTAAAGGGACCTAATATATAAATGAATCAATTAGTAATAGATGTTTATTAAACTGCCGCAGGGTTCCTTCAAACATTGAGTTTCCCTGGTGCATTTAAGGTTTTCAGGAAACTGGAGGAAAGAAATTCTTCATGGTAAAAAGTGCTAACATTAATATATTATAGTTTCGGAGATGCTTTAATAATGCCATTGATAATAGCGAATGCTCTTATGTGTACCAGGCATTCTCCTGAGTACTTCCACATACCATTTCATTTACTCCCCCCACAGCCCTGTGAGGATACTGTTAGTCCCTTTTATAGATGGGGAAACTGAGACCCAGAGGTTCCTAACACCAAAAATTGCCATTACAGCAAATGGTAAAACCTTGATTTGAACCAGGAAGCCTAACTCCGGAGTCCATGCTCTTGACAAATTACGCTAAACTACATTTCAACCAATAAAACTTATTTTGATTGATAAAACTTAGTTTACAAATGAACTTTTACCAACTTATGTATGACTAGTGTGGTGTAATGAGGTAATAATGGGAAAGATGAATAATTGTTCAGTTAATTACTGTTATTTGTGATGAGGTCTAATTTTTATAATAAATATTGGATTAAGTTGCTATTTTCATATTATCATAGCATTTATTTCAATTTCCTATTCCTAACCACCAAATCTTTTTAAGCAAGGCCATATCGGTAACCAAGAGAAAGTATGATTTCATAGAAATTGAATACTAATATACTCCTTATTGGATGCTTATATTTGTGATGGTTCATAATTTTGGATATAAACATAGCCATATTGTTGAATATTTTAAATGTCTATCCTACTTTTATATTTTGTCACTATTAAATAATTATCTTAATTCCTGACATTTAAATTACATTAAAATATGTGGATAAACTTATCCTTGTACTTTTTGTGAACTGTATCTATTTGGAATGTTTTAAGATATGCACTGGTTTATAAGTATAATAATAATGAAGATTTCCAAATTGTAAAATTGGTCACAGTCTTTCCTGAAAGTGAGAAAATGTGCAAAAGTTAATTGAGAACATAAAAGCACTGTGTAACTGAAGGTTGTTTATACTTTTTTTCCTTTCAGAAATGAAACAAGGTAATGTTTAAGTTGCTAGATCCAACTGAATTAAGTGCTTGCATTGAAAGAATGTATCATTTTATAAATGTGACAAAATATAATTTTGAATTTATATTAAATATCTCTATCAATTGTTTCATGAAAAGAAAATACCTAGGCCTTTTATTTTAGGATATGTAATTACAAGAGGAAAGAACATTTTGTTTAGTCTTAGAAATGAATTCTTGAAATTCAGGGAGAGTCATTTTAATAATTCTGTGTTGAAAATCCTTAGTTATTTGGGGAAAAATAGGTAAAAATTCATGGATTTGTAATTCTAAAATTCTAGTATTGTATAAATGCAAGTTATTACACTGGTCAATGGGAATATCTGTTCTGAACTAGTTTGATGGCAGAACCAGGACCTAACTGATATGTGGTTATTTATTAACTTCACTTATCTTTGATGTTAATATTCATACATTCTTCTGTTTCTGATTGCTTCCCTAGACCCTGCTGAGGGTGTTATGTAGCATATGGTTTTTGTGTAGTATTAACTTTCTTTTTTTTAAAAAAATAAATTTATTTATTTATTTATTTATTTATGTGAAAGAATGTATTCCCAGTTCTATCTATGGCTGCGTTGGGTCTTCGTTGCTCTGCACAGGCTTTCTCTAGTTGTGGTGAATGGGGGCTACTCTTTGCTGCAGTGCGTGGGCTTCTTATTGGGTGGCTTCTCTTGCTGTGGAGCACAGGCTCTAGGCACACGGGCTACAGTAGTTGTGGCACACAGGCTCAGTAGTTGTGGCACACGGGCTTAGTTGCTCTGTAGCATGTGGGATCTTCCCGGACCACGGCTCAAATCCATGTCCCCTGCATTGGCAGGCGGATTCTTAATCACTGCGCCACCAGGGAAGTTCCTAGTATTAACTTTCTAAATCTGAAAACTTCCGAATTGTGAAATACATGTTTCAGATAAGTCATTGTGGACTTGTATCTACCTTATAGGGTTTATATGAAGATGAAGTGAGGTATAGAGTCAAAGCACATAGTATTGTTCCTGGCACATAGTAGACACTGTCCTGTTAGCATTTATCATTGTATTTAAAATAATAATTATAATCATCAACATACTGACTTAGGAAGTTATAAAAATGTTTCAGGTGCAGGGAGAAATGTTTGCAGTTTTATGGGAAGAATTTTTATAATTACAGAGAAAAAATTGATGTCTATTACAGCATGCTGCCCGGTAGAACTTTCTATAGTAATGGAAATTTCTATCTCTGTGCTCTTCAGTGTGATAGCCATGAACCACATGTACCTTTTGAATACATTAAATGAGCTAGGTAACTGAGCAACTGAATTTTGCATTTTATTTTAATCAATTTAAATAGCTACATGTAGCAATGGCTACCATATTGGACAACACAGAAGAAATATGGAAAGTACACAGAATACTTCTTTTCTGGTACGCTTACATTTTTATTGAAATTGGGAAAATACATTTTACATGTTACATGATTTTATTCTGTATTTACTCTTAACACTGTCGTCCATTTACTTTTTACTTCTTCCTCTTATTTTGGATTGTCATTGTCTCGCAGTTCTTTAGTGATTGGGGCTGTTAATTTTTGGTTACTTTGGCAGATCAGATTTGATTGGGAGGTTTAAGATTACATTCGTGTTCCATTTTGTAGGCAGTCTGGATAATATTGAAGTGTGTTTCTTAAAAATGTTCTTTTGTGAATTTACTTAATATATTTATACTTAGTCCTTCTGAAAATCCTGTGACTATAGCTCTGGGTATATTGTATTGCACTTGATTATCATGCCAGTTGTGTAACTGAGTATGTACCAGCGTTGTAAGTTTTGGGCACTCGTTTTCATGTAGCTACATTTGCAAAATTTACTGGTAGCTATAAGTTAGCTACCAGTATGTTATGTAGCATTTTGTCAATTCATTGTTTTTAATATGCTGAGATTTTGAAAACTTATTTTTAAATGTATATAGGTCAAAATTAATCTTTGAAAAAGTTACTCGATAAAAATGGATTCTTCAGTACTGAAAATATATCAGAAAGTGGTTAGTAATTTTGGGTAGGAAATTAAAATTCATTATCTATGATTATGTGCTTTCCTCCTTACAATAAATTCTGTTGAAACAGAATGTAAACTCTTAAAATTAAAAAGGTGTGATTTTATAAAAGAATAGTAGATTCTTACTATAGAGGAATGGATCTTTTTGATCTTGACTCTGTTGAGTCAGGATCCATGGCTGTTTTTAAGTTTACAGAGGCACAGTTCTGATTCTCTCTAGATGTGAGACATGTGCAGTTTTATATTACCTCCAAAGAAATGGGAATTGACTTATTCTGTGGTGTGTTTTAATATGTCATATGAATATGTGTGTGCATATTTTTAGCATATTTAAAATACATCACAAAAGTATATATTGGTATGAGTATGTCACCTTTTGCAATTTTTTCTTTTTTTTTGACATCTCTGCACAGACATTTAAACAATCTCAAGTAAAACACCATATGCCTTTTAAAAAATACTGTAGTCATTAGGTTTTCTAACTGGCATAACATTTTTTCCCAGGACAGAATAAATAGAGTCACAAACCCCGGTTCTGGGGAAGAGTAGTGAGAAATAATCCTTGAATAACTGTTTTCTTCCTGTTTCTCTGTCTTGAAAGAACCAGGTTATGACCAGTTTTTGAGTGTTACTAACCTTTTGTGGCTTTCTACCTATTCCTAGATTACGTGGGTTGGTAATGTGTATTTAATAGGGATAACAATATACTAGTAATATGTTTCTGCCAGTTGTGGGTTAAACTTTTTGGGCTGGCCTGGCAGTCAATTAATACTTATTTCTACAACAAAAATAACATTCTTTTTGTGTGGAATTACTTCCAAACAGTCGAACTTGGAGTACAACCCATTTCTAAGTCAAATACTGTTTGTATTTTTTAATTTTGCCTCTTCCAACCTAGAATTTGGGATTATCAACATCCTTTATGTCTCTAATCCTTTAGAAGGATGTGAGCAGAGATAACATTTGTTTTAAGTATACAATAAAACTTCACTTATCTGGAATTTGTAATAAAATATAAATATTTTAAAGGATAAATTAAGGACAACAATACCACATATAAGTGAGTGATTAAGATAACATGGTACAGTGGAAAGGATTGTAGATTTGGAGCCAGAAGATTTGGTTCACTTTTGTATTGGTGGATTTCATAATGTTAAGAACAAAATACCAGGCTTCCCTGGTGGCACAGTGGTTAAGAATCTGCCTGCCAATGCAGGGGACCTGGGTTCGAGCCCTGGTCTGGGAAGATCCCACATGCTGCGGAGCAACTAAGCACATGCGCCACAAGTACTGAGCCCGTGTGTCACAAGTACTGAAGCCCGCACCTAGAGCCCGTGCTCCACAACGAGAGAAGCCACCACAGTGAGAAGCCTGCGCACTGCAACGAAGAGAAGCCCCTGCTCGCCGCAGCTGGAGAAAGCCCGCGTGCAGCAAAGACCCAATGCAGCTAAAAAAAACACAAAAGAACAAAATACCTGTCCCCTCTAAAAAAAAAAAAAAAAAAAAATCACAAACCATGCAAATTTTATGGGTAGGGGAATTATTATATCAATATTTTTTTCAAAATGAAGTATTTTTTTATATTTTAGAAGCAGTTCATGTTATTTTCTGAAAAGAAATTACAGAAAGATAATAAAGAGCACTTAAAACTCCGCTGAATTAAAGCACTGTTAATGCTTTGCTATTTATCTTTCCACTTCCTTTCTAATGCACATAAAAAATAAATGCCAAGATCCCATATTATAGCTGCTGTTGTGTAACTTGGGTTTTTACTTATTATATAATATCATAGGCCCTTTCCATGTTGATAAATATATGGCATTGTCTTTGTAGCTGCAGTAGTTTGTATTCCATTATGATGTCTTTAAGCAGTCTTGTTAAGTATTGATACATTAGGTTATTTCTGATTTTTCAGTTTTATAGATAAGATTGTAATGAACTTCCTTTACTTACAGGTATAGATCTCTCTTCTCCCTTCCCTTCCCCTTCTCTTTCCTTCCTGCCCTCCTCTCCGCGCCCCCCTTTCTCTTCCTCTGTATCTATATCTTTGAGCATGTGACTGGATATTTCATTAGGAATAATTCCTTTAAGTTTCTTTTTTTAAAAAATATTTATTTATTTATTTTATTTTTGGCTGCGTTGGGTCTTAGTCCTGGCACGTGGGATCTTTGTTGCGGCATGTGGGATCCTCCGCAGCTGCTCGCGGGCTTAGTTGCCCCTCTGGATTTTGGATCTTAGTTCCCCGACCAGGGATCGAACCCAAGTCCCTTGCCTGGGAAGGCGGAGTTTTAACCACTGGACCACCAGGGAAGTCCCTCCTTTAAGGTTTTTGGTGACCTTCCATAAAGGCTTTAATGGATTATAATCCTACCAATAGTGTATGTATGCCTTGCTAATATTGAGTAATGTGACATGTATATGATATGTATTATTTATATATAAATAAATTTATATATAATCTTTTAATTCATAGATATTTAAAATATGTATTATCATGAAAGAATTGTTTTAATTTAGTTTTTAATTGGTAGTAATTTAAGAATTGTTATACAGTAAAAAGTTTTCCTATTCCTGTTGCCTGATTTCTTCCCTTTAAGTAACAACTTTTATTCTTCCTTGGGTATTCTTGCTGACTTTCATTATCCACATTATAAGCACATAATGAATATACACTTATTTTTTCCTTTTTACACATGGAGTGCCATTCTGTAGACATTCTTTTATGTTTGGTGTAAAAAAATAATGCACCAGGAGATCTCTGCATAGCAACATGTGAGGGAGGGGGAGGGAAGGAGGAAGGGAGGGAGGATGTATTTAAAGTTTTTCTAGCATTTTTTGGGGGGGTTCACTCTTTTTTTATGTTTTTTAATATTGGTAAAAGTCACATAATATAAAACATACTATTTTAAGCATATTTAACTGTATAGTTCAGTGGCACTAAGTACATCCACATTGTTGTGCAGCACTCACCATCATCCATCTCCCAAATTTTTCACCTTCCTAAACTGAAACTTTGTCCCCTTTAAACACTAGCTCCCCATTCCCCCCACGCCCCCCATCCCTGGCCCCTGGCATCTACCAGTGTACTTTCTGACTCTATGAATTTGACTATTCTAAGTACCTTGTATAAGTGAAATCAAACAGTATTTCTCTACACCCAAGAATGTGAGTGACTAGTTTTTTAAAGACTTTATCAGGAATAGATATTTTATCAAGTGCCATTTTAGCATCAACTTTTTCTAGCGTTTTGTAGATGAGTTACTGTTTGATGAACTCTGGAGCCTAAATAAAGAAGGGAGACCTTTATTTTTCAAGGAAACTGAGGCAACTTCTAAATGAGTTACTTAAGTCAGAAGAGGTAATAAGGTTCTCACACAGATAAGCAAAAAGAAGAAAATAAAAGCTATCTGTAATCTTTTACCAAGAGATGCTTATATTTTGGCTGTGTGTGCATGTGAATTACTGAAGTCTAAGAGTCTAAAAGCTTTTTTGATAGTAACTTCCTAATTTTTCCTCCAAGAAAGTTGGATTTTTTACATTTCTATCAATAGTTATGAGAGTACCCCCCTCCACCTCTCTCTGACATTTAAACAGTAGAAATATTGTGCTTTTCTCTAACTATTTTACATTACAGCTTTCCTTTGACTAATGAGTTTGAAAATATTTTGGCCATTTATATTTCTTCATTTGTGGGTGTATGTTCATATTCTTAGCACAATTTTACTGAGTTCTTGTTTTTTTCCCATTGTTTATTAAGGGCTTTTAATATATTAAAGGCACTGAGCCTTTATCGATCATATATGGCAGTCTCCCCACAGTCCCCCATACCCTTCATCATTTGGTTTCCTTAAGGTTTATTTCTTTTTTAATATGTTTGTTTTCATTTTTAACGTAGTTAAATCAGCCTTGTACTTTATTACTTCCACTTTGACAGAAAGTCCTACCCTCAACTTTTGTACAAATCATCATGTACTTCTTATATTTCAGGCTTTTAGTTTCTACAGTTTAATATTTAATCCATTATTTTGTTGTATTGTGCCAGGGAGGGTTCTAATTAAAACAATTTTACTTTAAGTTGGTTTGCCAGTGGTCTCACCACCACAAATTATATAAACCTCCCTTTTCTCTCAGAATTGAAATGCTACCTTTATCAGATAATAAATTATTATTTTTGAGTTTTCTGCTTTGTCCACTGAATTGTCTATTCCTTTGCCAGTACTACATTACTTTAGTTATTATAGCTTCTTAATATGTTTTAATATTTGGTATTACAGTTCAGGGTCACCTGCATAACTTTTCTTTTTAAAATATTTCTTGTCTCTTTTCCTATTTTTATTCTTCCAGATGAATTTTAAGGAATCATTTTATCAAGTTCCAAAGCAAATTCTAAGTGCAAATTTTAAGCAGTTTCATTTTTCTTTTCTTTTTATGCTTTCTGCTGTATACTCAAATTTCAGACATTGGTCTATGTGATTCATTTTACTTTTAAAGTTGATTAATAAAATAATTTTACTTTTAGAAAGTTTATTTGAAACAACACTGGATAGAAACTGACTAATGAGTGACTTGGTTAACTAGTGTGTGATTAGAGATGCTGAAGAACTTCTCAGTTTTCTTTAGTATTTGTTTTTCTTGCTTGAATGTAGAATTGTGCTGTACCTGCAGTATGTAAAAATCAGCCAAACTATCTCCTCAGTTTTTAAATCGTGCAGTTATTGTCTTATTTTTGAATGGAGAGCGTGACTAGTAGCAAAAGACTAGCTTAATTTTTTTATAGGGATGTAAATCTGTATTCTGACTAATAGAATTAAATACAAGGGCATCCATGCCATATATATCATAGAGAATAAACATTCAATATATTTATTTTATAAATACATGAGTTAATCTAAGTGATGAAATGGATCTTATTTTGACCATTTTAATGAAAATATTTCTATAGTAAGTTTATTATAGCACATTTATGACTATGTATAAATGGAATACCAGGTACAGTTTAATCTTTTTTTAACTGAAATTTGATTGTAAATATCAGGTGTTGCAATCTACTTGTACTATAGTGATGCCCTAGGGTACCATAGAGCCATAAAGTGTAGTTTGTTTCTATGATAAATAGTCCTACTTTGCTATGCTCTTTGAATTTATAAATTTTTTTGGTAGAGTTTTATGTTTTCTCTCTCGTTTGCATCTGCTAATTTTGTTGCTGTTCTTGTGCCATGCTCTGGCAGTGTTTCACCTCCCCCACCTTTTGCATGCTGCTTCCAGCCTACTATAGACTAGAAATTAAATTTATTAGATTTGTATCTAAAATAAGAAGTCATACTCTAGGAAAGCCTGATACACTTTCTCTTCTGAGAAAAGTTACTTGATCTTTGGTGCATAAACTTAATATCAATTTTGAGAGTTGAGTTTACTTACTACTTTTGGTTTTTGGCTGTATTTTTAGTAGCTGAAATTGTCAGGTAGCAGGTCAAAGTTTATTTTTAAGTCCTTTGTCTGGGACTGAATCTGTTTTCACAATGAAACCATGTTAAGCATGTTAGATTTCTGGGTTAGTTCAGTACACACAAATTTTTTTTTTTTACCCACAAAAAATAGTCTGAAGTAATATTTTCAGCTATGCGTAATTATCATTCATACCGTTTTGAAGAAGCAGGCAAGGCCACTGGCTGGGGTTGGCAAGGATGGGAGGTAGGGAAGCTTGAGAGTGGTGAAGGTTTGTAATGGCAACAGTGGAGTTAGGGAGAGAAAGCTAATTAGGAATATGCTTAGTGTTACCTAATTTGTCAAGGACTCTGCAAAGCTTATAAAAGGGCTCTAACAGCAAGGTTGTATAATTTTCTATAGCTGTGATCAACTGCTGGGCATAGGACTGGAAAAGAAAGATGATTGGGTTGATTTAGGGATTTGAAGGGCAGATGTAACAGAAGAATATTGAAATTCTAGATGTTTGAGTCTCTGATCACTGAGCCTAGGCTGGTGGGGAGGGATGGAATAGAAAGGTATGAAGGATTTGACCAATTTGTAGATAAATGGGAGAAGGAGAAGGGTTTGGAGGGTTCAGTGAAATATGAAATTAAGTAAAATAGAAGATTAATTAAGAGAACTGGAGGTATAGAAAATACAACAAAATGGAAAACATCAGCTTGGATGTTTCATCTTCCAAGAAGACGTCCTTGGCCTGTCCAGTCTTGTTAATTCCTTTCTGTGTGCCGTGACACCTTGTAGTATATACTCTTATAAAAGTCCTTATTTTACTGTATTCCAGGGATCTATTTACTTGTGTATTTCTGTTCCCCACTGTAAGCTTCATGAGTACAGAGCTTGTTTTAATTTTCCTGTTTTACACTACATGGTACCTGTTAGGTACCTAGTAGGTGTTGAATTTAATAGAATGAATAGGAAGTTGTGTTCAGAATGGGATAGTATAATTTAGGAGGATAATTTCCATGGGAGTTGCTAAAGCTGAAAAGAGGTTAGAACATTTTTATGTCACTCATCACCTATCTATTTTGCTTTCTTTCTTTTTAAAATTTATTTATTTATTTATTTTTGGCTGCATTGGGTCTTCGTTGCTGCGCGCAGGCTTTCTCTGCTTGCGGCGAGCAGGGGCTACTCTTTGTTGCGGTGCGCGGGCTTCTCATCGCATTGGCTTCTCCTGTTGTGGAGCACGGGCTCTAGGAGCGCGGGCTGCAGTAGTTGTGGCATACGGGCTCAGTAGTTGTGGCACACGGGCTTAGTTGCTCCGCGGCATGTGGGATCTTCCTGGACCAGGGCTCAAACCCGTGTCCCCTGCATTGGCAGGCGGATTTTTAACCCCTGCGCAACCAGGGAAGTCCTTAACATTCTGTATTTTGAGTGTCTTTGATTTATTTGAAACCTCTACTGCTTCCTTAGAAAATTGTAGCTATATGTCATGGCTGGTTTGTAGAAGGAAGGATGGTCTTGTGCAGTCATACAAATCTGAGTGAGTGCCATTAGTTCTCTTTTTTATATTGCTGGGAATTCTATTTGTAAAATTCAGATAAACATATACATCTCTCAGATTTCTTATGTGGATTGAATCAGATTGTGTAAATCATTTATATAGAAAATAGAAAGGTGTTCATTGTAGATCTCTATATAAATGTCTATACCTTTTAATTAGTTTGACTTTACAGGGTTATAGATAGAATTGAACCTCAGCATATTTTTGTAGGACCACCTATCTGCCTTTATTCAGAAACAGAGGAATCCGGGTAGTATCAGTTACTTTGACTGAATAGAAAATCTGAGAGTCTTTTTATTAACTCCCGAGGAAACTGAAGAACAGTGAGATGAGGTGATTTGCCCTAGAATGTGTTTTGGGTTAGTTTTGGGTTCAAGGGCTATATACCTGGTTTTCTGAATATCAGCCCAGTTTACTTTCGCAGAGCCTGTCTGCTATAAATTAGTGTTAATTTGACTATTCCTCACTTGTTCCTCATTTTTTAAACCGCCAGCGCTGGCTCAGTTCTTTGTTTTACTTTTACATTTGAGATGACACTACGGTATTGGACTCACTTTAAAGTAACGAATGAAGTATATACTTGAAGTGTTTATGTTAACTTAGAGTATAACTTCTTTACGTGCCTTAATTCCTGTGATTATCTATTATAATCTGCTCTGAAAGTATAAAGACTTCATTCATTTAGACGCTACTGGGATGTCTGAATTTCCTGATTCGAACCTGCCATTCGGTTGACAAAAAGAATTTATCCTTAAATTTTTTGTTGCTTTCATGTTTCATAAGCTTCCTTTAAAAGACACAGTGACCTAATTATGACCACATTTCAGCAGCCAGACATTATTTTTACAAATTATTCTTTGGTTTGAAGTTAGTTTCTTTTTGTTTTTCCCTCTCATTTCAACTCCCAACATTTAGTCTAAAGAGGTGCCACCCAGTGTAGCCAGTATGTGAACTATTTCTCATTGTCTTTTATGAGATAAGTAGCTTGAGCCGGATTGTAAAAGTCCTCTGCTTCCTTCGTTGAGATAGTTTTCCTGTGTTACAAGAGGAATTAAATGATGTGCACAGTGATGCACATTCTGGTGCAAACTCTTTAACTCATTGTGGACTTGTAATAGACAGTCTGAGACTGTCACTTGTAGGCAGACCACATTTGACATAAAGGATTATTAAATGCTAGTGCTTTTCATTTATTCATTCAACAAATGCCTGTTGAGTGCCTACTGTTTGCTAGGCAATATACCAGTGAATAAAACAACAACCCCCCCCCCCCCAGATCTCATGAAGTTTACATTCTAGTTCTGTTAGAAATACCATTATTATTTCTCTTTTCTCAGAAGTTCTGTTGTTTTTGTATTAAAGCTGTATTTTTGCAGTTTACAGTCTTATGCATTTGAAGCTGTGACTTAAGTCTGTATATGTTTACATATAGTGGTAATAGTACTATAAAAAATTAAATTTTAAAAATTTAATCAGCTTAATTTTTTAGTGGATTCTTCTGAGCTTTCTAGGTAGAGAATTGTATTGTCCACAAATAATGCTTCTCTTTTAAGTCAGAACTTACAGAACATTAATAACTAGGAGTGAGGATAATGGATCTTTTTATTCCTGATTTTAATGGAAATGTTTTTCGTATTCACTAGTAAGTATGATGTTGACTTTTGGTTTACAGTGGTTTAAATCACTTTGAGGAAGTAGTTTTATATTTCTGGATTTAAAAAAGAAAATGAAGGGGAGTTGAGTTTTATCAAATGCCAAAAAGGATATCTTTGAGATGATTGCTTTTTCACACTTGACCTACTGATGTGTTATATTATGTTAATAAGTTTCCTATCATTAAGCCACGTTTGCAATCTTGTTGTGGAAGTTTACTATCATTTATTAATGAGTTATATCTCTGAAATAGAGATTAATCTAGAACGCTTTTATATCTCTAAAGATTAATCTAGAACCCACTTGAATCTTTGACTTAATTGTGTATATCTTTACATGTAGTGGTAACACTTTTAATTACATTTTTGGCTTAGATCATTTTCTCTTTCCTGTGACTTACAAAACCTTTGAAAACAGTGTTTGTATTTTTTGTCACCTTCTAGCTTTACTCGAAGTTAGTGGTTCTGAAGCAAGGACCTTTTTAGGAGGAGATGTAGAGGGAGTTAATTTATAATAAAAGAAAACAGACATCATGAATTGACTACACAGCATATCTGGATAGAACAGTGTATTAAACAGTCATTCTTTGGTTGTCTGTCTTATGTTTCTGACACATGTCCTATTTCTGATTTTAGAGTATTTTAGAGATTATACTCCAATATTAGAAGTTTAATGATGAACTATAAAGCCTGGCAAATTGATGAAAACCGATGAAACAGCCTATTGCTTACAAAGACTAAATCCACTAATGTGATGGTTCTCAAACTTCAATGTGCATTAGAATCACCCCAGAGCCTTGCTAAACCCTAAGACTGCTGGACTTCACCTCCAGGCTCTTGATTCAGTAAATCTAGGGTGAGCCCAATAATTTGCATTTCTAGTAAATTCTCAGTTGATTCTGGTATTGACGGTCCAGGGACCACACTTTGAGAGCCAGCACACTAATGTTATCTAGCAGCGCTCCCTGACTTATCAGTAAATAGCTGATTTAATCACAGTTCTAGCAGGTGGTGATTAAAAGAAAACTCAGTGGGTAAGCTAAAAGCCAACAAAGAAACTTGAAATTTTTTTTAACCTTCATTTTTAGTAGACTCATTAATGGAAGATCAAAGGACAAAATGTAGTTACTGTGATTCTGTCATTGTGACTAATTATGTAGAGGTAGACTGAAGTACCAGGGATGGGATGTTCTTTTCTTTCCCTCATGCAGTTGCCCCCAGAAGTACTGAACTCAAATTTAGATAACCCATTCATATCACAGTCAATAACATTTATAATCAAGATCCCACTGATTATATAGAGACAAAATTTTAATGATATCAGTGGGAAGATTACAAATTGAAACATCTTTCTTCATAAATTAATTAATTTATAATTTACTAAGTATGTATGGTATGCTATGCACTGTGGATGCATTTGTATAAATAAATAATTATAAATTCTGATGATTATTAAAGGAAATGTACAGGCCACTATGAAATAGTGGAATATAGGAACTTAATTTAGGGAAAGCCTCTCTAAGGAAGTTCATTTAAGCTGCAGCTTGGCGCCACAAAGAGTTACAGGAAGAGGAAATACTACTACCATCACTAAATAGGCATTATGCACTAACATCTTTCCATGATTTCATTTACTAGCCCTGTTAGTTGGATAATATTATTCCCAAATTTTAGATGAAGAAACTGAAGGTTAAAGAAGTTAAATAACTTTTCCAAAGTTACCCAGCTATTAAGTGGTGGAGCTGGGATTTCATTAGGTCTTCCTGACTCTACATCCAAACTTTTAACTGCCATGTTACATTAGGGAGATTTGAGAATATTTTCTAAATTATCAAATTATATGAGTTAACTTCATATTTTACTTTTTCTCATTTTTACACCAGGGCCCTGCTGTTTCTATAAATTAGGTTAGAGTAGGCCATTTACAAACATACATATTCAGATATACACATCTATACATACATACGTATTTATATTTCTGTAACGTTAACTTTTTCTCATTGTAAAGGTAACACTTTTGAGAGATTTTGAAATCTCTAGAAGAAAAAAGAAGGAAATAATTTCATCATTCAGAGATAATCATTTTGACATTTTGTTATGTTTGATTATTTCTGTATTTAGGCATTCATTATTTTTAAAAAATTGTAATCATACCTTGTATGCAAAATTATTTACTGATAAATAGACCTACAATGTTCACATGAGATATACATCTGTTTTTGGAATGCTAGTAATTTTGTAATAGTTTCATTTCATAATGTATTGACTTTAGCCTTCATGTAGTTAGTGAGAAGGGGAAGGGATTTCACATATTTCATGAAGTCAGATTAAAAGCATTCTGTTATAGTCATCTTTGGGAGTCAAATTTGGTAAATCATTCTTTAACCTTGTTACTCTGATGGAGTGAAGTTTTTAAAAGAGATATTTGTAATCTAGTTTCTGAGCTGTTTTTCTCATTTTTAAAGAAGTATAAATAACTTTAAGAATGAGATATAATCTTGACTTGTAGTTTACCATTCAAGAGTATTGTGCTAATAATGTCACTAATTTTTTTATGCTGTTACTTTTCTTTTATTGATTTTTATCCATTTGCATGAAGTTTTGTGTGTTTGTTTTGGGAATACAGAAAAATCATTTAGATTTCAGCCCTCTATTTAAACTACAGTCCAATGGGATCATGTTTATTTGCCTTTTTTTTTTTTTGTCTCTAGCATGTATATACTCCTTTGCTTTTGTAGACAGACCCCCAAGGATGCCAGAAGAGTTTAAAAATCTGTGGACTGTAAGCCTTGCCACATTTTATGTTTATTAACTAATTTTCAAAAATATTAAAGGTCAGATTTTGTTTTATCAAACTTAACATCTTGTCTTTAGTGATATATGCCTATTCCTTTTGGGTTCATTATATGTCATAGTGATTTGTGTTGAGGTATTTCTTTTGTGTACATCTACCTCCAAAAGATTTTAAATACAATTGCAGAACTTTACATTTGTAACTTGAGAAACAAGGAAACACATTTAAAAAAAATCAGAACACCATTCCATAACAGTCATACATAAATCAGTGAAATAAAATTCATTTAAAAAAGCATGCTGGTCGTTCACTATAATTTAGTTTAACTATTATCTTTAAGCTGTTGGATGTAAATTGAATTTAGATATTAGCCAGATAATCGTATTATTCACACATAAGCCTTAAAATGATGTGTGTAAATAATTCTTTCATGTTAGCTTCTTTCTTTGGTAGTAAACTTTTACTGAAAAGTCTCCAGTTTTTAAATATATAAAGTACCACTTTTTTCTTTTCTAACCATAAAAGTTCTGTGTAAGGTATTTTCCTTTTTTCTAATATAGTATTTCTCTACCATGTCTTTTTTCTGTACTTGTTATCAAATCCCTTTTCTAAGTCTTTTTATGTTTTGTTTAGACAACTGTTCATTCAGCTGTTCATCCACTTATTAATTCATTCAAGAAATGATTATTTAATTCCTATCATATGCTAGGCATTTGACTACATGATGTGGAAAGAAAGTACGGGGAGGAAAAAGGGAATGGGAATTCTTTTGTACTGATGCATGTCTTAGGTATGAAGTATGACTTTTATGTGTCTTATCTCATGTGGTCATCACATGAGATAGATTTTACCATTTCCATTTTACAGATGAGGATTTAGGTTCAGAGAGATTAGGGGTTTGCATAGAGAACACAGTTCATAAGCAGCAGAGCTATGATTTGACTCCAGGACTATCTGATTTTACACAGTATTGCCTTCCTACATGGGAGATAGGTGAATAAAGTGAGTATACTGCTTGTCTTCACAGACGGTGTGGTTTGGTGTGCTGTATCTCTGTGCTTTGTGAAGATGTCTGCAGAGGGCGTGAAGTTCTAGCTGTGTTCTCAGCCCTTCTCCCTTGCAACCAGAAAAGCTCCTTTAAAAGTTCATCTTCCTTACTGGGCTTTCTCATTGCATCTTATGTGAAAAATGGATTTTACAGCTAAAAAACAAAAAAGGCTTCAGAGTCACTGGTCTAGGAGAATTGTATATGTTTACATATATGTGTAAGTAGAGAGATAAATAGTCTTATACACAGATAGAGAATGATAGGAGATGAATATGTGAAAAATTAGATATACTGGTTTCGGAATACAGAGGTAGGTTAAGGGGATTTTCAATTTGGAGTTTGAAAGCTTGTTAAAATAATGCCATTTGAGCTTTGTCTTCAAGGATGGCTAATATTTGGCATTGTAGAAATCTGGAGGTAGTGTGGCAGTGAGGGTAGGTAGGGAACACTGCAAGTAATGGGAACAGCATGATCCAAGACCCAGAGATAGAGATGAGGCATATGCGACAGAAAGTTTAATGTGTCCAGAGAGAAACTTGATTGTAGGAAAAATGGACAAAACTGTTGATTGGTATCAGAATATGGCAAGCTTTGAATGCCAGACTAAGGAGTGTAGTCTTTTCTAGTGGGAAACCTTTAATAGGTGTTTGAAAAGATAAAGGTGTGATATGTGGTGATAATGATTAAGAAAGATTGATTGTAAGCAGCATGTAAAATGGATTGGCTGTGGGAAGACCTGTTGTACTATAATAGTCGAGGTGAATGGTAATGGCAGTGGGAATGAAGAATAGGAAATGATTATAAGTGATAAAGCAGAGGCTAGATTGTTAGGTATTGGGGGCTGATGGAATTAGTGCATTAGTTACCACAGATAATTCCGAGGTTTCCCTCCTGGAGGAATGGGAAGCTGATGGTGCCAAGTGGCACGTTTGAGTGTTGAGTTTTATCGTTTGTATCTTAACTGATTCCAAAAAGATTTGAGGAGTTTGTCATAATTGTTTATAATAGAATAGGATAGAAAAAATGAGAATCAAGATTAAACCTAAAAGGAGTGGAGATGCAAAATTAATACAAGTGGTAAAAATGCACTGAGATGCATATAATAAAGTCCCTCTCTGATTGCCTAGTTGGGACAAAAGTTTTACAGTTAAGCTTCCTAGAAAATAGGAAAGATAACATTGTATACTATACTGTCTCAAAAGAAACTAGATTCACAGTCCATGATATAACACATAGTTATTAGGAGTTTAACATTTATTGGTACTGAGGCCTGAGAAAATTTTCTTCCCTGGAAGCCTGCAGAGGGACACTTTATTATATAGTCAACAGTATCCTTAACTGTGTATCGGCAGTAAATATAGTCCTGAGTATTCAGCTGATTCTTATAACATCTTTGACTTCCAGCTAAGGAAACAGCACTATTGAGTAAAAGCACATTTCTTTATTTTTTGTACTTTTTTTTGAATTTTTGAACTTTATTTTTTTATACAGCAGGTTCTTATTAGTTATACATTTTACACACATCAGTGTATACGTGTCAATCCCAATCTCCCAATTCATCATCCCCCCCCCAGACACCCCCCCTCGCCGCTTCCCCACCTTGGTGTCCATATGTTTGTTCGTTCTCTACATCTGTGTCTCAATTTCTACCCTGCAAACTGGTTCACCTGTACCATTTTTCTAGGTTCCACATATATGCATTAATATATATTTGTTTTTCTCTTTCTGACTTACTTCACTCTGTATGACAGTCTCTAGATCCATCCACATTTATTTATTTTTAAAGAGGTTAATGGAAAGTCTGATCTCAAGATTAGTTGTTTCAAATTGTGCTTTCTGGAACCGTAAGTGTTTCATCACAGACCTCCAGGTTCTGGTTCCCTTATTCCCACTTTAATCAGAGCAGCTCTGTATTTGTTTTATAGATTTGGTTTGCATTTTAAAATTTGGTGTTGGAACAGAGCGTTCCATAGCTTAAAAAAGTTTGAAACCACTGGCTTATAGCAGTGGTGTCAAAGTAGAGTTCAGGGAAAAAATATTAATACTTATATTTATATATTTTTTCATGCCTTAAATTTTCTGTTTTCATGAATAATTTATAAGGTAAATAATGTGTTAGAAAGGTAATATATATATATATAAAATTTATAAACAAATGTACAGTGGTGGTCATTACATGTATATTTTATTGATGGGTTACATTATATAAAAGTGGGTCTCAGAGGAGACCCACTGAGCTAGAGGAATGTATAGACAGAGTAACTCTGAGATAATTTGTAATGAATATTGTATCACAAAGTTTAGTCTTCAAAACTACTTGGTTTGCTGAAAATTTTAAAGTTTTATTCTTTGGTAAAAAACTGGCCAGCCCATATCCCCTATTGCCATTTAAAGGCACAAGCATTTTTTTTGGCATATTCAAGTTTGAACTTTTTTTTTTTTTTAACAGTACTAAATTGTAATGACTTCATATGATATACGTGAGATATTTTTTTGAGCTTTGACATATTTTATCTCATTTAAATCTCAAAACATCCATGCAAGACAGGGCAGGCGGGTGGATTTTTCCTCCTATTTCACAGATGGGGAAACTAAGGCATGAGGAGGTGGTTATTTTTCTAAAAGCCATGCAGGAAAGTAAAAGGGCTCTAGAATGAAGTTCTTCCTTCTGTCTATCTTTTTCATTACCTTTCTGCTTCTAATTACTGCCCTGCTAATGCCTCCTTAAAGCATGCATCTAGGGCTGCAGAAGCAAAAACTCAGAATAAAAGATTGATGTCAGGATTCAGTAGAAATGAGCATGGTTAGATGAAAGTCAGAAAGAAGAAACTGAATTTTAAATGGAAAGATAAACCCTCAGGCATGTAATGGTAAAAAACTTCTGCAAATTCCTATTGTTTATTAGTGGCTCCCTGAAGACCAGAATTGAGAAGGATTGTGGTTATGCAGGGTCTCAGTGGGAAAAAATGCCTTCTACCATGATATCTGCTGTGGATGGCCTTCTGCTAGCCAGGAAGTACGATTAGAAATAATCTTCTATCCTGAATGTAATAAGTATGGCAGAGACAGAGAATTTGGAAAAGCCATAGAGAGTTTTATATAGTTCAGTACTGGTAAGCGATGAAACTGAAGCTCAGAAAAACTGTTTTGTCTTATATCATCGTAACTCTGTAACTAGATCTTAATTCTCTGACTTGCAGCTTAGTCCTTTAAAAATCCTATCATACTAAAAAAGTTGGGATGAGGTGGGAAGCTTGGAAAAAAACAAGAAAACTAAACCATGTAAAGAAATCAAAAGGAATAATTTATTAAGACTATGTCCTGTGACTATAATTAATCTTTCATTTTGACTTTCTGATATCCTGGCTGGCTATCATACTTTGTATTTTTAAGTTTGTTTCCTTTCTATTAGATATTCATGTGCTGAGAAAGTAGATACTGGTCATGAGGAACATTTTAATATACAGCCCTTTTGTTAGCATAAATCAGTTTGTTTGATTTTGATTCAATTAGGTTCAATGGAGACATTTCTAGACTCATAAGAGTGAAGCCAGCTTTAGAGAATAGTATATAGCAACTACTAAACCACCCTGCTTATAAATAGTCCCTTGCACATCAGATTTAAAAATTCTCAACTTCCACTTGTTTTATTGTCTCCCTTGTCTAACTCATCACATTCTTTATTTCTTAAATGAGCTTCCTTTCTCCATCCACTAAGTATATTCTTCTTGTTGTCTTTAAGGCCAATTCACCTTTCATATTCAGGTTTCTTTTTCTCTAAGACTTCCTAGCCAAGAGTAAAATGCTGATTCATACACAACTTCCTTACCCAAAAAGTTGACATGCTTTTATCTGTTCTTAATTTTTAATGAATTTTAAATTTGTGGTAAGCCTGTCTTTCTGTGGGCTTTTAATCATTATAGGTGTGCCCATCCTAAATTTCACTATTCTAGGTAATTTTCAAAGGGAAACCTACACATAGGGACCCTTCCCTGGAAGTTTGGAATCTAAGGCAGTGCTCATGTGGACATGAATGAAAAGAAAGTTCAGGTAGGAGAACGGAAAGAAGGCAGTACCTGAATGGGCAACTAAGGGTATGTCCTTTATAAGAGGAGAGACAAAGAATAAGTATATAGGTAAGGGGAAGTTTAGGCTGAGTAAGTGAGGGAGTTCTCAACTGTAGAAGAAGTAAAAGAAAGTTGAAAGTTCTGATCAAAGCACTCTAAGAAATCCTTCAGAGGAGATCAACATCTAGGAGCTCTGTAATAGTCTGAATCATATTAGTGTATCGCTGAATCTAGTAGATGTTCTTTTTCTTTGTGATACTACTTCATGCCACTTTTTATTACTCTAAGTTAGGAAATTTGAAATGATATTTTGTCTGACAATTTTTCATATATACAGTTGTCTTCTGTGTTTCCTGTTTCATTCAGTTAGTTGTCATGGAATGGAAAAAAGACAAGACTGGGCACCTGCAAATGTAAAATACTTAACAGTAAATAGTATAAAATATCAAAGAGAGGAATTAGTTTTCAAAATGAAAGTCTGAATACCTCTCAGCTTGAGGCCTCTGAGATTCTAGAATAGGTTCTTAAAGACATGATTTGTGAGCCACCTAGAAGGTGAGTATTGGAAGCCAGAAGGTTGTACTCAGCAGTAGCCATGCCTCACAAGCTCTGTGCTGCCAGGGATACTGGGGAGCCGTCTCAGGAACATGGGCCACATAGAGTGTTTTTAACTTTCAGTAAGGAATTGAGAAGTTTGCGGTGAGACTTCGTGGACAAAATGGGTAAATATAGCCTGGTACCTAGTTAATACAGTTGTGCAGCCTAATAATTTTTAAAGTGTAATTATCCAATTATTAAAAAATTTGAATTTATTGAATTCTTAAAGACATTGTTTCACGAGAGAGAGTTATGTACCACAGGACCTGCTTGGTGGATTAATTGAGGGGTGAACATGAGAGTTCTCTTTAGGTTTGAAAAGTATGTTTTGGAAGTGGAAGTAGATTAGACTTTCCATCGGTTTCTTGCTAGTCTCTCAGAATTAGGAATTAAGAGTGAACTATAAGGTACTCTTCACTCAGCATCAGAAAGAACTCTGGGACAGAGATGGAGTGGACAAGTTCAGGGAGCTGGTAATCCTTAATTGAGTGTTATTTGGAACAGGGCTTCTCAAATTTTGTTTTTCCCGGGGATCTTGTGAAAATACAGATTCTGATTCAGAAAGTTTGGGGTGGAGCCTGAGGTTGTGCATTTTTATACAAACTTTCAGGTGATGCTGTTGCTGCTGGTCTGTGGACCACACTCTGAGTAGTCAAATTTAGTCTTTTAAGAGGATTTAAGAATTGGAAAGTTGATTATGTGTAATAACTGCAGTGATTTTTTTCTGACTGGGTATGAGTGCTTTACACGTGTTATCTTACTTTTCACAGAAAACATTCAAGGTAGGTGGTAATATTTTTACGGATGAAGAAATTGAGACACAGGGAGCTTAAGTAGCTTGCTCATGGTTTGTCATTGGTGTGACTGGGATTTAAACTTAAAAGACACCAAAACCCTTCCTAGGTCTGTCATATTTCCATGAGATTCTGTGGTTTTTGTGAAACTGATGTTCACGCTTAAAAATAGTTTCTAATTGTGGGAATTTACTCTATTTCATGCATGGGGGGAAAATAACAACCCAACATTGTTTCCAGTACCAAATTTGTTGTATGGGTTCAGGAAAAATGAGCTTTTTAAACATTAAAGCATACTGTCAACTAAATTTTAAAAATTATAAAATTCATTCATTCTTTAGTGGAAAAGTATTGGCAAGTATAAAAAAAGTTTTTCATAATTCTTCTGAATTATCTAAACATAATGATTGCCACTGTTTTGAGTTTTTCTGATACACATGCATACCCCTGTATAATTTTTTAAAAATTAAAATTGTGTTGTGTACACCTGTTTTTTCCCACTAAGCACAACTTAAATAAAGACATAACAAAACTCTACTTTACCCTTTCCTGGTTTTCTCTTAATCATTGGCAACCTCACCATTCTCTCCTAGGCTGCAATCAAATTTTCCTTATTCTTCGTCTCTCCCAGTAATTGCGCCAAATTCTGCTATTTCTTTGTATTCTCTTTGTAGCTTGCTTGTGTTTTTCACATCCAGGCTAGATTGTTTTTCTACTGGTTAATGGTGACTAAATCACCATATAATTCTTAAATTCATTCTCTGCTTCATTGGTTGACTATTTTGGCTGGGCACAAAACCTTTAGTCTTTCTTTTCTCACATCTTTTCAGTGACTTTGATGAAATCAGTGTGAATACTTGCAGAGTTTAAAGCCGGTGAAGTACCTGACCATATTAGCTTTTATTTCTAACCAAAATTTTTTTTTAACTTCTTGCCTCCATTGCCAGATAGGGCACTGGTTTGCATATTTCCTTTTCTAAAATGTAGTATCTATGGTTTTATACTTGCATGTGTGTTTATTTAATTTTAATAAATAACTCTACCTTATTGAGGCTTTCTCAAGTTGTTGGTTTGTTCATTAAAACTTTACTTATCAAATTAAATATGGGTGCAGAATGACTGGAGAAGTCTGTTGATGTTTGTAGATGCTCAAACAGTTTTCTCTTCTCCTCAGTTCTTTATTCTTTGAAAAAATATCTCATCTACTTATCACCTGTGGCTTCTGGTCAGTGCATCTTCTCTCAGTGGATCCATGTAGATTGAGAAATGTAATCTCACAGCTTTATTCCTACCCTCTGCCAGAAAAAAAAAAAAAAGCAGCTAGAGCTCTTTTGTGGCTTTTCTAAGACTTTTGTTTTGAATAATAATGGAGAAATGGTTGTGGATGAAATTGGGATGAACAGTGCATGTCAAAAGATATACTTCCTAAAATCATATATATAATCTCTTCGGTAGGTAAAGAAAAATGTACCCTTATCCATGGATCTTTGGCAACATCAAAGATTTAAGTGAGTAAGAATTTAGGAAAGTATAGTTAGAAATTAATATTTAGAAATTAAAGTTGTCTCGGTCACTTAGCATAAGTATGTGCATATAGGCCTTAAATTTTAGGTAGGACAGTGAGACCGTGGTAAAGGGAATATTGTGGATAATTACAGGAACTAGGATTGACTCCAGATCTGACTGACACCAAAGCCTGTGATCGAAATGATTATCATTTTAATTTTATAAATAAGGAGGATTATAAATTCCTTATGTTCAATTTAAGAGATTAATTTTTAACTCCTAAAATGGTATTTTCATCTCATGTTAAGTATATACTGTGTGGTGTGGACATTAAATAAGATTATTGATTATAATGATTGGTTAAGAATTATTTATTTCCTTGGAACTTGCATTTTCTGATTAAACCTGACCCAAATCTTATCCCTTGGTATCTTCTTGTTTCATTTTTTCTTAATCTTTTTGATTCTCACTGATCAGTATTACTAAAAGTTATACTTTGGGAGTCTTTGGAGATGCAAAGATTCTCTCTTTTTTTGTATTTGTCAATTTAATAAAACTTTATGTTTCTGAGAACTAATACCTTTACAGATGAAATTGGGGATTAGGAAGTCACTTCATTAAGGTTAGGTTTAACACTATAAGGTAGTAATTAAGAGTGAGAAGGCTTGGGTTTGAATCCCAGCTCTTTAACTGTGTGACCTTGGGCAGATTTTATTACCTCATTTTCAGTTTCCTCATCTGTAAATAATTATAATGCCCATCTCATATAAAAGAGTTGTGAGAATTAAAGGAAATAATGTTTATAAAGGGTTTAGTGTAGTGCCTGGCACAATAAACAGTCAAGAAAGAAAAGCTAACATAAAAACAAAGTACAGTTTCAAGGTATTTTAGGCACATATATTTTCTTAAGATATGTTAATGTAAACTTAATTAAATGAATTTAAAGTTTAAAATACTAGGTTTGTAGAATAGATTGAGATGATATACTTAGAATAGCTATTTAAACCTAAAATAAAAATATTAATTTGGGCGGCTCTATTCATCTCATTGAATTGTCTATGCTTCTGATTTTATTTTCCTTATTAATATTACTTGTTGGACACATCACCATTGACTAACCTCTACTTGAAGAAGGGGAAGTAAAGTAACAAACTGAAATTTTAATGGTTTCTATTTTGTGAACAAGCTTTACAAATGTTTAGGGAGGAGACAATTTGGAAATTTATACAATTAATATGTATAAGTTGTCTTAATAAGTTTATTATAAGTTGACTATTGGCTCTCAAACTTGGCTGATTTACCTGGAGAGCTTTGCTTAAAAAAATTCCCAAGACCGCCTCTTCTCCCTTCCCCTCCCCAAGACCTGTTCCTCAAGTGATTCTGTTGATCAGTCAGATCTGGATGTCACTGGGCTACAACAACTCAAGTGTAGCTCTGTGAACCCTATAATGGAACATACTCAATTCTTTTTTTTTTTAAAACAATAAGGCAACTTAGTTTACTTTGAAAGGTATTTATGGCAAATATAAGTCTCCTTTAAAGAAAGTTTGTGCAGTCTCAGAACTCTTAACTACTCATTATAATATACAATGATTATTTAAAAAATATTTACATTTAAGTTGGAGCGGTTCCTTTTTTCTTTTTTTAGAAAAATGTAAATCAAAGATAAAAACTTATTTTTAATTTTCTTATTCTTATATTATCATATTTCTGTTTATGATACCTTGTTTAGAATATGTCTCATGAAATGCTTTACGCCAGTGTGCCTCCAGAGGAGAACCTGGCCCTAGAGTGAGGCAAGCAGAGTGTCCAGGGCACAGCGTTTAAGGAGGCACTCACTGTCAGGGCAGTTGCCTGAGGATCTCCTTAAATTTTGAACCATAGGCGCCTGCTTGCTTGCCTCACTCTTCTTCCAGCCTTGCTCCAGAGAAGTAGGCTGCATATAAATTATTTTAATTTTAGTTTAGCATAATCTTATGCATGCTTGTATGTTTCATAAAAAATAATGACAATGAAAATAATGTAGCCGAACCCGAATTTAAATTACCCAGAAAAAAAATAGGTTAACTATTTGAAAAAGATAATATTATGATTTTATTCTTGCATGTTCAGTAGTTGTCAGAGTGTCAGAAATTCCAGTTCAGTAGAATCTTGTCTCCCTCTGAAATGTGCTTGTTTTATCTACTGGCAGCTGTCTGAAATCATTAGTGCTCTATCATAAGTTTCTTAATTTGATAAATAGTACATTCAGTTCTTGAACTTATGGATGATCATTGAAGCAATAAGTGGTAACTCCAGTTTTACCATACTTTTATTAATAATTTTAGAATTCTTTGAGAATTTGCCTATGATTTTTCTTTTTTTTTTGAGTGCCACATCTGGAAATGCTCAAAACTTGTTTGCCTTTTTAAGAGAACATTTTGCAGTGAAAGTATAACTTCTTCAGAGGTGAGGTTCAAGTTAACGAATGATGAACCATAATGTGAGGAAGCATAATATTGTGAATTATTATTTGGCAGACATAACTAATGCAGGCGTTAGCTGCTGAAGCCATTAATAAAGTACCACTTGCAGAAAGCGAGAGAGATAGGCAGCACAGAACTTTCTCTGTAAACTCTCCGAATGTGAACTACAGTACAACCTAGTTTATTCAATAAGGACTAAATTCTTTAAGTTTGATATGTTTGTAGGTTCCATGATTAATGTGTAACTAGAGTATAAAAGGAGTATTTAGAATCTGTTAAAATTTGTAGATGTGACATCATTGTCAAGTCAGGCATTTTATTTCTTAAAGTTAGAATTTATTTAAATGCACTTTTTTTTTTCCAAAATAAATTTTTAATTTCTACTTACAGTGGTGCCAAAATAAGTTTTCCTAAATAAAATTATTTAATATTTAGGTCTGTTGATAGTGTTTAAAGTAAACAAAAATAAACCCATAACAACCAAGGGTGGAGGAGTATCTAGATTTGTTTTTAGCTTTCTTTTTCATGGTTTCTCAGAAGTGTATCATATTATAAATACATTCAAAATGTTTTGCTCTGAGGATATGTAGCATTCCTATAAAGGTTAAATCAATAAAAATGATTTGGACACATTCCTAAGCATGGCTAGAACAGGTAGCCCGTTGTTTTAGGTACCCTTGAGTTTTTGGAGCAGATCATTATGGCGTAGCAAAAGAACTTACTAAAAGTTGCTTTCTATGTGTAGATGCGTCAGCTTAAAAAAAGCAAGATTTTCTGGCCTTCTAGAAATGAATATTTTTACAGTAGCCTGTGAATATTGACTTAATGATATGTTTTAAACTTTGTTAAAGTTCGAAGCTTTCTTTTTTCTCTTCTCCGAATGCTGAAGATACACCATAATTGATAAGGAAGAGGTACGTACAGGAAAAATGCAATGGGCAAGCCTTTCCAGCCAGTTTAGAATAAATGGTAGTCTTATGATTAAAGAAAGTATCAGACATTATAATTGCAAAATTAGGAATTAGATGTGATTCTTTTTAGTCTTGCCAGTTTAGAAGAAAATTCTGTAATCACTGGAATGTTATCTGTTCAAAATGTTCAAATGCAAGTTTGCATTTGAACGTTTATTTAAAAAAGCATATGTGTTTCTCCTGTGCTCAGGGTTGACTTCTTAGTGTGGTATTGTTGCTAGGTAGAGTTTTATTTTATGCCATTTGTTTGCTGTTTTCTTGTTCATTTCATATGTTTGAGTATGTAAGTTTTAAGTTCATATGTAAGTTTTCAGATCACACACTTTTCACAGCTACTTTTCAAAAAATTCCTTTCTGTCAGCTTACAATAATAAGATAATTTTTCTTAAAGTGTCCTTTAAAACAGCATTCAGGGTATTAGATGTTTTTTGATCATGGAAACACAATGAATTGACCATGTATTTGGCTGAATAAGGTTTAAATCAAAGTGGAGAATTTGAGTTACATGCATTAGTTTCATTATAGAAAATCGCTTATCATTTTGTACATGTAATATATATTTACTTTGTACGTAAATATTTTATCAAAAATACTATGGTATTTGTTGGAGCACATGATTTCATTTCATAGCCAAGAAAATAGTTTGAACATGTCTGAGTAAAAATGATTTTTACACATATAAACATATATAGAATGGTTTAACCATTTAATAATGGAATAATTTAGCAATTTAAGCCAAATATTTTGCTCTCTTAAAAAATAGTTATAGTATCTCTTGATATATTCCGATTTATCATTACATTAAAAAGAAAGAACATTTATAAAAATAAGCGAAAAATCAGCATATGTCTCAGTTTTCTTTCTAGATACTTGTGAATGATGATTAAAAATAAATCTCCGTATGTGTTTTCTTTGATCCTATTGGTGCACTAAAATATTCTGCAATCTGCTTATACATAGTATATGGGAAATATATTGTTAAATCTTTATTACTAAATCAAGAGTGATGTTCCGACAATACCGATTGTCTTGATCTAGCTTAGATAATAGTATTTTTAAAATAAAGTGGATACTTGTGGTAAAAAGTTTTAAAAATGTTATAAGTTTTCCTCCTAAAATAGAATATATTCTGTGTGTTTAGTTTTAACAACTGAGGGAATGTAAAGAATTCTGTGTAATGCTGGAGTTTTAATAATATGAAAAAGAGGAGTTTCTACTATGAAGAGAAGGTTGGATTAATGATCAAAGGTTTGGATTACATTGACTTTCACGTTTATATTGCTTTACGAACATACTGTGTAGTACATTGTCTTTGTAAGTATATCTGTTTTATGGATTATCTTCTTAAATATTTTAATTTTTGTTTTGAACTCTGTAAGAGCAGTAGCAGTTTTTTCTGCATTTTGTCAAAAGACGAATTACCTGAAAGCTTTACAAGTTTCGTGAGAAGTAAAAATTAATCTTGCTAGATTACCTTTTGTAACCAGTTATCTTGCCTGATATTAGGATGGTACTGTCTTGATGGAAGTTTTCTCGTAGATATCTTCTTATAGTGTCTTAATATTTTTGAATCGGGTGCTAAGGTCCTTAGTATGAAATGCTTGTATATTTTTACATTTATACATTTTATGGAAAACACAGTGATTGATAATAATGTAGACTATTAGCATAAAAAAGTTTTCTTTCTGTGGTAGTATAATATTGCAGATTTCTGTAATCTGACAGAAGTTTACAAAATAAAGTGAGAATTCACTTTTCTTCAAAAAATAGGTTTTCTTTAAGGTGTGTTTACAAAACTTATAAAAAAGTTATTATTGATTAAAGGGAACACGTACCCTGTAACTTTTGCATACTCTTGTGTCTAATTCTGGGATCAAATTACACTAATACTGTAAAACCAATGAGATAAATATTAATTGTAAAATACAGCACTTTTTTCTTTTCAGGTTCATAGTGAATTCACGTTGTTTAGATCCATTTAAGTAATTCTTAATCATTTGGTAGAAATGATGATACCTTTCCACTTAAAGATTATCTGGAAATTTGAAGTTTAAATTGGGAACTTCAGTAGAAAAATTTAAAAATAAAATTAATTATAATTATTACTATCAAAATGAAATAACCGAATTAAAAATCACAATGCCTAATTTAACTTGTTTACCTAGGTTATATGGGCAATGAGTAAATATGCAGAAAATATACCTGTTTAGCTTCAAGCCGGAGTTGTTCTTTGAGATAATGTATGTAAATAGGTATCTGTTAGCAGATTAATTACATTCATATTTTCCCTTGTGAACTGTAATAATTTGTTTAACTGATACCAGTTTTTAATTTAAGTTTATAACTGGAAAAAAGTGTCCTTGTGTTTTACAAGTATAGTTTTTGATTATTTTAATCTTGTATACCCTAACAGATGCCTAATCTCTGTTGTTGGTTTTACAGATTAACATTTCTCTGTTAGTATACATGCAAAAAGTAATTGATTATCTTTCCAATAGAACTGCAAACGATACCTCAGTTAACTAATTTACAGTTGTTTTCTTCCTGGTTTACAGTTATTATCCCAAGTTTCTCTAGTCACTTGTGTGTATGCATTCATATGCACTGGTAAATTCATATACTACATATTAAAATTTTCATAATTGAAAGAAATTGAAGTTGTATTTATGTGGCAAATATTTAGCTTCTGTATAAAAATACGTCCATGTCCATAGAAAGTTCTGTTGAATACCGCAACATCATTATTCGAATTTTTCCAAAGAAAGACATTGCATATACATGCCTTAGAACCTTACTGATTGTTATTGTGATTTGGCTAGCATTTTTCCTTTATTTCCCTTTTTTTTTTTGGCTTTTGCTTTTAACTGAACCACAAAATGGATTTAGTTGTAAGATATCTGACTACAAGGAATATCTAACAATAAGGAATGTATAAACAAAGTCTGGCACACTCATGGTTCATATGATTTTTGTGAACCTGAAAATGTGTATTTAAATGTTTGAGTTTTTAGCTAAGTCTTTTATGTAAATATATTTTTATAGTTGAGGGTATAATGATTTCAGTAGACACCATTGATATAAAGACTGAAAAGTATAAAATAAAATTAATTTATTTGATTTTGTGGTAAAAATTATTGGCCTTGCACAGGATACTTGGATGTACCTTGTTAGACTCTCACTTCTCTAATGTAACTCTTATGTATAATTTCTTAAGGGATGAGAGTAGAAGTAGTGCAGATAACAGTCTTTAATTGCCACCATAATCTTAAATACATGTCTGAGAATAATGTAACTTGGTAAATTTTCTGACATCAATATAATAATTTTAAAATATCTTAAACCTCATTAAAATTGCATTTACTTAATATATGTCTGTATGGTGCAGAATTCCTTGTTTTGTGGGCAGTTGATTTAAAAATTGAAAATCACTTAATTAGAGGCAAAATCACACTCAGTATGATTTTTAGTCCTGGACTACATATTGGATGTTGGATTTATGAGTATTAACAAGAATAAAGAGTACTTATAGGAGGTGTATCAATAATGAATTTTTGCTTTACTGCAAGTATTAAATGCTTATCTGGACTCAATTCTACGGCTCATTTTATTTGGGAATTATCTTAACATATAATGGTGAATGATTAGGTTTTTATTCGTATAAGACAGCATATTTATGAAAAAATATACTTTAGAGTTAACATCCTGTTCAACAACAACAATAAACACCCGAAATGATTGGTATGGTATTGCTTACATTCAGCACTGTCCAAAGTTGAATCCTACATCCTTAATAAATAATACAAAGGGGAGAAATTCCTAAGAATTCAACGTAAGATGAAGATTTTGTATACAATGTAATAAAAGAGCATTTAATCTCAGTTGCTCTACAGATCTTTAAAAAATTATGTGGGAGTGTACGTGTGCTTGTTGTTAAATGGACAAAAGCTGGTGGTCAACTGTGGTTAAAATTGTAAGTAAAGTCCCTTTGAATAAGGTGTAGAATTTCCCCATTATTTTTTTGAATTGTAATACATTAATCAAAATACATATCCACCGAATTCCTTAAACTTTGAAATGGCAATAGATTGTATCAAAGTGTATATTTTCATCATGTGAGACTTCCTTTTCTAAAGATTTGTTTTAAAAGATTAAATATTTCATATTTCATGAAGAATTTCCATATACTTTAGACAGCTTAGAATATTTTGCTCTTTAGAAAATACTGAATATGGAGTTTATTGTTATCCTTATTATGGGAGGCTAATGACAGGTTTTTCTTTTTGGATGAAGTTTTATCTTCAGTGGAATTCATTGGTATAGGAGAAAAAGGTAGTGCATTTGGGTAACCTAGTGGGAATACTGCTTAAACTAGCATTGGTTTTGTTAGCACCCATTTACTAATAAATCTTGCATGGCAGATGACTAGAAAAAATAGTCACGCTTTGTCACGTTTACAGGTTTATTGTTTGTAGGAAGGATTCTTTCATATTGAAGGTATTTGTCTGTTTGACCATATGTGTATTATTTTTACAGAGACACACTGTAGAGGTAGACTGTTCCAGTGAATCCCTTATGTAAAAATATCTCTGTAGACTTTTGTTACGTAATTAATTGCATTTGCAATGAATGCTTTTGAGGAGATTTGCATGACCTCACTATTAGAGTTGTCACATTTTAGTATCTTGCAACGGGTTAGAACAGTATGGAAGGTTGGTATTTGTATGCTTTGGAGAGGAGTTTGAGATGCTACCCTGTTTTGCCATCAGTTTTCGAGTATGCATGGGTGCATCATTAATCATAGGAAATGCAAAAATAAATAATCCAGTCCCATTGGATTTTTTTATATGAATACTTACCTTTTCCCTTTTTCGTATATACAGTTGAGGTATTTAGGTAACCCCTAACCTTTTGCTTCAACAAAGAAGTACAGTATAAAAATATTACCACAGTTTTCATGTGAGCAGCTCTTGAGAGGAAAAAAAAAAGCCCTCTAGATGAATATTTGTTGAAAAAAAAGTTGTGATACAGAATGTCTTAACTCAGCCCCAATACAGTACTTGAGGACCACCAGTGTATAAAATTGAAAGCACATGAGTTTTGAAGCACTAGAAAAGGTTTGTAATTGATTAGCGCTGCTTGAAAGTACTGAAGTACAGTGAGTTTTGATTTGTGAATGGTTCTATTCAATAAAGATTAATTCTGTGTGTTTGATAAAATCTTAGTGCCTTCAATGAGTTAGTTTTTTCCCCCCTCTGCAGTTTATTTAACCATCAAATATTTCAGTGTTCTTTTAACAAACTGGAACATTTCTATCTTACTGAATTTAACTTTAGCATGACTGATTTAAACAAGTCAAACTATCAGTAATTAGTTTGAAGGGTGTAATTGAAGAGATTAATTTTTTCTTCTTTTAAAATAACTAAAGTATATCATAATGTAACCATGTATATTTCATGCTTTCTTGTGATTTAGAGACTATCAAGAGATTTATATAGACTAACAATATTTTTCTGTGATTTGTTTTAAATCTTCTACATTCTAAAATATTTTTAATGTTTAAAAGTGAAATCTTTACCAGTTTTCATGTAAAATTATGATTGTTAAATAATACATAATAAGAGTCTTTGGAAATTGCACCGACATTGTTAGCTTTTAATAGGAGTGGTCTTCTATATATGCTCTTTTTAAATCATCTCCCTGGATTTTGGAATTTAGCTCTCTTATTTTAGAAGCAAGTTGTGACACTTTGTCGCTGTTAAATCTTGAAACTATAAAATCACTATCATTGATATGGACCACAACTATTGTTTTGGAAATCAGTCTTCACACATCACGTTCAGTCGGGTACTACAGTCAGTTACAAAGGTTTTATGTAGAAATTTAGTCTGTCAGCTGATATATTTTCGTAAATAAGTTCTTAATGGTAAGATACTCCATGAGTTACATCTATTCATTTTAACAGACTTCATTTATGATAAATAATGGACATATTTTGAGTAGTGCACATTGAAAATTCACAGACACACACACACGCACACACTCTTTTCACTTATCATTTTGAGGTGAGGCAGTTGGTCAACGTGTGCTTTTGTCCCTCACCTAGGAAGAGCCTGAACTTTTAAAACTATTTTACAAAATTGGAGCACATACTTTTGACATTTCATTAGGTTGTTTTGATAATCAATTACTTAAGAATTTAAAGCCTGAAGTGAGGTTTCAGACTTCAGATAGATTCCAGAAGGGGGAAATGTTTGTAGTGTGATGATAACCTATACATTATGTCCACCACCCACCTGTAATTAGTCCCATGTAGTGGGTTCATCTTATGTTCTCTATCCAGGCTCTCAAATACTATTTGGGAGTGGGAGAGGGTAAATTCCACTTTTCAGAAGAGGAAGACTTAGTTATGATGTATAAAAATATGTGATGTGATAGATTATTTAATTCATTATCATGCCTGTTTGAAACTGGGTCAAGTTTTAAAAATTTTACCGTAGAAACAGTTACTAAGGATGTCACAGAAATGTAACACTCCCTCATATGACAGAATAAAGAACATTTTAACATATTCTTTGTGACTATATTAGTAACTTTACATCTAATGCTGAAATAGCCCTTGAAATTTGTGTTCCCAATCTGGTTTGAAAAATTCTTATTTTTTAAAAAATAGAGTAACATTGTGAAGAGTAACTTAACTGCTTGAGATGCTGTTTCAAGTTATCCCTCCATATAACAATAGTTTTAAGCATTTTTTTCCCCTCTTCTCTTGGGTGGGAACAGCAAAAGTTTCCATGTATGAGCTATAATTATAATAGGGGTTGTTAATGCAGTCTAGTTGTGTATATGTTCTGCTTCCTTAATGCAGAAATTTTTACAGTAATGCTTATTATCTTCCATTAAATTAAAAAAAATAATCTGTGATTATTGTATGTGTTATAACTGAGGGGGCCCACTTAGAACTATTGAGGGAGTCACTACAGCAATTTTACATTTTTTTGTAAAATACATAGTATATTTTCTCACCCTTTTAAGAGAAACCTTTTTTCTCCTTCAGGTTTAATTATTTCTCTTTGACTGAAACTAAGACTGATCCTCTGGTAGCCAGTTAAAATGTGTGAAGTAGGAGGAGTAAAAGAAACTCCAATCGTTAGTTGTAAGTTATAAAGCAAAGTTAATACAGGTATACACAGCAAAAGGATTTATTTTAAAGGATAAAAGAAAATTTTATAAACTTGCCTTGTAGAACATGTTGGACAGCATAAAGAAAATCTTGTAAGTGTTTAGATATTTTACTATAATACCATCTTAGCTGATGAATGTTGAAGTAGTTTACTTTTGTGTATTAACACTAACTTGAAATTAAATATTAATACTATATTATGCCTGTTTTCTTTTAAAGTCCAGCATGACTTAATTGGTATGGCTCTTTTAAATCATGCAGAGTATCCTTACAGAGTTTTCTTTTTTATGAGACTAAATGATACTTATTTTGGTAGGTCAAAGAATATGATTAAAATAATCCTAGACGTTTTAATGTTTGCTATGTTTATAACAATTTCTACTTATGGATAATAGTGTGTAGATGTAAACTAAAATTGTATAGAAACTTATGATTGCATGTAAGTTTTTGACGACTTCTGTGAGCTTTTTAATATCCTGGATATCCTGGGCAACTATAAAGATCTTTTAAAAATGGCTATTACATACTTATCATAATTTTGTTTCAGTTGAATATATGCTTCAATTATGTAAAGTTGCCTAGAAACAAACTTGTGCAGATATCTATGATGCAGTCTAAAATTATAAGTAGATTTCTTGTAGTTGAGCTGGTTAAAATGTAAGTTATACTGCAGGTTTATTTCTCTGTTTTACATAGTAGAGTATAATGTCAAGATAATTCTGTGGTCTGTTATTTTGTAAAATTGCTTCCTTTTAAAAGTTTGCTCAAATATTGGGAGCTGCCGGGGTGAATACTTCACAATACTTTGATTAATGTAGTGTCTAATTTTATTTCAGTGAAGGTTAATGAGAATATTAAACTTTCCTTTACTGTTTCAACTACCTCATTTCTATAGCTCTAGAAAACATTTAGACTAATGTGAGATAATTTAATTTTTTCTATTTCAAGTCATTAGTCCGAGAAGTAGATAAGTTACAGATGCCAAAAGCAAATTTGTACAGCAATTTCATTTTTCAACTTTTAGTGCAACAAAACAGCATCATTATGATCTTTAATATAATGTTAGCTGGCAAAGCTAGCAAGTTTATCCGAGAAACATACCTTTATGTTTAACAGGTTCATCTCTTATAGGATTTTAAAATACGATAACACTTACCCCAAAAGAAGTTTTGCTGACATGGTGTCACTGTGCTGAAGAGGCTGTTTGATGCCATAGTCCCTCCTTTTATTTTCAGATAGAACTTGTACCCTCTGTTGTAAATTCTGCTTGCAGCCTTAAACTGAAAACACAAACCATACCCAAACCTTGTTTTAGTTTTACAGTATGCCTGCAGTACATAGACTTGATATTTATTTTTTTCTGTCAAGAAATTATGTAGCTGGTAACATGTGAAAAGCAAGGAAACAAAACAAAAAGAGAATGAGCAAATATTGGAAGGACCTACTATTACTGCATAGACTGTGGTTAGAGAGCACTCACTGACTCTGTTGGTCTCGGTGGCTGGTAGTGACCTGCGGAGATTAACCATTTAAAAACCAGAGACTTCTTGCTGTCCTCCTGGAGAAAGTTTGCACCGCACTTGTGGTTCTGTGGTTGTTTGTGAGGCGAATGAAGCATTCACACAATCCAAAAAAGCAAAAGCTTTCAAACTCCTTTTTTTTGCAAAAGCACTATTACTGGAGAGACAGAATCATGTGGTTTGTGACCTCATAGTACTCACAGTCAAGTGGGACTGCCTACCACTGTGGCTTTCCCCCCTTGCTCATGCTCTCTCTCTCTCTCTCTCTCTCTCTCTCTCTCTCTCTCTCTCTCTCTCTCTGACAAAAGGCTTGTGGTAAGGCCCTTCCTGGCATCCAGAAGGATATAGCTTTTTAATTTTTGTGACTCATGAGGATTTGGATAGAATACAAATGCTGAAGGAGCCCAAACTCCTGTAAGGTTAAGCGTTTGTAGAGCAGAACTCTGCTGTTGTGGGCTTTCCTTTCTATCCCCCCACCCCTACTTTTTGTGCCTCCTCCTTTTATTTAGTTCATTATTGTGTCTGTGGAAAAGTGAGCAAAATTGGCTCAAGAGGCTGTGTGTGAAATCCTGAACAACAGTGATGATTTACAATAATTTACATCTTTGGATTGTATCACATTCTGGGGTCTGCTTCATATTTGCTGGGTGATTGGAGTCCTTCTGTTTTCCTTTTTCTTGTCTTCTTAAACTCATGAATCTGTAACTCATTGTAAAAAAGTTTACCTTTCTTAAGGTCTGGTTGCAAACTGCTTGCTGGGCTTGACTGTAATTGGCCGTCATGAAAGTGTTAGTCTGGGGATTCCTTTACAAATATTAAATCACGTCTGTCTAGTTTATGTATGATCAATATTAGATGCTGGCTCCTACAGTAAAGATTAAATATAATTAGTATCTTTTGTATTATGTTTACCTTTATCTCATGGCTAGTTTGAGTATCTTATAAAAATGAATAGCAAAACTTGTGGCGTAGTTTATTGGATGAATCTTAGTTTTCTTTATGTGTGTAATAATTTTTATTTTTCAAGGAAATATACTCATTTTGTATACTCATTTTGTATCGTTTACTTGGATATTAACTTTAACAGAACCTTTGATAGCAAGTCTTATACAAATATAAAGTAAAATTCTTATGTTGTAACTTAGATTGTTCAATGTTATTGATTTTTCTAAGCTCAGAATGGAGTGGGTTAACAGAAGCTGTATTTTTTGTTTATAATAGAAGCTTTTGAAATAAATTACAAAATGCTGTGTGTAGTACGGAATAATGCACACAGAGTATGTTAGTCGTCTCGATTTGCTAATTCTGATTCAGAAGAAAATTGGAAACATCTTTGGGAAACTATCTCCTTTTTTGCCCCTTTGGACATGTATGTATAGAACTCATTTTCTTATTAGGATGATTATATATCATAGGCAGAGAATTTCATATTTATGAATAGAGCTTCCTGTTTTCATCAGTTGAGAGAAATGGGGTATTTTTCAGCAAAAATTATAAAGCTGAACAGACCAATTTTCTAGGCATTTTTTTGCCATTTATCCACGCCACTCTGAATTTGCATGTTAGACTTCTTCCTAGTGTGATAGTAACCAGGAGTGGCATGAAGTAAATGAGTGGGAGGGTGGGCGGAGACAGTGAATTACAAAACATTATTTGGGGTGTATAATGGGGTAAGGACTGGGAAATACTGAGGAGGATGTTAGAGCCAAAGTACCCCTTCATATGGTCGTCCTAGCACAGTTCATTATCTGTTTTTGGTTTATATTTGATAAAGATAAATGTACTAATGTGTTCATAAGTTTCTTACAAAAAAATAATTTGCCCAAAATACACTGGGAGGATATGGGAATGACTTTAATCCTTTATTATTCAAATATCTAGAACTTTTCCATAATAAATTTTTAGTGATTAAAAAACCAGAAATAACGTTTTAGTGTTTTATTTAAAATACATATTTATCATGCCTCATTGTGTATGTAAACAGGTTTTACATTGAAAAGTAAAAGCTTTCATTTAACATGCAGTTATTCATGCAAAAGGGAAAATTTATTCATTGATTCTGTTTCATAAATAAGGCGTACAGTGGGATCTGTAGCTCTAATTAATATCTAACGTAAGTTAAAGGAGGGCTTTGTCTATATAATTTGTGGAATTTTCAAACATAGTTCCATATGCACATACAATAGCAGCAGAATCAGGCAATTGAAAAAATTTAGTAGTCTGCTAAGTAAATGCTTTTCTTTTTTCAGAATGAGTTTTCAGTTTCTGCGTTTGGGTTTGCTGACATCTTAAAACTTTTTGCTAAATATTTTCTCCCTTAAAATTTTTTGTTTTTATTAAGTGTACTTTGGCCCTCCAAATTAACTGTATATGTATTCGAATAATTTTTAACATCTATGTGTCTCTTAACTGCTTGTTCTGTTTTTGCAGGTAACCCTCCTGCACATAATTTTTGGGTCAGGGTAATCACTCTTACTGCTTAAGAGTTTAATAGATATTGTTGAATATGCCCTTTCTGTTCTGTGTGAGGCCCATCAAATTCTGGCAGGAGAAAGTAGTGAAGTCTTGTGCTTTAAAGTCTGTATGTTCATTATCCGTACACACACAAACACATGTATACGTACATACATACATATACTTTTTTCTTTTTATAAATTGAAAATCTATCCTCTTCGGAGCAAATATTACTTTGTGGTAAAAATTTTAAAACAACAGTGATAACTGGTACACATTTGATAATTGACAGTCTGTTTCATTAGAATTAGCTTACCACATGTGTTGAAGAGAGACTGACTCAGAAAAGTCACTGCAGATAAAGCAAGCTCTTGATTATGCTTAAAATCAGAAATGCAAACCACAGGGTTTTTTTTGTTTTTTAAAGACCCTCAAAACTTCATTCTTTTAGGGGATATATTAGTATTTGCTATGTTGAAGTAAGTATCGAGTTTAAGTCTGCTGTATAAATTATGTATTATAATGCCATGGAAATGAAATATAGCTTTGAACTTGAAAACAGTTTCACGAAAAGTAAAGAAGTTAGTTATTTGTTTTCCCATTGCCTTGTATTTAATAAGTTTGTCAACATTGGTCGAATTTTTTACATTGTATATTGTTATATAAGACTGTAATGTTTCAAATGCTACATATATATCTTCATTGTTACCTTTTGAATCATTTTTAATTTTCTGAGTTAATGATCCTATTATAATACAGTAGTTTTATCAATACCAGTCTTGTGCCCATTTCTATTTTTTTTTGATTGTTTTAAACTTATTTTTGTTGCTGTTCTATTTTTCTTTTAATTGAAAACAATAGAAGCAAAATAGGTTTGATGTAGGAATTTTATAAATTGTAGAAATCCTATTTTGGCTTAAAATGTTCTCATTGATTATGAGGTTTCAGCAAGGAATTTTTTTAATTTATTGTTTCAACTTGTGTGACAATTTTATTTGGATTTGATGTATAGCTATTGAGACTTACATAGCATTTATTGGGCCTTTTATTGATGCTTTGAAAAATTTTTACATTAGTAAAATATGTATAATTTTATTGCTATTATAAATTATGATTATGAGAGATTTAATTACACTTCCTTATTTTAATGGGGTATATATATCCGTGTTCACACCTGCACACACATGTGTGGTTGTATGTGTGTACAAGGTATTATTTTTTGGTACTTAAAAAAATTTACATATATATGTGTGTGTATGTATATATATACTAAAAAAAGTGGTATTTTTTGTAATCAGAGTATTCTTTGTTTTTCTCCTCAGTTTCTTTAAATTTTGTAAAAACCCAAAGCACTACCATATCCATGATTGTTTGAACAACTTCATTTGGTTAGTATTAGCAGCTCTCTGTCTAATGTGAGATAATGTGGAAGTTGGATGCCAAAAGAGAAAGTAGTTAACTTTTGTGTCTCTCTCTCTCCCCTTCTGTCTCCCCTTCCACTCCTCCCCCTTTCTTCCCTCTCTCCTCCAGGCTTTTTTGGTTTCTCTTTCTCTGTTTTGACATTTATAAAATCTCAAAGTAGATTCTTAAGGTTCTAGTAGGGGATATTGACATTAATCTTCACTAATGAATACGTTACAGGTTTGAAGCTTCTAACATTCAAGGCAGATCATTGATATATCTTGTTATAGTACACCTCATTTGTTAGATGGTATTGGCATCTGATTACAGAGATTTCTTTTAACATTTTTTAATTCTTTCCTCTGTGTTAATTTACTTTTACATTGTTTCACATGAATTTAGCCCTTTAATTATGAGGATTACTTTTTTCTCCCTTTGACTGTTTTTCAAAGTACACAGTGATCCATACTTGTTTAATGTAACTGTATAAATAATTCATGTTTCTTATAATTATTAGAACAATTCATCTTCTGCTGTCATTTTTCTAAGAAGAAAAAAAAGTCGAGAACTTGCAGAAAATATGCGAAACATGCTCAATATGACAGCTGAGGATGTGGCTAGGGTAAAGCAGGAAACTACTACCCACAATGCAATGTTACATATACTACCACTTAATAAAATTTATATCAGACATGCTACTGACAAAACCAAAGGAAAATAATATCCCAGCTATACTAGTTAACATACTAAATATATCTAGGGAAAAGTGAAACTAATCTTTTTGGAACCTTTGTACTTAGAGAATATAGTAAATGAAAGTGTGGGACATCATAGTACATTGGAGCCTTTGTGCTATGGGACTTGTTTGTAGGTGAAGCTCTCTTATAATGAGAACTTTTTGGATATTCACTTTCCTGGAAAGGGCACAAAAAGGCACGCTTTTTCTTTTTTGATTGAATTGTTGCAGTATTATATAGGGTTTGAGGACATTGTCATCTAGTAGGAAAAATAAGTTAAATTATGAGATGTTCATCACGATTATTTATACTTTTCACCCAGCCAGGTATATTTCTTTACATTTTGCTTTAAGTTGTTTTTTATTGCCAGGTTTGAGATGGGGCTTGAATTGTTCACTGAAGCATTTTTCTTTTCAAAGTAATTGTTTTTCTTGCTCTTTCGTTTTATTTATCTTAACCTACCTGTAGCTTACCTGACCAGTTTATATACTTTACTAAAGGGGGGGGGGTTAATCTAAAGCAGAAAACTGCTTTTATAACGTGGTTGAAAAAGATACAAAGATATCTTCTAAAAAAAAAATCAGGTTTTAATATATTTAGGGTTTCTGTTTTTAAGTCTTAATCTTCTGTGCTCTTAACTGTCAGACTTTAGTAATTTTGATGAATTTAGTACCTTAGTAATTTAGATGAATTTTGAGGTTTTAAAATATTTAAATAAGGGAAACATAATAGTTCTTTTGAATTGGTAAATAATGTATAGAAATTGTATTAGATAAAGAATAGAAAAGACTATTAAGTTAGTGTTACTTATGAAAGATTCCTTAGTATTCCAGTATATAAGTTGTCACTGTTTCTGACCTGGCATGGTATTTGTCATCTCACCATTTAAACATTAATATATTGTCTATCTGTCTATATCTCTATTAAGGCTGATTTGCTTAATTGTTTGAAGTATTTTCTCCTTAAGAGACTGCTTATCAATAACAGCTGTAGCATTGTGGCTTTTCTCCATGGACTCATGGTGGTCTTTGGAACAACGTTCTTCAACTTTGACAGGTGAGACAGAGGCTCTCCAGTGCCACTGCATTTGGATGAATCTAGCTGTGGTTGGAGAAAGTGCATCTTGCCAAAATATATGGGTGAGACCACACACAGCCTTTAAAATAGTTATTGTAGGCTTATTTTTAGGGATACATGTCTTGACAGTTCTTTTATTTGCATGCCAATTTCATTGCTGTGTATAGATTTTTCATTGGTTTCTGTAAAGGCAATTGCAGATTTAGGTCACTATTTGTTAAGCCTTGTGTATAATTTACACTGGAAAATACTCTGAGTTCAGCCATAATTAACAATATAGAGAATATATTGGAAATGAATCACTAGAATACTGATCTTTTTGTTTTTATAAATTTGACAGTATTCCCATTGGAAATCTCAATTTCCCAGACAGCTTAGTAGTCAAAAATTGCTCCAATTTGAACTTTAAGATTAAATAAATTATGAAAGAATTTGAAAATATTTATATACTTTAATTATATTAATAATAAAAAATTTGTGGTTCATGTTATTCAGAAGTACATATTTTTATAATGGTATAATAAAGCATTGTTCAAAATATAAGTTTTACACTTTAGTAAAAGCTTGAAAATTTTGAAACAAATTGCCAAAGAAGTCGGTTTCTTAGTGCATGGGCATAATATGCAAGCTATTCAGTCTTTTTATGGGATGATTAAAGCTTTATTTAACTTAGTGAACTATAAAAATTGACTACAATTTTTTTTAAAAAGTATGTTTTGTCTTCTAAAACTGGCTTTTTCAGTGACCAGTAAAGAGCACGCTTTAGACTTTTAGAAAATATTGTTTCTTTTTATAAGATACAGTATTTGGATAGTTATTCATGATTCTTATTAAGTTATTAGTGATAACAGTATTAAAGCTTAATTTCTTAAGTCCTGGCATGTCCTAGTCACAAGACTTTTCACTTGATGATCAATGAATGTTGGCTAGGTATATATTTATAAAAAATGAAATCAGCTATGATAAGATTGCAATTTCATTCTAGATATTTTCATAGTAAAAACAGAATCTACTGAGATAATTGGAAATTCAATTTACTCCCCACCATTATCCCAGTACCTTTCCATTGCTGAATGGTTCTGGCAGGAAAGTACTGGGGAAATTGTGTTCCTACAGCTTTTCCAGAGAACAAGTTTTCGGAAAGAAGAGAGAAGATAGTATACACAAAAAGACTGTTTAAAGAAAAACTTGGCCCTTGTCTCTCAGAAATTGGTCATGTATGTGAACCTTGACTGGATGCTAGATTTTTTAAAAAGCTTCGTAAGTCATTTTTAGGATATTTGAGGAAACTTGAATATGGACTTGATATTGATGATACTATGGAATATTTATTAAGTGTGATAATGCTGTTGCACATATATAGGAAAATATCCTTACTCTTAAAAGAGGTGCATGATGAGTTATTTTCATGAAGTCAGTACTAAAATTCGTACATAAGACAGATGTGGCAAAATGTTAACTATTGGTGAGTCCAGGTGAAGGGACTTTTTTTTTTTTTTTACTATTTATTTTAGGCATTCTGCTATTTTTCATCTTAAACAATAACTTCTTTTTTTTAACATCTTTATTGGAGTATAATTGCTTTACAGTGATGTGTTAGTTTCTGCTTTCTAACAACGTGAATCAGCTATACATATAGATATAACAATAATTTCTTAAAGGTGAAACATGTTTTGGAAAAGGTGTATGGGGATTTGATTTCAAAATGAAATCAGGTAGATGGGGAAAATTCATTTATTTTTATAAATAGTAAGTTTTTTTTTTTGTAAAGAAGTGAATATGGATAGCCTGGGCTATACATAGCAATTTTAGGTTTTAGTTTATAGTTTTATTTTTTACATTGAAATTCCATTCACATTAAAAGAACTAATTTTCACAAATTTATACGTGGCAAATATAAATTGAAAATGGTAAAATATTTTTGAAAATAGCAATATAAAAATTTTTACCTTTTTATTATAGTAACTCAAGTCTAGACCAATAAGCTAGAGGTTTTTAGAGGATCAAAATAAGCATCTGTTATTACTATGTCCTTGTTTATTAACTGGATGCTTCTAAGATATGTAAAAATGCCTATAAAAGTTCATTCACATTAAATAAATACTACTGAATTGTACTACCGCTACTAAATTGTTTATACTATTAAATTATACTCTTTGAAGAAGTATTTTAATGAGCAGAAGCCTATATTTCTGTATTTAAATTATTCTGAATTTGTGTTTTTTTATTAACACCCTACCAGAGATGTTTACATTTTTTCTGTAGAGGGCTACATAGTAAAGATTTTTGGCTTTGTGTGCTGTAAGGTCCCTGTTTACTACTCAACTCTGCCATTGTAGTCTGAAAGAGAGACAGTAAGTAAATTAGACAATGGGTGAATGAATGGGCATGGCTGTGTTTCAGTAAAACCATATATGCATGAATGGGCAGCTGGTGTGCCATAGTCTGCCCACTCCTGCTACCTCTGTACTTTTATATATATAGAACTTGTGGCCTAGTGGATAGCCTCTTTTATAGAAGAGGCAAGAACAGTTTGAAATAATGATCAAACTTTTAATTTACTTATTATAATGAAAATCTTAAAGTATTTTAAAAATCTGGGATTTTTTTTGTTTGTTTTAATTGATTGTTATGTGAAAGATCATATCTGTGGGGCTTTACAACTGTCTTTTGAATTGAGCAGTGTAATTTCATCTTGATCATATAATTGTATTGTGAATAGTTTTATAAGACACACTAAAATTCTTTTAGGAATAGGGTTGGAATCCAAATAAGTAATCTTGATTTTAATGTATCCCCAAATTATCATAAATCTCAGTATTTATATTAGTCGTTCATTATTACTAGTAAGAAGGATGGTAAGATTCCTATGCCTTTTATCCACAGAAATGTTTTCTTTTCAGAATTCACAGGATTTAATGCCCAAGCATAAAATATTTAACAGAAATCTTATCAGATTATGAGCTATTTTCTCTCTTTTTCATTTATATTTGAATTTAAATCTGAGTAGATAAAGGAATTAATTATTTTTGGTATTAATCTCTAAAACATTCATTGCACCCATCACTGCACATATTATCCAAAGTAAACTAGCTTTCTGAGGGTTCACCTACATTAGCTCGACTGACTATCATTTATTGGGTGATGATGATGATTACAACAACTGAGCAGGAAAAGAACACATTTTTTTCAATTGATAAAGAGCAAATGAACGCATATTTTGGTCTGAATTTGAGACCTTTAGTGTATCATTACTACTATATAAATCTCATAAAATTTTATCATAAAGTCTCCCTCCCTTCTTGCTCTCCTGCAAGCTCTGGTCATTGCCTGCTTGCCCTCATTTATGATAAAGTTCTAACATGATTGTTTTTACGCCACACCCCTTTCCCCAATATTTAGTTATAAAACAGACACATAAATCATTGCAAGTAATGAGAATAGCCTGTCTGGGGACTAAACACACAAAAGTACTAATAAACCAAACCTCAAAAAGCATCCTCCAAGGTCATTTAATGTGGATTCAGACTACCCTATCTACCTTAATAGATTTTTTAAAAAGGTAGCACTGTGCTGAAAGCAGTTTAACAAACAGGAAGAACATTTTATTAAACATACTTTGTGTAAAAAAGTTAAGGAAATATTTAATATGTAAGCAAGATTTTTATAAATTAATTCAAAAGAGTTTTGGCATTTAAAGTTTTAATGTTCATTTATTAGGAAGATGAACCTTTGAGGAATAAAACCTGGCCTAAAAGTTAATGGTTAAATACAGATTTATTTATTATGTTTTGCCTTCTGTTTGTACAATTTTAAATTTCCAGGGTTCTTGTCCTTTTAGCTATCAGTTCAGTTTTTAAAAAATTAAGAATCCTAAAGTTTGCATATTTCTGGAAGAGCTTATGGATTATTCCATATAATTGATACATATGACAGCACTGCTCTTTAGTTAGTTACTGTCTGAAATCGTTATAAAGCTTAATACTGGAAGTGTCAAAAAGAACCATTTAAAAACTTAATAGGTTTTATTTTTTAGAGCCATTTTAATTTTACAGAAATTTGAGTGGGAAGTACTGACTTCTATATACTTCCCCCAGCCCTCAGTTTCCCCTACTAGTAACATCTTCCATTGGGGCCTGTGTTTGCTACAATTGATGAACCAATATTGGTATGTTATCTCCTGAAGTCAGTAGTTTATATTAGGCATCATTCTTTGTTGTGCAGTTCTGTAGGCTTGATCAAATGCATAATGTTATATACCCATTATTATAGTATCATACAGAATATTTTTTTCTAGAAATCGCCATAAAATTTTGGTTAAATACGCATAACAAAATTCAGTGTCTTAACCATTTTAGCAACTGGTGTTTTTACTCTCTCTATAGTACTGTCTGTTTCAGAATGTCATATAGTTGGAATCATACAAAATGTAGGCTTTTCAGACTGAATTCTTTCACTCAGCAGTGTTCATTTAAGGTTCTTTTGTGTCTTTTTTGTGGCTTAAAAGCTGATTTCTTTTTACTGCTGAGAAATATTTCATTATATGGATGTACCACAGTTCGTTTATCCATTCACCTATTGAAGGAAATCTTGGTTGCTTCCAGTTTCTGGCAGTTATGAATAAAGCTGCTATAAATATAAGTGCTGGTTTTTGTGTGGACATGTTTTCAACTCACTTGGGTAAATATCGGGTTTTCAACTCATTTGGGTAAATATCAGTACTTAGGAGTGCAATTTCTAGATTGTTTGTTAAGACTGTGTTTAACTTTGTAAGAAACTGCCAAACTGTCGTCCAAAGTAGCTTTTACCATTTTGTATTCAGAGCAGTAAAGAATGAGAGCTCCCATTGCTCCACCCTTGTCAGCTTTTGCGGTTCTCAGTGTTTTGGATTTTAGCTATTCTGATAGGTGTGTAATAGTACCTCATCATTGTTTTAATTTGTATATTCCTTAATGGCAAATGGTGTTGAGCAACTTTTCATATGCTTATTTGCCATCTGTATATCTTAGGGAGGTATCTGTTCAAATCTATCCCCCGTTTTAAATTAAATTTTTTTAAATTGAGTTTTAAGAGTTCTTTGTACATACCACATTTGGTTTGTACATTCCAAATGTGAATGTGACACTTGAATTGTTGATGGACACTTGAATTATTTCCACCTTTTGGTTATTGTGAATAATGCTGTAATTGAACATTGATGTTTAAGTATCTGTTCAAGTTCCTGTATTCAGTTCTTTTGAGTGTATACCTAGGAGTGGAATTGCTGGGTCATATAGTACTTCTGTGTTTAGCTTTTTGAGGAGCTGCCAAATGAGATGTGTGTTTTGCAAATATTTTCTCCTAATCTGTGGCTTGTCTTTTCATTCTCTTTACGGTATCTTTCGCACAGTGGAAGTTTTTCATTTTAATGAAGTCTAGCTTATCAGTTTTTTCTCTCATACTTTTGGTGTTTGTGTCTAAAAAGTCTTTCCAAATTCAAGTCATCTAGATTTTCTCCCATCTTCTCTTCTAGAAATTTCATAGTTTTGAATTTTACATTTGGTTTGTGGACTATTTTGAGTTAATCTTTGTGAAAGATGTAGGGTCAGTGTCTAGATTCATTTCTTTTATATTTGGATGTTTAGTTATTCCAGCACCATTTGGTGACAAGAGTATCTGTTGGATTGCCCTGCTCATTTGTGTGCGTCTGTTTCTGGGCTCTCTATTCTGTTCCATTGATTTAGATGTCTCTTCTTTTGCCAATACTGTGCTGTCTTGATTACTGTAGCTTTATTATGGTGCAGTGACATATCAGTTTGTTGATATTCACAAAGTAACTTGCTGGGATTTTCTTTGGGATTGCATTGAATCTATAGATCCAGTTGGAAAAAACTGATATCTTAACAATTTTGAGTGGGAAAGCTGTGTCAGTGAACACAGAATGTCTTTCCATTTTATTTCAGTCTTCATTGATCTCTTTAATTAGAGTTTTGTAGTTTACCTCATATAGATCTACATAGTTTATTAGATTAATATTATATATAAGTATTCATTTTTTTAATGTCAAGGTAAATGGTACATATTTTTAAAATTTCAAATTCCAATCATTGATTCCTGGTATGCAGGCAAGTAATTTGGCTTTCATATATTTACCTTATATTCTACAACCTTGCTATTATTAATTGTCTATTGTTTCTAGGAGTTTTTTTATTGATTCTTTGTAATTTTATACATAGACAGTCACGTCACCTGTGAACAAAGATAGTTTTATTTCTTCATTTCCAATCTTTATACCTTTTATGTCCTTTCCTTAGCTTATTGCATTAGCTAGAACTTCTAGTATGATGTTGAATAGTAGTGGTGGTGAAAAGGGAATATCCTTGCCTTGTTACTGATCTTAGAGAGGAAAGCATCTATTTTCTCACCATCAAGTATGACATTAGCTGTAGGGTTTTCGCATATGTTCATTATCAAGTTGAAGAATTTTAATTTGCTGAGAATGTTTTATTATGAAGGGGTGTTGGATCTTGTCAAATTTTGTCTGTTGATAGGAGCATATGGTCTTTCTTTTTTAGCCTGTTGGTATGATGGATTAGATCAGTTGATTTTCAAATAAATCCCACTTGGTTGTTGTGAACACTTCTTTTTATACAATATTGAATTTTATTTGCTAATAATTTGTGGAGGATTTTTTTGCATCTGTGTTCATGGAAGATATTGTTCTGTATCTTTCCTTACTTACAGTGTCTTTGTCTGGTAATAGAGGAATGGTAGCCTTATAGAATGAGTTAGGAAGTGTTCCCTCTGGATCAGATTGTAGAGAATTGAAGATAATTGCTTTCTTATATTTGCTAGGATTCACCAACGAAGCCATCTGGGCCTGGCGCTTTCTGTTTTAGAAGATTATTATCTATTGACTCAATTTTTAAAATAGATATAGGCCTATTCAGATGATTTATTTGTCATTGTGTGAGTATTGGTAGCCTGTGTCTTTCAAGGAATTGGTCCATTTTATCTGAGTTATCAAATTTGTGAGCATAGAGTTGTTAACAGTATTCCTTTATTATCTTATAAATGTCCATGGGATAAGTAGTAATGTTCCCTCTTTCTCATATTAGTAATTTGTGTCTTTTTTTCTTAAACTGGCTAGAGGTTTATAAGTTTCATTTTTTTCAAAGAATCAGCTTTTGGTTTCATCAGTTTTCTCTATAGATTTTGTTTTCAATATCTTTAATTTCAGCTCTAGATTTTATTATTTCTTTTGCCTACCTTGGTTTTAATTTGTCTTTTTTCTATTTTCTTAAGGTGGAAGCTTAAATTACTGGTTTTAGATCTTTCCTAATATTAATGTATGCATATAATGCTGTAAATCTCTCTCTAAGCACTTCTTTTTCTGAATCCACAAGTTTTGGTGTGTTGTATTTTACTTTTCATTTAGTTTGAAATATTTTGAAATATTTTCAAACTTATCTTGAGACTCTTTCTTTGACCCATGTGTTTATTGATATAGTTGGTTTAATATCTACATATTTGTAACTCTTGTCTATCACTGATCTTGTTCTTTGTTTCTCTCTCTCTCTTTCTCTTCTTGGCTTCCACTCTTTTTATGCCTTTCCTGGTTGGTGTTAATTGAGCATTTTATATTGTTCCATTTTCTTTCCTCTCAATATATCAATTATACTTTCCTTTCTTTAAAAAGTTATTTTGTGGTTATTCTGCAGTTTGAAATATATGCTTAAAACTATTCTGAGTCCACCGTGAAATAACGCTATATGGCTTCATGGGTAGTGCAAGTACCTTTTTTTTTTAAATAAATAAATAAATTTATTTATCTATGTATCTATGTATCTATCTCTCTGTTTTCGGCTGTGTTGGGTTTTCATTGCTGTGCGCGGGCTTTCTCTAGTTGTGGCGAGTGGGGGCTACTCTTTGTTGTTGTGAGTGGGCTTCTCATTGTGGTGGCTTCTCTTGTTGTGGAGCACGAGCTGTAGGCGTGCGGGCTTCAGTAGTTGTGGCATGCGGGCTCTAGAGCTCAGGTTCAGTAGTTATGGCGCGCGGGCTTAGTTGCTCCGTGGCATGTGGGATCTTCTTGGACCAGGGCTCGAACCTGTGTCCCCTGCAGATTCTTAACCACTGTGCCACCAGGGAGATCCAGTGCAAGTACCTTATAAAAGAGTATTCCCTCCTTTATAGCATTGTTGTCATTCATTTCCCTTCTCTATAAGCTATAATCACGGAATACATTGTTGCTATTATTATTTTGAACAAACTAATATTTGTTAGATCAATTAAGTATAAATAAAATTTTAAAAAGTTTTATTTTACCTTTTTTATTCCCTGTATAATGCTGTTTCTTTCTCTGTATAGATCTATGTTTCTGACTTAATCATTTTCTTTCTCTTTGAAGGATGTCTTTTAGCATTTCTTGCAAGGCAGGTTTGCTGGTAATGAACTCCCTTAAGTTTTTCTTTGTGTGTGTGAGAAAGTCTTTATTTCTTTTTCAGTTTTGAAGAATAATTTTGATGGACACAGAATTCTAAGTTGGTGGCTTCTTTCTTTCAGCACTTTAAATATTTCATTCATCTCTCTTCTTACTTGCATAGTTTCTGAAGAGAAGTCCAATATAATTATTATCCAAGATTATCCTTGACCTCTTTAGGTAAGGTCACCCCCCCGCCCCTCTCCCCCAACCCCGCCGTGAAATGGCTGCTTTCACCAGAATTTGCCATTGTTAGGCTTTGTTGCAAATCATGTTTATATACCAATTTAGAAAAATGGCAAAAGGTTGCATAATATAAAGAACAGAAAGCACTCATAATTCTTTTTCTTAGAGATAAAACTTTTAAATCAGTGTTTTTTCTTTTTGTATATATTTGAGACATCTATATTTATACATATATATGTGACTTTTTTAACTTAATTTTTAAGTTAACATTATGGTATGTTTTCTAAATATATTAAGAATCTCTATAATACCATTTTAGTTACTAAATAGTATTCCTCCTTGTGGGTATTATAGCATTTTCACATGGTTGAACTTTTAGTTCTCTGTTTTTCTCTAATGTGCATGTGTGTATTTAAAACCTGTTTTTGTATTTGGGATCTTCAATTATTTTAAGATTTCTTTTGTTTCAGAGGCTGCTTGTTTTAGAGCCTGTTACTGCTTTTGTTTTTAAATAGTCATCATGTAGTTCTATTGAATACAAAACATTTTTACTTATTTTGATGCTTTTTAAACTTTCAACTTCCGTGGTTTTATGACTTTGTGCCAGGGATAATCAAAAGCCACAAGATTAAAATGACCCATATTATTGAAGCATCAATTTTAATTTCTGGTAAGTAATTTTTAAAATATAATTATAAACATGGATGTATTGTGAGATCAAGGTAAAGTTAACAGGAAATTTAAATATAAAACTGGAGATTTCAAAAAATTTTGATAAATTCTAGTATTTTGGTGGAGAGTTTTGAGAAATAAATTGGTTTAATTTGCAACATGTGATACTTTCAAATTTTATCACTTAGTTCATGAAATAATGATTATGTTGCTCATCATCAGTCATTTACTTTTCTCATTTGAGCAGACCTAATAGCTGTGTATGTTTTACAATGTATTGTTACGGACTTTTGAGTTATTTGTCATTAAGAATTAGGTAACATTGTAATAAATATTCTTTACATTTGTTAGACATATCTTGTAAGATTTGTTCCTGGTTTTTGTGAATGATTGTTTTGATATGTTACAGGTAGATCAAGACACAGATGTCTGGGAATTAACTGTGAAACATCTTTAATTCTCTTCTTCAGTCCCTTCTTTTTCCTTCATTTAAGCAATTAAATTAAAATTAAATGAAAAAGAATATTATCAGTAGTTTTTCCTGTTATGAAGTTTATACCTGTATTTTGTTGAAATGTAGAAAACAAAATTTCTTAATGACACCATCATTCTTCCAGTCACTGGATTTGCTATTTTGTTCTTTGACGCCTTTATTTTAGTTGATTCTTATCACTTGTTTCCCTATAGCCTTTCTTTCCCTCTGTTTTTCCAACGTGGTTTATACTCTAAACTTCCTGACCCTTGCCTTATGAATTATGACCTCATTTCTCTGTCTCGAAATTTATCCACTCTAGTACTTTTTTGTTTTTACTTTTGTTACTACAAACCTCTTATATACGTATGTATAGTTAGGTAGGTTAAATGCTTGTTCTAGGTCACGGTGCTAAACGTCATTTTCCAAACTTGTTTCTTGCTGTCTTCACTTCTCTTTATTCCTGTGTCTGTAATGGCTTGCTTGTCTCCACTTTCTGAAGTCCTGGTCATCCTCCAAGTTATCACAAGCCCTGCCTTTCCTTAAAACTTTTTAGTGAACTTCAGAGTGAGAACAACGTGAGGTTCTAGAAAGAAAACAGCTCTGGAGTTTGTCAAAACTGTGTTCCATCCCTGGCTCTGCAAATGATCGACTCTGTGATTCAACCTCTGGAATTTTCTGCTTCTTCATCTCTAAAGTGGGCACAATCATTTTATGAATATTATGAAAATTAGATAATGTTTGTAAAGTGCCTGATACGAGGAGCTGATAAGCAAATTATGTTGAATCATTCATTCAGTACATATGGGATGTCTACTCTGTGCTGGGTTTTCTCTAGGTGATGAGCTGCACAGGGAAGTAGATGTTGAAGTTTTAAAATTTTACATACCATTAGTAATTTAGGGGAGGGGAATTATGAAGGTGAGAGAAAGTAAGATTGTCTTTTATGTTTTCAGTAGCAAAAGCAAAAGTCCCTATGCTTGAATGTCAGAAAGACCTACTCCTACTGCAGCTTAAGAGACTATGTACAGAATGTTTATCAACATATCTTTAGGTGTTTTGGAACCAGGGCAGCTTTAGGATGGTGTGATTTGAGGTAAACCTCAACCTCAGTGTTTTCATCTATAAGATAGGGTTAAGAGTGTACTCCCCCATCCTTGGACTTCTGTAAGGATGTGATTAGATAATGTATGTAAACAAATTAGCACAGTGCTACAGTGCTGTTGTAAGTCCTCACAGTAACACTATGAGAGATGAGGAAATGGAAGTACATGAATTCTAAGTGACTTATCCACAGTCTTGCAGCTGCCATTGCCACCTACCTCTCTCACTGCCTTCTGTGAGTTTGTAGTTTCTGGTCTCACCGAAGTTTTGTCCATGTTGTTTTTAATGCAGATCTGTGTTACACAGGGGAATAGGTGAGGGGAGAGAATCACAGTGGCTTTTCCTTGGCAGTTATGGTTGATAGGAAGTTGCATATCAATGATATTTGCTGATGGTCAAGAGTCTAGAGAGTCTGGAGAAATACTGTATGTCCAGAATTACTATTAGATTGCTGAAAGGTCATAGGATTGATAATCTCATTGTGGTTCAGATTAACTTCTAAGAGAACTCTTTGCTCTACTTGGTGATACCATTGATATAAGAGGAAAGCTGTGTTATCTTTGAATTTTGAAGGGTATAATTTAAATTTTTCTTCTATCACTTAATAACTGTGACTTTGGATAAACCACATAACCTCTGAATTGCTATCCTAAATCATTAAAACTGATGATAATGCATCTTGAAAGATTATTGTAAGGTTAAAATGAGATAAAGTTTAACTCCCTCTGACATAATGCTTAGCTCATAGTAGATGTGACATTCATGAGTTATCTCATTCCTTTGTCAGCTGTGAAGATTCTTTTTATCTCCGTTTTGCAAATGAGGAAGCAGAAGCTCAGAGAAAGGTTGTGTGAATTGACCAAGGTCACACAGCCAATAGGTAGTGGATCTAAGATTGGAACCCAGATCTGTCTGCCTCCATTGCTAACTAGAATTCTGTATAGAAGAGTTATGTTTTAGGTGGGGTTTAGACCGGAAAATGTTTGTGAGATCTCTGTTAGATTTTATTTTCTCAAGGCCAGCCTTCTCAGTTTCTCTCTTTTGCTTGCAGTGTAGTGGTTGAGGGAGACTTCTTGGGGAAACCTGGCTTTCCCATTTATTTGCTGTGTGACTGGATGCGAGGTACTTCACTTCCCTGACCTTCTGTTTCCTCATTTGTCAACTGGGAGTAGCACGGTATCTCTCTCAATGGGATTTTGTGATGTCTTACTGTGGAATGCTTCAGTATATAGAATAAAGCCTCAGTTGGCATTAGCTGCTGTTATTATTTGACATTAGAATCAATAGTGTGGAAAGAGTTTGGAATTGGATAGACCTGAAATCTGGTATAACTCTTCACACTTTTTAGCTTTGAGTGAGTTAATTGTTTGGGAACTTAATTTTTTTCTTATCTTTAAAAAGAGATAATAAGACCTACCGTACAGGATTTTTGTTGTTGTTTAAAGGATAACATATTAAAAACAGTGCCCAGAAGAGTATATACAAAATAAATGTTAGCTTTTTCTCCCATTCTGCTCCCCACTCCTGCCATGTTTTGAAATCTTCAGCGTCCTGGTCCTTCTCCAGAAGGGATTCATTTGGTCCTAGGACAGTGCAGTTCAGAACTGACTGCAGCGCTGCAGGTGTAGTGCAGCCTGTGTCTGGCAGACAGTCTCAGTCTCAGGTCTTCTGGGATAATTATAGGCCACATTAGCTTAGTAGTTGTCTTCCTTTTTGTCTCCAAGTGAAAGCAAGAGACCTTTTTACTTCGCAAATAATTTTAAAATTTAGACTGAATTTGTCCAAACAAAGATAATTGTATTGTAATATTTAAATAAGAAGTTGTTACTGTTAAAAAAACATTCATACTTCAGTCTTCTCTGTACTGGTGTTAACAGCTGACTATTACGATTTTTCTTTAAAATCTTTCAGCAAGCATATTTAGTAATTATCTCACCCTTAGCTGTCAGACTCACCACACATGACATAATGCAGGTATTACTGATGGATATTTTCTTATAGTTACCTCTTTTTAAGGAACTGAGGATAAGAAAGGTAATTATGCATAAATATTTTCTTAAAAGTCTGTGTATTAGTCTATCAGTTAATATATTATCTGACTTCTCAATAAATTATTATGATATCTTTTGAATATAATACCACTAATGATTAGATAGTGTTTCACAGATTACTTTCTTAAAATTTACATGGTCATTGTGGGAGTAAAATATTACATTTGATGAGACCCTTGAGGCTCACCCCCTTTGACTAAGTGACTCAAGTCCCATTGTGTATTTAATTCCCAGAGCCAGATCTCAGATTTTAATTGATATTTTCATGAAAACATCATTGTTTATTTATAACCTTCCTTGTTCCAAAAAGAACTTAAAATGACTTTTAAAAGTGGGAACAGCATTTGCAAGATAGAATACATTAAGAATGAGGCAAAAGGAATATAAAGTCAGAAAATAGGATGGTGTTCAGGAGTCAGGTTTGTATGTGAAATGCCTACAGAACATAAAAGTTTAACTCTTGTTAAAGTTTGAAGCAGCAATAAACCTGAGAACCTCTCACATAGGACCGGAAACTGAGCACAAATAAATATGTATAAAGTATTCATTGCAGCATTGCTTGTAAAATCAAAAATAAAAACCAATCCAAATATCAAATAGGGGAATGGATTAGTAAGTAGAAACAAATACATAGCATGGTTGTTGTTGGACAGTTTAAATGAACTAAGTCAATAGGTACTAACATGAATGGATACATTTTAAAAACAAAGGAGTGCAAAAAGTAGACTTATAGAGGGACATGTACAATAATGACATTACTGATGCAGATTTTTAAAACAACACCATACCATGTTTTATGCATAAGAATAGTATTCCAAAACATGATGAGAAGGATACATACCAACTATAGATTAGTGGTTATTTCTGAGAAGGGAAGGAGAGAGTGAGGGAATATAGTATAAAATGGATATCAGTTATAGCAAACAATGTATTTAAAAAACTGGTGGTGACTTCTTAGTATATTCTCAGTAATGTTCTATCTTTAAAGTAATTCATAATTTAAAAAACGTTAGCATTTTTAGAGAAGTTTTAACAAAAAGCAGGTAGCAGTGTATCATTAGAATTTAATAACATGTTCTTATTTTTACAGTTGTCTTTATAGTAAATGATTCTGGATTTTTATTTATGGTAGTGAGTAAAAAGATTCCCGTTAAAATTGAAGTAAAAAAAAAGGGTTGATATTTGAAGAAATTATTAAGTAAATAAGAATGTAATAGTATGTTGGTATGCAGAATTGTTGAAGATGGAATATGAAAAACACATTGGGAAACACCAAGTTTTAAGATTCAGTTTCTTACAAGGTTAAAAGAAGTTTGTTGCTCATTCTTTCCTGATGCTGAGACTAGAAATTTTTCTATGGCTCCTATAGGGAGGACAGTATATAATATAATGTGTGTGACTTGTATCATAAATGCAGGACGCACTCGTAGGTACGCGTCTCCTACAGTGCCTTGCTATTGACTGACATCACTCCAAAGTGCGGTTAAGTTGAGGAGAGGAATGTTAGGTGGGAAGATGGGTTGATGGACAGCGAATGGGCAAAAAGTTGCGTTCTTTCCAATGATTTGTCTTTATCAAGGGATAGGTTTTAAGAGTATCTTAAAGTAGCCCATAGCTCGATTATTGCAAGGAATAGTTGGATTTATAAATAGTACTCAGAGAATGTTGAGTGTAGACTTTAATATGTTATGCCAAATACGCATGCTGCTGTACCTCTGTTACATGTAAAATTTACATGTAAAGTACAAATACGTTTTAAAACATTACTGGATGTGTAGTAGCTTTTGTCGTCTGTATTCTTCATAAGTGTGACATAGCTATTATGTTTGAACATGTGATTTTTTTAATGTTAAAAAAGCAATATGCTGACTTAAAATGGTTGGAAATCACTGTTGTTGAATTGCCAAACTGCATATGCTTAAGTCTCTTTTTAAATGTTGTTACTTTCAGTTCTCAGTGATGATTCTTGAAAGGTACGTAGATTGCAGCCCTTCTTGGTTGCTGATTAAGTAGTGACTTATGCCTCGAGGTTAAGGTGGAACAGATTTGACATCATATTGTGAAAGTTGAGGAGCTGAAGGTAGATGTGCCAGATAAGGGAGGTGAGCTCAGGAATCACCTGATGGCAGCACTGGCGTTTTCTTTAGAAAATAGTATTAGGTAAATTTTAGTAGGAAGTGAGTACTTGAGGCCCCACAATTTCATATAATAAAAGTGTGACCATAGTAATGTTAACCTGGAAACGTTTTAAGGCAGACAGAACAATTAGTCTTTCTCAGCCATAAAAAGATAAAATTATAGGAAAGCAGTGTGCAACATATCTAACTCTGAATAATGTATTATTTTAGTATACAAAATTAATGCTTAATATTTTTAAAAAGTTACAAGATACACAAGTAATAACTAAGTGTGGTGGTTTGCCACAAGTAATAGGGTAAATCAGTTAAAGTTGGGAAGATGCAGTTTAGTTTTGGAAATAAGAAAAATTTGATTTAAATTTATTAATGTTCATACACATTTAAAAATTGTGATAACAGACATCTATGTATACACATAAATTTTGCCATTTTTACCATTTAAAAATGTACAGTACAGTGGTCTTAAGTATATGGAATGGTTGTCTAACCATCACGACCATCTATCTCCAGAACTTTTTCATCTTCTCAAATTGAAATGCAGTACCCATTAAACAGTAACTTCTCATTCTTCCCTTCCCCAACCCTGGCAGCCACCATTCTGTTTTTTCTCTCTGTGGATTTGACTGTTCTAGACACTTTATATAAGTAAAATCATACAATATTTGCCCTTTTGTGACTGGCTTATTTCCCTTAGCATAATGTCTTCAAGATTCATTCATGTTGTAGTGTGTTTCAGAATTTCTCTCTTTTTTTTTAAAGCTGAATTCTGTTGTATGTGTATACTACATTTTGTTTATCTATTCATCCTTTCTGTGAATTAGGATAGGTGTCCTTTCTGGGCAAATCAGTTAGAGTTCCATTCTGGGCTAAAAACTCTTGACAATACAGACTGGTGAGAAGATGATACCTTTGGATTAAAAAGCAAAAAACAACCACCACTCCCTTCTTCTGGTGTACTTTGCCTTGCACCAGGGTGCACCCCTGGATGGTTCAGCTTGTACCTACTCGCTCAGCCAGGTGCTTTTGTGCAGGGTATAAATCCTCTAACCATGCTTGATAGTTCTGCTCGTTTATGTATTTCATATCTTTAAAACCATGTGCCTTATCCTTTAGTACTTCATTTTTTTTCATTCATTCCTTGTACTGGTTAAGTATATATAGTACGTGTGCTTAGTGCTGGAGATATAGAATGAATAAAAGACATTAGAATGTATTAGGTGGTAAATGGATGAGCAAAACAACGTTATAAGGATGGCAGAGGAGGGGTACATAACTTAGCCTCAGGGGATAACAGTTGGGCTGGATGTGATACTTAAACTGAATTTTTTTTTAACATTTTTATTGGAGTATAATTGTTTTACAATGGTGTGTTAGTTTCCGCTTTATAACAAAGTGAATCAGTTATACATATACATATGTTCCCATATCTCTTCCCTCTTGCATCTCCCTCCCTCCCACCCTCCCTATCCCACCCCTCTAGGTGGTCACAAAGCACCGAGCTGATCTCCCTGTGCTATGCGGCTGCTTCCCACTAGCTATCTACCTTACGTTTGGTAGTGTATGTATGTCCATGCCACTCTCTCACTTTGTCACAGCTTACCCTTCCCCCTCCCCATATCCTCAAGTCCATTCTCTAGTAGGTCTGTGTCTTTGTTCCCGTCTTACCCCTAGGTTCTTCATGACATTTCTTTGTTCTTAGATTCCATATATATGTGTTAGCATATGGTATTTGTCTTTCTCTTTCTGACTTACTTCACTCTGTATGACACACTCTAGGTCCATCCATCTCACTACAAATAACTCAATTTCGTTTATTTTTATGGCTGAGTAATATTCCATTGTATATATGTGCCACATCTTCTTTATCCATTCATCCGATAAACTGAATTTTAAGAGAGTAATTATAGCTAACACTTGAAGTGTATCTTGCATGGCTTATACTCGTTAAGGCTTTATATACATTAACTCATTTACATCGCAACCTTACATGATAGCTACCATTATTGTCAAGGTTTACATATAAAGAAGCTGTGACACAGAGAGATAAGGACTTTGCCAAGATGATACAGGATTTAGTTCAATTTGGAATAAGGATTCAAATTCAGGTAGTTGGCCCCAAAATCTGTGCTCTTAAACATTTTGCTGCAGTGTATCTCAGGACTCGTGGAGTCCCAGGGTTGGGATAAGAGAGAGGGTTGTGACACAAGTGGTGGTCATTGTGGGGTCTTTAAGGGAGATAAGTTTGGGAATTCCAAAGAGATGGACTATCTAGATGGAACACCATGTGTAATGTCATAGAGGCTTGAGAGAGCACAGCCATTCTGAGGGAACTGCAGGTTCTATGCTTGGCCCTTGGCTGATATTTGTGAAGGGTTGGTGGGCGATGAGACTGGGAAGTAGATGGATTCAGATAATGAAGGACTTTATATACCATTATGCTGAAATCCTCCTCTGCTTTGAGAATGTCAGTCTGTATGTTAGTTCCCTTGGTTTATGTTTAAGTCAGAATTTATCCCCACGTCTACCTTCATTTATGAGGTAGAGGTGGGTCAGGGCATGTCGTGGAAGATGAGATTACAGACATATTAGGGGCTCCATTATGACAGGCTTTTGAATAATACAAGTGAAGAACAGGATTCCACAGAATCTTAATTAGTGATAGTTTTCTCATTGTACTTGGGATCTAGAAGTTTTAAATTTCATGAATTATTTGAATATTTTTTCCAGAAAGATTATTCAGATATTCATCTTGTTTTACTTATGAAATAAGCTAGTTATCAAAAATTTATATCACAACTTCTCTGTCAGTTAAATTATTTTTATATTGCTTAAAGGTCAAAAGAAGCACTTTCTGTGTTTACTGTCTTATTCATGAATGATTTATAGTTCTCCTCAATATGTCTGCTTGTTGTCCAAGAATGCCACAGTCAAGTGTTTTTTAACTGATTGTTCTGTCATTCTTTATAATCATCTTTACTGAACAAGTCACAGACTTATCATTGTACTCTCCTCAATGTAATTCTTGCTCATAAATTATAGGGCTTTGAAGAAATCATTCAGTTCTTTTGAAATGACATTTAAAATGAAATCAACTTTTAGTTGTTAGAAAAAGTAACAGCTGTGACTTTGTAAGCTACTGTTAGTGGCTTTGGAAGCTAGTTGGTTAGCTAGTTGTCATAATGAGGTCATTTTCCAAAAGAAGATGAAGTCATTTGCCATCTTGTTTTAGTCATACTGGGCTTTTTCTTTGACCAAATATTTTCAAATTACACACTCCCACCCACTTATTTTCATAGTTACTAATACCTTCATGGAATAAGATAATGATGGAACTTTCAAAAGGCAACAGTTTATACTTAAATTAACATGGTCAGTATGTGATTTGTGTTTTATATCAGAGTTAGAAAAAGGCCTCTATAGACTTGAAATATTATTAATTTATATTTCCTAATGGAAGAGCCGGGTAGTGTGCAGTATTGTGTGCATAAATCTCAGCACACAGAATTTGAATTCTACCAAGAATTTTGTTCTCCCAAGTCCCTGTAAGTTGATGATCTAATCAGATCCATGTAATCTCTACCTGCTTGAATTCCTGTTTTTTTCTTTTTAATTAGCAATGGTAAACTTTTTAATTAATTAATTAATTTGATTAATTTTTGTTTTTTTTGTTTTTTTTAACATCTTTATTGGAGTATAATTGCTTTACAATGGTGTGTTGGTTTCTGCTTTACAACAAAATGAATCAGTTATATATATACATATGTTCCCATATCTCTTCCCTCTTGTGTCTCCCTCCTTCCCACCCTCCCTATCCCACCCCTCCAGGCGGTCACAAAGCACCAAGCTGATCTCCCTGTGCTATGCGGTTGCTTCCCACTAGCTATCTACCGTACGTTTGGTAGTGTATATATGTCCATGCCTCTCTCGCTTTGTCACAGCTTACCCTTCCCCCTCCCCACATCTTCAAGTCCATTCTCTAGTAGGTCTGTGTCTTTATTCCTGTCTTACCCCTAGGTTCTTCATGACATTTTTTTTTCTTAGATTCCATATATATGTGTTAGCATACGGTATTTGTCTCTCTCTTTCTGACTTACTTCACTCTGTATGACAGACTCTAGGTCTATCCACCTCATTACAAATAGCTCAATTTCGTTTCTTTTTATGGCTGAGTAATATTCCATTGTATATATGTGCCACATCTTCTTTATCCATTCATCTGATGATGGACACTTAGGTTGTTTCCATCTCCGGGCTATTGTAAATGGAGCTGCAATGAACATCTTGGTACATGACTCTTTCTGAATTATGGTTTTCTCAGGGTATATGCCCAGTAGTGGGATTGCTGGGTCATATGGTAGTTCTATTTGTAGTTTTTTAAGGAACCTCTATACTGTTCTCCATACTGGCTGTACATATTCACATTCCCACCAGCAGTGCAAGAGGGTTCCCTTTTCTCCACACCCTCTCCAGCATTTATTGTTTCTAGATTTTTTGATGATGGCCATTCTGATTGGTGTGAGATGATATCTCACTTAATTTTGGTTTGCATTTCTCTAATGATTAATGATGTTGAGCATTCTTTCATGTGTTTGTTGGCAATCTGTGTATCTTCTTTGGAGAAATGTCTATTTTGGTCTTCTGCCCATTTTTGGATTGGCTTGTTTATTTTTTTGTTATTGAGCTGCATGAGCTGCATGTAAATTTTGGAGATTAATCCTTTGTCAGTTGCTTCATTTGCAAATATTTTCTCCCATTCTGAGGGATGTCTTTTGGTCTTGTTTATGGTGTCCTTTGCTGTGCAAAAGCTTTTAAGTTTCTTTAGGTCCCATTTGTTTATTTTTTTATTTCCATTTCTCTAGGAGGTGGGTCAAAAAGGATCTTGCTGTGCTTTATGTCACAGAGTGTTCTGCCTATGTTTTCCTCTAAGAGTTTTATAGTGTCTGGCCTTACATTTAGGTCTTTAATCCATTTTGAGCTTATTTTTGTGTATGGTATTAGGAAGTGTTCTAATCTCATACTTTTACATGTACCTGTCCAGTTTTCCCAGCACCACTTATTGAAGAGGCTGTCCTTTCTCCACTGTACAGTCCTGCTTCCTTTATCAAAGATAAGGTGACCATATGTGCGTGGGTTTATCTCTGGGCTTTCTGTCCTGTTCCATTGATCTATATTTCTGTTTTTGTGCCAGTACCATACTATCTTGATTACTGTAGCTTTGTAGTATAGTCTGAAGTCAGGGAGCCTGATTCTTCCAGTTCCATTTTTTGTTCTCAAGATTGCTTTGGCTATTCGGGGTCTTTTGTGTTTCCATACAAATTGTGAAATTTTTTGTTCTAGTTTTGTGAAAAATGCCAGCGGTAGTTTGATAGGGTTTGCATTGAATCTGTAGATTGCTTTGGGTAGTAGAGTCATTTTCACAATGTTGATTCTTCCAATCCAAGAACATGGTATATCTCTCCATCTATTTGTATCGTCTTTAATTTCTTTCATCAGTGTCTTATAATTTTCTGCATACAGGTCTTTTGTTCCTTAGGTAGGTTTATTCCTAGATATTTTATTCTTCTTGTTGCAGTGGTAAATGGGAGTGTTTTCTTGATTTCACTTTCAGATTTTTCATCATTAGTGTATAGGAATGCCAGAGATTTCTGTGCATTAATTTTGTATCCTGCTACTTTACCCAATTCATTGATTAGCTCTAGTAGTTTTCTGGTAGCATCTTTAGGATTCTCTATGTATAGTATCATGTCATCTGCAAACAGTGACAGCTTTACTTCTTCTTTTCCGATTTGGATTCCTTTTATTCTCTGATTGGTGTGGCTAAAACTTCCAAAACTATGTTGAATAGGAGTGGTGAGAGTGGGCAACCTTCTCCTGTTCCTGATCTTAGTGGAAATGCTTTCAGTTTTTCACCATTGAGGATGATGTTGCGGGTGGGTTTGTCATATATGGCCTTTATTATGTTGAGGAAAGTTCCCTCTATGCCTACTTTCTGCAGGTTTTTTATCATAAATGGGTGTTGAATTTTGTCTAAAGCTTTCTCTGCATCTATTGAGATGATCATATGGTTTTTCTCCTTCAATTTGTTAATATGGTGTATCACGTTGATTGATTTGCGTATATTGAAGAATCCTTGCATTCCTGGAATAAACCCCACTTGATCATGGTGTATGATCCTTTGAATGTGCTTTTGGAATTTGTTTGCTAGTATTTTATTGAGGATTTTTGCATCTATGTTCATCAGTGATATTGGCCTGTAGTTTTCTTTCTTTGTGACATTCTTGTCTGGTTTTGGTATCAGGGTGATTGTGGCCTTGTAGAATGAGTTTGGGAGTGTTCCTCCCTCTGCTATATTTTGGAAGAGTTTGAGAAGGATAGGTGTTACCTCTTCTCTAAATGTTTGATAGAATTCGCCTGTGAAGCCACCTGGTCCTGGGATTTTGTTTGTTGGAAGACTTTTAATCACAGTTTCAATTTCAGTGCTTGTGATTGGTCTGTTCGTATTTTCTATTTCTTCCTGATTCAGTCTTGGCAGGTTGTACATTTCTGAGAATTTGTCCATTTCTTCCAGATTGTCCATTTTATTGGCATAGAGTTACTTGTAGTAATCTCTCATGATCTTTTGTATTTCTGCAGTGTCAATTGTTACTTCTCCTTTTTCATTTCTAATTCTATTGATTTGAGTCTTCTCCCTTTTTTTCTTGATGAGTCTGGCTAATGGTTTATCAATTTTGTTTATCTTCTCAAAGAACCAGCTTTTAGTTTTATTGATCTTTGCTATTGTTTCCTTCATTTCTTTTTCATTTATTTCTAATCTGATCTTTATGATTTCTTTCCTTCTGCTAACTTTGGGGTTTTTTTGTTTTTCTTTATCTAATTGCTTTAGGTGCAAGATTAGGTTGTTTATTTGAGATGTTTCCTGTTTCTTAAGGTAGGATTGTATTGCTATAAACTTCCCTCTTAGAACTGCTTTTGCTGCATCCCATAGGTTTTGGGTCATCGTGTCTCCATTGTCATTTGTTTCTAGGTAGTTTTTGATTTCCTCTTTGATTTCTTCAGTGATCACTTCGTTATTAAGTAGTGTATTGTTTAGCCTCGATGTGTTTGTATTTTTTACAGATCTTTTCCTGTAATTGATATCTAGTCTCATAGCGTTGTGGTCAGAAAAGATACTTGATACAATTTCAATTTTCTTAAATTTACCAAGGCTTGATTTGTGACCCAAGATATGATCTATCCTGGAGAATGTTCCATGAGCACTTGAGAAAAATGTGTATTCTGTTGTTTTTGGATGGAATGTCCTATAAATATCAATTAAGTGCATCTTGTTTAATGTATCATTTAAAGCTTGTGTTTCCTATTTATTTTCATTTTGGATGACCTGTCCATTGGTGAAAGTGGGGTGTTAAAGTGCCCTACTATGAATGTGTTACTGTTGATATCCCCTTTTATGGCTGTTAGTATCTGCCTTATGTATTGAGGTGCTCCTATGTTGGGTGCATATATATTTACAATTGTTATATCTTCTTCTTGGATTGATCCCTTGATCATTATGTAGTGTCCTTCTTTGTCTCTTGTAATAGTCTTTATTTTAAAGTCTATTTTGTCTGATATGAGAATTGCTACTCCAGCTTTCTTTTGGTTTCCATTTGCATGGAATATCTTTTTCCATCCCCTTATTTTCAGTCTGTATGTGTCTCTAGGTCTGAAGTGGGTCTCTTGTAGACAGCATATATATGGGTTTTGTTTTTGTATCCATTCAGCCAATCTGTGTCTTTTGGTGGGAGCATTTAGTCCATTTACATTTAAGGTAATTATCGATATGTATGTTCCTATTCCCATTTTCTTAATTGTTTTCAGTTTGTTATTGTAGGTCTTTTCCTTCTTTTGTGTTTCTTGCCTAGAGAAGTTCCTTTAGCATTTGTTGTAAAGCTGGTTTGGTGGTGCTGAACTCTCTCAGCTTTTGCTTGTCTGTAAAGGTTTTAATTTCTCCATCAAATCTGAATGAGATCCTTGCTGGGTAGAGTAATCTTGGTTGTAGGTTTTTCTCCTTCATCACTTTAAAAATGTCCTGCCAGTCCCTTCTGGCTTGCAGAGTTTCTGCTGGAAGATCAGTTGTTAACCTTATGGGGATTCCCTTGTGTGTTATTTGTTGTTTTTCCCTTGCTGCTTTTAATATGTTTTCTGTATTTAATTTTTGACAGTTTGATTAATATGTGTCTTGGCGTGTTTCTCCTTGGATTTATCCTGTATGGGACTCTGTGCTTCCTGGACTTGATTAACTATTTCCTTTCCCATATTAGGGAAGTTTTCAACTATAATCTCTTCAAATATTTTCTCAGTCCCTTTCTTTTTCCCTTCTTCTGGGACCCCTATAATTGTAATATTGGTGCGTTTAATGTTATCCCAGTGGTCTCTGAGACTGTCCTCAGTTCTTTTCATTCTTTTTTCTTTATTCTACGCTGCAGTAGTTATTTCCTAATTTATCTTCCAGGTCATTTATCTGTTCTTCTGCCTCAGTTATTCTGCTATTAATCCCTTCTAGAGTATTTTTAATTTCATTTATTGTGTTGTTCATCGTTGCTTGTTTCCTCTTTAGTTCTTCTAGGTCCTTGTCAAATGTTTCTTGAATTTCCTCTATTGTATTTCCAAGATTTGGATCATCTTTATTATCATTATTCTGAATTCTTTTTCAGGTAGACTGCCTATTTCCTCTTCATTTGTTAGGTCTGGTGGGTTTTTATCTTGCTCCTTCATCTGCTGTGTATTTTTCTGTCTTCTCATTTTGCTTATCTTACTGTGTTTGGGGTCTCCTTTTTGCAGGCTGCAGGTTCGTAGTTCCCATTGTTTTTGGTGTCTGTCCCCAGTGGCTAAAGTTGGTTCAGTGGGTTTTGTAGGCTTCCTGGTGGAGGAGACTAGTGCCTGTGTTCTGGTGGATGAGGCTGGATCTTGCCTTTCTGGTGGGCAGGTCCATGTCTGGTGGTGTGTTTTGGGGTGTCTGTGGACTTATTATGATTTTAGGCAGCCTATCTGCTAATGGGTGGGGTTGTGTTCCTGTCTTGCTAGTTGTTTGGCATAGGGTGTCCAGCACTGTAGCTTGCTGGTTGTTGAGTGAAGCTGGGTGTTGGTGTTGAGATGGAGATCTCTGGAAAATTTTCACCGTTGATATTATGTGCAGCTGGGAGGTCTCTTGTGGACCAGTGTCCTGAAGTTGGCTCTCCCACCTCAGAGGCACAGCACTGACTCCTGGCTGCAACACCAAGAGCCTTTCATCCACATGGCTCAGAATAAAAGGGAGAAAAAGTAGAAAGAAAGAAAGTAAGAGCATAAAATAAAATGAAGTAAGATAAAATAAAATAAAGTCATTAAAATAAAAAAAATTATTAAGAAAAAAAAATTCTTTAAAACGTAAAAAAAAAAAAAAAAAGGACAGCCAGAACCCTACGACAAATGGTGAAAGCAAAGCTCTACAGACAAAATGTCACACAGAAGCATACACATACACACTCACAAAAAGAGGAAAAGGGGAAAAAATCATAAATCTTGCTCTCAAAGTCCACCTCCTCAATTTGGGATGATTCGTTGTCTCTTCAGGTATTCCACAGATGCAGGTATATCAAGTTGACTGTGGAGATTTAATCTGGTGCTCCTGAGGCTGCTGGGAGAGATTTCCCTTTCTCTTCTTTGTTTGCACAGGTCCTGGGGTTCAGCTTTGGATTTGGCCCCGCCTCTGCGTGTTGGTCACTGGAGGGCGTCTATTATTCGCTCAGACAGGACGGGGTTAAAGGAGCCACTGATTCGGGGGCTCTGGCTCACTCAGGCCGGGGGGAGGGAGGGGCACGATGCAGGGCGAGCCTGCGGCGGCAGAGGCTGGCGGGAAGTTGCACCAGCCTGAGGCGCGCTGTGCGTTCTCCCGGGGGAGTTGTCCCTGGATCCCGGGACCCTGGCAGTGGCGGGCTGCACAGGCTCCCCAGGAGGGGAGGTGTGGATAGTGACCTGTGCTCGCACACGGGCTTCTTGGTGGTGGCAGCAGCAGCCTAGTGTCTCATGCCCATCTCTGGGGTCCGCGCTGATAGCTGCAGCTCGCGCCTGTCTCTGGAACTCCTTTAAGCAGCGCTGTTAATCCCCTCTCCTCACGCACCAGGAGACAAAGGGGGAAGAAAAAGTCTTGCCTCTTCAGCAGCTCCAGACTTTTTCCCGGACTCCCTCCCAGCTAGCCGTGGCACACTAGCCCCTTCAGGCTGTGGTCACGCCGCCAACCCCAGTCCTTTCCCTGCGATCCGACCGAAGCCCGAGCCTCAGCTCCCATCCCCGCCCGCCCCGGCGGGTGAGCAGACAAGCCTCTCGAGCTGGTGAGTGCCGGTCGGCACCGATCCTCTGTGCGGGAATCTCTCCGCTTTGCCCTCTGCACCCCGTTTGCTGCGCTGTGCTCCGCGGCTCTGAAGCTTCTCCCCTCCGCCCCCCGCAGTCTCCGCCCGTGAAGGGGCTTCTAATGTGTGGAAACCTTTTCTCCTTCACAGCTCCCTCCCACTTGGGCAGGTCCCGTCCCTATTCTTTTGTCTCTATTCTATTTTCTTTTGCCCTACCCAGGTACTTGGGGAGTTTCTTGCCTTTTGGGAGGTCTGAGGTCTTCTGCCAGCGTTCAGTGGGTGATCTGTGGGAGTTGTTCCACATGTAGATGTATTTCTGATGTACCTGTGGGGAGGAAGGTGATCTCCGCGTCTTACTCTTCTGCCGTCTTCCCCCTCTTCCGTCAGGCGGATTCTTAACCACTGCACCACCAGGGAAGCCGTTTTCTCACCATTTTTATCGAGCATTATACTGGAGGTTCTAGGCAGAACAATGAGGCAAGAAAGAAGGAGAAAGAAGTAAAACTCTTTCAGTTCTTTCAGATGACATGACCTCCTAGAAAGAAGATCCTAAGACATCCACAAAACAACTGTTAAATCTAATAAATGAGCTCAGCAAGGTTGCAGGATGCAAGATTAATATACAAAAATCAGTTGTATTTCTGTGCACTAGATTGAATAATCTGAAAATGAAATTAAGAAAATAATACCTTTTATGATAGCATCAAAAAGAGTAAAATATTCAGGAATAAATGTAACCAAAGACCTGTAAGATTGGTACCCTGAAAACTACAAAACACTGTTGAAAAAAACAAGACTCAAATAAATGAGAAGACATCCTGTGCTCCTAGTTTGGAAAACTCGGTGAGGTGGCAGTATACTCCCCAACCTGATCTATAGATTCAATGCAGTTGCTATCAAAATTCTACCTGCTTTTTAAAAACAGAAATGGACGGGCTGATTCTGGAATTTTTATGTTAATGCTAGATTCTAGCATGGAAATGGCCCGTATTCTGGGTCATATGGGGCACAGATTAGCCAAGACAGTCTTGACAATAACAGTTGGAGGGCTCATGCTTATCGATTTGAAAACTTAGTATAAAGCTGTTAGTAATCAAGGCAGTGTGGTATTGGCATCAGGACAGACATTTAGTTTAGGCCAATGGAATAGAATTGAGAATCCAGAAATAAAGCCCTCACATTTATGACCAATTGATTGTTGACAAGAGTTCTGAAACAGTTCAGTAAGGAAAGAAGTGCTGTTTCAATGAATGATACTGAGACAATATGCAGGTGGAAGAATTTAGACCCCTTATTACACCATATACAAAAATTAATTGAAAATGGAGTATATAGATCTAAATGTAAGAACTCAAGCTATAAGCTTCTTAGAAATCAATATAAAAATAAATGTTTTTGACCTTGGGTTAGGCAAAGCTTTCTTAGATATGACACCAAAATCACAAGCAACCAAAAAAATAATTTAAAAAAACCCCAAACTCAGCCCAATTAAAAAATGGGCCAAGGATCTGAATAGATGGCTCTCCAAAGAAGATTTGCAAATCACCAATATACACATGAAAAGATACCAGTCAGTATTGCTGGCTATCAGGAAAATGCAAATCAAAACCACGGTGATAGGCTACTCCACACCCAGTAGGTTGTCTGTGACTAAAAAGATATTAACAACATTGATGATTTGGAGAAATTGGGAAATGGAACCATTTTGCGTTGTTGATGAGAATGTGAAATGGTGTAGCTGCTTTGGAAAACATTTTAGCATTTCCTCAGAAGGATAAACAATTTTACCATGTGACCCATCAGTTTACTCCCAGTGAAGGGGGGAATGAAGAGAAATGAATACCATCCAAAAATTTGTACACACATGTTCATAACAGCATTGTTCATAATTGTAAAAAACAACAAAAATGTCCATAAACTGATGAATTGATAGATAAATGTGGATTATTCATATAATGGAATGTTATTTGGCAATAAAAACAATGAATTACTGATATTTGCTAAAACGTGCATGAACCTTGAAAATGTTAAGCTAAGTTAAAGACACTAATTACCATAGACCACATATTGTATGATTCCCATATCGTCTAGATACTTCTATTCTGAAGTATCTAGATTAGGTAAATCAATAGGAACAAAATACATCGGTGGTTGCCTAGGGCTGTAGGCAAGGGTCATAATAGGGTTGGGATGGGGGAGTAACTACTAATGGGTACAGAGTTTATTTTGGGGTAATGAAAATGTTCTAGATTTAGATTGTGGTGATGGTCGCAAAACTATAAATTACTAAAAACCATTGAATGGTGCGATTTAAATATGTGAGGTGTATGGTTTATGAATTATATCTCTATAAAATTGTTAAAAATGATCAATAGCCTTTGCCCTTTAAACATCTGTCTTGTATGGGAAACAAATGTGTAAAGCAATTAAATTTATAATGTGATGAGTTAAATAAAGTGACGGTATTGTGAAGCTTGAAGTTTGACTAGTTGCCTATCTGAGAGACCTGGGAAAGGGTTCCCTGTAGACAGATTTGTCTCTGCTAAGCGTACAAGTGTGAGAGGAGACGATACTTTTAAGGATTGACAGATAGTCCTGTTTAAGTAGGAATAATGTATGTGAATAATATTCAACACTTAGTGACTCTCAAATTGTACCTGTCATCATAGTTACGATGACACAACAATACTAGTGATGTTAATAATTTTTTTTAACATCTTTATTGGAGTATAATTGCTTTACAATGGTGTGTTAGTTTCTGCTTTATAACAGAGTGATGACGTTAATAATTAAAGTGGCATAGTCTGCAGAACTAGTCCTTCCTCAACATTAGCCTTTTCTTAAATGCCCTGAGTCGGGCATCCCTTTAGGTGCTTCTTGAAGAAAAGCTGCTAAGGTTAAATAAGTTTGAGGAAAGTGGTATTTTTGGTGCTTAACACTATGTGTACTCTATTAAAGGCTCTGAGTAGTCCTGCAGTAAAGAAACTGTTGTTTTAAATCTAGGTTTCCCAAACTTAGTTTATCCACCGTTCTTTTGTTTTCACCACACCTATTAAGATGTTTTGCAGTTTGTGTTCCCTGAAACACATTTTAGTAAATGCTACTCTAATTTCTTTATCTTTTTCCCAGGTATGTTGATGGTAGTATGACATACCCAGGCTTTACTTATTTGGGTCCTTAGATGACTGACTTTACAGAACAATACCTTCAGTTACAATGCTCCCGTTTCCCTATCAAAAAGCCCTGCATGACCCTGTCCTTTTGAAGATTTGAAAAAAAGTTATATTTTCCTGATAGACGCTTGTGCTTCATTTTATTAGGTAAAACAATGGCAGCCACATAACCAATATGCTTTTCTTTTAAGTTTAATTGGCATGATGTTCAAAACAAAGATCTGTGTTGTTTTTTAACTCAGACTAGGTTGTCTGAAATAATTTTCCTTCCGAAACTATCACAACTATCTTCTTAGTTATCTAGCCTTTTAGATTTGTTGAATAGTGTCGGTTTTTGTTTATCTGTTCCTTTCTTATAGTTTACTTTAAATACTTCTTTGAAAATAGGTGAACTATACATTTGTATAATAGCTCAGAATGAGAAAAAATTCATATGTTGATTTATACAAGAAAGTGTTGTGGTTATGTTAGGGAGATTATATTTTAAATGATCTCCAGTTTACCTTAATCATTCATTTAAAAATATTCTAAGGCATTTCAACTGTACTTTTACGTTGGATGAGGTGTCTTTTTCTTTACCGTGTTAGGAGATATACAAACCATGTGTTTACTTAGATGCTAAGCCATGGAAAAACACATCATTTATCATTAAAATTTGTTTGAATTGTCATAGTTTGGATGATTTACAGTTATTAATTGCAGTGTTCCTCACATGCCTGTGATTTTTTTCCTAAATGTGTTTATTGGAGTTATAAGATATAAATTGTTTGGGTTTCTGAGTCTGTCATTTGTCACAGCAGCAGGATTATGACTTCATACAATTATGGAGATAGTGAAAGGAAAAATCTAATATTTTTCAGTGGTGTGTTTACTTTAACAATTTTATTCCCATTTGGTTGTATGTTTGGAAATCAAGGTATTTGATTCTATGGAAAGAGAATAATTTTATATTGTTGATGTTTCAGTTGGTGCCAAAGAGAATAGTCTGCCTATAATTCGTTTTGCTATTGCAACAATGTCCCCAAACACAGCCTATTTGTTTATGAGTTGACTGGGCTTACTCAGTCAGCTCTGCTTCTGACTGCACACGTGTGGGTAGGCGGGGGCAGCTCTACTCCCCTTGACTTTCCTCTTTATTTCATGGGGTACCTAGGGAATGTTCTTGTTTTGGTGATGGCAGAGTCTCAAGAGGGCCTCTTCAGGCCTTGGTTTATAACTGGCACATTTTGTCACTTCTGCCCATTTGTCATTCGCAAAAAAATTTCACATGGCCAATTTGAAGTCAAGAGGCAGAGAAGTACACTCCACCCACAGTGAGGCCGTGGCAGTGTTGTGGCTGGAGACATGGAGCCCATTATGTAAACTACCACAGTTTGAGAGTTCAAAGGAGATAAATTAATTAGACACTTAAGTGATTTGAATATTAACTAAATTCTCCTAATCACCATCCCCTAATATCTTTTTTTATTTATATATTTTTAATTGAATAAATATCAATTAACTGCCCTAACATACTCTAATGTTAGGATCATTTTAAAGCTTAAAATAAAAACAGTACACTTAATGCATGTGCAAGAGTGTGTGCATATATGTATTTATGTATGAATGTGGTAGAGAATTAAAGAAAATATTTTGTTTTCACTCTAGACCTATTTTATAAATTAGAATCTGAGATATGTATGGCATAGTCAGCCTTTTTAAAAATATTTATTTATTTTTGGCTGCGTTGGGTCTTCGTTGCTGCAAGCGGGCTTTCTCTAGTTGCGGCAAGCCGGGGCTACTCTTTGTTGCGGTGCGCCGGCTTCTCATTGCCGTGGCTTCTCTTGTTGCCAGGCATGGGCTCTAGGCACACGGGCTTCAGTAGTTGTGGCACTCAGGCTCAGTAGTTGTGGCTCACGGGCTCTAGAGCGCAGGCTCAGTAGTTGTGGCGCACTGGCTTAGTTGCTCTGCGGCATGTGGGATCTTCCCAGACCAGGGCTCGAATCCGTGTTCCCTGCATTGGCAGGCAAATTCTTAACCACTGAGCCACGAGGGAAGCCTTAGTCAGCCTTTTCATTAATACTATTGTATTAAATTTGTCAACAGTTTTAGTAAAGAAGAATTTCCATGATGGCTATCTCTGTTAATGTTTGAAAATATAGTTTTCATCTTATGCTTTTAAGTTGGTATATATACCTGAGTATAGTGTCCCTGAATATAAGGCAAATTCCTTTGTACTGGATGAGAAGATTGAAGAATTTTTACCAACTTGAGTGTGAAAACTACGAGGGATATAGATGTCCTAAAATTTCTGTGCATGATAATTTCATTGTACACATTTAAATTATTATATAAATAAAAGTAATTTAGAAATGTGATTTTCCCATTTAAATTTTGTGAATCTTCAAATTGTTCACATGCACCTGACTTTAATATCTTCATCTGTGCTAGAGCTGTGTTTAAGATTCTTGATCGAGGTACAGCATAATTTAATGTAATAATTAGAAACTTTTACCAAATCCTAAGTAACTATTTATTCTTTGTGGTATCTACATGATAAGTACTTTGATCTATTTCTTTTTTAGCATTAAAAAAATTTTTTTTACAGTAACATCTAGCATTTCTAATTTTGAAGTAATTCTCCCAGGAATAACAATTAAACTTGTATTGAATTACCTTGTTGCTTCTCTCTCTCTCTCTTTCTCTCTCTATTTTTTAAATCTTAATTTTGTTCGGTGACTTTTATAAGCTTCCAGAACTAGTATTGAGTGAGGTTGATTCAGGCTCCTGTATGTTTCCCAAATTATACTTTTTTGATTCTAAATAAAATATCGTGGTAGAGTGCCCTGTAACAGGAGAACCTTTGTTAGAATTCTAAGATGAGACAACTCTTTTTCTGAAAGATAATTTTGGGAAGAAAAGAAGTTTGATTTATATTTTGGCAAAAGGCATACAAAAGTTCATTTTTAATCACCTTAAGTAGACAAATTTTAACATATTGATATTTCTATCTTCTTCACATATGCATTGTTTTTCTCCTTTAGTGTAGTCTTGTTTTTAACTATTTTCAAGAGATTAATTGATCAAACATAATATTCTTGCATGCATAATATATTCAGAACCTCCACTAAAAGAAATGGTGTAATTTTCATTGGATTGCTGCAAGGACCACACAAATTTTATGTGGTTTTTCATGGCCATGTGACATCATTTGTACTTTTTCTGAAGAATTATTTCCAAAGACAGGAGGTAGAAACCCTAATTTGGTGTGCTTTGCATATTTAAGGATTTTTAAAAATTACTTGACTTTAACCTTAATGTGTTTAAAGGTATTATCAGTATTGCTCAATGTGCAGTCCTTTCTTGCTTACTTGAAAGCTGTGATTGCTAAGAAGAATTACATCCTAGGAGATAGAAAGGTTAAAAAATTATAAAAAATATTTTAAGACCTCATCTACTGAAGTCATGCTAGATGTTACTAAATTAGCCACAACAATTGTTAGTTGCTTATATTCGACAGGACAAAGTTCAATTTAAGCATTCTCCGTCCATCAACAATTTAGAAAAACTCTACATAGGGCTTCCCTGGTGGCACAGTGGTTGAGAGTACGCCTGCCGATGCACGGGACGCAGGTTCATGCCCTGGTCCGGGAAGATCCCACATGCCGCGGAGCGGCTGGGCCCGTGAGCCATGGCCGCTGAGCCTGCACGTCCAGAGCCTATGCTTCGCAGCGGGAGGGGCCACAACGGTGAGAGGCCCGCGTACGGCAAAAAAAAAAACAAAAAACAAAACAAAACTCTACATAAACAGTGGAATGCACATGTTTATTTTTGTGACACCATAAAATGGAATTGAAATTTAATATGGAATGAAACAGATATAAGGTCTTAAGAAAATCTCTAAATGTAATTAGTCATTTAGTATGGTTTTATTAAAATTTATGATCATTTACAGTAAACTGATAATGTTAGGTGTCTATTGTGTGCTTTTTTGTACTGTATGTATTCAGTTCACTTAAAAATTACTGCATTAATCAAAAGAATAAAAATTCTCTTGAGGAAATATACTGGTCTTGAAATAATTGTATGTATGCCAAGGAACACTTTAATTATAGCTATTGTCTTCTCAGCCAAACACTTCATAGGGGAAATTTCAATTCAAATTAATGTAATTAAGATTTTTTTTTTCTTTCAATAGGTAAGTTTGCCCTGTTTACATTTATTGTTCTGATATAAACGTATCAGGTCTTCTCTCACTTAAAAATACTTTTTCGTTTTCTTTTTAAACTGGTTCCTGTATTTTCTGTTTCCCCCCTTTTTTCTTTTCTTCCTTTTAAAATTTTGCCTGGAGAACATTTCTTGCAGGGTAGTCTGCTGGTGATGAAATTTCTTAGTTTTTCTTTGTCTGTGAAAGTCCTTAGTATTCCTTCTTTACTTTTAAAGGATAATTTCTCCAGATATAGAATTCTAGGTTGGTTGGTTTTTTCCTTTCAACACTTTAAATATTTCACTTCGTTCTCTTGTTGCTTGCATGGTTTCTGATAAGAAAACTGTTAATTCCTATCCTTGTACCTCTCTATTTTTTTTCTTCTTGCTTTTATCAAGATTTTCTCTGTTTTTTGTTGTTTTGATTTTTGTGTTGTTTCAGTGTGATACACACACACACACACACACACACACACACACACACACACACACACACACACACACACACACCTTCTAGGTGTATTTTATTCTTCTAGATATCCTCTGAGCTTCCTGGATCTGTAGCTTGTCTGTTACTAGTTTGGGAAGATGTTGGCCATTATTATTTGAACTATTTCTCTATTCTCTCTCCACCTTCTGGTGTTCCAATAATGTGTGTGTTATACCTTTTGATATTATTTCACATTTCTTGGATGAACTGTCTGTTTTTGTTTTGTTTTCATGCTTATTTTTTGCTCCTTGCATATCAATTTAGGAAATTTCCATAGACCAATCTTCAATTTCACTGATTCCTTTTTTGTCTCTGTTGAGTCTACTGATAAGAGCCCATCAGAGGATTCTTCATTTCCTTTACTGTGATTTCAGTTTCCTTCTTTATCATTTCATTTTGATTCTTTCTTAGAATTTACAGGTCTGCTTATATTACCCATCTGTTCTTACAAGTTGTCTACTTTTTCCATTCGTCATAGTTATTTTATTTTATTTATTTATTTATTTTATTTTATTTCTTTTTTGCTGTACGCGGGGCCTCTCACTGTTGTGGCCTCTCCCATTTCAGAGCACAGGCTCTGGACGCGCAGGCTCACTGGCCCAGCCGCTCCACAGCATGTGGGATCTTCCCGGACCGGGGCACGAACCCGTGTCCCCTGCATCGGCAGGCGGACTCTCAACCACTGCGCCACCAGGGAAGCCCAAATATTGAGTTTTCATTTTTATTCATATCAAGATATTTTCTAATTTCTCTTGTAGTTTCTTCTTTGACCAATTGGCCGTTTAGGGGCGTGTTGATTAGTTTTGACATATTTATAAATTTTCCAAATTTCCGTCTTTTATTAATTTTACTGACTTCTAATTTTACTTCATTGTGGTTGTGTATGATGTCACCTGTTTAAAATTTGTTTACACTTGTTTTGTGTGGTTGCTAGGATATTATCTCTTTTGGAGAATGTTCTATGCAGTCTTGAGAAGAACAAAGTGCATTCTCTTGTTGGTTGGATTGGTCTATAGATGCCTGTAGGTCTAGTTGGTTTATAATGTTGTTAAAGTCTTATATTTTCTTCTCTCTAATTGTTCTATCCACTATTGTAAGAGGAATTTTTTAAGCCATTTTTTAAATTGAAGTATAGTTAATTTACAATGTTGTGTTAGCTTCATGTGTACAGCAAAGTGATTTAGTTACATATATATATATATATATTCCTTTTCAGATTCTTTTTCATTATAGATTATTACAAGACATTAAATATAGTTCCCTGTGTTATGCAGTAGGTCCTGGTTGTTTATCTGTTTTATACATAGTAGGGTATACATGGAGAAAGTAAAAATGTCTTGGATCTTTACAAGTTTGCAGCAATTAGATTGAATTTTTGCTGAAATTTAGACATTTCTAGGCCCCTGGTTTAGAATTAATAATGTCTTAATACTTTGAGCTTAATAATAAAATTTTAGTTATCAAATATAATGTTAATATAGTGGGAAGCTTTCCCAGTAAAAGGATCCGTGCAATGATTTTGAAGAAACTGTGTAGTCCCACTTATTACTATTCTTATGTCATTTATTGAGAAGATAATTTGTTTTTCCTTCCTTAACATAGGCTTAATTTTCTTGAGAAAGTTAGCAAATGAAAGAAAAAATGTTGGCTGATGAACTTTTCCCCGTTTTCCTTCACCACAACAGTTTAAAAATGTGTATAAATACACTTTAGATAAAAGCTGGCTCATTTAGTGATGCAGGTAATATAATGGTGGATAATTTCATTTGTTTAGATGAGGAATTTATTGCAAGGAATTGGACTAGGACTGACATGGCTGGGTCAAGTCTTTCCCTCTAATTCTTATCTTGGTGACTTCCCTTGTAGCCCAGTTAAGCCTTTCACGTATTTCTTACTGGGAGAGCAGGTGTCTGATTGTGATGTTTTGTTTGGCTATTTAGTTAGCTTGATAAGAAATTCTTCTGTTGTTCAGATGAGCTTTTATATTGGTAATCGACGTAAGGATTTTCAAGGGTTTTCTATTTTTCATAAAATAGTGAGATTTCTATGAACATCTTTGTACCACTGCTTCCCAAGAAGTTAGCAAAAGCTATTACATATTCTTATGCAGTTAATGTTAATTCATTGTTTTATTCGTTCAATTAAAATATAGGGACAAAAGACAAATGATCTGTATTATGAAAGACCTAAATAATAAAAATTGACTTATTGTTCAATATACATATAGGTTTTATAATGATATATTGCCATTCAGTCAACAATACTACTAGAATACTGTCATTTAGCTTAACTTTTTTCTAAATAGGTTTTTTTTTTAATACATTTGTTTATTTTATTTTTATTTTTGGCTGTGTTGGCTGTTTGTTGCTACGTGCGGGCTTTCTCCAGTTGCGGCTAGTGGGGGCCACCCTTCGTTGTCGTGCGCGGGCTTCTCACTGCGGTGGCTTCTCTTGTTGTGGAGCACGGGCTCTAGGTATGCGGGCTCCGTAGTTGTGGCTCGCGGGCTTTAGAGCACAGGCTCAGTAGTTGTGACTCACGGGCTTAGTTGCTCTGCAGCATGTGGGATCTTCCCCGACCAGGGATCGAACCCGTGTCCCTTGCATTGGCAGGCGGATTCTTAATCACTGTGCCACCAGGGAAGTCCCTAGGTTAAGTTTTTCTTTAAGACACATTGATTTCTGATAGGAATAAATTGAACGTGCAGTGACTGTGATGGCTCTGGCCATAATTTTTTTAGGTAAACCACAACTAATTCATAAAGGGCTGTGGACCCTTTAATACCTACCAGAAGTGGGCAGGCTGTCAATTTGGAAGATTCCATCTAAAACGTATTCCTTTACTTGGCCCTTGAAAAACTCTCCCACAGTACACTGCATAGAATGTAGTTTATTTATTGAGAAGAAGGAATGGTTGAGTCAACTCACAGGAGATAAATCTGTGGTAGGTGTTACAGGCTGATTTTTAAGCCACACACCATCTCCCTCTTTTAGTTTATTTTACTTGCTAATATGTAAATTTTATTAACGAAGCCAGGAGGGCTCATTCAGAGATATTTTAGACTTCTTTTCAGTGAAGGAAAACGGTACTTTTGTTAGGCATGACAAATTAGTTTTGTCACTGAGTAAGTGCAGAGCTTTTAGGAGGGGATTAAGTTCTTTATATAATCTCTGTTAAAACAGGAGAAAAGTAACTATCCAGTGTTAATTTATATTTTTAATAGTTAATTTACAGTGTCAAATGGTTATATCCAGTGTTACCTTCCTTTAGATTAACCAGTAGAAATGAACCTGTTATTTTCAATATCAGTTTTGAGCATCAGTATTAAGCTGCCTTCAATGGAGGGGATCATTGTGTATAACAACATCTATGTTCCAGCCAAGGCCCAGACCAGGCACCAGAGTAACTAGTTTTTACATGGCTTGATTAAAAAACAGGAGGCTCCTATGCACTGAAATTTTCTCTTTTAAAATGGGCACATTTCCCAGCATAAATATGATACTTCTATACTAATCAGGATGGAGTCTTATCCTGCAATGGGACTTACATTTTGGGCTTTTCACCACATCATTGCTGTTTTCTATGTGGTCAAAAATAGATATAGAGTAAACCAACCCCAAAAGTCAATTACAGGGTTTTATAGTGATGTACTGTGAAAAATTTGGTCGTGTTTTTCATTATACAGAATGTTCTTTCCAAAGACATAAACAGAAAAAGCACATATGTTTGATTTTAAAAATAACTCTGCTTAGCTCTTTAAAATGCTGGAGACATTTTGGATACTTTTAAATGATCAGCATTATAATTACATGATAAACCCTCTTTCTGAAGGCAGGCCTGGCTTGTAATTATTTATTCAATTTCTCCCCCAACCTCAATTTTTTTTTTTTTGTGAGGGATCAACATAGATGCTTCGAAAGTATTTCCAATATATATTTGAATGATCTGGTAAACTCATCTTATTTTCTAATCTCTTCCCAAGAAGCAAATGCTTATATGTATTATATCATTTTTGGAGCATATATGCTAATTTACAAGTAATATACTATAAAATGTATGCAAAATGAAAACCATTTGTTGATTATGAATTAGTGCTTTATTTAAAATATGATTTATGAAATCTGTTTGCTAATATAGTTGCTAAAGTAATATAAAATAGTACTTAAAGTTGTTTTAAGTTAAACCATACATTCTTAAGGAAAGCTTATCTAAGCCTCACAGAACCTTAAAGTGAATGAAAAATTTTGTTATAATGTTATTTTATTGGAAGAGAGACTTTGAAGCCTTATATTTAAAATGTTATTTTTTTGATTAATGATTATTTGTCATTTTCCAGCTTTAAACTGCAGTTAATTTGTGTTTTGGCTGTTTGAAAATGTACAAATAAGTGTTTCATATTTAATGCTTTGGTTCTATAGTTAAGGCTTAATTTTCCATAGCCAGATTTCAGCCTAATGCAAGTCTTGGTTTCTTTGCTTTATTGAAATGGTTGCTTTCTTTGTTATCTAAGTCTTTTACTCACTGACTGACATTATAATTATCCATTTACTCATACAAGTAACACTAGCACAGTAGTAACTGAGTGGTAACTCTTTTTAAACCTGTTAAATTCACTCATTTCTGAGATGGTATAAACAAGAAAATCAGGAGTTTTGTTTCTTTACATATATATTTGTAGTAGACATTTTTGATTCAACTGATTAAGAGTCATTCTTACCTTCTTTCTTTCTGGAAGAGTCCTGATTTTACAAAAAAAATCCTGAATAATCTAAACCAATAATGATGACCCTATTCTTATCAGTAATTGGTTTAGGAAGAGTCATGTGACCCAAACATGGTCTGTGAGATATGAGAAGTCTGAATGGCTCCTTGGGAAGGTTCCCTCACTGTTAAAACAAATTACCTGGAAAAGGCTGCTCCTCTTCCCCTGGATGGAAAACATTGGAACTGCTGCACCATTATAATGTAAGACATTGAGCTGTGAAACCACCCTGCCTGTGTTAGAACCATAGCTTTTCCCTTACTAGCTTTGTAACCGTGGGCACTTTATTTCACCTCTCTGTGTCTCAGTTTTTCTTATTGTAAAAATGGGGCTAATACAGTTGGAACATCAGTCATTAGAGAAAAATCACTATCATCACTAGTAATTAGAGAAATGAAAACCACAGTGAGATACCACTTCATTACCCAGTAGGATGGCTGGAGCCAGAAAGTCAGACAACAGCAAGTATTGGTGAAGATGTAGAGAAACCAGAACCCTCATACACTGAGGGTGGGAATGTAAAATGGGTCAGATGCTTTGGGAAACAGTATGGCAATTCCTTACATGATTAAACATAGAGTTAACCATATGACCTAGCAATTCCACTCCTAGGTATATACCCAAGAGAACTGAAAACATATGTCAAAACAGAAACCTGTACACAAATGTTTATAGTAGCATTATTCATAATGACAAAAAGGTAGAAACAACTTGAATGTCCCATCAGTGGATGAATGGGTAAATGAAACACAGTGTATCAATACAATGTATTATTTGGCCACAAAAAGGACCTAAGTACCTTTGATACATGCTGCAACATAGATGAACCTTGAAAACATTATGGTAAGTGAAAGAAGCCAGTCACCAAAGACCACATACTACATTATTCCGCTCATATGAAGATCTGGAGTAGGAAATTTAAAGAGATGGAAAATAGATTAGTGGTTGCTTAGAGTTGTGGGTGGCAGTGGGACAGGGGATGGGAAGTGATAGCTAAAGGTTACAGGGTTTCTATTTCAGGTGATAAAATTGTTCTAAAATTGACTATAATGATGGCTGCCATTGAATTGTACACTTTAAATCAGTGAATTAAGTGATATGTGAGTTATATTTCAGTAAAACTGTTAACCATGGGGCTACCTTATAGCTGTTGTAAGAAATAAGTTAATGAGCATAAAGTTCTTTGAGTAGTGCTTGGCTCATAGCAGTAACTCAAATAATGATAAGTATACTAAAAATTAATTAAAGCCCCGAGAAGAGCTAGTCAGGAAACAGTATACAGAAGAGAGAAGGTCGTAGAGTTGGAAAGGACTCAGGCTGCCTTGCTTTGGGGCTACTTATGTGATAAAATAAGTTGTGTGATTCAGGTCTGCTTCTTGAAGCTGAAGGCATCTTACTGATACAACACCTTCATTTACTCTATCTCAGTGCATGTTAGCTGTCCCCTTCTCGTTATACTTAGAGGCTTTACCACCTTTGGCCTTTGTATATGCTAATATCTGTATTTTTATTTTGAGTTTGTATGTCATCAATGAATTAAAAATTCTTTGCTTATAGCATGGGCTATGTTTTAAATTTCAATGTCCTTTATATTGCTGAGCACAAGACTGTGGTTGCTAATAGTTTGTGGTTAATCATTTGTTAGTAAGAGAAAAGGAAGTGACTTCTAGGTTTTCTTGGCATAATCTTAACTGACTTTTTATTTTTCTAGAGTAATATACTTTATTATGAAAGCCATCTTTCTCATTATATTTTTTAGTTAGTGGAAAATAATCAGTTTCAGTTGCAACAGAATGACCTATATTTAAACTAAGCAGTAAATCAGCGTCAAAAAACTGTATATAACAGCTTATAGACACCAAATCATGATTCTTCTCTAGGATGTATCTGTTTGTAGTCATGATTTTATGGTTAATATGCAACTACAGTAACTGCCATAAAATTGACTTATTTTTGGATGCTCATTTCCTCTGCTTCTGTCTTGCGCTTGTCAGCACTTCATGATTGAAGCCTCTCTTTGCAGATTTAATACAACCTGAGTTCCTATTTAGATTATGATTGAAGTAGAAAAATGTTTAAAATGCTAGTAGTTACCTGCCCCAGCCCTTTACCTCAGTTGCTATATAGAGAGGAAGTTGTTGTTGTTGGTTCCTGATCATAAAAGTAGTACATACTCATTTACAGAAAAAATGCAGATGTATTTTTTAAAGGTACAAAATACTAGTAAACTCAGCATTTCAAAATAATTTCTATTGTTTGGTATATATTGCTCAAATATTGATATAGGTATAGGTATAAATGTGTGTGTGTGCATACACGGAGAGAAAGAGAGAGAGAGAGTTTCAGTGCTTACATTTAGTTGTTTTTTTTTTTTTTTTTTTTGCGGTACACGGGCCTCTCACTGCCGCGGCCTCTCCCGTTGCGGAGCACAGGCTCCGGACGCGCAGGCTCAGCGGCCATGGCTCACGGGCCCAGCTGCTCCGCGGCATGTGGGATCTTCCTGGACCGGGGCACGAACCCGCGGCCCCTGCATCGGCAGGCGGACTCTCAACCACTGCGCCACCAGGGAAGCCCTACATTTAGTCTTGATTGTGAGTTGGGGATGGCATGGGGGCAGATGAAGAAGTGGATTAACTAAAATTTAAAACTTGACTGCTCATTTATGCTCTTTTCTAGGAGTTTACTTCAAACTGCCCAGTAGTGCTTGGTAATTAGGTAGTCAGCAAATTATCCCTGAGTACAAACTGTTTGTGACTTCTAGATCCCGACACTTGCTTCAAACAGACTAATTTCTTTGTGAATTATTTATTTCTTACTCATTTTAAGAAGATAGAGATGTTTATATTCCCTTATTGAGTTATAAGAACTCCATGTATTAAGGGAAGGTCTTTAAACCTTCATAGTTTGTAATCCAAAGCTTTATTAGTTTATTATTTGAAATAATAAATTTGCATGTTTATCATATGATTTTCATTCAGAAGTTTTAAAATCTATATGTCAATATAACATTTTTTAAAAATTAATTTATTTTTGGCTGTGTTGGGTCTTCATTGCTGCGTGTGCGGGCTTTCTCCAGTTTCAGCGAGCGGGGGCCACTCTTTGTTGCAGTACGCGGGCTTCTCACTGCGGTGGCTTCTCTTGTTGTGGAGCACAGGCTCTAGGTGCGCGGGCTTCAGTAGTTGTGGCACACGGGATCAGCAGTTGTGGCTCGCGGGCTTATTTGCTCCGCGGCATGTGTGATCTTCCTGGACCAGGGCTTGAACCCGTGTCCCCTGAATTAGCAGGTGGATTCTTAACCACTGTGCCACCAGGGAAGTCCCACATATAACATTCTTATCTGTGGTTTTCTGACTTTGGCTCATGGTTGGTGAATACTCTCGATAGCATTAGTATTTAAAGTCACCTCATAGCTGATATGAGTATCTCATTGAAGATGGTAGGCTTACATGTTGGCATTTTTGGTCTTTTTTAATGCTCATTAGACCTTGAACCAGTTCTCCCAGGAATAATCTATAGGATTTAGAATATTTGGTTTCTTGGCTTGTTTTCCTGTGTTCTGATACATTATCCCTGATTTTCTTCTCTTCTTCATAACCCCAATCCTGGTTACTTACTAATGTCTGTCCTGTTACTTGCCACTAAATATGACTGGCATACAATAGAATGGTAGGAAATTTTTTTTTTTTTTTTTGCGGTACGCGGACCTCTCACTTCTGTGGCCTCTCCTGTTGCGGAGCACAGGCTCCGGACGCGCAGGCTCTAGACGCGCAGGCTCAGCGGCCATGGCTCATGGGCCTAGCCTCGCTGCGGCATGTGGGATCTTCCCGGACCGGGGCACGAACCCGTGTCCCCTGCATCGGCAGGCGGACTCTCAAACACTGCGCCACCAGGGAAGCCTGGTAGGAAATATTTTTGTATGGAGAAATAAACTTCCTGAACTGGTTTAAGAGTCACTTCTTCCGGTATACCTTTTCTGAGAGCGCCCCCCTTTTTTGGTGCCTATTTGTATTATACCTTAGAACTTTTAATCCTTTCTAATTTATATGGTTAAGTGTCTACTCTGCCATTTCCAGATCTGAAATTCCACTGGAGAGAACTTTGAGCACCAGAACAGTGCTTGCCATATAGTAGAAAATGACAAATATTGAACTGAACTGATAAGCAAATTGAGCAGAAAGACAGCATAGAGACAACTGGCAAATACCATTTTTCCTTGAATCTGTGTTGTTTCATTATTTCAGTAGAAGTATATGAACACATAGAAGCTGAACACATATTCAGATGAAAGTATAAAATTTCATTTTAAAATTGTGTGTAAATGAGTTTTGGACCAGAACAACATCAACTGTAGAATTAAATCAGAAGCTTCTTCTCCTGATTAATTGTGATCTTGGACAAGTTAATTAACCTGTCTCATCATAATTTCCTGTCTAAAATAGAACTAACACCTGTTGATGAGGATTGAGCAAGATGTCTATAGTACAATATATGGCACACAGTTGAGAATAAGTAAATATTTGCATGTTGTTGTGATCCAGTTTCCTTTTGGACCTAGAGCTAAATTTGGGCATGTCCCTTCATCTTCCAGTCAGTTGATGTTTTTTTTTCTTCATTTCCACTCCTTACCTCCCTCCTCCATATGATATTTCTTTATTTAAACATAATTTATTGAAATAGAATATTTGAGATAATGGTCTGATTATGTTCTCTTTTAGATAATCTTTATTATCTCAAAGCCCTGTCTTTTACACTTAAGAAAAGTTAATATCTAAATCTTTGGAGACCAATATAGCCTAGTGGAAGTAACACTATAGTTTATCATCGTGGTAATTCATTCGATTAACCTGGCTTTTGTCAGTGGTAAAATGAAGCCTTCTGCCTTGACATACCTGTGTGAGGTATGTGGAAGTACTTTGGACTTCTTAGAGAAATAATTATTAAGTTTTATGAATATCAGATGGTGATATTTTATTGAAGCATATCATTTTCTACTTGAAAAGTTCATCTTTTCTATCAAATCTATCCATTTAAATTTCCCAATTTCAGCGTACTCTATTATAAAGAGGATTTTTTGGGACTTGAAAATTCTGTCACTGGCTTGCTGTTCTGATGGAAACTGACAGGCATAAATTTCTGTATAGTGAACTGTACATGGGGATTACCCACAGCAAATTTTTAATCTTACTCTGGCTTTCTGCTGGCATTGAGCACTTTTCTTGGCAGCTTTCCTTCATAGTCATTTAGTATCCACTTAAAGAAGAGACTAATTTCAGCATTCGTTTTAGAAAAACATAATTTAGATGTTAACTATTGTTGAAAGATAAACATGAATTCTAAAGCCAAGTGAGAATGGAATACATACCATACATTTCAGATCATTTGTGTATACTTTTCAAATCATTTGACATAGGTTTTGAGTTGCAAATCATTCTCTCTTACAAGTCTGAGGCCTTTCTCCCACTATTTTCTAGCTATTATTGTTGCTATTGACAAGTCTCATGTCATTCAGCTCTAGGAGCCTTTATATGTGACCATTTTTTCCCCCCTAACTCTTGACACTTTTAGGATCTTTGCTTTATCTTTTGTATTCTGATATTTTATGATAATGTTGGTATGATATGGGTCTTTTTTCATCCACTTTGCTGGGTACTCTTATCTTTCAGGTTTTAAAAATTTTCTTGAATTATTGTTTTCGAGAAAATTTAGAAATAATAGAAAATATTTAGAAATAATAGAAAACTATTGTTTCTACAGAGCAAAATTTCTTATTTCGATTAAGTCCAATTTATCGATTTTTCCTTTTATGTATTATGCCTTTGGTATTGTATCCAAGAACTCTGCCTATCTGAAGATCACAAACATTTTTTCCTGTTTTGTTCTAAGAGTTTGAAAGAGTTCTTGTTTTACGTTTAAGTGTATTTTGAATTAATTTTATATGAGTTGTGAAGTATGGGTTAAGATTGACTTTTTTCCTGCTTACAGACGTTCAGTTGTTCGAACACTATTTGTTGATAAGTCTGTCATTTCTCTATCGGATTGCCTTTACACCTTTCTGAGTAATCAATTGACCATACTTGTGTGGGTCTATTTCTGGACCCTTTTTTTCTGTTTCATTGATATTTGAGCCTAGCCTTTCTCCATTACTGTACCATCTTGATTACCATAGCTTTATAATAAGTTCAAAAATCTCTTAAGATGAATTCTCCAGTGTTCTTGTTTTACAATTTTTTTTTGGCTATTCTAGTTTCCTTACCTTTCTCTATGACATTTAAAAGTGGCTTGTCTATTTCTATAAAAATTTCTGCTGAGATTTTGATTGAGTTTGCCTTAAAACTATAGATCAATTTGGTGATAATTGTTATCTTAACTGTACTGAATCTTCCAACCCCAACTGATACTTAAATGTTGAACCAGCCTTGCATTCCTGGGATGAATCATACTTGGTTGTGAGGTACTGTTGTTTTTATATATTGCTTGCTGGATTCAATTTGCTAATATGTTGTTGAGGATTTTTGTGTGTATGTGTGTGGTACACAGGCCTCTCACTGTTGTAGCCTCTCCTGTTGCAGAGCGCAGGCTCCGGACGCGCAGGCTCAACGGCCATGGCCTAGCTGCTCCACAGCATGTGGGATCTTCCCGGATCGGAGCAGGAACCTGTGTCCCCTGCGTCGGCAGGCGGACTCTCAACCACTGCGCCACCAGGGAAGCCCCCTGTTGAGGATTTTTGGTCTATGTTCATGAGGGATACTGATCTGTAATTTTCTTTTCTGTATTGCTCTTTTCTGGTTTTGGTATCAGGGTAATGCTGGCTCCATAAATGAATTGGGAAATGTTTCTTCTCTTTTGTTATTTGGGAGAGAAATTGTGTGGATTCAATGTTATGTCTTCCTTACATGTTGGGTAGAGTTCCCCATTGAAACTATGGCATGTGAGATCTTCCCAGACCAGGGCTCAAACCCGTGTCCCCTCCATTGGCAGGTGGATTCTTAACCACTGCGCCACCAGGAAAGCCCTAATATATGCATTTAATGCTATACATTTCCCTCTTGGTAGTGCTTTGTTGTGTCCCACAAATTTTGTTTTGTTTTATTTACATTTTCATTTAGGTAAAAGAATTTCTTAATTTCCTTAAGATATCATTTTTGACCCATGAATTGTTTAGAAGTTTGTTTCATAATATCTGATTATTTGGGAAGATTTTCCAGTTATCTTTCTTTTACTGATTTCTGATTTAATTTACTTGTGGTCAGAGAATATATGTTGTAAGATTCAATTCTTTTATATCTGTTAATATTTGTTTTATGACCTTGAATATGGTCTGTATGGGTGAGTTTCCACATGCATTTGGAAAAAAAATGTGTATTTTAGGTCATGTTGTTTGGTGGTGGTCTTCAGGTCATACATATCCTGCTAATTTTGTATCATCTTGTTTTATTGGCTACTTGAGAAGAGTGTGTTGAATTGCTCATCTGTATGAATGGATTTGTCTATTTCTCCTATGAGTTTAATCAGTATTTGCTTTATGTGTTTTAATGCTCTGTTATTAGGTGCATACATATTTAGGATTGTTCTGTCTTTATGATGAAGTACTGTTCTTATTTATTCCTTGTAATTTTTCTTGTTTTGAAGTCTATTTTGTATGATATTAATTCAGTCACTCATTTCTCTTGATTACTGTTTACATTTTAGGTCTTTTTTCATCCTTTTACTTTAACCCATCCATATCACTTTATTCAAGCTGGGTTAAGCCTTCCTTTTTTCTTTTTGATGCCTTCATCTATTTAATGGATTAGGAAGAAACTTGTCTTTTTGTACCCATAAATGAAGTAAAAGAGATGTTTGGGGATTAACAAGGAATTGAGGTTATTATGGATTTTATTTTATTTTTATTTTATTTTATTTTACAACCACTAGATATGGTTGTAATTAGATTGCACCACTGGACCACAGTCCAGTAAAGTAGTAAAAAGAATGAGAAAGTTCCTTCTAAGAGCAGTTACCAGGTTTTCTATTCTGAGGCTTGGTTGCAGGCTTTTTAGCACTCTCCATCCCTAGGATCCCTAAGCAAAGTAAGCAGTGTCAGTTCTCACTGACAATTTGAAGTGCAGGCAGAGGGCTAAGAGCATTATGAGTAATATCTAGATGTTTTGGGCATATGGTTTTGGTGTTAAGTAAAGTTTGCAGGAAATCTATAACCTTTTCTTTCTCTCCTGGTGCTCTGTAATTTCTTTTACATTAGCATTAAAATAATCACATTAGGTTCAGCTTAGAGCCTGTGTCTGCCTTTATATCTGTTCTCTTTCATCTGCACCCCCATATATTTTGTACAGCTTTTTGGAATTAATTTTTCTGGGAATATACACACAAATCACAAAAATATGTTATAATAACATATTCTTCTGTGTTTCTGGAAATGGAACTTTAGATTTTCAAATGCAAATCTCAGTGCTTATATACTAATTGTATAGGGAAATAATTTCCCTGGTCTTTACTTTGTCTAGAATCTTTATCAAGGGTATCTACAAAGTAAATTATCCATAATCTTTCTCTAGATTATCTCAACTTTTCAATTTAATTAATAACATTGATATTCTCATGACAAATTTATGTCTTTGCTCTATACTTCTTTCCTGATTTACAGGTTGTTATATCTAACTGCCTACTTGATATCTTCATTTGGATGTTTAATAGTTTAAAACAACATCCTTGATTCTTTCTACCAAACATTTTTCTTTTGTACTTTTTTCATCTCAGTTTGATGTCAAACTCCTTAGCATAATTCTTAATTGTTCTCTTTCCCTTATTCTCTAAATCTATTTAAAAACAAGTCCTCTCACCTGTATCTTCAAGATATGCTTAAATCAGACTACTATTCCCTAACTCTAGAACTTTCTACATATAAATATTTCCACTTCTTTTAAGATTCAGCAGAGGATAGTGGTTAAGATCATAGACAAGGGAGTCAGACTACGTGCAGTTACAGTTCTAGTTTTATGATATCCTAGTTGTGATCTTTGGCATGTTTTTTTAATCTGTCTGTAATCCTTAGTGCTTAGAACAGTGTTGGCACATAGTACAAGGAAATTAAATATTTTTTGAATGATTGACTGATTCAGTGAATGAAACAAAATAAAACAAATTCTGTACAGTCATTTTCTAGACAGTACAGGCTTGGAATCTGGGAAGTTTTTACTCATTGTTTCCTTAAATATATTTATAATTGGACGGGAAATGTGAGACGCTCACATTTTATTACTTTCTCTTAAAATTAAAGAGAATGAATGAAGACAGAGTTAGGAAAAGAACTCACATCTTTTGACTGTTTGTTCTTTTCACTATTACACATTTCTTTCCTGAAGTATGTGGTGATGGTGGTGGTGGAGGCTGAGATCCCAGTACAGTGTTTTGGTTTCATACAACATAATAGCATCATGTTTTTCTATTTTATTTTATTTTTGGCCACACCGCACAGCTTGTGGGAGTTTAGTTCCCCGACCAGGGATCTAACGTGGGCCCTCGGCACTGAGAGTGTGGAATCCTAACCACTGGACCGCCAGGGGATTCCCATGTGTTCCTATTTTAAATTCACATTACTTTTTATTTTTACATCCTGGTAGGAGTTAAAGTAAATATTTTTTCTTTATTCTAAAGAGTAAATGCTTTTTGTAATTTGGAGAAAATTAACCAGGGAACTGATAACTTTAACTTAGTTGCAGAGTTATACTCTTATTTTCTGTTTTGATCATATATATAAATATATATAAATAAATACATATAAATATATAAATATATATAGCACTTATTTAGATAATATTTTCATGTCAACTTAATCACTGTAAAACATTGCCCTTTCCTTCGTGATAAAATAGTTGTCTTTTTGGAAAAGATTTTTGAATTTCTCAAACAGAAAAATTTACATTTTTGCTGAATGTTATATATTGAAAATCTGTCTTACCCTATCTTAGTTGTCATACTTCATGATCAGGAGAAGTCACGATATGAGTACCATGCTTTTGGACCTCCCGTATAGGATGGTGCTTTGGAGTCATTGTACTATACAGATTGACGGTTGATGAGAAGCGTAAATTTAGATTTTGTCATGACCTGTATTCTTGCCTGATCCTTATCCTTATTGTTTTCCGAAGGGTTAATATCTCCTTTTTCTAGCCTTGGCCTCACAATGAAATACTTTATGCTATAACAAAGTCTGTTATAATGGGGTTCAGTGTAGATCACTGTATAGTTAAGGTTAATGTAAAAACTCTTCATTAGTTTGGAATTTAATGATAGTTTTCTACTTTTGAGTAGTTATATTTCAGAAGTTCACTTGTAATGATCAGGGACTTAAATGTAAGAGCTAAAACTGTTAAGACTGTTGGAAGAAAACACAGGGGAGCACCCTCATGACACTGAATTTGACAGTGATTTCTTGGATATGACACCAAAAGCAACAAAAGAAAAAATAGGCAAGGTGGACTTCATCAAAATTAAAACCTTTTGTACACCAAGGGACACTATCAAGAGAGTGAAAAGGCAACCCACAGAGTGGAAGAAAATATTTGCAAGTCATATATTTGATAAGTAAATATGCAGAATATGTCAAGAATTCCTAGAGCTCAGCAACATAGAAGCAACCCAATTAAAAAATGGGCAAAGGACTTGAATAGACATTTCTCTCAAGAAGATATACAGATTACCAACAAGAATATGAAAAAATGCTCAACATCACTAATCATCAGAGAAATGTAAATCAAAACCACAACGAGATACTACCTCACAACCATTAGGACGGCTATTAACAGCAACAACAGCAACCACAAAAAAAGAAAGAGAGAAAAGAAAAGAAGCCTTGGCAAGGCTGTGAAGCAGTTGGAATGCTTGTGCACTGCTGGTAGGAATGTAAAATGGTACAGTTGCTGTGGAAAACAGCATGATGGTTCCTCAAAAACTAAAAATAAATTACTGTTTCTAAGAAGTTACTTCTTTTCCCTAATAATATTTGGATTAGTATCTACAAACTTTTTTCTCAGAAGTGATGCTCCTTGAGCCTTGCAGGTTTCAGAAGAGTTTATTCTGGATTTTGGTAATGTTGGGTGAAAAGACATAATTGTATAGAGGATGTGAAGTAGTTTGTCCTTTACCAGTAATTTAAACTTTTCAAACATTACTACTGTTGATAAGTATTTATAAGGAGAAATTTTTAGTTTTTAGCCATTTAGTTGATCACTGTTATGTTTTTTTCCCCAGGGTCTTTCTTTCCTTTCTGTCTTTCTAATCTAATTTCTGTGTCCTTTTTTTAAATCTGAAGAAAATTCCCAAGGGAGATATTTTCCTGTTGGGGAGGTTAGGGAAGAATTTTGCAAGATGTCTGGTTTATTTGGCTGTTATATTTTATTAAGAAGACCTTTGTATTATATTGAACTGTTTTTAGGGGTTTTAAGAACATGAAACTATTCAGTTTTATACAGATTTGTTGTAACCTAGAGAAGCCTCCAATCAGCGGAGATCTCCTTGGAAAACTTATCATTTAAATGAAGAATATTATAAATTGGTTAGAAAGGTAGTAACTTGATATCTAGCTATAATTTGTTTACACTTTCAAAGTCTTTAAGTATAATAATTTTAAATTGTTATGCTGTAGAGGTAGTGATTAGCTAGGTAAACAAAGAGAACAAAATATATAGTATTTCTACCAAAGATTAAGAAAGTCCCAGTAATTGTTTAATTTGAAAATAAGTATTCAGTCCAGTAAAAAATAAGAAACTTGGGCTTCCCTGGTGGCGCAGTGGTTGAGAGTCCGCCTACCGATGCAGGGGACACGGGTTCATGTCCCGGTCCAGGAAGATCCCACATGCTGCGGAGCGGCTGGGCCCGTGAGCCATGGCTGCTGAGCCTGCGCGTCCGGGAAGAAAAAAAAAAAAGAAACTTGAAGTAATATACCTGCTTTTATTCAACAACTTTGATGTAGCTTACCAAAAGATTAAAGTATTTTAAACAGTTGAACAAAACATCACCATTTACTCAGTAATGTATTTTATGCAAGAGTTGAGTATACATAGGTAGCATTTTAAAAGAAAGTGTTTGGAGTTTTTATAGGTTCACGAAGAGAATACTTGCTATAACTTCATAGCTTTTTTAGAATTTGGTACATATGTAGAGAATATCTTTCAAGGAGTGCCCAGCCATTTTTTTAAACAATAAGAAATATTTGAGATTATGTCTTTTTTTTTTTTTAAGTGATGTCTCTGAGTCTCAGAATAAAGGGCAACTATTTTGAATGTAACTTATGGTTTCAGCCATACTGTTAGATTTACTGGAAAGTAACACATTTCTCCCTAGGGTAACTGTTGGTATAGTGTAGTGTGAAGAATGTGGGCTTAGAGTCAATCTGGAATTTGAATGAAGTTTTAGCTAGTTATTAGTTGTGTATTTTTGGAATAGTTGAGGTGTTCAGCTTCAGTTTTTTCATATTCAGAGTGTGGCTGATGATGTTATCAAGGTTGGAGGCTGTTTAGGAAGAATAAATGACATAATACGTATGAAGTATTTAGAACACCATCTATGTCTGGAACATAGTAAGTGCTCAGTACATGTCAAATATTGTTATTTTGTTGTAACCAAATACATGGCTCATATTTATATATTTCTCATTCTGTGTATTATCTGATTAGGAGGCCATCACCTCTCAGAATGAAAAATTCACCTAAGTCAGAAAACTGCTCTTTCAGTGTAAGTTGATTTATACTTCTCCTAGGAGAAATAATGATTTCTAAAGGCTTTTAGCCCCTCCTCTGATACATACAGAGTCCCAAGAAGTTCATTAAATAAGTAGTTACTTCAATGAAAATACTTATTACAATAATAATAAGTAAAAGTTAAAAAAAAATCAGTAATATTTTTTAAAACTTACTCTTTTTAAAATTCATGACTTTCATACAACAGGATGCTATAATATATATATATATATATATATATATATTTTTTTTTTTTTTTTTTTTTTGTGGTACGCGGGCCTCTCACTGCTGTGGCCTCTCCCGTTGCGGAGCACAGGCTCTGGACGCGCAGGCTCAGTGGCCATGGCTCACGGGCCCAGCCACTCCGTGGCATGTGGGATCTTCCTGGACTGGGGCACGAACCTGTGTCCCCTGCATCAGCAGGCGGACTCTCAACCACTGCGCCACCAGGGAAGCCCAGGATGCTATAATTTTGATTTTACATATTTTTTTAAATGTGAGTATTCATCCTAATACATTTTAGAGTGTTTGTTAATTCACTGATTCAAATAAAATACTTTTGTGCAGGATTATTTCTTTTCAGTGTCATAAGCTTCAATAATCCTGTTGATAAATTGATTGTAAAGAATTTATTTTTGCAAGATGTATTAGTCAGGGTTCTCTAGAGAAATGGAACCAATAGGGGTGTGTGTGTGTGTGTGTGCGTGTGTGTGTGTGTGTGTGTGTGTGTGTGTGGTGTGTGGTGTGTGTGTGTGTGTGTGTGTGTGTGTGTGTGTGTAGAGATTCATTGTAAGGAATTGGCTTATGCAATGGAGGCTGACAAGTAAGGCTGGAAGCTTCCGGACAACTAGGAACAGCTGATGTTTCAGTTTGAAGGCTGTCTGGCAGGAAGAGCCTCTGTCCCAGTCAAAGGCCATCAGGTGGGAGAATTTTTTGTTATTTGTAGGAGGGTCAGCCATTTGTTCTGTTGAGACCTTCGCCTGATTGCATGAAACCCACCCGCATTATGGAGGACGTTCTGCTTTTTACAGTCTACCGATTTATATGTTAATCTCATCACAGTACCCTCATAGAAACACCCAGAATAATGTTTAATTAAATATCTGGGCACCCCCGGCACATTCAAATTGACACATAAAATTAACCATCATAGAAGATAAGCAGAAAATAATAAAAGCAAACTCCATTGACTTGACTTACTGATTTTACTTGAGGAACAGCTGGAAGGTGATTTATTTGTAGAGGTCACTCCTTCATATGTGCTTTTGCCATGGCGTTGCTCTTACTGTGTGTTTTCAAATTGTCAGAGGCTTAATATGTACTTTGAGTGTAGATACTTTGTTTTGCTGTAGCTTTTCTTCCCCATCCACCTTATTTTGATTAAAAAAATAGAAAAGATTTTTTACTTCTTGGAATATATTCTTTACGCCCACCAAGTCTCCACCATCCTATCTGAAAACATTAGCCATTCTAAAGTGCTCTGTAATGTCTGTGTGTTTTTAAAAAATTTGTCCGGGCAGACAAAATGGTAAATTAAGGAATAGTTACTGTTAAGTTACTTGGTGACTTACCCAGTACCTGTATCTTTGTCTTTCTTTTATTTCTTACCTTTGTCTCTCACTGTTCGTAGCATAAATCTACCAGGTGGCTCTTGGTATCTTATCTCTCTAGAAAACCAGTTGTGATCTGGGAATGCAACAGGTGTCTGGTCCATCTTTCCATTACCTAATTTTATATATAAGTTTCAAATCTGAAAGACAAAATGGAAACTGAAAGCAAAATATAAATATTCTTTTTCTTGGAATCAGTCTAAAACTAACAGAAAAACCTAGTGATTGAAATTCCATAAATTTTATTTTTTTAATGAGTAGTATCTTGTTTTCTGGTAATCATTTGTGTATTTTAAAGGCTGAGATCTAGAGCTGAGTTAAATAACTTAAGCATAGTTCTGAAGGGATAAGCACATGAACTTCATAGGGTTAAGGAATTCATCAAATTAACATCTTACAAATACTGACTTTCTGAGAGGAAAGAGAATTTTTTCCCTAGGATATCTAATACAAGTAATTTTTTGTAACTATTTTCTAGAAATTCTTCTGCCATGAAGACATCATTGTAGTCTCCTTCAATCACTGAATTGCCTTTTAAATGTGACTAGAATATGAACCTATTTTTATGATGTAAGAATTTTGGCTTCTTGGAATAATTGTATGGATATAGAATGTGGAACTGTCCTTGGATTGCTTTACTTTGAATGGATATTTTCTTTCACTATTCCCTTTTCAGTTAATTAAATAGGCTTTATGATAGTGTAAGTGGAGAGTATTTTCAGTATTCTTTAATTTCATAGACTACAAATCATTGAAGAGATCAAAAATTTGAAAATGTATTAAGCCTCTTTTACCAGCACATTGAATCATTATGCACACTTTGTTCTTTTTTCCTGTATATGAGTAAACAAAGTTTTATATATATATAAACTCATATATACATATATATATATATATATATGAGTCATAGTGTATCCTTGATGGTAGAAAACTAAAACAATTTAGCTGCCTTAAAACAGGAACATTTTCTGCAACAGAATTTACAGTTTTAATACATTCAACTCAAAGATGTTATTATTTCCTGGATTTGATATATCTGTTGTGAAATTGTAGCAGTAGTATGTAGGACTATTGAGAGGATAAGGTTAGTTAATACATGTAAAAGGCATGGTTCTTGGTAGTTTTAAGTGCTCAGTAAATCTAGTACTTACTGTCACATATCTGAAGAGTACTTTGATATATTGAAGTCTTATGAGGATGATAGTATTTAGGTTAGTTTTCTTTCCTGTAATGGATTTATGCTCCCTCTCCAATTGTGCTAAACAGTTTGCTTCACGCTAGTCATCTATTATGTAAAATAGGGAGTTTTTTAGTTGTGTATTTTAGTTTCACTAATAAACCACTATAGCCATGTGGAAAGGGGGAGGGAAAGCTGTATGTCTGTGTGTCTTTTGGGAATGTGTCTGATATGTGGGTATAGTAAGGTTTTCATACATATTTAAAAGTATGATGAGGATCAAATATATTAAAATTTTTGCAGTTTCTGTGAAAAAATGGAGTTGTAGTATGCATTCTTAATGAATGACCTGAGATAAACTTTCAAGATATCATCAGGGTTGGAAAAAAGTATACTAGCTAAGCACTTATTTAGTGATGAGGAAGAGGGTGGTAGGGGAAAAAAGATAGTGGTAAATTCCAACCAGCTAATCTCTCTTCATATTTGAAATGGATACAAACATTTTTACGTTTTAATTTTAATAAATGGTAAAACACTTAGTGACTGCAGCTGGGGTTGGTATTGACAGTATGATTGAATAGGTCTTAGTGTGCTTTGATGTTGAACCTCAGCCTTGAAAATTAAGGCATATAAGAAATTCCATAATATGTAGACTAAATCAGGTAGCTATTTTTGCCTAAATGTCCTTTTGGCTTTGTAGTAAAGAACATAAAAATCCCTTTTCAGTTGATTATTAAAAAGTGTTTAAAAATAAACTAAACAGTTGGGAAGTTGTATATGTTCAAAAAGATACATAATTATGAATAACTTTTTGTTCTTTCCTCATTCAAAATTTACTGTAATGTTAATGATAGACATTATAATAAGTAAATTTTGTTGCCTGTATTAATACTCTGTAAAATTTGGTATACTTTTAATTGTTATATCCCTATTTGTCCTTTTGTGAAATGATGATAACATATAGAGATTTAATTTATTTGAGATTAATTGGTGCCAAGATGCTATATAGTGTGAAGTGTCAGTACTTTTTTCGTTTTTTGATAGTAAACTCTGTATGTGGGTGGTGGCAGAACCACACAGGGAGAAACATTTTTTTCACTGTGTCATAGTTGGTTCTGCTCAAACCATGAGATACTGTAGATCCTTTAATAATCCCATTGAGAGAATTTCATGCTGTTTAGGGGGAGTACTTACATATGGGTAATGACAACATTTTAAATTAGGCTATACAATGGGAACGGGAAAGCTTCAGAAATAGTGGATGGTAAGAATGATGTTGATTAATTTTAAGAGGACATATTTACATTTTATATGACTACATATTATGTTTGATTTTGAATCCTATAATGAATTTTAACTGAAAAGATACTACCTTTGATTCTTTGTGGAATTTGGTTCAAGAAATGTGTTTTTGGTGGATTATCAGTTATGTGTCCTAAACTTAGTATATACATATTATATATTTTTCAACTCAAATATTTAGGCATATTTTATTATGATTTTTTCATGTAATTTAATCTTGATAAGTATATCATATTTATAAGATCGTAACTTGTAATTTAACATCATTAAATTAAAGTTATGGGGACTTCCCTGGCAGTCCAGTGGTTAAGACTCTGTGCTTCCAATGCAGGGGGCACGGGTTCCATCCCTGGTCAGGGAACTAAGATCCGACAAGCTGCGCAGTGCAGCCAAAAGACTAAAAAAAAAAAAAATATATGTGTGTGTGTGTGTGTGTGTGTATAAATTAAAGTTACAGTAATGTTTTTGATTAAGAAATTTAAAATAAACTTGGAATTTTGAGCTTCACAGTAAGTTCTTAAATAGAATTCTGAATTTGATTTTATTAATATGTTTGTGCAGTAAGTATAGTAAATACATTCTTAAAGTTAAAATATTTGCTACTTTGAGACTTCATTGATTCAGAATTTCCTGGAATTTGATATAGCATACAGCTTAGCTTTAGTTTATTTGTTATATAACAAGGTTCTTTTTCTTTCATTTGTTTTTTAAATTATCTTTTAACTTTGAGATGTTTGTAGATTCAAATTTAGTTGTAAAAAATAGTGCAGAGAGATGCTGTTTATATTTTACCCAGTTTCCCTCAGTAGCTACATCTTGCAAAAGTGTAGTACACTGTCACAATCAGAATATTGACATTGATAAAATCCACTTATCTTATTCAGATTTCTGCAGTTTTACTTGTACTCATTTGTGTGTGTGTGTATTTTTATTGCATATAGTTCACTTGTGTGTACATTTCATTACGCATAGTTCCGTATATCTAATACTACAGTCAAGATACAGAACAGTTCCATTACCACATGATTCCTTTTATTACCTTTCTATAGCTGCTTCCCATGTCTGCCATCCCCATCCTTATCTCCTGGCAACTACGAATCTGTTCTTTATTTCTTTAATTTTACCATTTAAAGAAAGTTAAGTGGATTTCTACAGTATGTTATCTTTGGTATCAGGTTTTTCATGCAGCATAATTCCACGGACATTCATTCAAGTTGTCGCATGTATCAATAATTCATAGCTCTTTATTGCTGAGTAGTATTCCATGGTATGGCTGTACCACAGTTTGTTTAATATTCACCCATTGAAGGATATCTGGGTTTTTGGTTTGTTTGGGGTTTTTTTTTTTTTTTTTTTTGCAGTTTTTGGCTATTACAAATAAAGCTTCTATGAACATTTTTTTATAGGATTTTGTGTGAAAATTAGTTTTAAATTTCTCTGGAATAAATACCCAAAAGCATGATTGCTAGATCATATGGTAACTGCATATTTAGCTTTTTAAGAAACTGCTAAGCTATTTTCCAGAGTATCTGTACTATTTTACATTACCATCAACAATGTGTGAGTGACCTGTTTTCTCTGTATCCTTGCCAGCCTTTGGTATTGCTGCTGTTTTTTATTTTAGTGATTCTGATAGGCACTTAGTGATAATTTTGGGGTTTTCATTTGTGTTTTCCTAATGGTTAATGTGTTGGACATCTTTTCGTGTGCTGATTTGCCATCTGTATATCGTCTTCTGTGAAGTGTTACCTTTTGCTGTTTTCTAATTGGATTATTTGTGGTTTTACTGTTGAGCTTTGAGAGTTCCTTTTAGATGTACGTACTAGTCCTTTGTCAGATATGTGGTTCACAAATATTTTCCTCCCATTTTTTTTCTTGTTGTTGCTTGTCTTTTCATCCTGTTAACAGGGTCTTTTATAGAGCAAAAGATCTAATTTTTATGAAGTCCAATTTATAATGTTTCCTTTTGTGGATCATACTTTGGGTATCAAGTCTAGCCTTTACATCCCAAAGATTTTCTCCTGTTTTTTTTTCTCCTAAAATTCTGATATTCTCCATTTAGTACTGTGATCCATTTTGAGTTAATTTTTGTATAAGGCATGAAGTTTAGGTTGAGATATATTTCTTTGCCTATTGTGTGCAAATGCTCCCTCACCATTTGTTGAAATGGCTATAATTTCTCCATTGTACTGATTTGTATTTGTGAATCAGTAGACTATATTTGTGTCTATATCTGTGTTCTCTGTTTCATTCCATTCCACTGTTCTGTGTCTCTATCCATGCAGCAGTATCACAGTGTCTTGATTACTGTACCTAAATATAGTCCTTGATATCATGTAGAGTGAGTCTTCCTACAATTTGTTTCTTCCTTTTTTTAAAATTTATTTATTTATGGCTGTGTTGGGTCTTCGTTGCTGTACGCAGGCTTTCCCTAGTTGCGGCGAGCGGGGGTTACTCTTCGTTGCGGTGCACGGGCTTCTCACTGTGGTGGCTCCTCTTGTTGCAGAGCACGGGCTCTAGGCGTGTGGGCTTCCGTAGTTATGGCACGTGGGCTCAGTAGTTTTGGCTCGCGGGCTCTAGGGCACAGGCTCAATAGTTGTGGCACACAGGCTTAGTTGCTCCGCGGCATATGGGATCTTCCTGGACCAGGGCATGAACCTGTGTCCCCTGCATTGGCAGGCGGATTCCCAACCACTGCGCCACCAGAGAAGTCCTGTTTCTTCTTTTTAAAGATCATTTTATCTATTCTAGTGCTACAGTGTGGAATAAGATTCCTCATGTCTACAAACAACCTTGCTTTGATTTCAATAGGTATTGCATTAAACCTGAAATTTTGGGATAACTGGCATTTTTTATTATGTTTATTATCTTTCAGTCCATGAAAACAGTGTCTCTCCATTTATCTGGGTCTTCCTTGGTTTCATTCATCAACATTTTATACTTTTCAGTATATAGCTCCTGTTCATATTTTATTAAACTTATATCTAAGTATTTCATTTTCTTTGGAATTATTATAATTTGGCGTATTTAAAATTATTTTCACATGTTCATTTTTAGTGGTTAGAAAAACTTGATATTTGTGTGTTGATCTTGTAGTCTGTAACCTTAGTGAACTCATTTATTAGTTCTAGGAGGTTTCTTGGTAGACTCTGTGGAATTTTCTTTGTAGAAAATAGTATTTTCTAAAAACAGTTACATTTCTTCCTTTTCAATCTATATGCCGCTTGTTTCTTTTGCTTGCCTCATTGAAATATCTAGAAGTTCTAGTAGTATGTTGAGTAAGAGTGATGAAATGGACATGTATGCCTTGTTCCCAGTCTTTGGGAGAAAGAATTTAGTCTTTTACCATTAGGTCCAACGTTAGCTCTAAGTTTTGTGCAGATACTCTCTATCATGTTGAGGAAGCTTCCCTGTATTCCTAACTTGCTGAGAGTTTTTAATCACAAAATGATGATGGATTTTGTCAAATGTCTTTTTCTGCCTCAATTGATAGGATCATATTATTTTTCTTTGTTAGCCTGTTAGTATGATGGATTACATTAGTTTCTTAAACTGATGAACCATCCTTGCATACCTGGAATAAATCTCACTTGACCATGACGTATATGTAGTTAGGTTTGATTTACTAATATATTTTTTTTTTTAACATCTACATTCATGAGAGAAAATGAACTGTGGTTATCTTTTTCTGTTAATATTTTGTCTGGTTTTAGTATCAGGATAATATTAGTCTTATAAAATGAGAATCAGTTTCTCTATTCTTTTTCTTGAACAGATTGTGAAAATTGATGTTATTTCTTTTCCACGTTTGCTTGAATTCTCTACTGAAAACATTTCGGCCTGGTGATTTTGGAGGTAGCTTTTAAATTATGAGTTAAATTTTTTTAGTTATTATAGGACAATTCATATTATCTATTTCATCTTGGTTATGTTTTGGTAGTGTTTGATTTTTAAGGAATTAGTCTCTTTCTAAATTGTCAAATTTATAGCATGAAGTTGTTTGTAGTATTCCCTTATTATCCTTTTAATGGCTGCATTGTCTGTAGTGATGTCCTCCTTTTCATTCCAGATGTTTGTGATTTGTCTTTTATCTATTTTGTCAGTCTTCCTAGAAGTTTATCAATTTCATGCATTTTTTTCCCCTAAGAACCAGCTTTTATTGATTTTCTCTATTTTCTTACTTTCAATTTTTTTGTCTTTATATTTTCCTTTCTTTTGCCTGCTTTGGGTTTATTTCCTCTTCTTTTTTCTAGCTTTTTGAGATAAGAACTTAGATCATTCACTTTATACCATACTTTTTTCTGATGCTATTAGCATGTAATGCGCTCAGATTCTTTCTCTACACTGCTTTTGTCACATCGAACAAAAATAGATGTGTTCTGTTTTTATGTTGTTTCAGTTTTATGTATTTTAAATTTTTTGTTGTGACTTTCTCTTTGACCCATGGATTATTTGGAAGTGTACTATTTAATTTCTATGTGTTTAGAGATTTTTTTTCATTATCTTTCTGTTATTGAATGCCAGTTTGATTCCATTATGTTTGGATGACATGATCTGTATGACCTTTAAATATATTGAGATTTACTTTATAGCCTAGGGTATAGTCTGTTTTGGTGGATGTTCCACAGGCACCATTGTTGGGTGGAGTATTGTATATGTTTCAGTTTGATCCTGTTGGTTGTGCTGTTCAGATTTTCTATATCCTTTATAATTTTCTGATGAATACTTCTGTCATTTGCTGAGAAGGGGTTGTTGAGCCCCCAGTCATAATTGTGAATTTGTCTCTTTTTGCAGCTCTATTTTTCCCTTACGTATTTGGAGACTCTTGTTTATTGTTGTGTGAACTTTTGTAGGATTGTTATGTCTTCCTTGCGGATTGATCCTTTCATCATTATGTAGTATCTTCCTTTGCCTCTTGCAATTTTCTTTGTTCTGGAATCTAGTTTATCTGATATTAATATAGTCACTCCTGCTTTTTATTAACTAATGTCTACTTGGTATGTCTTTCTTCAAGCTTTTGCTTTCAAAGAATTATTTTCATGTGTTTTTAACCACTCTGCCAAACTGTGCTATTTTAATTGGTGAATTGTTACCATTTCCGTTTAAGTTACTTATTAATATGTGATGGCTTATCTTTCACTTTATTTTTTGTTGTTATTTTCCTTCTTCTCATTTCTCTGTTTCTCTTTTCTGGCTTTCCTATGTGTACTTGAACATTTTTTGGGATTAAATCTTGGTATTTTTATAGTATTTTTGAGTGTATTTTCTATAATTCTGTATAATTTTCATAGTGGTTGGTTGCTTTGAGTATTAAAATATACATATATGAGCTATCTTAATTTACTGGTATCAACTATTTTTTCTTCAAGTGACATGTAGAAGCCTTATTTCTGTTTAGGTCCCTTTACCTTCCTCCCTTTTACATATCATGTTTAGTATCAGATGGTGTTATAGATTTTGTTCTAATCATCAAATACGATTTATAAAACTTGGGGAAGTGATAGTCTACTGTACATACCCATAGTTCTGCTTTTTCCTTGCTTGCACTCTGAGGTTCCTTGTTTTTCATTTGTTTTTTATTTTATTTTATTGTATTATTATTTTTTTTTGCGGTACGTGGGCCTCTCACTGCTGTGGCCTCTACCGTTGCGGAGCACAGGCTCCGGACGCACAGGCTCAGTGGCCATGGCTCACGGGCCCAGCCGCTCCGCGGCATGTGGGATCTTCCCAGACTGGGGCATGAACTCGTGTCCCCTGCATCGGCAGGCGGACTCTCAACCACTGCACCACCAGGGAAGCCCATTTCTTTTATTTTTGACAGACTTTTTTTAGCCAGTTATCAAGGACAAACTCCTTCATTTTGTTTTTAAATACAAGATTATGTTTTCAAAGTAAATGTAAATGTACTATATACTAAAGACATTGTATGTTTTAGTGGTATGAGGAACATTAAAACATTTTCTTATACAAATGAGATATTTTGTACTTGGTGAGAATGAATAAAAATATTTTTGGACTGTAAGAAAGTGCTGTAAGAACATGTCTGATTACACTGTCCTAGCTTTGAAATAATGATGATAAGAATGAGTAAGAGCTATTTTCCATACTTTTTGTTATTAACATTAAGCGAAGATCAAAGTGTTGTAATTAGGCTGCTGATTAGTATGTTCATCTGTGCTGATTTCTACTGTACTAATAGTGTCTTATTAATAATACACACAGTTTGTACTTAATCTGTAATGTTCCCCACCAATTCATATTATAAGTGAAAGAGAGTAAGATTTTCACATTGAGATGTCAAAAAATAGTGTGATTTTTAAAGGTCTTTCTTGTTTTGGGGTTTCTTAAATTAACTGGAGCTCTGTTTCTTTGACAGTATATCTATATAAGGTGATGGCTGTTAACTTTGTAAATAGTTACATGTGAATTTTGGTACCTTGTAGTAAGTTATGATTATAAAAATTGTTGATACTTATGTTTTATGTGAAAGCGTTTGACTTCTGTTCAGTTATATAAACAGATGCTATTGACTGTCCTTAATGTTGTCACAAATGTGTTTTTTCTGAATTTTCACAAATGTCTGGAATGGGATAACATTTTTTCTCTATTTCAAAACAGTCTATACGTTATGATCAAAATTTATGTATTTTTAGTGTAAAATTCATCTCTAGACAAAATTTTCTGTATTTCTTTCAGATATTGTCAGTTTTTTGATTGCTGTCCATCAAATCACTCTCGCATTTGGCATAATTTATACTTTTCTTCATTTTTATATCATTTTTCCTGTTATTTTTTTCCTGTTATTTTCGCTCCTCTGTAACTACATGGATTGGGAATGTGTGTGGTCAGATATTTAAATTTTTTTCATAACGTGTTGTGGAAAACCCATTTCTTTCTTCTGAGCTGTTATGTACTTGGGTGGTCACTGAATCGTTTGATACCATAGCTGTGAGCTATGTTTGCTCATTTATACATTGCTTTATTGTTTAAAATCTCTTCCTGGAGTTAATTGCTTTCAGTCTATTGACTTTTTTTTTTTTTTTTTTAAGTTTCCCAGTCTCAAAAGTCTTTTGAACGCTGTTGTGTTGGCATAGTTGTTCACATTATTGATGTGGATTTTTATCTTTGAGTGGTAAATTTTGTAAATTTACACAAATTTTAGAAACTTCGAAATAAATCCTAGTACCAACTTTCAAGTTGGTACTAACTTTTAACAGTACCAACTTTCAAGATTCTCCATAGTATAGTAATTCCTATATGAGAATTTAAGAGATCTTTAGGTTAAAATGATAGTGATTTTGTACTGAAGACTATTATCTTAATTCTCAATTTGGAGTAATTTTTTATGACTTAGACTAAAAATCTTCCTAGTGACCCAAGAAGATTATTTGCTAAACAAATTCAGGATGATTTTTCTTCTTTTGATCTTTTCTGTATTACACACATATTCAAAATTATCTTTATAATCAGAAAGATGAATAAAACTTTTAATTTTGGAAACAAAGACATAAAACCTTTTTAAACCTTGTGATAGGTTGTGGACATCTTTCCTTGTCATTACTTACAAGTCTCCTTTGTTATTTTTATATCTGCATAGTTATCTATTCTTGGCAGTCTCTATTGGACATTTGGATTGTTTCCAGCTTTTAAATATTTCAGCCAACACTTAATGGACTTCTTTGTTCCTGATAATTTGTTCAATTTATTATTACAGGATATATACCTGGAAGTGAAACCACTGTTTCGACAAGGTTGGTCATTTAAAGTTGTGATGAGTTTTACCAAATTGCTTTATGAATGTATTGATTTATACTCTTATTGAAACAGTGGCTATGAAAACTTGTTTCTCCAACAGCTTTACCAACACTAGTGTTTATCTGTTTTATTATTACCAATATAGAATTATAGTGTATTTAATTTACAATTTTTTTTTAGTAAACATAAACGTTTTTTCAAAGGTTTGGGCTATTTATAGTTGCTCTTCTGTGAGTTACAAACAGTTCATTCTTCTTTTGAGGCATTGATCTTTCTCATATTAAATTTAAATGGCTTTTTATGTGTTATAGTAGGTGTTGTAGATAGTAATCCACTTTGTAATATGCATTTGTCGTATTCTTCATCCAGCAGTTTGCTTTAGATTCAGTTGAACACCAGAATGCTTGTGTTGAGGGGTCTTGTTGTTTCAAAATCATACTCAGTCTCTCTAGACACATTGTGTGGTGACGTGCTCAAGCTAAATGAGTCTGAACATACACTGAATCTGAACGTACACTGACAGGGCATATACATAGTTGAGTTGTGTGGCAAACAGAATTGTTTTCTTTTTCTGACTCTTGTTTTACAGCATTGAGGAGAATGGCACTTGTATGGCTAAACTGGTGTGTGTGTGTGTGTATTTTTTGAAAAATTTTTCTCCAATTTTTTTATTGTGACAAAATACGCATAGCGTAAAATTTCATCATAATCATCTTTAAGTGTACAGTTCAGTGTTATTAAATACATTCATAATGTTTCTCAAGTATTGCTACCATCTATCTTCCTAACTCTGTCTTGTAAAACTGAAACTCGAGAGCCATTAAACAATAATTCCCAATCCCCTCCCTCCTTCAGCACGTGGCAGCCACTGTTCTATTTTCTGTCTCTATGATTTTGACTTCTTTAAGTACTTTATATAAGTGAAGTCATACAGCATTTGTCTTTTTGTGACTGAATTATTTAACTTAGCATAATGGACTCCAAGTTCACCTCTGTTGTAGCATGTGTCAAAATTTCTTTCCTTTTTAAGTTTGAATGATATTCCATTGTTATATTCCACACTTTGCTTATCCATTTATCCTTAGATGGATACTTGGGTTGCTTCCATGATTTACCTATTATGAACAACGCAGCTATGAACGTGGGTGTTCAGATGTCTCTTTGAGACTCTGCTTTCAGTCATTTTGCCTATATACCCAGAAGTGAAATCCTGGGTCGTATGATAATTCTATTTTAAATTTTTAGGAACTGCCATACTGTTTTCCACAGCACTGTACCACAGGAACCTTTAGAATCTGTAAAAGGCACCTCAAGCCTCTGGAAGGAATGCAAGCCTATTGACAACTTTGTTTTTCGCCCATTGAAACCCATTTCCAACTTCTGATCTCTAGAGCTATAAGATAGTACATTTGTGTTGTTTTAAGCCTCCTAGTTTGTGTCATCAGCAGTAGGAAAATAATGTAGCCATTAAGCCAATATCAGCAATCACTTACCTCTGGGCTTCTCGTTATAGGAAAGCAAACCAACCAAAACCCTTATGTGTTTAGGTCTTCCTTATAAACAGCCATGAACAATTCTAGCAGAGAGGAGAAATTTCCCCATTTAATGCCTCTTTAGAACCATTGATATCAGGTTAAGATTATGTGTTTGCAGACGGTTTTATTTAACTCAGCTATGAAACTGTCTAGGCCTGTTGTGTGTGTGTCTGTATGTTTGTGTGTTTGTAGAGGGGTAAGGGTTTGGTTTGCTTTTTTACCTGCAGATTGAGTTTCTTTAACAGCCATGGGTCTATTTAGGTTTACTGTTTCTTTTTTATTCATTTTATTAAATCACAATTTTCTAGGAAACTGTCCAGTTCATCTTGTTTTCAGATATATTTTACTAAAGGTATATATAGTATTTTCTCTGTGTATGGCAGTGTTGTCCTTTTCATTCCTAATACGGTGTCTTCCTTTTGCTTGCTCAATCTTGTGTAAGCTATTTTCAGGGAAGTAACTTTTAGTTTTGATGATACTAATTTTTTTCATGGTTTTCTATTTCATTGTTTTTGCCCTCATAGCTGTTTCTTTTCTTTGCCTTTCTTCGGACTCACTCCCTACCTCTGCAGCATCTTGAGTTAGAACACAGATCACTTCGATATTTCATCTTCTAAAGTATGCTTTTTTGCCTTTTTTCTATAGTTTTAGTTGTATCCCACATTTTGGTATGATTCTGACATCAATTCCAATGTGTGTGTTTTTTTTCCACACCACCAAGCCATATCCCACAGGTTAATGGCTCAGTCCTTCAAGACTCCCCACTCCCTCCACTTCACATGTCAGTCGCAAGTCCAGGTTGTTACCAGTGCTTCTGACTGACCAGCCACACATCGTGCCATTAGTCCCCTCTCGTGAGTTCAATTAATTTGCTTGAGCGGCTCACAGAACTGAGAGAAACATTTTACTTACTAGGTCACCAGTTTATTATAAAAGGATATAACTCAGGAACAGCCAGATGCATAGGGCCTGGCATGTGGGAAGGGGCACAGGAACTCCATGTTCTCTGAGTGCACCACTCACCTGGACTCTCCATGTGTTCAGAGCCCTGAAGCTCTCTGAATCTAGTCCTCTTGGGTTTTTATGGAGGCATCAATACATAGGTATGATTGATTAAATCATTAGCCATTGGTGATAGCACTCAATTTCCAGGCCTCTCCCCTCCCCAGTGGAGGTAGAGAGAGAGGAGTGCTGGACTGAAAGTTCTGACCTTGGCAACCAGCCTCATCTTTAGGTTACCTAGGGGCTTTCCAAGTCACCTCTTTAACACAAAAAAAGAAACCTTTGTTACTCTAAACACTTAGGATGTCACAGAGTTTTAGGAGGTCTGCCAGGAACTGGGGTGAAGATCAAATACATATTTTTTATTATAAATCACAGTATCACATTTGGTACATGAGTTTCATTGTCAGCCAATTCTAAATATTTTCTAATACCTGTTATAATTTCTTTTTTGAGACATTTATTTGACATTGTATTTTTAAATTTCTCAACATTTGAGAGTTTGGGTTACATTTTTATTTGTTTCAAATTTAATTGCATTTTAATGGGAAAATGAGATCATTATGTTATCCTCTTACATCTGTGACCTTATCAAATTACCTAACTTCCCTGAACTTTACCTTCTCTACTCATAAGATAATAATTTTTCCCTTTTGGGTTTTAAAGTCTTGTGAGGTTAAAATCTCTGTAGAGTTGATTAATATGTAAATGGATATGTGTAGTAATGGATACTTTCTGGATCCAAACATCTTGTCTTTCACCTTACTTTAGTTACTAATTTCCCTGGTCCCATTTTTAATCTTGTTATTATCAATATTGGCAACGATTTTATAAATTCAGTTTCAAGACTTCTCCTCTTTGATCACTTCTGTTTCTCTTTATAGCATACCTCTTTAGTATTCCAATTTAACAAACCCATTGATTTGGCCACTTCTTTATTCTCTTGTCCTTGAATTCTTACCTTCCTCCTTTACCTATCTATAGACTATACTTTGTCATTATAATCATCACAATGCAGATGCTCTCAACTCTTCAGTCTCTTTTGCTCTTTCTCCTTCCTCCCTCCTCAGTTCTTTTGCTCCTCTCTCCCTCCTTCCTTGGATTAAATTCACCTTTCTGCCTTCTCTGTGCTTACATAGGCACAAGTCAATGTGTCTGAAGAAAACACACAATACTGATGTTCTGATTTAAATCATGACCACTAATCTCAACTTGTACTTCTTTGCAAACTCTCATTCTCCTAGTCCATTCCCTATTCCATTTTTTAAAATAACCATTTCATACATTCTCCTTTCTTCGTAAACCTTCAACACCTCTTCCCTTATCCTTACTCTCAGTTGCTAACTTTGCTATTTCATTGAGAAGATGAAACTGTTTACTAGAAAATTTAAGTAAGTTCCCAGCACCAAATATACATACCCATTTGTATCTGTCTATGCCCACTTCCTAGCTCTTACTGTGGATGAACTATCTGTACTCCTATCTAAGGCCAACCCCTGCACATGCATTCAATTCTATTTTCTCTCACCTCCTCAAAGACATTACACTAGCATTTCTTTTTGTTTCTTATTTTACTGATCAACAGCATACGAAGTTGCATAAGTTTCCTCTTAAACAGTAAACAGCAGCAACAACCACAGCATACTGATCGTACATCACTCTCACCATCCCCAATACTCTGCTCCCTTTTTAACAGAACTCTTCAAAAGAGTTGTCTGTTCTCACATCTCCAGTTACCTTCCCTTTCCCTTGAATTCACTTCATTCAGATTTTTGCTGCCATCACTCCACCAAAAGTGCACTGCTCAGGGTCACCAGTGACCTCTGTATTGCTAAATCTAGTGGGCATTTTTCAGTGCTTACCTTCCTTGACCTATTAATAGCATTTGACACAGTTGATCACCTTTCTTGTTGAAAGACATTATTCATTTGCATTTGAGAATCTCACTCTTCTATTTACCTATTTAGTCACTTCTACTCATCTCTTGGATGTTGGTTGCTTCTCATCTCCTGGTCCCCTGAACACTGTAAATATTTAACTTATTCATTCATTCATTCTTTCATATTTTATCACTTTCCCCTACTAAAGTGTTTTTTTCATGAAGGTGGATATTTTAGTTTTGTTCCCTGCTCTATCCCTGGTGCTCAGTAAATATTTGTTAAGTGAATGTTACCATTCTGCACAGGTAGGAAGGCAAATAGCTAAAAATTACTGTAACCAGGTTTTTTTTTTCCAGTAAGCTTTATGACCTATATTCAAACTCCTGCAGTCTGAGTGTAGAGCCCTGTCATAAGCCCTTGTACACTGTAAGGTCTCCTCTGAAGATAGTTGGAATAGAGCTGGACTAGAAGGAAAAGGCGTGTGCTGAGCTGCTAGTGGTCTAGTTCCTGGCCTACCACTAACTTTGATGTGTGACCTTGAACAAGTTGCTTACTTTTTTGAGTTTCATTTCCTCATCTGTAAAATGCAGCTTGTAGGGTATATGTTATCTAATGTCTTTCATAACCTCAGTAATTTTATGTTGTGTAATTGTGAGATTTTATGCCAAGATTTAATGTACCTAAGAAGTACAGAGAATGCGTCAGATATAAAGATGGCTCCTGTAGTTTACACTTGTCAAACTAAGAACACGAAGTTCTACTCTACTGTGTCTGATGTGCCTCGGGAACTTAGGCCATGCAGCTTTGGACCTCTGGTTTAGATAGGCAGAGAGGAGAGGTTTAGAGCATCCTGCTTGAATGATGATGTACTTTTGAGAAAACTGATCAAAGAAGAAGGAAGTCTACTAGGTTGAATAGGTGTTTGGGGCAGGCTGTAGAAGGAGGTTTTTAAAAACCAGGGAGGGGAATTTGGTTTTGTTATGATATTAAACTGGAATCCATCAAAAATTTCTGTTACGGATACAACAAAAGTACTACGTGAAAGAGAGTTCAATGTGGGTGTTTTTAAGGGAGGGGAGATTGGAGTTAAGTAAGCTGCATAGGATTAATTACAGTAGTAGTAGTAATTACTACAGTAGCTGCTGTAGTAATTCCAGGAACAAAAAGGATCTAGATCTGTTTTAGCCTGGCAGCAGTGGAAATGGGGATAAGGGAGGGAGGAATACCAGGATCTGGTGACTGATTAGATGTGGAGGAAAAAAGGAAGCAGAGAATTAAGATGATTTGAGGTTTTAGCCAGGGTTACCAGGGTGGTTTCTATTAGTATGTTAGGATGTTAGAAGTGATGGCTGGAGGAAGGGATCCAATATGAATGGATGGCCTACAGGTCAGAATTTGGAAATTATTTAGCACAGAGGTTTTCAGGGTTTTTTTTTCCCAAATGAAATGTTGTGTGAAGACACAACATGTAAAAATGCATAAAAGTGAAGCTGATTTGGTTGGATCCAGGGCAGAAGTTTGTGGTAAATGGGACCGACATCTTGCTGGCTGGCCCTCCTCCTGTCCTTTGAGGCACCTTGTTGAATCTGAGGGCTCTGATGAGTATAGTCAGAAACTACTGAAGTAAATCATCTGTAAATGCTCCTCTAGATTGAATGTTTGGTGACCTGAGAGTCTGTTACATCCTCTGAGTTTTCTGGGCGACAACATCTTCTTGTGTCTCCTTGCCTTAGCATTTAGCAAATATTTATTATTTCAGACGCTTGTCTAGGCCCTGGGGAATGGTAGAATACAAAAAAGATATAGTCCCTCCCCAATAGAACTTACAGTTTATTATTATAGAAAGCCACCACTTAAAAGATAATAAAAGGCCATCAAATAACTATAATCCGTAAAATGCTGTGACAGTGAAGTAGTAGTTGATCTGAGCTTTTAAGAGCACCTTGTTTAGGGCTTCCCTGGTGGCGCAGTGGTTGAGAGTCCGCCTGCCCATGCAGGGGACACGGGTTCGTGCCCCGATCCGGGAAGATCCCACATGCCGCGGAGCGGCTGGGCCCGTGAGCCATGGCCGCTGAGCCTGCGCGTCCGGAGCCTGTGCTCTGCCACAGCAGTGAGAGGCCCACGTACCACAAGAACACCTTGCTTAGTCTGAGGGATTGAGGAGGGATGATCAAGGAGGACTTCTTTGTGAATGTTACAGTTGGGCTTGTTGGAGATAAAGAGATACAGAGAGCAGGTTGTATCTGCTGCTAGTGTGTAAGACTTTATGAAGTTAGCTATTAAGAAAGGCTTATGGACAAAATTGTTTAAGCAGTCTTCCTAAACTGGACATTTGACTGCTTTATGCAAGAGATTATTGGTTAAAACCAATCCATTAATGTTGTAAATGCTTTTGAATTTACTGTTAGATAAATAATAACCTTAAATTTTCATTATTGTAGATTTTTGCTTTTTAAATATGTTTCATCAAGAAGTGCATAAGGCCTTCACTCTTTTCCTTTCTTCTCTTTGTCCTCTCTTTATCCTTTCTCTTATAATAATTACTTTGATTTGAATACACCCTCAATCTGAAACTTCTTTGAACTCATTCATAATTATCTGAAATATAATTTTGTAGACATTCCAGTGAGAGTATCATTGTTAATTCAAAGATCCCTAGGTCATATTTTAATACTGCATATTTATTTTCAATTTATAATTCTTGAGTAGATCAAAATAAAAGTAAAATTTTGAAAATTGATAGGATTCATTTTAGCATCTGAATTTGCGAACTTTGTATCGGAGAAGATATATTCAAAGTGAAATTAAAAGTGAATTCACATTGATTCTAAAATATAATGTATCCCATTTTAGGAAGTTGCCTGAAGGTCAGTTAAAATCAAGTGGAGTTTCAGAAACGTTGGAAATAACTGATGTAAAATGTTGATTAGGTATGCATATGATACTATTTTTTAACATGTTAACATAATTTGAAAATTTGAACTATATTTTATGAGCTTAACTAGTTGTAAATTAAAACAAAATAAAACTACAATATTTTAAAAACTAAGCATAAGGCATTTTGGTAAAGTTTAAGAACATGAATGTTTTAGTTGGAACAGATGTGAAAGACATATTATTTTAAAGGAAAATGAGGTCCACAGCTATCTGTTTGGAAATGTCTTTCAATTACAGTGGCGTCCATGAATGTTGGATTTGAATGAAGATTTGGCTAGAACTTTTCTATATCCTATTCTGTATTTCCTTTTGAATAAGAAATAGCATGTGTGAAATACATTTACTATAATCCATTCCATACTGTGTAATAAAAATTTTGTGAAGAGTGATTATGTACGGTATGAAATTATCCCGATTATATGTTCTTTTCACTTTTAGCTAGCTAGTATTTTAAAGTTTATATAAATGTTATAGAGTGTGTTGATATATTAATTTATTTTTCAAAATGGGAATATGGAATAACGTACTCTCATTATAGATAATCACATTCCATTGGTGGTGTAACTTACTATATTTAGCCAAACATGAAACATTGTTCACTGCAAAAGAAATAAGAGATTTACCTGAGTGAACAACAACCCAGCAATTAGAAATGAATTCTTGCTGAATGAGACATTCAGGGGAATTGCTGAACAATATTATTTGCATTTAACAATTCTTGTATTAAATGGCCTTCAGTTTTTTTAAATGCAGGGTAGTTGAGTCAGTTGAACAGGGTAACTTTCAGTTCACAGTAAAAGTAAAGTGAATGATTGCTATATTATCTATATTATTATTCATTTAAACTTACATATTAAAATTTCAGTAAATAAAATGTGGTTTAATATATATTGAATTATTTTATTATTTAGGTTACTAATCATCAGAAAATATTTTTATGCTTGATTTTAATGAGTTAGTTATATTGAAATCCTCATGTTGTTCCCATAAGGAAGTTGTGTACATGTGCTTGTGTGTATGTGTGCACATATGACTGTTCAATTTAGATCAAGTCTATTCAAACTTTAGAATAGGTAAACATTTGATTTTATTCCTTTGAATGTAGAAGATACATAATATATAGAATGGCCATTTGTTACAAGTACTGTACAATAACTTTATATAAGGCTTAAGTTATGTATATATGCTTATATAATCCTCTTTTACATTGATCCAGGCATTATGTTAATGAATATCACATTTTTCTTCAAATTTTAAAAAGTCATGTTTTACTATGATGCTTACTTACAAGGACAGACCTCAAGAGCATGGACTTAGGAACCAAACAGTCTGCTGATTAATAACTGTGGGACTTTTAGTAAGTTACTCACTCCTAGTAAGTTACTTTTCATCATCTATAAAGTGAAGGGGTGCTTTGACTATTAAGTTCAAAAATATAAAGTCTTTAACATCTGTACCTTGCATGTAATAAGTGCTATCAGCATAAAATATATGTGAGATGATTATACTAGCTGCACTTAAATATGTGATTTTGGAATCTTGAAAGTCTGCTAATTTTAAAAAATGTGAGTCAAAATTAGATCTGCTTTAGCTATTTTACTGGACATTTTGATTGTGGGCTCGTTTTTCATTAATGTATTAATTTATACTTGTTTTCATTTAACATTGGGCAATTTAACTGTCATTTAATATTGGTAACTTTTTAGAAATAGACAATAAAATATACCTGATAATTATATGGACAATATTTTCTACAGTAATCCAATTAGAGAACAAATTTCAAGATGCTTATTATGGAGACCCATAGCATTTGATCAAACATGGAACTCATTATGTTCATATATTAGTTTCATTAATATTTGCTGAGTTAAATAGAAAATGTTACATAAATGTATTATATAAATGTATAGATGTGTTATTGCTAATCAATTTTTAAAATTATAAATATTTTATTTCCTCCATCAATTTGCTTTTCTTTTATCTCTTATCTGTTGCATAGAGTAATGTTTGCTACAGTCTATGATTTCATCGAAGGGTGATGCAGCATTTGATTGTCTCCCTTTGCACATATCTATATGGATTGAAGCTAGATGGTGTTTAAGATGCAAACTGACTGACTTTCCTTGGAACAGAAAAATTTTTGTCAGTTAAGCCACAGACTCAAATAAGGCTCTGGTCTTAAAGAAACATAATTTTTTTTTTAATGTTTAACTGATCTTTGAGAAATCTTGAGTTTAAAGTCATGCATTGCAAAAAAGGAAAACATTTCTGAATTATGAATGCTTTTTGTACTGTAGACAGATAAAAGATATTCCTTTTAGAGTTAAAGATAGAAAAAAAAAACACCCATAGCGAAACAGAAAATGTGTTATAGGTTTAACAGTGGTTTCAAGTAATGTGAAAAATTATGCTACTGTGAAACTACTGAAGAATCATCATCTAACTATTGAATTACCTACAAATGTCAATCTTCAATATTTGGTGGGGTTTGTTGCCTGACCATAATGTAGGAAAAATAGTCTATTGGATTACCAAGTATTTTTGGTATATACTTTGTTCCAAAACAAGTGACTTTTTTTCACTATAAGCCCATGAAATGTTTTTCATGTGGTTAAAGAGTAAATGTGCAAATAATATTTTTTTCGTAAAATTATTTTAAGTGCTGCTGAACTGTGAAGATTCATGCTTTAATTGGTAATTTCTCAGATGATCAGAGTAGGTCTCAGGTTACATTATTTGTACATGATTTAAGTTTGTAATGGTGTGATAAAATATTTTAAAATTAAGCTGAATTTTTTTTTCTGGCAAGGAAAAATAGACTTAACTCTGTATTAGAGGTATTCATTAACTATATACATACTTTACTCCAACATAACAACATTTAAAATAGTTTTTTAAAATAGATCCATCTTATTATCCTTGGGTAAATAAATTCTGAAATATAAAATTATTTATATTTCTAATTTTAAGGAGACTCCATCCCTAAAGATGACAGCAGTCTTAATAAGCACTTAGTATTTCTTTTCTTATGATTTTAACATGTTATAAAATAGCACAAATATTTGTAAAAGAAGTAACAGTGCAGGAAATAAAGTGTTATAATCAGTCTGTTGTGCTTTTCTTGCATTTTTCTGTAATTGAATTCCATATTTTTCAGAGCTTAGAATAAAAGATATGATTAGAAATTAATGTGTCTACTCAAAAAGAATAGGTAACTGTTTCAATAACTAAGACATTAGTGTTCCAAATGTTATAATTTCAGGTAGTGTGACTTAACTCGGAGTAACTCAAGGACTATGTATATAGAATTAACAAGTTATATCTCTTTACATGGTCAAAAACTATTCATGTAGGCTATTGTAATTAACTTAGGATCAAACGAATTTTCTTCAAAATCTAAGTTATTTTACAACTTAAGAATGAAAGTTCTTTTCAGTATATCACTGTTATTATAGATGACACATTGATTCATTGTATGGTTATTCCCAAGTTCTGAAATTTGATTCACAAATGAAATATTCAGCAAATTATTATAATATATTAAAGACTGATTCTTTTTTTCTCTCCATTTACTTACGGTTAATTTTTTAAAGTGTATTTTAATCAAAAGCTGTTATATTAGGAGACTTTATACTTTTAAATTGCAAGGTTTGTATGTTCCAAAAGCTGCTAGTGTTTTATTCTTAACTTCTTTCCACCTCAGAACTTGTGATTATAGCAAATGAGGTAGACATTTATACTTTTACTCTCTTTTTTCTGCTGTTGATGAATAAAAAATGACTTTCGATTTTTGTGAAAGTGATCCCATTTCAAATCAGAAAACTGCATCACTAGAATATATATTCCTATTTTGAAAAGCTATTTTTAAAAATATTATTTTCTTTGTAGCTTTCATATTGATTCGACCATCTCTTACTTTAGGAAAATATGATTAAGTATCATTAATGGGCAATTCAAAGCAGCTAACCTTTCAAATGATATCTTATTCAGCAGAAAAGATAAAAGATAAGTTGAGAACTTTGAGAGGTTTCTAGATAATTTCTAGAAATGTAATGGTGCAGTATTATCAAGTTTGTATTAAACAGCATTCAAAGTAAGAAATTAAGTCTGCATGCTTTTAAAGGTTCACAATCTGAATAGATGCTGACTGTAGATGAGAAAAATATATTGTTTCTTAATTTGTGATGTAATTTGGTTGCTTTTTAGATTTTGGTTAGCAGTTAGGTTCACTTTCCAGTGTGTAAATTCAAAGGAAAGCAATTGTCTCGCAAAAATCAGATGCCTCTTACAAGACATGGGGAAAGAGCAATGTTTACATAACATATACGGACTTAAAAATACAAAGCATAATAGTTTTATAGCTTGACTTTATTTTTTTCCAGTAAACTAAAAATTATAACTAGTTTATTTTTCTGCAAGTACCCCAGAACTTTTGTCTTTCTCATTCAGTTTGTAATTTTCTTACATTGCATATTTTAATCTGAATTTTTCCTTACATATATTTTTTACTTTATAAAACATATAAGGGAGATATAAAAGTTTTCATTGAATCTGATAAGCATGTACTTAGTGAATCTTTGAAAATATTTCATAGGTAAGTATTTTTGGTAGAAATGCATATAAAGAGGAACCACCGTGAAAATTAGGAGCCATTTAAAAATTGCTTGGTAGTTTTATTTTCCTTTCAAATCTTTTAAGTAATTAGAAGAAAGTGTAGACTAATTGTTCATCAACTTTTGAATTATTCATTAAAAAAAACTCATTAAAAGCAAAAATTATCTGAAATAACCAAGTGCCATTTTCTCCCCCATTTAATCATTTGTTCACTTAGTATTTATTCAGCTTTTTAAAAATTTTATCAAAAGATTAACAAATAATCCTCCAATATTCCTAGCACTGGTATTTAAAAACCAGTTTAAATATGTAGCGGCAGGAATTTTATTGCTGTGAGGAGAAATAGAGTATTGAAGAATTATTCCTAATAACACAACTCTTTCTCCATTGTTAAGTTTAACAGTTATTTCAACCTTTGGCACCAGGTTGTTTTTCTTTTCTTCCTCTGCCTCAGAAGCTGAGGATATTTTATGTTAGATAAACCGTATCAGGGAAGAGACACTGAATCCATGTTGTTCTTTTTTTACATATTTTCTAAAACAGGCTTTTTTCTCTTGTGCTTTATAACATCACAGTAAATCAGTCCTCTCTCTGTTTCCCTGACTCACTTTCATATTCTCATCGTTTAGCAGTAGTTTTCACAATATTTTTGTGGGACCAAATGCCTAATAATTGTAACACACACGTAATCTTCTAAGAAGTTATGAAAACACAATTCTTCTGCTTAACGATATCCAGAAAGCATAATATTCTGAAAAAAGAAATCCCCTTTAGTCAATTTAAAATTAAACACCCTAATGCAAAAGGATATCTAAGGTGAAAGATGTTTGTGTAATGCTAAACATAACCAAAGAAACTGTGGTTTTAGCAAAGGTACTATTGCTCTATTTTATCAAGTGCCAGAAGTTGCATAATGAAAGTCTTTCAGTTAGTGAAAATATAAGTAAAAAAACATAAAAATACCACCCAGCTGGTAGAGATCTTCCTAATTTTTACCTGATTGTATTTCTGAAGAAATATGGCAGGGCTGTCATAAATTTTCAACATGAACTGCATTTTTGTTGCCAATTTCCATATCCTTTAAAAAGTGCTGAAGCGTGCATTTGCTATTTATGTTTGCAGTAGACTGAGTACACTTTTACTATTTGTGGTTTTAGAAATTGGAAACAACCAAACAGTGGTGCTATGGTCTAAAAAAATAAATTTTAAACAGCTGTGGGGACAGTATTTTTAGAATGGTAGGAGTCCTTCTAAAGCAGTATTACTGTCCCCCACCCCCTTTAAAGATGGAATATGGTCGCATATATAAAGTCAAGGTTCCATTGTATTTTATCTAGGATAGATAAATGAAATGAAGAATATGCTTTTGTTATATGTGAAGCATACTTTTAGCATCCTAGAGTCAGCTGTCTTTGCTAACCAGCAGATGTTTGTTAATATACCAGGCTAATCACTTTATAGACTTGAATCCTCACAAAAGACCCTTCTGTGGCTAAGAATTATTATCCTTATCTTACAAATGGGGAAACCGAGGCTAAAGAGAAGGTAAATAACTTGCCCAGAATCACAAAGTTTGTAAGTGGTAGACCTGAGCTTCAAGCGAGTACTCTTCAGCTCCAGACGCACTAATCCAAGTGCTTTTCAACCTTGTGTTTTGTCGAGATCCCATTAAAAGGGGAAAAGAAATCCTCATCGACCCCAGTATTAACGTAAAATATTTTTGTGCTAACATTACTAGAATATGTACAAACATAAAAATATAGATAGCATCTTCTTATTGCATTTAAATCTAATGAAACTATAAATTTAAAAGAAATTTAGAAATTACAACTAAATCCATAATAACAATAACAAACAAATTAATGGTCTTAATTTAATGTGACAGACTTTTCACTCCTGGATAAATCCCCTTCCTCAGTGTGACTGCTGTGGAATAAGAGTTATGTTTTTTCAGTAGTTTACAGTGTTTTTTGTACATCATGGCACAAGTAAAAATGATAGTAGTATTCATAAGGCCATGGAATGTACAAGCACAAGGTTGCTCCTGACAGGAGACAGCAGGCCAGGGGAATCCTGAGTACCGCTGGCCCCAGCCAACCATTCCACAGGCTGAGGGGATTGAAATCTATGCACTTATACCCAGTTGCACCAGAGATGCAAAGGACCTGGGTTGGAAAGCTCTGCTCATCGCTGTCTTTTCCCTTGTGATAACTCAATTTCCTGTGACTTTATTCTTGTTATTATGAAATCTGTCTGTAGTGTATCCTCACATTGTTTGACCACTGTTTGCATATTAAGGTAGCATCATTCCATGTTCTCTTTTCCCTGACTCCCCATTGTTGTGCCACAATTAAAGAGGCTTTGGCTGCCACTTCATTATTTTTTATTGACACAAAAATTTAATCATGCAGGAAAATTACTGGAAACTTGTAAATTCCCAAGAATTAGGTCCACAGTCTTCAATTAAGAGACACTATTCTGCTATTTACAGGTCTTTTCACAGTAGTTTAAACATTTTAATGTGAATCTTTTGTGACTTGGTATCATGGACACATAAATTTGCTAAGTGAGTAGTCAACCTCTTTTGGAGTAAAAATTACTAAGCAGTGTGAGATTACATGAATACTACTTGGGATGATATTGGGTTTAAATGGGGCTGACTTAAGTCACTGTAATAAAAACATCACAGCAGATTCAGCTTAACTTTCTACTGCAAAACTCGTTAGTTTTGTTGCATACAACCATAGTATATTTTCTCCAAATATGTATTTATAGTAGCTTTGATGCCAATTTGGAGAGCTGATTTTGATTGTGTATATATGTGTGTATTTAACTAAAATGTTTTGCTGCATGTACCTATAAAGGCATTAGAAAATAAACCAATTTTACTGTAACAATTTAATTATAGAGATTTGAATAAAAATTTTACTCTTTTTTTGGTGATAAACAGTCATCACCAATACAATAAGCACTTGGATGATTTTCTTTAAACTTATGCTTTTTAAATAAACAACTGGTTAAGTAAAATAAGTAAACTTATATATATGGTTGAATACATAATAGAGGTGTGTTTTTTTCCTCCCTGCACCACTGACAAAACTTTTAGATACCATTCGGAGTGTTGATTTTTTTTCTTGTTAAGCAAGGCCGTAAAGCATTGTTCTCCTGAAGAGAGGGGCATATGTGTATGTAGTTTGCAAAATATAGTTAAATATCAGAAGGTGGTTTATATATTTGGAAGATGGAAAAATTGTATATATTTGTAATACAAACTACAAAATATAAAGTTTGACAGTATATTTTTGATCGCTAAGTCATGTCAGTTGTGAAACACTAACACAGTCTATGTAAAGACCTACGAATGATCAGTAAGAATTTGTTCTTAATTTCTAATGCATGAATGAACTGGTAAAGGAAGGTGAAGACCCTGATGCATGACATTTCATTTTTTTGTAGGGCTGGTTAATATTCCATTGTGTATATATGTACCACAATTTCTTTATCCATCTATCAATGGATACTTAGGTTGTTTTCATATCTTGGCTATTGTAAATAGTACTGCAGTGAACGTGGGGGTGTGGATGTCTTTTCCAGTCAGTGTTTTCATTTTCCTTGGATAAATACCTCTAAGTGGAATTGTTGGATCATATAGTAGTTCTTTTTGATTTTTGGAGGAACCTCCATACTGTGTACTGTAGTGGCTGCACCAATTTACATTCCCACCAGAGTTGCAGTAGAGTTTCCTTTTCTTCACATCCTTGCTAACATTTGTTGTTTTTTGTCTTTTTGATAATAGTCATTCCAACAGGTATGAGGTGATACCATATTACAGTTTTGATTTTCATTCCCCTGGTAATTATTGATATTGGACATTTTTTCATGTACTTTCGTCCATCTATATGTCTTTTTTGGAAAGGTGTCTATTCAGGTCTACTGCCTATTTTTATCTCACAGGTTTTGTTTGTTTTGTTTTGCTATTAAGTTGTATGAGTTCTTTATATATTTTGGATACTAACCCCTTATCAGATATATGATTACATATATTTTCTCCCATTCAGTAGGTTGCCTTTTCATTTTGTTAATGGTTTCCTTCGTTGTGCAAAAACTTTTTAGTTTGATGTCGTCCCACTTTTTAATTTTTGCTTGTGTTGTTTTTACATTTGGCATCAGATTCAAAAAATATCTTCAAAACCTATGTCAGAGAGCTTATTGCCTGTGTTTTCTTCTAGGAGTTTTATGGTTTCAGGTCTTACGTTTAAGTCTTTAATCCATTTTGAGTTTTTTTTTTTTTTTTACGGTGTAAGATAGTGGTCCAGTTTCATTCTTTTGCATATGGCTATCCAGTTTTCCCAACAATTTTTATAAGATAGACTGTTCTTTTCCCATTGTACATTCTTGGCTCCTTTGTTGTAAATTAATTGACCATATAAGCATGGGTATATTTCTAGGCTCTCTATTCTGTTACATTGATCTGTGTGTCTGGTTTTTTTTTTTTTTTTTTTGCGGTACGTGGGCCTCTCACTGTTGTGGCCTCTCCCGTGGCGGAGCACAGGCTCCGGATGCGCAGGCTCAGCGGCCAGGCTCACGGGCCCAGCCGCTCCGCGACATGCGAGTTCTTCCTGGACCGGGGCACGAACCCGTGTCCCCTGCATCGGCAGGCGGACTCTCAACCACTGTGCCCCCCAGGGAAGCCCTGTGTGTCTGTTTTAATGCCAGTACCATACTGATTAAATTACTACAGATGTGTAATATAGTTTGAAATCAGAGAGCGTGTTGCCTCCAGCTTTGTTCTTTCTCAAGATTGCTTTGGCTACTCAGGGTCTTTTGTGGTTCTATACAAAGTTTAGGATCATTTTTTCTATTTCTGTGAAAAAATGCCATTGGAAATTTGATAGGGATTGCATTGAATCTGTAGATTGCTTTGGGTTGTATGGACATTTTAATTATATTATTCTAATCCATTAACATGGACTCTTTCTCCATTTTTTTTTTTAGTGTCTTCAGTTTCTTTCCTTAAGGTCTTGTAGTTTTTAGTGTACAGTTTTTTCACCTCCCTTGTTGAATTTTTTCTTAGATATTTTATTTGTTGTGATGCAATTGTAAATGGGATTGTGTTCTGATAGTTGGTTATTAATGTATAGAATTGCAATTGGTAAAAACAACCAACCCAATCCAAAGATGGGCAGAAGACCTAAATAGACATTTATCCAAAGACGATACACAGATTGCCAACAAACACGTGAAAGAATGCTCAACATCATTAATCATTAGAGAAATGCAAATCAAAACTACAGTGAGATATCATCTCACACCGGTCAGAATGGCCATCATCAAAAAATCTACAAACAGTAAATGCTGGAGAGGGTGTGGAGAAAAGGGAACCCTCCTGCATTGTTGGTAGGAATGTAAATTGATACAGCCACTATGGAGAACAGTATGGAGGTTCCTTAAAAAATTAAAAATAGAGCTACCGTATGACCCAGCAGTCCCACTACTGGGCACATACCCTGAGTAAACCATAATTCAAAAAGAGTCAAGTACCACAATGTTTATTGCAGCTCTGTTTACAAAAGCCAGGACATGGAAGCAACCTAAGCGTCCATTGACAGATGAATGGATAAAGAAGATGTGGCACATATATATAATGGACTATTAGCCATAAAAAGAAATGAAACTGAGTTACTTGTAGTGAGGTGGATGGGCCTAGAATCTGTCATACAGAGTGAAGTAAGTAGAAAGAGAAAAACAAATGCCATATGCAAACACACGTATATGGAATCTAAAAAAAAAGGTCATGAAGAACCTAGGGGCAGGACGGGAATAAAGACGCAGACCTACTGGAGAATGGATTTGAGGACACGGTGGGGGGAAGGGTAAGCTGGGACAAAGTGAGAGAGTGGCATGGACATATATATGCTACCAAATGTAAAATAGATAGCTAGTGGGAAGCAGCCACAGAGCACAAGGATATCAGCTCAGTGCTTTATGACCACCTAGAGGGGTGTGATTGGGAGGTAGGGAGACACAAGAGGGAAGAGATATGGGGACATATGTATATGTATAGCTGATTCACTTTGTTATAAAGCAGAAACTAACACACCATTGTAAAGCAATTATACTCCAACAAAGATGTTAAAAAAATGCAATGTTTTTTTAAATATTGATTTTCTATCCTGCAACATTACTGAATTTATTAGTTGTAACTGTGTTTTGTTGGATTCTTTAGGGTTTTCTATATATGATATCATTTCATCTGCAAATAATGACAGTTTTACTTCTACCTTTCCAATTTGGGTGCCTTTTACTTCTTTTTCTTGCCAGGTTGCTCTTGCTAGGATTTCTAATACTATGTTGAATGAAACTGATAAGAATGGTTGTATTGTCTTGTTTTAATCTTAGATGAAAAACTTCCAGCTTTTCACCTTTAAGTATGTTAGCTGTGGGCTTGTCATATATGGCCTTTATTATATTGAGATACATTTCCTCTATACGTGCTTTGTTGAGAGTTTCTGTCATAAATGGATGCTAAATTTTTCAATTTTGAATTATTTCAAATTATTTTTCTGCATCTGTTGGGGTGACTATATTATTTTTATCCTAGATTTTGTTCATGTGATACCACATTGGCTGAATTGTGGCTGTTGAACCATCTGTGCATTCCTGTAATAAGTTCCAGTTGATCACGGTGTATGATTCTTTTAATATATTATTGAATTCAGTTTGCTAATATTTTGTTGAGAATTTTTTTTTTTGTCTCTGTTCATCTGGGATATTTACCTGTAATTTTTTTTTCTTGTGGCATCCTTGACTGTTTTTGGTATCATGGTAATGCTGACCTCATAAATTGAGTTTGGAAGAGTTCCCTCCTCTTCCATTTTTTTTTTTTTTTTTTTGTGGTACATGGGCCTCTCACTGCTGCGGCCTCTTCCGTTGCAGAGCACAGGCTCCGGACGTGCAGGCTCAGCGGCCGTGGCTTACGTGCCTAGCCGCTCCATGGCATGTGGGATCTTCCCGGACTGGGGCACGAACCTGTGTCCCCTGCATCGGCAGGTGGATTCTCAACCACTGCGCCACCAGGGAAGCCCATCCTCTTGTATTTTTTGCAAAAGTTTGAGAAGGATTAGTATTAATTCTTCTTTGAATGTTTGGTAGAATTCACCAGTGAAGCCATCTGGTCATGGACTTTTGTTTGTTGCGAAGTTTTTGATTACTAGTTCAATCTCCTTAATAATAATCAGTCTATTCAGATTTTCTGTATCATGATTCAGTCTTGGTAGGTTGTATGTTTCCAGGTATTTATCCATTTCACATAGGTTATCCAATTTGTGGGCATTGTAATTGTACATAGTGGTCTCTTATGATCCTTTTTATTTTTGTGTTATCAGTTGTAATATCTCCTCTTTTATTTCTGATTTCATTTATTAGAGTCCTCTCTCTTTTTTTCTTGGTGAGTCAAGCTAAAGGTTTGTCAACTTCATTTATCTTTTCAAAGAACCAGGTCTTACTTTTCTTCTTTTTTTCTATTGTCTTTTTATTCGTTCTTTCACTTCTACGCTAATCTTTGTTTTTTTCTTCCTTCTGTTGACTTTGGGCTTTGTTTGTTCTTTTTCTAGTTCCTTCCTGTGTAAGGATATGTTGTTTGAGGTGTTTATTGTTTCTTGAAGTAGACATCTGTTAATGATCAAATTCCCTCTTTGAACTACTTTAGCTACATCCCATTAATTCTGGTAGTTTATGTTTCCATTTTCATTTGTCTTAAGGTTAATTTTTGATTTCTCTTTTGATTTTTGTTTTGATCCATTGGTTGTACAGTTTTATGTTGCTTTTAATCTCCACATTTTTTAATTTTCCAGTGTCCTTTGTGTAATTGATTTTTTGTTTCATGTTGTTTTGGTTAGAAAAGGTGCTTGATAAGATTTCAGTCCTCTTAAATTCATTAATATTTGTTTTGTGGCCTAATATATGATCTATCCTAAAGAATATTCCATGTGCACTTGAGAAGAATGTGTGTTCTGTGCTTTTGGATTAAATGTTCTTTACATATCGTTTAAATCTATCTGGTCTAACATGTCGTTTAAGGCCAATGTTTCCTTATTGATTTTTTCCTCTGGATGATCTATCCATTGATGTAAGTGGGATATTATAGCTCCCTCCTATTATTGTATTGCTGTCTGTTTCTCCATTTAGGTCTGTTACTATTTGTTTTATATATATAGGTGCTCCTATATTGGGTGCATAATACTTACAAATGTTATATCCTCTTGGTGGATTGATCCCTTTATCATTATATAACACTGTTCTTTGTCTCTTAATACATTGTTTTTTAAAGTTGATTTGTCTGGTATAAGTAGCACTGTCCCAGCTTTCTTTTGGTTTCCATTTGCATGGAATATCTTTTTCCATCCCTATACTTTCAGTCTGTGTTTGTCCTTATATCTAAAATGAGTTCTCTTGTAGGCAGCATATAGATGAGTCTTGTTTTTTAATCCATTTAGTTTATTAGGGACCAGTGTTCATATATTTATACATAAACGTATGTAGGTATCTTTCTTATGTGTTTGTGTGTGTGTGTGTTTATGAATTTGAATCAAAAGTTTCAAAGAGCAACACTTATTCTTAACTACACATACATTGAACTTGATATTTCACTTTTGAAAAACTGATGATCATGATCCCCTAATGATTCATAACCTTCAGTGTTTGAGAAACACTGTCAAAGAGTATTCTTTGGGACCCTATCAGTATTATTTCTGTTTTTGTCCTGATTTGTACGATAAACACCCTCATCAAATCTAGAATATTTGAGCTGGTTCACCATGTCTTTTTATATGGCCTAAAGAGTAAAATAGTGGGATACGTTCTCTCAGAATTTTACATTGCTCATGTTTGCCTGTATTCTAGAACACTGGAAGTTAGAGTTTGTATTTTTTGGTCTGTTTTAAACTTTATGGAATTTTATATTTCAGAGTTATCATGTACATTTTAGCTAAAATTTCTCTAGTAGATATCTAACATAATGTGAAGTGGTGAGTCATAATCAACAAGCTATTAAGTGCATTGTACCTTTTATTCTCGGGGGTAGATAACCATTTTGCTCTGACTAGAAATATTAATTCAGAAACATTTTGTATTTTGCTTTCTTATGTGATCAATCTTATAAAATGTGTAAAATATTTCTTTCCTAAGACCCAGGATTAAGAACACTTATTTAAGCAGTTTTAATTTATTAATAACTATATGAGAAACAAAAAAATTGCCTAATTATTCACCATCATTAGGCTGACTTATTTGAAATATAGTTAAATATACTCCTTTAAAATTAAAGATCAAATAAACTTATTCTTTGAAGTAATTAAAACTGACTCAGTTTTAATTTTAAAATGATCTCAATTCCCCATTCTTATTTCAAAGCACATACTTCTTACATTTAGTCAGATTTTTGCTTTTCAAATCCTTTTGTATTAATAAAAACGCTATGTAAATGAGGAGGGTTTTTTCCCCTAAAACCCTGATTTTTTTCCTCACAAAATTAATATTAGAACCAGGATCTGTTATGTCATAATTAGAACATAGACTTTTCCTTTTATCAAAAAACTAAGAGAATTCAGTTGACTAATTTAATTTGAGTAAGAGTTCAAATGTCTGCTGCAAAAGTTATTAGAAATGTCCTGGGAGTAACATTTCTAAAAAATCTAAATAGAAGACATTTAGAGAATGGGAGTGGTGGACTAAGATAGGTGATGCTATTACTGTGTCGTAGCTTTCCTGTGAACTAATGTTACCCTTTTGGATGCAGCAGTCTCTCTGACATCAGTTTACTCAGTAAATTAAGTGAATATGAGGCGACTGCGATAAAAAGTGTCAGACACATAGAGCAGGCGTACAATTTGATGACATCAAGTAAGACACTAGGTTTTAAAATATTTTTTACTCTCATGACCTGAGTTGTTTTAAGCCTTGGACACTGGGAGTCCTGGGATAATATTCTTTCCTATTCTGCTAGGGTAGACAACATAAATATTTAAAAATTAGCCTTATTGTGGAATTTGTGATTTATTAAAAATAATTATTTCATAAAATTTGAGTGTAGATAACGTTTTTCTTCCTTGAAATGCTTGCTTTTATTTTATTGTGTTATTTAAAATTTTATAGTCTATTTTTTAAGAGCAGTTTTAGTTTTAGAGAAAAATTGAGCTGAAAGTACAGTTCCCATATACTCCTTCTGCCACTACTGCTTCCCCCCATTTCAATTAAAATTGAATAGCCAATATTGATACATTATCCTTTTTATAGATTTATTTATTTTATTTATTTATTTTTGGCTGCGTTGGGTCTTCATTTCTGCGTGTGGGCTTTCTCTAGTTGCGGCGAGCAGGGGCTACTCTTTGTTGCAGTGTGTGGGCTTCTCATTGTGGTGGCTTTTCTTGTTGCAGAGCACGAGCTCTAGGCATGCGGACTTCATTAGTTGTGGCACGCAGGCTCAGTAGTTGTGGCTCACGGGCTTAGTTGCTCTGCAGCATGTGGGATCTTCCCGGACCAGGGCTGGAACCCGTGTCCCCTGCCTTGGCAGGCGGATACTTAACGACTGTACCACCAGGGAAGTCCCGATACATTATTTTTAACTAAAGTCCTTAACTTAAATTAGCCACTCATTCTTGGTGCTGTGTATTCTATGGGTATTGACAAATGTATGACAGGTATCTACCATTGTAGTATCATGCAGAGTAGTTTCACTGCCCTAAAAATCTTCTGTGTTCTAACTGTTCATCCCTTCACTTCTCCTGAACCCCTGGAAACCACTGACCTTTTTGCTGTTTCCATAGTTTTAACCTTTTCCAAGATATCATATAGTTGGAATTATACAGTATATAGCCTTTCTGGTTGGCTTCCTTCACTTAGTAATACGCATTTAAGGTTCTTCCATGTGTTTTTGTGGCTCCATAACTCATTCTTTTTATTTTACTGAATAATATCCCATTCTCTGGATGTACCACAGTTTGTTTATCCAGTCACTTAACGAAGAACACTTTAGTTATCTTCAAGTTTTGACAATTATGAATAAAGTTTCTATAAGCATTCATGTGTGGGTTTTTGTGTGGATGTAAGTATTCAACTCATTGGTTAAATACTAAGAAACATGATTGCTAGAACATATGGTAGGAGTATTTTAGTTTCATGAGAAACTGTCAAATTGTCATCCCATGTGGCTGTGTCATTTTGCATTCCCACCAGCAATGAATGAGAATTCTCATTGCTCATCCTCAACAGCATTTGGTGTTTGACAACAGTAGTGTGTTGGGATTTTGGCCATTCTAATAGGTGTATAGTGGTATCTCGTTTTAATTTGCATTTCCCTGATAACATATGCTGATTTGACATCTAGATGTCCTTTTTGTTGAGTTCTCTGTATAGATCTTTTGGTTCATTTTTACATTGAATTCTTTGTTTTCTTATTGTTGAGTTCTAAGAATTCTTTGTATAGTGTGTTTACCAGTCCTTTATCACATATGTGTTTTTCAAAGATTTTCTCCCACAATGTGGCTTGTCTGTTTGTTGTCTTTAAACATTTATTTTAAAAATTTTCACTCATAGACTCTCCATATGTTTTAAATCTCTATTTTCTTTCTTACCTAAAGTATCTACTCTTAATTTATTGAGAATGACCCAAGAAAGTCTACTACTTAACTAAATAGTGAAGTATATTTTCACAAAGTTTAGCACAAATAATTGGCCTGTTTACAGAGTTTATACATGTAAAAACATTCATAAAAGTTTAACATCTGATTTGAAAGCACAGGGCATTTGTTGTGTCTTGCTTTGGGAAGCTTTACATTGAACCCACTGATTTCTGTGGGCCAGTTAGAATTTTTCATCCACCTTAGTTTGCACTTCTAATAGCATTTCTCAAACTATATTCCATGGAATTTGAATATTTTTCAAGGTGTATATAGATTTTTACACACTAAGTTTTTATTCCTTAGTCATATATTTTGGGAAATATTCATACTTTATCTCAGCATTTGAAGACTTGCAATGCATATTAAATCTTTAAAAGAAAGTCTGTATAGTAAAGAAATGTATTTTATTTGTTTAATGCAGTGGTCCCAGAAGTCTTTGATGATGGAAGCTTTTTGGGGTGAACACTTACTGTAGCTTTCACAATGCTGTTCTGCAGAAAAGTAGTGAGGAAAATGATGCCCTGAAGTTGCATCCACTGGGAAATTCCCTTCACCTAGTGCCAAAGGGAAGATAAAAAGTTAAAATATGTAATTTTTAGTATGAGAATAAAGGGATTTTAAAAATTCTGTTATTATTGATAGTGTCCAGTTGTGTTACACATAGCTTTTGATATCAAGGAACATGGAGTTACTACTTAATGGCTTTCCAATCAAAATAAAATCATTTTGCTCTTGTGTAAAAAAGGGGTTTGAAACTTAAGGGTTTTGATTTGTCTCACAAATAAATTCTCCTTGAAGGAGTATTGTTTTCTTTGGTGGTGAGGACTTCCTCTTTGATTTTATTAGATTTTTCCAGTGAAAATGTCTTTGGGTGGTCTTTTAGGCTGGGGGGTTGATACAAAATATTAATTTACCTTTTCGGATAAGTAGTTACTGCAGTTCTCTTATTTAAACCCCATCTTATGGTTTCCTCTGTAGATCTGGTGAAATGAGTAGAAGTGACAGATGTGCTTTTCTGAGGGTTGCTTTTGAAAAATGTAACCATGTTTCTCTGAAGTCTTGGATTGATGAGAACCTTAGCATTTTTCATTAGTTGAACTGAAATGAACCTGAAATATAATTGCATTAAAATTTGTATTTGTCACTTTAGAGACTGATATTTCAAAGGTTTTCTTTCTGATTGAAGACTCTGAGCCTTTAATGCCAAGTTATGATTTATGAACATGGCATGGAAAAAATAGAACATCTTCCTTTTGGTTTTTCATTATTCCTTAAAGTATTTTATGCTTTTGAAACTTACAGATTAAATTTATACCTAGTGTTCTTTGCGTTTCCTCGTATGCTTATTCTCTTTCTTTGAATAGTTTGCTTTTGCTGCATCATTAAATATTTTCAGTACATACATTATGTGGTTAATTATTTTCATGTTGTAGGAGATAGTTGAGGATGGTTTGTAACTGATTGACTTTTAAAAATGATTTCTTAAAGAAAGGAGGAAATGGGGAAAACTTGTTTATTTCAACCTTTTATCAAATAATGGGTATTAGAATAACTAGGTAAGAGCCCTGAGTGATACAGTAATTATCTAAAGGATTTTATTTTTCTTCCCAGTGTTTTTAACATACAAACTTTGCTTTTGATTAATATAATTTATTTTGTTTGGGCAATAAGGCAAATTAAATGACCTTTGACCTTTTTTTCAAGTTCTTTCTAAGAAAGTGCCAACGTTATTAGCCACTTTAAAGAGGATTTATTATACAATGAATGATTTTTTTCCACCCATAAAAAGACTGCTGTAAGGTGAATTCAAATTACTTGTAAGAATGAGTAACATGGTTTAATGGTGGTAAACTCTGAGGTATATGCTGTGCTACAGAGGAAAAGGGATATGAACCAGAATGCAAGGAAACTGGTTTTTAGATCCTGAAATACATCTAGCGTACACCCCCCAAAGACCTTTGTACTTGCTGCTTCCTTCTCCTGGAATTCTCTTCTTAGTTGACCCCTCCCAATGTATGCAGTGTTTTACTCAGGTTTCTCCTAATGTTTCCCCTTCTGAGATTACTACACTAGCCACTACCTTATTTAATATAATACTCATCACTTTTTTTTTTTTTTTTTTTTTTTTTTTTTTGCGGTACGCGGGCCTCTCACTGTTGTGGCCTCTCCCGTTGCGGAGCATAGGCTCCGGACACGCAGGCTCAGCGGCCATGGCTCACGGGCCCAGCCGCTCTGCGGCATGTGGGATCTTCCCGGACCAGGGCACGAACCCGTGTCCCCTGCGTCGGCAGGCGGACTCTCAACCACTGCGCCACCAGGGAAGCCCTACTCATCACTTTTTATTCTCATTTTAACTCTATTTTGTTTTACTTCATTGCTCTTACTCCTGTCATTATATTATACATTTATTTGTTTTTCACTTTTTTTGTTATCTCTGTTAAAATGTAAGTTAAGAGTGCAGGGCCAGTGCTTTTGTTCTTTGCTTTATCTCTTAATCATTTTTGTATCTACCATAGGTTTTTGCTTACAGGTTAAAGACTTAAATATAAGACCTGAAACCATAAAACTCCTGTAAGAATAGGTGGTAAGCTCCTTGACATCATTCTTGGCAGTCTGGTAAAAAGAACTCACAAGAGCAGATATTCTAGATCATTTAATAGAACTTATAGACACTAAGAATATATTCTAGTAAATACTTTAAGACATTGGTTCAACCATTTTAAAGATGTACCTTTAAAAGTATTTATTTCATACAAAAAACTTTTCCATTGGACTCTAGGAGTCAAGAGCCTTGGGTTCTAATTTCTAATTGATTTGTGATTGTAACTGGGCAGATTGCCTAACCTATTTGAGACTTGTGTTTCACATTTGACTAGAATAAAGAACACTATAATTTTTTTCAGCCCCACAATTACAGGATTCTGTGAAATATCATATGTCCTTGATTCTAAGGTATGTGTTTTAACTTACTGGAGGTAGTATGACTCTTAAAATGACAAGTATCTTTAAAGTGATATTTGTTCTTATTTTACATATGTAGCTTTTATTAATCAGTGGTTTCATATTTATAATCAGCAGTGTCTCAGATTTAAGGAGAAATGTCAGTTATCTATTTTAGTGGTGTGTATTTAAAAGTAACATTTAATAATCTCAGATTAAAATTTAGTTGCAGAGTTCCACATTTTGCATGCACATATATTTTCTGTAATGTTTATAAATGTCTTTACATGGAGAACATGATGGTAATACAAATCATACACTATTTTTTTATGAATTAACTATTAACAAAATATAAACTTGAAACTGTATTTTATGGAACCATACTATCCCTGAATTATGACTAAGAAATTGAGGTGGTAGAAAAAAATACTAGAAATAGACTTGTTTGTAAACTTTGAATCTAATTTTCGCTTTGCCACCAAATTGTTATGTTGGCCAAGTTGCTTAACTTTTCTGTTAATTTTTTTGATTAGAATTAAATTATCTGCCCTCTAATTTTAAGACCCAAATGTTGTAATAAAGCTCTTCAAAGATGATATGTTTTCAAGACCTTTGAAAATTTTGAAGCCTTATACAAATGCATGATTTTGCCCCGTTTGTAGGTCTAAAGTTTTCTGTTTTTTCCCTCCTTCTCTTAGTGAAAAAAGAAAAAAAAGAATAAGAATACTCTCCTACCTGAAATAACACTGAGCTTCCCTTTTCATGAATATCTTCTAACAAAGCTAAGGAAAAAAATAATGGAACATTATATGTTAAGTTCTTATGGCTTTAAAACTTACACTGGATTTTTAAAATTAAACTTTTACTTTTGAGATAATAGATTCACGTGCAGTTTTAAGAAATGGTACAGAGAGATCCTTGGCACCCTTTGCTCATTTTCCCCAGTGGTAAATCTTACAAAATTATACTTCAGCATCACAGTCAGCATATTGACATTAATAAAGTCAAGGTCCAGAACAATTTGTTTACTACAAAGAGCCCTCTAGTTGCCCTTTCATACGCATACCCACTGCCTCTGCCCCCAGCCCCCATCTGCTCTTACACCCAGCAACCACTAGTCTCTTCCATTTCTACAATTTTGTCAATGCAAGAATTTTATATAAAGGGAAACATACAATATGTGACCTTTGGGGATTTTTTTTTTCTCTCATGGTAATTTCCTAGTGTAGTTGCATGTATCAGTATTTGTTCATTTTAATTCCAGAGTAGTAGTTCGTTGTACTGTACCAGTTAATTTAATCACTCCTCTGATGAAAAACATCTGGGTTGCTTCCGGTTTGGGGCTGTTATATAAAGCTGCTATGAATATTTGTGTACAGATTTTTGTGTGTGAACATAAGTTTTCATTTCTCTGAGGTAAATGCCTAAGAGTGCAGTTGCTGAGTCATATGATAATTGAATGATTAGTTTTATGAGGTACTGCCAAATTGTTTTCTGGAGTGGTTGTACCACTCTACACTCCAATCAGTAATATATGAGTGATCCAGACATTGATGAGTGATCTAGTTTCTCTGCCTCTTTTCCTGCATTTGGTGCTGCTATCGTTTTGTTTGTTTGAGGCATTCTAATAGGTGTGTAATGGCATCTCTTTATGACTTCCATTTGCATTTCACTAATGACTGATGATGCAGAACATTTTTCATGTGCTTGTTTTCCATGTATTTCCTCTTTGGTGAAATGATTGTTCATGCCTTTGCCCATTTTATCATTAGATTATTTATTGTTTCCTGTTGAGTTTTAAGAGTTCTTTATAGATACTCATCCTTTATTAGATATGTGCTTCACAAATATTTTTCTCACAGTACTGTAACTTGTCTTTTCATCCTTTTCCTAGGGTCTTTTGCAGAAAAAAGTTTTAAATTTTGAACGAAGTCCAGTTTATCAAAATTTCCCTTTATGGATTGTGCTTTTGGTGTGAAGTTTAAGAACTCTTTGACTAGCCCTTTATTCTGAAGATTTTCTCCTATATTTATTTTTCTAAAAGTTTCATAGTTTTAGGTTTTACACTAAGGTCCATGGCCCATTTTGAGTTAAGTTTTGTGTAGGGTATGAGGTTTAGTTTGAAATTCTTTTTTTTGTTTTTTTGCCAATGGATTCTGTATTGCTCCTGTACCATTTGTTGATAATGCTGTTTGTCCGTCCTCCATTAGATTGTATTTGCAACATTTTCAAAAATTAGTTGGGCATATTTTTGTGTGTATACTTCTGGGTTTAGATTCTGTCATTGCCCAGTGTGTGTATTTCTTTGCCAATTCCATACTGTTTTGTTCATGTAGTAGGCCTGAAGAGTAGAGAGATTGATTTTTTTCCACTGTATTATTTTTTTAAGATTGTTTATTCTAGGGCCTGTTCCTTTCTATATAGATTTTAGAATTAGCTTATATGTCTACAAATAACATTGCTGGGATTTTGAAGGAAATTGCATTGAACTTGATTTGGGAATTGACGTCTTTACTTCATTGTGCCTTATAATACATGAAAATGAGGTGTTTCTCCATTTCATTTAAATATTCTTTGATTTCTTTCCTTAGCATTTTCTAATTTTCTGCATATAGATGCTGTACTTGTTTTGTTAACTTTGTAGCTAAATAGTTCATTTTCTTTGTGTGATTATACATAATATTTTAATTTTGGTTTCCACATGTTCCTTTTTGGCATATAGAAATTTAATTTTCTGTGTTAGTCTTGTATCCTATGACTTTGCTGAACTAACTGAACAGTTTTAAGAGTTTTTTTGGCACATCTGTTGGAATTTTCCATGTAGAGAAGCATTCATCTCCAAATAGAGATACTTTTATTTCTTTTTACTGTCCTATTGCAGTGGCTAGAACTTTCAGTGCTATGTTGAATAAGAGTAGTAAGAGCAGACAGCCTTGCCTTGTTCACATCTTAGGAGGAAAGCATTTGATGAGAATTGTTATCATGAAATGTTGTTGGATTATGTCAGATGATTTGTCTACATCAATTTACATGATCTTATGATTTCTCTTATTTAGTCTGTTGATATGGTAGATTACATTGATTGATTTATAAATATTGAACAGGCCTGTGTACTTGGAATAAATTCCAGTGGTCATTGTATATAATTCTTTTTATATTCATATATTGCTGGATTTGATTTGCTAGTATTCTGTTGAGAAGTTTTACATCTAAATTTCTGAGAGGTGCTGGTCTGTAGTTCCTCCCCCCTTTGTTGTACTGTCCTGTGGATTTGTTGTGCTTTGGACTCCTTTTGTTTTGGTATCAGAGAAATAGTCCTGAAATAAGTGGGCACATTTTTCCTCCCTTTTGATTTTCTGGAACAGATGGTGTAAAATCTATATTAATTCTGCTTTCAATGTTTGATAGAATTCTCCTGTGAAACCATCTGGGCTTGAAGATTTTCTCTGTCATCTTAACTATAGCCTTGAGTTCATCCAGTGAGTTTATTTCGTTTATAATATTTTTTCAGTTCTATGCTTTCTATTTGATTATTTTAAAAAACTTATTAATTTGTGTTAACAAAACTTTAATGGCTTGTTGAAGCATGTGTTGCAGCTGCTTTAAAATCCTTGTCATCTGTTTCATCTTGGCTTGACATTTGTTGTTTTTTTTCACATTCATGTTGTGCTTTCCTGGTTCTTGGTATGGCAGTGATTTTTTTCAATTATATCCTGATATTATGAGACTCTTGATCCCATTGAATTTTACATATATATATTTTTTTAAATCAGCTAGGCCTCCTGTTGAAGTGTAACCCAAGGGTTGGGTGTTTGTGTATGTTCAGATTCCCACTAGGTTCCTCGCCAAACCCTACTCCAGGACCCCTGGAGCAAAAGTAGGACACTGATTCCCACTGCCTCGTTGCAGATGGTAGGTTGGATATTCACCTTCCCGTCTTGGGGTTTTGGGTTATAGTGTCAGTTTCCTGCTGAGCCTGCCACCATCAGGGTCGGGATGGAAGGAGTGGAGTGCCAACTAGCTCTGCATCCCACTACCTCCGTTGGCCTTGTGAGTTTAGAGTTGGGACTCTGCTTCCCCCTGAGCACTGCTGACACCAGGGGAGTGGGGAATAGGAGTGTTGACCAGCCCTGCTTGGCACTGCAGGGTGGGTATGGAGATTCAGCTCCCCACTGGGCCTCAGTGACACTAAGGGAAGAGGGAAAGTGAAGCAGGGGCTAGTCTCCCCTTGTGCAGTCTTGGTCAGTCTCATTGATTGTGAGGGAGTTGAGGCTCAGCTCCTTCGTGGACTGCACTGACAGTAGGAATCATGGTGACTCGCTCTGCCTTGGACTGCCTTCTTAGTACATCTCATTGCTGCTGGGTAGGGGAGGAGGCTCAGCTTTTTGCTCTGCCTTACAGATGCTACTTCACTGGGGGCATTCTAGCAACTGAGGAGAATGAGCAACAGAGGGGAATCTAAGATCAGCTTCCCTCTCAGCCCACTGACAGTTTCCCAGCAGGGGAGTTAGTGCACCCCTTGGTTTCCCCTGGTGGACGATGGAAGATCAGCCTGCCCGCCCAACTTCCTGATTGATTGCTGGTGGGTGAATGAGGCTGACTGCTTCTGTGTGTGAAGGATAGGGTGGGGAGCGGGGTGAGGCTGGAACTTTAACTTCTCATTTGGCCTGCTGAAAGTGGAGCATGGTTTTTCCATTAGTGATTGGCTGGAGGGGGATAAGTATTGCCAAAAATATTTTCTGTTGTTGGTCTGCCCTTTTCCGGGTCCTTGGCTGGGGGGCGGGAGGAGGCTTTTCTTGGAGGTCCTGCAGTCAGTCTTCTGCAGAGTACCCTGCCTGGGACACATGGGGGGCAGTAGGAAACCCAGGGCACGCACTGCCATGTTATTCCTCCAGAGGTGAGGTCTCTAGGCAGCCAGCTTTCTTTTTCTGCCTTTCAGAAACTTCCTATGCTTCTTTGTTGTGTTACATCTAGGGTTTTTTAGTTGTGAGAAGAAAGACTTGGGACATATGGGGCTTTCCATCATGACAGAACCAGAAGTCCCTCAAGATACTGCTTTTGTCAACATGGAGCACTTAAAAGTAAAATTAAATATTCTTATTATAGTGGAATAGTATCTCATGAAAATTTTTTCCATGAAGATTTTCACTGATTTCTACATTGGGTTGTGATTCATTATTAGCATTTTTTCCCTAGAATCACAGAATTATTTTCTTATCAAACAAGGAGTGTATCAGATCCTTTTTATTGTGGTAAAATATATGTAACATAAAATTTTCCATTTTAGCCATTTTTAAGAGTACAATTTGGTGGCATTAATTATATTCACAGTGTTGCACAACCATCACCATTATATATTTCCAAAACTGTTTTGTTAATTAATAGACTTAAAAAAAAAACTGTTTTAGGGGCTTCCCTGGTGGCGCAGTGGTTGAGTGTCTGTCTGCTGATGCAGGGGGCACGGGTTCGTGCCCCGGTCCGAGAAGATCCCACGTGCCTCGGAGCGGCTGGGCCCGTGAGCCATGGCCGCTGAGCCTGCGCGGCTGGAGGCTGTGCTCCGCAACAGGAGAGGACACAACAGTGAGAGGCCCGCATACCGCAAAAACAAAACAAAACAAAACAAAACTGTTTTAGGTTTATAGGAACACGAGTGGAAGGTACAGAAAGTTCTCACTACCCTCTTTCTTCTCCCCTCTCCCCCACCTTTCCTCTGTTATTAGCATGTTGCGTTAGTGTGCTACATCTCTTACAACTAATGATGTGACATACACATTCTGTGGGTTTTGACAAATGTATAATAACATGTGTCCACCTTTACAGTGTCATACAGAATAGTCTCACTGTCCTAAATATGCCCTGGGCACTACTTATTCATCCTTCCTCCTTCCCTGCCCCACATTTCCTAGGAAAAACTTATCTTTTTACTGTACCTAGTTCAGTACCCTAAAATATCCATATATATTTTTAAAGTTAGTTCATCAAAACATTTGGAGAATATAATTCAGTTTCAGAACATTAAGAAGGTGAAATGTAACGTAAAAACCATTTTTATAAATGTTCATTTTAAACAGAGTCTGTTACTACAGACTATTCATGTGTTGTTCTGTTAGTGTTTTGCAAAGGTGGTATTTTGATTGATAGCTCATAAAAGTGAAAGCCCATTTAAGCAGTTAGCATTATGCACCATCGTGGCCGTCGATGTTAGTGCTTGCTCAGTTTTCCACTTACTCACCTCACTTTTTGTGCCTGGTGATTCTCAAAATGCCTCATGGTCTATGTCTTCTTAGGTTTGGAGCATGTGTTATAGATTAGCAAGAAAGGGGTCAGACTCTGAGATAATATGATTAAAATATCCTATGTTATAAAGGAGGAACCAAACTCCAAAGATGTAAAAGGTCAATTTTTTATTTTATTCATTTAGAGAAAAGCAAAACCTAACATACATTAGACACTTATTTTGTGACTGTAATATGTTTTCATGTATTTCGTGTATTGACAAACCAGAGGATTAGAAAAATGGGTAATCTTGCCCACGATGGTGGAGGGAATTCATGAGCAATTAAAACTGTGGGCTCTCAACGACTGTCGGATACTTCAGCCAGGAAGGTCTGATACAGGTGTTCTATTTTCCAGTAAATTTTGAGGGTATGGGAGGCACAAAGAGAAAAAGGCAGAAGGCAGTAGTTTGAGTAGAACAATAAAGTAGATAGTGACAGTACAGTGCGATTGGCGCTGTGATGGAAATACTTTTGGGTATACAAGGTAGGACATGAGGGATATCGTCCCCTAAAAAAGAGACAGCCAAGCTGAATTTTGCTCTTAGCATCGTTAAAGACATGTTACTGTCTCTGAAGCATCTATCTATAGGACTTTTGAAATGTATTTGTGGTCCTTCCTGGCTCTGTGCTGACAACAGTCCTCCCCAACCTGCTAAGATTCTCAGCCCCAATTGAGAAAGCATGGTTTGCAGTTGTTGGTTTAGAACCATTAAAAAGAATCATACACTACAGGGGAAGGATGTTTGTGACAGTGCCATTTAATGAAAAATAGCTTGTTTTGTGGTAGTGAGAGTTCAGCTCTGGAGTTAAGTAGAACTGATCTGATCGAATCTGGATCCTGCAATTATGTGACCACGGATAAAGTGGCTAACCTTTGTAAAACAGGGACACTACTGTTTTGTAGATTAAATGAGATTATGCTTATAAAGCTCTTAGCACAGTGCTGGTGTATACTGAGTACTGCATTAGCTGCTTTTATTAATAAATGAGCCTTACCTAACTGTGTTTGTAATTATAAAAATATAATATTAGTACATGTTACTTCAGCGCTAAATTTGTGCTTAAAATAGTTGGGAAAATGTTTTATTTAAGTTTATGTAGACTTATAATAATATTTCCAGCAGTAACCGTAAATATAAACACGTGTGAAGAAATGAGAATTAAGAGCAGTCCTATTTTGGTAAGTAGATATTATATAGTGTTTTTCTAAGAAAACCACTAAGGATTTACCCATAGAGTTCTTCAGCGTGTGGCATCAGGATGTTTAACGTGCGATTGTTTATGTGTGCCCTCTCCAATGGTTGGAAGTCTATATGCTTTGTGTACATTTTTATTTCATCACATCTTTGGACCCAAAAGTTTTTGATAAAGAAACTTCTTCTTTTATCAGGGTTGAAGGATCCCAGTACAATTGCTCAACAGCTAAATTTTTTAATGTCTTCAGACTTGTTTTTCTTTTTTTTTTTTTGAGTATATTGGGTCCATTGTTAATCATAAGAAAGTGTTGATTCCTGGCTTAAAAGAGTTTGAAATCTGAGATGAGGAAGATTGATACAAATATATACAGAGTAACTTAAGGGTAATATTTCACAAATAATACGAATAAGAAAATAAATAAATGACCATATTCTACTGGAATCCCATCCCATCACTTTAAAAAAAAAGCAAGTGGAAATTTGGTGAATGCCTTACTAGAAAAGGATAATTTCAAAGAGCTGTCTACACTTTAAAGGAGCAATGTGTTGGTCTTACCCTAGATTGTGATCTTAACTTTTATCAGTCTTGAAGTGACTCACTGTTTGAGTTGGGGGCACTGGTTTGAAAGGTCCTCTTCAGTTATAAACCGTAAAAATGCCATGGTGGTTTGGGGTTTTGATTAAAAATAGAGTGTACTGATTTCTGTGTAGGCGTGCTTGCCATATTTGTTTACATTTATTCAGTGTTGGTATTGCTTTTATTTCTAGCAAATATTTCTGAAGGGTATTTTTGTCTTGTTTGTGTTAAAAACAGAAAAAGCAAAACTAGAGGTGTAAATCATACACACTTTGTAACATGTTAAATAAGGTATTTGTTTTTGCAGATAGTATCAGAGAAGTTGCCCTTTTTTTTGCCTCTTTTTGTACTTTTGATTATTAGAGCCCTGAGATTAATTAAAATCTGTTGCAGTTTTGATCATTTTAAAGCTGATGCTTAAAACTAGTATAGGCACAAAAACTGACTATTTTTTAGAAATTTAGTTATTATGCACATGAACTGTTCTGCTGGAGAGCATAATACTCAGGATTCATAATCAGTGAAATCAGATGTGACAGAAGTGGGCTTAGTTGGGTATCTTTGTGATTTGAAGCAAGTCTGTAAGAACCTTTTGTTCATAGTCTTCATTGGCCAGAGACAGAGACTTTAATAGATTCACTTCAAAATACAAATTAAGAGGGCTTCCCTGGTGGCGCAGTGGTTGAGAGTCCGCCTGCTGATGCAGGGGACATGGGTTCGTGCCCCGGTCCGGGAAGATCCCACATGCCGCGGAGCAGCTGGGCCCGTGAGCCATGGCCGCTGGGCCTGCGCGTCCGGAGCCTGTGCTCCGCAAGGGGAGAGGCCACAACAGTGAGAGGCCTGCGTACCACACACACACACAAAATATATATATATAAATTAAGAAGCACAAGCAGCTAACATGTATGTAATAGTTTACTATTTATAGAGCCTTGTATGTACAGGATGTCCTCTTGATCCTACCATCAATTTGATGAAGCGGTATTATTATCCCAGTTAAATTGATTTGCCCATGATCATAACACCTAGTAAGTGACACTACCAAGATGTTAGGCTAGAAATTCCATGTTCTTTTCTACATTCTCCAAGAACATGTCTTGATTTTAAAATTAATCTTACTGAATATTGGACTCATGATATCTCAGAATGATTTTGTTTGATCTTCCATTGCATTTTGGAAAAAATAATTAACAAAAGGTACCCCAGCATTCTTCTGTTACTAGTCAGAAGTGACAACTATGGAGGTGCTGGGGAAGTGTTAGGCCCTACGGAAATGTAAGTAATTGTAGGATCCAAGTTAAGTAAAAGAAAATTATTTTTACATTCTCAACACAGAACCAAGCAAGAATTTCAAATTCAGTATTTTAAAGGAAAATAAAATAAAAACAAAAGGAAAACTAACCAAAACACCAGTTTTCCATGTAGTGATGCTGTACTAATATGCCTTTTAAAGGTAGTGATGATGTACTAATACATCTTTTAAAGATGATGATAAACTGCACAGATGTACTTTAACTCCCTTAAACAGGATTTCCTTGAACTCATTTCACCTACAAGTGAATCGTGGACTTAGTCAACAGTCAGTAAACATAAACATTTCATTTGGCTGGAGAGGTCAGACAGGTTTTTCTGTAGGAGAGAGCGGAGAAATGCTCTACATATGGAAAATTTCATATGCTATGATTTTGTTTTAGTCAGAAAAAACTTTAAGGAAACACAGGTCCTACCTAAAGTCCTCCATTGCTATTCCATAAAGCTCACATCTGCGCCCAGTGTAGGACTACACTTACAGAATTGTTCAAAAATGATTTTTTTTTCTTTTTCCACCAACCCACGAATAATAATTCCATCTGTGTAGCAAATATGTTATTGCCAGTATGCCCTTTAAAAGGGTAAATTTCTTCCCTAGAAGTCTACCAAGAGTTGTTTTCCAAATCATAGCCTTTCCTAAATCAAAGTGAGGCAACTTGGTAATACTTCCTGTGTTGAAAGATAGGAGTGGGAAGTATCAAAGCAAGCTGCAGGGGCAGTTTCCTATTCCCACCTCCTGGGACTGTGCCCTAGGGATGTTTTTTGAGTTGCCAGACTCAAAGTAAATAATTTTATTTAGCATCTTCTTTATATAGTGGCTTGTAGCTTAACTTTATAAATTAAAAATATATTACAGGGCTTCCCTGGTGGCGCAGTGGTTGAGAGTCCGCCTGCCGATGCAGGGGACACGGGTTCGTGCCCCGGTCCGGGAGGATCCCACGTGCCGCGGAGCGGCTAGGCCTGTGAGCCATGGCCGCTGGGCCTGCGCGTCTGGAGCCTGTGCTCCGCAACGGGAGAGGTCACGACAGTGAGAGGCCCGCGTACCGGAAAAAAAAAAAAAAAAAATATATATATATATATATATATATATATATACACACATACATACATATATATATATATTACATTGCAGGGCGATTATCCTTCTTACATGATTTTTGTCACTTTTCATATATTTTGACTGCAGTTCTTGAAATACTAGGATGAGTCTTATGTACTGTAAAAGAAACAAAGAGATTTTAAATATATTATTGTTCTAGCTAGAAAATATTAAAACTACATTTCACAGACTGAGTCTGTTAGAGGTTAGAAAGAACCATAGATCACTGACCAGGGAGCCATAGAAGAAGAATCTGAAGAACTTTTCCACGGATTTCCCCAGCTCATTTGATTGAATGGCTTTGAGGTGGCTCCTGTACATGGCACATTTTTATAAAGCTTCTGAGGAGGTGATTCTGACTGACATTCACAGTGAAGAGCTGCTTCATTTGACTGTTTCAAGCGATGCCCAGAGACGTGAACTGGTTTGCCTGGAGACTGCTGATGGCAGAGCCCAGAAGAGATTCTGGTCTCCTGCCTCAGGTCCCATGTGGGTTTTTTTTTTCTACTTTATCAAAGTCGCTTCCCAATTTGGCTGTTTACACGAATACTGGAAAATCCTCTTTTCTTTTCTCACTTGTTTCAAAATTGTGGTTATGTGAAACGCATAAAGAGTCTAGTGCATTTTTTTTAATACATTTATTTTTTAAAATTTATTTTTGGTTGGTTGGGTCTTCGTTGCTGCACGCGGGCTTTCTCTAGTTGCAACGAGTGGGGGTTACTCCTCGTTGCGGTGCGCGGGCTTCTCATTGCAGTGGCTTCTCCTGTTGTGGAGCGCAGGCTCTAGGCGCGCGGGCTTCAGTAGTTGTGGTAAGTGGGCTCAGTAGTTGTGGCTTGCGGGCTCCAGAGCACAGGCTCAGTAGTTGTGGTGCACAGGCTCTAGAGAGCAGGCTCAGTAGTTGCGGCTTGCGGGCTCTAGAGAGCAGGCTCAGTAGTTGTGGCTCGCGGGCTCTAGAGAGCAGGCTCAGTAGTTGTGGTGCACAGGCTTAGTTGCTCTGCGGCATGTGGGATCTTCCTGGACCAGGGTTCGAACCTGTGTCTCCTGCATTGGCAGGTCATTCTTAACCACTGCACCACCAGGGAAGTCCCAAGATTCTAGCTATGATATCAAACTTTAAGTAACTTCAAGATGAGGGCCGAAGGTACTAACTTCTTTGTTTTGACCTCTCACCAATGTTTTACATAGTTCTTATATTGTAAGCACTTGATAAGTGCCTATTCAATGAGTAGTGATTCCTTTAATTAATTATAAATGAGTAGTCTTTGGAATAATGTAACATCTAGTGCAATACACATTTGGTTCTTGGCCGGTGTTCAAGAATATTTATTGAATAAAAATCAGTCTTCAGGGAGTCTTCTTACAATAATAGCTATAAATTTCCTTTTCCACATAATTTCTGTGTAATTTAGAATAATTTTTATGATTTAGAATGATGTTTATCTTCCCAAAATAATTGTTTTGTTTTGCTTTTTGTGTAACAGTAGCATAGTTGTTGCTTCTGATAATAAGATCACATTTGAGTAGTTAAAAGAGTAATGGATTTAATGTTAGATCAGATTACATCACTATCTTGGGCTTAATTTTTCTCTATCTGTAAATGAATGAATTAGGCTAGATTTCAGGTCTAAAATTATGTAAATATATTTTGTTGGCTCTGTTTCTCTCTCTATATATAAAGACATATCCTGTTGTCTCTGTTTCTCCGGAGAACCTAATATGATCTCTGTCTTTCTTTTTTGTAAAAAAAGATCTAATATGGCTAATATGATCTCTGTCTTTCTTTTTTGTAAAAAGTATAATGTGGATGGTGGTAATCCTAAGCACTTTGAAGGACTAAAACAGGAGATAGGGGACCAGAGAGTGATGGGAAGTGCCATTTCAAATAGAGTAGGTCAGAGAAGACCTTTCTGAACAGATGACATTAGAGCAGAGTCTTGAGAAAAAGTAAGGGAGTGAGACATAAGGATATCCTAGGGGTAGGGGTAAGTGTATGTTTGTAACAGCTTCATTCATAATTAGTCAAAACCGGAAACAGTTCAGTGTTCATCAACTGATAAACCAATAAACAACTTATGGTACCTCTATACAATGGAATCTAGCCAGCAATAAATAGCAACAAATTATGGATAACCACAGCATGAATATATCTCAAAAGTATTATACTACATGAAAAAATTAAGCCATAAAAGAATACATACTGTCTGATTTTATTTTTACAACATCTAGAAAAGGCAAAACTATAGGAACAGAGAACAGATCAGTGGTTGGCAGAGATGGGGGCAAGAATTTTCTATAAAAGACACAAGACTTCTGGGAGTGATGGAAATATTTTATCTTGATTGTGGTGGCAGTTACACATCTATATTCATTTGGCAAAACTTAAACTGTACATTCAAAAAGGGTGAATTTTACTGCATGGAAATTATATCTCACTAAATCTGCCTTTAAAAAATTATTTGTAAATTACATAATATGAAGTAAACCTGATGCCCACTGAAGGCATGCCATTTGTGTTTTATGACTTTCTGTTGTCCTTGGAGATGGAAATACACCTTGTTCCAGTTTGAGAAGCATGGGGCTAAGAAAATTCTCACAGATAGTTAATCATGCTACTTCTGTTAGCTAATTTATGAACAATTTCCACTGTAATGAAGTACTTCTTAGCATGAATTATGGAAGTCTCAGAAAGCAGTAGTTTCTTGAGGAACACAGGTAAACAATGCTCTAATCACAAACTAAAACCAAAACATATTGTTAACAGCATGATCAGGGATACAGTTCCTTATGATCTGAGAAGGGAGCTTTAATTGCCAGTGTCAGAATCAAGACCTGAATCAGGCTATTGCCGTGTTTCATCAAAAGTTTAGTAAATATTTCTCTCAGTGTTTTCATCATCTTCTAAATTTTCCTTATTCCAGGCAGAAAGGAAAAAAATCAGCCCAAATCACCAGTCTCTTCCTTCCTAGGGTTTTAAATTATATGCCAAAATCCCTAAAGAAATAAATGTTGAGTCTCACCAAAAGATGCAGATGATTACGACTTGAGAAATGTAAAGCAGCTAATTTAGCACTTGAGCAAAGATAGAAAAGATTAGTGAAACAGAATTCATCAAGCACCCCCCACTCCCCAGCCCCCACTTTTGTTGGTCACACCAACAAAACTTACCCTTAAAAAGTTTCTTAACATGACTGCCTCCCAGTCGCTCAGAGTTATGGATTCTAGCAGCTTTACAGGGAAGACAAATGCTTAGTTATCACTTAGCAAGCCCGTTGAGAGCAGTGGGGCCAGACGTAAAGGTCCAAGGGAAATTCCAAGAGAGCATCGGACTTTGGTATACCTGAAATACACACTTTTTGTTGTCGTCACTTCTTTCCCTCTTCCTTCTAGCCATAGCATTAGTTTAAAGGTGGAAAGAAAATAATGACTTTGGCTAGGCTTCAGCGTGCCTATAATTCCTATTCATTCAAAGCATTTAACCCATTTGGAGAATCCTGCCCAGGAGCAGTCTTAGGCAACAGGGTTGTATCGTCTCAGAGATCCAAGATACTCCTGACAGTTCAAATATAAGGCTATTTTTTTTTTTAACCATTTGGTTACCCTATTGGGTAAATAACCTAGGAGTGGAATGGCTTGGTCATATAGCATGTGTTCAGCTATATAAAAAAATCTGCCAACGTAGTTTCCAGAGGGGTCGTGCAATTTGACTTCCCCACCAGCAGTGCATGAGAGTTCTTGTTACTTCGTATCCTTGCCAACGCTTGGTATTGTGTCTTTTAAATTTTAGCCATTCTAGTGGGTGTGTAATGGTATGTAAGTGTGGTTTTCATTTGCATTTCCCTAATGACTAATGATGATGTGCATTGTTTCATGTGCTTATTTGCCATATGAATATCTTTTTTTGTGAAGTGTCTATTCAAATCCTTTGCTCAGTTTTTATTGGTTTTCTTTTTATTTGTGTATGTGTGTTCGGGGAAGTGGTCTTTTTATTATTGAGTCGTGAGATTTCTTTATATATTCCAGATACAACTGTTTTATCATGTATATGTTTTACAACTATTTCCCCCCAGTATCAGACTTTCTTCTCCTTCTGACATTCCAATTTTATGTATGTTAGACCATTTAATATTATCCCACTGCTCTTGGATCCTGTGTTCTCTTTCTTTCGGGTTTTTTTTTTCCCTTTGTATTCCAGCTTGGATAATTTCTGTTCACCTTTTCAAGTTTACTGATTCTTCCCTTAGCTGTGTCCTTACTGCTGATGAGCCCATCTAAGGAGTTAATCTGTGATATTCTAGTTTTTATTTTTAGCTCTTCCATTTGACATTTTTGGTAGGTTCCATCTCTCTGCTGCAATTCCCCATCTGTTTGTGCATGTTGTGCCTTTTCCCACTAGACCTTTAATATATTGCTAATAGTTATCTTAAATTTCCTATATAGCATTTCCCACATCTGGATCATCTCTGATCCTGGATTTGTTGTCCGCTTTATCTTTTGACAATTGGTTGCTGTTTAATTGCTTTTATTGTGTGTTTCATAACTGTGATTGAATGCTGTATATTGCTTGTAGAAGAACACTATGTATTTTGCTAAATAGTATTTACTCCTGGAGATGGGCACACCTCTTCTACTGTTAAGCATGGGTGATTGAGTCAACCAGCAGTTGAGCAGAGTTTGGATTTTTTTGTTGCTGCAGTCACCTTTAGGGCACCAGACTTTGATTTTCTCCAGTAGGAGCTGATGTTACCTTGTGCTTATTGTGGGGTCTGTGGTGCTGGTGGGTTTTTCTTTCAACACAGACATGCCTGCATCACAGAGAGGGCATCTCTCTCTGTGCTCCTGCTTTTCTCCCAGCAGTAGAATGCTGTTTCTTGTGTTGTTTCTTCAATGTGGGGCTTGTGGTGAGGACAGGATGGAAGTTTCTCAGTTCTTCTTGTGCAGCCTTAATCTTCGGTGGCCCTGTGCACATGGGCCTTGGGAGTGTGGCCTTCTCTGTGTACTGGCTCATCCTCCTGTGGAATCACACTTTGCCTTGTATCTGTGGGGTCTTGGGCTTTAGCAGACTTACACCAAATCTGGGCAAGAGGGTTTGCTGCTTCTCCCCTAGTAGCATAAGCTTTTGTTTAGTATAAGATAATGTTCTGAGGAGGTGGATGGGGTTTTATATATGTGCCACTGAAACCCATGCTCACCCTTTAAGATTCATTAAAATTTTACCTGTTTTCTTCTTACCCACTTTTATAGGGGCCACCTCTTTCTCCATTGCTCCGTCAGTGGTGAGATGGTTTGTGTGTCCAGTCTCTCCTGAGAGGCTTTTGTTACTGTGGAATTTGTTTACTTGGTGCCTTGTAACCCCAGCTCTCTGATGGGCTCAAGAAAAGTTATGATTTTATAGGTTATCTGGAGTTTTCTCATTCTTCAGTTTGGAGCAACATTCTCTTGTGGTTTTCTACATCCTAAAGCAGAAGCAGAACTCCAAAATAATTTTTATATATTGGGATGAGTTTTTATGGTAAAATATGAGTCTGTAAAGGAACAATCTGTTGATGGCATGCTGTTTTGTGGCACATTCCTCAAACTGTCTGGCACATATGTTCTTCTCCTCTGACACTGGGGGAACGTTTGTGGAAAGTTTGAGAAGTACTGAATCTTAGGCCAAGGAAACAAAGGCAGAAAAATTCACCTTAAAGCATTGGTGTGTCATCAGTGACGTAGACACTTGTAGGTTGGCCACTCATTTCCAAACCCCTTCCATGTCTACCTCTGTAGAGAGATGCCTGGAAAAGGTAAATATGGTTGATTCTTGTTATTGGCAAAAGGTAGGTTCTGTAAAGTTGCCAGGAATCCTGAACCATTGCTCCTATGGGAAATATGTGCGCGTGCGCGCACACACACACACACACACACTCCACTCACACGGGCTATAAATGTAAATCCTAAAAACAACTCATCTTAGTAGAGTCTAATTTCTTTATTTTATAAAAGAGAAAACGAGGCTCAGAGTGTTAACTCACTCACTGAGGCTTCCCCACCGACAGGTCCCAGACTTAAGATTCATAACCCATCCAGCTGGCCCTAGAGTAGGAGCTTCTTGTACTGCATTCCTCTGCCTCCTCCGTCCCCATCCTCTGGCCACCTCTGTATGAGAGCTGAAAAGAGAAGGCACACTGTCACCTTGTTAGACCTCAGCTGGGATTTCGTATGTCGGCAACTCAGATTTTTCTGCACATGTCGTGAATGATTGTGAAAACACTACAAGTATTGATTTGGGGATTATAAACAGATTTTAGTGAGTAGATGAATTTGCAAATATGGAATCCGTGAAATAGGATTAATTGTATCTTTTCCAATCATCCTAATAGTTAGAGGTGGGTAAGCTGATGAGTAGTAAGTAAAAGACTGCTGTAGGGCTTTTGCTTTTTTTAATAGCGGTTGCAAAGTGACTGGGACTGCATCACCCTTTTCCTTCTGAGATGAATGTTGATATAGGTTGCAAAGTGTGGGAGTAGTCCTCTGACATCTAGGTGACAAGCATGAGGATGAAGAGCAGAGCTGTAAGGTGGAAAGATCATGATCCTTAGTTGTACCTGGTGAGCAGCTAACCCCATTCTCACAATGGAGAGATTTCACTGGTGTCTGTGCTCTTAGAAACTTCTCTTATAGAAAAGTATTGCCCTGAATAGGAGTCAGGTCTCCTGAGGCGAGTGGAGTCAACCCAAAACTTAGAATGTGGCTATGAACTAGTGTTCCTTATTCTCTGGCCCAAGAGTCATGTTTATAACCAGGCCCAGGTAATGCTTCCTTCTAAACACCATAATTTATCAGTTAAACAGAGTAATGTTTCAGAGGCAGGAAAATTTGTGGGCAGGTTAAAAGATTTTGTAGAAGAAGTTTCTTATCAAGACCTAGAGTAGAATCTTTGGGTATCTAGATTTTTCCTTGTATAACAAAAGCATTGTATCTCCTACAAATTATACCTCCTTTGCTTCTGTGAGCAGTCTTACTGTGTTCTTTTTTTTTCCTTTGTACTTACTTTAATTTCTTATTGTACTCTTCTCATTTAAACATAGAAATTTTACAAAATTTTTTTTTTGTTTCAATTCAGTATTCATTTCAAGCAGTTAGGAAACTCACCATAATTCACTTACATGTAAAAAATGTTTTTACCAGCTAAAACAATATTTTTAGTTTCAGATTTTGCTATGCTTGCAGAATCTGTGTGTTGTGCTCATTCATTTTTATGGAAAATCTTTATATCTCTAGACTGTAGACATAGTACTTATATTTTTGGTCATCTAATTTTAGACTAATTTTCAAGAAAATATTTGGTCATGCATTTAAAATGTTTTCTACTGCAAAGCCCTACTCTTGTGCTACTCCTCCAAATACTTGCAATAGATCTTTTTGTAAAGGCCCTTTTAACATTCCAGAAAGTTTTAACTGCCTTGTTTGGAGACCTACCTCATACTAACAATTTTTCAAAATAAACAATTAGTGAGTTTGTATCTTAATTGAGAAGAACATAAATGACTTACATCTTTGCCTGCCAGATGGCTGTTTAAGAGAAACACATTGGTATCTTTGTTAATGATCTTGGTTTTAACCGTTTGAGAAGTACATGCCATGCTTTATAATAGCCGTTATGGTCCCTACATTTCAAATGATATTTTCAAGTTCTATTTCATTTCTCTGATGACTAGACCATAAAGGACCCAAATTTCTTTTGTTATTTATAACCTATAACTAATTTGGGGGATGTTGGGACCATCTTGTTGTTACTTCTGTGTTTTTAAATTGTGGCTTCTGTTTCTACTTCAGGAAACAGGCTTAGACTAATAATTGTTTTTGAAAAATTCCTGACATTACTGAACTAAGCTGAAATGTATTAATATTTCAATCTTACATTTCTGAAACCAACAGAAAATAAAATATTTCAAGAGCAAGACCCACCAACCAACAAAAAATGTAATAGGGAGAAGCTAACTAAATATGGATCTCAGTGTTAATAGCTAAACAAAGAAAATAATTAAAATACTTTAATTTAAAGATCATAAATTTGTGAAAGAGTTGTGTAGAAACTAAAAATTTGTAATCTATTTAAACTAACACGGAATTGATGACTCTTCAGAAACAGTGTAGTTGAATTGTGGGTTATGGGAGAATCTGCATGGTTCTAGCTAGTATGACACCTGTCTCTGAAGAAAGGTGGATGTCCAGGTATTGGGTGAGGCTGTAGATGACAGTAGATCCAATGATGGTAACTGCCTATCAGTAGATTCCTTCCCTGGGATGCCAATTTTGATCTGCACCTCAGATAATCTGAAAGGTCTCACTGACTGTGAACCTTTAGATGCCCCGCTGGCAGCCAGTTAAGTATTTGGGTTGTGATCTCATGAGAAGTAATCTGAGCAGGTACATTCAAACATGCCCAGTAATCTTTCACCAGAAGGAAAGGTGGCTTTACCAAATTCAGTATTGCCATGCATCGTAGGAAAATGGGCCTGTTGCATTGCCAAAGAGCTTGAGCAAATCTGGCATACTGTCATATTTGATGGCATACTGACCATGAATTGTAGAGGCTTGGCCACCTGCAAAGATGACTGGAGAACTGGATAGCTTGGTCATGCCCTTCAGTGGGAGTGGGAGGGTAAGGATGTGAGGCAGGATTTCAACACAGTTGCACAGATTTGTTGACGTACTCCATTATGGATTGTGGAATGCAGCAATGAGGTGGATACTCAGTCAAGTCAAGAGCCGTATTCGTTACCACTTGGATTTGAACCCCTTTGCTGTCTGTTATTTCTTTGATATTGCAACCACTTTCCCCAGTGAGAGACCCCCAGTGCCTAGAAGGGACCATCTGCCTCAGGGTGACTGGTAGTGGTGGGGTGTGTGTTGTTGTTGTTTTCCCACTGTCTACATAGTCTGGGTGCCGGGAGCTCTACCATGTGTTTATATCACGGTATGACTTCTGGCTTTGCCCCTTCATAGCATAAAACAGATGAGTCAATACAGTGGGAAATAGGACTATTTCTGGAAGCCATTCCTATATGCTGACAACTGGCAATAACCATACAAGGACTGTTAACCACTAAATATATCACACTAACCCCAAAGAAAAGGTATCCCCATTTCATCCTTCCCTTAGCTGGATTCTAAAACTGCCTGTGACCACTTCAAAGTCACCTAGCAAGAGGAAACTGTGATGGATGGAAGTTAGTATGGAAAGAGACAGCTTTCTTAACTGACTATAGTGAAATTACTTTACTTTTGTTGATTTTTTAAATAAAATCATATGACCATGTATCTTAGATCTCACCAGGCCCAGGGAAATAGTTGATACAAACGAGGAGACCTGAAGCTTAATTTCGTTACCTTCATGGTAAATCTACTCATGTATGTTTGTTAAGTGTGTTTGTAAGATAAACTTGAAAATTATTACGGGATCAAGAAGACACAATGCAGATAGACAAAACAATATGAGTTTATTAATATGGCATTGTGAAGTAGTAAGAGCTTTTTTTCACTATTTACATATCTATATATATACATATATATAGTTTGCTGAATAAGCTATGTTAAGACCTCTGACTTGATTTTTTAATTTAAATCAAGTATTTATTTTAGGTCTAGTCTTTACTCAGCCTTAGGTTGGAGTTCTGTGGGATTACCAATATAATTCTTGTCTTTAGGGAGTTTATAAGTCCTATTGGACTAATATACTCATGTGGAATAATTTAAGAGTAATTTACAACATTATGATAATTATACATAATAACTGTGTGTATTGTTTATGAGAATCATGTTATCCTCACAACTCTCTGAGCTACCCTGAGAAAAGAAAGTTGTTTTATAGCTGCAGAAACAGAATCAACAAGTAAATCTTGGAGCTAGGATCAGGATCCATATTATTTGCCTCTTTGTCTTTTTTTCTTAATTAAAAAAAATCTTTTCCCTCTTTGTAAATAATGAAACACTTCTTATAGTACTCTGTTTCATAAAGTATAATTGTACTGTGTTCATTTCCTAGGGCTGCTGGCAACAAAGTATCACAAACTGGGTGGCTTAAAAGAAGATACATTTAGGGCTTCCCTGGTGGCGCAGTGGTTGAGAGTCTGCCTGCCGATGCAGGGGACACACGGGTTCGTGCCCCGGTCCGGGAAGATCCCACATGCCGCGGAGCGGCTGGGCCCGTGAGCCATGGCCGCTGAGCCTGCGCGTCCGGAGCCTGTGCTCCACAATGGGAGAGGCCACAACAGTGAGAGGCCCGCATACTGCAAAAAAAAAAAGAAGATACATTTATTGTCTCATAGTTCTGGAGGCTAGAAGTCTTAAATCAAGGTGTCAGTAGGCTTGGTTTTTTTCTGAAAGCTCTGAGGGAGAATCTGTCCCATGCTTCTCTTCTGGTTTCTGGTGATTCTAGCTGGCAACCGTTGGGACTTGTGGGTTTTAGATGAATCACATCACCTCTGCCCCCATCTTCACATGGTGTTCTCTCCATGTCTGTGTGTCTTCACGTGGTCATTGTTTTAGTAGGACAATAGTCATATTGGATTTGGGGCCCACCCTACTGCATTATGACCTCATCTTCACTAATAACATGGATAATGACCCTATTTCCAAATAAGGTCACATTACACGGTACAGGGGATTAGGACTTCATCTTATCTTTGCACAATGCAATATACCTGGACAGATTATTTTTGTTTGAAGAATCTCATTTCCCTGTTTGAAATTCTGTCGATAGAAAATTAAAACAATTCTGAATTTGGCCATAGAAGCCACATTACTTTAAGCGAACCCTTAACCTCTTGCTGTACAGGGATAAAACCCTGTTGTGTCTGACTTACAGTGTGCCTTTGAGAATCAAGTGAGATGATACTTTAAAAATGATACTACTTGAGGGCTTCCCTGGTGGTGCAGTGATTAAAAATCCACCTGCCAGTGCAGGGGACACGGGTTCCAGCCCTGGTCCGGAAAGATCCCACATGCCACGGAGCAGCTAAGCCCGCATGCCACAACTACTAAAGCCTGCGCACCTAGAGTCCGTGCTTCGCAACAAGAGAAGCCACCACAATGAGAAGCTGGCACCACAACGAAGAGTAGCCCCTGCTCGCCATAACTAGCGAAAGCCCGTGTGCAGCAACAAACATCCAACACAGCCAAAAATAAATCAATAAATTTATTTAAAAAAAATGATACTACATGATTTTTCCAAGGAAATATTAAGCACCTTTTATTTTATTGAGGCTTTAGCTTTAAACATTGATACGTAGTTATCGAAAAGCTAGTTTCTACATAAAGCCCTTTTCAAAGTGTTCCTTGTAGGTTAGGATTAGAGTTATTAATGAGGAACATTGGGGTGCATGTATCTTTTTGAATTAGTTTTCATCTTTTCTGGTTGTATGCCTAGGAGTGGGATTGCTGGATATTATGGTAGTTCTATTTTTAGTTTTTTAAGGAACCTCCTTACTCTTCTCCATAGTGGCTGCACCAATTTGCATTCCCACCAACAGTGCAAGAGGGTTCCCTTTTCTCCACACCCTCTCCAGCATTTATTGTTTGTAGACTTTTTAATGATGGCCATTCTGACTGGTGTGAAGTGATACCTCATTGTGGTCTTGATTTGCATTTCTCTAATAATTAGTGATGCCGAGCATCTTTTCATGTGCCTGTTGGCCGTCTGTGTGTCTCCTTTGGAAAGCTATCTATTTAGGTCTTTTGCCACTATTTATAATTGCCAAGACATGGAAACAATGGAAGTCCAACAACAGACAATTGGTTTAAGAAGTTGTGAGACACACACACACACACACACACACACACAATGTTATTCAGCCATAAAAAAGAATGAAATATTGCCATTTGCAGGAACATGGATGGACTTAGAAAATATCATACTAAGTCAGACAGAGAAATACAAATGTTATATGATAGTTCTTACAGGTGGAATCTAAAAAGTAATACAAATGAATTTACATACAAAACAGAAATAGTCTCACAGATATAGAAAACAAACTTATTGTTACCAAAGGGGAAGTGAAGGGGGAGAGCTAAATTAGGAGTATGGGATTAACAAACTACTGTACATAAAATAGATAAGCAACAAGGATTTACTGTATAGCACAGGGAAATATATTCAACATCTTGTAATTACCTATAATGGAAAATAATCTGAAAATAAATATATTTATAACTGAATCGCTTTGCTGTACACCTGAGACTAACACAATATTGTAAGTCAAAACTATACTTCAATTTACAAAGGAAGAATTAGTAATGAAGAAAGTTTTAGTGGTATTATGACTTGACAGTTTTTGAAAGAATTTTGCATGACAGTTGTGGAACTACTCTAGATACATAAATGTGTACACTGTATAACGTAATCAAAAAAGGATGTTTGGAGGATTCCTTATTAAGTAATCCATTTTATTTTATTTGATAAAGAAGAATGCAGAGGTTAGAAAATAAATGTAGATCAGAGTTTCGGAAAAGTGACTGTTAGGGCTTGAAATTATAAAATAATTATATTAAATAGTTTTCAAAAGTTATAATTTTAGATATCTAAGTTTTAGAATGCTGGTCTTGACCTAGAACAGTGATTCTCATCCTTGACTAAATATTAGATTCACCTAAAAAGCTTTTTAAAAATATCGATGCCTGGGCCCTACCCAGACCAACTGAATCAGAACATCCTGGGGATGGAGTTCTGGTATTGGTAGGTTTTTCAGATCTTTAGGCAATTCTAACGTGCAGCCAGGTTTGAGGATGACTAATCCGGAATGAGGGAATTTCACTTATAATACATTATAAGTAAAATGTTAAATTGTATGTTTATTTTTGGAAACTGATTTTAATTACTGCATTTTAAAATAATATGACATTTTAAAATATAAATTGACATTACTTTTTCTGAGTCATATGTTGCTAAGCCTTTTAAATTATTACGACATTATTAAAACTCCTTTCTGAAAACAATGTTATATATAAACATAATAGAATTGAATAATAATCCTTTGAAGGGGAAAGAAGGAAAAATGAAGGTTTCATCATTGTTTATAACAGAAAAAAATTTACTTTTGCCAGCTAATTGCATTTTCATTGAAAATTATTAGAAGTGGAATTCCATTTACTTATTAGTGTTCTCTGATCAAATCAGCAGAGATCAAGGATATATGGTGATGGCTGTTAAATTCTTTGCACTTGTATCTTGATTTCAACATATTTTTCAGAATCCTGTGTTATTTTTTCACTAGTACTGTAGAAATTATGGTATTAAAAAGTCACAAAGGGGAGTTCCCTGGCAGTCCAGTGGTTAGGACTCGGTGCTTTCACTGCCGTGGGCCAGGGTTCAGTCCCTGACATCTTGCAAGCCGTGTGGAGTGGTCAAAACAAAGTCACAGAATTACTTATTACATTTTTTAATCAAAAAAATTACAAATTATTCTTTCAAGTTAGTTATTCCAAAAGTCTTTCTGATCAAAAGTCAAAAAATTCATTATTCTAATATATATAGTAGTGAAGTCCTAGATACTTTTTTATGATATGTATTTTTTTTTTCTCACACTTGTTTGTAACCCTGTCGTGGAATTGGAGCACTAAAAAAAAAAAACTTGCTTCTTGTCATGCTCATAAAATTGTTAATATTTTATTTGGATTGATGTATGGATACTGCAAAGCTGCATTGATTTAAACATTTCTAAAAGCAGAGATCCCAGAAACTTTCTTTTTTTAATAAATTTATTTTATTTACTTTATTTTTGGCTGCGTTGGGTCTTCGTTGCTGCACGCGGGCTTTCTCTAGTTGTGGTGAGGGGGGCTGCTGTTCTTTGTGGTGCGCGGGCTTTTCATTGCAGTGGCTTCTCTTGTTGTGGAGCACAGGCTCTAGGCACACAGGCTCAGTAGTTGTGGCACACGGGCTTCAGTAGTTGTGGCTTGTGGGCTTCAGTAGTTGTGGCTCGTGGGCTTCAGTAGTTGTGGCTCACGGGCTCTAGAGCTCAGGCTCAGTAGTTGTGGCGCATGGGCTTAGTTGCTTTGCAGCATGTGGGATCTTCCCGGACCAGGGCTCGAACCCATGTTCCCTGCATTGGCAGGCGGATTCCTAATCACTGCACCACCAGGGAAGCCCCCAGAAACTTTTTGAAATCAATCGTTGTCATGTGAGTAGCAGAACAGAAAAGGGAAAGGAAAGGGAGATAGCGTTTTGAAATGTGTGTCAGTCATTGAGCCTGTGCCTTTAAATGTGGTAATAAAGGTTGTCCAGAGAAGTGTTTGCATTGAGCCTTTTGACCATTCTTGAACTCAGGAAGGATACAACAGTTTTGTTAGTTAAAAAACACTATACAAATGTTGAGGATGTCTGCATGACATTAGGGGATTGAAATCATTTTGTCATCCTGTGATAAGAGCAAGACCAGGTGGCTCTATTCTGTGGCTTAGGATGTGGGTTTCTTTGGCTGTGCTAGTCTCAGACACTGAGGGAAACAAGTTACATATGCAAAAGGAGCTGTTTTTTTATGGTCCATGTAGCTTGGTAATATAATTATTGGCCATGGGATCTGTTTTATTGACCATTTCATGACAAGCTATGTTCTATTTTGTTTTTTTGGCTACAGTGTAGATAGGTCATGCTGAGGAATTACGAATATATTGTTTAAGATAGAAGAACTGAGTTTGGCTTTATTCTTATTGTATTTGAATGTCAGATGAATTATTTGCTGTAATGTATATTTTGAAAATGAAGATTGCCCAGTTGACGGTAGAATGGCCTCTCATGTTTAAGGCAACTGTTTTTGATGCTGTTCAGCAAAATGCCTCATACTGGCCTCTAGCTGACCTCATTGCCCCAATTCACAGTGACCCTAGGATCTCAGTCTTGTCCCTTAGTCTTTCTTTTGTTTTAATTTGCTTTTATTCATTGAAAAACAACATTCTCAATCACTCATTTGTAATGCAAAATCTACTTACTATTTATGAGAAATTTATGGTTCAACCTATATATTAACTCCTGCAGTCATCTTTGAACCTCCATTTCCTTATCACTATAAACTAGCATGTGGACTGGAAGAGGCATTTTTCCCCTTTGGAGTTTTTCCCCTTTGGAGTAAGTGAGATGGATATTGAATCCTAGGGGAATGAACAGTGAAGATTTCAAAGTCCCTCTTCTTTCCAGACTCATCCTTTTCCCTCCATCCCTGTGCCTAAAATATATCCATTTAAATTTTACCTGTTGGGCTTTGATGTAAGATTTCAGTTAAGGATAAGATTCCAGCTGCTTAAAAAACAAAAGTAGTTTTAAGTCACTGGGCTTGGTCTTTTCTTTTCCTCCCTTCTTCACTATTTTCTCAAAATAAGTCTGTTATTCTAAGATTATTCTAAATATGAGGACGAAATCAAATTGAATTTTCTAGAAATTTAACTTACGTGATGGATACACTCTTCCATATCGTGTTAACAACAAGTAGATGAATTATATAGAGGATTTTTATGTTTACAAGTCATTGTCTGAGTACATTTTGTATGGTGAAGGATGATTCATGGAAGTACATGGTTAGACAGGGTGGGGTTATAGAAAAATCCCCATCTCGTGTTAGTACAAAAAACTAGACCTAATGGAATGAGTGAACTTTTAAAACCTATTTTAATTATGGAACTATGGACTTGGCAAGTCAAACAATATAGTACTTCATGAATGTTTAGCAGTAATTTTTGACCTGTCTCTGGTAACACAAATATACACAGTCGTTTTCCATTTAATATTGAACAATGTATTATAGTTCCTACGAAGGTTTAGTCATCAGTTTTCTCTTTATTATTCCATTACTTATTATACTTTATTATCTAAAGTTGTTTAATGAACAACTTTAATGAGAAAAATAGTCTAATGTCTATCTCTTGTCCCTATTAAAGTGACTAATTCTTTTGTCCCGATTAATGTCCTTATTAAGAGGTAATTCATTCAACAAATTTTATTGTATACCTACCATGCCTGAGGCAGTGTTCTAGCCACTGGGGCTGCAGTTGTGAACAAGACGAAGTTTCTGTTTTCATGAAGCTCACATTCTAGTTGCAGAGATAGACAGCAAGTAAGTAGCTATATGATATATCTGATACTGATAACTCCTAGAAAGAATAATTAAAGCAGGCTAAGGGAATACCATATAATAGAAGTGAATATTTTCAATATGATGGCCAAGAAAGGCCAATCTGAAAGATGATATTTGAGCAGAGATATGAATGGAGTTATGCCAATATTTGGGGAAGGAGCAATTCCCATCTTAGGGAATAGTGAAGGTAAGAGCTTTTAAGTGGGATCATATTTTGACTCTTCAGGGAACAGTGAGAGGGCTGTTTGGTAAGGGCAGAAGGAATTTGGTGGATAAGGGCAAAGAAGCCAGACCTTGCAGGCCATGGCCAGGAGTAATGATTTTATTTAAATATATGTTTTTTAATTGGAGGACTTTGATTAGGGGAGGGATGTGTTTGTTTTTAAAAGACTCAGTCTAACTGTGGAGGAAGGACATTAGGTGGGACAAAGGTGTAAGCAGAAAAGCCAGGTAGGAGGCTATTGTAGTAACCCAGGCTGGAGATGATGGTAGCTTGAAATAGGGCAGTAGCATTTGGAGATGTGAAAAGTGGTCAATTTCTAGAAATACTTTGAAGGTAGTTGGCAAGATATACTAATAGATCAGATGTGGGATGTAAGAAAAAAAGAGTTGATTCTAAGACTGAAGAATTGGGTGAATGAATATCTATAGTCACAGTAGTACATGTGAAAGAGAATTGGAAGTTTAAGATGTTCAGAAAGCACGTCGTGTGCTAACAGTTTGGGGTGAGTACATAAATAAAGGTGGGAGACCCCTTTAACTTAAGAGCATTGACTCTGACATGGGCAAGCTCAGATATCACTCCAAAAGAGTTAGTTCTGCTATAATGCACCATAACATATATGGTGCTAAAAGAATCATCATGCTATGCAAAATCACACAGCGAAAGCCACAGGACTTATGAGAAAATGAGATTATGGCACAATATTCAAAACCTTGTCAGTGATATATTTAAAAATTTTAAAATGTTAAATGGTTAACAACTAAATACTGCAATACATTTGACACTTTACATTGCAAAATACGTTATTCCCTCGTGGGAGTGGCTGTGGAAAGGGTTGCAAGATTGTGAGTTTCTTGGAGTGATGGAAGGAAGCTTACTGAAATCTAAAGGGAAGTTGTGACACCAGATGTGAACGGATGTGACTCACACCTCACATGGTGAACTGGTAGCTGGTAGATAAACGTTTGAGGCATGTGCTTTTGGCGTATTCCTCCGTGGCCTTGTGTAATGGGGTGCAGTTTTCTGCATTTACCTTACGTTTCTTGTGGATGCACTTGCTCATAAGCAAACACAAAATGTGAGTTATATCCACACTGTTCCCTACTATATCAATTGCATTGGAATCAATTTACATTTTCAAAATTAAGTGTTACAGCAGAACTAACTGTACCATCTAGTGACCTTTGGCACCTTGCATAACCTCTCAGAGCCTTGATTTCCTCATATGTAAAACAGGGATAATAGTATTGAACTTTAGTAGGGTTTGGGAGAGGGTTAAATGAACGTATACTTGTAAGTTTAGAGTAGAATATGGTATATATTTGTTAAAAATGAAGCACTTTCCTAAAACCTCTGTGTAGAAATTGCGCTATCTGAGGAAACTAAAAATGTAAAAAGATATGTTTTTGTGATTTTTATTTCTCTAGTTAGGCAAAGATGTAGGAGTATAGATTTAGCTATTTATAGGTGGTTTAAGCCTATGCCGGTAATTCAGTCGCTATCAGTAATAATGCCATGCTTTACTATGGGACTACATGGTAGAAAGTTAGTGTGTGATTATTGCTTAATTTTCTCTATAATGATAAATTTCTTCATTAAAATAGCATATTTGTTTAACTGCTAACTAACTGACACGATTTCTTTCATCTTCTTTTCTTTTTCCCTTTACTTCCAGTGTCTCAGTTGAGGACTTAATCTTTCATCTTTAGTGTTATCATAATGGAATTGGATTCTTCTGTCTTCTGCCTCTTTCCCTGTTCCTGGTACTAAGATGTACCTTCTTCCTCCATTGCCCCAATTCATCTGTCCTCCATACTGCTGATAAAGTGACAAAATGATAAGGCCACTGCCTTGCTCAGAATGCTCTCCTCACCTTCAAGCCATCTCTTCCTGTGACACCATACGCTGCAGCCATCCTGGATGATCTAGTCCTTGGCCTGTGTTGCTGGAGATGTCTGGAGTGTATCTGTCTGTTCCAGTCCCATCCACCCTTATGTACATCTCTCATACAACAATTACACTATATAATAATTCTTTTCCAATTTATGGCCTCATAGAAGTCTAAGCCTTTTGTTTTCAGAGATTTTGATTTCTTGTTATCTCTTGGGTCTAGCACATAGTAGATGTTTGATAAATATTAGGGAATTAAGTGAAGGAAAGAAGGAACAAACATGTAGCCAAATGTAAATTAAGATTTTAAAACTTGAACACCTGGGTTCAATGTTAGTAAGTTATTCACATCAGCTTTTATTGTTCATTGTCTAACTTAACTTCAGATTCCTTTATTTTCTACAACCACGACAAAGTATTTTAAATATCTTAGCAGTATAATGTAGTGGTTAAGAAAATAGTCTCTGGCCAGACTGCCTTGGGTAGATTCCTAGCTCAGCCACTTACTAGCTTGATGACTTTAGGCAATTTACCAAACTTCTCAGTGCCATAGTTTCTTGATCTGTAAAATGAGAATAATAATAGCATTTACCTCATAGGCTTATTGTGATGATTAAATGAGCTGCGAGTTGAAAAGTGTTTAGAATTGTAGCTGTTTAGAATGTAAGTCATTCCTACTGTTCTCAGTTATTATGAACTGTCCTGAGAAGAGATGCTCCTTTGCCTTTCCTCTCTAGGTACTAGGTTCCTCAAGACATTTTATTTTCTGGCTTTTCCAAGGCTTCAAGGCAAACTCTGGCAGGCTTTTCACCAGCTCTTGTCTCAGCCAAGGGTTCCAGATGGTATAATTTGCTGTTAAGATTCAAGGACTTTTTCCCTTCTTTCACTGGAGAGCATCTTTCCTCCTGCCCTTCTTTTGTTTTGATACATTTATATGTTGGGATTTGATTATCGCTGTAGTGTTGGCTAACACCTCTCTCACCTTGAATAATTATTATTATTTTGTGTGTGTGGTGAGAACAGTTAAGGTCTGAGTTCTTAGCAAGTTTGAGGTCTGTAATACAGTATTGTTGCCTGTAATCACTATGCAGTGCATTTGATGCTATCTACTGATTGAAAGTTTGTACCCTTAAACAATATCTCCCCAGTTCCCCTACCCTATACTCTTAAAGTACATCTCCCCAATTCCCCCACCCAAAGCCCCTGGGAATCATCTTCTACTCTATTTTTACAAGTTTAACCTTTTTACATTCCACGTATTGAGAATATTATGTAATATTTGTCTCTGTGTCAGACTTACTTCACTTAGCCTAATACCCTCAAGGTCCATCCAGAACCACCAACGACAGGAATTCTTTCTTTCTCACAGCTGGATAATATTCCATTGTAATATATGCACCACATCGTCTTTGTTCATTCATCCATTGAAGGGCACTTGGTTTGTTTCCATATCTTGGCTATTGTGAATAATACTGCAATAAACACAGGAGAGTAGATACCTCTTCAAGATCCTGTTTTTGTTTTCTTTGGATACATATCCAAAAATGGGATTACTGGATCATATAGATGATGGTTCTATTTTTAATTTTTGGAGGAACCTCTATACTGTATTCCATAGTGGCTGCACCAGTTTACATTCTCACCAACAGTGTACTAGGATTCCCTTTACTCTGCACCCTTGCCAACACTTTTTATCTCTTGTCTTCTTGATGATGCCATTCTAACAGGTGTGAGGTGCTATCTCATTGTGGTTTTGATTTGCATTTCTATGATGATTACTAATGTTGAGCATCCTTGCATGTACCTGTTGGCCATTTGCATGTCTTCTTTGGGACTAAATGTTTATTAAGTTTCTCTGTTCTTTTAAAAATTAGATTGTTTCTGTTTGTTATTGGATTGTACACATTCTTTGTATATTTGCATAGTAACCCCTTATCTGATATATGATTTGTAAATATTTTCTCCCATTCTGTAGGTTGCCTTTTCATTTTATTGCTTTTAGTGTTTCTTATAAGGCAGATCTACTAGCAACACATTTTCTCAGTCTTTGTTTATCTGGAGACGTCTTTATGGAAAATAGTTTTACTGGCTATAGAATTCTTGGTTGATGATTTTTTTTCTTTTAGCACTTTGAACATGGCATTCCATTGCTTCTTGGCTTCATTGTTTTTTTATGAGAAGTCAGCTGTTAATATTGTATGAAACTACTCATTTCTCTTTTGGTGCTTCTAAGATTTTCTCTGTCTTTGGCATATAAAATGTATAGCTATGAATCTCTGAGTTTATTCTGTGTGGAGTTTGTTGAGATTAGATGTATTGGTTAATGTTTTTTTATCATTTGGTTTTCAGGCATTATTATTTTAAATATTTTTGTCTTCTGCGTTTTCTCTAACAACTTATGGTACTCTTTTTATAGTTATATTGGTATACTTAATGTGCTCTGAGGTTCTGTTAATTTTTTTTCAATCATTTTTCCTTTTTTTTCCAGAATGGATAGGTCTAATTCAAATTCACTGAATCTTTCTTTTGAGAGCTCAGATCTGCTGTTGAATCCCTCTGGTGAATTATTCATTTCAATTATTGTACTTATCAACACCAGAATTTCCACTGTTTATTAAGTAATATTGCCTTGTAATATTCTATTTAGTAGATCATTGTTGTCATACTTTAGTTCTTTAAACATGGTGAAGCATATGTAGTTCTTTGAATGTATTTATAATAGGTCTTTTGACATCTTTTATCTGTTAAATCCAACATTCAGAGGTAGCTTCAATTGATTACTTTTTTCCTGAGTCAGTAGGTTACACTTCCTTGTTTCTTTGTATGTCTCATAATTTCTTTTTGTTGAATACTGGACATGTTAGATAATATTGCATAGCAATTTCAGATTCTGAGTTTTTTCCCCTGAGGCTTGTTCTCTTTGTTTGTGTGTTTGGTAATTATCTAGACTAAATCTTCACCCAAACTGTATGGCCACTGATCTCTCTGTTTAACTTTTTTTTTCTTCTTAACTCTCTTTATTTTTAAGCCTGGCTGCCTAGGTGTTTTCCTCTGTTTCTACTTAGCTTCATCATCTTCAGTCAACTATTGGTCAGAGATTGTGATCAAATAGTTTGAGCCAGTAAGGCTTCCTCTGTCTACTTATTGATCTTTTCGTGGTTTGGGGGGTACAAATTTCATGCTGTTTTAAAGTTTCTCCTGGCTCTTATTTTCTGTTGGGCTCTCTTGTGTCTCCTCTGTGTGTTATTCTAGGTTCTGTCTTCTAAGGATGTATGAGTGGCTTGCACCACTCCGTTTTCTGCTGTGCATATATCACCCTCAGTCAGTTTAACACACTTGTTGATCTCATCTAGCCCCATGGCTGTCTCACCTTCCAGAATTACCTATTAAATTCCTTGCTTGCGGGCTTCCCTGGTGGCGCAGTGGTTGAGAGTTTGCCTGCCGATGCAGGGGACACGGGTTCGTGCCCCGGTCGGGAAGATCCCACATGCCGCGGAGCAGCTGGCCCATGAGCCATGGCCGCTGAGCCTGTGCATCCGGAGCCTGTGCTCCGCAACGGGAGAGGCCACAACAGTGAGAGGCCCGCGTACCACAAAAAAAAAAAAAAAAAAAAAAATTCCTTGCTTGCCTGACAGTCTGTTGCTTGCCTGAAAAAGAACAATACTTCAAACTAGTGGAGGCAGTGGCCTTCCCTCTTCATGTGCCACTAAAAGCACCATTTTCACTGACAGCATTTTAAATCAAGTGAGCTCCTCTTCAGCAGCAGCAGGTGAACTTCCAGTTATTCATCTTGTCTTGCCCTAATTGAACTACTGCGTATACAGAGCTGAGAGCTTGTCAGAACCCTCAGGAAAATCACCACAGGCTTGTGCTTTTCTTACTCGTAGTTCAGTGATTTTTATGAACAACCACTTCTCAGTTTGTTGTGAGCCTATGGTCAATGTTCCGAGTGCTGAAATGGTTGTTTTCGACACTTCTGTTAAGCTGTATAATTTGTTCGGGAATGGCAGAAGACTTGTCCTCCCATCACGCAGGAGTGAATCTGCGTTAGCTTTTTAACCAAGTATGTGGTGCAATTTATTTTCAGACCTAAAATGATTCAAATATGATAGATAATCTGAAATTCAGGTTTGTGGGTCTGTCCTCTCCTGCTCTCTGAATATTCTATATTGGAAAGAAAATTTCCACTAGGGAAGAAAAGAGTCTATTAATTCACATTTCAAAACACTTTTTGAAGTTAGGACTGCAAGAGACTAAATATCTGTGTTGAAGATCTGAACAAGTTGTATGGAGTATTAGCAAGAAGAAAAGATGTTTGTGTCAAATCATTTGTTCCTCAAATTTAGAACGTTTATACTGCCTCCTCAATCTAAGTGAGTCCTGCAGGCTGAGCAATTAAGTACTCTTGAGCTGAAAGTAAACAGATGAAGATTCTAACTACTAACTGTGTATGTGTGTTTACTTTTTTTTTTAACATCTTTATTGGAGTATAATTGCTTTACAATGGTGTGTTAGTTTCTGCTGTATAACAAAGTGAATCAGCTATACATAAACATATATCCCCATTTCCCCTCCCTCTTTCATCTCCCTCCCACCCTCCCTATCCGACCGCTCTAGGTGGTCACAAAGCACTGAGCTGATCTCCCTATGCTATGTGGCTGCTTCCCACTAGATACCTATTTTACATTTGGTAGTGTATATATATCCATGCCACTCCCGCACTTCATCCCAGCTTACCCTTCCCCCTCCCCATATCCTCAAGTCCATTCTCTACGTCTGTGTCTTTATTCCTATCCTGCCCCTAGGTTCTTCAGAACCTTTTTTTTTTATTTTTAGATTCCATATATGTATGTTAGCATGCAGTATTTGTTTTTCTCTTTCTGACTTACTTCACTCTGTATGACAGTTTCTAGGTCCATCTACTTCACTACAAATAACTCAATTTCATTTCTTTTTATGGCCGAGTAATATTCTGTTGTATATATGTGCCAATCTTCTTTATCCATTCATCTGTTGATAGACACTTACGTCGCTTCCATGTCTTGGCTATTGTAAATAGGGCTGCAGTGAACATTGTGGTACATGACTCTTTCTGAATTATGGTTTTCTCAGGGTATATGCCCAGTAGTGGGACTGCTGGGTCAAATGGTAGTTCTATTTTTAGTTTTTTTAAGGAACCTCCATATTGTTCTGCATACTGGCTGTAACAATTTACATTCCCACCAACAGTGCAAAAGGGTCCCCTTTTCTCCACACCCTCTCCAGCATTTATTGTTTGTAGATTTTTTGATGATGGCCATTCTGACCAGTGTGAGGTGATACCTCATTGTAGTTTTGATTTGCATTTCTCTCATGATTACTGATGTTGAGCATCCTTTCATGTGTTTTTTGGCAATCTGTATATCTTCTTTGGAGAAATGTCTATTTAGATGTGCCCATTTTTGGACTGGGTTGTTTGTTTTTTTGATATTGAGCTGCATGAGTTGTTTATATGTTTTAGAGATTAATCCTTTGTCAGTTGCTTCATTTGCAAATATTTTCTTCCATTCTGAGGGTTGTCTTTTCATCTTGTTTATGGTTTCCTTTGCTGTGCAAAAGCTTTTAAGCTTCATTAGATCCCATTTGTTTATTTTTGTTTTCATTTCCATTTCTCTAGGAGGTGGGTCAAAAACGATCTTGCTGTGATGTATGCCATAGAGTGTTCTGCCTATGTTTTCCTCTAAGAGTTTTATAGTGTCTGGCCTTACATTTAGGTCCTTAATCCATTTTGAGTTTATTTTTCTGTATGGTGTTAGGAAGTGTTCTAATTTCATTCTTTTACAAGTAACTGTCCAGTTTTCCCAGCACCACTTATTGAAGAGGTTGTCTTTTCTCCATTGTATGTTCTTGCCTCCTTTGTCATAAATTAGGTGACCATATGTGCATGGATTTATCTCTGGGCTTTCTATCCTGTTCCATTGATCTGTATTTCTGTTTTTGTGCCAGTACCATACTATCTTGATTACTGTAGCTTTGTAGTATAGTCTGAAGTCAGGGAGCCTGATTCTTCCAGCTCCATTTTTCGTTCTCAAGATTACCTTGGCTATGGGGGGTCTTTTGTGTTTCTATACAAATTGTGAAATTTTTTGTTCTAGTTCTGTGAAAAATGCTATTGGTAGTTTGATAGGGATTGCATTGAATCTGTAGATTGCTTTGGGTAGTATAGTCATTTTCACAATGTTGATTCTTCCGATCCAAGAACATGGTATATCTCTCCATCTGTTTGTATTGTCTTTAATTTCTTTCATCAGTGTCTCATAGTTTTCTGCATACAGGTCTTTTGTCTCCTTAGGTAGGTTTACTCCTAGATATTTTATTCTTTTTGTTGCAATGGTAAATGGGAGTTTATTAATTTCTCTTTCAGATTTTTCATCATTAGTGTATAGGAATGCAAGAGATTTCTGTGCATTTTGTATCCTGCTACTTTACCAAATTCATTGATTAGCTCTAGTAGTTTTCTCGTAGCATCTTTGGGATTCTCTATGTATAGTTTCATGTCATCTGCAAACCGTGACAGTTTTACTTGTTCTTTTCCTATTTGGATTCCTTTTATTTCTTTTTCTTCTCTGATTGCTGTGGCTAAAACTTCCAAAACTATGTTGAATAATAGTGGTGAAAGTGGACAACCTTTTCTTGTTCCTGATCTTAGTGGAAATGGTTTCAGTTTTTCACCATTGAGAATGATGTTGGCTGTGGGCTTTTCATATATGGCTTTTATTATCCTGAGGTTAGTTCCCTCTCTGCCTACTTTCTGGAGTGTTTTTATCATAAATGGGTGTTGAATTTTGTCAAAAGCTTTTTCTGCATCTATTGAGAGGATCATATGGTTTTTCTCCTTCAGTTTGTTAATGTGGTGTATCATGTTGATTGATTTGCGTATATTGAAGAATCCTTGCATTCCTGGGATAAACCCCACTTGTTCATGGTGTCTGATCCTTTTAATGTGCTGTTGGATTCTGTTTGCTAGTATTTTGTTGAGGATTTTTGCATCTATGTTCATCAGTGATATTGGCCTGTAGTTTTCTTTCTTTGTGACATCTTTGTCTGGTTTTGGTATCAGGGTGATGGTGGCCTCTTAGAATGAGTTTGGGAGTGTTCCTCCCTCTGCTGTATATTGGAAGAGTTTGAGAAGGATGTGTTAGCTCTTCTCTAAATGTTTGATAGAATTCGCCTGTGAAGCCATCTGGTCCTGGGCTTTTCTTGTTGGAAGATTTTTAATCACAGTCTTAATTTCAGAGCTTGTGATTGGTCTGTTGATATTTTCTATTTCTTCCTGGTTCACGCTCGGAAGGTTGTGCTTTTCTAAGAATTTTTCCATTTCTTCCAGGTTGTCCATATTATTGGCATATAGTTGCTTGTAGTAATCTCCCTTGATCCTTTGTATTTCTGCAGTGTCAGTTGTTACTTCTCCTTTTTCATTTCTAAGTCTATTGATTTGAGTCTTCTCCCTTTTTTTCTTGATGAGTCTGGCTAGTGGTTTATCAATTTTGTTTATCTTCTCAAAGAACCAGCTTTTAGTTTTATTGATCTTTGCTATTGTTTCCTTCATTTCTTTTTCATTTATTTCTGATCTGACCTTTATGATTTCTTTCCTCCTGCTAACTTTGGGGTTTTTTTGTTCTTCTTTCTCTGATTGCTTTAGGTTTAAGGTTAGGTTGTTTATTTGAGATGTTTCTTGTTTCTTGCGATAGGATTGTATTGCTATAAACTTCCCTCTTGGAACTGCTTTTGATGCATCCCATAGGTTTTGGGTCATCATGTTTTCGTTGTCATACGTTTCCAGATATTTTGTGATTTTCTATTTGATTTCTTCAGTGATCTCTTGGTTATTTAGTAGTGTATTGTTTAGCCTCCATGCGTTTGTATTTTTTACAGATTTTTTTCTTTAATTGATATCTAGTGTCATAGTGTTGTGGTCAGAAAAGATACTTGATATGATTTCATTTTCTGAAATTTGCCAAGGCTTGATTTGTGACCCAAGATATGATCTATCCTGTAGAATGTTCCATGAGCACTTGAGAAGAAAGTGTATTCTGTTGTTTTTGGATGGAATGTCCTATATATATCCATTAAGTCCATGTTGTTTAATGTATCATTTAAAGCTTGTGTTTCCTTATTTATTTTAATTTTGGATGATCTGTCCATTGGTGAAAATGGATTGTTAAAGTCCCCTACTATGAATGTGTTACTGTTGATATCCCCTTTTATGGCTGTTAGCGTTTGCTTTAAGTATTGAGGTGCTCCTATGTTGGGTGCATAAATATTTACAATTGTTATATCTTCTTCTTGGATCTATCTGTTGATCATTATATAGTGTCTTTCTTTGTCTCTTATAATAGTCTTTATTTTAAAGTCTATTTTGTCTGATATGAGAATTGCTACTCAGTTTTCTTTTGATTTCCATTTTCATGGAATATCTTTTTCCATTCCCTCACTTTCAGGCTGTGTGTGTCCCTAGGTCTGAAATGGGTCTCTTGTAGACATCATATATATGGGTCTTGTTTCTGTATCCATTCAGCCAGTCTGTGTCTTTTGGTTGGAGCATTTAGTCCATTTACATTTAAGGTAGTTATCGATATATGTGTTCCTATTACCATTTTCTTAATTGTTTTGGGTTTGTTATTGTAGGTCTTTTCCTTCTCTTGTGTTTCCTGCCTAGAGAAGTTCTTTTAGGATTTGTTGTAAAGCTGGTTTGGTGGTGCTGAATTCTCTTAGCTTTTAATTTTTCTGTCGATTCTGAATGAGATCCTTGCTGGGTAGAGTAATCTTGGTTGTAGGTTGTTCTCTTTCATTGGTTTAAGTATGTTCTGCCACTCCCTTCTGGCTTGCAGAGTTTCTGTTGAAAGATCAGATGTTAACCTTATGGGGATTCCCTTGTACGTTAGTTGTTGCTTTTCCCTTGCTGCTTTTAATATGTCTTCTTTGTACTTAATTTTTTATAGTTTGATTACTATGTGTCTTGGTGTGTTTCGCCTTGGATTTATCCTGTATGGGACTCTCAGTGCTTTCTGGAGTTGATTCACTCTTTCCTTTATCATATTAGAGGAGTTTTCAACTATAATCTCTTCAAATATTTTCTCAGTCCTTTTCTTTTTCTCTTCTTCTTCTGGGACCCTAATTTGAATGTTGGTGCGTCTAATGTTGTCCCAGAGGTCTCTGAGACTGTCGTCAGTTCTTTTCGTTCTTTTTTCTTTATTCTGTTCTCCAGTAGTGATTTCCACTATTTTATCTTCCAGGTTACTTATCCATTCTTCTGCCTCAGTTATTCTGCTATTGATTCCTTGTGGAGAATTTTTAATTTCATTTATTGTGTTGTTCGTCATTATTTGTTTGCTCTTTAGTTCTTCTAGGTCCTTGTTAAATGTTTCCTGTATTTTCTCCATTCTATTTCCAATATTTTGTATCATCTTTACTATCATTACTCTGAATTCTTTTTCAGGTAGACTGCCTATTTCCTCTTCATTTGTTTGGTCTGGTGGGTGTTTACCTTGCTCCTTCATCTGCTGTGTATTTTTCTGTCTTCTCATTTTGCTTATCTTACTGTGTTTGGGGTCTCCTTTCTGCAGGCTACACTTTCGTAGTTCCCGTTGTTTTTGGTGTCTGTCCCCAGTGAGTAAGGTTGGTTCAATGGGTTGTGTGGGCCTCCTGGTGGAGGGGACTGGTGCCCGTGTTCTGATGGCTGAGGCTGGATCTTGTCATTCTGGTGGGCAGGACCGTGTCCGGTGTTGTGTTTTGGGGTGTCTGTGAACTTATTATGATTATAGGCAGCCCCTCTGCTAATGGGTAGGGTTGTGCTCCTGTCTTGCTAGTTGTTTGGCATAGGCTGTCTAACACTGTAGCTTGCTGGTTGTTGAGTGAAGCTGGGTCTTAGCAGGCACATGTAGATCTCTGAGAGAGCTTTCACCGTTTAATATTATATGGGGCCAGGAGGTCTCTGGTGGACCAATGTCCTGAACTTGTCTCTCCCACCTCAGTGGCTCAGGCCTGACACCCGGCTGGAGCACCAGGACTATGACTGTGGAGGCTTGGTGAATCCAAAATTTGATGTAGTAGGCCAGCGGGCTGGAGACTCTGGGAAGAATTGCAGCCCAAATGAAAGCTGCTGGCAGAATCCCCTGTGTGTTTACTTTTAAGAGACTACTCTCCCTCTCCCCTTTATTATCCATGAGACTTATAAGTCTCACTTTTCTTTTTTGTAAAGGGATGATACTAGTAATATCATTTTCATATTCTCTGAGGATTGAAGTACATTGTTTCTATTATTGTTATAGTTTTATTAATTTCTGGGCTGACACTTCTCTAGGCAAAGTGTTGAATAATGTTGAAAAGCAAAGAAAATTTCTGTAAGAAAATAATTACTTCTTAAATTTACTTTTGTCAATTCAGGTGCATTGTTTTACATTCTATCTGAAAGTTTATTTTTGTGAATTCAGATGAGTCGCTCTCCATTAGGTTGTTCCAAAGCATAGTGTGCTGGTGTATTTGGAGTTGGGTTTTTTTCCTATGAACAATCACCAATGAAAAATGAAATGCTAATTTGATAAATCTTTTGTAGAATTATAACAATTTTCAGTCAATGTTTAACACACTTTATTTCAGATAATTTAATATGTAAAATGCATTGGTCTCAGGAGAGGTCCAGAGGTCAAAGAGAAATGTAAGGATGTGAAAAAAAAAAAAAAAAAGGAGGATTCTTTTTCTATTCTGTTCTGTCCTTTATTTCCTTGGCTGGACTTTGGAGTAGGCTATCAGGTATACCTTTAAAGTAGGTGAAATCCATGGCTTTATTTTCTGCTTTTGTTACTGGTTTAATATGGAGACAGCCATGGAGCCATTTGAAGTCATCTTTTGCAGCAATTTTGAATGGGAAAATAGAATTGAAAAAGGCCTTACTATTATCTGACAGCCTGTTTGTGTATCAAAGTTAATGAGAGGTTTGCAAATAGTCTGAAGAGGCAAAACTTCCTACCTCTCAGTTTGGACTGCTTCCACAGAATACAGTGATCCAATTTTAGAGGAGATTTGGAATTGCCAGTACCTAGGACTGGAAAATAAATCCAACATTGTTCCAACCAGCCTGAAACGTCTGGTCACTATAATTACGCTGAAATAATACTTAACTAAAGCTGTAATTTACTTGTTCTTCTCTATTTCACATTGCTTCTTGGGAATAATATTTATTCTGTATGCTTAGCTAAATTACAATTGTTATAAAGTAATGAGTTAAGAATGGTATTTGATTTTGTTCTTTGCTCATATTTTTACATTGACATTTAGATCTTCCAGCAATCTGAAAATATTTTTATAAATGATGTAAGGTTGTAGGCTAAGTTTTCTTTCTCCCAGATTGCTAGTCAGTTTATTAGTAACACTAACTGAATAATCCATTCTTTCCTCATTGACTTGAGAATACATGTGTTGTTCTTACATATAAATGGTGATATTGCTGCATTCTGTTTTGTTTCATTTATTTATTCATTCATTAAGCAAATAGGTCTTGAGTACCTACTGTGTATCAGGTGATATGTTACAAAGTAGGAATACATTAGTAGTTGAGACAGCCATTTAGTAAATGTTTTATATATAATGTACAATCGCTAATAAGTGCCACAAAGGAGAAAGGTGTTTAATGCTATGAGAGCTTACTACAAGACATTTATCTATTTCTGAATGTTACACTGTTTTAAGTATACTATATTTTGATATAAGATAGTACCTTCCTCATTAATCTATTTCGAAGTCTTTTATGTAGTTTTATGTATTTTACTTAGATTAGTTTTAAAGTTTATATTAATTCCTTTTGAAATTGTATTGAATTTATGGACTAACTTTGTGAAAATCAACATCTTTATAATAGTGACCCTTTATATCCAAAAGTATATGTTTTCCATTTCTTCTATTTTCCTGTATATGTATCTTTAAAATAATTTTTTACTGTGGTAAAATACATATAACATAAAGTTTACCACCTTAACCATTCTTAAGTATACAGTTCAGTGGTATTAAATACATTCACATTATTGTGTAACTATCTCCACCATCTACCCACATAACTTTTCATCTTGTAAAACCGAAACCCTGTACCCACTAAGTGATGTCTCCATTCTCCCCTCCTCTAGCCCTACCATCCACCATTATACTTTGTGTCTTTATGATGATTTTGACTAGTCTAAGTTCCTCATGTAAGTGGAATCATACAGTATTTGTCTTTTTATGACTGGCTTATTTCAGTAGCGTAATATTCTCAAAGTTTATTCATGTTAGTGTCTTGTAGAATTTCCTGTCTCTTTAAAGTTGAATGACATTCCATTGTATGTATATACCATATCTCACTTAGCCATTGATCATATAGTAATTCTATGTTTAATTTTTTGAGGAACATGATACTGTTTTCTGTAGTGGCTGTACCATTTTACATTTCCACCAGTGGAGCACAGGGTTCAGTTTTTCTACATCTTCAGCAGCACTTGGGGTGTGGTGTGTGTGTGTGTGTGTATGTTTGATTTTTGGATAGTAGCCATCCTAAATGGTATGAAGTAGTGTCTTTTCATACTTCTGATTTGCATTTCCCTAATAATTAGTGATATTGAGCATCCTTTCATGTGCTTACTACTCATTTGTATGTCTTCTTTGGAGAAATGTCAATTTAAGTCTTTTGCACATTTCTTAATTGGTTCATTTCCTTTTTGTTGTTGAGTGTTAGGAGTTTTCTGTATATTCTGGATGTTAATCTTTTATCAGATGTATGACTTACAAATATTTGGTCTTATACTGTGGGTTGCCTTTTTATTCTGTTGATAGTATCCTTGAATGCACAGCATTTAAAAATTTTTATGAAATCCAGTTTTTCCTGTGTTTCCTTTTTGTTATTTGCACCTTTCCTGTCATATCCAAGAAATATTGCCAAATCCAATTTTGTGAATCTTATGAGCTGTTTCTTCTTGTAAATGTATAATTGTTTTAGATCTTATATTTAGGTTCTTAATTCATTTTTGAGTTAATTTTTGTGTATGGTTTCAGGTAATGATCCACCTTCATGCTTTTGCATGTGAATATCTAGCTTTTCCAGTATCATTTGTTGAAAAGACTACTTTTTTCCCATGGAGTGGCCTTGGTACCCTTGTTGAATTGAGTGTATATGTGAGGGTTTATTTCTGGGCTCTGTAGTCTATTCCATTGGTCTAATGTGTTTTTTCCTCATGCCCATACCACACAGTTTTGATTACTGTAGCTTTGTAATAAGTTTTGAAATTAGGAGTCCTCCACTGTTTTCTTTTTCAAGATTGTTTTGGCTGTTCAGGGTCCCTTGAGATTCCATATGGTTTTTAGAATGGGTTTTTCTGTTTCTACATGAAACAATATTAGAATTTTGATAGGGATTGCATTTGAAGTAGATCACTTTAGGTAGTATTGACATTTTAATAATGTTAAGTTTTCCTATCCATGAACATGGGATACGAGTCCATTTATTTGTATCTTTTAAAATTTCTTTCAGTAACATTTTGTAGTTCTCACTGTGTAAGCCTTTAACTTGTTTGGTTGAGATAATTCCTAAGCATTTTATTCTTTTTGATGCTTTTGTAAATGGAAATGATTTTATAATTTCCTTTTCATATTATTTTTCTTTGCGTATAGAAATGCACCTGATTTTCGTGTATTGACTTCATGTCTTGCTACTTCACTGAATTCATTTATTAGTTCTAACAGTTTCTTTTTGGAATCTTTAGTGTTTTCTACACATTAGATCATATCATTTGCAAAAAAGATAATTTTACTTCTTCTTTTCCAGTTTGGATGCCTTTTGTGTCTTTTTCTTGCATAGTAGCTCTGGCTAGAACTTCTAGTATTATGTTGAATAAAAATGATGAAAGTGGGCATCCTTGCCTTCTTGATCTTTGATTAAATGTTTTCAGTCTTTCACTATTGAGTATGATGCTCGCTGTGTGTTTTTTGTATTGGATTTTATTATGTTGAGGTGTTTTCTTTCTATTCCTGTTGAGTGTTTTTATCATGTAAGTGTGTTGAATTTGTCAAATGCTTTTTTTCTTTTTTGCATCAATTGAGATGCTGATGTGTGTTTTTTTTTTTTTTTCATGCTGTTGATGTGGCATATACACTGATTGATTTTTCTTTGTTGAACTTTCTTGCATTCCAGGAATAAATCCCACTTGGTCATGATCCATAATCCTTTATATGCTGCTGAAATTTGTTTGCTACTATTTTTTTTTTTTTGAGGATTTTTGTAACAATGTTCATAAGGAATATTGGTCTGTAGTTTCCTTTTTTTTATAGTGTCTTTGTGTGGCTTTGGTATCAGGGTAATGCTGGCCTCATAAAACAAGTTAGGAAGTATTTCTTTCTCTTTAAAGTTTTGAAGAAGTTTACTAAGGTTTGGTATTAGTTCTTCTTTGTATGTTTGGTAGAATTCATCAGGGATTTTCTTTGTTGGAAGATTTTTGATTAATTATTCAATGTCCTTACTAGTTATAGGTCTATTCATATTTTCTTTTTCATTATGATTTACTCTTGATAGGTTTTATGTTTTTAGGAATTTTTCCATTTCATCTACGTTATCGTAATTTATTGGCATACTGTTCTTTTAGTACTTTCTTGTAATCCTTTTTACTTCCTTTCAATTTGTAGCAATGTCCCCACTTTTTTTTCTGATGGTAGTAATTTCAGTCCTCTCTCTCTCTCTCTCTCTCTCTGTCTCTTTTCTGAGTCTGTCTAGCTACAGGGCTTTCAATTTTCTTGACTTTATTTTAAGAAACAGCTTTTGGTTTCATTGACTTTTTAAAATTCCTTTTGTATTCTCTTTTTTGTTTATCTCTGCTTTAATTTTTATGATTTCCCTCTTTCTGGTAGTTTTAGGTTTAGTCTGGTCTTCTTTTTCTAGTTACTTAAGTTGTAAAGGGAGGTTGTTGATTTGAGATCTTTCTTGTTTTTAGGTGTTGATTTGAGATCTTTCTTATTTTTAGTATAAGCATTTATAGCTATAAGTTAGCCTCTCAGTATTGTTTTTGTTGCATACCCCATTATCCTGATACTGAAACCAAAATATTTTAGGAAAGCGACAAATCATTGTCTCTCGTGAACATAAGATGCAAAAATTCTTAGGTAAATCTCAGCAGGTCTAATCCAGCAATATATATAAAGTAAAGACTATGAAGAATTTATCCCAACAATGCAGATTTGTTGCAACATAAAGAAAATCCATCAGTATATTTCTCCACATTAACAGTATCTAGGGTAAAAACCATAATCATCTTAATAGATATACAAAAGATACTATAAATGGAAATATGCTTAAACTGATTAGGATCATGTATGAAAACCTGCGTATAATATCATAATTACTATATTAGATAGAACATTTTCCCTGTAAGATCAAGAACAAGGTGTGATGTTTGCGCTTACCACTTCTATTTGATATAATACTGAAAGTCTTAGTGCAGGAAGGCAACTGAAGAGAAAAGAAACATTCTAATTGAGAAGGAAGTAAAATTGTCTTTATTCACAAATTACATAATCTTGTATATAGAAAATACTAAAGAATGATTGAAACAATAATAGTTTAAAGACTACCGGACCTGGCACTTCCCTGGCGGTCCAGTGGTTAAGGCTCCACGTTTCTATGCAGGGGGCCCGCGTTTGATCCCTGGTCAGGGAACTAAGATACCACATGCTGCATGGTGCGGCCAAGCAAAATAAAGACTACCGGACCTAATAAAAGAATGTATTAAGATCACAGGATATAAAGTTAATAAACAAAAATTCATGTATTTCTATAACTAAGCAGTGAAGAATTAGTAAATGAAATTTATTATTCACAGTAGCCAAAACATGGAAGAAACCTGAATGACCATCGATGGGTGAATGGATAAAGAAAATGTGGTACATATATACGGTGATACTATTATTCAGTCTTAAAGGAAATCCTGCCATTTGTGACAATAAGGATGAACCTGGAGGACATTATGCTAAGTGAAATAATTCAGGCACAGAAGGACAAATACTACATGATACTACTTACATGAAGAATCTAAAACAGTCAAACTCATAGACGTAGAAAGTAGAATGGTGATTGCCAGGGACTGGCAGGAGGGAAAAACAGGGAGGTGTTATCAGAGGGTACAAAATTTCAGTTATAAATAATTTCTAGAGACGTATATGGCATAGCACCTATGGTTAATAATACTGCATTGTATACTTAAAATTTTTCTAAGAGGGTAGTTTTTTAAAATTTTTTTAAGGAGTATGATTTTATTTCCTTCTCATTTATATTCAGATGCTTTTAACAGAAGTTTGAAATTATCTTTCTCTGATTTCATCTCATTAGTTTCAAGTGATCTTAGTGCCACTCTAAATACATATACACATGCATATATATGTATGTTTCTAATAAGCATACCTCATAATTATTTCTCTATTCATTTGTACATTTTTGATTGTACTAGATAGTCATATGAAAATGAAAAATTCTTTCAAAAACTACCAAATTCAAGCATCTGCATTAAAATTTGGGACTTAACCCATGGCCTAGAACTCTGTATTTAGTACCTTTGACTCAGTCAACTGAACAAGTTCTTGCTGCACATTTTGTGGCTTTTTTCTTAGGCCAGCTGCAAGTGCCTGTTTGCTTTGATATTGGTCTTTTACAGTTGGTGACTTCTAAATATCACAAAATTGGCTGGTATGGATAAGGATAAAATAGCCCAATCATTTAAAATATACATACATGAGATCCATTATGATGCTCATTTGGGAATTTTGTCTGCACTTTACTTAAAGTTAATAGATCTGAGGCTTCCTTATTCCTTGTTCCTAAAATAAATCTACAAGTCAGATCCGCAGATCATTAAATGTAATTTAAGTGGGCTTTATTTTAAATTATACTTGTTTTTTAAAACACTTCATTGAGGTATGACTGATATAAAAAATCTATACATATTTAATGCATACAACTTGATGAATTTGGAGGTGAGTATGTATCCATTTCAGTGAAACCGTCCCCACATTCTATGCCATAAACATCTACATCATCTCCAAAAGTTTCCTCCTGTCCTCTTTATTTACTTCTTTTGTGTGTGATAGGAACATTTAAAATAAGATCTAGCCACTATGGGTTTAAAAACCAAGTGTAATTAAAATAATAACAAGAGGCTTCCCTGGTGGCGCTGTGGTTAAGAATCTGCCTGCCAATTCAGGGGACACGGGTTTGAGCCCTGGTCTGGGAAGATCCCACATGCCGAGGAGCAACTAAGCCCGTGCACCGCAACGAAGTGTAGCCCCCACTCGCCACAACTAGAGAAAGCCCGTGTGCAGCAACGAAGACCCAATGCAGCCAAAAAAAATAAATAAAATAAATTTATTTAAAAAATAATGGCAATTATAATTAAATGATAACAAGTATAATAATTAAATAATAAGTATAATTAAAATAAAAACAAGTATAATTTAAAATAAAGCCCATTTATAATAGCATTAAAAATCATACAGTAGGAATAAACTTAAAATATGACAGAACTATAGAGTTAAAATTACAAAATATTTCTGAGTAAAAACAAAAGTAAATGGAGACTTATACCACTTGAATTTGTCAGTTCTCTCCAAATTGATTTACAGTTGAGTGTTATCCCAATCAAAATCACAGTAGGCTTTTTTAAAAATAGAAATTGACATGGCTATTCTAAAATTTATATGTATGCAGAAAATAGCCAGTACAGTTTTTAAAAAGAATAATGTTGGAGGCTTTACATTATCCAATTTCAAGACTCATTAAAAAGTACAGTGCTACAGTAATCCAGACATTGTGTAGTGGCAGAAAGATAGACATATATATTAGTGGAACAGAATGGAGAGTCCAGAAATAGAGGCACATAGATGGCCAATTGATTTTCTGCAAAGATGCCAGGGTAATTCAACCGTGAAAGGATACGCTTTTAACAAATTGTGCTGGATCTACTGAAAACACATATTGAAGAAAATGAATAGGTAGGCCACAGACTGGGAGAAAATGTTTGCAGTACCTATGTCTGACAAACGAATTGTATCCAGAGAATCTATGTAACTCACACTTCAATAAAAAGTTAAGCAAACCAATTTAAAAAATTGGCGAAAGACTTGGCATTTTACAATGGAAGGCATACAAAATGCAAATTAGCACATGAAAACTACTGAACATCATTAGTCTTCAGGAAAATGTAAATTAAAACTATAATGCGATACCATTACATACACCCTGTAGCAGTTTACTATTCTTGAGATTCTTATCTCTGGTTCTCTATGTACTTGTGGCTTCTTTCTCTTTTGCTATATTCCTCCTCTTTACTGTCCTCTTTTCTGTCTTGCGGTTTTTGATTACTTGGGCTGCTTTTCTTCTTGTGTTTCCTTACTTTGCCTATTCTACTTCCTGTTGACTTAGTCAGTTTTCCAAAAGAATAAATATAGTTGGGTAATACTTTATTGTATGGCACAACTAATATGTTTGTCCACCTCATTATCCGCTGGCTTGTCGATAGATATGTGCCTTTAAGGATAAGCATTTGTCCCAATCAGGTACAACCTGAGTACTCTTGAGATTATCAGGGTAAGTGCCTATTTCATTCCTTGCTTTATGCCCAGTGCCCAGACCAACAGTTGTCCCTAATAGGATGTTCAATAAATAATTTGTTGAATGAATGAGCTACCTCTGAGGATGAGGTTGAATGTGGCTCCTTCCCTTGTAAGGGGACATGATATGTCATGTTCAGAATATAATTCTTCCAAAATGATACTTTCAAGGAACTATGCAACTTCTTGTTCTTTTTGAAGATCTGGAATAGCCTAATACTTAGGAGCACTGACCCTGGAACCCGAGTCTCAGTTTGAATCATAACACGCAGTTTTACTGTGTTTGTGACTTTGAGCAAATTACTTAATCTCTTAGTGTTTCACTTCCCTTACGTGTCAATGGAGATAACAGTATCAACCTCATAGCATGTATTGTTGTAGGGATCAAATAATTTAATGATGTCAGGTGCCTAGGAAGAGTACTTGGCACTTAGTATAATGGGAGGGTTCATAGTTATTATTATTACCATTATTATTATTGATTTGGAGGGGAAAAGCATTACTAAAAACAGGTACAGAATGTAAGTCGGAGTCTTCAGAGCCCACAACTTCTTTTATCAATGTAATTTTTTTTCAGGCAAGCCTTTTCTCCTCTCACTCCCCCTTTTAAGAGAAGAAGTTAAATTATAGAGGTATTTAAACATTAGAAATCACTGTGGAACCTTACAAAAACACTTTGAAGTCAGTAGAGAAAAGATATACAATAAAGCTTTGCTCCATGTCTATTTCATCCTAACTTCCCTTTGTGGCAACTACTGTGTATTTTTTTATTCTCAATTCCAGGCCCCTCCCTTAGAGGACAGGCATGCTCAGTGCCTTAACCCTCACATCTCTGATGCTGTCATTCATATCTGTTTGGGGGAACCTTTAATTATCAACCCTAGAACATTCTATAAATCTTCATTAGGAAATTCCTTTTGAACTTTTGCTGAAAAGTAGTTACTGTGCACTGTATGTGTAGCAGCTGTTTGCCTAAGTTAAAAAAAGTTGACCGTTTTAATTTGCTTTAAAAATATCCACTGGCACTGGTTCTCATTACAGATGTGTGGTTGTAACATTTCATTTTTAAAATGTGTATCCATCTTTTTTCAGTTCTAAAGGAGTCCAAAGAAACCATCTAAAACCTTAAAAATAACCACTAAACCTACAGTGTTTTTGGTTTTTAAAAATTCTCAAGGGAGGACATTTTTTATCTTGGACTTAAGCTTCATACAGGGTGGCCCATTTAAAAGAGGCCCGGTACACAGCCACATTATTAAATAGGAACTGTTTTAAATGGGCCACCCTGTAAATCAGGATTTTTTTTCCAATGGATATTTACTTCTTTGCACACTTGTGAGTTTAGTTCAAGTTTTCAGTTACTATGCTTGATAAGCATCCCTGAAATTTGAATTTGGGCACCTCAGTGACATTGAAATGCACAAATCTGAGTTCAGAGACATTAAGAAACTTGTAAATTTGTGTTTTGAGAGATCATGTTTGGATCTCTTTGAAAATTTGGCCAACATTCTATGCGAATCTCCTTTTTCAAAACATTTTTTTAAATGGATGAAATACAAATAAACTGAAAATGGAAACTTTAACATAAACAGTAATACAGCTTTGGACTTTCTTTTACTGGAAATCTTTAAAAACAGGAAAGATGTCCACTTTTTTTGGAATAGGTTAGGGTCAGTAGTTCTTAATATTTTTAATCCAGAATTTCTAAGCATACTCTATTCTTTTTACTTACCAAAAGTTAAATCTGTGCTAGAAATGAGATAGAAATAATACCTCATTTGAACCATAATGTATCTGATTCAGGTTTTGCTCAAACCTGCTCCCCAGAACGTGTAGGGCAAAGAGTAAGAATTTAAATGAAGGCACACGTACCACGTGTCATCATAAATATACCTGAAATCACAAATCAGAACAGGAAGAGAAGCAAGAAAATGAATCCTTGGCACTATTTGAAAATGGTGCTTTGTAATGCAAGAATCTTTTGCATTCATGCTATCTCAGAGAAAGATTTGAGAACTTCAGCATTTCTACCTCTTAATCCTCCCAACTCCCAAGAGCGGTGTGCATTTCCCATGTCAGTAGTAACACAACCCACAAACTTTCGTGGCATTCTGATGCAGTAGCCTTGTGTTTTGAGAAATGTGGAGACATTTTTCCCTAGGGGCTGAATGGTGTCATTCATGAGAATGGATGCTTTTGGTTATGTGCCAGTGATGAGTATTGATGTAGTTGTGTTCGTGACATTTAGTCTCAGGTAGAGTTCTCGCTTACCACATCTTAACGTAATACTGTTAAACTCAAGTATGAGTTTTACTGATTGTAGAAATCTTAACATTTACTTTAAATATAAATAGAATCTGTGTCTCCAAATTTGTATGCCTCTACTAATTTACTACCACAGGGGTCTTTCTGTACATTTCCTGGACTCTAATGTTTGCCCAAAGAAGTTTTTCTTATCTTAGTACATTATAGGTCATTGTCATCTTGGGACCATGGTTAATGGCTTGGATGGAACCTACCACCTTGTTTTAATTCTACACATTATAGAAAACAGTACATTGGGAAAACAGATTAGAAAAACTTCCAGATAAAGTGTTTGTATAAATTGGAAACCTGAGAAGGAAAAACAAAATGAGGAGTTATAACAGCTAAATCTGGCCTAGATCCATCAGCTTTCTCTTTAACATTCCTAGTAAACTCACATTTTCAGAGGTGTTCTGTTAAAACATAGGATGAAGATTACAAGTGGTATCTTATAATTTGAGTTCTTCTTAACTCTTAAAATATTCTACATTGTACAAGCCAAAGTTAAATGATTGATGTATACTCTTAAAATAACAAAAAGGCAATCTAACAACTCTGTGGTAGCCTTGATGTTGCTGACTGACTTTATTTTTACTGAGTGGCCTCAATCCGAGACAATGTTCTGATTATTATGTTTTTTCCTAAAGAAGTATGGCTTGTGCTCAGATTTAAAGCATTAACAGACCATTTAAAGAAAATGTTATAGCATAACTACTGCAAGAAAGAGCTCCTGGGCAAGGTAGCTATGCTTTTATTTGCTTGAGGAAAAGGTTTCTTTTATTCTATAATGTGAAGCTCCATCTTGAAAAAAGTATTGACGTGGATCCAAATGAATTTCCTGGTTGCTTATGTTACCCCCATTGGGAAAGAAGGTGGTCTCGGTGGTCATTTCTTACATTACTCAGGAGCACACTGTGCCTGATGAGCAGAAATCTGCCATTTGGACATTGAGGACACCTGGACCCCTAATTACTCAGCTGCTTCATTCAGGAAACTTTCACCTGACATCAAGAGGCAACAAGATAAATAAGTATGACTGATTTTCTGTCTGCTTGTTAGATGTCCACCTTAGCCAAAGAACATCTGGTTTGAGGTATTGAAGAAAAACAAAAAAAACAAGGAATGACTTGTTTGGTAGCCGTATCATGCAAAGAAAGTCCATTTAATTTTAACACAACAATTTTAATGCACAGTTTATTTTATTTCAGACTTAATATTTGTTCATTAAATGATGACGTGTTATTTGAGTACTGTAATGATAGTCTTACAAAGTGAAAAATGGCCTTAATACTTTGTTATGTTTGTGTATTAGTTTCCTAGAGCTTCTATAACAAAGTATCAAAAACTGGGTGGCTGAAAACCCCAGAAACTCATTGTTCCATGGTTCTGGAGGCTAAAATTCCAAAATCAGGGTGTCAACTGGACCATGCTCTCTCTGAAGGTTCTAAGGGAGAATCCTTCCTTGTCCCTTCTAGCTTCTGGTGTTTGCCAGCAGTCCTTGACATTCCTTAGGATGGAGGTGCATCACTCCGGTCACACTGCTGTCTTTTCTCTTTGTGTCTGCAGCTGGTCCTCCCTCTGTGTATCTGTCTCTGTGTCCAAATTCCTCCTTTTTATAAGGATATTGAATTAGGGCTCACCCTATTGAGCTTGCTTTAACTTCATTACCTCTGTAAAGACCCTATTTCCAAATAAGGTCATATTCTGAGGTACTGGGATTCAGGACTTACACATATCTTTTTCATTTTTGTTTATTTTCTTTTTCTCCACATATCTTTTTTGATAATCCGTGACCGTTTGTTTTTTATTATTTTAAATGTGAATATACAATATTTCAAAAATTGGTAAGCTGTACATACAGCTTAAACAGCAGTATGATGCTTAATCGCTTGTTGTTCACTACATGTTTTGACAAAATAATGATTTTTTTCCACAGAGTGGAACAACTTTCTCGTGTGTACTAACTAGATAGAAGCTGCAATAAATGAGTTCTCATTGTCCTTAGATCAACTCAGGCTCTAGCTCAAGTTCTTCTTACTCAAAGAAGTATTTGATTGTTTGATCTTATTCCTTTCTCTTCTCTGAACACCAGTAGCAGCTATGGTCAGTACCTTCTAGAATCACTCTAAACTCATGTATTATTTGGTATTGGTGCTTGATCACACCAAGAGTTGGCAAACTATGGCCCAAGGGCCAAATCTTGACAGCTGCTCGTTTTTGTACATCATGTGTAACTAAGAATGCTTTCTACCTTTTTAAATGGTTGGAAAAAAATCAGAGGAATAATAATATTTTGTGACATGTAACAATTATGTGAAATTCACATTTTACTGATCATTAATAAAGTTTTACTGGAATATAGCCATGCTTCTTCATTCATTAATGGTTGTCAGTGGCTGCTTCGTTGCTACAGTGGCAGTGGTGTAATTGCGAGAGAGACCTCATGGCTCACAAAGGTGAAAATATTTACAGTCTGGCCTCCCATAGAAAAAGTTTACCAATAATTTATTCCCAACCTGTTAGTCTACCTCACATATGAAAAAAAAAAGTAGGTAATCAATATAATTTTATGTTCGACTCTAAAAAGGACAGTTGTACTGGTTTATTTGTATGCTTGTTTACCAGTTGCTAGATATTATTTTTAGATAATATAACACAAGGACTTGGTGTTATTCATGTTTGTGTTTCTCAGCCTTTAGTGGAGGACTGGTTATGGTTCAATGAATATTGTTAAACAATTAAATTTATATGTAATTTAAGACGTGTAAGTGTGTTGGACAACTAAGTAGCATACCTAGAATATTTAGCTGATGTAAAGAAATTTACCCCAGGTCCTCCAGCATACTGATGATAAAGCCGAAGGCAGAGCACATACAGACTCTTAAATTTCCACCTTTCATCTATAATACACAATCCAAAATGAAAGAATTTAGTGAGCTGCAGATGATTATTATTCTTGTTAACTGGATCTGGGAGTTTAGTACTCAATGTGATTTAATCTTAGAAAGAAAATACACACAAACTCTCCTCCTTGTTTAATTTGAAAAACACCTCCTTCTGATGTGACTCCTCTCCAACAGTACTCCCATTTTGTTTCTTTTTCACAAAAATTAAAAACAAAACTCTTTTATGGGGATAAGAGCAACGCTCTCTTCTATCTTTGCTCTTTTAATTATCTGTGTGGTGATTTAGCCTTAAGACATTAGGATGAAGTTAGTTGCCAGAATAAAGTTAATGATGGCTGGTTTGGTACCCTTTCAAAATCTGCTGTTTTGTTTTCCTAGCAAATAGATTAAAAAGAGACATTTTAACTATCAATATTTTATACATTTAAAAATATAAATATTTTTATAAATATAAATATTATTTTTATTCCAGAGGTGCCGCCAAATTGTTCTTAAATTAAGTTTTTTAGAGAGAAAATGTGTAAGGGCTTTAACTATAAAGCGTATGTGAGTTTAAGAAAATTGAGGTAGTTATACTAAATTGAACCATGATTTTTCTGTTATGTGTTATTCCTATAACATTTACTAAAAGTGCTACAGACAACCTTGTTAGTTTTCTACTTCCTCACCAATCCCCTTCTCTCACCCCAATCTGGAATAGATTGTTGTAGACTATTGCATTTTAACAGCATAATAAAGCTGTGAAATATAGCGAATATACCTATGTGAAAATATAATAAGGGTAAACAGATTAATTTGACACTTTCTTTTTTAAAGTTAAAGCTTATATATATAGAAAATTAGAAAATTAGTGTTTCCTTTCTGGCACTGTTTATTTTCCTCTCTGGTTTTTAAAAAAATGAAACATCTCTTTCACTTAACTTTTTTCACTTAGGATTTTAAGAACACATCTATAAGTAGAAACAAGCTCTCTGAACTTAATGAGGAATTGAATAGTACAATATGAACAATATAATTTGAAATGTTAAATGTTATTTCGATTCATCCACCTGTGAAAGATATATTTTGACAATCACCTGAACATAATTTCTTAGGCTTGTGAATCTCTCGAATGAGGCGGAGCTCCCTGAAGCTGGGAGAACTCAGGTTGTGTTATCTCATATTCTGGTTCCTTATTAATACTGAGGGAGACAAATTGTTACACTTGTTTGAATCATGGGAACCTCTGGGCTCCAGGGCATGGAGCATTACACTTCCCCTTTTCCCTCTCAGAGTGGCCTAAGGATTCTGTCTATAAAGGCTAAGCAGAAATTCGCCAAGGGGTTTGAGATGTGAAATTTGTTCACAACAAAACAAGCTCGAATTCTTCTGTGGGAACCTGGAGTTATTTGGGGAAGCCAAATTCTTATGGGCTGAGATTTTTCTGGGATTTTTCTCTGTTTATCAAACACTCTGTGTTTGTTATATGAATGGTATTGGTATCTTTAAGCTACAAGGAAAATTTCACTATGAATATAATAATAATCACATACCTAATTAATCAACCTGTCTCTAAGTATCAATTTTAATCTCTGTAATCTTTATTATAACACATCTAGTATGATGAAATTAACCCTACACTTACTGTTTTAGTATTTCTGCATTAAATCATAATTTTTACCAAGTTTTAGTTCGGGAAAATTTTACATTAATTAGTAGGGTGATTTCTGAACTTTGTTCCAGAACCCCAATGATTTATGCATATGTGATTTATGCGTAAGGGTGCCATGGATTTTCCCAGTTATGCATTTTTAATATTTACAATAATTCTTGAGACTTAAAAGATGAATTTCGTGTCATAAGCGATTTGAATAAATAGAGAGGAAGCCATTGATTTGCATTTGACTTGGAAGATTTTTTTGTTTAACCTTCCAGTAGATTTCTTTTTCTGGGTCTTGATATGAAAAGCATTTGATGTTCCAATTCTCCATTTTTTTTCCTCTTAATCCTATAAACTTAACTATTGTAGCTTGTTATACATTTGTTTATTTTTCCATGTGTTCCACACTTAATTGTCAAAAAGTCATTCATAATTTATCTGTCGTCCAACAACCTAGTGCAAGCACCCGAACTGGATATATGCTTACATCGTTTTAAATTTTTTTTTTTTTTTTTTTTTTTTGAGGTACACGAGCCTCTCACTATTGTGGCCTCTCCCGTTGCGGAGCACAGGCTCTGGGGGCCCAGCCGCTCCACGTCATGTGGCATCTTCCCGGACCGGGGTACGAACCCGTGTCCCCTGCATTGGCAGGCGGACTCGCAACCACTGCGCCACCAGGGAAGCCCCATTTTAAATTTTTTATTTTATTTTTTATTGTTTTAGAAACTGAAGTAAATGATGTATGAGGTCCTTTCAGTTCCTATGAAAGACAGTATTACAGAGTAATCAGGGGGTTGATTTTTAAAGTTTGCAGTTAGACTCGTGAGAGTTAGAATCCTATTTCTGCCACTCATTAAATGTGTGACCTTGGATAATCTAGTTAAATTCTTCAAGCATAAAAATGGAAATAATAGTACCTACCTTATGGGCCATTTTGACATTTAAATCAGTTCAATACTGTCTAGCAAATAGTAAATTCTCAATATGTATTATAAATATCATTTGCTGTTACTTTCCTCATTGCTGTTATTATGGTGACTATAAATCTTATGCCCTTTCAGATTCATTGATTTTTTTCTTTTTTATATACGCTGCTGCGAAAAAATTATATCATAATCTGACACTTTTTTGAATAATTTTTACCTGTTCCCCAAAGCATACCAACTATAATAAAATTTTTAACGTTTTTTCCTTGTGCTGTTGTTTTATTCAGTAAACATTTATTGAGTTTCCACTATGTGCTGTTTCATTCCATGATGAAAAAGATCAAGTCTCTACCATCATGTAATTACCACTAATGTAGTATTCTTATGCTATAAATATGTGTGTACAGATTTCAAAGGGTATAATTAGTTCTTCTTTGGATAGGTGTTAGAGATGACTTCATAGAAGGGGAAACATTTGATCAAGACCTTAAAAGATATAATGGTATTAAACAGGTGATAAAAGGAGATGGCATGTTGAGGGAGTACAGCCAGGCCTTCTAGGTAGAGGCAGACTTGTAGAAGCAGTGGCGTATGTGTATGGGTTTACAGGAGGAAAAAAATGGGGGCTCTTTTCCTTTGGCATCTTTGCAGTTCTGCCTGCTACGTCTACATGTGAAAATGTTAAGATTTCGAACGTACACCCTTTGATTCTCTGCCCTGGTATCTTCTACTGCATAATATAATGCCACCCCATGCTGTTGGCCAGAGTCCTACAGTTACTGGCTCTTTCCTGCTAACACCGTATTCACAAGTCACATGAATTGTAGGTATTTTTTCTAATCTAAGAGACAGCTATCTATGTGCTTTAAGGTTTTGATCTGCTCTAACAGTATTTAGTGTGTGTTCCCCACAGGGCAGAAGACTCCTTGGGACCTGAGATCCCAGTGAAATCAGATGGGAGGTAAATCCCATCGAAATAGCTGTCCTTCATCGCCTGTATGTTTTTCCTTAAGAATGTTTTCTTCTTCAACACAACAGTCCTTTTGATTCTTTCTTTCTCACCTCTTTCCCTCCCTCTTTCCTTCTTTACTTCCTTCCCTCCCTCTGCCTTTCCCCCCTTATTTTCACAAACATATATTTCATGCAACTGGCATTGTGTTAAATGCTGAGAATACAAATTTAAATAATACATGCTGTCTCCTCTACAGTCTAGGGGAGAAGAGATAAATGAGTCACTATAAACGTGTGATGTAATATGTGCTATAAGTGCTGTGGAAGCATCTAGGAGGGTGGATCTGTTGTTTACTACCACAATAGTGCTGCATAACAAAAAGCCATAAAACGTCAGTGGTAAAACCTCAGCATTTGTGTTTATGTGTCTGCGATAGTAGATTAGGCAGCTCTACCAGTCTTGACTGGGTTCTGTCCTCTGACTGATCGATCTAGGGTGTCTCGACTGAGAGAACTGGAGTGACTCATCTCTACTCCGTGTGTCTTTAATCCGCCAGCGTACTAGCCTGGGCACATTTTCGTGGCAGTGGCAGAGTGCAGGAGCACAACCTGAAATGCTTCAGTGCTTCTTAGCCTCTCCTCTGCTTGCTAACATCCTATTGGCCAAAGCATACAACATGATTGAGTTGAGAGTTATAGCGTGAAGACACTTGAAGTTACTTAGCAATGGGAATGGATATAGTGTGTGGTAAAGAGTTAGGGCTATCAATGCAATATACCACAGAGAAGCATCTAAATCAAACTAGGGATTAGGGAAAACTTTCCAAGGGTGGTACCCCTTGAACTAAATTTTGGAGGAATTAGTTGAGTGAAAGAAGAAACAAAGGCCAGAGAGAACATCACATACAAAGGCCAGAAGATATGAAGCTCATTGTATCGTCAGCTATCTTCAGGTAGTTTTTGATATGTCAAATGGGAACAAAGGATGCATGGCTGGAAATAAGGCCAGAACTGAAGGCAGAAGCCAGATTTCTAAGGTTTTTATATACAAAGCAAAGGAGTTTGAAAGTTGTAGGATTCTGTGATGGTTCTAAGCCTAGGTGTTAACTTCTATTTTATTGATATTAATTATTATTACTATTTTTATTTGCTACTATGGAGCTAGTCCTTATGCAGATAATATATAGACTGGTAGTTGGTACATGACGTATGTTTTAATATTTTTAACACGTTTAGAAGACTGCACGTTATTTGTTGTAAGCAACTAGAAATACAGACTAAGAATTTCATAATGTTATTAATTTAAAGATTAACACATGACTTTCACTGATAATGTGTGTAAATATCTATGAAAGAGTCTTATTTATACATGCCAAAATTTTAAATTAAAACCAAGAGATCATTTATTATATCCTATAAGTTTATTCTCGGTAGAATTGTTATATATAATTGTCTTAACGTCTTTTATCACTTTTTTATCCATGTTCTTAAGAAAGACTTAAAATGCATTTTTTCTGGGCATACTAAATTTTATTTTGATTTGAGGAAAATTGTGGAAACTAGAGATAAACTTTTTCATCGTTTTCTCAGAACGAAAGTGACCTATCATTGTCCAGTTTACATATTCTAGAAAGATAATTGTCTTGTACACCTCCTGATTGAAACTGAAGCCCTTTGTGAAGGAGCAACTGGAATATATTATGTATTTTCCTGTTGGCAGGCATGAATATTTGTACAATTAATTTCTGAGTTGCTTAATTGGTAATATAACAGTTTTGTACTGTTTTCCGTATATTTTAATTTACAGATTTATTTAGTCAGTATTACAGTATATGAGACTGAAACCATTGTTTTGGGTGATAAATTAAATCCTGGAAATAAAAGTACTTTAGGAGAGAGATTATTTACAACAGTGGTATTAATTATTACCAGGTGGTTTTTCTAGAATGCTATTTAAGGAAGTGTAATTAAGTTATAGTTTTGGCACAAGTTTGCTTCAGTTAAAAAAATGACAGGGGAAGGGAGGTTTCTAGTCATTACACCCTTATGAATTTGACATCAATCTCAGTAAAAATTCTGAGATCTGTAATGAATGAGTAGGAACCTACATGAATTCACAATTCATACTTGAGTAAAATAATTTCCCGTCCTGATTGAGTATGGCAGTAGAGTACAAAATTTCAACAAGATGTTCTTATGGGTGAGATGGAGAATTATAGTCCAGACAAAGGCAGCTTTGATAGTTGGTTCAGCTCTTCCCGGCCCACAAAGCGTTGATTGGTGAATCTTTCGTCTCAAGGATATCTCTTAGCTTACAGGATTTTATATTTGGCTTATGACTTGTTAAACACTTAAATTATAGGTTTTCATTTCTTTTGTTTATTTAAAAATTTTGGAACCTTTTTTCATCAAATGAAATCTTGGGCAGGACCCCAATATCTAGGCCAAGTAAATGCCGAACTGCTCAGATTCAAGCGAGGATTGGAAGTGGTGGTCATTGGAAAAGGATACGCCCCTTTAGAGAGAGGGTGCATGGTTTCTTCAAGTAGATTAATGGTTGCCTGGGGATAGGGGTGAGAATGGGGATTAGCTGTAAATGGGCATGAGGCATCTTTTTGGAAGTGTTCCGTAATCCAAACTGGATTATGGTGATGGTGGTACAGTTCTTTAAATTTACTAAAAATCATTGCATTGTACACTTTAAATCTGAATTTTATGGTATATAAATATCTCAAACTGTTTAAAAAAGATCCTATTTAGCCGAAAAAAAATTTAAGAAAACTTTTGTCACATTTTTGAAGACCCATCATGTAAAAGATAGATTTGATATTTTATCTAGTTCTAGGTGGCAAAACTAAGCCCAGTGTATGGAAGTTAGCAAACAGAACTTCCCTTACTGTAAGGAATGTCTCTCCAAGAGGGGCAGGGGTAGGCATAGTGATAGTGGGTTATGGGGTCTTTAAGAGGTTTAAATGACATAATTCATGTCAGGCACATATAAAGCACTCAATAGACATTTACTGTTCAAAGAGAAATAGAGGTGAAGATCCAAGTATATATGTATGTAGTGTGTAATATGTTTTTGTATGCACTTATATAAATATGTGTGAGAAAGCAAATGTGCTAAAATGTTAACAGTTGGTGATACTAGCTGAAGGATATATAGGTGTTCATTGTGCCATAATTTCAATTTTTCTGTTGATTTGAAATCTTTCAAAATAAAAAGTGGGAGAAAAGAGAGGAGGAGGGGTTAGGCTGACAGGGTTGTGAAAGCAGTCTTTCTCAAACACTGTGTGAAAGTGTAATGAGACCATCAGTCAGCATTCAATATCTGAAATAGAGAAAACTAGATTTATTTTTTATTACCGTAAAGGAAAGATATATGCTGGTCAAGCACGATCTCGCAGCAGGGAAGATTGCTGATCTTACATAGAGTTTTCAGGAAGCATGGAGTTCAGGGATTGATTGGTGTTTTCTGGAGGCTGACATCATCTGTAGATGAGAGGTTACTCAGATGAGACTGATGTGCATTGGTTGATACTCAGAGGCAAGTTGAGTCCGTTCCTAATTGACTTTCAGAAGTGAGGAGCTGCCACTGTTAGGTGATCCAGATGAGCTTTAGTCAGGTTCTGGCGGCTGCTTACCGGAGCTACAGAAAAATCCTTAGTTTGTAATAACTTTAAAAATTCTCAGCTGGTGTAAATTTCTTTTAAATAAATTTATTGATTTTATTTATTTATTCTTGGATGTGTTCCGTCTTCGTTGCTGCGCGTGGGCTTTCTCCAGTTGCGGCGAGCGGGGGCTACTCTTCATTGTGGTGCGCAGTCTTCTCATTGCGGTGGCTTCTCTTGTTGCGGAGCACGGGCTCTAAGCATGCGGGCTTCAGTAGTTGTGGCACACGGGCTTACTTGCTCTGCGGCATGTGGGATCTTCCCGGAGCAGGGCTCAAATCCGTGTCCCCTGCATTGTCAGGTAGATTCTCAACCACTGCGCCACCAGGGAAGCCCCAGCTGGTGTAAATTTCAGTGCCTAACGTATAGAACCACAATGAGTATCTATAGAATGAGTAAGGGAGAAATCAGACAAACCAGCTGCTTGTTATTATCACAACCATCATCTCATTGTTTAAAACTGAAGAACCTTGGGACTTCTCTGGCAGTCCAGTGGTTAAGACTCCGTACTTCCACTGCAGGGGGCATAGGTTTGATCCCTGGTCAGGGAATTAAGATCCCACATGCCACGTGGTGTGGCCAAAAAAAATCAAAAACAAAAAACTGAAGAACCTTGACCTTCTAGCACCTTAGGCTGCAGTGTATTTGGAATCCCATTACTAATGTTTTTAAGTCATATTGGACTCTCTTTGCTTATGTCGGTGTTGCCTAAATTGATTTTCAGTGCTTCATAACTAAGTGGGCTTAGAAAAATGATTATATACACAGTAAATACCTTGAAAACCAAAAGTTTCTTTCCTCCAGAACTTTTCAGAGTGTCTAAAATAGTAACATGCATTGCAAATCTAGAGAATAAAATATATTTCCTAAATTTATTTAACTACGGAGTAGTATTTTTCTGGGTAACAGTTTGGGAAGTGCTGTTATAGTATGCTCACAATTATCTATTTTGCTAATTTTCTAAATATCTGTATAGTGCAAAATTCTCCTCTCTCTAAGTGATCATCTCACAGCATGTAATTCTGAAGTTTACTATGGCTAACGCCATGGGCAAATCTCTTTAACTTTCTTGAATCTCTGATTCCCAGTCCATGAAATGTGCTTGAAAATTTGGGTTAAATTTGTGATTATACTGTGTCTATATCCAATGTTATAGAAAGTTAATTTTTGACTGTTAAATTTCAGCAATAATAAGATAGTTAAATCCTTGTGTTTTTTAATGTTTTGAGGGCCTAAGGGACTAAAAATAACTTTCTTGAAGTTATTACGTATCTCTCTACAAGCTTTAAAAAATTATTTAGTTATACAAATTGAACCGAGTTTCCTTTATATTATTTTGTTAATCGTAAGCTTAGATAAATGAGCATTTAAGGTTAATTTGTCTAATTTGTTACAGTTTTTGCACATTTAACATGGTATTGCAGAAAAAGAATTATGGATGAAATAACTTCTGATTTGTGACCCTGAGATGGTTATTTAACCTCTCCGACCTTTATTTTCAGTCTGTTTAAAGCAAGATGGACTAAATCTTTTAGGTTCTTCCCTGATCTAACAAGCAGTGATTGGTATACTTCTCATTCATTCTCTTTTCTGTCCTCAAATAAGGAGTGTTTATAACCATTTGCTTTGTGCTGCTGTTCATTAGAGTTTGAATATGGGGCTATTTGCTTCTTAGGAATGTAGGATATGTGAGAAAAATTGCCTTAGAATTGTTAGAAGAAATTCATATACATATTAGGCTAATTTTGTAAAATTCCTCAGATGCATATTTCCATGCCTTGTGCTCTGTTAATTCTCAATGAGCTTTCCTAGGTGAGTATTTGGTTTTTACCAAGTTTTCTGATGTTTTTCTCTTTCCTATTTCTTAAAAGCCATTTCTTTCACACATAAAAATTAGTAAATGTCCATTTTAATATTCACACTGCCTCCCTTCCCCTATCCCACACTTCCCATTTCCTGATCCTGTTCTATGTTTTCTTTTTTCCTCTGTCATCTTTTTATCATGTAAATCATTTATTTAGTAATTTATCATGTATATTGTTTGTTTTATCCTTTCCTCATTGGAATGCAAACTCCACTCATTTTTTTAACCTGTTTTGTTCATTGATGTATCCTAAGCAACTTAGCAAGCACCTGTTGCATACAAGGTACTCAGTAAATATTTGTTGACTGAGTATTAATACCTATAGTAATGAATATTGATAGGTTATTTCAATGCTTTTTCAAAGTTTTACCCTGTGTTAACTTTTGTTTTACTTTAAACAAATGTATTTATTAATATATCTCTTTTTTCCCCATCAGTATTGTAAATTTTGCATTGTGATGATAATTTCATAATCTTGCTTTTCTTTTTTTTAAACTTTTTTTTTTTTAACATCTCTTTGGAGTATAATTGCTTTACAATGGTGTGTTAGTTTCTGCATTATAACAAAGTGAATCAGTTATACATATGTCCCCATATCTCTTCCCTCTTGCATCTCCCTTCCTCCCACCCTCCCTATCCCACCCCTCTAGGTGGTCACAGAGCACCGAGCTGATCTCCCTGTGCTATGTGGCTGCTTCCCACTAGCTATCTATTTTACATTTGGTAGTGTATATATGTCCATGACACTGTCTCATTTTGTCCCAGCTAACCCTTCCCCCTCCCCGTATCCTCAAGTCCATTCTCTAGTAGGTCTGCATCTTTATTCCTGTCTTGCCCCTAGGTTCTTCTGATCTTTTTCTTTTCTTTTTTCTTTTAGATTCCATATATATGTGTTAGCATACATTATTTGTTTTTGTCTTTCTGACTTACTTCACTCTGTATGACAGTCTCTAGGTCCATCCACCTCACTACAAATAACTCAGTTTCGATCCTTTTTATGGCTGAGTAATATTCCATTGTATATATGTGCCACATCTTCTTTATCCATTCATCTGTTGATGGACACTTAGGTTGCTTCCATGTCCTGGCTATTGTAAAAAGAGCTGCAATGAACATTTTGGTACATGACTCTTTTTGAATTATGGTTTTCTCAGGGTATATGCCCAGTAGTGGGATTGCTGGGTCATATGGTAGTCCTACTTTTAGTTTTTTAAGGAACCTCCCTACTGTTCTCCATAGTGGCTGTATCAATTTACATTCCCACCAACAGTGCAAGAGGGTTCCCTTTTCTCCACACCCTCTCCAGCATTTATTGTTTGTAGATTTTTTTGATGATGGCCATTCTGACCGGTGTGAGATGATATCTCATTGTAGTTTTGATTTGCATTTCTCTAATGATTAATGATATTGAGCATTCTTTCATGCGTCTGTTGGCAATCTGTATATCTTCTTTGGAGAAATGTCTATTTAGGTCTTCTGCCCATTTTTGGATTGGGTTGTTTGTTTTTTTGATATTGAGCTGCATGAGTTGCTTGTATGTTTTGGAGATTAATCCTTTTGAAGTTGCTGCATTTGCAAATATTTTCTCCCATTCTGAGGGTTGTCTTTTCGTCTTGTTTATGGTTTCCTTTGCTGTGCAAAAGCTTTTAAGTTTCATTAGGTCCCATTTGTTTATTTTTGTTTTTATTTCCATTTCTCTAGGAGGTGGGTCAAAAAGGATCTTGCTGTGATTTATGTCATAGAGTGTTCTGCCTATGTTTTCCTCTAAGAGTTTTATAGTGTCCGGTCTTACATTTAGGTCCTTAATCCATTTTGAGTTTATTTTTGTGTATGGTGTTAGGAAGTGTTCTAATTTCATTCTTTTACATGTACCTGTCCAGTTTTCCCAGCACCACTTATTGAAGAGGCTGTCCTTTCTCCACTGTATATTCTTGCCTCCTTTATCAAAGATAAGGTGACCGTGTGTGCATGGGTTTATCTCTTGGCTTTCTACCCTGTTCCATTGACCTATATTTCTGTTTTTGTGCCAGTACCATACTGTCTTGATTACTGTAGCTTTGTAGTATAGTCTGAAGTCAGGGAGCCTGATTCCTCCAGCTCTGTTTTTCTTTCTCAAGATTGCTTTGGCTATTCGGGGTCTTTTGTGTTTCCCTACAAATTGTGAATTTTTTTGTTCTAGTTCTGTGAAAAATGCCAGTGGTAGTTTGATAGGGATTGCATTGAATCTGTAGATTGCTTTGCGTAATAGAGTCATTTTCACAATGATTCTATTGATTGGATTGATTCTTCCAATCCAAGAACATGGTATATCTCTCCATCTATTTGTATCATCTTTAATTTCTTTCATTAGTGTCTTATAATTTTCTGCACACAGGTCTTTTGTCTCCTTAGGTAGGTTTATTCCTAGGTATTTTATTCTTTTTGTTGCAGTGGTAAATGGGAGTGTTTTCTTAATTTCTCTTTCAGATTTTTCATCATTAGTGTATAGGAATCATAATCTTGCTTTTCTTATGTCTTAAGATATTTATACTTATTTCATAAAGGGTTATAAAATTCTAAAAATATTGTCAAAGTTCATTTTAATAAGATATGAATATATACTAAAGTAAAGGACGGGGGATGGATGTTGAAAAATCAAGCAAGCAATGAGATAAATGATCATATCTAGAAAAACTGTTGGCTTAGGGGTTTTTTTTTTTAACATCTTTATTGGAGTATAATTGCTTTACAATGTTGTGTTAGTTTCTGCTGTATAACAAAGTGAATCAGCTGTATGCATATGTATATCCCCATATCCCCTCCCTCTTTCATCTGCCTCCCACCCTCCCTATCCCACCCCTCTAGGTGTTCACAAAGCACCAAGCTGATCTCCCTGTGCTGTGCAGCTGCTTCCCACTGGCTATCTATTTAACATTTGGTAGTGTATATATGGCAATGCTACTCTCTCACTTCGTCCCAGCTTACTCTTCCCCTTCCCTGTGTCCTCAAGTCCATTCTCTACGTCTGTGTCTTTATTCCTGTCCTGCCCCTAGGTTCATCAGAACCATTTTTTTTTAGATACCATATATATGTTGGCATATGATGTTTGTTTTTCTCTTTTTGACTTACTTCACTCTGTATGACAGACTCTAGGTCCATCCACCTCACTTTAAATAACTCAATTTCGGGTTTTTTTTAATGGCTGAGCAATATTCCATTGTATATATGTGCCACATCTTCTTTATCCGTTCATCTGTCGATGGACACTTAGCTTGTTTCCATGTCCTGGCTATGGTCTTAGGTATTTATTTAATTATTTTAAGTTACTTGTCACTTTGGCTTTCTCAGAGCCATTGCTAATTGAATTCATTTCTTCCTTTGGAAAACAGGTAGATAAAATCATAGAGTTAAAAAGGTTAGTGGTATTAAAAATTGAAGAGTAAGGAGAATTTGCATGTGTTTATGACTGTCTGATTACCTTAAATGACTGCTCATGGTCAAACTTCTGTACTTTTTTTCCCCTTTGGACAGAGGGTAAATCAGTCTCAACAAATATTGGGTAAGAATGACATAAACAGTATGATGTCTGTGTTTGCGTGTGCTGTCTAGTACCAGGTTAGCTGACTGGAGTGTATGCTAGGACTCCAGCCTGCTATTCACTCTAATTCCAGTTAGGAGAAATTCCTGGGTATTATAGTAATACCTAGCCTATAAAAGTATAATCAAATAAGTGGTTTTAAGAGAATAAGGAAACTTTCTTTTGGGGACAGAAAGTCACCCAGGGCCTTCTTACATCAAGCAGTAGTCACAGTGTCCATTCCAAAGTAATATCAATTACCTGAGGTAGAAAATGTTCAGAAAACCAGAAGTAAAAAAAAAAAATCAGTTACTAGCTCCCAAGACCACAGCAATTACTTAACCACAGTATCCAGAATAATTTAACCACATTAGAGTTTATAGCCAGTGGTAAGTACTGAAAGCAACTCAGCATCCAAGAAGACGCACACAAGGTAGTAAAGAAATGACTCTTTGTCCTTTTATGTTTAGTTCCTGGATCTTCATGAGCAGATCTGCTTGTGGGCCTTGTGTTCTTCAGGACTGTTCTAGCACGCTCTCTGTCATGGATTTTTACTAAACTTACTTCCTTAGCTTCTTTTTCAGACTCTGTCCCCACACCCCAGCTTTACTGAAGTGTTATTGACAAATTGTTAAGTTATTTAAAGTGTACAATGTGATGCCTTGATATACATTGTGAAAGGATCTTTTAATTGAAGAATCCCTTTAATTAAAACTTATTCAGTCCTTCCACTGTGTTCTTAATCAGGGCTTGAAAATTTGAAAAGTATTTTAGACTCAAAAGCTGACCCTGTCAAATATACTAAAGAAGAATAATATAGAATTCTGTGATACATTCCCCAAGTACAGGCACTATCTTGTTTTGTTTTGTTTTGTTTTGTTTTTAATGTCTTTTAGAGGGCAATGGAATGTTTCTTGGAAATTATTTCCACATATAGGACAGGAATAAATTTAGCTTTATTGCTCTTCCTCTAATTGTTTTTATTTGTTTATTTTATTCTGCGTTACCCATTAAATTTTTTTTCTTTTTTCTTAATTTCATGACTGTTGCCCAATTTACTCAGTTTAGTAAGATTTAATTTTCTTACAAGAGTTATAAAAGTGATTTTCTTAAAATATGATTTTCTTATAATTCTTGAAGACAAAAGTTTTTGGGATTTAAGGATTATAGCTGCTTGCATACCCAGAATAAATATCTGAAAACACATCTTTAAAATCACTGAATCCAGTCCCCTCCTTCCATTGTGGAGGAACGGAGGTACCCAGAAATGCTACTTGCCCGAGGTTACAGTACTACTTAGTCACAGAGTAGGAACCAGAACCAGGTCATCTAACTTTCAGTCTAATTTCTTTTCATCATAGCTGATTGCCTCTTCTTTGTAGCTGATGACCAGGATGCAGTGAGACTTGGCCCTGCATTATTGTAATCTTCCTAATTGGATACTGGCCATATGAATTGTATCTGTTTATTCTCAGCTCCCATCTCTGGCCCCTCATTCAGCTGGTGCCGTTTCTTCTTTGAGCGGAGGCAGTGACTACAAGGAGACTCAGCTGGGTTGCTAATCCTCCTGCACTGAGTACCCTGCCTTAGTCCTCAACTGAACAGCATGGAAAGGCATTATCTCCAAATGAAGGGTCAAATTCCCCAGGTGCTTTTTTGTGACTCTAGAACAAAAATAATAGGGTATTTGTTTGAAAGTAAATAGTATACACATTTTATGTATTATTCATTCATTCCCTTAAAAAAAGAAAATTTTCTGGCTTTTTTTTTTTTTTTTGATAAAAAAATATGTCATGACCTTTTAGTATTAATTAGGCTGATTTCTTTGGTAGAAAATAATTTGGAAAATCCCTGTCTCAGGCAAACTGGGAGTGTTGGTAATGCTAATAATTTATATATATGTATTTAATCAGATCAAAAAAGTTTTCTCATTTCAATAAAGAAAATAACACTTATTTAAAAATATTGTTTGATACATTTTTACCTTCTTTGAAATTTCTCTTTTGTTTTATACTGTGTTTTTGTACTAATATCACACGTATGTTTGTATGACTTAAAAAGAGAAAAATATACACGTGTTGTATATGCTTACTGGATAAGTTTGTTCTTCTTACAGTTAACGGCCATTAAAAGAATTTGGGGTTGACGCTCAACATCATACATCATTAAGGAATTAATTGCAACTTAAACCAGCAATGAAATAGCACTACACAGGGCTTCCCTGGTGGCACAGTGGTTGAGAGTCCGCCTGCCGATGCAGGGGATACAGGTTCGTACCCCGGTCTGGGAGGATCCCACATGCCGCGGAGCGGCTGGGCCCGTGAGCTATGGCCGCTGAGCCTGCGCGTCTGGAGCCTGTGCTCCGCAACGGGAGAGGCCTCGACAGTGAGAGGCCCGCGTACCGCAAAAAAAAAAAAAAAAAAAAAAAAAAAAAAATAGCACTACACAGCCATTAGAATGACTAAAATCACAAACACTCAGTGTTGGAGAGGATGCGGAGCAACAGCAGCTCTCCTTCATTACTGATGGGAATGCAGAGTGGTACAGACACTTTGGAAGGCAGCTTGGCAGTTTCTTACAAAACTAAACATACTCTTATTATATGATACAATAAACACACTCTTTGGTGGTTACCCACATGACTTGAAAAGTTACGTCCACACAAAACTTGCATGAATGTTTATAGTCACTTTATTCAGAATTGCTAAAACTGGGAAGCAACTAGTATGTCCTTCAGTAGTCAAATGGATAAACAAACTGTGGTATATCCATACAGTGAAATATTATTTAGTAATAAGAAAGAGTTATCAGGCCATGAAGACATGAAGGAATCTTAAATACATAATGCTAAGTGAAAGAAGCCAGTCTGAAAAGGCTACATACCATATGTTTGCAACTCTATGACATTTTGGAAACGACAAAACTATGGAGACAGTAAAGAGATGAGTTATTGCCAGGGATTGCAAAGGAGGAAGGGCTGAATAGGCAGAGCACAGAGGATTTGTAGTGAAACCATTTGTATGATACTGTAATAGTGTATACATATCATTATACATCTGTCAAAACCAATGGAGAAACTCATGCAGAGTTACCCTTAATGTAAACTCTGGACTTTAGTTAATAATAACGTATCAATCAATACTGGCTCGCTAATGCAAAATGTTAATAATAGGAAACTGGGCATGGAGGGAGATGAGGGGATATATGAAACCTCTCTGTACTTTCCACTCACTTTTTCTATAACTGCTTTAAAAAATGAAGTCTATTATAATTATTTTAAAAAATAGAATTTGGGATTGATTTCTTTTCAACAGTTGGTGATAAGTGGATGTACGAAGAATGGGTCTGTGGGTAGATACATCATGAGATATATACATTTACATAGGATCTGGAGGTTAGCAAAAGATTCTGATAAAGAATAATGTGTCAGAATTTCCAGAGACATTGAAAGTGTATCACCATACTCAGGAAGCATCTAGGCATAAATTACTAACTAAAGATGTCAAATAGGGGTTCAACAGAGAGTAAGATAGCAAATATCTAGCATCTTCCTTCCTTTTTTTAAAAAAACTTTATTTTCTTTTTTAACTGAGGTTAGAAACTATTGAAATGAAGTTTTGTTGTTTTTTGGAAACGCATAGTGACTAGTAATATTAAGTGTGTATTTTTAAAAATTTGTTTTCTGTGTTTTGGAAATGTTTCTGTAACTAGGTCTTACTCTGTTTTACTCTGTATTTTCTATTAATAGATTTTTCTTTCTACTTTAACAGATGTCTATGTAAAGGCTATCTCCCAATTTTAGACTGTTAGGCTTACACATAGCACCCAAAAATACTGAAAGGCTTAGTGGTAAGTTCAGCAGAATTTCTGGAACAGTGTCCCATGGTTTCGTTCAGCATACATCCTCTTCTAAGTGTACAGAATAAGAAGTATAACTTCACCTCATGAATAGTCTTGCTTATTTCATACTTTCATTATGCACTTGACAAGGGAATTGCAGAGTCAGCTGCCCTAGTGATCACTGAAACATTTGATCCTGGAATTGAATAAAACCAATCCTGTTTGGGTGAGAGGATAGGGTATAAGTAGCTGTGCCACTGTCTTGATTAAGTGGAGTCCAGCAAGAATGCTCTGGACTTACTTGTTGTGACCATAGTTATCAAAGTTACATGATAACTAAAATAGAGTCTTGTGTGTTATAGCAATGAAGCTACTGCAGAAGACCAGGGGAGGGACAACTTTTTCAGGAACGTTTCCTGAAAGACCTTTAGTGGAAGCTGGTCCAGCAGTACTGGTGTTGTTACAGGCATCTAGGCAGCATGTGAAGGATTTGAGCATCAGACCTTTTTGGTTGGGAATAGACCCAAGACAAATCAGTCAAGGCATCAGTGAGTAATAAGATAGGTGTTTAATGGGGGGAGGGGAAATCAAAAGATATGTATAAGTACCAATTACCTGGATTTTGTCTTTAAGTGACTTAAAAATATTATATACATTGCAGAGCAAAAAGAGGTGACTGGCTAGGTACAGTGGCTTTCATTTCTATTTTCCAGAAACCATTAAGACAATATCTAGCTTTCTGCATTTGGGAAAATAAACTTAGCAGAAGTAATATGAGAAAAAATGCAAATTTAAGCTGAAGAACTAACAATCCTGAAAATTAAAATAATATACTAATCAAAATCCCATCCGTATTTATATCTTTAGCTGGTTTTAAGTACTTTACATGTTTATGTTAATGATTATTTTTAATAGAAAAGTATATAAAAGCTTGAGGTAAAACTTGGTAATTATTTGTACATTTTATATAAGAAGTATTTTAAAGTATTCTTTTTACTAGAGATGTGAATTGCATTCATTGTTTTATCTTTGAGTCAATTATTTCCCTTTGATAACTTTGTACTTCTTCTTTGGTGCGATTTAAATTAACTTAAAATAATGGAAGAGAAACTTTGTTCCGGCAGCCCAAAGAATTAAATATTGAATATGTCAGTGAACATAACAGAAGATTTTTGTCATTGTGGAGTTTACTCTCTGATGGGGACTTTTTCTTCTCTTTCTGTTCTGTTGGTTTATTTGTTTGTCCTTGCACCAGTAGCACACTACCTTAATTACTATGGCTTTATAATAAGTCTTGTAGGAAATCTCCTTCTACTTTGTATTTCAAAAGTGTCTTGACTATTCTTGGGTCTTGACTCTCTCACATAAAGTTTAGAGCCAATTTATATATTTTTAATTGCATTTTCTATCTTTGTGTGCTGTTTTCCCCAACTTTATTGAGATATGATTGATATTGTATAAGTTTAAGGAGTACAATGTTGATTTGATATACTTGTTTATTACAAAATGATTACCACCATAGCTTTAGCTCACACCTTTATCACGTCACACAGTTACCATTTCATTGTTGCGGTGAGAACATTTATGACTTACTCTCTTATCACCTTTTAAGTGTATAATATAGTACTGTTAACTGTGATCACTGTGCTGTATGTAACATTCCCAGAACTTATTCATCTTCTAACTGGAAGTTTGTACCCTTTAAGCATCATCTCCCTGTTTCCCCCACTCCCAGCCCCTGGTAACGACCCCTCTGCTGTCTGTTTCAATGAGTTCTGCCTTTGTGTTGATGATATTTAAATTGCTCTTATAGCTGAAAAACGTGCTGGCTTCCTTTATTAGTTGAAATAATTTGTCTCCCCATTATTTTGAGTTTTCTGTGTAGATACTCAGATTATATGTGAATAAGAACAGTTTAGTTTTTTCTTTTCAATACTTATACAGTTTAAACCTTTTCTTGCCTTATGTTGTCGCTGTAATCTTAAGTATTATATTGATTAAAAGTGGTGATAGTGGGAATCCTTATAGTGGTCTGAATTTCAGAAGGTTTGAATGCTTCTGAGTATGTTGTTCCCTATATGGTTTTTGGTAGATTCTCTTCATCAGATTAAAGAAAATCTTTTTAGTCGTACTTTGCTAAAATTTTTGTCGTGAATGGTTGTTTAGTGATTTTCCTACGTCTATTGATATGATCATATAGTTTTTCTATTTTCATATTTTATGGAGTTAATTATATTAATAGATCTATGGGGTTTTTTTTGTTGTTTGTTTGTTTTTTGTGGTACACGGGCCTCTCACTGTTGTGGCCTCTCCCGTTGTGGAGCACAGGCTCCGGACGCGCAGGCTCAGCGGCCATGGCTCACGGGCCCAGCCGCTCCGCGGCATGTGGGACCCTCCCGGACCGGGGCACAAACCCGTGTCCCCTGCATCGGCAGGCAGACTCTCAACCACTGCGCCACCAGGGAAGCCCTAATAGAGTTATGTTTTGCTCTTGCTTTCCTGGCAGCCAAAAAAAGTATACCCAGCAAAGCTATCCTTCAGAATTGAAAGAGAGAGAAAGAATTTTCCAGACAAGTGAAAGTTGAAGGAGTTCATAAGCACTAGACTAGCCTATAAGAAAAGTTAAAGGGACTTCTTTGAACTGAAATGAAAGGATGCTAGTCAGTAATAGTAAAATGTATAAAAGTACAAATTCCACTGCTTAAATTCAGAATACACAAATGTTTTAATGGTGGGTAAATCAGCTATACATCTAGTATGAAGGTTATAAGACCAAAGTAGTAAAAATAATCATAACTACAATAATTTGTTAATGATACACAAGCTAAAAGATGTACATTGTGAAATCAACAACATAAAAATGTGATGAGGGGAGGGTAAAACTACAGTATGAAAATCTGAGAAGCAGTAGAGCTGATGGTGTCCCAAAATGAGTTCAAAGGCAGGCAAAGACCAATGTCCCAGCTTGAAGACAGGCAGAGGGTGCATTCTCCCTTACTCCTCCTCTTGTTCTGTTCAGGACTTCAACAGATTGGATGAGGCACACCCACATTGGAGAGGGTAATCTGCCTTACCCAGTTTACGGATTCAAATGTTAATCTCACTCATAAATACCAGCAAATACATATCAAACTAATGTTAACTACCCCATGGCCCAGTCAAACTGAGCCATAAAATTAACCATACCCATATCAATTTGGGCACCCATATCTCCTTAAACTATACTTAGTCTCCAAATAAAGACAATAACAAGGTCATAGTTCTGCCTAACGTGATAGTTATCCAGCACACAACTGAAAATGTGCTAACCCCTTCCCCAGAAGATGAGGTTAAGTCCTTGAGTGATGTTTATACTTCTCCTTGGTGTTCCTAGCTTAAATACTATGATATAAAATGAATAACAGATACTGTAAGGCCAATACATTTTATGTTACATGAGGAGGGAATATTAGAGAGGGAAGGAAACAGGTATTTCCCCGACATTCACATTCACACACACACACAAACGTATTCATAACAAAATAAGGGAATACTCATGACCGTTACAGTCCTCTTTCTATAACTGGTCATATGGTTGTAGCTGGTATTGATAACTGCCTTCTTCCACTACCTAATCTGTATTCCCCTGCCTTCAGCAAGCACCTCAGCTGGTTGTGATTCTTTAACTGGTGGAGTGACCCAAACCTTCATTCTTGAAGGATCTGAGCTATTAGTAGTCCTTCCTGGATTGGGTTGTAGTTTTCCATTGACCTAATCACAGGGCATGGTAGTACTATGAGACGTCCTAAGGGATCTCCTATATTCCAGAAATACTCTTTCTCACCTCCACTGTGGAGTACCAGTCTATTTTCCACTGGGTAGTCACTATCACTCACCCCAGCCAACACAGTAGCTCCTTCTTTGCTTGTTGATTCAGAAGCATGTGGAATCCACAGTGACTCAGCTGCAGTCTTAAGTTGCATTTCAATGGAATAATTGTGTCAATGGCATAAATGTGAAAGCATTCCTCCCTCTGGAATTAAGACCTCTAGGCCAGTAAATCATAAGGCCATGGGAACGGAAAGCAACAATTTTGCTAGTGGGCCTCTAGGAGTAACAATGAGTGGTGCCTCTCCCATTCTATCCTTTGATTCCTAGACCTGTGAATTCTATGTGTGGGAGAAGCAGCACCATATTAGACGCTGGTTCTAGACTGTATAGTCTTCTGGAAAACCTTGCTCCAGATCTACAAGGTATTGCCAACTTGCTGGCACTGTAACTCAGTCTTCAAAAGGCCATTTCATCATTCCGTCAAACCAGCTGCTTCATGATGGTGGGGAACATGTTAAGAATAGTGAATTCCATAAGTGTGGGCCCAGTGTAGCCCTTCTCTTGCTGTTAAGTGAGTTTCTTGATCAGCATCAGTGCTGTATAGAATATTATGACAGTGGATAGGCATTCTCTAAGTCCACAGATGGTAATTTTTGCAGAAGCATTGCATGCAGGGATGCCAGTTCCATATCCAGAGTGTCTATTCCAGTAGGAATAATACACTTCCACTGCCATGATGGAAGTGGTCTAATGGCATCAGCCTGTTACCAGGTAGCTGACTGATCACCCTGGGGAATGATACCATATAGGGAACTCAGTGTTGATCTCTGCTGCTGACAGATGGACACTCAGCAGTGACCTTGGTGAGTGGAAGCCCATCCTTCCCACCACAGCCACCTTGTTCATAGCCCATTGGGCAATGATGGGGTGATTTGGGAAAAGCTGATGGTATCCACTTGATTGTTAAAATCTTCCTTTGCTGAGGTCACCTATGAGCATTCACACAAGACACAGATACCTTCACTTTTTTTTTAGTTTTTTTAAATTGAAATATAGTTGACGTCTTCACGTTGTTGTTGTTGTTTTGCCTATTTAGAGACATCTGTCAGCCTCTTCCCCAAATTTCCCAACTTCCCAAACATACTCCTTCCATGTCCCTTACCATTAGCCACTCATTGGTCATAGCCCATGAATCAGTATAAAATTACACATCTAACTATTTCTTCTTTCAAGTAAACAATTCAGTGCACTGCTGTTAAGTTCTGTGCACTGGGAGGATTTCCCTTTACCACTGTCTTTCAGGGATGTTCCAGAAGGGGACTATAACACTACAGCTGTTCAGTTTCGGGTGGTGTCTACATATCATGCACATTTCCACAGTGGCTGCACCATTTTGCATTCCCACCAGCAATGTACAGCATTTGCAATTTCTCCATATCCTAGCCAACACTTACTGTTTTCCATTTTGTTGATAATAGCCATTCTTATGGGTTTGAAGTGGTATCTTCATGTTTTTTTTATTTGCATTTCCCTAATGGCTAATGATTTTGAGCATCTTTTCATTTGAAATTGGCCGTTTGTTTATTTTCATTGGAGAAATATCTATTCAAGTCTATAGCCCATTTTTAAGTTGGGTTGTTTGTTGTTGTTTTTTTTTTGCGTTGTGGGCGTTCCTTGTATATGCTGGTTATTTATCTGATATATGAGTTTCAAACATTTTTTTTTTCCCATTCTGTGGGTTATCTTTTCTCTCTCTTAATAGTGTTCTTTGATTTATAAAAGGTTTTAATTTTGATGGAGTCCAATTTATTTTTTTCTTTTGTTGCCTGTGCTTTTGGTGTCACACTTAAGAAACCTTCACCAAATCCAAAGTCATGAAGATCTCCCCTTCTGTTTTATTCTAAGAGTTTTATAGTTTTAGGTCTTTGATCTATTTTGAGTTTATTTTAATATATGGTACAAGGTAAGAGTCCAACTTCATTCTTTTGCATGTGGACATCTTGTTTCCCTGCACCAATTGTTGAAAAGACTGTCCTTTCCAGATTGGGTGCTCTTGCCACCCTTATTGAAAATCAGTTGACCATTATATGTTTATTACTAGGCTCTCTGTTCTTTTCCTATAGTCTCTTTGTGCCAATACCACATTTTTTTTCTCTTTCACTCAGCCTGGGCTAAGACAGGCAAAGTGCCTTCCTTGGAGTGGTATTTTCCTAGTTCACACACTGAAAGTATCACCATCTGGGCATTGCTTTTCTCAACTTCAGAGTAGTTTCCTCAAACCTCTCTTGAGGTCCCAGCGTTCTTTCCTATACCTTGAAAACTCTGCTGGTTGAAATCCAAGCTATAGGCTACTATAAAGAAGTAGATGCTTTCAGAATAAATTTTGGCTCCAGGGCTCTCTTATCCTGTGGAACTGTGTTTTCTCATTTTCTCTGACTTCTTTTTCGTTCTCTCTAGTGCTGGTTAAAGTATGCTTTAAATATAAGTTTTTAATATATTACTGTATATTTTCAAATGTTCTTTACCAGGACCATCTAGTCCACAATATGAAAATTGAGAAGAGGACTTTTAAGATCAGCTTTGTCATCCATTCTTGATAATCTGCTTGTATATAATTTGAAATAATAGTTTACACCACTTACATGCATTTTTCTTAGCAGTTTTCATTTTAATTACATCACATGCTTTTTTTTAGTTTTCTACGTGGCTATTATTGTGTTACTGTACAGTTGTCCCTCAGTGTCTGAGGGGGATTGGTTCTAAGAACCCCCTGCAGATACCCAAATCGTCAGATGCTCAAGTCCCTTATATAAAATGACATAGCATTTACTATATAACCTATGCACATCTTTCCATTTACTTTTTTTTTACTTTAATAAACAGAATTATTATTTGTAATATTTACACACATAGTCTTCCATGGTAATGTTAAACTTAGCATTTTCTTCAAATGCCCCTCAAAATAACCCACTTTGCCTTCCTAAGTGAATCTTGGACAAGGAAATTCAGTGAAAGTGATCTACTTATGACTATCCCATGTCTCTTTTTCTTTTTAAACATCTTTATTGGAGTATAATGCTTTACAGTGGTGTGTTAGTTTCTGCTGTATAACAAAGTGAATCAGCTTTATGTGTACATATATCCCTATATCTCCTCCCTCTTGCGTCTCCCTCCCACCCTCCCTATCCCACTCCTCTAGGTGGACACAAAGCACGGAGCTGATCTCCCTGTGCTATGCGGCTGCTTCCCACCAGCTATCTATTTTACATTTGGTAGTGTATGTGTGTCCATGGCACTCTCTCACTTCGTCCCAGCTTACCCTTCCCCCTCCCCATGTCCTCAAATCCATTCTCTACATCTGCGTCTTTACTCCTATCCTGCCCCTAGGTTCTTCAGAACCTTTTTTTTTCTTTTTAGATTCCATATATATGTGTTAGCATGTGGTATTTGTTTTTCTCTTTCTGACTTACTTCACTCTGTATGACAGTTTCTAGGTCCATCCACTTCACTACAAATAACTCAATTTCGTTTCTTTTTATGGCTGAGTAATATTCCATTGTATATCTGTGCCACATCTTCTTTATCCATTCATCTGTTGATGGACACTTAGGTTGCTTCCATGTCCTGGCTATTGTAAATAGGGCTGCAATGAACATTGTGGTATATGACTCCTTTTGAATTATGGTTTTCTCAGAGTGTATGCCCAGCAGTGGGATTGCTGGGTCATATGGTAGTTCTATGTTTTGTTTTTTAAGGAACCTCCCTACTGTTCTCCATAGTGGCTGTATCAATTTACATTCCCACCAACAGTGCAAGAGGGTTCCCTTTTCTCCACACCCTCTCCAGCATTTATTGTTTGTAGACTTTTTGATGATGGCCATTCTGACCGGTGTGAGGTGATACCTAATTGTAGTTTTGATTTGCATTTCTCTAATGATTAGTGATGTTGAGCATCCTTTCATGTTTTTATTGTCAATCTGTATATCTTCTTTGGGGAAATTTTCATATACTTTAAATTGTCCCTAGATTACTTATATTACCTCATACGTAGTAAATGCCATGTAAATAATTGTAAATACAATGTAAATGATATGTGAATTGTTGCCACCACGTGGCAAAATCAAGTTTTGCTATTCAGAACTTTGTGGATTTTTTTTTTTATTTCGAATATTTTCAATTGGTGGTTGGTTGAATCTGAGGAACCTGCAGAACCTGAAGATATGAAGGGCCAGCTGTATTGGTTATTTGGATATGGTAACAGTTTTCTGGTTGCCAATATTATGAAGTGGTTGTCTTTAAAATTTTGCATTTTGAAATAGTAAATGCCCTCAAAAATGCCTACACAAGTCAAGAAATAACATTGATGACACTGCACTTTTCTCTGGAAGTTTCAGCTTATGTAGGAAAGATGCAATTCTTTGTCCATAGAAAATCGTATACGTACTCTGTCATTTGAGAGGACAATTTGTACTTTATTAAACAGTATCATGATAAATATTTTTCACTTTTGCCTTTCTTAGTTTTACAGTCCTTAATATTGGTATGTTTGATTTTCTTTGCAGGTTTTCTCTAGGTGATTCTAGGAGGCCTCTTCATGAAACAGCAGTTTTGGTAGAAGATGTAGTACACACTCAGTTAATTAACCTGGTAAGAGCATATAATCTTATTTGGTATCTCTCCTCTGCATTCCACTTATATTGGCATCACAACCCAAGATATTTTTAAGAATTTTTTTTTTTACATTTGGAATTCTTTTTTTGTCAGCTGTATTAAAGTATAATTTTCATGTAACAAAATTTCACCAGTGCATGACTTTTGACAGATGAATATTGTCATGTGACTAGCAACGCAATCATTATATAGAAATATTTCCATCATCCAAAAACATCCCTTTGTAACCCTGTGTAATCAGTCTTTTCTCCCACTCCTGACCTCGGATAACACTGATCTGTTTTTTTTGTTTTTTTGTGGTACGCGGGCCTCTCACTGTCGTGGCCTCTCCCGTTGCGGAGCACAGGCTCCGGACGCACAGGCTGAGCGGCCATGGCTCACGGGCCCAGCCGCTCCGCGGCATGTGGGATTCTCCCAGACCCAGGCATGAACCCATGTCCCCTGCATCGGCAGGTGGACTCTCAACCACCGCGCCACCAGGGAAGCCCCACTGATCTGTTTTTTATCATTATATCAGTATAGTTTTTTCAGAACTTTTTAAAAAACTTTTATTCTGAATTTTAGATGTCTGGAAAGAGAATTGCACAAATATTACAGAGAATTCTCAGATACAATTCACATTCCTATGTTAACATCTTGCATAACCATAGTACAGTTATCAAAACCAGGAATAACATTGGTACAATACTGTTAATAATATTACCAACCTTATATGAATTTCATCAGTTTTCCCATTAGTGTCCCTTTTCTGTTCCAGGAGCTAATCCAGGATAACACACTGTAGTGAGCTGTCATGTCTTTGTGGTCTTCTACCTGTGATAGTTCCTCAGTCTTTCTTTAAAGTCTTTCATGACCTTGACATTTTTGAAAAGTACTAGACAATTATTCTGTAGAATGCTCTTCTTTGTCAATTGGTCTAATGTTTTCTTATGGTTAGAATGTGGCTATGCCTTTTTGTCAAGAATACCACAGAAGTGATGGGCTTTTCTCACTGTATCATATCAGTGGGTTCATGTTGTTGATGTGTTGTTTGTGATCTTAAATTAACCTTGATAACTCGGGTAAAGTGGTATATGTTGAATTTTTCCACTATAGTGAAGTTTTTTTTTTTTCATTTTGTTGTTAATAAATGTCTTGTGGGAGATATTTTGTTACTATGTAAATACTGTTTCTCTGAAAAATTTTGCCTATTAATTTTAACATTCATCAGTGGGTGTAGTCTGAGACCGTTATTACTGTGGTATTTGCATAGTAATGATTTTCTATTTTCTTCTTTCCTTTTATCTTTTAATTGCAGTTATTCTGAAAGAAATAGCTATTCTTTATCACCATTTATTTATTAAATTTTTAATGTACGTATGTATGGACTAATGTGTATTTAAATTTTATTCTTTTGTTCATTATGCAGTAATATTATTATTTATTTTTATTTCTCAAGTTGTTTCAGTGTTGGCCACTAGGAACGCTTTCATGTCCTTTCCTCATTTTTCTATCAAGTTTTTGGTCCTGTGTCTCATAAATATTAGGTATATCAGTCCTTTGTTTGTGGCATATGATACAAATATATTCTTCTTCTGTGTCGGTTACAGTTATCTTTTGACTTTTGTTTTTATGAGCTTTGGGGAGGCATACAAGTATTTTTATTTTAATGTAGTCAAATGCATCAATCTTTTATTTCCTTTGGATTTTGAGTTATAGTTAGGAACACTTTTCTTATACTGAGTTTAAAGAGAAGTTCATCCATATTGTTTTCTAGTACCTGTATGGTTTCATTTTTAACATTTAGATTCCTAACCATTTGTGGTTTATTCTTGTTATTGTGTGAGATATGGATCTAACTATAGATTTTTCCAAATGACTACCCAGTTATACCATCATCATTTGTTAAAAAGTATCTACTTTCCCTAATGATTTGAGATGCCTCCTTTATCATTACTAAATTAGCATATATATTGGGGTCTATTTCTGATTTTATATTCTATACCAGTGGTTTATTTGTCTACGCATGTGCTAATACAACATTTTAAATTATATTGGTTTTATGGTATATCTTAAAGATTGTTACAGCTAGACGCCCCTTCTAATTTTTCTCAGTGTGTTCCTGATTATTCTTATATGTTTATTTTTCCATGTGAACATTAGTATTGAATTTTCTAGCTCCATAAAATAACTTGCTGGTATTTTTATGGGGATTGTGTGAATTTATAAATCAATTTAAAGAGAACTGCATCTTAATGTTGAGTCAGCCTAAGAAAAAGGAATGTCTACATTTTTTCAAGACTATTTTTGTGTCTTACATGAGTGCTTTAACATTTCTTTTTATAGGCTTCACGTATTTCTTGTTAGATATATTCCTAAGTATTTAACCTTCTTATTTGCTATTGCAAATAGGCTTTCTGTATAATTACATAATGGCTGAAAACGCCTGGAATTTACTAAAATACATAAATCTATAGATTTAAGAAGCTGAGCAAACTCCAAAAAGGATGAGCCCAAAGAAATGCATGTTCAAACTTCTGACTATGAACGGCATAATATAAATTTTAAAAGCACCCAGATTTATTACCATAGGGGAACAATGATTTGAAAGACAGCAGAATTTTCATGAAAATATGGAGACTAGAAGGAAATAGCACAACAGTTTTAAAGTACTGGATTCCCTTTTCTCTACATCCTCACCAGCACTTGTTATCTCATGTCTTTTTCATAATAGCCGTTCTAACAAGTGTTGGCCTAAAACATACACATAGATCAGTGGAACAGAATAAGAGCCCTGAAATAACCCACATATATGGTCAATTAATTTATGAGAAAGCAGTCAAAATTGGAGAGCCACATGCAAAAGAATAAAACTAGATGCTCTTTTACACTGTACACAAAAATTAACTCAAAATGGATTAAAGACTTAAATGTAAGGCCTACAACCATGAAATGCCTAGAAGAAAACATAAGTACTAAGCTCCTTGACATTGGTCTTGGCGATGATTTTTTGAATCTGACCCCAAAAACAAAAGCAAAAATAAACAAGTGAGACTACATCAAACTAAAAAGCTTGTGCACGCAAAGGAAACCATCAGCAAAATGACAGGGTAACCTACTGAATGGAGGAAAATGTCTGCAAATCATATATCTGATAAGGGGCTAATATTCAAAATATATGAAGAAGTCATACAACTCAATAGCAAAAAATAAACAATTAATAAATGGGCAGACGATCTGAATAGACACTTTTCCAAAGAAGACAGACAGCTGGCCAACATGTACCTGAAAAGATGCTCACCATCATTAGCCATCAGGGAAATGCAAATCAAAACCAAATGAGATATCACCTCACACTTGTCAGAATGACTGTCATCAAAAAGAGTAAAAATAGCAAGTGATGGTGAGGATGTGGAGTAAGGGAGCCCTTGTGCGTTGTTGGATTGTGCATTTGTGCAGCCACTATGGAAAGCAGTGTGGAGGTTTCTCAGAAAATTAAAGACAGAACTACCATATCATCCAGCAAGTCCAATTCTGGGTATTTATCCAAAGAAATGAAAATACTAACTCAGAAAGATGTATGCATGCCCATGTTCTTGGCAGCATTATTTGTAGTAGCCAAGATATGGAAACAACCTAAGTATCCATCTCTGGATGAATGGGTAAAGAGATTGTGGTATGACTATGCAGTGGAATATTACTGAGCCATAAGAAATAATGAAACATTGCCATTTGCAATACCGTGAGTGGACCTCAAGGATATTATGCCAAGTGAAGTAAGACAGACATAGAAAGACAAATACCATATGAGCCCTTTTATATGTGGAATCTAAAAGAAAAACAAATCAACTTCATAGAAACAGAGAAACAGATTGGTGGTTGCCAGAGGCAGGGGGTGGAGTGGGATGAACTGTTTTTTAGTTTAAATAAATTGAATTTAAAAATTTTTTTAAATAAATTAATTTTTAAACTTTATGGTAACTGGTAATGCTGATATTCACAGGGAGAGATGGGGGTTTTGACAAGAGGTATCTAGCCTGGAATGCTTGTTTTTGTATACACATGTCTATATAAAAATATATGTTAAATCTTTCATAGGATTCAAATAAATATATTTAATATATTTATTAAATTTAATTGAGGAAAGTAAGCATCAGAATAGAGGTAAAAAACTCTTGGAGTATGCATAGCTGTAGCATAGAATCTGGTTTTACTTGCACTATATTAAGATAGAAATTTAGTTGCCAACATCTTAAAATTAGATCACTTTTACATAAAAACTTAGGATTTCTGGCTATTCTTGAAAGATTAAAATTGGAATGTTTGACAGCGTAGGTATGTCTTTTAATATGGAAATCTGAGCTCAGGAGCCACTTCTACCTGGTTTTTACCAGGCTGGCTTCATTTGCTTAACCAGGAAAGTATTCAGTGTTAATGGATTTATATAGCATATTGTTGCTGTATTTCCCATATCCATCTTTAATTTCAGTTTTTCAAGAAAACATACTTTTTAATTTTGGAAGAAAATGATGTTTTTTAAAGGAATTTTAGTTTTCCTCAAAAGCTGTGGAAACAGTGTTATGTATGTCACAGAAGTTCATAGACAAATATAATAAGGAAGTTGTTTTTATGTGATATACTTTTTTCCCCTATGACTTTGCTCTGTTAATGCCAGAGTGATCTGTCAAAGTGCTTTGATAGTGTACTATCAAAGGGAATACACAACTTATAGAAGAAATAAAAAGCATTTACATTCTTGCTACAGCCTGTTTAGAAGGGAAGAAAGTGATTCCACTCTTACAACCTCTGTGGTGCTGTGTCTCCTGTTCAAAAAGCACCTTTAAGTACTGGGGTAGTGAGCTAGAACTTCAGTTGACTCGTTCTTTCCTCAACTGCCGGCCCTTAATACCTTAATCTAAAACTTTAAAGGGGAAGAAAATCCATTCTTCAGTCTCTTGGATCATTTTGCCAGCGGTTGCATGTTGTTTCATTTGGGAAGAGGTTTTCTTTAAATCTTTTGTCTCTTGTTTCTTGGACCTATGATTCCCATTTGAGACCTGTGTCCTCTCATCCTACCCCTGATTCTTTCTCAGTTCTTCAGCCAGGCCTGCCTTCCAGTCTGAGTGATTCCACCTAACTCTACTCTGTTCCACTTGCTAGGTTGTGACCAGCTCAGGCTCCAGTTAACTGTTCTTCACTGGAGTTCTGCATGAAGATTATAGAATATGTTAAATCATGAAAACATATAGTTTAAAATCTATATAAAGCTTTTCACTTTATTCAAGAACAAGTTAGAATATTAAAGTCATAGGATTTTAAAGGTGAATTATACTTCAGAAATTATTTGTTATATAATAGTTTGAACCAAATGAAATTGCCTTTTTTTAAGTCATGAATGGTTGAATATCAGCAGTTTTATGATTCAGTGCAATACTAATTAGTTGTCACTAGAGAGAGTTTTCAAAACTTTTAATTTTCTTATTTTGTAAAATAACAATACTAATATTTACTTTTTACAGTGGTTATAGAGGGTCATAAAAATTAGATATATTGTATATTAAAGACTTAGTGAAGTTTCTGAGGCATAGTACCCTTTCTCTAAGTTAGTAGTAGTAAATGGTTACTAGCGTGATTAATTCTAAGATAACAGGGCTATTTAATGGCATGATTTAGATTAGAATTGGACTGAAAAAATCCATTGAAATGCCCTTTCAAATTTTCCAGAAAGATGCAAACATTTTCATATCCTAAGCTTCCCTCTTCTCGCACTCCACAGGGTGAGCTACATCTATTTGAAATAGGTAAAGATTTATGCCAACTTGAAATTGTGTGATAGAGTTGCTATTATGATACTGTCAATAATAATATCCTTTCAAGTTCCAAAACTGTCATGACATCTGATGGCTATATAGCTGCTTTCATTTTTTTATTCATTCAAAATTAAATATCAGAGGACCCTTGTCATTGTATGCACGAAGTGTAACTATCTACCATTCCATTTCAGAACATATTGGATTTTCACTATATAATCTACCAGGCAACTAGTAAGCTCCTCAATTTGTTGTACTGTTTTCACATCAGAACCACTTTCTCAGGGTTATTCTAATAGTCTTTAGTTATGAAAATTAATAACATATTTATATGTGTCAAAAGTGATTGCTTAAGTCTCCCATCTGGATTAGCATACACTGAGTCATCCCTTCCTCCACCCCACTTACTTGTAATGCTTTTTAATTCGACAGTTTATCTTCCTGGTAGAAGGATCTCATGCAAGGCAATGTTCAGTCCTCATCACCACTTCTGTGGGGCTGTCACTTATGTCACCTCAGTAATGGTTTATGAATATGTTTTAAAATAGCAATAGAATTTCCTGTGCAGAACTTCAGTTATAAGGGTTATAAAAATAGGACAAACTAATATAATTTGTGATTGCATAAAGTAAAGGAAGTAGAGGTACCATGGGGACCTAATGAATCACAGAATGGAAACAGTCTTTTAGCTGACTAAACATTCAGACTTTGTACTAAGTCAAAGCGTGGATATGTAACTCAGCAAACCGGAACACACCACTCTGTGTTTACATGGATGGGACAGAGAAATTCACAAATACCGTCTGGGAAAAAATTCTTGGCTTATTTGTCTGTTTCTACTGTAGAGTAAATGAAGTACCACATATTTAGCATAAACAGACTGAAAGCACACCTGCTTTGTGGAATATACACACACGTGCACACATATACACACACAGCATTGTTCAAAATGTAGAACATTGTATGTCTTGAAAAGTGATTCCTTTCCTTCTTTTTTGCTTCTTTTTAAAGAGTGTATTGTGGAAAATTTACTAATTGCTTTGAATGGCACTTGTTTCTGATCGATTGCTCTTAATATTTTCTGTTACTTAGCTGGATTTTCCCTCATATTACTACCTCATACCTCAAGAAATAGTATTGTATCTTCTCTTTTTTAAGAAATAATGTTTGTATTGCAGATGACAGATATTTAGTTTTTAATCTGTGACACAAAATGGGCATATTCTAAGTAGATCGCCTCTTTAGCTACGTTGTCCCCGCCAATTCTCCTGGGTAATTTGCTACAGGCATAACCTAGAGGACCAACCAGGAAAGAATTTCCCGTCGTTTCCCAACTCTCAGCATGTCTTCTTTTTCTTCCTGTAGTATATTCTACTAATAGTCAATTGTTCAACTCTTCAAGGTAAGAGAATCTCAGAGTACAAATTGTTTATAGTTCCAAGTAATTTAAAAGCACTGTTTCATATTATTATACATGGTTTTCTTAGCAGAGGTATAGAACAGTGTCTTCCCTCCTTTCCATGTGTGTCAAGGCTTTTCCTTTAGTGTTCTTCATTTATTGCTGCCGGTCAGCTAGTATCCTGTTACCTAACTTAAGCTAAGCTCTGCTGGCTACTTGGATCCTATGCCAAGTTTGGATTTCTGACCTGTGCTGAAACTCAATTCTGGCTGCAGCTCCTATTAAATGCCTAATGTGTAGTTTCCAAGAATTTCAGATTTACCAAAGACATGCAGACCATTCATAAAATACCCTCTCTGCAGACTGAGTTGCATCAGTTAATTAAAATAGGTACAGATTTGTGCCAGCTGGAAATTGTGTGACTGAATTGATATTATATGCTGTCAATAATATGCTTTTGATAATACCCATTTTTGCAGTTCAAAAAATAATATAATTTTGATGGCTGTATAGCTACTTTTATTTCTCTATTTACTCACAGTTAAATATCAGAAAAATCACTTTGTTTTATACACAGAATATAATTATCTACCATTCTACTTCAAAGTCATACTGGGTTTTCACTATATAAATTTATCAGCCAAGTAGTAAACCATGCGATCTGTTGAATTCTGTGTATATGAATTGGTTGTCAAAGTTATTCTCATAATCTTTATGAAAACTAGTAAAGAATAAACTTAATATGTGTGAGGAGTAACTATCTAACCTCCCATCTGGATTCGCAGGCACTGAGTTTCTCCTCCCCTATCTGTTTGTTCTTCTAATGCCTTTTACTTTGGCAAGTATCTCCCAACTACCGTATTCTCCTTCATCACATTTTGTGTTCTGTTCTGTATCTGAACCAAGAGACTTGTTTTCAGACTCCTGTTCTTCAGTACCTTTTCCAAGGTCTTTGAAAGTCTTTTATTTATTCATAGCCCTATATCTTCTTTTCCAAGAGATGCTGTTTCTCTTGATTAGTGTGGAGATTATGTAGAGAAGAAGGAAATAAAAGTTAGTTCATATCTACTATGTGCCAACCAGTCTCCTAAACATTTTTTATATATTATTTTATTGTAGATACATAGGCCATTTTCCAGGTTTAAAAAAACAACAGCTATTATTTCTATGTAGCTTTCTAACGTAGTTTAACCCAATTTGACATGGCCTTATGTGTTATATAGATATCATTAGACAGCTTTATTTATTTCCCAGATCCAAGTATTATATATTAGTCTACACTTGAAGAACATGTAACAGTTTTTTTTTAAGTATATTTTTTATCCCTTCAGATATTCACATTCATCCTGATGTTTTATTAGGGGTTTTATATTACTGACTGTGATAGGGAACCATTTGTTTATGCTTATAATTTCAAACGTTCTAGTCATTTTTATATCTCTCGATGAATTTATAAATCACATTCTGTTTCCTACGAATGCACTAACTCTCCTTAGATACTTCTCTAGAGTAAGTGGTTCTGAAATTCTAAGTGATGTAGATAATCTGAAATTCAAAAGATATTATTTATGTTTGAAGACTGATATAAAATTGACTTCAGATTTTTAAAGTGAATGGAAAGAGGAATAAGGTCCATCAAATAAATGTGTCGATTAGAAAAGGCTTAAGAGAACATGTTAAGAATGTTTTGAGACTAACTTTGAAAGTAATGTTTTATTATTAGTAGAGTCTTACTGACTTTGCACTTCTAATCCAGCTAAGAATCTGACAGTAAGCGACAGAAAGGCAATAGACACTACTGTAATCATGCTTATTACTCAGAGTGGGTTTAATCTAAAAGTTTATATATTTTTCTTTTTCACAGTAGAGTAGATGCAGGAGAATGGTGTGGAGGCAGGTGCTGATAAGAAGCAGCAAGAAGTTGGGAGAGTGTAGGCGCTAAGAGGGAAATGATTGCTAAAAAACACAACTACACAAAATTATAGTATCTAATTGGTCTAGGAGAACAATTTATAAATTATATTCCAGAAAATATGCATTTAAATACCTAACGTCTCCTAATACATTTCTTTGGTTGTAGAGACCATCACTCTTATATACAGCCAGTATATTGATTGATATTCATTTTGAAGGCTTGAAACAATTAGAAAAAATTGATACATTCAGGATACTCTTTGATAGTAAAGATAGTGTGTGATACACTTAGAAAGATGTCTCTCAATAATAAAGTTTATTTTTTTTAATCTGGAAATTTAGTTATATATAATATAGCATATATTTCTTGAAAGATCAAAAAACTTTTTTCCCTAAAACTTTGTATAAAGATTCCTTGATTTAGTAATGTCCTTAAGAAATTTTTTAAAGTATATTTTCTTTTTAAACTTTCAATTATGCATACTTTGAGAATGACATCTCTTATAATAAACATTTTACTTAATATTTGCGATAAACCTGGATAGTTAGAAAATATTTTGTAGGTGTGGAAACTGTAGAACAGAAAGATTAAGCAATTTGGCAAAAGTCGCACAGTTTATAAAATAGGAGATGTGAAATTCAAGTAGTTTCTTTTTCAGAGAGTTTGAGGAGTCTTTAGGATGAAAAATTCTGATTCTTTTATTCTGGTACTTACTGACTGAATTTACTGTGTATCTCTAAGGTCCCTTCTACTTTTGAGTATTCTGTGGTTCTCTGTAGTGAAAGTATTGATTTCAGAATAGATTCATATTTTGCAGAGGGTTTATGGAGAATAGTGAACACAAAGAAATGGTTAGAAAAGAGAAGCCCCAAGAAAAGTAAGTAGAACCTTCTTTTGGTGTGGAAAATACAAATTCAATATCAAGTATCTTATAAAGATAAACTGTATTTTAAGTCTGTAAAGAGAAAAAGTAACATTCTTCAATGTGAGAAATGGTCGTAATAGCCAGCAAAACATTTTGGGCATAATGAATAATTTTATAACATTAAAGTAGGCATCATTTGATAGATCTCTGAACAAAGGTGATTAAATGTTAAGAAAGAAGAGATTAAAGCATACTCAAAAAAGATACTTAAGATACTGTGAACTTTTCTGGAAATTTACCATTTGCTGCTTGCGTTGGTCATTGGCTTCAAGAAGAAAAGTGTTAGATGTTGTCAGGAGTAGAATTCCTATTTTTAAATATCATATAAATTGCCCAGAGCTTGCATTTTATGCCAAGAAATCAAATTTAGCCATTGGTTTATATGAAATCGCCTTGATCAAGCCATGTGGATTTCCCACTGGAATATAATCGTTTCTTAAATGTATTCCGTAGAAAGGGATGAAAAAGAAGGTTGGGACTAGATATTCAAGGTCATTGAATTTCAAACTGAGGAATTTTTATGTAATTCTATAGATTGCTGGGGATATTGAAGATTTTAGAAAGTGGCACAGTCAGGAAAGTGAATAAAATAACCTGGCTGTTTTATATAAGGTAGTGAAAGACTCAAGATGCCACTTCCAGAGAGGTCTGTTTGAAGAAGGATGTTGAAGTATTTAGGCGAGAGATATTACTACCTCTGAGTTGGATGGTGACAGGTTTCTGAACTGCATTTGCCATCTGTAAACAGTGATCCACTATGGCTGTAAATTAAATCCTGTATCTGTAAGAATAAACAAATTCAAAACAATATATCAATCAAATCCATTATGACGGACATCAGTGTTTGAGTAAAAAACAGGTAGAAGTTCTGAGTTCTGAGTACATTTAGATGTACCAATTTGGCATATTCTCACTTACTAGTCTTTGTTCTAAATGTGACTCTCCTGGTTACTTTTGCAAAACCCACAAGAGCTTTTGAACCTTCAGCTGGGAAATGCTGGTAGAGTGGAAAGCTTTTGAAGACAGACATCCCTGGGTTTGAATTTTGGCTTCCTTCATAACTTGCTAGTTATGCATTATTGAGCATTACTTCTTAATCCCTTTGAGTCCTGGTTTACTCATCTGTAGGAATTTACCTACCTCGTAGGCATTATATAAGATGATGTACATAAACGGCTTAGCACTCATCGACACTGTTGATGAAAACATGATTTAATTAATGTCAGCCAAAATTCTAATCAAAAAACTATACAATTGGAGTGACACAGTGTTAAGGGCAAAGACACTAAAGAGCCAGAAGAGAGCTTGAAGAATCATATGCTGTATGTATTTCTGGGGCCACTTTCCTGGCTTTGAATGTCACACTATATACAGTTCTGTCTTGATTTCTCCTACTTCTACTTCTCACTCCTGGTATGCTTTAGATGTCTTAAAATTCTTAGATATCAGTTTAGATCATTTGTTATATGTGAATTTCCCTGTTCTTCCTTGTCTGTTCCCATCTAACTTTATGTCCCTGAGAAGAAACCATCAGATACAGAGTGGTTTAAATTGCCTTTGTTTGAATCCTGGGACCTAGAAGGCTTTTCCGTAAGCTTCATGCTTTCTCCTCTTATGACTGCAGTTCAAATAGAACTTAACTGTCAGTGAAACAAGAGTTTCTCCATCAAATACTTGAATGTTCTCCTAAATGATTTTTTGAGGCCCAACATTTTGTATTTTAGTGATGACTACTATGTTTAGTTTTTTCCTTTCCCCCAAATGAATGACTTTTAGAATATTGTATGAAAAAGTTTCCCAACATGCTTGAAAAACACATGGAAAGATTTACTAAGTAGATAGTAACGTGGAGTTTGAGAGATAAAACAGAGAAATGGATAAATGGGTAGGTGAGAGAGGGTTCAGAGGACAGAAAAGAGAGTTCAAGCCCCCAAAATGACCAGTGTGCTAATGAGTATAGATTTATTATATAATTATTTTGGGGCCTAAATCAGGTATTTACTATGAATATACTTTATAAAATATGAGACACTATATTTTATGATTATTGCTAATAATAATATTTTCAAAACCTATTTTGAAAATCTTTACCCTGAAGAGTCTATAGAGAAAGCTTTTTATCTGAAATATTGTTATAGTTAATAGATGCAGTTTTTATTATCAGTATTAGCATTCATAGTTAAGTTACAACCTCTAGGTACCAAAATTTGGGGAGAGTCAATCATCCTTCCTGTGTTCTTTTCTCTGTGAATTGACCTTTTAAGCATCTTAACTTGTAATGCCTTGGTATTTATGTAGGAGACTTTGGGGAAAAAGTTAAAATTCAGTATTTTCAAATTAATCATCCAGCATTGTTTTTTTAAATAATTGTTTTCTACCAACTAAAGTCATGCAACATAATACTTCCATACTTATACCTGTATTTAACACCATTCTTCAAAATATGTATTCTTAAAAGTAAAAGTACTTTCTGTGCTTTATGTAACTGAAGTTACAAAAGACTTGTAACTTCTAATAATCAGCTTAATCTGATCTTAAACTCTTGATGGTTTTGGAACAGGAATTTTTGTTTTAAAGAGCTTGTTAAATGAATTATGCAATTATAAGTAAATGTGGTCACAGCTGTTTTTGATTTCTTTGTTATACACCTGATTGGAAACAAGTTTTTAAAAGTATTTTTCCATTTCTTACACTGACACCTAGTGTTCACTATTCCTGATATCTTGAATATCGAAATTTAGTTATTAATAGCTCTGGAACTAGAATTACATTAAAACTTCTTTTTTTTTTTTTAGCAGTGCACCTGTTCACAGACCAATAACTCCTATTTTCAACATCAGTGAGACAGAATTTTTTCTAGTTATGTATATGACACCATTATGAATCAATTGCTGAGGCTATTTTGAACACAGCAAAACTCAAAGAAGCATGGAGTTTTAGAGGTGAAAGGAACTTGAGGAGGTTTTTAGAACCAAGATTCTTAAGACCCCAGTGCTTTGTTACGTACACAATTCCTTCAAGTCCAAGTGGATGGTTTTGTTTCTGTGAGTTTTGTTCCTTGGTGATAGAGGTAACAAATCACATTTAATCATGTAAGCATTTAAGATTTGATATTAGTAGTTGACCAGGAAGTAAGACTGAGTTGTTTTTGATTTTTTTTATTGAGGTATAATTGACATAGAACATTATATTAGGTGTACAACATAATGATTCAATATTTGTATATATAGCAAAATGATCACCACAGTAAGTCTAGTTAACATTCGTCACCATACATAGTTAAAAAAAAATTTTTTTCTTGTGATGAGGACTTTTAAGATATACTCTCTTAGCAACTTTCCAATTTGCGACACAGTATTATTAACTATGGTCACCATGCTGTACAGTTTCTAATTTTTGTAATGGGTGACCTTGTGATGTTATGTGTTTACTATTTCCTGTGACTTCCTAAGGATGATTTAAGTACTCCAGCCTTTCTGGTAATACACTTTAAAGATCTAGAAGGTTAGTATCAGATTATCTGCAATTAAGTGAAAATGTATATATAAGTTGGAGAAAATTTATTTATGCAGTAAGCATAAACCAGAAATCCAGGTGACCAGTGCACATAGTGAAATTTGTTCATTTCATTTTTTATATTTTTTATTAAAGTAGGGAATGATATTGGTAAAATGAAAATTTTAAAGAAGCTTGAACATTTAATTTGCTTAAGTATTTACAAAGTCAGTGACAAGAGTAAATTTCAAGTCATTTCTAATTTAATTTGCTACAAACTTCAGAGTATTTGAATATAGAAATGTATCTTTCAATGGAGTATATAATTTTCTCGTAAGTAAAAGTCAAACATTTTAAATATAGGAGATAATCATGATTGAATTAGATTTATTGTTAGTAATAGTTATGATGTTTCTAGGTAATCTAAGAACTTTGAGAGGGGAACTCTGTCACATAAGCTGTTGTTTTATATATAATTTATATTTATTATATAATTAATATTTATAATTTATATTTATCATCTGCTATTTGATAGATACTGTTTTTGATGCTTGAGATAAGTGTCTAATGAGGTCTTCATTCATGTTGTTTTGGTTAACAGAAATGATAAGAATAAAGAAATGTAGAAAGAAATTACAAAAGAATTTTGATTACCATTTCTTCATTTTTAATAATTTCCAATATATTTCTCACATTATTTGGGGGGTTGGATTTCAATACATTTCTGAATTAGTGTTTTCAGGATCATCAAGTTCACCCCCAAATCAACCAAGTTCTTGGAAAAGAGGTGCCCGGTCCCTTTAACTATGTGACGTGAAAGGACCTTGTCAGATATAACAAAAATGCGTAATGAAGTAGGTAGCAGTTGTGGAGTACATGGTTTTTCCTTGGCTTAAATGTGTTGAAGTTTTTAATTTGGAATATCAGCATCCATTAATGTTGCATGAAGATTGGAGCAGTAGTAGATAATGTACATAAATACAGTGATTCTCTGTGTATAGATACTTCAGAATATTTAGTAAAATATTTAAGTCTTTCTGTTGTAAGTCAGGGCAGTAGGATTCCAAATCACATTTTTCCCAGGCACTTAATTAAAATGCATAATGTGGCACTTTTAAAATTTATAAGTTCACTGGCTCCCATTTTATTCAAGTTGCTTATTTCATTTAGAAGCCCAAATAAAATTAAAGAAAGGCATCACACTCACATGTAAGTGAGTAGAAGTTCACCTGGCTCTTTCCCCTTTCTCTTCCAGCCGCAAAAATTGGTCGAAACTGCTGGGACAGGCAGTTATTTTAGCATAGTTTCTGGTTTAATGTTTTATCAGGCCCAATAGTAAAATATTCTGCAACTACTGCAATTTTATATTGCTACTCTCAAGGCAGAACTCTGTTAAAAATAGTCTATAATTATGTGGATTCTGATATAAGTAAAATCCTGTCTCCTCAATATACTGTATATACAAGAGGTTGAGTTAGACTGGATGGGATTGTTAGCCTCACATGGGTTCCATCATTCATTGGTTCATCAAAGATTTACTGATGAATGTGCCAAAGCGTTGTTTCAGGCGTTAGGGATGTCATGGTACATAAAGCCCCTACCCCCATAGAGCTTATCTTTTGGTGTGCAAGAAAGATAATGAATAAATGAATAAATAATATCAGATAATGTGAACTGCTATGAAGAAGATAATGCAGGATAAGGAAAGGGAGAGGTAAAGTTAGATTACTTCAGAGGAGATGGTATTTGAGTAAAAAATTAAATAATGTTGAATAGAATACCGTACAAAGATCTAGGGGAAGAGCATTCTAGACTGAGTGACAGGAGGTATAAAGGTCCTGAGACTGGAATGCGCTTCAAGAACAGAAATATCAGGGCATTTGGAGTGAAGTGAGTGGGGTCAGATGGTAGGAGATGATGTGTAAAAGGGAGGCAGGGGCCAGATTATGCATGCATTGTGTTTCTCTGTGTCACTTTCACTGTTTGACTTTGTACGGACAGAAGTTTTGGGGATTTTTTTGCGGTACGCGGGCCTCTCACTGCTGTGGCCTCTCCCGTTGCGGAGCACAGGCTCCGGACGCGCAGGCTCAGCGGCCATGGCTCACGGGCCCAGCCGCTCTGCGGCATGTGGGATCTTCCCGGACCGGGTCACGAACCCGTGTCCCCTGCATTGGCAGGCGGACTCTCAACCACTGCGCCACCAGGGAAGCCCCGGACAGAAGTTTTTAAAAGGTTTAATTTACATTGATAAATCTTGCTAAGGAGTTGCATTTTGTTCAAAGTCTGATAGGAAACTGCTAAAGTTTATAAGTAGGGGAGTGATTTGTGCTCTCATTTAAGGGTATTTTTTTTTTTTTTAGAATTTATTTGACTTTGAAACAAAAGCACTTGAGTTTCAAAAATATTTTTGTCCAAGTGAAGTAAGTTCACTAATTCTTTTTTCACCATTCCAGCAATTTCTAAATGGGCAGTACAGTATTTTCCCACATGTACATTGTTGTGCAGCAGATCCCCAGAACCGTCTGGATGATTTAAGATTTTTAAAAGATCACTCCAGCTGGCTGTAGGTGTTTCGGAGTGGAAGCAGGGAGACTAACTGGTTAAGAGACTTCAGTAGTGGTTTCTGGTAGCTCACTCACTGTAGTGGTGAGTGGTTTCTGGTCGCTCACTCACTGTAGTGGTGAGAAGTGGTCCAGTATGGCTTTAGTTTGAAGGTGGTATCAACAGGACTTGCTAATAACAGAGTGGATATTAGATGTGACGATACAGAAGAAATCAAGGATGACCTCTAGAATGTTTATCTGAACAGCTGGATGAATAGCGGTTTGGGGCCAAATTTTAGCATTTATGTGTTAAATGCATTTATCATATTAAAGTTGAGAAACCTGTAAGACAGCTAAGTGGAGGAGTAGAGTAAGCAGTTTAATATATGACTTGAATTCATGAGAGAGGTTGGTGCTAAAGATAAAAATTTTGTAGTCATTGGCATTATTAATGGGATTTAAAGTCATATAAGGTAGTATGAGGTCTCTTAGGAAGAGAAGAGAGAAGACTGGAGAGCAGCCCCAGGAGGTATCCCAACACACACAAGTTGAAGAAATGAAGACACAGGCCAGGAGATGAGTGACACCAACTGTATGGTATCCTGGTAGCCAAATGAAGAGAGTGTTTCAGATCCTGTTGAGAAGTTGACTAAAATGAGGACAGTGGGTCGATTATTGCATTTGATAAGTTGTGGCAAGAATAGTTCCAATTCAGTGGTGGGAACAAAAAGTCTTTTTAGAATTAATTACCAAGAGCACTGGAGATGAGAAAGTGAAGGCAGAAGTAATAGTCAATCTTGAAGGGATTTTTGCTCTAAAACTAGTATAAACGCATCCTGGCTTGCTCAGGGAGTCCTGCTTGGTGCCTATCATCCTAGCATAATTATTATCAGCACTCCGTTTACCGTCAAAGACTGAGAGGGGCTGTGGTATCAAGGGAGGATTTTAGTGAACCTGATTATTATTCTAATGGATCTAATAATATAAATGAAATCTTACAGTGTATATTCTTCTGAATCTAGCTTCTTTTACTCAACATCATGTTCGTGAGATTCATCATGTTGCTATTCTCGTGCAAGATGGCATTCCATTGTATAAATTTGACACAATTTATATATCAGTTTTGATAAATACTTGGGTTAATCCAATTTAGAGCTATTATTAAAAGTGCTCCCGTGAATATTCTTGTACAGGTATTTTGATAAACACATTTTTGTTGGTTATACTTAGGGGAAGAATTTTAATATAGTAGGATTTGCTTTTCTAATATATAATGTGAGGTAGGTTGGTATTCTACAGAATGATTAAGGTATTATTTTATAATTTAGACATTCTCAAAAAGCAAAGCAAAACCTGATTTTAAGTCATTCCTTTGGCTCAGCTGTATTGAGGTCTTCTGAATGTCTTATATTGTACTTTAGGGGTACAATGAGGGCTAAAACCTTCAACAGGTACCATATAGGATGACTCCTATGGATACCTTACCGGAGAGGTTATATATAGTCCAGCAGAGGATATGATAAATTATTAAATGAATATACTACTGACGAAGATGCAGTATATGAGATGTTACAGTGGGTGAGAGAGAAATTAGTTCTTCCTCTAAGAATCAGGAAAAACCTTATGAAGGAAATAATTTTTGTGCTGGGCTTAGGAATTAATGTTGTCTGATCTCGTAGAGACTAGAAATAATCTGGGAGCTAGATAGTGGAAGGTATAGATAGGAGAATAGTTCGAGAAAAAGGGGTAGTTCATTTTGAGGGGAGTATAGCATCCATTAAGAGAAACGAAAGGAAATAGAAATTTTAAAACTCTGAGACCATATTTAATAGAAATTGAGAGTCTCTTGAAGTTTTGACCTTATTTTTTTCAGTTGCTGTTTTTAGATGACAACCTAATATCAGTACCTGGAATAATTTGGGGCAGAGAGACTCTTGTTGGGGACCCTGCTAGGATACTGGGCATTTAGACTCCCAGGGCTTGACCTTAAGTTAGATGGTTACAAGATATGGTGTGGGAGCATGGCGTATGCAGTGGAGAGCGAACCTTTTGTTCTGAGCTGATTGTAAGCAAACGTTAATGTTACTCAATAGGCTGCAACTTAATCACTTTGACAGGAAGGAAGAGCTAATAATTAAAAGTGTTCATGTAAATTTTTTAAACGTTTGGCCATGTATGCTGATTGTAACCTTATTTCACTCTATTATAAAAGTACAAAAGCCTTCTGACGCTAAAGAATCTTTGACTTTGCTGGCCAGTGTTAGGTGGGGAGAGCCTATCTGTACCACAGAAAACATCAGAATCTCTGCCCAAGTTGTTTTTTTCCCTTCATATAGCGTATGCTCTATGATGTCAGACATAGTAACAGGAAGAACATCTCCATCTGGTAGTCATTACCTGTAGCTTGTATGTGTCTTCTGGAAGTTAACTTTTAATGTTAAACAAAGGAAGCTGATCAAAACCAGCTGTAAAACCTTTACATAGTTCATATTTTATACAGTCAGCATTAGGTTACCATTCACATAACTGCATGTCTGAAGTTTAAAAAAAATAATAAGGTAAATCTTTTCCTTTTATTAAAATAAATGTAATCCTGACTTTATAGTTGACACAACTTTAATTGTTTTCCGGTTTGGCAGGAAAATTTAATGCAGTTGGCATCATTATGTATGTATTTTACACACCTTGGAGAAATAATGGCTCATTTATTAACTATATGTGCCACAATTAATATATTTTGGATCTAATCAAAATAAAAACAGTAGGTTGAAATATAATTTTCTAATATAAAATTATGGGGTTAGTAAATGTAGAAACTCGCCAGCTAAACACGTAACAGACCATTAAATGTATTATGTGAACTAATTCTATAGATAATGAAAATTACTCTAGTAATACCTCCTTTGACACATGGCATTTATTATAATTCTAGATACATGCAAAAACAGTAATTTTAGATCATTATTGGTTATGATAAGAAATGACTCAGAGAATTTTAAATCAAGATGACTTGTTTTCTTTAATTGAATTTAGAAGAACTAAGGAATTTGGAGAAATCGGAACATTCTGGGCCGTGTTTTGCCTACTGTTGGTACATTGTGTATGTTTAATAACAGTTTCTTCTGCCTGGAACTTGCAGTTGTTATATATATAGAAATTTTGAAATCACAAAGAAGCACATGAATTTGTAATGGCACATACTTTTGAAATATCTGTAACAACAGTATTGAGGATTTGCTATCATGAAATGGAATTTCCTATCAAGAAAATGCAGCAGATAATGTAATGACTCAGGCATGACAATCTAGGTGGAAGACAGTAAGCATTTCTCTACCAAAGAAATATTTTGAAATTCAGTGGTTCTTTTGCAAGTGATTAGCACTGTTTTGTTGGAAATGTTCTAGTCTGTAGCAACCTAAGTATTGCTCACAAATACCATTTAGGCAGAGAAGCCAAGGACAGTTCTGACCATCCAAGTATAGCACCATATCAAGTGTGACCAAGATTTGACAATCTGTTGTATAGGTGCTTTTCTGAGGCCTTGGTTAACTATCTAGCTTTAGAAAGGTATTCTAAAATGTATAAGCACATAAATAGAAAGTAATTGACAGCAAACATTAATAATTATTAAAATAAAGTAATTGTAGTTTTCGTTTCTGCAAATAGGGACGTATTCTATTTTTAAAAGATATAGGATATCTTGTACGCAGAAGAAGTACTGAACAATGTTACCATCAGAGAATTGAGAAGTTACCATTCCTTAGGAGGGAGGTTTAAAGAGTGTTTTACTTTAATCATAGTATTTGTATTGGAACATTTAAACCAATTTAAGATATGTTCATTTCTAACACAAAAACAAGTAATTTAGCACATGCTAGGAACTCAGTATATGTATGTCTATTAAGTTACTCATTGTGTAAAGAAGGCTTAGCTAAACTCAGTACTTTTTCTTAGACTACATATATATATATATGTTTTATATACAGAGAAAGAATATATATAAATATGTACATGTATGTAATATAAGTAAATATACAAATTTGTACATTTAAAATTAGCACAAGAAAATGCACATTTTAGTTGCTCAGTTCAGGGAGCTTTTACAATTCTATATTACCGTGTAACCATCACCCCAAACTAGGACTAACATTTCCATTCCTTAAGGAAATTCTCCTTTCCAGTCACAACCTGCCTGCTGCCCCCAGGTGATTGCTCTCACCATAGATTAGCTTGTCTGCTCTTAGATTTCATGTAAATGGAATTGTATAGGATGTACTTTTTTGTATCTAGCTACCTTGGGTTTGTTAGTCTTTTTATTTCATACATTCTAGTGGGTATGTATTGTTATCTCAGTGTGATATTTCCTTAATGATGAATGACATTCAGTACCTTTATTTCTGTTTCCTTAATGATGAATTATATTCACTACCTTTAAATATGTTTGTTGGCCATTCATACATCTCACCTTGTGATATATCTGTTCAGTTTTTTTGTCTGTTTTTTTCATGTTATTTGTACTTCCTGTGCTTTGTCCAGTGAATCTTTGTGTACACCAAGATCATGAAAATTCTCTCTCAGGTTTTTTTCTGGTATTTTTATGGTTATTGATTTTATGCTTAAGTCTGTGATCTACATTGAATTAATTTTTACTTGTGGAATAAGATAAATATTGGAGCTTATTTTTCCCATCCAGTAGTTACAACCACATTTGTTACCCATGTTTCAGCAACATTTTGGATAAAAGACCATATGACTTTTAAATTATTTGTACAATTCATCAACATTTCAATTCTCTTAGGTCCTTTTAATTTAATTACAGTTTGTCCACTAGTGAATTCACTAAACCATACCTGCCCACAGCATTTCAACGAGTTGGTGTCATCATGCATTCTAGTTCCCTGTTCTCTTCCATTTGTATACTCATAGACCAATTACTTCTGTTTGTCAGTATGGAGTGACTTTTGGTGAATTTGTATCTAACTTCTATCTTAAAGTTCTCCTCAGAACCTCAGTTAATCTGTTTTTCCCACTCTTCTCAAAGCTAAGTGTAAAGACGATCCCCACAAGCCGTAAGATCTTAAGTGTTTTCTAAAACTATTCAGCTGAATTTTTAGAACGTGATGCCCCTGACGTGTTTTAGGTGTGGTGTAATGTAATGGTTGTGTAATGTAATGTTGTGTAGTGTAATGTAATGGTTGAAGCCCAGTTGCTCATCTATATAAGATTTCTTAGGTTTCTGTGTTCATTTTAGAAACATTTTGATGACTCCCATAAGTGAAGTTATCAAAACACTGATTTGCAGTTTTTCAAATTAAATAATCTTATTTAATTTAGTCTATTTTCACCCTAGACTTAACTTATTAACTGATTATAATTAATTTGATCTTTGGATTAAAGCTGATTTTTATCTTTATTATTCTTCTCTATAGTTTCCAAGCTTTCCTTGATAAACATGTATTGCTTTTATAACCAGGAAAGAAAGAGTAGCCATTAACAATGTCCAAGAGTGGAATATGTTCTCTAAACTTCTATCAATGCCTAATTAACTAACAGGACATATTTAGATATCAGAGTATTTTGGCTAATGAATTTTCAAATTAATATAAATAGAAGATGGAGAAAATTGGGCTTCTAGAATGCTTTGAGTTGGTGTGTTTAATTATATTGTTTGGGCTATATAGATCTGTATATTTAAATAATACTGCTTGTGGACTACCCATACATCTTCTATGTAGATAATGAAGACTGTCTGCTGAAGTATCAGCCAAAATGTTGCTTATGAGGGACGAAAAACAGACTACAGGGGGAAAAGTAATTTTTTTCAAACTTCTATTTGGGTAAATAAACAGTTGAGAGCATGAAGAAATTTTAGAAATGACAGGGGAACAAATGATACCATTGTTTTATGAACTCTGAGCTGATTTTTTTTTTTACCCTGGAACTTTCAGATGTTTGAATGTGTAGTGACACAGTTCTCACTGCCTGAGTCCTTCTTGTAAGATAAAGAGGGGATCCAAGTTTGAAGAGTGCTTGTCTGTCTGGGCTTAAAACCCAGGAGCTGACTGTGGAGCAGCCTTGGTAACAGAGGAACATGAGTACAGATGACTCTGCATCAGAAACAGATTCGGAAGAGTCAAAATTCTAAGTCAGTGCTTCTTAAACTATTTGAAGTAAAAGTCCAGTTTTTATTGTTATTGTTGGTATTTTTTACGTTTACCACATTTATAAAATATAATAAAAAATCATAGTGATGTCAAAATATTATAAAAGTTTCTAAACATTCATTTTCTGTTCTTGTCTTGCTGAAGACTGACAACAGTTTGTGGTGTGGTGCTAGTCAGGCCCGTATTATTATTATTATTATTATTATTATTATTATTATTATTATTATTATTATTATTATTTTTGTGGTACGCGGGCCTCTCACTGCTGTGGCCTCTCCCGTTGCGGAGCACAGGCTCCGGACGCGCAGGCTCAGCAGCCATGGCTCACGGGCCCAGCCGCTATGCGGCACGTGGGATCTTCCCGGACCGGGGCACGAACCCGTGTTCCCTGCATCGGCAGGCGGACTCTCAACCACTGCGCCACCAGGGAAGCCCGGGGCCCGTATTTTGAGTGGCGCTGATAAGAAAGCATTGTATCAGTTTAATTGGCAGTGTATTTTTTTTCTTAGTGCTAAAATAATGGTGATCTTAACACTTGATGGTAATAGAGGTTTGATGAAATATTTGGTATATATGGCATAATTTCTCTGAAACCAGAGTTTCTGGGGTCAGACTGCCTCATTAATTTGGGGGCAAGTCCTGTATCCTCAATCTCCTTGTTGTAAAGTGGGGATATTATCATTCCTAACCTCATTGCATTGTTTTGATGATTAAATAAGAAAATTCATGGTAGTTGCTTGGCATGACATAGTAGGAGTGTTACATATATTAAGCCATATTGTGACTCTCACCCAGACTTTTTATCCTAGGAACTCAATGACAGGCCACTTTAGAGGAGTGATTAGCATGCTAGGTCCAGTTGGGAAAAGTCACAGGAGATTACCTCTCCTTGTAGAGCTGGCTATCAAGCACCAGTAAAGTCAGGTTTAATTCAGGGAATACCAACAGCCTGTGAGTTTCTTCTGGTAGGTCTGCGCATCAGGTATCTGTGTCAGATTTAAGAAGGGTATCTATACGGGCTGAAGTAGGTCTTTAGGAAGCAATTAATACAAAGTCAAGATCTGCCTTTCCAGGGAAAGGGATCCAATAAAAGCTAAGATGGGTCACCAGGACTCAGTTTCAAGAGACTGATGTTCATGACAAGACTCTAGCCCTAGAATAAAACTGGAGTGCATGCTAATAACCAGAAGAGGTACCTGGTCAGGAGGTATGGTATACATGACAGAGTTCTGGGAAAGCTGTGTCTTGGTTGACATGTGAACATATAAGAACTTATTGTGCACACTGGTGATCAAGCTAAAACAAGAGACTCTCTTTTGCCTTTTTTTGGCTGATGACTCGTTCTCATTGGCTCCATACCTAGGAAGATCTGAGTTTGCAGGTTACTGGTCTTTAATAGATATAATGGGCAAGGCAAAGATAGGCAACTAATGAGTTATTTGGTTAGGTAGTTTCCTCACCTGTGACTTTTGCAGCCTTTTCTAAATGTTTTCTGAACAATAATTTTAAAATGTAGATTGGAGCTTCTTGATGTTGACCTTAAGGAATCCTCAGTTCACTGTCCTACGGAATGAATAAAAATGTGGGTTTCCCAGATGTCTTTTAACCATGGCTTCGTTATTCCTGTCACTCAATAAACTTGAAACTCTTACCAAATAGAAACCTGCCTGAAAAGAAGATACATATCTTTCTATTACTTTATCCATTTTTCTTCATCTTACATTTTCCAGAAGGGTAGGCAGAAATAAAATACTGAAAAACTTCTTTTTCAATCAAGGGTTTATTACTCTTTATCACATTTATTTTAAGTATAGTGAACGTACTGATTATGTTAAGAATAAATGGCAAGAGAAGACGTAAAGGAATGTGAAGTTTGTTTTGTGGCTCAGATGTTTGTTGTTTATACATCTGCTTCATTTCCTGTGATTTCATTGGTGGTTTTGAACTCGTGGGCGTCTTGCTGTATACTGGTAGTGGCAGTTGCTTCCATGTCATCACTCCAGTTTGTAAAAAGAAATTGCTTCCATTTTGAGATGAAAGGATTTCGTTTTCCCAGCTGTTGTCCATGCATGCAACCCCTTCAGCAGAAACTTATGTCTCTGAACACTGAATAAGAATAGATTGATCCTATAGTTTACAGACTGGCTTTGGGGTGGTCTGAAAAATTCAGAAATCTACTTTTGATCTAAAAGCTCTATAAATTCTCATAAATTTCAACATGTTTTAACTCCCATCTAGATAGTGACTGTTCCTTGGATAACATGGGTTTGTTGGGTAAGCAATGATCTTTTTCCCCTTAAATTTCCAGATTATATGAAATAAATAATGATATGCTATTTACTAGATTCATAGCCAATGAAAATGAGCAGATTTTCTTCAATGCATTCGGTAACTTCAGAGCAGGCTCTGTTAGAAGTCCTTTCTTGGAAACAACTGGCCAAACATAGTGTATTGATACATGACATTGATCTGTGGTCTCTTCTACATGTGGCCACTTTGTTGCATAACTTTACTGAAGTGAGCGGAGCCATTTCCCTCTCCCAGCAGTTAACAAATGCTGCTACCAGTAGCTACTGGTGGTCTCCTCTCTAGGCATAATTGAAGATGTGGAACAGAGTTACTGTGTTTTTCCTTTGTGTCAGAGTAGTTACCTAAGACCTGAAGAGGAGAAGGTAGCTCAATATTACCAAATATTTTTCAAAAAATAAAACCAATTCAGTTACTTTAAGGATTCTCTACAAAATATAATTTTGTTAAACTGTGTATTTTTTGGTGGTTTCCTCCCACTCTACTCATATATCTCAGATTCTTTTGGTATAGTGCTGAAGCAGTTACTCTCTAAAAAAAACTCTTAACAGGAACTTTCTAGGAACTATGGAGGCGACTATTAGTATACTGTTTCCTTCCATTAGTTTACATGTACTTATGTGAATCATACGTACATTCTTTCCCTCCCAAACTTCCTAAACCAGGCCAAATACGCTGTGCCAATTTATAAGGGCCTATAAATCTGAGCAGTATCAGGACCGCAGATCCATCCTTTTTTCTCGCTCTTCCTACGACTGTAAAATTAGTCCATGCGGTGATCTCTGGATTTCAGTTCTAGCTCCCCTTCTGATACATGCTGTTAATCCGTAAACACAACTTTTATCATGTCACCCTCCCCCCGGCACACTCGAGCCCCCCACCTCCCACTCAGAATGCTATACTGTTGTTTAACACCTCTGCTTTGGTTCGTTTAATACCTTTGTTTGTATTGATACTGTCATGGTGGTATTCACAATTTGCTGCCTTGTTTTACTATCTTTGTAATGTTTTTGGTGACAGCATCCATAATTCTCTTTATCTCCCCAACTTCTAATTCAGCATTTTGTAGTCACATATTCTATATTTATTGACCCTCTGCTGTGCTCTGGGCACCGTAAATACATTGAGGACTCACAGACGAAAGCTGTAAAATACACTCCTAAGAAGCTTGAACTGCTGTGATGCTCCATATAATGTTTGTTGGCTGTAATGTTGGTGAGTATCTCATAATGCTAAGGAATTTGTCTAAGAATAATAACTTTATGATAGTTACCAGCATGTTCTGATTTATGCTTTTAAAAATTGAATTTGGGCTTCCCTGGTGGCTCAGTGGTTGAGAGTCCGCCTGCCGATGCAGGGGACACGGGTTCGTGCCCCGGTCCGGGAAGATCCCACGTGCCGCGGAGCGGCTGGGCCCGTGAGCCATGGCCGCTGAGCCTGCGTGTCCGGAGCCTGTGCTCTGCAACGGGAGAGGCCGCAACAGTGAGAGGCCGCAACAGTGAGAGGCCCGCGTACGAAAAAAAAAAAAAATTGAATTTATTACAGTATACTAATTTTTATTATTTTAATTTTTGCAGTGTTGTATGTGTTACTTTATTTCATAAGTACTTTATAAATTACTTTGTAAGATACATGGTTCAACTTTTGAAAAAAGTGCTACAACAGCCTTGAGTTTATCATGGGCTGGATTGAATGATTAGCTTAAAAGACCCATCTGTATCCTTTACCGTATCCGACTCCAGTGTAAACACTAGGTAAGGTGTATATTCATATGAAAATTTGTGTACTCTGTATTTGGAAGTAGATTGATTTTGGGTGCTTTTCAAATTGTTTAAGAAAATTTGGTATGGAATAACTCTTTCATTTTAACAATGTGTAGATGTTCATACAACACATTATCACTCAGTTGAATCCCCTTCAGTTAGAATTTGGGCTCTTGCCAAAAAAGCACCTCAGGGATAAAAAGCTTTAGACATGAATGTTATTTAAAATATATTAGTCTAATGTTGATTTATATACTCATATATAATGGAGTTTTAAACTATTATACACATATAACATTGCAGAAGTTTAAAATAATAAAAATTATGGATATACATTGTAGTAAATTCTAGTTTTAAAAGTATCAACAATTGATAATTTCTGAATAGGATATGTTCTTATGCAGTCTACCAAAAATTGTGCTAAATGTTGAAGGAAAGCAAAAAACAGATGAGCAAAACACAGATCCTACCCTCCTGATGCTTCCTGTCTCATTTCTATGAAACATTGTAAGTACCATAGAAGAATACAAGGCGCTTAGATATTCAACCAAGGGAGAGATCAGATCTACTTAAAAGATCAAAAACATCTTTATAATGCATAGGGGATTTTGGGGTGAGTTTTGAATCGGATTTCAAGTGGAAAGATGGATAAATGAAGAGGGCAGACATTCAAGGCCAAGAGGAATAGATAAGTGTGAACATGTGCATTTGAACAACTTCACTAATTAGTAAATAGTGAATAATGAGTTTGGCTAGAGCTAAAAACGATGAGGGGAAAAGGGTAATGAAACTGGAGAGTAGCTGGAGTCATACTATTAGACTTCTCAATGTTTCTCAATGACAATTATGCCCTCCTTTTAGTGGGAAGGGTTAGAACCTTAGGATAAAAGAAAATCAATGTGTATGTGAGGTTTTAAAGAGCCCCACAGGTACATCTAATATGGCCTTTCAGGTGTGTGTGCTCCCTAAAATTGAGAATCACTCTGTAGACTCTAACGCGTCATGTCAGACACTACTCTAAGTACTTTGCTCTCGTTGTTAATACCATCTGTATTATGATGGGCCTGAGCCTGTCTCCCTAGTCTTAGACACTTATGAGCACTTCACGTATGCATCTGAAACAAAATTCCTTAGCTTACCTTCAGATTCCTCTTTGCCAGCAAATGTTTAATTTCTCATGTGGGGATACTGCCTTTTACCGAGTTAATAAAACTAAAAACCATAAAGTCATCCTTGACTTCTTATTTTCTCTCCTTCTCGCTCCCCTCACTCTCTCCCCGTCTCCCTCCTACTCCCCACTCTCTCTGCCTGCGCCTCACACACACACACACACACACACACACACACACACATACACCTTTTTCTTGCCTTCTGCCTTGCTTATACTTTCTAATGCCTAGAGCACTCTTTTTCTTTTTCATACTCTTCTCCCATCCCTCCTTTTCTGGTCTGTCTTGCCCATCAAAATATGACCTCCCTGAGGATGAGGACCACATTTTAGTCATCTTTGCATTCCCAACCTCTGGTGTAGCGTCCAGTACACTGGAGATCCTCTCAGGAGCGTGAGGTAAGGTACAGTCAGCCTGTGGATTTGCTTCTCCTGACAGTAGGACTAAGGTAATGTCTGTTAGTAATAATGGGGCATTTTCTAAGAGCTGTATTTACGTAGAGGTTTTGTTTTGCTATTGCTTTAAACTTGGTTAAATAAGAGTGTCTGCATCCAAGGTGTTTAATTATATTGACAGTCATCATCTACTGAGAAATGCAGTCTGTACAAAATTCTACCATTGGTATGACTGAATTTTTGCAAAGCTATTGAAACATATTCATGCCATAATTTGGAAATTATATTCAGCACATTCCTAGAGAACCTTTGAGTGAAATTTGGTATGAATGTGTATCTGTTTAACAGTCTTTCTTAGTTAGCTCTTAACACCTCTGAGAAACAAAATCTTATGCCCTTCTGTAATGTTAATTTAAATTTCTGAATGAATCAAATACGGCAAAACAAACTGTAACAATCTTATTTTAAATATGCTTTTTCAAACTTACAACTCCATAATGGCATAATTCTTCTACCCCATTAATTATCCCATTTCAGAAAATGTGTTTTAAGTCTTCTATCACTGACTCATCTCAAAAAACCTTTTTGTTCACCTCCCTATTATAACTAAAAATATTATTCCATCAATAATACCTAGATCATTCCCTCTGATTTCTTAAAAGATGTGGTTCATTTTCCTGTCCATCATACTCCTCTTGGTCAGTTCAGTAGTTACATACATGATCTTTCCAATACCCTGGCCTTTCACTTTCATTTCTTTTTCTCCAGTGATACGGTCATCCAGCCTGCTTCAGCCAGAATGCCCATGGTCATACCTGGGACCTTGTCAACAATAACTGCACTCCCTCTACAATTTCACTTTAAAGTATTCTGCTCTCCAGTCACCACCTCCCGTTATCCCTCACTTATTTTTAGATTTCATGGTCAATAATTATAATCATTCCCTTGCATGTGTGTTCATTCCCCTTTGTGTTCTACCTAAGAAATTCCCCTCTGTGTTTAAACAAATACAAACAATCCAATGAAAAATGGACCAAAAAACTCATGAAAACCAAAATGTGATATTGCTATATCTCCATTATAATGGCTAAAAATAAAAAGGTTGAAAATGGTTATCGTTGGTGGGGATGAAGAGCTGATGGGAATGTAAAATGGTACAAACACTTTGGAAATCAGTTTTGCATTTTCTTATAAACATATTCTTACCATAGGGCCCTGCAGTTCTACTGTATATTTACCTAAGAGAAACGAAAAGCCAAGTGAAAAGAAAAAGGCCTGCACAATTACTTCTACATGATGGTTTTAAATAGCTTATTCATAATAGTCCGAAATTGGAAACAACTCAAGTATCTATCAAAAGTGCAATGGATAAACAAATTGTGGAATATTCATACAATGGAATACTACTCAAGAATAAAACGAATGGACTAAAGATACCACAAATAACAAGGATGAATCTCAAAAAACATTATTCTGAATGAAAAACTCCACACAAGGACGCATATGGTACAATTCCATTCGTATGAAGCTCTAAAACAGAGAAATCTAATCTACGGTAATGGAAGATCTATCAGTAGTTGACTGGGGGGTAGGAGTGATTGACCACAGAGGGGCATTGTGAGGTTTGGGGCTTATAGAAGTGCCCTAGATATTGATTGTGGTGGTTAGGGCAAGGGTGTATATATTTTTCAACACATCAAATTTTCACTTAAAAACGGGCATTTTATTAGATGTAAATTATACCTTAGTAAAGTTGACTTTTAAAAGACATATTTGGGTATTTTTTCCTTTTGACTGTTATCAGTGAATATCAGTTTAGTTCATTTCTGCCCCTCCTCATCCCAGCCACACACATCTCATTGATTCAGTGTCATTTTTTGAATATAATAAAACACTAAGATGATTCAGAAGTCAAAAACATATTAAAGAGTTTTCCCAGTAAAGTCCCACGCTTTTTATATTTATGTATATACTCACATACATATACACATATTCAGACATATTTACATATATGCGTACATGTGCATATATATTATATAAATAATGTAGATATCTTCACAAAGATAGTATTCTTTATTAATTTTTTTGCCCCTTTTTGTTGTTGTTTTTTAACATTTAGCAGTATATCCGGAGGATGACTCCATATCAATTCTCTATAAGTTGAGAATTCATTCTTTTTTTCCATAGCCAAATAGTGCTACATCATGTAACTGTACCACAGTTTATTCAGCCAGTCTCTATTGTATGGGCATTTAGGTGGTTTCCATTATTTTGATATTTTAGTATTTACAATATTTTGTATACAAAATAAGCGATGGCGAATAATTTGAGCATACGTTTCTTGCATACCATTGGAGTTGTATCTTTAGGGTCTGTTTTCAAAGTGGGTTTGCCTGGTAAATCAATGTGTTAGTCCTGTTAGATGTTGCCAAATTTCCCTCCACAGGACTTGTACCATTTTACTCTCTTACCAGCAATGGCTGAGAGTTCCTATTTCTCTATCCTGGATAGTAAAGTCAAGCTTTTGAATTTTTGTTCATCTTGTAGGCAAGAAGTGGTATCTCAGTGCAATGTTAATTTGTTTTTCTCTGATTTCAAGTCAGGTTGAAATCAATGTTTAAAGGCTTTTTGTAGATCCATTTCTATGAACTGTCAGTATCTTTTGCCTATTTTTCGAGTAGCTTCTTTTTTTTTCTTGGATTTTTACTAGTTCTCTACAAATTAGGTGTATTAGTTCTTCGTTCATATGTTGCAAGTATTTTTTCCGCAGTTTGTCATTTGTCTTGGTTTTTCTTACAGTGATTTTTGCGTGTAAAAGCTTTTTGTGTTTGTAGTCAAATGTACCATCTTTTCCTTTATTGCATCCACATTTTAAAATCACAGTTTGGAAGCATTTCTCCATACCAGATTGTAAAAGTTTACTCATATTTTCTTAGGGTATTGTATGACTTAAATTCTTTTTACATTCATTTCTGTGATCCATTTGGAGGTTATGCTTGTATATGATGTGAAATATTGATCCAATTTTTTTTTTCCAAATGGCTGTCCTGTTGTCCCAACTTCATTTATCAAATGGAGTTTAATAATTTCTACCTTTACCGCAGTGATTTGAAATACCATTTAAAAATGTAACATACTGTATTTCCATATGTACTTGGAGCCATTTCGGGACTTTCTGTTTTGTTATGCTAGTCTTTCTGGCTGTTCATATGCTAATACCACACTTTCTTAGTTATAGAGACTTTATAGTATATTTTAATAATTTGGGTAGGGCTAGTCCTCCTTCATTGTTCTTCTCTTTCAAGTTTTTATTGTTATTTTTGCATGTTTATTTTTCTCCATGAGTTGTAGAATAAATTTGGCTCCAGATAAAAACACGTAGGTGTTTCTATAGGGATTTCCTTGACTTGATAAATTATGTTAGGTAAACTGACATCTTTATACTATTGACTCATCCTATCTATAAATAAGGAATGTTTTTTTCATATGTTCAAGTCTATAATAGTTTCTAGGAGTTTTAAAAATGTTTTCCTTCTATAAGTTTTGCACATTTTTTTATGATGTTTCGTCCTAAAGTGGTTTCTTTTCACCGAAAAAAGGTGTTTTCTTCCATTATCTCTTTATAGTTATTGTTTGTACATCACAGAGCTATTGATTTTTGTATCTTAATGTTATATATCTGTGTTGCCTTGTTGAATCATTTTGTTGTTTGAATCCAATTTTTATTAGACTCTCTCAGTCAGATTTCACCCTCCCCCACCTCCTCTGAAACTGCTCTTATTGAGACAAGAGACCTCCATGCTGCTGAGGCTGGTGGTGATTCTCAGTCCTTATCTCACTTATCAGTCATATTTGATACAGTTATACATTCTCTCCTCTGTGAAACAGTTTTTAAATTTGCTTCTGGGGCACTACACCCTTTTATTTTCCTTTGCCTCACTTTCCTCAGGCTCCTTTGCTGGCTGTTCTTCTCAGTCTGGAGTTTCCCAGATATCGGTCTTAGCACTCTTTTGCTTTGTCTTTACTCTCCCTCCTGGCTATCCTTTTCTAGGATACTGCTTTAAATACCAGATATATGCTGATAAGTCCCAAATTTGTATCTCTAGCCCAGACCTCTTAACTGGTCTCCAGACTTGTATATCCAGTTTACAGTAGGCTTTACAACTAGTCTCTCTGCTTCTCATGTGTCCTCCCTAGAGTTTAATCTCAACAGAGCAGACAGGATGATCTTTTTTAGATGTACGTCAGATAGTGTCACTCTTCTGCTCAAAACCCTCCACTGTTTTCTCATCTCACTCAGTATAAAAACCAGAATCTCACAGTCACCTGTGAGGCCCTACAAGGTCTAGTTTCCCGCCACATTTCCTCATCCTTTAAGACTTTTACTCTGCATTCCTGCCTCGTGGGCCTCCTTACTGTTCCTTGCCTTTGGGCCTTTGTATTTGCTTTGCCTAGAACATTCTTTCCCTAGGTACCTGCCTGTCTTGTTCCCTCACTTCCTACAAATCACCTTCTCAGTGAATTCTTCCGACTACTCTGTTGACAGCAACAGTATCCGTCTTCCTTCCCAGTGGCGCTTCTTACGATCACCTGTCATACTGCTGTCTTTTCCTTATTTATTTACCTCTTTTTCCTTACTAGAATATAAGTTCTAAGGTGAGAAAATGATTTTAGACTGTTTTCTTTTCTCTTCCCACTGTTGTATCTTCGGCTCCTTAAATATTCCTGGCACGTAACCAGTGACTGATAAATATTTGGGTTCTTACTGCAGAGTATCAAGACTGCTTTCCTGTGGCTCATAAACCTTTAGAGAAGGCAGTGCTCTCAGTGATGACAGCCTTATAGACTAAGAATATAACCATCTAGACAGGCTGCTTTAAGTGACACACTGGTTTGGTTTTATTTTGTTTAGATACTGACATTAGGAATATCTGATAAAATTCATTTATTAAGTCCTATTTTTCCAGAATGACTGGTGGTTCCACTGCTAAAAAAGAAAGAAATTTAAAAAGCTAAATATGACCTACGTTTATGTGTACATATTCTATACAGATATCGATGTTCACACATATTAGAAGTTCAGTGCCTTATTAATTACAACTGTATAACTACTTCCCATAAACAAGGTAGTTTGGGGTTATGACAGTATTTTAGAAGAATTTAAAGGTCTTTAATACTTTGGTGTTTTTGGCTTAAGAGGACAGTGTGTTCCCCCAAGGGGGTGGGGAATTGAGTTCCTGAATTACTGAGGAGGAAGCAGTTGCGTTTCTTATAACAGTGGTTCTCAAAGTGTGGTCCCCACAGACCGCTGACGGGCTCCTTGGGGTCTCTGGGTGGTCTCCCAGCTGGTTTCCTCTAAGGTTTATAATATGACAGTGTCTGTAGTCTGGTTTATGGCCTGGATTAGTAATTTACTTACTGACATTTCTAAAGTATTTTCTCAGATGCCATTCTTCCCATGAGTAATGATGAGGTTTCTTTTCAGTAGCAAGTGAGTATAGATGGGGTTGGTGGTCCACTCATTCTTTTTGCGTCTCATGAAATAATCCACAGGGTGAAATTGAGAACGGCTACCTTAGAGATAGCAAACTGTTTATATGATTATTAAAGCTTTGAGAAGTCTTCACTGGCAATTTGAAACACTAAAATAATTTTTTTATAAGTGAAATGCCAGTTTGCATGATTTAAAATGACTCTTCATCTGGCTAGAGGGTGGTGGCTCTATTTTCATACTGGAAGAAATCGTGTCTAAGAATCTAAGATCATACTTTCAGTTGGCAGCATAGGGTCACCTGGCCTGAAACCCAGCAGGCCTAGATTTATTCCTGATTCCATCACCTAGTAACTATGAGACCTTAATCAAGTTATTTTCCATCTCTGAAATTACTCATAAAATGTTGAAGTATTTATTATGCCACATTGAAATTCCTAGAATAGTGCCTGACACATTCATTCATTCAACAAAAATATTTTGAATGTGTATTCTAATGCTAGATGCTGGATAAGATGTGATTCCTGACCTCAAGGAATTTTGCAGATAAGTGGTACAGATAGAAATGGAAATCTACCCTTCTGGTTCAGAGCCATCATTTATTCAGCAGTGCTCCAGGCATTCTGAGAACAGAGGATTAGGAGGGGTTTCCTAGAGGACATGAAGTCTGAGCTGAGTTTTGAAGATTGAGTAGAAGTCAGCTAGACACAATTGGAAAGGTTATTCAAGCCTGCTGGAACAAGAGATTCAAAGGCATAGCAGCAGGACTTATGTGGAGAGCTTCTGGCCTGGTAGCAGTGAACAGTGGCTGGGGAGAGGGGTAGGCGATGAAGATAGAGATTGGATTTGGACAGGGGCTTCAGAAATCAATAACTAGATACTACACTGCCACTACTATTTTAGTATTATCATTTCAGATGGCTAGATGAACGAGAGGGAACTGTCGCAGCTCTACTTGAATGAAATCATTTAGCTCACTTTGTTGCAAGTACAAGTAGAGGAAAAAATGTCTTTTCCTTGACTCACATACCTGAAATCGTTAGATTCTCTTCCTAAGTTACATATTTCTCAGTTTCTCATTTTTTAGAAAGGCAATGTATGAGTGGTTCCTGAAAGCCCTTCCACCTTGGAAGGCTGGCTTGTTTGTAACTTCAGTACATTTCGTAGTCAGTTTTCTTCAGTGAGTAAAAGCTGAATTTCCATGACCAGCGTGTCCCAACAGTTACAAATTTGAAATTAGTGAAAGCTAAATTAATGTGATTTTATCAAATAATAGTTATGCAGAGCTATAATCCGGTCATATTTATTTATGAATTTCTGTATGTTTATTTTCAGCTTCTGAGATGTACGTATGGGCTCCCACGATGGGATTGGTTCCCTGAAGGCAGGCTGGGGCTTTATGCTTTGCAGTTTTCCACTCTTTTTTATTCTTAACTCTAAATAGCATGTAACATAGTGCTCTGCAAGGAGAATAAAGCAAATGTTCAGAATTCTGTCAGAAAGTCTTTTTTAACTTAACGTGTAAGTCTGATTATTGCTCCCTGTGGGAATTTTGCCTAAGGAGGAGAGGGGCTTTTTAAAAAGAACTGACAACATTAAAATACTTATTTCTACTTGTGTGTGTGTGTGTGTGTGTGTGTGTGCTTATGTGTATGGGTGGTGTTGTTTATCTTATTTTCATGGATGGAGAATAAAAGGCAATTAAATGGGGATTCATTGAGTTAAGGATTTTGAATTCTTTTTGTAGTCAGTCTTGGTTTTTTGTTTGTTTGTTTTTTAGATACGTCTCCCAGAACAGAATGCATTTTACGTGATAGTCCAAATAACCAAGGCGATAGAAAAGATCCTTTTTACATATGTAGGTCAGATACTACACTGTTTTAAATATTTAGAAAAGGAAGATAATGCCATTTTGTAAAGTCCTTTTTAGGACAAAATGTTAAGAAAGGGATACTTCTTTAATAAAAATAATTACATGTAGATAACTTAGTACTAGTAGTTTCTTAAGCACTAAGGTAGTTTTCCCTAATAATACCTTACCTGGTGTGCCCTCCCTGTTCTAGGCAGATAGTAAGCAGTCTTAAACCATGTTCTAGGCATTTTGCAAACATTTACCACTATAAGGGGGAATTAGACTAAATGGAGTCTTAAGTAAGTTTGACTTTTTAAACATCTTTTAATAATGAAATTTAATTCTGTACCATAATGTAAGGTATTCTGTACTTACTATCGAATACAGTTGACACTTCTGGAAGATGTGCTGCATGTTTCTTAATCTTTAGCTTTTTTTACCTTATTGCATAGGTCTCTGGAGTATCTTTGTACCCTTATAGGAGAAGCCCCTAATCATCTTCTAATAACCTAAGGAGAAGTAATTATTATTATCTCACATTTCAAATGAGGAAACTGAGGCCCAGAAAGACAAAGTCACTGATTCCTAAGAATATGCAAATACCTTTGTAATGTCCTATTGGCACAAGACAGTTTTACCTGGTTTCAGGACTTGTGACTAGTAGCGAGGAGGAGATGTTTAGACTTCTTTTTTTATCAATCAATGCAGGATAAGAATAAGGGCACATTCTCTCTTTTCATTTTGTGTTCCTTGAAATTTCTGTTTCATAAGCAATTTTCTGATTTGGAAAGTTTGCCATTTACAGTTTATTAATTTTGACGGTTTATAAAGAAATGCATCTGAGTTAAACTTTGAACTTACAGACTTGTAAATTAATGAAATATTGCAAATCTATGAAAACCTTATGTTATTGATTATATTGGTCTTTGTAAACTAAGGAAGTAGATATCCAGAAATCTGAGTTTAGCTTTACACATCTATCTCCTTGAAGGCAGAGACCATGGCTATTTTTCTCAATATGGTAACCTAGCTTCTAGCACAGTGTGTAGTGTATAGTCGGCACTCAATAAATACTTGTTGAATAAATGAATGAATGAAGACAAATGGAAAGCCGAAGCTTGCTTTAGTCTTGCTTCTGTAACACATGACACAAAACTGCCACCTGTTCTCAGTTGAGATTTCTTGGCTAAAATCAATACTAACTCACTTTTGAAACGGAAGAAATAAATGACACATCAAGATCTTGACATCCAACTTTTTGACCACACATACAAAGGAGGAAAAATCTCTCAAGAGAGAGGAGATTGGGACTTCCCTGGAGGTCCAGTGGTTAAGTCTTCGCCTTCCAATGCAGGGCGTGCAAGCTCGATCCCTGGTCGGGGAGCTAAGATCCCACGTGCCTCGCGGCCAAAAAACCAAAACAGAAAACAGAGGCAATATTGTAACAAATTCAGTAAAGACTTAAAAAATGGTCCACATCAAAAAAATTTTAAAATCTTTAAAGAAAAAAAAGAGAGGGGGGATAATTAATTTAAATGTAACAAACCCAAAGCTATTGGCTCATTGGGGGGTTGTATTCTGGATTCCTTATCACTGGCAATATATTTAATCAATTATGCATCTTAACGTTGTGGTGATTCTCTGTCATTCAGCAGAATTATTGATAATCAGTATCAGGAGAATATAGTAGAAATACAATATTTAGTGTGTTGCTCAAGAGTACAAATTTCTATTTGAAAAAGGTTTTTGTTTCTGTTTTCGGTGCTATAGTCTGTGTAAGAGTAAAAGCATTCAGAGGAAATAGGACTTGGCAAGTATACACTTTTCAAATAAAGTTCAAAAGTTCTGAATGCTATTTTAATAAAATAGTTTATAAGATCATATCAAAACTTCTGAACAGCTAATATAACTAATCATGTGTTTTTCCGACTATTCTGTATCTGCATGTACATACATGGATTACATATTTAAACTCTTACGTTTGTGTTGGGTTTTGAGTGCTTTTTTAAAATTTTGTTTTACTTTACAGAATAGCATTGTTTTTCTAACACAATAGATTTTTATATTTTCCCCATGATACTTTAGACCGGAGGCCAGCAAACTATGGCCAGTGGGCCAAATCTGACCCTTTGCCTATTTTTGTAAATAGAGTTTTACTGGAACACAGCCATGCTCATTCATTTATATATTGTGCATGGCTAGATGTGTGCTACAGTGGCAGAGTTGAGTAGATGTGACAGAGAGTATGGCCTGCAAAGCTGAAAATATTTACTCTTTGGCCCTTTACACAAAGAGCTTGCTGGCCTCTGCTGCAGATCATATGTAGGCTGTGACCGCGTCTGATCTGTCCGTCACTGCTCATCTGCTTAGTGCCCTGCTAGAGTCTGGCCAACTCCAAAATCCTCTTGCAGGTTAAAAAAACTGAAAGCCTTTATTCTTATTTCCATAACCATTGTCCTGAACTTGGTACATCTTGTAAATTTTATCCAAGCATGGCAAAGATAAATCCTACTTGTCTAATAAAATTTTCTTAGCTGTGTTATGTCAGAGTTTTTTTGTTTGTTTGTTTTTTAAGTAAACTGATGGAAACATTTCAGAGCAAAACCTAAATTCTTTAATACTACAGAAATACACATAAATCAATCCTAACAAGCAGTTTTTTATTTCTTCCTTCAGTTTTGACATTGCTATTTTATGGTTGATTTTTGTTGAAAGCCTTTCACACCTTAGGAAAGTAGATTTGAAATGTTTAGGCAATGCCTATCCACATACTAAAACACTTTTCTTCCCAGAGGAAGTATAGTAATTTATTCTTTTAGGGGTGTTGTGACTTAAATGCATCTTTTTCTTCCTGTTTCTTGATCCAATGTAATTAAATAATAGATTTTATTTCATAACTTTTCAGAAGGAATAAAGGGGAAATTATGTTCAGCAGACTTGTTTATTTTTTTCTGTGCCCTTCTAAAGTTTAAATGGGATCCTTTCTCTCTGCACTAAAGGGAAGTAAAATAGCCCTTTCAAATCAGTGTTCTTGGAAAATGAATGTTAATTAAAATACACTTTAAGAACAGAAACGTAATTTTTTTCTGAAATATCTAATGGTTAAATCTAAGTTAAATGCTACACTGAAAATAATGCTAAGATTTTTAATAACATTTAAAAATCAGTGCCATAATATATACACAGTGAGGTGTAATTTCACTAGTTGCCAACTTAATCCTTATCAAGTAAGTCTTAGTTTTTATACCAAGAGAAGCAGGTACTTAAAGCTTCTAAAAATCATGCCTTCTTTTCAAATTGTATTTTTTATCTAATATGCTATATTCACTTATTTATGTTATATATGTATATTATAACATAATATACTTAGGTTATGTATGTATAAATATACAGAGACATCAACACATATAAGGTTTTCCCCCATTGTTATTTTTTTTTATAAAAATGGGACAATATTATATACACTTTTCTGCATCTTGTTTTTCTTGCTAAAAAATTCTTCATAGCAATTCCTTTCAGTCAACTAGTGAAACTCTATTTCATTGTTTTTTGATGACTGCAGGATGTACCATGACATAGGGACACTATAATTTATTTACCTTTCCTCTGTTGATAAGCATTCTTTTTTCATCATTAGTTTATTTGATTAATCTCAATATATAGTCAGATTCTTTTCCTCATATTCCTGTTAGCAATAGAAGTTGTAACTCCTTTTCATTTTTGCCTGAATACTGACTGGAAGAAATAGCTCATTTTACTTGAATTTGCAATCTGATTACTGGTAACTCTGAGCGTCTTTGTATTGGTTGACATTTGGATTTGATACTCTTTAAATTGCCTGTTCCTATTCTTTGTCCATTTATCTATTGGATTATTTTCTTATAAATTTCTAAAAACTTTTATTACATATATTACATGTCTTTAATTTACATTGCAATTTTTTTTCAAATATTCCATGAAAGTGTTTTAAATTTTTATATAATCAATTGTGTTTATATTTTCCTTTTTGAACTTCCAGCTTTCAGTAAGGATGTCTTTCTAAAACTTAGATTGCATACGTTGTGTCCTAGACCATCTTGTAAGATTTTATTGTTTTGTTTCTTGCTGTGTAACAAACTACCTCAAAACATGGTGGGATTAAAATCAGAATTTATTTTATTGTTTCTCATGGTTCAATGACTTGCCTTGACTGGGTGTTCCACTCGTCTTGCTTGTGGTCTCTCACATGGTTGTGCTCTGGTGGCACCTGGAGCTAAGCCATCTGGAGTCTTGGCCAGTATTCTTAGGAAGGCTGGACCTCTCTGCTTCACTGTGTAGACTCACAGCCTTTCCTCTCCATCTCATCTGGTCTCTTTATATGGTCTGTCAAAAGAGTCTTACATGGTATCACCAAACTCCCAAAAGTTTGAAAGTAGAAGCTTCCGCAGCTACCTGCTTACCTAGGCAGGTAAGTCCTGGAGCATCGCTTCCTCTACACTCTGTCCATTAGTACGCGTTGCAGGCAGCCCAGATTCAGTGCTGGAGAGAAGTACATGAGGGCATGTGGGCATGAGGGACTTCTTTGGAGACCAGCCACCACGATATCTACATTTTCTATGTGAGTTTCTAGCCACGCCTACAAATGTCTTCCATACTTTTGGATTGTATATATAGTTCCTTAGATAATCTTTCATGATTTTTATCATTTTGTCTTTTACATTTTAAGTTTTTCTTTTTTTTTAAGGTAGTAATTAAAACTGCCCAAGCAGCAAAATTTATTGGTATTGCACTACTAAGAGTAAATTTAACATGATAATGTTTTTACAGAAAGCCAGTATTTGAACAATCAACCGTAAAAATGTTTTAAAATACAAAGGAAACCTTCCATCATTCAAACCATATTTAAGGTAAAAGGTTTCTCATTTCTCAACTGGTGTTACTTACATCAGAAGCTTTCAAAAAGAGCATAGCTGTTAAGACACAGGACTTTGTTCATTTTCTCAGTGGAGAGTACAGATGGCATTTCTAGTCGACTTTGGAAGTGCAGTAATCCTGCAAACATTTGAACTCCTGGTTCATAGACATGAGTCACTGGAAATCCTTTACTTATGATAGACACACTCAATATAAGTGAAAATCAATGTAAGTAAAATCCTTATCCTTTCATTAACACAGAGGGGAAAAGAGAAAGCTATTCAGTCAGAATGTAATAAACCCTGAAACACAAAAAGTAATACCACTCTAAAGGTTATCAATTCATTTAACTGTAAGGTGCACCAACAAGGTTGGTTTTGGGGTTCCTTTTCTGCTTTTCCTAAATGTTTGACAATCAAAACAAGCACCAAAAACTTCATTACTACCATAGACAGAATCACTCCAATGGTTTACTTACACAGTCTTTCTCTAAACATTAAAATGCCCTAGAAGGTAAAGTAATAAAACGCTGCTATAATTAAGGTAAAAATTAAATGTTAAATCATTTTACATGAGACAAAAATTATTACTGAATAAAGTTTTCAAACCTATTTAGTTATCACATTTACTCTAAAGTTCAGTTTTCTCAAGTGGAATATCATGTTTAGCAAAACCATTTCATTAATTTTTTTCTGCCAGATTTTGTAGGTCCCAAATTACTTGTTTAACATGACTCAGCATAAGTATCTTCACCTTTTTCAGACTAAAACCTACTCCCAAGAAAACTGTTTTAAGACTACGTATCTTGCATGAACATTACCTAGTCTCCACAGCATCAAAGACACTTCAAATCTTGTTTTGGAAATAGGCGGGAAATATAAAGAAATCAATTCTTATTCCCTTTCCCATCCAAACTAAACTGTATGCCCTTATTTTGATGGTCACTTAAGCCAGTTAATATATGAACCATAATTCCATTTGATTAGATTAATCATTTTATTCTGAAATAAGACTTTTAAATTTTCATTAAACAGGTAAAATTAAAAATCTGAGTTGTATGAATCAATAGTTAGCAAAGACAAATTTTTTATAAAGTATTAAGCTAATAAGCAAACGTCAAAAACAATTAGAAAAAATATGTATATTGTGTGTATATATATACACAAATATATGTATATGCAAAATAGTTCATGGTTTTATTTTCCTTCCCTATTTATTACTGAAGAAAAACAGTTTATAATATTTATAAAATGGAAGTCAGGTTAGCTGTCTCCTGTCCTAACTTTGGGATGAAATTAGCAAAAAAGTAAAATTAAAGAATCAGTTCTTTGGACTCTCACATTTGAAATTAAAAGGTACTTGTACAAGATCCAAACACAAACCTAAAACGACCACTAGAGACAGCAGTGCCCTGGGACAGTAGTGAAATGTACAAAGAAACTCTGCCATATGTCTTTTGTGCTTTTCTATCAGTGCATGTCCTGTGTGTTAAGACCTGAAGAGTACTGCTACTCTTTTGTTCCAAAAGTATTCAATATTAACACATCTAGCTAATCAAACTGCTGAGGAATAGTTACTACCTTTCTCAATTTCATTCACAGTTGAGAACCTTTGCTTCCATTTCCTGCCATTTTAAGTTTTTAATTCATCTGAAATTTATGTTTTGTATTGAAAAAGATAAAATCATTTTTCTCTTCAGATAGTTAGCTGTTTTTCAAACCATTGATGAAAAATTCTGTTTTCTCACTGAAATAAACGGTCTTAAATCCTCATCTATTTCTTTCCTTCTGTCTTAAATCCTCATCTATTTCTTGTTCTGTTCTACTTTCACACATAACCTCTTCCTTTTTATTCCTTTGCCTTTCCTTTTCTCCCTCGATCTATCACCCCTCTTTCACTGCAGCCACTTCGACTCCAAGTGGGAGGCGTTCTCCTCCAAATAAACTGTGTGATCCAGCGATAGAAATTGTAATTACAGATTACAATTATAAGTTTTTTAGTCATTGTTTACATTGTTTTGACTCTCAGATCACCTGACTTCTTAGCTGAGTTGTGTAGTATACCATATTTGCATTTTCTTACTTGTAATTTTTGTTTTAGTTTCCTTGAAACAATCATCTTAACTTCTTTTTAGTTTTATATTTATCTACCAGTAATTCCTACCCAGATCTCCTCAAGTGTGTATCTCCTTTCAGTATAAATAAAAAAGGTGTGTGTCCCATAATTCCATCTTTGTTAAGGAACACCTTTCCCAGCTCCCTCCAGTCTGGAGAGGTTGCTCTTTCGGCTCCTTATACATCTGCCAGCCTGGGTAGATCTACTTTCACATCATGGGAACGTCCTTCATTCTCTGTGGGATCACTTATGTCTTACATTACTTCCTACAAGACAGTAAATCAAGGAAAATTCTTCTTGTTTCTTGGTTTATTCCCGTGTTTTGTTGGAACACATTGTCCGTTAGCTTCCTAAGAAAGAGTCCACGGAAGGTGAATGTTTATATAGTTTGCGTGTCTTAAATTACTTTATTCTACCTTCACAGATTTTCGACGGTTTGCCTATGTGTGAAAACTTATAGGTTAGAAATTATTTTATCTCAGGATTTTGAAGGCATTTCTCCATTACTTTCTGGTGTTAAAAGTTGTTGTAATGACACATTCTTATTTAACCTTTACATGTAACCTCGTTTTTTCCTTTCTTCTGTAAGTTTTTAGTATCTACTCTTTGTCCTCAGAATTCTGAAATTTCATAATGATACATCTAGAATGTTTTACATGACATGCACCACTCCCCCTTGGCCGCTTCTCTGATTTTAACCCTGACTGTTCTCCTCTCCACAGCTAGACTAGCCTCCTTTCTCTTCCTCCAGCATGATCATGCATGGTCTTGTCTCAGAGCCTCTGTGCTTCTGGTTCCCCCTGCATGGAATGTTCTCCCACATATCCATGTGGCTCACCCCCTTATTTCTGCTCAAATGTTACACTAATAATGAGTCCTTCTCTGATCACCATGATAAAATAACAACCCACAGCCACCCCTCCAGTACACCTTATCCTACTCACTCTTTTTATTTTGGCGAAGGAATTATTATGACATCTTAATTTATTTATTATTCGTCTCCTGACCACTAAAATTTAAGCTCCATGACAGTGTGGACTTTGTCTATTTCGTTCAATGTTGTATTGCTTAGAATCGTGCCTGGTTCTCAGTAGAAATTTGTGAATGAATAAGTGAATGTGACTTGGTGTGCCCTTTTACATCCATTGTGTTGAGCAATTAGTAGATTCAGTTTGGAATCTTATGTTCTTCAGTTCTGGGAAGTTCTCTTGAATTATTTCTTCACCTCCTTTTTCTCTTCCAGACTTCTGTTTCAGGATGGTAGACCTGGATTAATCCTCTAATTTTTCATTTCTTGTCTTAGTTAATTACTTATACTATATACTAGGTTAAGCGTGTTGGAGAAGTAAAAATGCAAAATGAGTTTTCTACTTACGATTATTTTTTAATCTATAGTAATTACTTATATTTATTTAACAACTGGCATTATCACAGAAGTAAATCGTTTGGGGTGGTTTTTCGTTTCTAATTCACAGCTATGACTGTGGCAATACATATGTAAAAAAATTATTTAAACAAATACATGTCGTAAATATTGATAGGGGCAGGGAAAGCTATAAGTATATAACACCTGAATCCAATTAGTTGGTGAAAATTCCCCTTCCAACCTTCACCCTTACCTATAAGGGGGCAGAGAGAAGAGCTTCTAGTCAGGTTCTGTGCTAGTAGTTTTCACATTAACTCCTACATACATCCTTTTGGGAAGAAAATGACTAAGGTACAGTAGGAATGAATATTTCTTGAGAATTTGATATGAGAAATGGTACCAGCCACTTTGCATATATAATTTAATATGGTCCTTACACAATCCTGAAATACAAATGTCATCACATCCATATTAAAAATGGGAAATTGCAGGTAAGACACATTAATGACTGAGCACGAGGTCACACAGTCAGTATCAGATCTGAAGCATCAACTGGTAACTTTGAGTTTAAAGTTTTTTATTTTATTGAAGTGTAGTTGACATACAATATTATATTATTAGTTTTAGGTATACAACATAGTAATTTGATATTTTTATAGATTATGTGCCATACAAAGTTATTATAAAATATTGACTCTATTCCCTGTGCTGTACATTACATTCTTGTAACTTTGAATTTTATATCTAGTAGTTTGTATCACTTAATCCCCTTCACCTATTTTGCCCCTTCCCCCAACACTCTCCCCTCTGGTAACCACTAGTTTGACCTCTGTATTTGTGAGTCTGTTTCTGTTTCGTTATAATTGTCTTAATAGCATGTTAAGACTTCTAAAATAATTGCTATGTGTCTAAGAGTAGATCTGTATGGGCCATATGAAGAATTCTTTTTCTACTCCAAAAAACAAAACACACACAAAAATATTTACAGAAACTTATCAGAGACTTTAAAAACTCCATTAAATCTATATTGAACTGCTAATTCTAAGTCCTGGAAAGTGCTACATGTTGACTGGTCGAGTTACTGAATTTTATGTATTTAAATATTATTTTATATAAGGATACTATTAAGTATAGTTTACATGAGGAAAATGGAAAAGTTAGCTGTCTACTAGCTGTGGGATACAGTGGAAACAGAGAGATATTGTCTGACAGACTTGGTCTAATCCCATCTTAGTCATTTTAATGCTCTGAGCTGCTGATTCCTTATCTATAACAAATCTACAAAATACTAATATCGCTTAACCTGTAAGATTTTTGTGAAGATTAGAAAAACTAACAATTTTTAAAATATGTAAAAAATGTCAGACATCTTGTAGTGTATTCAATAAATGCTAGTTTATGTTCTTGTTACTCTTAGTATTGGTGCTATCCTTTCTAAAATTAAGTATTGAAATCTGTAATTACAATTTCTATCGCTGGATCACATAGTTTATTTGGAGGAGAACACCTCCCACCCATTTCTATATTTAAATTGTCTGAACAGAAATATTTTTGGAATGGGATGAAAAACATTCTGCTTTAGGTATTTGGGGGAAAAGTGGCCCTAGTAAGGTGATCCTTGATAAATCTGAAGGCTCACGTGATAGTGGATATCTCATGTTTGTCCCTCCAGACCCGCTATTCACCCTTCCTCCTTTTCTGTAACCTGGGAGGCTCATCTCTTTTAATCTGCTTGCCCTCTCACTTCTGGTTCAGTGTGGCCAGTGGGAGACGCCAGCAGGAGACCTGAGAGTGGTATGAATGTAAGGCCAAGGTTGCTTGTGTCCCTGTCAGGTGACTTTTCCAGCTTCTAGGTTCATAGGACAACTGCCTTTCCCTTAACTCTCTAAGCCTAATTTAACAGTGGTTTCCTGTTGTTGTTAGATCCAGGAGGATACCACACTATCCCTGGAATTTCCCAAAACCCTGCTCTCATCTATGTAAATAGTTTCTGTTTCAGCTCTTCCTCCAGCTACCTGGTTTAACTATGCTTTTTCCTTCCAAGCCCCTGACTGATAAACATCAAATAACTATCAACAGTCCCATGTGGGTCATCCCCAAAGATGCCCCAGACACACATACATACATTAGCTGAGACTCAGCCAGGTAAATTCTAAAGATTGAGGTTTTCTCTAAATCCTGATTAGAGACTAGGAGGCACAATTTGATTTGCCTTTAGGCTGGAGGTTGATCGTGGCTGATATTTTAACTGAACTAACTCCAATGGAGTCAGGATATTTTTTTTAGACATTTTAGAGAATTTGTAGCAATGTCTTGGGACTCTTCAGATTAATAACCTTAATGTAGTGTGTGGCTTCCTTGTGGAACATTTGCAAAGGTGTTAGCTGATTGTACTCTTCAACACAGTGTACAAGTTATGGTACTTATTTCCTAATTCTTTGATTTTCAGCATTAACTTGTTTAACTTATTTTAAATAAAATTTTTGTAATATGTGCTATTATTTATTATGCATCTTTACTAAAAAATAAGCACAGTCTATAAAATCTATGAGATTAGGAGCCATGTTTTGATATTTTTTCTTGTTGTTTGCTTGCTTGCTTTGCTTCTGACCGGTTCCAAGCCCAGTGGTTGGCCTATACTAGGTGCTCAATAAATACGTATTGAACAAACCAAGGGCCAGTGTTCAATTAAAAGTGATAGATTTTTAACCTCCATGCTTACTTATTTCATTTTCACCTCACCTACAAGACTACAGTTTGAAAGGCTCCCCTTCCGTGGCTTCTCTTTTTGTAATATTGCTGTCCTGCAAATCCACAGAAGGAAATAAAAGACTAATATTTGTGGGGCAGAGAATTATGTTTTAGGCATTATCTTTTCTGTGTTCATTTTTTCTTCCTCACTTGTTCTTTTTAACATCCCTGTTAAAGGATGTTAAAAGTTAACTGTTATTTTTCCTGGATTTGTTTGTTTGTTTGTTTTGGTTAGCACAGTCTCAGTTATGTTTAGTTATTGGCCACATTCACACAGAGCTCATACTAGGATCAGCAGTCCTCAGCCTTCTTCCTCTAGTCCCTGTGCCAATTTCCACGCACCAGTCATGCCGCTTCTTGTTTTACGTGGCTTTTGCCAAATGGCTTAACTACCGTTTCACTTTTCTCTAACACGTTTTAATGGAGAGTTTGCATTCTGGAAGGGAAGCCTTTATCTCGTAAAAAGATCTTTACAAAATACGGTGATAATAGTAAGCTGACTGAAGTCATACAAGGTCCCCGGGAAGCACAATGGAAAGGGAATGATTAGGCCTGTGCTTTAGTTAGAGGAGATCTCAGAGGCTGTGGCACCTACCTTGCATTTTTTTTTTTTAACATCTTTATTGGAGTATAATTGCTTCACTGTGGTGTGTTAGTTTCTGCTTTATAACAAAGTGAATCAGCTATACATATACACATATCCCCATATCTCCTCCTTCTTGCGTCTCCCTCCCTATCCTACCCCTCTAGGTGGTCACAAAGCACCGAGCTGATCACCCTGTGCTATGCGGCTGCTTCCCACTAGCTATCTGTTTTACGTTTGGTAGTGTATATATGCCCATGCCACTCTCTCACTTCGTCCCAGCTTACCCTTCCCCCTCCCTGTGTCCTCAAGTCCATTCTCTACATCTGTGTCTTTATTCCTGCCCCTAGATTCTTCATAACCATTTTTTTTTTAGGTTCCATATATATATGTTAGCATATGGTATTTGTTTTTCTCTTTCTGACTTACTTCACTCTGTATGACAGACTCTAGGTCCATCCACCTCACTACAAATAACTCAATTTTGTTTCTTTTATGGCTGAGTAATATTCCATTGGATATACGTGCCACATCTTCTTTATCCATTCATCTTTCAGTGGACACTTAGGTCGCTCCCATGTCCTGGCTATTGTAAATAGAGCTGCAATGAACATTGTGGTACCTGACTCTTTTTGAATTATGGTTTTCTCAGGGTATATGCCCAGTAGTGGGACTGCTGGGTCGTATCTACCTTGCATTTTTGAAGGACGTAGGGTTCCATCTTCTCTATGCTGTCTGCTTTCTTAGGATGTACTGTATGAATATTGTTGGAAAGTTGTACCTTTTTATGTCTGATGTGAATGAATCTTTTAAGAATATCCTGGTTTGGGTTTTAATAGCAAACCTAAAATTTTCTCTGCCTACCAAATTATCGGTAAATTTTTTTTCTTTTCTTATGTCGACTGCTATCCACCTTATTCATCCCCACACAGTATCTTATGCTGGCAGAGTGCTTGGTAGCTCCTCAAGTGCCTGCCCCACATCATTTCATCTCATCTTCACAGTGACCTATGAGTGTAACAAGATCTGTACTATATCACCTTCTTGAGCCCATTTTAATAAATAACCTTTTTAATTCTTGAGTGGAATATGGGACTGACGTCTGAGCCTCGGAAACCTGATTCTCGTTTAGTTTTACATATACTACAGGAAATTTGATAAATACTGTGTACAACATTGATTGGTTTGCCTGTGTAAGCAGTGTTTGGATACAAAATTTGAATAAGGGCTACTTTCTCTGACAGACTAAGGGGGAAGTATATACAAATTACCTCCGCTCATCATATGATAAAAGCATAGGGCACAGTGGAAATGGATAGAGATCAGTCTCTTCTATGCGTTAGTAACCGCATTGCTTTAATCCCACTTTGCAACTCTCTTTGGCTTTCAAATGTATCTGGAACTATTGGATAGGATACTGGAATAGTTAACTGTATCACCTGTGCCACACTCATACAGATAGTTGGATTGGTTGCCGTTTCCACTGGTATAACTAAGAGGATTTTCCTTTGAAAATTGACTCCCATCTGCCTCTCACCAAGTTGTACTATTTCTCCTTGCATTCTTCTTTTTTATTTCTTCTCTCATTGATGCAAGTGCTTAATTATGGATCCAGAAGTAAAGTACACCTAGGTTTAAATACTAGAATCAGAAAGGGAAAGCCAAAAGGCTTTTCATTGTTCACATCTGTTCAGTTCCCACTTGAAGAACTTGAGGATCAGAAAGATCAGCTATTCTGTTCAAAAGTATAGTTTCAAAAATATATGCACACTAACACATGCATTGTATTTCATGGTGAGTTGATTCCACAAGAGAATTTTTTAGAGAAACTATTAGTTCTCTATCAAAAGAAGTCCATATAGTTTTCCCCGTTAAATTTAGGTAGAGTTACTTTCTTAAAACTTGTAAGAAAGTGGTTCTAGTGATATATACACATGTGTATATGAGTGTGTATATACATACAAATAATATATGTATGTATATATGTGTGTGTGTGTGTGTATATATATACACACACACACACACACACACACACACACACATATAACTTATCCACACAAATTATTTACATTCTAAATTTGTTTATGGTAAAATCATAAGTGCTAAGTGATAGTCCAATAGTAGCCTAGAAGTTATAAACTTTTTTATGATGAACCTGAAATTTAATTTCTCATTTCTAAATAAATGTAGATAGCCTTTATTCAGGGCTTACTATATGCCACATGATATAATCTCCCTTAAACATCAAACTGTAGGCATTTTTAAAAACTTTATGAGAGGAAAGAAGTTAAGATGGTTTTGGAAAATTTTTTAAAGTAATGATTTTTTAAAGCTTCTTTATTAAACTACTTATGAAATCAATTTGTATAGTGCCTTACATGGAGATAATCTGTTGAGTTAGTTAGATCTTAAAATGGAGGCGATAATCTAAATTCTCTGGAACTCTCTTCAGCATACACAGTACTGACAGAGAAAACCAAACTTTAACTGAGTTTCATAGCAGACCCTTGCCCTCCTTGTGCATGGATGAGGTTCTGAGACCCAGCATGGGTGCAGTTCTAAAATTCTGAAGTTGGCACTTTATCCATATCTTTTCTCAACAAAAAGACAAAATTATAAAATTGCTTTTGTCAAAGTAAGGGTGATAGTAACAGAGATAAAATTAGAAATCAGTTTTCCTCATGCCTCATGATTATTGTTTAACATTATTCTTTCCATTTGGTAATTTTTCCAGTCATTACATTGGTCTGTGTGTGGTCTGGTGTAATTCAGTGCTTTTAATACCCTGATCTAAACATGAAGATTTAGGACAAGACCTGTGTTTATTCCTAAACATTCTAGGGTGAAATGAAACCAGGTTATCATGTGAAAAATTAGGTAGCATTCTGAAGGAAAGGAATTAACTGAGTCTTATATTTGTTATTTTTTTGTCCTTTGGAGAAATAAGTAGTGGCTGCAGTTCTTTTGGTAGATGCCTTTTTAGAAGTGTGAACAGAAGGGAACATGGAAGGAGGCACAAAGATGCCAAGAAATAAGCAGAGAAAAAAAAGAGACATTATTAATTGTAGATAAAGAAAGTATACATTTTGTAGGCTACCAGAAATTATGCTTCTAAAATTTTAAGAAATGGAAATGAAATGTACATACTTGTACATGTAAACTATTGTTTTTCAGTTATTGACTAATGGAAAGATAGCTGTATATAACATGAACAAATTGAAGATCTGCTACCATCTTTGTACAATTTTAATTGTATTTTAGTTTAAATAGTTAAGTAGCAGTTCAGTTTTAATAGTTAAATAGTAAATAAATTTTAAATAGTATTAACTGTAGTTAGTTAATAGCATAGTATTTATAGTATAGTATAGTATTTAAGGTATAGTATAGTATAATATTTAAATTATAGTCTAGTTTATTATTTTAATTTCAGCCTTAAAAAATTTTCAAAATATCCTTTTGCTTTCAAAACTTGATGTGTTTAGACTTGAAAACTGCTTATGAATAACTTATATGCAAAATAGTTTAAAAGAAAACTTTCAAATGGTTGTTGTTCTCCCACTTCCACATTTAAATAAGAATAACCAAAGAATTAGTTTCTTCTCAGGGGTGCTGTTCTCATTGGACATTTTTTAAGCATTGCAGGCTTATATTGATTGTGGCTTGGTCATTCTTTAAAATGCATATATAAATAAATATGAATTATTTGAGTCATGAGATACTGATAATTATAGCCTTATCATATTTTTAAAAACTTGACTAACTGTGTTTGACTTACGATTCTAAAAAGAAGAGTTAAAATGAAATTCTAAAAAGTTAGGCACATCTTTTATCAATTTATATACTTGTTTATGTTTCAAATGTCTAAGACAGTGGAAGACTAGTCACCAAAAAGAATAAGGAGATCATATGATAGGAAAAGACTAAGTCAAATATCTTACATTTATAGTATTCTGAATGTTGACTGTATTTAGTTACAAATCCCTTTCCTTTCAAACATTTGCTGAGTTCTCAATCCTTAAGCTGTGTCTGCAAGAAGCAACTGACTTGAATGTTTTGATCCAAACCTTTTTTTTGGCAACCATTTATTTGCCAGCAATGAAAATGTTTTGAAAGGCAAATAAATGTTTTTGTGGGTAGATTTTCTATGCAATGTAAAACTTCATTAAGCCTTACATACCTTCCTGTATTCCGAATAAGAAATTAATCTTGGAGAGAAAGATGAATGGCTTGATGTTAAGCATTTATTAATTAGTACCAGTTTTGTGTACCCGAACATCTCTCACAGGTTTGTTGTGAGGGTTAAATGAGATGATGTATAGGAGGCAGGAAGCACAGGATAGTACATTCAGTAAATGTCAGCACACAAAAAGGAGCAACAGCTTCTGTTTAAACATAGGTGATTCACTGCTTATCTCCAAACCTTCTCAAAACCCTACTAAATGACAGCAAAATAATTTTTAAAAGCATAAATCTATGAAGATCAAGAAAATGGGAGATTAAATAGCAGATGAGACATATCAAATAATTATGGAAGTTTAAAAGTGGGTAGAAACGCTTAAAGGTTTAACAGATTTGAGAAAAATGAAACCTTGGAACCTAGAAAAAAATCAGCATTCAGGATACCTCTGAAGAAACAGGAGCACTGGTAGAAAGTAAAGGAGCAGTTTTACTCCAGTGCCCTATCACAACCACATAGGCAGTCAACTACCTCTTTGCCATTCTGACAAAACAATGTAGGTTTACCTCTGGAGAGGTTGAATAGAAAGAACTCCGGTATTAGAGATCGCAGGCACAAAAGACCACTGGCATTTGATTAATAGATATTCTGAAAAAAAATCCAGAAAACAGAAGGAAGGAAATTTTCAGAGTAATCCCAGAAAATTTCCCAGACTTGCTGGACAAGAATATATAGGTTACAGTGTCCGTGTGAGTACCAGGAAAATATATGAAGAAAGAGCCTCACCAACGCATAGCACTGTGAAATTTTAAAGTTTCAGGTATAAAGGGAACAGTAGTAAAAGTTTCTCATGGGGGGGCGGGGTGGGCAGTGGGGGGGAAGTCACCTAAAGGCTTAGGAATCAAAAAAAAAAAAAAAAAAGACACCTGTCTTCTCAACAGCAACATTTTAAGCTAGAAGACAATGGAGCAATGTCTTTAAATTTCTGAAGGAAAATTATTTCTAATCTCAAATCCTATATCTAGGTAGATTATAAATTGAATATAAACGTGGCATAAATGAATTTTCAGACATACAGGATCTTTAAAACTTTATTATCCATGCACCCTTTCTCAGGAACCTATCAGAGGTATTTTTCAGGCTGCAGCCCACCACTGGAGGAAGGAGATAGATAACTGCAGTTTGAATTCATTTTACTTATCTGCCTGTTTAAAAAAATTGATCAATATTCTTCAGAGGAGCATAGCAGAATCCAGAGTCCTTACAATGTATCATTTATAATATCTCAGATAAAATCACAGATTATCCTTAAAATATGAAGTAACAGGGAAGCATGACTCAGCCAAGAGAAAAGACAAAATGGTGATTGACTCTAAGATGACCCAGGTACTGAAATAGCAGACAGGGACTTTATAAAGCAAATATTATAGCTACGCTCGAAAACAAAATGAGAAACATCCAGGGAATGTGCTCTACCAAAATAAAGGAAGTAAATTAAGAACAAAATGGGATCAAGAAGACAAAAATCCAAAATGTAATTGTTGATGAGAGTCTGGCAGACTCCAGATGAGTCTCTGGGGAAAAACAAAAACAATGAAATTGAAAGAAATCCTTACATGTTTCAAATCTTTTAAATAATGTAGATGAAATAGTGTTAGATTCACAATAAATAAAGCAAAAAAGAAAAGGAAATTCTGAACTACAAAAAATTTTTTTTTAATTTATAAATAGAAATTTGATCATGGTGGCCAAGCTGTAACAGTGTTTATGCAGTCATAATAATGTAAACACTAGATACTAAGTTAACAAAAAATTTCATTTTTAAAATAATATCAAGAGGGGAGGAAGGAAATGGTAAATATGAGACATCTGTGAACACTAAATCTTCATCTTTCGTAGTAAAAAGTCAATGGATAGTATTTAAAGCTGAAAAATAAAATAGCCTTGTAAGCGTATTTCAAATGTGGAGGTAAATAACAGAAGAACAAGTTAGAAAAGTTGAAAGTATTTTCCTTCGGAAGTAGAATTACAGATTGGAAAGAAGTATGGCTAGGTATTTCTGTCTGTCGTTATAAAACTTAGAGTATTGTTTGACTTTTTAATGTTATATACATTTTAACTTAGATAATAATTTTTTTTTGCGGTACGCGGGCCTCTCACGGTTGTGGCGGAGCACAGGCTCCAGATGCGCAGGCTCAGCGGCCATGGCTCACGGGCCCAGCCGCTCCGCGGCATGTGGGATCTTCCCGGACTGGGGCACGAACCCATTCCCCTGCATCAGCAGGCGGACTCTCAACCACTGCGCCACCAGGGAAGCCCTCTTTTTATTAAATAAATTTATTTATTTATGGCTGCATTGGGTCTTCGTTGCTGTGCGCGGGTTCTCACTGTGGTGGCTTCTATTGTTGCGGAGCACGGGCTCTAGGCGCGTGGGCTTCAGTAGCTGTGGCTTGAAGGCTCTAGGGCACAGGTTCAGTAGTTGTGGCACACGGGCTTAGTTGCTCCACGGCATGTGGGATCTTCCTGGACCAGGGATCGAACCTGTGTCTCCTGCACTGGCAGGCGGATTCTTAACCACTGCGCCACCAGGGAAGTTCTTAACTTAGATAATAATTTTAAAATTAGAATTAAATGTTTATAATGCACATAACACAGTTCCTATACTGCCTAAGAATAAATTAGGTACTTAATAAATTATTACTACTAAGACTTTTTATTAACTCTCCTTCTAGTCATTAAAATCATTGCTTATCCATTTCAAATGGAAAAGAATACATAAGGCTACAAATCTAGGGAAGTTATTTGAAGTATCTGAAGTTATGTAGTTACTTAGTGGCCAGAACTGGAGTCCAGATTTCCTATCTCTTAATTCTTTCAGTCACAACATGGAGGATTCAGAGAGGGTCTTTGAGGTTATCCGTGGCTGACAAATATGGTTGCAAGCAGAGCTGTTCTTTCCTAGCCTAACCTCATATCTGGCCTGATAACCAGTGTGTGATAGACAAATGGATAGAAAGACAAATAAATCTTAGGCCAAGTGATAACCTACCCTAAGATTTTGCCTCTTCATCACATAGCTTTTAACAATTCCTATATGTACTATGTATTCATTTACTATTTATTCTCAGAAAGGAAGGATCCAGAGATTTAGCCAGAATCCAAAGCAAAGAGGTGCAATAGAGGTGTGGTTAAAATGAAACACCTTCAGGATGCTAATGATTGGGAAATCATTGAATTGATTTTGCTGTACTTTTGAAACCTTTTAGAACTTTAGAGAAATCTTTCTGCTGAATTTACATGGGCCCCAGCCAATTTGCAGGGGTTATTGACTTCATCTAGCTCAATTTATTTATATTATAGATGGGAAAACTGAAAACAGTCAAGGGGAAGTGGATTGCCAACATTTACCAAACATTTATAAACTGCCTGTTGGGGGAATGGTGGTCCTGGACCTAGAGATATTATTCAGACGGAAGTTGGGAGGCAAGAGCGTTAGGTATCTAACTGGTTGAGGCAGATAAAGACCCATAGGATACGTGCGTGTGTGTGTGTGTGTGTGTGTGTGTGTGTGTGTGTGTGTGTGTGTGTGTACAGATAGATAGATTTATTATAAGGAACTGGCTCGCATGGCTTTGAATGCTGAGAATCCCGAGTTCTGTAGTTGGCAAGCCAGAGACTCAGGAGAGACAGAAGGTAGTTCGAGCCCAGATCCAAAAACCTGAAAACTAAGAGACGGTTTAGTCCAAGTCAAAAGGCTGGAAAGGTCTATGTCCCAGTTCAAGGCAGTCAGGCAGAAGGACTTCCCTCTTATTCAGCCTTTTTGTTCCATTCACCTCTTCAGTTGATTGGTTGAGGCCCACTAACACTAGCAGGGGCTGGCGGTGGGGAGTGGCAATCTGCTTTACCCAGCCTAGGGATTCAAATCTTCATCTCATCCAGAAATACCTTCACAGTCACACTCAGAATTAACATTTGACCAAATGTCTGGGCACCCTGTAACCCAGTCAAGCTGACATATAAAATTAACTGTCACAGGTACACAAAGGCTTAAGATAGAACTGAAATTATTGGAGCTTAAATGTAGAATAATGACAGAAAAACAAGAAATATAATGAAGAGGATGAAGGTATACGGAAAAAAAAATCTTTGAGTCAGTCAGTCTTTAAAGACCACACTGAACTCAGTACACTGAATTATCATAGATCCTGGAGCAAGAATTGTGGCCATTATAATTGAAGAAGATCATGTTAACACTTAATCTAGGGTACATCACCATTTGGAGACATTGAAATTTAGAAAGCAGTAAGCAAAACGCCCCAGAGGCCTACATCCAGATGAATACTGTGGAAGTAGAGAGCAAATTCAAGACCCTGAGCCAATTAAACCAACAAAATCAACAGAAGTTGGTGAAAATAAAATAGAGAAAAAAAACTTGTTCGATTGTTAGTGTCATTGATAGAAATGAGAAATTGGGAAGAGATTTATTTGTGGGCTGAAAGATGTAAAGTTTAAAGTGTACCTTTTATGCTCAACCTGCAAATAAAGTATCATAAAATATTTAAAATGCAAACATGATGAGTGTTAATATGCTAGGGGAAATTTTTTTCTTTGAAACAGTTGTTACAAGTATAATATTTTTAATTTACTTTGAAAAATAGAAATAATATTTATCAGAAACAAATCAATGCTGTAAAAGTGTTCCTATTGTATAATAATGCTTTTAGCAAAATATTTTACTGTTACAAATAAATCTCTATAAAGTTACCTATCATCATACCTTTATCCATATAGTTAAGAAAATTTGTATACCCATTCAACCAGTAATTGGTCTTAAAGGATTCCTCTGCTATGTCAATTCTTGCATATTTTATAAATGCAATTAAATGTATACTACTTTCATTGTAATAAAAAAATCATAAAATCTACTATCATTTCATGTCATTTTAGTTACTGCCAGAAATACTTGACTTGCTGCAGTGAATAATGAAGTACAACTTCCGTTTATTTTCAGGGATTAAAAACATTGAGGGGTTTCTTACAGTATATTGATAGAATCAACTTTTTTTATTTTGAACACTGAAGGAATTAGAAATATTTCTTGATTTTGGTTTCCTGGTTCTAGTATTGTTTTCACGCTGAGTGCACTGGTCCTGAGCTCAGCCTCCTGTGGAACTGGACTGCCAAGCTGCTAACTTGCTTTTTAAGCTTACGTTGTTAAAGAGAAGTTTCTTTAGTCTCTTTGGTAATTGTAGACAAAAGTTCTAGAAGTTAGCCAGTGGGCAATACACACTGTAGTGTGATCACTGTAATTAGTTAAGAAGCTCGCCCTCCTCACTTTGTAGAGAAGAGGAGGTGAGAGTGTGGAGGAGATGATTTTGGAGTGTGGGACACGTCGGGGCCAGATGGGCTTGTGGTGCAGTAACACAATGATAACTTTCAGCCCTGAGGACTCACTACGTGGGAGTCCAAGGCATCCTGGAGAGTGCCAGCAGTGCCAGTGCTAGTGAGGGCACTAGGTTGGGTGAGGGAAATTAGTAAATAAGGTAGATGAAAGCTAAAGATAAAGTTTTCCTGCTAATTATGACAACTTAACTGTGATCCAGATCTCTACAATAGTTGTGTACTGGTTTCGAAAAGGTGTTTTAAAATGGCTAACTCTTCTATGTGTTTATTTTCCATTTTCTTCTTTTTTTTCCGACTGAATGTGTTTATACACTGACATTTTGGAGAGTGTTATAAATACAGATTATTCACATGTGTTGTGGATAAACAGTTGATCTATTGGGAAGACAATTTAGGGAGGTACACTCATCCTGGTCCTTTCTTAACATGAGTAAAATTACTTGTATCTGTATAGTATTTTAGAGTTTTCAAATCATCACCATCCTCCATTTAAGAAAATAAAAAGTTACTGGACAGTGCGGCCTCCTGGTTCTCTGTGTCCAGACAAATGGATACTGAGCCCATATTCTTCTCCACATTGATTATGTGTATTTTATTCTGTCATAGAAATGTTTTTGTTTGAAAAAACACATGTACACATATTTCCCTGACATTCTTCGAGTTTTTAGAAAAATATGTTCACATTTTTCCCACTGAAAACTTAGTTTCTTTCTGGGTAGATACATCATCTTTTGAAAAACCTTTCCCCCAAGATTTCTTTTTAAATGGTTCACAGTTAAATTTAAATTTCTATATTTAGGTAGAATTATGTTTATATACCAACCACCAGTATCCAGGAAATTCAGTGGTAAGGCTGACACATAGGGAGTTTATAGTCTATTTTGTAGTCTGTGTATTTAGACAAGGTTTGAAGCTTACTTAGCAAAATCTCTTGACCATTCAGAATTTCTTTAGTACAAATGCACTATTTGATTTCTTATACTTGCTAAGATAACAGTGTGTCATTTTTTAAAGATTAGTTCTTAGGAATATGTGTTAGATTTATTCCTTTCAAAGAAAGATGCATTCAAGAACAGCTTTTATATGTAAATATTTTTATAATATTGGATAGAGTTGGTTTGGTGCAATCACCATGGTTTGATCAAATTTGGAAGAAGTTACAGGCACATTTTTGCAGTGTTTTCTCCAGCATCTTTATTTTTTTCAGCTGGATGTATTTTATGTTCCTTCTAACTAATCAAAATAAGAAACTGATTTTGCCTGTGCCAAAAAATAGAACTATCATTTTTCACATTCTTTTATTTTCCAGGTCATTTTCAAGTAAGATTGTGTTTCTAGGACTTCTGAATCCCAGAAAACTCTCAACTTTGTAGATATAAGTGCCCAGATGAACATTTCAGGGGGAATCTAACTTTTCATGCAGTATGTTTTGTGTTGTGCATTCCAGATACAGTTAACTTTTTGTGTGTATGTGATTAGTGTGGAAAGAAATTAATGCAGTCCAGTATTATGATTTATGGACTGAATCCTTTGCCCACTGAAGACTTGCCAAAACTAAAACTATTTTTTTTCCTTTGGATATTAGAAACAGCTACTGTTTTTGTTGATCTTTTAAAGTTCTGAATGGGCCTATTTCAAATCATACCAGCATGGGAGCTCAGATTAATAATATACTTATTCAACTAGTGATACTGAGTGAAACCATTGCTCACATGGATATGAGGATAAAATTTCATAAAATTATTTTCAGGTGCATTAATGCATTTCTGGAAGCTGCATATGATTTTTCTTTTGCATGAAAGAAGTCAAGGATTTCTCTTTATTGTATCAGTTACAGGTAGGCGTATAAGTTAATTTAATTGCAATTTTTTTATACCTTAAAACATAAGACATTTTGCTTTCAAAAGCAGTACTGTGATTGCTGGATTATTCCCAAAGGTTTTTAACTCTTAGAATGTTTATCTCTCTTGAGACATCATGACTGTAGTATATTTAATTTAGATTATTGAGAAAAATTTCCTTTGTTGTTAGTTGCAGCAAGCTGCTGAAGTTTCTCAGCTCCGGGGAGCAAGGGTAATCTCTGCTGAAGATCTTCTGTTTTTGATACGCAAAGATAAGGTAATATAAAATAATTTCATCATATTGAAATGCCAAGCTTGGTGATTAATTACACTTATGTAAGGAAGCTACCCTTGTTTTATAGCTTTCACATTGGAATCATAACTGTTGAACTAATATTTGAGTCCTCATAGTTTGCATAAGAAAATGGTTTACTACAAAAGAATTTATTTTTTATTTTTACATGGACAAGGGCACTTATATAAAAGTATGCTGACAACGAATTCTCACTTATCCTTAAATATATATTTAGACATTTTCATTGCTACATAATGTTCACTAGATATTGACCAGGTGCTTTGTTTTGGTAACTGGGATATAACTAAGTGGCATATTTATTTTTCTTCTAATTTTATACAGGCTTTCATAGAATAGTTTTTTCACTTGAAATACAAAGTTTTTTCTGTGACACTGGTTAAAAGGAAAAAAGCAAATCAATCAAGATGAATATTGTATAAGATAAATATACACCATAATATCTAGGTTTTTTAATAGTTAAAGATCTATCTTTCTTACTCTTTGAACTCTGGCATTAAAATATTTATGCTGGTATTTACACGTATAATTTTGTCATAACTATCTTCCAAGAGTAGCTAGTTTGAAAATATTTTGTGACATTTTGCATGTTTTTAATAAAATTTTCATCTGAAAGTTACATGTGGAAAAACTAACTGAATAACCACAGCATGTTATGGTAGACTCTAACCCAAGTGAGCACGCGGTGCTTAGTTCCTAATGTTCCATCTTTCATTTCTCCATTGTTTTCCCCTGGCATTTTAATTACATTTACCCATTTTTGTATGTTTGTGGCTCTGGTTTTTATCAGAAGGCATCCCATCTGACCTTCTGGATATCCTGGTTAACATTCTTTCTGTGATACCCAGTTACTTTATATCTGTGAAAGCTTTCCTTCTGACTGACTGGAGATTGACTAAACTTGGATGCCTAAACTTCTTTTCCTTCTGCAGTGGGATTCAGAGATCTACAAATTGCACCTCGACCAGTCTACCATTAAATTTTATAAATTTTTAGTTCATTAACTCTTATATGGTATGAGGACTATAAAGAGAAAAGAAATGTATTCACTATCAAGAAGCTATAATCTGGTTTAGGAAATCTGTATGATTTAGTTGAAGAGGCATTTTGAGACTCACAGCATTTTAAGGTTGTGTGATTAGATTGGAGAGGCTGTAGGATTTGTTGAAGTGGAGGTTTCTGCCTAGGGTGAGACTCATGCAGCTGTATGCAGCTATATGTAGAATGGAACTAACCAGGATGCAGGCTCAGTAATCAAGGCAAACTGTGATTAGTATGATGGCTCTGAAAGTGGATGGGAAGGAAGAATTCAGAGAGATGGTGAAGAGTAAGAATGTTCAGGATTTAGGGACTTCATTAGGAAGACGGGGAAGTAGGCACCATATAGCAGTGGTGCTGTGAGGAAAGAGCCTGAAGGTGCCGTTGGCAGGAACAGGGACCTTGAGCCAAGATCCTTTACGAAGGCAGCTGGAGGGCAGTGGAGTTCGCATCAGTACTTTACAGAATATGTCCAGTCAGTTTTTCTTTTCCATCGACAGAGGTAAACAAGCCAGCACAAAAAATAGTCCACATTGACACTTTTTCCTGCCTTTCAGGGAAGTCAAAGTTTTAAATCCTATGGAAACTTCAGGAATACACACTGATTGTCAAAACCCTTCTATTGTCTAGAAGGACTGTTAATCAGAACCTTTTTAGCAACCAAGAGCCTAGCTGTAATATGATAGTTGCCAGTATTCTCATCTTTCTCCTCAAAATAATAATTTTATTTATATGCTGGTGTGTTCCAAACAGAATTTAAAGTAGTTTACATGACTGTAATATAAGACAAAATAAAATCTAAAGTACTGAATTTTCAGGAATCAGAGGAAAGAGAAAAAAAGGATAGCAAACACCTATATACAGGTATATGTTTTTTCTCTTAATAATGCTTGTTTATATTCAAGCAGAAGTCATTGACTGCCTATTGTGTTTTCCATACTGCACTAGGCAGCTTCACTCATTTTCTCATTTATTCCTCACACTAGTCCTCTAAGGTAAGTACTTTACTTACTTTGTAAATAAGGAAACTGGGGTTCAGAGGTCATGTTCTACTTCTGGTCCTGCTATAAGCTTCAGTTGTGAGACTATCTTTAACCTCGGTTTCCCTATATATAAAAAGGAGATGATTATATTTGTCTGTATCTCAGGGCTATTGAAAATTTCAAATAGAATGCATGTAAAAGAGCTTTGTAAAATACAATTTATTTCAGCTGTCATTAGGAATCTTAAACATGAAGACCAGGAACCAGTAATAATCCATTCTACATGTAAGCATACAACAGATGACGAAGTATTATCAGTTACTTTTAGAGTTAAACAGTATTACAGTCTTCTAATAAACCTAAAGAAAGCCATCATTAAGACTCAACTATCATTCATCAGCTTTGAGTTTCATAAAAATATGTTTCTCAGATTACAGAATGTTTTCCAGAAATATAAAACATAAACCAACTCTTCTAAATAAAAGAAAAGATTCTCAGAGAATAAAAAAACAATAAAAAGGAGAGTGCTTGGCTTTTTAAAGCAGTTGTTACAAACACCTTGTCTAGCTGTTTGTAAATCATTTTAAAAAATAAAATTTGGTTCTGAATGTGTACAAAATTCCATAAAGTCAGTATTTGCAGCATAGTGTGGAAAGTTTATCACAATCTTCAGAAGGAATTTAACCAAAAAAACCCCAAAAACAAAAATCATTGTGATTCTGGAGTATCTGGATACCTGCAAATGAAAAGTCCTTTTAAAAATGCTAGCGTTGGGGCTTCCCTGGTGGCGCAGTGGTTGACAGTCCGCCTGCTGATGCAGGGGACGCGGGTTCGTGCCCCGGTCTGGGAAGATCCCACATGCCGCAGAGCGGCTGGGCCCGTGAGCCATGGCCGCTGAGCCTGCGCGTCCGGAGCCTGTGCTCCGCAACGGGAGAGGCCACAACAGTGAGAGGCCCACGTACCGCAAAAAAAAATAAAATAAAATAAAAAAATGCTAGTGTTGTAGCTTTTATGTTTAATTTGATGACTAAATTTTGTATTCACAGTACTATGCTGAGAATTGCTATATCCCCCCCACAGTGATCCTGGGGTACACGTTATTAAATTTAGTTATCATAATAGTCTTTAATCAATAAAGCGAATGTATGTGTAAGGTTTTTTATTTACTTATTTCATATTTTTAATAGAAAAAACTTAGAAGACTGCTAAAATACATGTTTTTCCGAGACTACAAATCAAAGATCGTCAAAGGCATCGACGAGGATGATCTTCTGGAAGGTAACTTAAAGCACTAAACTAAAACCAGTACAACAACACATGTATGCTGATGACACATTTATACAATGTCAATGTAGATATTCCCATCAGAGTAGAATATATGTACTTCTGTTAAATAATGTAGTTTAGAAACTGTGCAGATATTTATATACTTGGCAGTTAAATCTTGTATTTTCCAATTATGTGACTTCAGAGTAATCTGGCATTTTAATTCTTTTTTTAATAAAATGACCTGCTTTACACCAGAGTGTCATGAAACTAAGAAAATTGTGTTGATTTAAAACATAATTGATTTTAGCAAGCATAATTTTTCTGTCCTGAATGGAGGGAGCCAGAACTATTATATTTTTGAAATTGGCATGTATGTTTTTTTGTTAATTTATTATACAAAGTATCTGATACGTTTTATAATGTAAAGTCACCTCATTTTAATGTGTTATTTCTGTGCTGTTTGAAATCTAACAAAACGTCTGACACAGAATGGGAAATTTTCCTTAGCTGATTTTCCAACTCAATTCCCCATTTTAGGATATTTAAAGAAAATATTTATGTTGCAAAATCAAATAGTGATAAGCTGAAAATAGATAATTATTAAATAATACTTATTAATCAAAATAAATATGTTGTATTTTTGAAGTAATTCATCTATTTTGTATTGAATATAGTCACTGCATGGTAGTACCCTTTGCTGGTAGATACACTGCTAAAGTAGCTAAACAAACTACTGTATTCAGAAGAATTCCAGAAAATTGCTCAAAACCAACTGAATCAAAAAACAACAAAAACCAACTGAAGAGTTAACTAACTTTGAAAGAGAACCAGTTCCTTTCATTGATCCTCAACAAGTCAGCAAGTGTAATGGCCATGCCAAAAAAAAATTCTGATCAAATGTCTAATCAGTGTTGTCTATTTAGTATTCCTGCAGTTCTCATAGAATTTAACTCCAAATGAATGTAATGCTTCCCTTTATGGAGAGCATAAAGAATCTAGACTTGGAGCAAAACAGACCTAAATTCCTATTAATCGCAGTTCTCTGCTTTCTTTCTATGTGTCCCTGAGGGTCAGTTTTCTCATTTGTAAGTCATAAATTATACTACTGACCATGAGAGTTCAACATAATGTATGAAAAGCACCTGATACATTCCCACCACTGAATAAGTGATAACTTAATACTATGCTTTGAATACCAAGCTCAGAGTAGTGAGACTAGTATTCAGTTTTACTAACACTGTCATATCAGTTTTATGTCCTCACCTCCTTATTTATTTCAAACCTCTCCTCTTTATCATTTAAATTTTCTAATCTTGTGTGTCTCATATAAAGTTTTAAAATACAGTTGACCCTTGAACAATGCAGGGGTTAGGGGTGCCAACTGTCTGAACAGTCAAATCTGCCTGTAACTTTACAGTTGGCCCTCCATGTATGCGGTTCCACGTCCCCAGATTCAACCAACCTCATAGAGACACGTACTGTAGTACGTATTTAATGAAAAAAATTCATGTGTAAGTGGATATACGCGGTTCAAACCTGTGTTCTTCAAGGATTCACTGTAGTTGATATAATTTGTAAGGTAAAATACTCAGGTAAAATACATCTAATACTGAGATGAGAGTTCTAGAGTGGCCTTGTGAGGAACGTGGTAGACTCTTTTCCCAGTGAAACACATTTAACTGGTGAACATTTTAAAAATAATAGTTTAAAATCTTTAGAAATTGTCCTAAGGGCAGACAGCAAATGGAGGAACATATTCAAAAAAATCTACTAAATCTCATTAAGAACAGTGAGACTCTGTTGTGTTTGAGCCACAATATACTCCCCTCATTTCTCTCCTCCTCTCCCACCCTGCTGCCCCAGATCAAAATGATAGAAGCTTTACTCTGGGCAAATGTGTCCAAGAACCATGGACACCTGCTTCTGTACCTCCCAATCTAGGGTGACAGGTTCACCCCAAGAGGGGCAGGAGATCAGCATCTCTCATCTCCTTCATCTCTGTTGCAGAACCTCTGTGCTAGGCAAGCACAGCTAAAAGGACTGGGCCTTCCTCTCATCTTCTAGTCATAGGGAAGCTCTACCCCAGATGGACCCTGCTTGCCACATCCTGGCTTGCTCACAGGGAATAAGCTTCACACCAGAAGAGACAAGCCTTGAAGACAAGGGGCTACCATCTCTGTCCAGATCCTCACTCTTAGATCCAGGAAAGTCTTTCAGAGAGAAGCTGCTTGCTACTCCCAACCCCAGCTCTAGTACAGAAGTACAAAGATTGATCCTGTAAGAGAGAGCCAGCCCTTAATATCAGAGAGCTCTGCAGCTCTCCCTATAGGGACTGACTATTTGGGAAAGAGCATTTGAAGTTCATGGCTAAGGGTGTTTTAAAACAATGGAGATCCTGGTGGAGGAATTAAGGGGAAGCTGGTCACTCTGTGATACTAGTAACAACAAACAAAACAGTGCACCAGCTAAAAGTTTAACAAAGGAAAGAGATAGCTAAAAAGAGTCTTCCTGGGGTCAGAGCAAAACTTAAAGGCTGGCCAACCTTGACTCTGCAGAGTGACCTGAAATCATTTAGATCAATCTGTGGAGCAATTTATGCACAAGAGTATTATCAAAACAATAGAACTGTCAGCCAGCAGTTAGTGGAAGATAACAGCTGTGTATCATACCAATAGAGTCATACCAGCCAGAAACTTAGTGGAGAGATCAGGAAAAGTGACAGGTAAAGAGAACTTGACTAAAACCACAGTCATCCCTGGTGATTGAGGAGACTGTTCTCACGCTCAAGGCTGTACCCTCTGAGGAACAACATCCAAGGCTGCACACCGAGAGGGAAAGAGACTTTACTGAATTAGCCCAGCCAAGTCACTAAACAAATAAACAACCAAACAAGCAAACAATAACAACAAGCCCCAGGGAGGAGAGGGAATTATTAGCTAGAGTTGCTCCAATATATTACCTAAAATGTCCATTTTCAACAACAACAACAAAATACTGGACATTCAAAGAAACAGATATGTATGATCCATAAAAACAGGAAGAATAAGCAGACAACACAAACTGCCTTCGAGGGGGTCCAGATGTTAGGCTTAGCAGACAGAAACTAGCTATTATAAATGGTGTTCAAAGAACTAAAAGAAACCATGTGCAAATAACAAAAGGAAGGTGTGGTTACTGTGTCTCAAAAATAGAGAATATCGATTAAGAGATAGAAATTATAGAAACAAGTGGAAATTCTGCGGTTGAAAAGTACAATGACTGAGATGAAAAATTCAGTAGAGGGGCTCAATAGTAACTTTGAACTGACAGAAGGAAGAATCAGTGAACTTGAAGACAGATTGTTAAAGATTATATAGTCTAAAGAACAAATAGAAAAAAGAATGAAGAAAAATTAATAGTGTTTCAGAAAAATACGAGCCACCATTAAGTGAACCAGTGTATGCAATGGGACTACAGAAGGGAAGGAAAAAAAGAACAGAAAAAATATTCAAGGAAATAACGACGGAAAACTTCTCAACTTTGGTGAAAATTATTAATCACATCCAAACAGCTCAGCAAGCTCCAAGTAGGATAAACGTATAGCAATCCATACTCAGACACATTCTAGTAGAAATGCTGAAAGACGAAGACAAAAAGAAAATCGTGAAAGGCAAGAGAAAATCACCTCATCAAATAAAGTGGAACCTCAACAATATTAACAGCCGACTTCTCATTAACAATGCAGGTCAGATAGCAGTGGGATGACGTATTCCAAATGCTGAAAAGAAAAACTGTCAACAACAAATATGTCAAGAAACATGTTCAGCAAAACTGTGTTTCAAAAATGAAGGCAAAATAAAGATATTCTCAGATACGCAAAAACTGGAGAATTTTTTTGCTAGCAGACTCATATAAAAAATACTAAAGGAAGTTATTCTGGCTGAAAGCAAGTTGTACCAGACAATAATTTGAATCCACACCTACACACATCACACACACACACACACGCACACGCACACACACACACACACACAACAAAGAGTATCTATAAAGGTAATTATGTAGGTAAATATAAGAGAATATAGAATTGTGTTATTTATTTTCCTTTCTTAATAGATTTAAAACCAATTGTATAAAACAAGATATATAATTGTAATATTGTGTCTATAATATATAGATGTATAATATATTTGATAGTAGCAACATAATTTAGGTGGGTGGTAACAAAGCTGTATTGGAGTAGGGAGTGACAGGCTTTTTTTCACTCTAAGATGTTTGGGTTGTCTTTATTTGGTATAGGAGCACACAATTTGTCACATTAAAAAATAATGTAGCTCTTCCTCACTAATTCACACTGATACTTTTGTGTATTAAACTGTATTAATTACCTTTTGCAATATTACATTCCTTCCTGACTTTTTGCAGTAACTTTCTCAGAGTTATGTTTTGCTTTTAAATAAGTATGGTAGTTTTATCTCTTATGAGAAAAAGAGTAAGATCTCATCCCATAGGTTTCAAATATATTGCCACAGTAGTGTACCTAGTATTTTCTTCTTTTAATTTCATGTCTCAATCCTGATGTTTTTTATTTATGTCTTTGTTTTTATTTACTTTCTTAATTAGGCTTGCTGTAGCAGGATTCTTTTTCCAAATCTGAGAGTCTTTCCTTTTTTTTGTAAGGAATTTTAATCCATTCACACTTATTGTGCTAATTGATCATTTGGTTTTATTCTCTCAATCTTATTCATGACATAAATAGATGATTTAATTCTGCATGACTTATGCTTTTGTTTTGGATACAAGGATTCTCCTTACGAAGATTATTATGAGAGAATTCCAGTTCTGAATTTTATATGCAGTATTCAATACATATGATTGGGGCAGATGTAAACCTATTTAAGAACATTTCTTTTTTCCTTCCCTTATCTTCATGAAGACAAATTGAGTGGCAGTAATAATGCGAACAAAAGACAAAAAATCGCTCAAGACTTTCTCAACTCCATTGACCAAACAGGAGAACTCTTGGCAATGTTTGAAGATGATGAAATTGATGAAGTTAAACAAGAAAGAATGGAGGTATAGTACATGCTTCCCTTTTTAGGGTAATAGAATAACTGCAGTGCATATACTATTTGGTTCTATTCTTATGTTCTTTAAATGTGGTCTGAAATGTCCAAATCAGTGGTTTCATGTCTGAAGGCAGCATTGTGTAGTGGAGTAACCCTGGAAAGGATGTTAAACTCTGCCTTCATAGCTGACTTTGGGAAACAACTTCAGTTTTCTGTTTCTTTGTTTCCTCCTTTGAATATGAGTAGGTTTCCCTAAGCTTCCTTCTGGATCTTACTTTTACTGAAACTATTTTATTCCATAGAAGCTAGTTTATAATTAAATATTTACTTAGTTTTTGTACCAAACCATCCAGTTATCTTTGTGGACAAAGGTAATCCTTACTGCTTTTGCGTTGGCATATAGTGTGAAGAGCTATTTTTCCAGCTGTAGTTGCAGCCTCTGGTTGGACTCACCAGATAAGGTAGGATCCAGGGCAATTCCATGCTTTATACCACTGTAAAACACAGTTAGTGACATGTGTTTGGATTCCCTGGGTATGTTTTAACAATGAATATGAAAATTGTATGCCTTCTATTTACCTTAGCTTTCTATTCATAAAATGGTTTCCTTAAATACTTGTGGAAAAATAAAAGTAGTGATTGATTTCATCTGAGTGCCTTCTAAAATATAAGGCATTATTCTTATCATTCTTATTCTTATAATACTTTTACATGTAAAAAAACAAATCTCCATTTTTCCCCTTCTCTTTAAATTGGTCAAGAGAGGTAATTCCAGAGCTCCGAAAGATCGTGCTAAGTGCTGACTTTATCATAGTCTCTGTGCATGCTAAAAATATAATTATTTCATGTTAAATTTTGGAGGAAGTCCAATAGACATATATGCTTTATAAAATTTAACCACCTTCTTTAAAGAATTAGTATGCTTAGATCATGAACTGTGATCTAAAGGCAATGTTCTTCTTAGGTATCAATTACCTTAGAAATGTGTGGTTATCTTGGTTTGAGGCAACTGCAAATGATTTTAGTTCGCCTTGGGCCAAAAACATGCTAAGTTGTCCAAAGCAGATGATAAACATGTATTTCTGATGTCATTATGGCCTAAACAGGATATGATTGTTTTGTGGCATGGTTTCACTTATGATGCATTACACAGAGAGCAAATATTGTTTATGCTTTATTTTTTAAACATTTTTATATTATACAAACGGGCATTAAGAAAAATTTATTAAAGAAGGACTCTACAGAAAACAGTAGTAAAATTGAACAAGTAGCTTTTCAGTTTTGACAGGAAGATCTCTGTCAACCACGCCTGTTGCCCGGAAGGGCATTTCACAGTCAAGGAGAAGAGAAGAAATGGAGCATGTTGTAACACTGAGCTCATAATAGCAGGCTACTGTAGGCCTGGAAGAGTGATGAGCCAGTAAGGTACAAGTTCAAGTAAATAAAATATTTGGAAGTGCAGGATAGAAAAAGCTTGGGAGCTTATGTGGTTTATATTTCTCTCCCTGTAGTTATATTGTATATTACATAGTGGTAACCAGGATAATAAAATATCAATAGTTGATAAAAATAGTTACAAAAAAGTCAGCTTCACCTATACGATAAAAATTAGATTGGCAGTTTCTCTAAGCTTTGTATCATAACTAAAATCTCTAACCAAGATAACAAAGAGTAGGTTTGAGATTCTGTTCATCCAAATAACAGAGTTTAAACTGGATAAAAAAATGCTGAACTTGTAGACATAACTATAGACAGTAAAAAATGGAACCGTTAAGAGCATAGGCCTTGCCTGCTTCTAATTTGACAGGTTATAGTTTCAAGCGTAAACCACAACTGTGGCAGTCCATATGAAACCACTTTGGACTCACAGACTGCAATCCCTTGCTTTTAAAGTGCAGTAGAATAATCAGTCCTGGCATCACTCAGTGATTTAATTTTCCTCTAAGCATCACTTACAGTTGTAGAAACTTTGTTTACTACCTTCTCCCCTAGAATGTATGAAAATGGTATAGACCTACCAACAAAGCTTGTTATTGGTTTTTTTTTTTCTTTTTTCTTTTTTTTTATTTAAATGTAATTTAGAAGAGAAAAAAATTTATAGACACAAGCTCGCTTGGGACCCTAGATTTTTCTCAAAATATCGAGCAAGCATATGAAAAACTGAGTTCTTTCCCATTGTTTTCAGCTGATTTCTGTGTGTGCCTGGCTTTGTGTTTTACTCATAATTTACTTCATTAAGTATTATGTGATTTGAAATATAAAAAATGTCTGAATTTTTATATCCACTTCTACTTGCTAGTCCATTATCATATTAAGTTAACTAACGCTTACCCCATTTGTTTTTCTCCAGCACCAAATTTTTAACACTTTGGTGTGTGTGTAGTAGAGATCTGTGATCCATGACCTCTGAAGACCCTTCTAAATTATCAAGTAAAGATTAAATAATGTTCAGAATTGCTTTAGTGTATTTGAGGGACTGGGAAAGAGAAGCAGGGAAATGATAAGCATAATACATATAAGTACTCACAACTCCCCTCCACCCACCCCTGAGACCCCCTAAACCCACCCCAGAGTGACCCACGTGTGTTTGCTGTTGATCCTGTTTCTCACATTCTAAGTTTTTGAGATCTAATCAACTAAATGTGACTGTGTCAACCAAAGGCCAAGGAAGGGTCACTAAAGCCTGCAGGTAGCTTTGTGTTTTCTTACCAGAGGACCTGTGGTCACTCACAGAAGAGCTTGCCTAAAACCCTACTGCTCTCCTGTGAAGGAACTTGGAGAAGCTCAAGTTTGTCATTAATCAAGTAAAATATCTGGGCTACTGAACTGCTAGGTTTTGTGAAGAAGATGTAAATAAGGAACGCCTAAAAAAATTGGGTGAGCTCTCTACCTTCTGACTAACCCTCAAACTGGTAAAATAAACAGGAGAACAAAGATTAGAGCTCACCAAAGAGCAGCCTTTAAACAGCGTAGGGTGCTGAAAATCCCCAGTGACTGTTTATCTTGTGTTTTCAAGTTAGAGGCCTAATCCTGGAATCTAGAGAAAAAGCAGAATGGAATACATAAAATGTAAGGCAGCCTAAAAATTGTTTAATTGACTGAAAGTTGAGTAAGATCCCAGGTGGTCATCTGAATCTAACCTGAAGTGACTAGTCATAGATTTTTAAATACAAAGTTTCTCGTAAAGGTTGAATGATCACAGAAATCAGGTATACCATTCAGTTATGCTCCAAGTGTAACAAGCTTATGATCCCTGGGGGTTTTGAGTCCTAGCGTTATAGTTTTTGGAGCTAGGTAGACTGGAACCTCGTTGAGAGAGGTGGCTGACTATAGAAGTTCTCCATCTTCTCCTGTTTATGAAATGTGACAGTTCAGCACTTCCCCTTTTCTATCTGTCATGGTTTTTATAGTTATAAAGTAAAGTAAAATAAAATGCCTTCAAGACTGAGTTGAAATATAATATCTTAGATAAGATTTATCACAAAAAGGCTAATCCCAATAAGATAAATGTTTACAAATACCAAAAACATTGAAAAGATTGAGTTAAAAAACTGAAACCCAAAACAAAGTTTAAAATATACATATATATGGGATTAAGAAATGCAGAATTTATAGACTAGAGAGATATAGTTTATATACATATGTACATTCATGATATATATAAATATGCGTATATACTTACACACATGCATATACTATGCCTACATGTGTATATATGCCTACACGTGTACATGTGTACGTATGTATCTTCCAAAACCCATCCCACCCACGGCAGCTGATAGAATGACATACCCTGGTTGGCTTAGCCTAAGTCATATGCTCCATCTCCAAAGAGGGTACAGTTAACCTCTGTAAAAGCATGGATCCCTGAAGCTTTTGCAAGAAGGAATAGATGCTGGAAAGGCAGCCACGAGGGTTCTTAAGTGTAAAGTACCTCTGTGTTATGTGTAAGAATTGAGAGTGGTGCATCACAATCTTGACTCTCTGCTCAGATCTCTGGGAAGTTTTCCCGAAGAGACAGCATGTTAGAATGAGTGGAAATCATTTTCTTTGGATTCAGGCAAACCATCCATCCATCCTTTCACTCTTTAATTCATTCAGCATTTATTAGAGCTTCTTTTGTAAATCAGTCACTATTTCTAGGTCCTGAGGTTATGACTATAAAAAAACAAAATATGGTTTCTGCCCTCACAATCCTTTAGTAGTAACTGGCAAATCAAAAGGTAACTAAGTACTCTGGTGAGGGGAATACAAGCCCAATAAATGGTTGCCATTTTTATTATTATTACTCTATTTGATCTTGAATTTTGAACCCTCTAGGTGGGTTATTGGTTGTGTGATGGAGCCGTGTATATTCTATTTCACTTGATATTTTATTTGAAATTTTGTTTATCCTGAAGTAAAGCACATTACATCTTCAAGAGATTTTTGATCATTAACTTCAGACAGGTCCATAGAATTAACTTCAGTGTGGTTTGCTGAAGAGCGCACAGAACAGAAAAATGAGAAGTAGGCTCCATTTTAAAACCTGAAATAGTGTAATATGTCAGGATTAGTTTCTGAAAGAGATTCAAGAGAACACATCAGTATGTCTTTTATTCTTTTGAAAGTAACTTCTGTTCAGATAATTTAAAAATACTCTATGAAATCATTCTTCAGGGAATATTAATAGAAATACCACCCAAAACCTTTGGTAATTCTAGCTACACAGAGCAGAATTAATGTAATTTAGTATATGTTTTTCTGGCCTAGAAACTGCAGAACAGGGAGTATTACGTGACTTTAGGAGAACCCAAAGTTTGGTGTAATGTGGAGCTCTGAAACTGATTTCCAACTCTATCAAACTACTTTTTATCCACACCTTCTGATTATGTAATGGTAGAGATCTGTATATTCATTGCCATAAAACATCTGAAGAAGACATTTTTCAGTTAATGACATGAAAAGTAAGTTACAGATCTTATAAAAATAGAACACTCCCTAACTCTTACCCAGGTACTTATCGTTCTATAGCTTAACACATCAGATTTGACAGATGGTTCTCAAGGGATTCTTTTAGGCTTTTCTTAACCATGTGAACTCTGGGCTCTTAACCATGTGAACTGAGGGTAGAGTCAGACTTCTGCTTTGCTCAGAGTGCCCCACATACCAGGTGTGAAGCTAGAAGTGCTTGGGTGGTGGTGGTAGTAGTTTAATCAGTCTCTTGGGTTATGCTTTGCTATAGAAAAATTTTAGAACAAGATCAGTCAAATAACTACCATCTTTATGATAAAATATTTAGCATCACTTCCATTTTTGTCTTCCACCCTCAGACCCATTTCGAATTTTTTACTCTTTAGTGTGGGTGAAATTTAAAAGATTCTTCTCCCTGCCCTTTCCCTAGTCTATTGAGGAGTAAAATACATTGTAACAGCATTGAAGCAGTACTCATAGTAGTCATATTTCCTTTAATCCAAATCAGGGCTTATGATCCGATGTCCACAAGTATCTTTTGTTATGGAGACAGCATATTTTAAATCAGGCCTTGGTAGTAAAACATAGGAACAGTGATTGCCATTCACTTCCACCTTCCCCACCGAGGAGTTTCAGCTTCAGTAAAGTAGAGAATCCTTTCCAGGGTGAAGATATGCACCAGTACTGCACACTGATCATCCGTGTCTCCCAGCGCTGATGTGCCAGCGTGGGCCTTACTGCGCTGCACTGTTCAGTCTTGCTAAGTGGATATTCGACTAGCACATCTGAATATACTGTCCAGTTAAGTTTTTAATAGAATCAATCAATATTTTCTTTCTCAAATAATTTCAGTTTGTCCTTTTGAAAATGAAACCCTTCTCTTTTAAAAGATACATTTCAAGGGGTTTTCGCAGAGATCACTCCACCAGCTTGTTTATAAAACACCTTGGCGGGGAAGAGTTTTAAAATATCATCGAATTTCAGAACGCCACAGGATTTACCACTAATTTACATTTAATGTTTGTAGTTCTCGAGTTGTGGCTGTTGTAATAACCAAAATGTTTTTTCCCTGAATATTTTGTAGATTATGTTTCCCGATTCTTTCTCCTTCACCCACATTCCCCACAGTAGGCGGGCAGATTGTTGTTACACAGTCTGGCCTTTTTTTATCTTATTGGTTTAATCGCAACAAGTTAGTCCTTCTAAATATGAAAATAAATTTATTCTGTGGAAAGAGTTTTGTCTTTTTAACGCTATCACTTCTTCTGTGGCATTAACAGATCATTAGTTGTTTGGTATAGATAATTACCCTCTATCCCTTCATTTATTTGCTGCCTTAACATCAGCTCTTATTGTTCACCACTGTATGGGAAATCATGCAAATCAGGCTGCTTAATGCAATTAGACTTATTCTTAGCTCATTGTATTCCTCATTTAGAATTCTGGAGTAAGCTGTAAATATTTAGTGATCCGTGTAATCTGTTGCATGTGGATGTCTGTTGGGAAATCTCCTTTTCACAAGCATTGGTCCGAAGGACAGATCAGGTGCTGCCAGGTTTCTGCTTTTCATGACTCCATTTTCTACAGTAGAAACTTAAGTCCTTAACACATTATTCATGCATCTTTCATGATCTGGCCCCAACAGACTTTTTCATCTTCATCTCCCACCATTCCTGCTGCCCCCGCTTTTCCCATATTACCTCCCAAAAGGCACATGTACACACACATACACACACACACACAACCACCACCAGCACACACGATTTAAGGAACCCCCTCGGACTTATAGTTCCCTAAATAGGCATTCAGCTTTTCTTCCCTTCCCCTGAGCTTTCTCTATCTGGCAGCATCTCAGTTCTGATATTTTAGTATGTGATAGATTGTAACTAGTAGTTTTTTTCTTAGTTTGACTTACTAAATAAGGTCCTTGAAAGCATGGACTTATTTTATTTACTTTCATATCTTCTGTACCCAGCACAGTGCCTTGAACATTACAAACTTTCATTAAATATTTGTCCAAATATGGTGAATAAAATAGGTGATATATGCAAGTATTATTAATCTATCCTTTGGATGATCTGAATTTCTTTTCTCTTTTGCTTAAAGAATGCAGTTTCTGGGTGTATAAAGTTAGTCTTTTCTTCTGATTCACGTAGGATTACAAAGAAAGCTATAGATCTTTATGAAATTTTTGTGTCAGGAGCTCTTCAACACATCTTTTACAGGTGCTTTCCAGTTGCTAATAGTTTTCATTGCTTGAATAACTTCCTGCTCAAATTAGAGTAGTGGCTTTTCCACAGTTCTAGCTGTAGAAGTTCTCCTAACCACGCTGCTTCAGTATTGACCTGCAGTGTTCCGGATCTGTCTACAGGCTGATACTGAGCATCAGTTCTAATTTCAATTAGCAGACTTTTTTTTCAAATGGATCAATACCATATGTGACTATTGGTTCATTCTCTCTAGTTACCAATTCAGAACATTTGGCAGTAAATGGTATACACTTTTCCTTGTGTATTTGCTATTATAAGATCTTATGATTTAGCATCTTCAAATAATAACATATGCTTATTCACTTCTCTGATCCATTAAATATCTCCTCTGGACAATTCTTTTAGTTATTGGTTGATTTCTACTTAGAAAATATCAATAGTTTGAATTTGCATATGCCTTAGGTTACTGTTGAATTTTTTGTGGCATGGAAATTTTGCATTTCCATTCATTCTACTTCATACAATAAGAAACTTGTTTCACTCAGTCCTTCTAACACTAAGGAACAATTGACCAACAAATCACCAGATTCACAAAAGTTACTTTTGCATTTATCTGCCTCATCTACTATATTGATAAGACTGTGGGCTTGAATTTAATATTTAATTCAAATTAATATTACATTCATCATTCATTTTTACCATCACGACTTTGGCTATTATATTCAGTTACAAAGGGAAGTGTTTTGCCATACTCCCACAGTTAATAACATAGCCATGTAATGAACTTTTTAAAGTGTGGTATTTAATTTTAAAGTGACCAAATAATAACAATTTGGGCATTTTATCCTACTCTTTAAAAATATTTATTAAATCTTATTTTAAACGCCCTTTTTAAATTTTTTATTCTTTTGGTTTCCATTCTTTTGAAAATTTTAATATATCTTAGACACTCATCATTGTACAAATCAATCAACAGATTATGTTAATTCTATTAAAATTTTGTAAAAAATCTCAACCAGAATAGGTCTTTATCATTCCTCATGTTGAGTATGGTTAACTGCTGCATCTCTCAGATGAGTCTAATATCATTTGCTTAGATCAGTGGTTCCCAGTCACATGGGGAGTTGTTGTTTTTTTTAATTGGAGTATAGTTGATTTACAATGTTATGTTAGTTTCAGGTGTACAGCAAAGTAGATCTGTTATACATGTACATATATCCACTCTTTTGGGATTGACATATACACACTACTGTATATAAAATAACTAATAAGGACCTACTGTATAGCACAGGGAACTCTTCGCAATACTTTGTAATGGCCTATATGGGAAAAGAATTTAAATTTTAAAAGTCCTTTCAAAAGTCTTTGAAGAAAAGACATCTATTTCTTGTAGTAATTCTGCACCTTAAATAGAAGACAGCCATTAATAGTGGGTTTATTGACCTGCTCTCAAATATGGAGAAGCTGTAAGTACAGAAGTGGCCACCTTTGGGAAGACACACTGTGGAAAAATCCAAAATCACTGAGGTAATTGTTTTAATTTTGAAAAAATATCTTATTATATAAAAGCTCTATCAGAGCTTTTAAGTAATTTAAAATTAGACTTTATTTACCAAAATTCAGTATGTACACAAATATCTCAAAATACTTCTGTATTCCTTTGTTATATCTGTAGAAATTATCCAAGTGAGGGAGAGACTGAAAGAGGACTAAGAAGAGAGGGAGGGAGGGAGGGAGGGAGAGGGAGATGGAGACAGAGAGAGAGAAAGAGAGAGTGAGAGAGAGAGAAGGAAAGAGGAAGAAAGAAAGAATTGAAGCCTTTTTCCCTAGATGGTAGCTCTGTGTAAAGTTCTATTATCCATCTGGGTTTAGCAGGGAAGATATCTGAATCTTGGAAGACTTGTTCCTTGTAGCCCTACAATAAGTTCATTAAAATCAATAAAATAAAATAGCCTAATGTAAGACAGTTATCACTCTTAGTTTAAAAAAAAACAAAAAGTCTTCAAGTGAAATTTTTGGGAATTTCCCCCATCCTCTTAAACAGTTCTTTGGGGGGGGCGGCTGGGAATGCGGGTTCTTAGTTCTCCCACCAGGGATTGAACCCGTGCCCCCTGCATTGACAGCACAGAGTCTTAACCACTGGACTGCCAGGGAGGTCCCTTAAGCAGTTCTTATTGATGATCCATCATATGTTTTTTGTTTGTTTGTTTGTTTTTTATTTATTTTTGGCTGCATTGGGTCTTCGTTGCTGCATGCTGGCTTTCGCTAGTTGAGGCGAGTGGGGGCTACTCTTCATTGCGGTGTGCAGGCTTCTCATTGCGGTGGCTTCTTTTTCTGCGGAGCCACGGGCTCTAGGGCACGCAGGCTTCAGTAAGTTGTGGCGTGCGGGCTCCAGAGCACAGGCTCAGTAGTTGTGACTCATGGGCTTAGTTGCTCTACGGCATGTGAGATCTTCCTGGACCAGGTCTCAAACCCGTGTCCCCTGCATTGGCAGGCGGATTCTTAACCACTGCGCCACCAGGGAAGCCCCATCATATAGTTTTGAAGTAGAAAATGTAGTACATCATTTGTATAATTAAATATTGCTTAAACTTTTCCTGTGACTCATAGAAACTCATCATTTAATTTATTGTAACCAAAGAGTGATGAGGTATCTTGATGGCCTGGATATTATTTCTTTGGGCTATCGGTCATCTCAAACTCATCAACTCTTCTAAAAAATTCCTCTACTAGTACCCCTTGGTATTATTTTAAATCCTTCCATCCACTTGTGTGGGACTTGGGTACTTTCATATTTAATGACTGTAGGCCAGCTGGTTATATTCAGGAGTTATTCAAAGAATTGTGGATTCTCTGAGGCAAGAAAATTTATAACTCATTTTAATACACTTTAATAATCTTGAACCTCATCTCTCAGTCTACCCTCTTCCTTCCCAGAAACCAAACCAAAGTTGGGGGGTGTGTGCAGAAATCACATGTTATTTAACCTAGGAAATGTTTTTGTTTAAATTGTACCTAGGATTATTTCATGTTCACTTGGGTGTGGAGAAATAGACTATACTAGTGGGAGCATAAGTTGATACATAGCTTTCTGGAGAAAAGTGTAGCAATCTCTATCAAACGCATTAATTAAAAAAACCCTATATGCCTTTGATCCAGAAATTGCCTTTCTAGGTACTATACTAAGGATATAATTGAACAGAGACTTTTTTGAAAAATCAAATGTATTCATTGTTTATTTATAGAAAAATTTGTTTAACAGTGGAAATATTAAAGTTGTAAAGTTTCTTCTTAGCATAGCTTTTGCTATAGCCCATAGATTTTAACAATATATAATACTTCTATGATTTAAATACTGTTTTGTAAATATCCTCTAGAATTGCCCTTTAGCCTAATTTATGTAGGAGAATATTTGACATATATGGGTATATATTTTCCAGGCTGGATGTTTTGTCTGTTTCAGCCTCTATTGGGTGTTTTAGTTGCTTTATTGCATAGTAGTCAGATTGTTAGCTATATTCTTTTTAGTGTTAGGAATTCATTAGAACTTACTAGGTATCCTATCCTAATATGTTGCGACTTTTTGTAAATGACTTATGGACAGGCTAGGGAGATGTTTATGTATCTATTAGATCATTATTATTAATAGTATTCCCTTGCTTTTCATCTTCTTTCTTAAAAGTAAGCCTTTTATTGCTGTGATGTATTTGTAAATATCACCTTTAATGTCCCACCATTTTTCTTGTATATAGTCCAGTTCTCCTACATTAGGAGGGAGAAGTTCAAGAGTTTTTCTTCATTGTTGATAGACTCTTCATCAGTAGAAACTGGTTCTCTTGGTCCAGTGAATACCAGGCTTGCTATATCTTCGCCTATCTTTACTGTTAGTCTTTCTGAACCAATTAGTTTGGATGTAACTGTCGTTAATAGTATATTAAGATTATTTCCTTTAATTTCTTTCAATTGATGACATTACCCTATTTACCTTTATTTACATAGCACATATGTTGTTTTTTCTTTTTACTATTTTTTTAATTTAATTTTTATTTTATATTGCAATATAGTTGATTTAAAACGTTGTATTAGTTTCAGCAAAGTGATTCAGTTATACATATATCCATTCTTTTTCAGATTCTTTTTTTTTTACTTCTTTTTCTTTTCCCTATAATTTTTTTTCACACACACACTGTATTTTATTTTTACAAGAGATAAATAAACTGACACCAAGCATTGTAAATGGATGACCACAACAAAAGCAACAATGATTGAAATTACCAAACACGAAACACACTCATACTATGTCATAATATTGACATTCAGTCCAGTAATCCTCCACTGTAACAGCTCCTTTACTTTGCAGTGAAAATTGATTTGTATATTTTTTGCCTCTGAGTCCTTGTGGAATTTTTTTTTATTATTCAAACAAAGTCACAAAAATTATAATCATTCTCATCAGTTCACTCAGTCCCATGTAATTAATTTTTTTTCATCTTGATCTTTGTTAGCACTTTTATGAATTCATCAGTTTTCCATTAGAGTTCTGAAAATGCTTATTACTTCAGTTCAGCAGTATAGTCAGTTACCAGAAACCTGTACTTGTCAGTCTTTTCCGTGAATTCCTTGAAGATGAAACCCTTTTATAAGAACATTTTTGCAAAAGCATCAGAGTACACCCAGAACTGTCTGTAAATGACAAAAGACTTAAAAATGACCATGATTAAAGATTTGATGAAAGTTCATTATAATGCAGTTGACAAGGAAATTTAGTTATTTCTGAGATATACATTTTAAAGTAATAACTAGAATTATGACTTACAACATTATACCAGAACATGTAAGATTTTTAGAACTTTCATGTAATGTCTGAAACATTTATATTAACATATTTCCATACAAATAACCCAAAGAAAGTTCAGTATTAGTTGCTTTTTGTTTGTTTGTTTGTATTGCAGGTTCTTATCAGTCATCAATTTTATACACATCAGTGTATGCATGTCAATCCCAATTGCCCAATTCAGCACACCACCATCCCCACCCCACCGCGATTTTCCCCCCTTGGTGTCCATACGTTTGTTCTCTACATCTGTGTCTCATCTTCTGCCCTGCAAACTGGTTCATCTGTACCATTTCTCTAGGTTCCACATACATGCGTTAATATACGATATTTGTTTTTCTCTTTCTGACTTACTTCACTCTGTATGACAGTCTCTAGATCCATCCACGTCTCAACAAATGACTCAATTTCGTTCCTTTTTAGGGCTGAATAATATTCCATTGTACATATGTACCACAACTTCTTTGTCCGTTCGTCTGTCGATGGGCATTTAGGTTGCTTCCATGTCCTGGCTATTGTAAATAGTGCTGCAATGAACATTGGGGTGCATGTGTCTTTTTGAATTATGGTTTACTCTGGGTATATGCCCAGTAGTGGGATTGCTGGATCATATGGTAATTCTATTTTTAGTTTGTTTTTATCTTACTGTATTCCTCTGCTTTTTTTGCTTCCTTGCCCGTTTCCTTTCATTTTTTTTAAACTGTAGTTTCAGAATTAACTTGTAGTTAAATCTTTCAATGGTTATTTTTAAATTCTGAGGAATCATAAATCTATATGTCTTAGTTTATGAACCTTAAAAATGAATTCGGGTTTTGTTTTGTTTTGTTTGGTTTGGCCATACTGCACTGCATGTGGGTTCTTAGTTCCCTGACCAGGGATTAAACCCATGCCCCCTGCAGTGGGAGTGCAGCGTCTTAGCCACTGGACCGCCAGGGAAGTCCCTATTTTATTTTTTTATGCCAGCTACTGTACTAGATCGTGGAGACATAAAGTAGTGTTCACAATACAGTTGTTTTCTTGACAGAACTTGTAATATACCAGAGAAGTAGACATAGTAGTAATAACAACAGAGTCCTATGCGGTACCTGCCACACAGTGCCAGACACTGTTCTGAATCCTAACACAGACATCAGCTCACGTCACAGTCTACTCATGAGGTCGATTCTGTTATTATTCCCCTTTTGCAATGAGGACCCTAAAGCACTTGCCGAAGATCACAGTTACAAAGCAAAAGTGCTGGGAAGGAAAATTCATGGGTACCAGCACTATCTGGAAAAGGAAAATAGCAGGAAAGTGTCCTATTTCTTCCAACCTGGAAAAATGTATCTGGAAGACATTGAGTTATATTGTATATGATTACTAGCCTCCCTAGCTTCAAGGCAAAGAAAGTTATTTGTTTTACTTTTGCTTTTCTTTGGCCATTTCAGATAATGTCTGAACAGAATCACACATTTTAAAGATAACAGATTTTTTCATATTTGTTTTAAAAATGTGAAACCTCATTATCTTAAATCCACAATTTTCAAAGCCATAGTTGATAAGAGATTACTGTTTCTTCTTTCAAAATTTTTAAAAACACATGCAGGGCCAAGGACACTCAGTTATTTACATACTGACGTGAATCAGATTGCTTACCTCTTAATCATTAGCTGAAAGGGTCTTTCTTTAAAGACATTTAAAGATCAGCAAAGAGAATAGGTAAAGTAGTTTTGAACTTTAGAGAAATTTAAAGAGTAGAAAACATTAAGCAATGTGCTATATTGTATGTTTGCAGGAAAGAGAAAATTCAAGAGAGATATGCTAGGAAGTTGAGATTTCAGAAATAAAGTGAGAAGACGTCAAACGCCAACTTTGTGTTTTTATAATTTTGCATAATACTGGACATGGACAAAATTCTCAATTAATTATGCCTCTTCTGATCCTTAACATAAACTGGATATAGTCCAGATGCATGTGGGTGTTAAAGAGGTTTTTGTAAGATTACTTGGGAATCTACCCACCATTTAAGACAATATTTCTATGAGAAGATACAGTCCGAATTTAGAACAAACTTTCAGGATATAAGTTGGAGGATTTTGTATTTTAGTTTTCAAAGTGAATTTTTACATGTTCCACGTTTTCAGTGCAACAGGATGCTTATCATCTCTAGAAACTGTTTTATCTGGCTTGTTTTCTCTGGAAACAGAAAACTACTGGTATTAGAGACCAGTAAAAAAAAATTGGCACCTCCACCTGACATTTTGTAAGGTTATTTAGGATGATCATATTTCCTACTGAGTGAAGGACTTCATGATTGCATTTAGGACTTTATATAATTTATGTCCAAGCTATTGGCAATGTCCTGATGGTGAATTAAAGAGGTATATTAATTCAGTGTGCTATTAAATTTAAAAAGTGTTGGTTACATATAGGAAAGAGGTCAGTTTTTTTCAGGGTAGTGATGCAAAGTTGTCATGGGAGTTACACTTCAATAAGAGTTACCACTGTTCTTTCTGTGATTGGTGTACAGACTGTACAAACATCATGGATTCATTTAGAGGCTAGGGATGACAAGCTAAATTTGTTCATTCATTCACTTATAACCCATTTGATATGTTGTTTAGAAAAATATTTAGCTCTGCACATAGACAAATTTATTGTGTAAGGATCTGTATCTTCTAAGCAACCCAAAAATGGAAATAGAGATGAGCCTCAGGAACTGCAACTCAGACACCAATGAAATCAATGTTTTGTTCACTGTTTCTGATGTCTTGCTTCTCTCTATCTGCATAGGCTTAATTTTTCTCTTGCTGTCAACTTACTGCTTGTATAATATTCCACCAGCAGATGCTCCCAACTTAGCTTCCTCACCTAGAGAGAGGCAGACCCAGCTCTCTGGGATAACAATCTCAAACCTCAGCAAATGACATCTGATTGACCCGGTTTGTGTTGGGTGTCCAGGCTGGGGCCTGGCAGCGTGCGTGGAAGCCAGGGCCATGCTGTAACCTCTCTGCTGTGGAGGTTTGTAGGACAGCCTTGTAGTGATGGAGGCAGCAACACTTGGCAGCCAGTACGTTAGGTGCTTACTGCACCCAGCCTTCCCTCCATTCATCCGCTCATCATTTACAGCGTGCCCACACATATGGTAGAGTTGACCTTGAGACTATGAGTATTTCACTTCAAAAATGATTATCTTAATCTAAATCTAATTTCATTTTAAAAGCTACAGGGGATACTATCCAGTTATCTTAGACTTAAAAGAAAATGGCTAATGAAAGAGTAAATATAAAAATCCCGCTGAAGTTCACAGAATGACAAAAAAAGTAAAATATTCTTCAGTCAAGCCTTTTCTCATAAAAAATATCCTCACTTAAAACTGTAAAACATTTCAACAAAAACATTTCTTCAAATATGTTATTTTAAATACTATATTACTTAAGCAAATATTTAAATACTATATTAGTTTCTCTGAATACTTGACTTGAATTTAATTCTACCTGTCTGCCAAATATGTTGAAACTCCAAATCCATTTTCATTTGCCAGGTTAAATGTTTATTTTGTTTTCCCACATAATATGTTCTTTAAAGTGTCACAGGCATACCAAATCTGATTTCTTTTTAATAGGGACTTGGTAGGGATTTTTTTCTTTCTTCAGTTAATGGTAAAGGATATGCTTCTCTTAAGGAATATGCAAAGGTATATTCACATTTCCTACCTACAGAAGGTATCTACTCTGTTAGCTGTTGGAAAATAGACATTAACTTTCTTAAAGGAAGTTTAAAACGTGTCCACTACATTTGCCTACATTTTTGAAGCCTCACTGTTATTTCCTTACAATCAAAACACCAAAGACTTTTCTCACATTGTAGAGTGTCTAGTTTTATCTAACAAGTGACTCCGTATAGACTAGTACAATGAAAAAGTATTAGGCTACAGTAATTTATTTGATTACAGGGTTTCCCTTTCCTTCTGCTCATCTATGTTTATGTGATCAAATATCCATTTGAAAATTTTGTTCTTATTTTCAAAGAACATTTGTATACCTTTGAATATTGTAGTCTCTTAGATATACTTCTCTAAAAAGAACTAATAACTTTCAACATATATCTTATTTATTTTAAAAAGGTAGATTTACTATTTAGCCTTCATATGAATTGCATAGTGGCTTGTACTTTTTGCAAAGCTTATTAGTACATCTTAGGTTTCTTATATTGGACCTGACTCACTACAGTAAGAGCATCTTGAGGGGGAGGTATTTGAAACCATAAGTGGTAGTGATCTCCCTAACCTTTAACTTGCCGGAAAAAGTGTACCTAGAATTCCTTTTCCTTTCTCCATCTATAATGAAAGTACAGATTCTTATGAATGCCACAGTCTCTCTTCAATTATCAGTATTACAAGGCCTCCTGATTTCCTAAATCCAGTGCCCTTCTGTGTGAGAGAAGGGAAGCATAACAAAAGTTGGTGCAGTAGTTAAATAGCTGTCTCATTGCTACAGGTGAAGTGGTTCACACACGTTTTCAGTTTTGAAATATGTAGCCGTTTCCCAGAAGTTAGGAACCTGATGGCTTCTCCCAGTGATATTTCTTCTATATAAGAATCACTGCAAATAGACTGAGGCTGTTTTCCTGTGTGGACTTGAATAGTTTGTCTGATCTCTTCAATCTTAGGAACTATGGCTCTGAAGTATTTCTAAAGATTTCAGGACTTCCCTAAGTACAGGATACACATAGAACCACACAACATCAGCTCTATACAAAGAAGAGAGAGCTCAGTCACAGTAAGATGAAGCAACTTAACCTAGAGATTCCCATTTTGTGTTTGAGGCAAAACAAGACCTAAAGTACAGGTCTTCTGATTCCCAGGTCAGCATTCTCTTCAGTGGTCACTTTAGTATTTTTCTGATGGAATAGAATGAATCTCAGTATTATATAAGAATATATATCAGAGCTTTAGATTATGATTAAAACTCAGTAGTTACTATTAAGAACTGTTGATTTAGAATATATAGAGATTGAATTGGAATTGTATTAACCCTATAATGTACCCTATCCATTCCTCTTCAAATATATCTTGAATGCCATCTTATTTGCTTTCTGTTTGTATCTTTTATCATCAAAATAAAACTGCATAAAAGGAGAACTTCTTGAGAAGTATACAGTGTTTGCCCTTCTTTTCTTTTTTGGCAATTTTAAGTTTTTCATTAAGAAACGAAGCAGTATTTTTCAGTCATTATGGCCTGCATCTTCATTAAAATCCATTCTGCATTTATTTATATCCATCTCTCAAGATATCCTTTATTACTTTCAAGTTCTGTTGTTCTCAGGATCACTTCAGCCCTCACCACTCCCAGTCTGCTTCAGTCATCCTGTCTCTCATTGATGAAGTTTGAGATGGGTGGCTTTTCATTGGCTATATCTAGGATGCCAGTAAAGCATTAAAATAGGACAGGTCAAAAGCAGTGTCCGGGCTTCCCTGGTGGCGCGGTGGTTAAGAGTCCGCCTGCCGATGTAGGCGACACGGGTTCATGCCCCGGTCCGGGAAGATCCCACATGCCGCGTAGCGCCTGGGCCCGTGAGCCATGGCCGCTGAACCTGCGCGTCCGGAGCCTGTGCTCCGCAACGGGAGAGGCCACAACAGTGAGAGGCCCGCGTACCACCAAAAAAAAAAAAAAAAAAAAAGCAATGTCCCCATCCTGCCAGCCAACATTTATGTAAGATGCATAGATTAAAAATGGTGGGCTTCCCTGTGGCACAGTGGTTGACAGTCCGCCTGCCAATGCAGGGGACGCGGGTTCGTACCCCGGTCCGGGAAGATCCCACGTGCCAAGGAGCGGCTGGGCCCATGAGCCATGGCCGCTCAGCCTGTGCGTCTGGAGCCTGTGCTCCTCAACGGGAGAGGCCACAACAGTGAGAGGCCTGCATACAGCAAAAAAAAAAAAAAAAAAAAAAGACATTTAAGTACCCGTTGGAGTGAATTGTTTGTCAAGCCCCTTGTCAAGTCACTCACCTTTGCTGAATTGTTTTATGCTATCCCTAATTGTGAATAGGTAAATGGAAGTAAATCTATTTCTTTTTAAACTAGAGCATCTCAGTCTTTCTGGAGTTAGGATAACATTATTGGTTATTTGTTTGACTTAATGTTGTCCTGTCCTTATCCCCTGAACGCACTCCCTGAAGTTAAAAAATATATAAAATAAGTTGCATTTTTAAAAAATGTTGGTGAGTATTGTGAGAAGAGAGAATCCTCACTCTTAAGCTCATTCACGATCCCTCCGACTACTAAAAATCAGGTCTAGAAATCAATATAATAGATCACATAAATGTGTAATGACTTTTATACTTCCGTCTTACACCAACATGATGGAGACAGCTGCTTGTCACCCAATATCCATCCTCTCCATCTTTCTTTGTAACAAAACTCTGATTTGTGGCTGGATATTTTGCCATCCTAAGTATAACGTCCCTCTTCTTACCTTGCAGCTAGGTTTAATCGTACCACTGAGTTGTGGCCAATAAAATATAAGTACAAATATTCGATTGGACTTCTGTCAGTTTTCTTAAAAGGGGAGGGGCACGCCTTTTTTCTTATCTTCTATATTTGACTACTTTATACAGATGTGATACCTGGAGCTTTAGAAGCCATTCTGCATAATGAAAGGAAAGCTGCAGCCTATACAGTTTTTTACATCAAATGTATCTCAGTAAAGCAGGGGAGGGGGTGACGGGGAATGAATGAATGAATGCATAAATACATAAATAAATAAAAGGTGAAAAAAAAGCCACAGCTTAGAAATGACCGAACAGATGCTGGAAGCGACTGAAGTTCTCACGATGTCAGCAAGCAGTTATGTTAAGCCTGAACTACTTGTCTCCAGAATTCATATATATGAGGAAAAATAAACTTCTGTCTTGATTAAGAAGCTATAATTTGTAATCATACTGTATTCAGCCAAAAATATTTAACTAGTAAAACCTGTGAATGAGACCCCTAGGTTGATAAAATTGAGAATATACTTCTAGAAAGGAATTCGTTTCTTAGGGTAGACCTGGTCTGGGTCTTTTACTGAGGGCATTGATTTTTTCCCCTTTGTTAATTCCAATATAATTGACAAATTAAGTCTATATTTCATATTGAAGGAATATTCTGTCATGTGGCCTGTGATTTTCAAAGAACTGTCATAGCCACAGGACAAGCATTAATATCTTGATGTGTTTCAGCCTAAGTCTCGTATTAATTACAAGAGTTTTGTTTATCAAAACTTACCAACATCAAAAGGTTGAAGAAATCACTCACCATTTATTAATATGTTTCCTGCTTAAATTCCAGAGGAAAATACAGGAAAGGATTTGATTTTAGATATTTTTGTTTGTTATTCAAAATATCCATCCTGCTACTTAAGAAATTAATATACTGGGCTGTAGAAAATAAGTACCATCTGGCCTGTGTGTTTTTCTACCTTCTCTAAAGAACACTATGCAAAGGAGGGTGTGCAACGTAACAAGGCATATGCTTCATTTAACTATACTTATGGGATACCTGATGTGGTAAATAGGCGTACTACTTAAAAATGGTATATAAATTTATAAATAGCAAGGTTCTGTTGTATAGCACCAGGAACTATATTCAGTATCCTGTGACAAACCATAATGGAAAAGAATATGTAAAAGAATATATGTGTGTGTGTGTGTGTGTGTGTGTATATGTATGTGTGTGTGTATATATATATATATGTTTGAATCATTTTGCTGTACAGAAAGAATTAACACAACATTGTAAATCAACTATACTTCAATAAAATTAAAAAAGAAAAAAGTTGTATATAAATCAAATTGTTGTTTATTTCATCATATTGTTAATGTACAAGGAAAGCACCAATATAAAACAACTCTAGAGGACTGCTTTTGTGCTATGAAGAATGTTAATGTGTTATTTTGTTAAGGTCATCATTAACAAATGTCATCATTCATTTCAATGTTGTCTATGTGTTGTTTTTTTTAAAAATTCACCTCTAACATTTGGGCAATCTGGTTATGAAACCTGTAATATGAAACCCCAGTAATCATCAGCGTTATTGGACTTCTCTAACTGGCTAATTAAATTCTGCTCTCCCCACCTCACTTTCACCCTGATCCTCCCACGTGGAGCCTTCTTGTTGCCTCTTACTCTTTGGAAGAGAATCATCCAAGACAGATGAGAACATGCTTATGTCACTACAGTGCATTCCGCACTTAAAACCTACAAACTGGACTTCCTTGGTGGCGCAGTGGTTAGGAATCCGCCTGCCAATGCAGGGGACACAGATTCGAGGCCTGGTCTGGGAAGATCGCACATGCCACAGAGCAACTAAGCCCGTGCGTCGCAACTACTGAGCCTGCACTCTAGAGCCCATGAGCCACAACTGCTGAGCCCGCGTGCCACGTACCACAACTACTGAAGCCCACGCACCTAGAGCCCGTGCTCTGCAACGAGAGAAGCCACCACAGTGAGCAGCCTGCGCACTGCAATGAAGAGTAGCCCCCGCTCGCCGCAACTAGAGAAAAGCCTGTGTGCAGCAACGAAGACCCAACGCAGCCAAAAATTCAATAAATAAATAAATAAATTTATTAAAACAAAAAAACCCTACAAACTAACAAAACACACACACACACACACACACACACACACACACACACACTCTATGTGTTCTCAAAGTATTTAGCCAATGTATTTGTTTCCTTGGCATCATTTTCCTAATCAAGGATGTCAGTCATCACAAAAGAGTACAAAGTCTATTATAGAATGACAGCTTTTTAAAATCTGTTACCAAGCTATTACGAAGCATGGTATTATGATCAGAGCATCAGCTTTGGGGTCCGACAGACCTAAGTACTCAAATCATGGTTCCATCCCTTATCTTGTCTAGGGTATCCTTGTTAGTACCCTAGACAAGTTACTTAACGTTTCTGATTCTCAGATTATTTAACTGGAGGCACATCTCAGAACTGTTGGGAAGGATTTGTGAAAACGTATGTAATGTACCTAGTTCAGTGCCCGGCACATGTGAGCTTAAGAAACAGTATCTGTCTTCGACAAAACCTTCTTTATAAAAATGTATAATACAGCTACATTCCCGTGGATATACATACAAATGGAATATAGTTTAGGTACCCTCTTCCTTTCACAGTGACTACAATCAGAACCGGTCAAAGAATTTACAACATATATGAAAGATCAAGTTATTGGGATATCTTTCTAACTTTGACTGCTATCTCTCAGTAAAATGACTCAGAAGATGTACAGTGTATCTTCAGAAGGCACTATGTAAGATAATTCCATAACATTTGTCCACTAATATCTTGTTAAATATCTTATGTTAGAATGCATTTCTAAATCTTATCAAAGCCACACATAGCTCAAATTTTAGGGTTTTCGGAGCCACTAAAGTGGATTTCGGGTAGAATTTTTTAGATTATTGCACATCTTATAGGTGTCTAGAGTTATAACATGTAGTAGCAATCTCCAGTTGAATTCTTTGGATAATTTTACTTGGGCAAAATTTACTTGGATAATTCTATCTATATTCAGGCAGAAAATTTTAGATCTGAGGAAGGAATTTTGTTCTAGAAGTCAAGATGTAGTGGAAAGAGCACTGGCTTTGAAGAAACAGTCTTAATTCTTTCTAGCAATGTGCCTTACCTTAAGGAAAAGCCACAGAAACTCATCCAAGAACGGAACGCACCTGGCCCTGCTTGGCTTTTGAGATCAGAAGGGACAAGAAGTCTTTGGGCTGGTGAGGCTGGGGGAAGAGTACACAGGAACTCTCTGTACTGTTTTTGTAAATTTTCTGTAAATTTGAATTATTTCAAAATTAGAAGTTGTTTTTTAAAAGCCACAGAGGGTCAGTGACATCAGCGTCTTCATCTGTACAATGGTGATAATAGTAATAGCTGAGCTTCCCACCTCACACAGTTGAAAGAATCAGCAAGTAAAGCAATACCTAAAACTCAACAATGCTGCTCTTCTGTGCTGAGTCTTCCTCACTTGAGGTCACCCGTTGTACCACCTCTGATCTTCCATTTTTCTTGCTGCCCAAGTGGTCTTTGTTTCTTTAAAACTTTTGTAGTTACTTCATGTAAGGTGAAGCACTGCCTAACATCACCAGTTACTGAAACAATTCTCCTTTCTTCCTCTCTTTGTAATCCATTCCACACCCTCTGTGGCATGCCTTCTTTAAGCCTTCTTACTGAAAAACCCAGCCTAATGGTCACTGACATTTAATCAAATAACAGTTATGATACATTTACTCATGAGTAAAGGCTGATTTAAATTTGGGCACCGACATCTGAGGATGGGAATTTCATCATCAAATATCTTAATAGAAACCATTTTGTTAAATAACCATAATTATAGGTTTTACATTTATGATTCTAGGGGATTTTGCTGTTCTGCATTCTTTGAAGCCCAAGAGGCTGTCATAGCATTCAGGCTGCTTGAAATACTGAATCTAAGTACATCCAGGGCTTCTTCAGGAGATAAGGCCCTACAGGATTTCATCTTTCCAAGGTTTTGAACCCATAATTATCTTAAAGATGATTTCTGGTTTTGTTTTGTTTTTTTTAATTAGGTACATTTTTTTAAGGTAAGAAGTGAAAATAGACATTAATTTTTTTAGTGTGTAGACATTTCTGCTTTTTCCTGTTAATAATTTAGGAATTTTCGTTTATTGCATTTGAAACAAAAGCAATTTGGATAGCTATGATTTCTCTTGTATTCTCATTATAGTCATATTTGGTCAAGTCTGTTTCTGGGTTTTTTTCAGTGATCACATCTTGGCATAGTCAGGAAATCCTTTTCTTTTTGTTTGGGGTTAGCTCATGCTTGCAGCTACATCAGTCTCTGTGGCAGGTTTCTGTTGATGAACTTGCTCATTTCTGACTCATGAAAACAGCTCAGCCAGTTATGAGAAAAGAAACGTCAGCTTTAAAATGATTAAGAGCATTCTCTTCAGGGGAATAAACAATTTAATTTGGTTTTGTTTCTAACTCAGATGGTGTCCAGTCATAAAAGCATATTTTTCCTCTATAACATATTCCCTTGAGAATTTTTCCTACATTGGTGACTTTGTTTCTTCACTGGTGCATAATGTAATAGACTTCATTATTCCTCTTTTCATAATTTCGTCTTTGTTCTTTTTTAATTTTTAAAGCATGTGTGATTCAGATTTATCATTAAACATGGTTTTTTGTATCCCTGTTTATCTCACAGTTTGTTTACAGCAGTATTTTCCTTCAGTTGAAAATTCCTAAATGAAGAATTTAACCATCTTACTAGAATACCTTCTTACCTAGAGTACTTAAGGTTTACTATATGAAGTGCCAGTTTTCTTTTTTGGCTGCGTTGGGTCTTCGTTGCTGCGCATGGGCTTTCTCTAGTTGTGGCGAGCGGGGGCTACTCTTCGTTGCGGTGTGTGAGCTTCTCATTGCGGTGGCTTCTCTTGTTGCAGAGCACGGGCTCTAGGCGCGTGGGCTTCGGTAGTTGTGGCACGTGGGCTCAGTAGTTGTGGCGCACGGGCTTAATGCTCTGCAGCATGTGGGATCTTACTGGACCAGGACTCTAACACATGTCCCCTGCATTGGCAGGCGGATTCTTAACCACTGCGCCACCAGGGAAGTCCTGAAGTGCCACGTTTTTAATTGTGTTATAAACTAAGAGATTGAAACTATCAACATAAATTATAGGAAGCAGAGACTGTGAACTGGTTATCCTAATCCATCACTGAGCCAGTTATCTCTGCTACTTCTCAACTTTTCTGGCAGCAGTAGTGTAGCTTTGAGATAGGGAGTAAGATTCTGATGAGAGGCGAAGGCAGGTCCTGGTGTATTGGTTCAGAAGGGTTGAAAGAAGCAGCCTTTGTTGTGGTCCCTGTTTTCGGAGCTCTCTTTCGTCCGTGCTCCACAGATAAGCGTGTTGTTTTTGCAACAGACCATGATGTCAGAACCAAGGAGGGATTTGATAGAAATGACACATGATTCCATTTTTAAAAGGTCACTCTGACTGGCATGTGGGGATGAGTTGTTCCTTCAGTATCGTGGTCATCCCGTGAATCTCACAGGTGAAGTGGCCTCTGTTTTGAAACCAGATGTAGAGGCACAGTGCTTGTTCCTTGAAGGGCAGGCAGCATAGGATATAGCACAGTGCTTTTCAAGTTCTGCCCTGCAATTTTTGGAGTTACATGAGAAATATCTTGCAGAGGAGAAGGAAAATTGGAGGCTCTAAGACTCCTTCCCTCCCTTCTATCACCTCTGTTTTAACAGTTTCATTAATGAGGATTCACTGTAAAAAGAGCATAGACTTGGGAGTGAGACAGACCTGGTTTCAGAATGCACGTGCCTTACCTGCTTAGCAAACTTAGGTAAGTTACCTAACGTATCTGAGCCATAGATGCTTCATTTTAAAAACAGGGATTATATCTGCCCATTGAGATTATTGGAAGAATTGAAAGAGAAAATGAAAGGATGAAGTGTGGCACCTGCACATAGTAGTGAGTCAACCAATGTTAGTCCCCTTCGCCTTAGACTAGTGGTTCTTAACGGGGTGTGATTTTGCCCCCAGTGGGACATTTGGCGATGTTTAGAGACATTTTTGGTTTTCACAGCCCACGAAGTGGTGGGCAAATGCTATTGGCATCTAGTGGGTAGAGGTCAGGGTTGCTGCTAAACATCCTACAGGCATAGGGCAGACCCACAACAAAGAATTATTCAGCACAAAATGTCAATAGTGCCAAGATTGAGAAACCCTGCCTTAGAGGTATTAATTTTTATATATAAAACATACAGAAAAAAGTATTTATGGGTTCCACTAATATTTATGAAACACTACTATGTGTCAAGCTCTGTAGAGCCTGTGAGGATTTAGCACTGAATAAAATAGACATAGTCTGTGCTGTCAGGGAACTTACATTCTAGTTGAGGAGAAATAGACAATAAACAAATAAGTATATAATGTTATTGTGGCAGATGGTAGTAAGAGCTATGAAGAAAAATGAAGCAAAGTCATGGATAGAGAGTGACCTGGGGGAGCTGCTATCTTATATTAAGTGGCCATAAACTGCTTCTCTGATAAGGTGACTTTTGAACAGAGACCTGATGGAAGTGAGGGAGCAAGCCAGACAGTGATGTGGGGTTAAGATATTCTGGACAGAGTATGATAAATGCAAAGGCCCTGGTGTGGGAATTGTATTTGGCATTTTCAAGAAAGTTCAGGATAGGCCAGTGTGGCTAGAGCAGAGTGAGAAGGGGAGTGGTAGGAGGTGAGATCTGAGAGTAATAGGGAACCAGATGACGTTGGGATTTATAGGCTGTTCTGAGGATTTGGGCTTTTCTTCTATGTGTGATGAGAAGCTCTTGGAAGTTTTTGTTTGTTTGTTTGTATTTTTATTTTATATTGGAAAGAATAGATACGTGGAAGTTTTGATCATAAATAGCATGATCTGATTTTCATTTTTTAAAAGATCACTCTGGCCATTGCTTGGTGAATAGATGGTCAGGGGTGGGGATAGGAGAGGAGAAAGAGTGGAAGCAGGAAGACCCATTAGGAGATTATCGCAGTAATCCAGGGGAGCGATGATGATGATGGCTTGGACCAGAGGAGTGGCAGTGACAGTGGAAGGGCATGAAAAGTAGTTTATTCCAGATATACTTTTAAAGGTAGAGCTCATGGAAAACCATAATTCAAAAAGAGTCGTGTACCACAGTGTTCATTGCAGCTCTGTTTACAGTAGCCGGGACATGGATGCAACCTAAGTGTCCGTCAACAGATGAATGGATAAAGAAGATGTGGCACATATACACAATGGAATGTTACTCAGCCATAAAAAGAAACGAAATTGAGTTATTTGTAGTGAGGTGGATGGGCCTAGAGTCTGTCATACAGAGTGAAATAAGCCAGAAAGAGAAAAACAAATACTGTATGCTAACACATATATATGGAATTTAAAAAAAAATGGTTCTGATGAACCTAGGGACAGGACAGGAATAAAGACACAGATGTAGAGAATGGACTTGTGGACAGGGACGGGGAAGGGTAAGCTGGGACGAAGTGAGAGAGTGGCATGGACATATACACACTACCAAATGTAAAATAGATAGCCAGTGGGAAGCAGCTGCATCACACAGGGAGATCAGCTCGGTGCTTTGCGACCACCTAGAGGCGTGGGATAGGGAGGGTGGGAGGGAGATGCAAGAGGGAGGAGATATGGGGATATATGTATACGTATAGCTGATTCACTTTGTTGTAAAGCAGAAACTAACGCACTATTGTAAAGCAATTATACTCCAGTAAAGATGTTAAAAAATAATCACATAAATAAAAATAAAGGTAGAGCTCATGGAACTTGCTTAGAGGGAATTAATCAATGAAGTGAACTAAGATAAAAAGTGTTATTTTCACATATAAAAAAAAAAATCCTTGGTGAAAACACTCAGATGTATCACATAGTAGCAACAAAGGGAAGTTCCAAGGGGGACCCTCCCTTGTTCTGTGCAGAGTTCCATGGATCCTTGAAGAGGATGGTGAGGGCCATGCTGCACTGACAGGCTCCCTGCTTCACAGGATTTTATTCTAAAGGTGCCAGACTTTCCCACTGTATAAGTGAAGCCAGCCTGCGTTCAGTATGTGTGTTGGACTGCTTGAGAATTTGATTTTGACTAAATCAAAGTGGAAAGGTCTGCAGCTCTCACTCAAGGTTAAAGAGAAAGTATGAATTAAATTTTGTGCAATAGTTGCTTTATATACATATTTTCCAGTTGTAAAGTTTTACCCTAAATGACCAAAATATTTAACTGTATCCTTGTACATTTGCTAGACTCCAAAGTTATGTCGACTCATCTGGATATTACATAAACCTATGAGAATTTTTAGGACTATTATTCAGAATACCTAAAGAGCCTACATACATTAACCTGATATGTTCACTTTTTGGATATACAGCCAAATAGAAACCACAAAAAAGGGTTATAGCACCCTCAGTCAGGAACATAAAAAAGAAGTCAGTCTTCTATCACTTTAAAGAACTAGTTTGGGCAGAAACACATAACTTTTTATAGTATTTGCCAACTTAGTTATTACAGAGCATGTTTACAATTTCAGAAAAACATCAGTAAAAATTAGTACTAATACTATGTGAGGGTTTACAACTAAACATGGGATTAGGTTGTTTGGTACTAAGTTATTGGAAAAAAGTGATACTTTTCTTAGCACACATTTTATCCCAAGACAGGAAATATTTTATTGGGAACAATTCTCCCCACTACTAGCTTAATAAATTCAGATTAAAAAATTTGAAGCAGGCATTACCCCAATTTGAAGTGTAGTATTTTGATTTTTAATAACAACTGTATTTTCCTTATATAACCAATCATGCTCATTCTTCATAGTTTAAAATATATAGAAAAGAAAAAAACTCCTGTGTTAACATTAATATATTTAGACCCAAAGAGTAGTATAGACCCAAAAAAATCCAATATTTTGAAACAACTCTATTATGAACTAATGTCACAAATATCCTTTTGTGTATTTCTCAATCACTGATGCTTTGTACTTGCTGAGAATTACTCACTTATTTTTAGCACAAAATTCCTTTTAAATCCCTTGAATGTTCTCCTAGAGTCTACAGCTATTTCCTTGGGAAACTTCATGTAGCTATTACAATACATTCTTAATACCTTGGACACATAAAACTGGGGGATTCTAAAAATCCCTCTGGGGGAGCAAATCAACACCAACGGAAACCTTGATTTTTAGGCTAGGAAATATATTGTATTTTTATTCAGTTAGAAAATTCTGGATCAAACCTAAATGAACTTTTGATTTCAAGATTACATCAGTCTGAATTCCGAGTTGGCTCCCTTAACATTGCAGTAACATTCTCCTTTCTCTCCCTCTTTCACTATATCTCACTGAGAACATATATCCAAGACTCTGCTATCTCTCTGTGATTTTCTGCCTCTTGAGTAACCACTTTGATTATTTTACTGCATATGGACATTTATTTAATGACCTTCTGTAAGTCAAACAAGATTTCTTTACTTTCAAAAATCTTTTCTTTCCTGATTGTAATTCAGTTAAGAAAAAAAATTTTAATTACTGCAATGTGTACCTGAAAAAGTAAAAGTTCCCTATAATGTTACCCCCGAGATTAATACTATTAAAAGCATAATGTATATACTTCCAGATGTTTGCATACGTGTATGTATGTCTCATGTGCACGCTTGTGTGTTTAAACGTAAATGGGATCAAGGTACCTACATTCTGATTCTCAACTTGCTTTTTTCAGTTAATAATGCATTCTCGCAGCTATAATCTCTGAGGGGAGACAGAAGTAGGACACACAGAAAAGTGCAGGGGTATGATATTATCTAGAAGAACATGTATGATTCGGAAGAGAGGAATCAATGTGACCTGGAATCTTGAGGGAAAAGTTGCTAGAGGAGGTGGTACTTATGCTGAAAGGGAACGAGTTAAATTACCATGGGGATGGAAGTGGGGGTGTCCAGCACAATCATGAGGGAGGGGCAGGGGACAGCAAAATATGGCAGATGTGACAAAGAGTAACCTTTGTGCCAAGGTCTTTTCTCTTTGTTTTTACTTAAAGTAATTGTACCCAGATGGGTTGGGAGAGTTCAGATATTTGGAAGGAACCAGCAGAAACCTGTTGCAGTACTCCAGGCCCAAAATGGTGAGCACTGCAGTGGGCATTAAAAGCAGGGGAAGCTACCACATGTTTTGAGGGAGACTCACCTAACTCTTGGGTAGGGGAATCTAGTAAATTACAAACTGACCCAGCAAGCCGAGCCGACACTCACCTGCGTACCGGGTTGCCTCTGCGATGATCCAGATAAACCCTAAAACTTTTTGGACCTCAGCTTCCTTATCTACAGTGAGTCGGAGGTGTATGAGGGTTCCAGGGTGCTTCAGCATTCTGTCGCGTTTACTCATCTGTGAGTATCCTTCTGCTGTGGACCACAGCATACATGAACATACATAAACATTCCACAGTTCACATGTTGTCACGTTGCTGGATGCTGCTGCAGCCACTCTGTATGAGGTTTTCAAGTTCAGCAACCATTTCCTGCCTCACGTGAGGTATTTGGTAGATTACCATTGACATTTGGCCTTTTCCATGCAGAAAAGACTTTGCATTTCAATTGTAAGGCTTCTAGGTGTAATCAAAATAAGATTTTTTTTAAAATTCAAGGTGGAAGTGAAAGCAGATGAAAACTTTCATCTTGGTTTCAAAGTTATGTTCTATGATTCTGTGCTGCTGAAGAAAGTCATGTGTCTTGAGAAGCTGCCAAGAGATACGCCAGCACATAGTTTCTATAACCTCTACGTATGCTTCAGTGAAAGCATGCAGAGAATTTAAATGAAACTGCATGCTGCAGAAGTAATCCAGCCTCATACCTCAAACTGATATAGGCAGGGCAAATGGTGATTGTCACTGCTGTCCTTGAAAGTATTTTTCAAAGACACGTCAATTTCACATCCACTGACATAAAAACTTATCACTAAAAATTTAAATTAACAGTTATATACTGACAGACTGTTGTGTTCAGGTATTGAACAAACAAATTATACTACATACTGCATTTGTAGGGATATTTGCTCCCCTGGTTTCATTTAGGTAAGACCCAGAAAGTAAGTTTATCTGACACAGAATTGTGCCTTCTGTTTTGCAATAACCAGAAAGACCTGTAACCTTGATAATGAGATGAATGACTATAGCATAACTATTCTCTATTACCTTTTTTTGGAAGTTATTTCAATTAAATTTTGAAATATTGTTGGGTATTTGGAAAATGTTAGGAATAATTCTTTCATCCATGTATGCCACTACATGGTAATACTTTGCTATGTTGTAGTATCAGTAAGGTTCAATTTCAGAGACGCCTCTGAGTTATTAGCATATTCTTAGGAGCGTTCAGAAGCACTGCTGATACCTAAAGAAAGCCACGAGTGGGTAGAAGCACCAGATTAAGCAGAAGACGAACTGGACTTGCAGATGCAAAAGCATGAGTAATCCAGAGATGACCTGACATTTATGTGGCAGTCTGAGATCATCCTCATGTGAGGATGTTCAGGAAGAATAAAAGCTGTGATTAACCTGATATGATTATTTAGTGATACACCTCAGAATAGGTCATTCAAGAGCAACCCAAGTTTTACTTCTCACTTTGCCTCTTTATTAACTATATACTTTAAATTTTTTTTCTTTTTTTTACTTCTCTACATCTGAGTGTGCTCAAGCTCAACTTCTAAAATGGAGCTATGAAAAAAAACTGTTTATCTTAAAGGTTATTGTGCTGCTCTATGTAAAGAGTAGACATTGTTATTCTGGTCATGCTATTTTATTAGGCTTATGATTTTTTTCCCGCTTGAATCTTTTTCCAGAGATTTCTTAAAGTTCCAGGAATAGAAAAGAATGGCCACTGTGTACTTTAGTGTGAATTACAGAGGGTGATCTGAAGAGAGGCAGAAGGGAGGTGGATTTAGGACAACAGAGAAAATAAGAGCCAGCCTCAGTTCATTGTTGGCCAGTGTCTTGTTTTTTATGGGTCTTTGGCTTAAAAAACTGTCTACCCTCTCTGGAATTTGTACAGTTTGATTACAAATATTACAGTTCCTGTTTTGAGATCAGCCATCAAGGATTTATATGCATTTCTTCTGCCTCAGTCTACCCATCCATCTACCCCAGTCATCAGCCGGCCAGCAGATGTTTACCGAGGCCCAGGTAAATCCAAGCTAAGAAATCTCAGCCAGCACTGACATTATAGAAGCAAAATATAGTTACTATCTTTGAAGAATACATAGTCCATGAAGATTAGGTATTTTCTGACTTTCCCGGTATTTAAGGTGATAGTGTAAGTTCAGGAGAGAATGTAATCAGATGCTGAATGATTTGGATGCTTTTATGAGACCAAATTTGTCCCATTTTTTTGGTTATTTGAAACAAGTCCTGGGGAAGAGAGAGGAGTAAACAAAAATTAGCATGAGGAGCGGATCTGAACCATCCTCCTCCTCATCAAGTCCCAGTTAGTGTCTCTGATTGCCTGTTGAGCGCACTTGACCGTGCTGTGAATAGCATGCATGGCCGGTGACATGCAGTGTATATTCTGAGGACATTAGTAGGAGTGCTTCCCAACCTCTTTTATGTCATGGCACGCATAGAAAATGATAACATTTACCAGCCGGAGGTTTCTGCTGCCTCAGCCTTGTGAGGCACCCAGAAGGTTGAGGGGAAACAGCATCCCACCTGTGACGTGTTTGCAGCACCCCCGTGTACTGTCAGGTACATTACAGTTTGTACACTCTGTACCAGGCTATCCCCAGATCTGCCTTCTTTGCTGATCCAGGGCCTCACTAATTTCATTTTCTCGTGAACAGTTTGGGCATGTTAATTACAGCGGCTCCATAATACCTCTTAGTAAGATAATGTAGAGTTTAGAGGATCCCAAAGAAAAATATTGGAGTGAACAATTACTGTATGTTCGAGACAGCGCTTTATATTGAAAACAGGCTTCCTCAAGGAATTGAGAGTCCAGGCTTCACTTCTAACTTGGTCACCTTTCACAGATCATTCCCCTCCAAACCTTCATTTCCTTATCTTTAAAAGAGAGAGATTGAACAAGATGAACGTTATGCTGCTCTCTAGCCGTGATTTTGTGCTGCCTATAAATCTTTGCTGTTGAGTCAACTGCTTCACATTGTGTGTTTGCTGTATGCTAGGCGCTTGGTGAATAATTTCTACGCATACCCTAGTAGCTTCACGGGGCTCCCGAGATCAAAGGTTACCGCGTAGAGGCTAGAGGACTTAAAATACATCAACTTACCATAACGATGGATACATGTCATATATTTGTCCAAACTCATAGAGTGTACAACACCAAGGGTGAACCACAATGTAACCTGTGGATTTGGGGTGATAATGATGTGGCAGTGTAGGTTCATCAGTTGTAACAAGCGCACCACTCTGCGGGGGGTGTTGATAATGGGGGGGCTGTGCGCGTGGGGGAGCATGGGGTATTTGGGAGCTGTCTGTACCTCCTTCTTAATTTTACTGTGAACCTAAAACTACTCTAAAAAATAAATCTTTAAATATGAAAAAATAAATAAATAAAATAAAATACATCAACCATCTAAGCTATCTAAGAATGTATACAGAAGCCAAATCTTGAATGTCCATTTTTTGGAGGAAAGTTAGTATTAAGAATCTCCTTAGGAACCTTCTTTTTCCGTAGTCTTCTGGTTCCTTTCTGTCTAGCATGTGTTTGGTGCATGAGGCTGCCTAGCTGGAGAGTAGCAGAGAAGACCTGGAGGAACGCATGGATAATGAAGGATTTGGCTGCACTATAGCCATTTGCCTGCATCATAGACCAAGATGGTAGCATTCGTTTATTCCACAAATGTTTTCTTGCTCATTTACTATGTGTCAGATATTTTTTAGGAGCTAGAAATTCAAACCTGAGAGATTCCTGCTATAGTCAGACACAGACAGTCAGATGCACATACAGACATGCATACGTAATATGTACATACATTAAAGATATCAGTCTCAGAGGTTTTTTGTTTTAATAAACACACTAGTAACTGATTTGTCATGTTCAAAACACATAAATTATCCCTTCCTTACTTCCTGTTTTCCATTAGCAAACATTTATTGAGTCAAGTATCAGATACATTAAAAAGGACAAAACTAAATCATGCATTCATATATCAAAAAATACTTCTGAGTACATAAAAATTTATCCAGTAATATACCCTTAAGGAAACATGATGTTTCAGATACACACACAACAGGATGCATGTACACATACAGCACATACATATACCTGCACGTGTGTGGGAGTAATATTTACTTGTACGTGTTCGAAAAGGATACTTGAACCTAGAGAATAAATAAACAAGAGAAGTCTGGGTTTGTGTCAACACATATATGTGTTTGTGAATATGTGTGGAGGAGGTTAGGAGGGAAAAGGTGGAGGGGAGAGAAGGAAGGGAAAAAATAATCAGTGGTCTTAGAATGAACCACAGTAGTTAGTAAATTTTGCCTTAATTCCCACCCCCCATCTATCTTTTCTCTATGGAACTGCAGCTAGTGTGCCATTATTCATTCAACTGATAGATCATTGGAATTAAATTGTCTACTCACCCAAATCAAACAAGATGAAAAAGAATAATTTCAGTTTTAAAAAAATACAAAAAGATCCGTAGACGTTAGAAGTGGTACTTATGTGTTCCACCAACTGTGATAAAGAAAACTTGCTGGAAGTCCTTCCAAAGCAGAAAAAAAAATTAAATCTCAGGGAATTTTTTTTCCTTTACTGGCCAGAAACTCATTCCAAGAAGTACCAGCCTGTCTCATTTCAAAATGCTTCCCTTGCCAAGGAAGCGGAAGCGGTCATATTCTTTCCCACCAAACTGTGGGTGAATTATAATTATCCTACCTCTTGTGGGACAATGAAGCAGCAAACATCTGCTATACTGAATCCAAAAACCCACGAATGAAACTATACCAAACTGTGAATCATACCTGGACTCAGATTAAAGGATTTGTTGTGTTTACCTTTTTCTTTATTTTCTTTGCAATTTAAAATATGGATTTGTTAGCTCTGGCTCTGTGTTCTAACTGAGGGGAAATATATGGATTCCATTCGTTGACTCCTATTTTAACATTGAAAAATCCCAGCTTTAAGGCAGATAGGCAATAAGAGTTCATAACAAATTTTCTGTTTGATTTGTTACACCTCACAGTTTTCTTTTTCTTCAAGAGTGTGGTACAGTTAAAGAAAATTTAGAAGTGCACAGTCTTAAGAAGTGAGGTCCTTTAGTTTTTTCTTCCACTGTAATAAAAATAACAGAGGACTGGAAAATGGTTTTAAAACTTTATTTCCAAGAGAAACAAGCTTCAAAACTACTGTTATCACAATTTTATGTATCATGGTATTTATGGTGGTACTAAACTCTTCACCTAGAGTAAGAAAAGGAAATGGAACTTCAGTTCTGGGTTTTAGCTGTGAAAACATAAAAGTCTACTTGCTTTAAAAATTGTGTGCCTTTTTATTTTTATCTATTAGAGAGCAGAAAGACAAACTCGAATTATGGATTCAGCTCAATATGCAGAATTCTGTGAAAGTCGACAGTTAAGTTTCTGTAAGTAAGCATTTAACTTTGCTTCATTATACTTTTGAGATTATGTGTTACAGATACACTAAAGTACAGCAACATCTGTGTTCCTTAGAAATTGGCGAGTTTAATACGTATATGCATAGTTATAACTATTATGGAAACAGCCTCTGCATTGTAGGGGAGCCTATAAAAGGTTTTACCCCACTCTGCTGTTTTGCAGTTAATAGTGTTAAGAGGTTTTTAAGGGTGCTGGTAATACACAGAGAGCCATGTTAATTATTCACGTTACTTTTAGTCAGAAAAATTCCAATTTTTGTAATATTCCCATTTAAATTTCTTTTTTGGTTTCTTAGTCATTTTTACACTAGCATTGCTGATTGTACTTGACCCATAATGGACTGTAGTAGTACAGTCATGACATTTAAAAGCCCCTAATAGTAATAAATACCAAACTTTCCCTTCATGTGTACATTCTCATATTACCACAATAGAACATATCAACATAAACAGTCTCTTCCATCTTTGTCTGTAAGCTCCTGCTGTGGCGTGCATTCCACGTTAGCAAATTCATTAGTCCACGCTCTTGTACCTATGGCAAAATGAGTGCTGTCCCACCCCTGCACACAGCTTACTAAGAATAAAGGCTCTTGATAAATAGTGGGCTAGATTGTGTACAAAACATCCTTACAGCAACAGTTCAGTGATGACTAAGACTCTCGGGGTGATGGTCAAAGCGTAAGTGTGATGAAAAGTCCAGTTAAAAATATGACAAACTAGCACATGACCCTAATCTGGGGGATCATGGACACAATGGTGTCTTTAAACGAAAAGCTATTATGTGGTCACAATAACAATGTATTTGATTTGGAAAAAGAAAATGAGAGCTTCATTTATAGATCATAAAGTGCAAATAAATGACACATTTCAAGTACTGCCTCATGTAAATGTCAGTAAAATATAGGAAAACATGTTTGGGAAGATTTTTTTTCCTAACTAAATATACTTTGCAGCCTGACTAACAATTTGGCATCATACATCTGTGAAGCATTAAGTAAATGACACTTCAGATCATGGCAATTTCAGCAAATGAGAGGTTTTTGTATTGTAAATTTTAGGTTTAAAAATGGCATTCAAGTCTTTTATAAGCATAAATCTCCATTTTATAAAGTAACATTTGGTGCTATTGAACTATTTTTTTTAAATCATATTTTAAATTTATTTAAAGGAACAGAAGTGCTATTTCACACTAAAACATGTAGTCATTGACGCGTCCTAATACATCTTTTGTTTAAAAATCTGATTTTTATAACAATTTTTTGATTCATAACTTAGTAGATTAAAAATTAATACATTCCATTTCTGTATAAAATAATTGTAGTATAAAGAGTATCTTATGCTTAGTTTTTTTTTTTTCTTTAAAGAAGAGGAATTTGTGCATTTAAGAATATTTCTTTATATGGTACCCATAAGTGCTTCATCACGAAACCTTCGTGGAAGAATCTGTTTTATTATATGCCACAATACTGTCGTTGGGAATGCTCAGTCCAAGGGGGTCAGCAATTCCAGAACCAGACTCTTTGCATTCCTTACCTGATAGATTACCAAGATATAGGAATTGTGATCCAGCCATTTGTGTCTTTTTAAATATCTGATCATAGCACTCACCAGTTGAGACTACTGGTGCACTTTAAAATAACATGTCTATAACTTTATAGGCTGAGGGTAAGTTGTAAAACCAGGACACTGGTCATGTTCACCAGTGTTTTGTTTTTACATTTACGTAAGTCAGATAGTCATTTCCCTTAAAGTCTTTTAAAATCTGATATTAATTCACAAAGCTTTAATTTAGTTATAATTTGATAAACCTGTTTCCAGTCCTTTCAACCTGTTGTTTTATGTGTGGATTTTGTAAACAAATACCTAAATTTTCTTTTTAGTTAATCTGAGAGTCTCTTTGTATTTTAATTGATGAGTTTAATTTATATATATTTAATTACTTATACATTTGGGTTTATATATGCTGTCTTATTTTGTTTTCAATTTACTGTGATTTTTTATTTGGTTTTCCTCCTTTTCTTTGGATTGATTGGGTTTTCTTCATTCCATTTTTCATCAACCAGTTTGTATATTATATATTCTGTTGCTGTTATTTTAGTTGCTATCCTTAATTTTTCTAAAGTACACCCTGACTTAAAATTTTTTAAGTTGGTAACTACAGACATACCTCGTTTTATTGCTCTTTGCTTTATTGTGCTTCACAGATAGTGTGTTTTTTTAGGAATTGAAGGTTTGTGGCAGCCCTGCATCAAGCAAGTCTATTGGTGCCATTTTTCAAACAGGATTATTTTTAATTAAGCTATTTTTTTAGACATAATGTTATTTTACACTTAGTAGACTACAGTATAGTGTATATATAGCTTTTATATGCACTGGAAAACCAAAAAATATGTGTAACTCACTTTATTGCAATATTTGATTTATTGTGGTGGTCTGGAACCAAACCCACAGTATCTCTGAGGTATGCCTGTATCTAAACTTCCCTTCTCAGCCTAATTTTGTTTTTCCCAAGCCTCCGTAAGTGCTTAAAGCACTCATTTTTGTCTTAAAAATGGCTTTATTTTGCCCTCATACTTAAATGATAGTTTAGTTAAGTAGGAAATTGTAGACTAATAGTTATTGGTTAAAACATGATTCCATTGTCTTTTAGCCTCTGTCGTTGGTTAGAAATCTGATGTCTACTTGTTTTATGTTTTCCCTGTGGGAGAAGGAAAGAGAATGAAGATATACCCTCAGGTATATGGGGAAATGAACAGGCTGGCAATCAGTAGCCGATCAATAAATATGTATAAAAGAAAAGAAAGAAGGAACCCCTACTATAGAAGTTTCCAGGGAAAACCATGCCCTCTGAGGAAGGTTATTTTCAATTTATTCAAAGAACAGTGATTGTGAAGAGATAGAAGTTGCAGAAGGTTTTCTTCGAAGTGGACTGAGCATTACAGAGGGCTTTGCGGGAAGGATCAGGAATGGAAAGGCTGGCGAGAAGGGATGTGGTAGAAATAATTAAATAGTGTGCAGGGGTGAGAGGATGGAATATTGAGAGGAACCTGAATTTTTCCATTGATCACTGATGAGAAAGATAAAGTGTATGAGAATTGACAACCTTAAATTTCCATATGAAATTATTAAGTAAAGTAGTTTTATTTCCAGCACAGGCTGAAAACTCAGGTTGTGTCAGAAAGAGGATAATCCCAGGAATTTTTGACCTTTGGTCAGGATTCTATTTAGACTGTTGATCAATTTCCAGGATTACCCTTTCTCCTGATATATTGAGAAGAGGGGTGAAGGAAAAGGAACTCATTCAGTTTCATGCCCCCTTACTTCTGGTGAAAACAAACTATCATAACTAAGAGTATCTGTGCCTCTTTTTTTTGGAACCAGCGTCACCCTGGAAAGGTCCATCTTTGAAACAGTCCTCCACGTGACAGGGAGGGAATTAGCTCAGAGAACCCTCACCTGGAAGATTGCTGGCATAGTAGTAACCCAAGTGGTCTTATGCATCTTTTTTGATGTATGGAAAAGTTTGGACCCTACCCTTTCATTAAAGGAATATCTTTCATTTATTCATTCATTTCTTCCTTCTAGAAATATTTATGGTGAGTTTGCTAATGTCAGGCACTATTCTGGGTGCTGGGATACCATGGTGGACCCATGGTCCTCACCTCTGCATTCTCAGTACGTAAGATCTAGTGAGAAAGCTGACGATTCTGTTGCTTAGGTAGGCAGATCTGACAGAATACCAAGAACTCTTCTTTCCCTTACTTTTAAAATAAAGTGTTTAGAGCACAGTCACAAAATACCTGTTTCCATGTTGCTGTCTGCAAAGGGAGAAGTGATCAGAAGTTTTACTGATCTTGCCAAATTGCTGCCTGTTGACTTGAACTTCAGAAGTATCCCACAGATGTTAACCAAGTGTTTGTGAGCTATTGCAGCTTACTAGTTAGATGGAATGTTGCATGTCAGAGAGCATTGGGAAGATTGGTTACTTTAGGGAGATAGCTTTAAGCGGGATTATCATAATTCTGCCACAGCTGACAGCTTTGGATATGTGCTTCGATAGCAGGACTTAATGTCTCCTGTGATTTATTTCACAGAAAACTCTTCTGTATGTGGAATCCATGAAGACTTTATCTATAAGGATCAAAACATCATGCTTGGAGTTACTGTTAAGTGTTTTATAGACCTGTGGGACCAGATTAATCAAAAGAATAATCATTGGATTTTTAAAAAGATGATTATGTTATAGATATGATAAAATCTTCACCATCAATCTTTTCCCTCTGGGTCACTAGTTAAATTAGTAATATCTAATGAAGGACCTATGTCAAGTTAGATTCTGCTTAGCACTGTGGTGGTTTAGAGATATTTACCAGAAGGTTCCATATGTGCTTGGTACTGTTAGGTATGCAGAGAGACGTGACGCATGGTGTTGGTGCACAAAAAACTTGTAATTTGGCTTGAGAAATTATAAGCAGACTCAAAAGGATCTCTGATGATATAAGTGTTCAGTAAATGACTAGAGTTGAGGATGTATACCTTTGGCTTGTATGGGCAGGATTCATATGAATGAAACAGAGTGATAGAGAATCCCATGCAGGGGTGAACACAGAGGATTATACTAAAGGCCAGTGACATTTTAATAGGGAATAATATAAAGGCAGGTTGGAATCAGTCTGGGTGGTTGTGAGAGTCAGGCTGAAGAATTTGGACATCTTTGCAATCAGGAAAATGTAACCAGGGGTTTAGATCAGGCCAGATATCAGTTTATTCTATTTAAGTCTAAATTCACAACTTTGAGCCTATTCAAGTAATAGACACATTTTGAAAGGTATTAAAAATACAATTTCTATATGTTCCTTTTTTATCACAGGTTCTTTCTTGCAGGATTTTCTTTCCACAAGAATAAATTAAAGTTACATCAAGCAAGTAATTCTCTGACTACTGTTATAACATAAGCTATGGCCAATGATAACTTATTCTGACACATTGTAAGAAGTGCTAAACATTAAGTGATTTAGTATACAGTGTTATGTAGCAGAGATACTAAAGACGCAAATGTATAAGGGATTTTGGGGGGGGCTAGAATATAAGTTCAAAAACGTTGCATATTATATGCATTGTTTTTCATATGCAATTTTCAATAGAAATGTTTTTCATTCTGTGATAATAATATGCAGTATTAAAACACTTCCAAAGCTAAATTTTCTATACTTTTTTTTTTAATGGCTAGCCAAAAAAGCCTCCAAATTTCGAGACTGGTTGGACTGCAGCAGTTTGGAGATAAAGCCCAATGTTGTCGCTATGGAAATTTTAGCATATTTAGCGTACGAAACTGTGGCACAGGTAAGAATTCTAATCTGTCGTATCAGGCCATATATAGCTCCTTTCTCCCTATCCCTGTCCATCATCAATTCTTCTTCCACCTGCTGCTCTACCAGGAATGAGAACAGCCATGAGTTCTCTCCTATGATAATCTCATCATTTTCTAAAATTTAGTTCAGTTATGTTTCTTTGCATCCTCAGCCCCGGTGGGTGTTAGGCTAAAAGTGACTGTTTCTTGCAACTTTAGCCAAACCAGAAATGGAATACTTGCATACTTTTCCTCAACACTGAATTCTAAGTACACATCTCTCTTGCTTAGAGATTATTTTTGAGCTTTGAAAAGCAGCTTTCTAGAAATGTACAGTCTACTGAGTGCTTACCAAAATCTGAGTCTGGAATCACTGCCCTCTAGTTTCTCAGAGCATGGTTCTTAGACTACAAGCATCAGCATCTCCTTGGTTCTTGTTTAAAATGTAAATTTCTCAGCTACACCCCAGAGCAGACCTACTGAATTAGAATCTTGGAGCTTGGAACCCAGAAATATGTATTTTAAAATGTTTCCCAGGTTTTCCCTGGTGGTCCAGTGGTTAAGAATCTGCCTTCCAGTGCAGGGGACACAGGTTCGATCCCTGGTTGGGGAACTAAGATCCCACATGCCACGGGGCAACTAAGCACCTGTGCCACAACTACAGAGCCCAGGTACTCTGGAGCCCACACACCACAACTAGAGAGCCCTGGCACCACAACTAGAGAGAAGCCCCCGCCGCAGTGAAAGATCCCACGGGCTGCAACTGAGACCTGACTAAGCCAAAAATAAATAAATTAATTAATTAAAAAAATTAAATAAAATGTTTCCCTAGTGATTACAAACTTTGAGAACCACTCCACTAGGAGGTCAGAATATATCATTTATGTTCATGGGTAGGTCCATTTGCCAGCCAATGAAAGCATATGTTCATGTCCACAATACAGATTTTTAGGCAGACAGTATTATCAATAACGTTTGGGATATATTGCTTTTAGCTTTACCATTTCAGTGACACTGATGATTATTTCCATTTGTGTGACTTTAGTTTCATTGCTCTGATCTTCTAGTTAGTGGATCTGGCTCTTCTTGTGAGGCAGGACATGGTAACCAAGGCAGGAGACCCCTTCAGCCATGCCATTTCTGCCACCTTCATTCAGTATCACAGCTCTGCTGAGGTAAGTATTAAAAAAATCTGTCTTTGACCCATCTGTGGATTTTTTTCTCACGTCTGGTATTTACATGTAGTTCTAAGAAAAAGATTGTGTAGGAATATATAGCCTTCAGTCAAAGAATCTTAATACATTCAGCATTCAAACAAATACGTACTATGTACCAGGCCCTAACAATCTGGCCCTAAAACACCTGGTTTAGGTAATTGAATAACATTGAGAAAAGTTATTTCTTTTTGCTTCAAAGATGAGAGAATCATTATTATTCGTGTAATAATAATTCCTGGCATTTATTGATAGTTTTACTTTCCAGTTATTGATTTATCTCTAAACATGATTTAAAGAAGCATGGCTCCGTTTATCCTTTGTGTTTCAATTGGCCCTATCATATGATAATCACATCCTTTCTGATGCCATTTATGTTGCTGGGATCCCCACCTGTGGGGACTATAAATTCATCTTGCCAACTTTAAGACTTTGTGTAATAACTGTGTATCATTTTGGGCATAAAAAATATTCTCTTTAAGCAGCATGTGCCTAAAAACCAGAAATGTAATATCTATTTAATGAATTTGCCAATAATTTGACCTTTTTTTACTAACATAAACATCAGTTTCATATAATTCAACCTAATAACCATAGAGAAGGAAGCAAGGAGGTTAGGTTAACATCTGCATGTATAATTGTGAAGTGAACTTTGGATCAAGTTGGGTGAAACATATAACCTGAAAATGGCTAAGCCATTCAAAGAATCTGAAGAAAACTGTAAATCCTTTCTCCGTAAAGACATTTGCAAATTTTGTACACAGTTTCAGGGTGTTGAGAGACCTTCTGAAACCATTCTGCAGATATAAGGGATCTGTGAACCCAGTAAACTCCAAATTTAGATATATCTCTGCTCTAGGATACATATAAAATATATAAAGATATATGCCTATATCTTATTACATGCCAAAAGTTTGACATCTTTTTATGCCCCTTGTAGAACCAGATTGGCTTAGAACTAAAGTAACAATTAAAATGTTTATGCTCATTAAAAATCCATTTTTGTCTTGGAAAAGGTCATACATTATTATCAGCGAATATACTTTAAAAGTCCCTAAAGCTTACCCAGTTGATTAAACACTATTTGTTTTCTTTATGTTACAAACCCAAATTATGATGTCAAAGAACATCCTTTAAACTGTCTTTGATACATGTTCACTTTATGAATATGTGTATAAGTATCCTTTTCATTAACATCAGACAAATTCGTTGTAACATTTCTAATTGAAGAAATTTACAGTGAACATAACAAGCCTAGTTTTCCCTTAACGTTCAAGGGATTGCTTACGGGGCTAGGAAAACTCTTTATGTCCCTCCCACTTTCTCGGTTCTCCAGGGTGGCCAAGCTGCCCTGGGCAACTGCTCAGCAACCACAGCTGCTATTCCCAGCTACCCGGCCGTTAAGAAAGATGGCTTATGTGTGCTGAATTTCCTGGGCTCTCTGGGAGGTGGGAGCATGAGTGTCCGGAAGTATCCTGGCTAAATATGTTAGTACAAGCCTCAAGCTTTTCCCTGACTTGCCAGACACCCCTCCTTCAACGTGACTGGTGGTCAGAATGAACATTCGGAGAGACTGGAAGTCTTTCTGCCCTTTATTACCTGACACGACACAAAAAGAATGGCCACTCTAGAGAAGGAATCATACACATCAACATTGCAAATCAGCCACCACTATCAAAGGCCTGCTTTAAGGACTTTACCAAATTAGGTACAAATGGGGACTCTGAGACTAATATGATCTGTATTTAGGGAGATAGAACATTCTGTAAAACAACCAAGGAAGTAAATTAACGGGCAAACAAACAAACAATTCAAGATTGTATGTACTAATTTCCAAATGAGTGGCATAGACAGAAATTTCAGAGATTAAAAACAACTCCCTAATTACCATGAAAGAAGACTTCAGAGAGGAAGTTGGGTGTTGAAGGAAAAATAAGACTTTTATGAGATGGTAAAAGTGGGGAAAGTACTCTAGGCCTCAGAGGCAGCATAAGTGTAATTGTACTGGGGGGAAGAAACTGTGATTAAAATATTCAAGCCAAGAATTCATTGAGAAGGGGTAGTGGGGAGTTAGATTAGAAAATAAAGGCCTTAGACGCTTAGAGTTATTAAGGAAGAATTGAAAGTTTCTTGGCTAAAGGTTGATGAGTTCAAAAGGGTATTTTAAGAAGATCCAGATGGAGGTGCTATGTACAGTAGCTTGGAATTGGAAACTCAAGGCATGGAGTTCACACAGTGTATTCTATTTTAATAATTATCGTTCTTGAATACTAACTATATAAGGAACTGAGCTAGTTAAGCTTGGGTTTCTCAGATTATCAAGGTTAATTTGAGTTAATTTTCTAGATTTTGTTTTCTAATATATGATTCATATACTGGAAGCAATGATCTCTAGGAGTTACCTTGTTTTTTCTAAGAACAACTCATGCCACATTAGGTTTATTCCTTCTTGTTTGATGTTTCTAGGCAAGAAGATCAAAGAAATACTATTGAAAACAATATCTGAATTTCAGCAAAACATTTTACCAAGCCTAACATAATTTTTAAAATACATTACAGAGAATTGTAGGCCAGTAGATAGTAAGAGGATAATGTAGAATTAACAATACCATACATGAAAAAGACTTAGAAACTTTTATTTGCCTATACACTTCTTAGGAGCCAATATTGTGATGTTACTGAAAAGAAAATGTTTTTTATTTTGTTTCAATGTTTAGGCACCATCCTGTAGGATGGATATTGACAAAGTGAAGGATCTCTAAAGGAGAGTAATGGGCGGGAGGAGGAACCTGAAAGCATGTCTCATAATAAGTGGTGAAAGGAACTTGAGGTGTTTGACCTATAGAAGAGAAGAGGCTGTGAAATAAACAGTCTTCAGTATTTGAAGTGCTTCCACATGGAAGAGAGAACAGACTTGCAGTCATAACCAAAGAAAGCAGATAGATAGGAGGCATATTCTGAATGAAGGAAGGAACTAGGTGTTGGAGGAGCTAGAGATCTATCTACAGTGACCCGAAAGCACTGAGTTTGAGTTACTAGGCGAAGGCTGGTCACCATGTTACAAAGAATGTCTAGAAGGCATCCTGTTTGGGGAGAAAGTTTAGAACTTCCTTTTGAGTAAGTTTGAAACACTGACAAAACTTCTCAGTAAAAATATCTCTGTTTGACAAAATCAGCAGAAATTTTGGAAGCTGTATCTGAGGAATCCTGATTTTTATCTAAATGATCAGACAGGTTAAAAATTAATATATTTAGACCCTTAGGGGTAAGATGGTGGCATCATTTCTGTGGACTGGATAATAATAAACTGTGTTTTTATAACTTTCAAATATTACTGAATTCATGAGATGTTAAACAAACTCAAATGTTAGTAGAAGTTCTGGTTGCTTGATTTCAAAGCCACATCTCTTTGGACAGGGGTCTTGCCTAAGGTCCTACCCAGACTCTCCTGAGAACACACCTCCTCCTACACCGAGCACTCCATCATCTGGATCACAGCTCTCAGGGAGAACCACATCAGGATCCCTAGGGAATGGGAGTGCTGGACAAGACTCAGCTAAAACCAAACAAAGGAAGAGAAAAAAGGTCAGTGATATTTTTTCTTTTTCTTTTTTTTTTTCCTTTCTTTTTTGGTGCAGAATGGACCAAATGAGTATGGAAAATATGTTCTATTTTTCTCATAAATCTAATTTTTAGAAGCAGCCAGTTTACAGCAAGATAATTGAGTTTTTCTAATATAAAAATTTTCAAACACAAAATAGTTAAAAGAATTGTAGAGCGAATACCATGTATCTGCCATCTAGATTCTACAATTAACATTTTTTAAGGTATTTTTTTTTGAGTAGTGGTATCTCAATGTGTTTTTTTTGTTTTGTTTTGTTTGTTTTTTTATTTACTTTTGGCTGTGTTGGGTCTTCGCTGCTGCACTCGGGCTTCCTCTAGTTGCGGTGAGTGGGGGGCTACTCTTCGTTGCAGTGCGCGGGCTTCTCATTGCGGTGTCTTCTCTTATTGCGGAGCACGGGCTCTAGGTGCACAGGCTTCAGTAGTTGTGGCACGTGGGCTCAGTAGTTGTGGCTCACAGGCTCTAGAGTACAGGCTCAGTAGTTGTGGCGCACAGACTTAGTTGCTCCATGGCATGTGGGATCTTCCCGGACCATGGCTCAAACCCATGTCCCCTGCATTGGCAGGCGGATTCTTAATCCCTGTGCCACCAGGGAAGCCTACAGTTAACATTTTACTATATTTAATATATTAACTATATATTTACTATATTTGCATTTACTATATATATGCATCCAGTTGTTCTTTAATCCATCCATCTGTTCATTTTTTTAATACATTGAAAAAAGTAAGCTGCATACATCAGCTTACTTTTCATTCCTAAACACTTCATTATGTATAATTTGTTTATGGTTCCTTTTTTTTAAAGGTAACATTTATATTCAGTATACCACTCAATTCTTAAGTATACCATTTGATGAATTTTGACAAATGTATAAATTTGTTGTTATCTAATCCCCTCTCAAGATAAAAAACATTACCATCAGTTCAGAAAGTTCCTTCATACCTCCTCCAGACAATCCTGTCACCATCCTCAGAAAGGCAAACACTGTTCTGTTTTTTTCATCATACATTAGTTTTTTCCATTCTAGAACCTCATATAAAGAGAATATAGTATGTATACTCTTATGTGTGAAATTTCTTTCAGGACACTTTTGAAGTTTATGTTTTTCAGTATAAGTATAATTTATTCTTTTTTATTGATGAGTAAGTTGCTTGTATATATCTGTTTACTCATTCTCATTTTTGGTGGACACCTAGGCTATTTCCAGTTTTTGAGGTATTATGAATAAACCTGTTATGAGCATTATTGTACAAGTCTTTATGGACACATGCTTTCATTTCTCTTAGGTAGATAGCTAGGAATGAAATTACCGGGTGATAGAGTAGCTACGTGTTCAGTTTTTAAAGAAACTGCAAGAACTTTTTTCCCAAATGGTTGTATCATTTTATACTTTCTTAGCAATATATGAGAATTTCAGTTGCTCCACACGCTCATCAACATTTGGTGTTGTCATTGTTTTTACTTTTAACCATTCTGATGGGTATTTAATAATAATTCACTATAGTTTGAGTTTGTATTTTCCTGGTGACTGATAATGCTGAGCATTTTTTCATGTGCCAATTGGCCATTCATATATCTTCCTCAAGAAGGAGTCTCTTCAAATATTTTACACAACATTTTTGAGGTAGGGTTGTCTCTTGTTACAATTTGTAGGAGTTCTTTATATATTCTGTATAACAATCCTATGTCAAATATATGTTTTTCACATATTTTCTCTCTGTTTGTAGTTCACCTGTTCATTGTCTTAATGGTGTATTTTGTTGAGCAGAAGTTTTGAACTTCTAATGAAGTCTAATTTATCCAATTTTCTCTTTTGTTTATTGTTTTCTGTGTTCTGTCTAAGAAAGCTTTGGCTACTCCCAATTCATGATGATGTTCTCCTGTGTTTTCTTCTGGAAGCTTTTTAGCTTTACCTTTTATGTTAAGTTCCATTAACCGAGTCAGATTAAGTTTTGTGTCTTTTATGAGTTGAGGCCATGTTCACTTTTTTACATATATCTAGTTATCGCAGAACCATTTGTTGAAGACACTTTTCTCCCATTGGATTGCTTTGGTGGCTTTGTTGAAATTCAAATGACCGTATATCTGTGTTGATTTATTTCCGGGATTTCAATTTTGTTTTATTGACTTGTCAGTTCTTTTGTCATTGTCATCTGCCTTGATTACTGTAGCTTATAGTAGGTCTCAAAGTCAGGTAGTGTAGGTCCTCAAACTTTATTTTTCAGGTTTAATATGGATATGTTGTATCCTTGCATTTCTATGTAAATTTTAGAATTAAAATTTAGTTTCTACCCAGAAAAAGAAAGAAAGAGAGGGAGATATAGAAAGAGAGAAAGAAAAAGGAAAAGCCTAGTGAGATTTTGAAGGGGTTTGGATTGAAATCTTACATCAATTTGAGGATATAAATGTCTTCACAATACCAAGTCTTATAATCCATGAACATGGCATATCTCTCCATTTACTTATCTTTATGAAATCTCTCTTTTCATCACTGGAATACTATCCATCTTGAACTGTTTTATCTGATTAATATAGCTATTCCAGCCTTCTTATGCTATTTAAATGATATATGTTTTTCTCTCCATTTCCTTTCAGTATATCTGTATGTTTAATATTTAAAGTACATCTCTTGTAAACAAAAAATTGTTGGCTCTTCTTTTTCCTTTCTTTCTGTATCTTTTAATTTTAGTCTTTAAATCTGTGATGCTTAATGTGTGTATTGACAAGGTTCAGATACAGGTCAGTTATTTTGCTACTTGTTTTCTCTATTTTTTTTCTGTTTTTCTTTCCTATTTTCCTTTAGGTTTAATTATACACTCCTTTAGAAATCCATTTTAATGTATCTACTGATTTCTTAGTGATATCTCTTTGCATCATTTTTTAGTGGCTATGCTAAGGACTACAATATAGATCCTTAAATTTTCAATGTACTTAGAGTTGTTATTGTACTGTTTTACTCACATGAAATGTAAGACTTTTATATTTATATAGGTTTATCTACTTTAGTCTTGTTCTTTATGCTATAGTTGATATACATCTTACGTTGACATGTTATAAACCATAACACTGTTTTTGCCTTAAGTAATCAAATGACTTTAACATTTACCGTTTCCACTGTCCCTCTATTTCTTTTCGATGATCAGACTTTCCTTCTGGTATCATTTTCCTTTTTTGTTCTACTAAATTTTATTTAGCACTTGTTATAGCACATGCTGGCTGGTGGTGGTTTCTCTTAATTTTCATTTTTCTGAAAATATCTTTACTTTTCCTTCATTTCTGGAAGATATTTTCTCTGGCTATAGAATTCTGGATTGGCAGTTTCATTTTCAGTACTTTAATTATATCATTCCACTGTTTTCTAGCATCCTTTTTCTTTTAATCACGTCAGTAGATTTTGTAGTTTTGTTTCTATGTATGTAATGTATTATTTTTCTCTGGATGCTTTCAGAATTGTATCTTTATTTTTGGTTTTCAGCAATTTGGCCATGATATCCATAGAAATGGTTTTCTTTTGTATTTATTCTGCTTAGGATTCACTGAGCTTCTTGAAAATGAAATATTTTTAAATTTGGGGGGGATTATCAGCAATTATTTCTTAAGATATTTTGTCTGCCTCATGCTCCCTCTTCTCCCCTTCTGAGACTCCAAGTACATATTCGTTAGTTACTCGGATATTGTTCCACATATCCCTGAAGCTCTGTTTAATTTCTCTTTCAATCTTTTCTCTCTGTTCTTCAGATTGGATGACTTCTATTGATCTTCCTTTATGTTCCAAACTCTATCTACTGTCACCTTCAATCTTAACACTCATCCAGTAATGTATTAGTTCTGATATTTTATTTTATAGTTGTATAATTTCCTTTTGATTTCTTTTTGTAGTTTACATTTTTCTACTATTTATTTTTTTAACATCTCTATTGGGGTATAATTGCTTTACAATGGTGTGTTAGTTTCTACTTTATAACAAAGTGAATCAGTTATACATATACATATGTTCCCATATCTGTTCCCTCTTGCATCTCCCACCCTCCCTATCCCACCCCTCCAGGTGGTCACAAAGCATCAAGCTGATCTCCCTGTGCTATTATTTTTTATCATTTATTACAAGTTTATTTTATTTCATAATAGCTGCTTTAAAATCCTTGTATGATAAATTAAATACCTGGATTATTTTAGTCTCCATTGAGTATAAGTCACAGTTTCTTGTATTGTTGCATGTCTAGTAATTTTAAGTTATATCCTGGACATTGTGAGTAATATATTGTAGAGATTTCAGATTCTGTTATATTCCTATGAAGAGAGTTGGTGGTGGTGGTGGTGTGTGCATATGTGTGCTAAGCAGGCAGTTTACTTTTCTAGATTGAACTCTAAAGTCCAAACTCAAATTCCTCTTCAGCAGCTAGATTCTCTCTTCACTTCACTTAACTTTACCTGATTACCTGGGTTTTTTGGATTTGGTACCACAAAGGAATAGTTAAGAAGTTACCCAAAGACTGGGTAAAATTTATACACTGAATTTGGAACTTCCCTTCTTTGATTCTGTCCTTTTTGGGATTTTCTTTTCCACTTTACACATACTGTGGTTGCCCTGAACTCTGGCCTATAGTTCTTCATGCCTCTAAGGTCATGTCCTCCCTATACTGACTGGAGCCTACCCTTGGGCTAAAACAGTAAAAACGGAAAACTCAACCCACAGCCATTCCCTTCTTCTAAATATGGGTACGCCGCCTTTCAGTTTCTGCCTGTGTTAGATCAGTCTCTTTTGCTTTCAGATACTTGTTTTTTATAATTTGTCCAAACTTTATACTTTTATCTACAAGTTCGTTGGCACAATAGGAACCATTTGCCATTACTAGTAGTGGAGCTATGCCAAGATATAATTTTACAACTGATAGTAAGCAGATTTAAATTTCATCCTCACATCTGAACTCCCCCTTTTGTTTTCAAAATGACAGAGCTCACTGATTATTTATAAAGGGAAACTCTGAACTATAAGGAACTTCTATATTATAAAGTAGTTTTAAAGATTTTCAGCTGTAGTGCTCTCCAACTCATTCAATAAATAAAACTAGGCTAATAAAATGTTACCTAAAAGACCTCTTCAGTGGATTTTCTTTACAAAGTATGTAGGAAGTTGTAATTAACCTGGTTATTATGCATACATAAAATAATTAATTTTTTCTCTATTTACTCATCCACATCTTTCTACATTCAAACTCTTGCTATATTTTGATTTTTACTCACTGGAAACCTCAGCTATGTTGGTAACATGGTACAGTTCATTCTACGTAAAATAATAAAGCCTCTATTATATACTAGCTATGCGTACTAGAAGCCAAGGGATTTGATGTATAACCATATCTTAATACTATCATTTTAATCATGGGAGTGTCCCTTATCTTCACTCTGTCATCTATAACGTAGGGAAGGAGTTGGGGAAGTTTAGAATAGATAATATAGTGTGTTTTTTTCTAAATTTTATAATTATGAATCCTTGAATTTGGTGATTCTTTCTTGTCTTCAATACCTTTTTTAGTTTTAATTTCCTTAGTTAAAAAAAAATCTCTTCCTAGTTATATAGAATGACAAATTTAACATCTCAATTAAATTTTGAAATGAGAAAATTAATTGTATTATACTATAGCCTTTGGCCAAAGAATGGCCCAACTTCATCTGAAAAGAAATCCTCTATAGACACAAAGCACTGAGAGAGCTCTATGTACAAGAGTGAGGAGAAAGAAGTCATACATCAACCCATGTGGTCGGTGAGTGACAGAAGTCAGTAATAGTGCTACTAACCTTTCACTTGCTCTAACCTGAGATACGTATTACTCCTCTGTAAAATCTAATGTTTCGGGCTTCCCTGGTGGCGCAGTGGTTGAGAGTCCGCCTGCCGATGAAGGGGACGCAGGTTCGTGCCCCGGTCCGGGAAGATCCCACATGCCACAGAGCGGCTGGGCCCGTGAGCCATGGCTGCTGAGCCTGCGCGTCCGGAGCCTGTGCTCTGCAACAGGAGAGGCCACGACAGTGAGAGGCCCGCATATCGCCAAAAAAAAAAAAAAAAATCTAATGTTTCAAGTTTAACAAAAGATCTAGTCCACCATTATGGATGTGAAAAGAATAAGAGGCAATTATCTGAGATTCCAGGTCCTTCTTAAATATTAGATTACCAGCAAGGGGAAGGCTGAGAAAGGATAAAATTTCTTTAAAAGCTGTTTCTTCCCAACAACTCTTAAGTTCAGAAGAAAAGAGTCAGGAGAGGTACAGACTTTTGTAAGATATCCTGGGGCAACCAAAGTTTCAATGTAACTTCTTGTACCACAGTTGAGAGTTCAAGCTGTTGGGGAATTTTATTCAATACAAGCCAGCAAGTACAAGCAGAGGGACAATACTCAAATGTGGGAAGCATGGAGGACTCTATATGATACTTGAGCTTCCAATACCCAGCAACAGTTTCTGAATAAAAAGACATAAATAAAAATGAAATGGAAGAATACAAGAATGGAGTATGAATGCAGCCAAGAGGAAGAGTACCTGACATATGAAGAACTTTATGAAGCACCTTGTACTTTACTTTAGGAAATAAAGAGTTTAGTCCCCACAGAGATTTTGACAAACACACTATAGACAACAGCACTCAGTATTTTATCAAACATGTGGGTTTCATTTTTGAAAACTTAAAGAATATTCTATAATGTGGGCACAAGCAGAATGAGAAAGCTGAATTGGTACATAAATGTAATATTCTTTATATGTATTTATAACACATAATATTTTTATATTAGGTAGCAAATACACAAATTTAATGCTAATCCTGTAACAATTTTGAAGACTATTACAAGATTTATGAAGTCACTGCTGAAGTAAAAATTCTAAACTTAATATGAATTTTGAATTTAAACAGATTTCGAGTACCTTGGTGAGGGACTAGATATTTACAGAAACGAGAAGATACTTATTGCGGTAGAAACCGTACCGCGAATACAACATTTCAGATTTAAAGGTTTCCTTCCAAAGAACTCAATAGGCAAATCAGGAAAGTGTAGAAGTGCACATAGTAACTTATGCTGATGTTTGCAGTTGCTTAATTATAGCAGGTAAACCTGAAACTGGCAAGATAGAAATTTTAATGACATTTTTCACAAAAGTGAATATTTTTATTTTTATGTAGGTTAGCTTCGTTTTAGCAGCGATAACATGATTCAAACAGGCCTGGCTTACGTGTTACCACATCTTACAAATAGCAACCACAAGTAGTTTCTAACTTATGCTTCCTACTTCAGTGCGCTCAAGTCCCATTGGATCGCCATGCCAGAGGTTCTGAGAGATTTTGACCAAAATGTTCTATACCAGAACCAAATTTATTGGGGAAAGTAGAGGAAGAGTAGACCCTCCACTGGCCATGGAGAAAAGAAATGAAAAATAAATCCAATTTTCAAGCAGAAAGGAGCTTCCACGGAAGAATGCGCTGGAAGGACGCCCCACCCACTTAGTCTGCAGGTTATTGACCCTCTTGATGTCCCCCTTTTGTGTTTCCACTTGAGTTTCCACTTGAGTTTCTGGAAAACTTAACTTTAGATTCCAAATCCAGCTAATTATTTGCATTCATTTCCACAAATGAGTAGAATGCCTCGACTTCACAAGTACTTGTTATCCCTAGCAGATCATGAGTCTGTATTAGTCATGTTCACATCTTGGAGCCAAGTGGACTTCACAGAAGAGTCTTTAGCCTTACTGGGTACCTGATAATTGCATTTATTCTAATATATTCCAAATGAAACAAAGTATTTGGAATGAGAATCAGGAAAGCACAATTTAAAAAAAAAGAAAGAGAGGAAAAGAAAAAACTCTGTGTGTGTACTTCTATATGAGTGCCAAAGTGAGGGGTTAAGATAACTTAATCCTTGTTATTGTGGGCATAGCTGATATGTTATTTAGGGTATTGTTGGAATGAAATTGAGAAAGATAGCCTAGAGTAAATTCCTATCTGGCTTATTTCAAATCTTGTTAAAATAATAAAAATAATCAAGATCTGTTTTGTTTTATATTTTAAGTCTTATTTCAGGTTCAGCTTGGATAATTAGCTGATGCTCTTCATAGGAATTTTTACAATTATTTTACTAGTTTATAATAGAAGAAGCACAAAAAGTATATTTAAAAGGTACAGAAGGATATACAGTGAAAAATATTTCCTCTAACCCATGTCCTCCAGACACCCACCTATACTACAAGAGATAAGCACTGTTACTGATTTTTGGGGTACCTTTGTGGAAATATTCTAAGCTTAAATGAGCATATAATGTTCAGCTTTTTTTAAAAAAACAGCTGGTTAACATAGTTATCCAGTTGGTCACCTAGTATTTTTTCAAACAGTGTATCTTAGAGATAGCTCCACAGGAATGTGTATGGAACTGTTTCATGCTTTTTGGTGTTGCTGTGGTTTCTGTTGCACTGAATGAATGTATCATAATTGACTTCATTGTTCTCTCGTTGATGAACATTTGCTTCATGAATTTAGGTAGCACAGCGGTGAATATCTACCTATCTATCTATCTATTATTTTGTACCGTGTAATGTGTCCGTAGGATAAATTCTTAGAGGTGAAATTATTGGGTCAAAAAGGGTTGTGTTTTTTCATTTTGATAAGATTTGCCAAATTGCTATCCCTAGAGGTTGTACTAGATATACTCCTATAAGGAATTCTGAGAGTGGTACCTCTAGACCAGAGTTATAGTAACACACAGGCTACTATTTCTTTCTCTTGATTCTTTAATGTTGATGACCTGGCATCTGGTATCCACTGCACTTTTAAGTAAATTAGCTTATCATTTCAAGAACATGGAGGTTCCATTTTTAATGTAAATAATAGCCTAATGTTGTTAATAGCTAACGTGTCAGGCACCATTCTAAGTGGTTTACACATATCAACTCATTTAATTTTCACAGCAACCCTATAGAGCAATTATAATTATTATCCAGTTTACAGATGAGGAAACTAAAGTGCAGAGATATTACATAACTTGACAGAACTGGTAACTGATATGGCTGGGATCTGGACCCAGGTATTTGGGAAGCCAGAGCCTACAACTGAATCATGAGACTATAATGCCCCGATTTTATTTTTTTTAAATCATGTTGCACACATTTCTTGAGTTGATATCCATAGTCTTATTGCAAATAATCTTTCTGTTTCTTATGTTTCTTTGTACTTTCAAACCTGCCTTTTACAGATGAGGCAGATTAAAATAGAAAGTTTTTGTTTTATTTTGTTTCTGCATGGAGGATACCTAGAAAACTAGGAACCAAGTCGAAATGATCTTTTATGACGGTCCACAGTATTATAAATAAATATATAGCAATTTTACATTTTTAATTTTAAAATTGATGACCCTCAAGTTATTTCAGAAATATGTCCAACAGGCTCCCAAGAAACATTTATAATAATAAATGTTTAAATGTTTTTTAAAAAAATAGTTTCCTGTGGTTCTTTCAGCAAGCCCCTATGACACTTTTCATCTGCACGCAAGTGGCTGTATTCTTCTGTACCTTGACATGTAGGCCTAGGTGTAATATTGGGGGCATAAAAATTGCATTTGGTTGGTCTGCTAGGAAGGGGTCATGTAAAAGTCATCTTTGATTTGTTAATGGAATTTTTTTTTAGATGTAGTATATGGCAGCAATGATGTGCATCCTAAGGGGAAAAACCGTCCATTTTATGAAAGTTTATTTTCATATTTTATACACTGTAGTTCTGTTGTGTGTTTTTGATTTAGTAACAATTTATGTGTTTTTCTGTCGCAGAGCACTGCGGCCTGTGGTGTTGAGGCTCACAGCGATGCCATCCAGCCCTGCCACATCAGAGAGGCCGTTCGACGCTACGGCCACAAGATTGGCCCACTTTCCCCATTCACAGTACGTAATAACAGAGTTATAAAAAGTTATATTTATAATCTGAAAGAATTTTGATTTTCAAGTGGTCAAATGAAGCAGCAGTGGAATTGTTGAAAGCAATTTGTGGTGACTGTAATTTTGTTGTATAAAAGTGGCATAATTCTCTTGGGAAATAAAAGTTAGTCATTTTTGTCTCTTTTTGGAAGGACAACTTTTTTTCTACAAAATATTATTTTCTTTCAATTACAAATTATGCTTTTTTTCTTGGGGCTTATATTTTCTATTTTTTAAAGCTTAGGTTTATAAAACTTTTTTTGTCAAATTATATGTATCCAAATATTGCTAGAAACACTTTATATTTTAAAATTGGTTAGATTGGCAATACCACTTCTATCAGATGTTCTGCTCCTAAACATACTTTGAGTTGGAAGAAGAAGAAATGATTTCTTTACTGGCTTTGAAGTAGGCTGAAAGGCAGACAGTCTTCCACATCTTCAAATGGTTTTAAAGCTTATAATCAAGGTTTGTTTTGTTTTTTTTTTAATGGAGAATTAAAGACTTTATATTTCAACAGCCTAAAGAAAGTGTGTGTGTCCATGTGTGTGTGTCCGTGTGTGTGTCTGTGTGTGTGTGTGTTTTAATTAAGTACTCATCTTGTGGCCCTTTTTAAAAAAATCTTTATTCATGTCAGTATAACTTTCTCCAAGTCCTCCTCTGTTTATAAGGAATTGGTTTGATTTTCAGAAAGTTAGGTTTGATTTATGACTAACGAACAGTAGAATTTACCATTTGTTTTTTTTGTTATCTTTTTGTCTGCATTGGGTCTCAGTTGCTGCACACGGGCTTTCTCTAGTTGCAGCGAACGGGGGCTACTCTTCGTTGTGGTGTGCGGGCTTCTCATTGCGGTGGCTTCTCTTGTTGTGGAGCATGGGCTCTAGGCACACGGGCTTCATTAGTTGTGGCTCACGGGCTCTAGAGCGCAGGCTCAGTAATTGTGGCACATGGGCTTAGTTGCTCCGCGGCATGTGGGATCTTCCCGGACCAGGGCTCGAACCCGTGTCCCCTGCGTTGGCAGGCGGATTCTCAACCACTGCGCCACCAGGGAAGCCCTGTTTGGGTTTTTTTTGGACTCACATCTGCTTTAACATACTAAAGCAGAATATATATGTATAATATTACACATACATATGTACATAAAATAATATGTGTTTTTCCCTAAGAGTGGATTTTACTATTATCTGTTGATAGGAGTCATGATTTCTTCTAAATTATAACATCTCCTTTTTTCTTATGTTTCAGTTAAAGAGAATGCTTTCTTACCATTCTTTGTTTTCATTGTTATTGTTAATTGTATGCATTCTCCGTGTGACAGCAAGAATGTGTCAAAGCTTTTTATATATGTCTCTAGAAGCTTTTTGTAATGGTGACAATTATTTTTACTTCTGATTAATATCTTAAATTTGTCATATATTATAAGAACGTGATTTATCTTATTTATATTAATCATATGTTGCTGATTAAGCAATATATCCTTTTGCATGAACGGTTTTAGATTATTACAATTGAAAACAATGAAATCAATATCTCTTGTTTTATTTTTTCCTACATGACAGGTGAGGCTATTTAAAGCAATAAGCCAAAAGAGGTGAAATTTAGAAAAATATGAGATGATTGGAAGAATTTAAGAACCAACTGAAGTTGAAAGAACCAATTTATAACAAAGGATTAAAGATATCAAATCCATAGATACGAGCCAAATAATGACTAATAGGCTGAGGCAGTGGAGCAGAGAGAGAAGAAAAAGACAGAGTCGATAATATCTAGACGTAATTAAAGGGTAGCAAGGGGAAACAGGATTTTTGAGAAATAACCTAAAATGGTAACTAAAAGTAATGGATAAAATTAAATAAAGGAAAATATATCTAATGTAAGGGGAAAATCTCCTAATCATGAAGTCTGTGATGTTTCCTCGAAAGGAAGTGGTGGCAGTGGTAGCTGTTTAATTCTTCAAGTTTTTTTATTTTTAAAAAGACTGGACAGATCACTTGAGAACCATCTTGGTTGATGACGTGTGTGTGTGTGTGTGTGTGTGTGTGTGTGTGTACATGTGTATTCATTCTTCCATGTCTAACCTGATGCTCTATTACTCATGTATTATTGCTTTTATAATCTAAGATTGTAGTATATGGTCAGGAAATATACTTGAAATATTCAGAATATATATATTCAGATATAGTTTAAGCTAATTTTTGTCTAACAAACATATAACCAATATGGTTTTTAAAACTAATAATGCAATTTTAAAATGCTTAGTTTAAATAGATCTGGAAAACAGAACAAATAAGCCATGGTCTTGAAGGTTCACTTAGCTGCTACCAGAGCAGACGAGCAAAATCAACAGCAGATGAGAAAGAACTCCACCACAGAAGGACACTGAGTTTTCATCACTCCTCGGAAAGGACCCACCTTGAAAGGTCTACTCCATTACCTGGAGTTATAAGAATTTGCCCAGCCTACAGGGCCGAATATACCTATTCCATTTTATGTCATGAGTAGTAGGATGAGGCAGACACAGTTTCTTGGTATATATTACAATACTTAAATCTGCCTTTTAAAGTTAAAAATTCTCTTTAAAGTAGAATAGATTTGCAGACTGTGTATGTTAACAGTGTGAACACCCGTCCTGGATCCCTCCTACCTTCAGTGCTAAAAGGAGGTGCTCCTGATGCTGGGGAGATGCTGATGCTGAGTTCCCTGGTGCCCACTCCCTGAGACGATACTTTATGCTGCACTGGGGACACTTTGCTTCCTAGGCTTTGAGCTGCGGCTCCTGAGAGGAGGCATGTGGGCTGTGTCTATAGCAATCATAGACTGAGACTGAATTTTTATACAGAAAGGCTGAACTAACTTACCTCCAGTATAAAATTTCCTTTGTAAACTAAAATGGCCATGAATAACTAGTTTACATTTCTGAAACAGAGATTTTGTCTTTGCAGCATTTCATTCTAAATCTCAAGTGCTTGTCTAATGTATATATAAATGAGATGTCTAATTTAGAATATCTGTAACTTGATTGATATTTAGCTAATTCCCAATAATTTGAAATTGATTTGGAGAATTAAAATGACTGAACCAGTAGGTTACATGGCAGCTGAATTCCAACATCAATCAATAAGCCAAGAAAAATTTGCTTTTGGTGAGGCGTCATTCTGTCTTCTACTGTATGACTTTCGATGATCAAATTCAGGAATACAATTTATTGTATAAAGAATTGTAAGTGAGTTCTTCCCCTTGGGAATTAGTTGAAATGATAGAAGAAAGGAATAATTAAAGCCACATTAGGTGGAGGGGAGAAAAGAGTACAAACAATGCTTTGCACTGAGTAGCTGCTGGAGTAGAGAGAGAAGGGGACTCATGGCGGAAACATCAGTTTCCTGCCACTCATATGAGGACTATGGAGACACTTATAAACTACCCATCCCCACTCAACCAATTATAACTATGCTGTCTTTGGCATGTTGGTTTTAATCGATGGCTTATTTCTTTTCTGTGTTCTTATTTATTCTTAATCCTATGCAGAAGATCAGAAGAGAGTATCATACCTAGAAGATTAAAGTAATTTTCCTGACATTAAGCTCTTCATTAGATTTTTTTGCAACTGTTCCCACCCCTGTATTCCTGATCTTCCATATACACATGCTAAAGAACATTTAAAGAGACTAGTTTACCTTTTGCTTATTATTTATTTTTTCCTAAATAATTCTGAAAATCGCTTCAGTCTGTAATGTGTAGTCATTACTTTAGAGTACTTATGCAAACTGGGGGTGTCCTAAGTCATTTTGATGCTTGTCATCTTATCTTGTCCTTTTACTCATCGTAGTTGGCGTTACGTGAGGTTATATTGTGTGGTGATTAAGCCTGTTGATTCTAGAGCCAAATTGCCCAGATTCAGATCCCAGCTCTGCACCTACTAGCAAAGCAGCGTAAGGAAGTTTCTTACCCTGTCTCTGGTAGCATAGAACCTACCTCATGATAGAATCCAACGAGTACTATGAACTTGAGTGGTAAGCTCTTAATGTATTATATTAATAATAGTGGAAGTCATCATAGCACTAGTAGCTGTAGTATATTTTCTAAAAGGTTTCAGATAAGGATACAAACGGACTAAAGTAGAAACCGTTCCCCCCACCACCAACCACACAGACATACAAACACACACAGAGGCCCCACTTTGTAATGCTAGAAGAAACTAAAACTCGAATTATAATGTGATTTCTTTACAGACTTACAATTTATACCATTAAAACTTAAGTACTATTTAAAGATTATTGTTCCTGAGAATAAATTAATGTTCATTTTCACTTTTTGAATTAATCGTGGTTGAGGAACTTTCATGGATTTTTTTTTATCACCACTGTCATGTTAAAAAATAAGGTCTCGGTAACTGAGTGTACATAGTTTCCACTGGATTTTTACATACTAGCTCCTGTGAAATAGAAATCTAAGGAACAGACAGCACGGCCTCAGATTTATAAAGCTGCATCACATTCAGTTTATATGAATTTATATATTTGTGTAAGTTACCAAAAAAGGTTTTCAGAGACTGATGTGTATATCAAAGTTGGTGATAATTTTTTAAACATTAATTATTACTGGCCTCATTTTTCTCAGTTTTTCAAATTTCCTCATTTTACTGATTATGAAAGTAATGCTAGGATGTTAGAAAATTAAGAAAATATAGAAAAATAAAGGGTAAAATAAAACTTACATTAAAAAGAGCTTCAGGGCCTAAAAAAAAAGTTTAGCGAAAGCTTTAAATGATTGTCCTATCAGACAGTTAACTGGTATTTAATTGTTTTAATTGAATTTAATTATTTAACTGAAGAGTATTTTCTTGCAGCCTAAAAATTCAAATGCTTTTGGTAATGGTTTTTTTAAAAAAATTCTTATAATTATGTGGGTCTAGAAGGAAGAAGCATTTAAAAATTTTGAGAATGAAGTAGACTTTTATAGTTAGAGCATTTTGTTTTTTCTCTCAGAGAAAATACCCCCAAAGAGTAACCCAGTGGACTGTGTTGTCTATCATGAAAAAGATGGTCAGACATGTGTTTTATCTGGATCCTTGCTGTGTACAAGCAGTGGGTGGTGCCCATGGTTACCTACTCTGAAGCCCAATCCCAGCGCTCAGCGAGAAGTGCTGGAAATGGCTGATAGAAAACCAGGTCTGTAATTTTGAAAGCCAGAGAAAGCAAACTGTGTACACCAAATGGGATGACATAATCCCGTGTGTAATGCCTAAATATATTTTAGTTTCTCCTGAGTGATATTCACAGTAGAAAAATATCTCACCCCCCCCCCCAAGCTTACATATTATCAGGTGTCTTTCTATTGAAGTAGAATAGCAAAACAATAAAATTTCTCATTTAAGCATGGTCATTCATCTGAATGATACCTTAAATGCATCCCTAAAAGTGAGTGGCTTCAAAATCCGCTCAACTGTATTAAATTGTGAGACAGCTGGCTAAGACTTGAGAAGATCAGTTAAACTCAGTCTCAGAGATGCTTTGCCTTGTACCCAGTGGCACCTTGTAAGTGAATGCCGGGGCTGACCCTGGAATCCAGCCTCCTGGCTCTCAGCTGACTGCTCTTCCACTGTGGCCATTTAGCTTGATGTATATATGTCTATGAGGGGTGCTAGGGATGCTCTCATATCATTGGTCCTTCAGAAGTGTTCACAATAGACAAATAAGGATCAAAATAAAAAATTTCCTTTAAGAATCCCTCACATTAAACTTTTCAAAACAAAAATGGCATAGCAGATTGCTTTGACTATTTTGATCTAGAATTTCACATTCATGAATAATTCTTATGTCTTGAGTGTATTAGATTTTGTCTGCATTTTGTGTGTTCAACCTGGAAAATTAAATGTCACAAAATATTAGAGTACTTTTCAAATGTAAATACCAAGTAGAAACTGGGTACGAATTCTTAAATATTTTTTAAGAATTTTGTTTTTTACTGGAAGTAAGAATTTCTCAATAAATTTTTTGGAAGTACTAAGTCTATCGTTATAGGTTGGAACCGAGTACTTTTTCATAGTTATGGGCCACTGGTTCTCAGAAAAAAATTAACGTGGTATATTTATCATATAAGAATACCCTAAAAGTGGGCCTTCTCTAGAAAAAAATGTAAATATTGTAATTTAGTTGTTTTTAATTTTAAAATAAGGTGGGGCGGAAATTACAGTTACAAAACTTATTCTGTCAAATTATATAAAATAACAGTTTCCCTAGGTCATAAACAGTTGAGTATCAAAAATTTTATATGGTTCAACTAACACAGTGTTCAATTTAGAATTAGGGATAGAATGTTTGAAATGTGGTAATAAAAACATTAGAAGAATTTGGGAGAGAAAATCATTAGAATACGAGAAAAGTGTTGGGTGATCAAATAATAACTTATATAATATTTTTAAAGAAACTTTTCACTTGCATTGTGTTATTCTTATAACACAGCAAGATGAGTGTTGTTATCCCCACTTTGTAGATGAGAAAACGGATATTTAGAGAAAAATCAAGTAACCAGCTGAAGGTTACATTGTAAGTACCAGAGCTCTATCTGTGGACAGGAGCTAAATACTCTGTGGTTAACTGGGACCACAGGCTTCAATGAATTCTCACTAATCCTCCTCATTAAACTCCATCTTTGCAGACTGGCCTCTATTCTTAATTGTTTAAGAAATCTTATCCTGAAAATGTGAGATAGCATTTCCTAAACTACATTGCGTAGAAGACAAGTGTTGCAAGAGGTATTAAACCTCCATAAGAGAGGTGTTTCTTTATCAAATATTCCAGCAACTCTGTACATAGAAGATCCACTCTTAAAATCTCATTCAATACGAATAGTGAAGGTGTTTGAAAATCAAAGTTATGATGTAATGTTATATTCATCACAGTATCTACTTTATTTCCATATTTTATTTTATTTACACACTTCTCTTTATTTGAGAAGTTTTCATTCACAGATATAGCAGCTTTTAATAACGATCTACACAGACCTCCAATAATCTTGGCTCAAAAGAGAAATAGTAAGAATTTTTTGCTCAAAAGTTGTTTCCCTAACAGTATCTAACAAGTGCTCACATTTTTAAACTGATAATGTTTAAAGGGAGTCAATATATGGATTTCTTATCCAGTATATAACTCTTCATGGTTTTCTGGAAATATTTTTAAGTATCTTAAAAACACTATAAGCTATTCAAAGGTGTCATAAAGAAAATCTCAGTCACCTGAAAATCCTTCCCTGAAAAATACTTGTTTAAAGTTTCAGGGTCATGTTTATTTTGCTTTGCCTGTGGAATCCAAATTTGCTGAATTCATTACTGATACTTTTTTCTGCTGTTGTAAGCACAGCATCATAATTCTGTGTTGGCATAATCGTGTTGCATTGTAAAACTGTTTAGTTAATGCTTTTTAATCATCAGGCAGAATGCAGGGAGAAGGCGAGAGAGATCTTATGTCATGTGAACTTTCTGCAGCAACACCTTAAATTGGGACAGTGAATTTGTTTACAAAGAGTTATCCAGTTCCATTTTTAAAAATTATGATGTTATTAACAGCTGGTTTGTCTCTTCAGTAAACAGGGACTATTCAAACACATTTTGCTTTTTTCTGCCTTCACTTTTATATCAGCAGTAAAGACCTCACATTCAGTTCAGCATGGGCTATACACTCTAAGGTGACGTACTCACTTGCACAGTTTTACATAGAGGATTTATTTGGGCTGCTTTAAATACCAAACAACAAAACTAACAGGCCAGAATTCCAAGACATAATTTCCTAAACAACAAAACATTTACAGGAAGTTCAATATAAAACAGAAGATGACAGAACCTTTATTTCGAGTAGCACAAAAAATTGGAAATGGACATTCTCGTCAAACATCTATGAGGCCCCTAAAAGTCCTGCAGAGAATCCTAGAATTTTCAGGAATATAATTTGAAAAGGAGACAATCAATGTTCTCTAATGGGGGACATGAATTTGAAGTTGTTCAAGAAGGTAACATATCTCTATGCATTGTAAACGGCAGGCTGTATCATGGAGAACAGAGGAATTTGAACATGAGTACAAGGAAAGGAGTAGTTGACAGCTAAGAGAAACTTTTTGAGCAAAATATTCTAAAAGGACCACATCTTGAGATTTGAATGTGTTATTATGGTTTCTAGGTTTTTGCAGTCTTCTGAGGGAATGAAGATAGAATAGAAAAATATTTTGAGTGACTCCCGAAAGGAAATTGTTTTTTCTTTAAAAAAAAAAAAAAAATCACAGGACTCTTTTAACTCACAAATTCATGAAAGCAGCAAGAAGATTAGTTGGGAGGAACTAAACTAAGCTGAGATATTTCCAAACTTAAAAATTATGCTCTGCAAATGGCAAGAAATTTTCCTTTTAAGTCTATAAATAAGATTGTAAACACTGAGTTAGACATAAACTCAATACATTACATTGGTCAGGTTCACCTAGCAAAAATACCATTTAAATTTTTCAATTAACATTTTATATCTAAACTAGATGAATATTAGAAAAGAACACAATGGTTTTATTGGGATAGATTCTTTATTAACCATTGCCAGAAACATCTAACAGTCATAAGCATGTTTTGTTTAAGTGAAACATTTGGGTACTGTTTTATTGATGGTGTGACAAAAAGTCCCTCCAAACAGCCATGATGAGAGCCTGTTGAACTGGAGATGATTTACTTTTTGATGATTTCTTAAATAGCGTTATACACTTTAGTCACACAAATATAATCATTGAACTGTCATTTAATTTACTGATGTAGTTGCAGAGTTAATCCTACAACATAATAAGTGGATTGTTTTAAGTGGAAAGTTTACACCTTCCAAAAACGAAATTGATACCTAGCTGTTATTGTGCCCAACGTATATTTAAGGCTGTATCCAAGGTAGGAAAAAAAACGCAGGAAAAAAATAATTATGCCTTGTTTTCCTGACGGGTGTTTTAATTATGATTTGATTTAAACCAAATCCCCTTGGCTCTGTATGTGCAGATCAAATATTCCACTCCCACACACCACCTCTGCATGACCCCAAGCTGTGAGAGGAGAAAATTCATAGCCCATATGTCAGTCAGATGTTAATTCTTGCCCTGGCACCTGGATAGGCTCTCCCACCTGACTGGAGTGCATTTGCAGTTCTGGGCATACACCCAAAATGCGGAGTAGGCGCTCCAGATCTGGAAATATTTTGGCTGATTAGTTGGCAGAGGTCACGAGGGCAGAGCCCAGTGTCAGTGTCTGAATTTGCCCAGGTGCATTCAAGGTGACAGTTGGGCAGCTGTGCCGCTGCTGGAAATACCAGGGAAGGAGTACCTGAGTTGCCTCTCAGGCTCCTGAAGCTCACAGCCTGGCCCACAGGTTCCTGTCGATTCCAATGCAAACACTTGTGCAGGTTTTATAGTTTCCAGGAGAGAAGTTAGAGACTATATTTCTGGCTCCGATTTAATTCTACATTCCTGATCTAACCTAAAACACCCACGCCCGTATTCTGGACTAATTAGGTAAGAGCCTAATAAGTAAATAAGTTATAGTTGACAACGTTGCTCATTGAAGCAAACTTTTGGTGTTTAAAAAAGCGGGGGAGAGGATGGTGGGGGAGAAGAGGAGAAAAAAGAGAGGAGAGGAGAGGAGGAAGAAAACCAGCCTGGGCTCCACACTGTGCTTTTCTCTGAAGCCACTGTCTAAAGAAGACAGCATTAGGGATTGATCCTCATGTGGGTAAACTAACTACACTTCCGTTTTTGGTGGCAGCAGTATCTTTCACCCACACAACCAGCTCACAAATGATTAAGAGAAAAAATGAATAAGGAGGCAAGGCAAGACTGTACTGCTCCAAGTCAGTCTGTCCCCTGCAGCTGCCGAAAAACAGTGCAAAGTACCTGCCTTCCTGAGAGATGGAGACACCCTTCACATACAAAGGACGGTACTTCCTTTCTGAGTTTGGACTAGGTAATGACAGTCCATGTGGCCGAATCCTCATTGGTAAGATTGAAGTAGACATGATTTAGAAGTGGAAGGACAGTGGTGACATCCCTACGTGGCCTAAGATCCTTATAGCTCTGGTATCTCCGTTTATTAATTCAATGAACAATTTGCCAAGCGTTGTTTTAGAAATCTGTTGAAACGGGGCTATGGGATATGGAGATGAGTAGCTGGGTGTTCCAGTCTAGTGAAGGAGATGTGTATATAAGCACTGCCGTGTGGTTGGCACTGTAACTGCGGGGGGGGGGGGGGGGGGACACAGTGCCTCTGGCGCAGGGGAGACCGAGATCTGCCTGAGGAAGTCAAGGAAGCTTCCTCAGATCACTGACGTTTGAACTGAGTTTATGAGACAGAGGTGAGGGAAATGAGTGAGAATTGCGAAAAACTAATTCAGGCAGAAAGAAGAGGGGGGGAAATGCAGGAAAGCAGAATGGCTGTTTGGGCCAAGGTGAGGAACCGAGGAGTCCATTGAGGGGAGGCGAAGCATCAAAGGGAGGCTGATGACAATGTGAGCGGGACTTGGAGTCACGCGGCCTTCATGACGCAGGCCAGCAGTTATCTAACCGTGCTCCGCAGAAACCCGGACTTATTTTACAGGTATTCTGCAAAATAATAAAGAGTTTTCCCTAATTAATACAGATCAATTTTTATCTCTGATAAATACTGAGTTTTCAGTAAGATGTAGTTTGGAAAATTTCTTTTTAAACAACGGATACAGTCATCAAGGAGTGATTTTAGAGTTTTTGAACAAGGGATTGATATGAACAAATTTGTATTCTAAAAAAATAACTCAGCTGATGGGATGGAGGAGGGACTGGAGTTAGGAGATATAATTGGCAGAGCGATCAGTCGGGTGGCCGCTGCAGTATTGCAGGCAAGAGGGCAGAAAAGCCTCTGTTGAGGTGGTGATGTTGAGACCAGAGAAGATGGAACGTATTCAAGTGATACTTGGCATAAAGAATAAGTAGAACAAGATCCTGAACGAAAGACGAATAGTAGATGACAAGTTGGTAATTTGGGTCAATGCATAAAACAGATAATTAGAAGTAGTCTCAAGAATAAATTCATTACTCAGATGCTTACAGAGAATTTGCATGAAGTTTAAAGATTCAACAAGAGAACTAATTTCAAGAGGACTTCCTTGGGGGAAGGGGGGAAGCTCAATGCATAGTTCAGCTGAACCTAAAAAAGGAAACAAACACAGACATTCTAGCTTTCTGTTTGAACTTCTGGGAGTGTTTAGATATATGACCAGAAAGTCCCACAAATTATTATGCTGTTTGGATGAGCAAATTGACTTTCTAATCCATTAATGAATTTGGTCACGCATTCCTGAAAGATGACGATAAGCTAGGCAGATTTTGAAAATATTTTCATCATTAAAGCCATGCCTCCAATAGCTTTGTGCTGGTGTAAGTTCCAAAGCATCGTTTTCTAAGCTTTGATTAGTGGCTTTCATCTCTGTGTCACCCCACCCCCAAAAAAAGAAACTCTAAGGGAGGTAATGGGAGCAACACTGACTCAGTCACCAGATTGTGGAGGACTGATGAAATGATATGTCATTAGCATTTTCCCCTTGTTTTAACAGAAATCCAGTCTTACGGATGGTAGTGATGCTTCCAAATGGAGACGCGCTATGCGCAGTTCATCCTCACCCTACACTCCCTCCTCAACAACATGTCCATCTGTAAGAAGCACAGTCTCAATTTCAGACTTTCTGCCCTTCCCTGCTATGACTCCCTCCTTCAGATTTATGAAAGAAAACATTTCTTTCTGTGAAAGGTTTTTGTACACCCGCATCTGGAAGTGTTTATTTCAGTGGCATGTAAGCTATCTGTGGATTTAGTTAGCACCAGACCCCCTTTTGTGTACTCCTGACTTAAAAATTTTATAAATGATCTTATTGAATTTGCGCCAGTGTGCACGTGGTTTGGCTGATTGCTGCGTATATCCTTTACCTGCCAGTCACCTTTGATTTATGCTCCTTCTGCTAAGCTTTTACTTTCCAAAAATGGTGCCACTGAACTGTCCTCTAAATCATCTTACTGGTTAAATTACTCCAAGACGAGCTGGTATGTTTGGGGTTGCCTACAGACAGATGAATTTATGTTTTTCTGCCCTTACCCACTTCTAGTAAAGCCACTTATAGAGGAGGATTGGGCATGTTATGTCATCGATCTCTTTATTCCAAATGAATACCATCTGAAACACTGTGCCAAGACCAAAGTGACAAAGAAGTGTTCTTTAGCATCCCCTTCTGTTCTGAGACCTTCTTTTACACATAAGTCTGTGCCTTGACGGAATCTGATGTGAGGACTTTTCATTCAGAGAAGGGGAAATAAAGTCTCTCAAACAAAATAAGTAAACTTCATCAGAAAGACTGAGACTTTGTAAAGTCTTTTGTTAACTTGTGAGTTTTATGATGTTTCCTGGAGAAAAGCAGGTGGCTTGGCAGTTATTTTAAATGTTGGCTATTTGTGGTAGTGGTTTCGAGGGGTTTCATGTTTCTGAAGAGACATCCTGAAAAGCTAATTCTTAAAAGTGTTTGACAAAATGATGCATCATTTTGAACTAATTTTCCAGGAGTTCTTTGGTCACTGAACATGCCGTTTAACTTGATCTTGCAGGTTACCAGCTATCACCACAGGGGGTAACCTTAATACTTACGGTGAATTTGCTGACTAGGAAGCCAGTACTGTGCTGACAGAGCAAAGCAATACTGATAGAATTTTTAAAATAGCTTTTAGACATGCAAATATCTCACTTAAAAAAGCTTTGCAAAGAGCTGCTCTTTTTCTGTTCCATGTGGTGATAGGGGAGTATTTTTAAATTTCATGATTGTACTTGAAATGATGTGGAAACATTTCAAATACTTGGATTACACAGATCTCAGTGTCATAGTTCACAAACTACTGGAAGCAAAGGGTAGAGCTTCTAGGCTACTTTGCTGTGGTCCCACCAAGCCTGGAGGTATTTATTCCAAAACACTCAGGAGTCTTCATTTATACTTCTAAAACTTTGGGCGGGGCTCCCTGTCTTCTGCCAAGGTGAAAGATGTCTCAGGAGTATGTCAGTCACATTTGCACAGCTTAGTCAGTCATCCTCCTGGCATGCTTTTCAGAGACGTGGGGGACTGCGGTTGTTAGGAAATCAGCACCAGATATGCGAGCAATGTATTTCCATTAACATGTCACTTTGATTAAAAAATATACATGTGTGTATATATAGTGTTTTAGATAGGTATAATTTATATATGTATGTGTATGTATACACATACACATATATATAGTCTCATTTAAAAAGATTGTCTTGGGACTTCCCTGGTGGTGCAGTGGTTAAGATTCACCCTGCCAGTGCAGGGGACACGGGTTCGAGCCCTAGTCCAGGAAGATCTCACATGCCGCAGAGCAACTTAAGCCTGTGCACAACTACTGAGCCTGCTCTCTAGAGCCTGCGAGCCACAACTACTGAAGCCCGCGCGCCTATAGCCTGTGCTCTGCAACAAGAGAAGGCACAGCAATGAGAAGCCCGCGCACCACAACGAAGAGTAGCCCCCGCTCGCCGCAGCTAGAGAAAGCCCACACACAGCAGCGAAGACCCAACGCAGCCAAACATAAATAAATAAATTTATTTTAAAAATATAAATAAAAAGTGTCTTCTAAGGGTGTTAAATGTATGATATCATTTAATCGTTACAACAGCCTAGAAGATAGCATGATTATTAGTATCCTAAATAAATAAATATTAAAAGATTGTTTTAAATGAACCGAAAATTTCACTGATGCTGTTTCATGGAAATCACTGTTTAACATTCTGCTGTCTTTGATGGTTAGAGTCAGATGACTTGCCTGAGCCTCAGTTTAATCATTCGTAAAATATAAGCGATTTTTAGCAAATATCAATATTTAGTAATAACACTTGAAAGCTCCTAGCACTGTGCCTAAAATATAGAACATGAAAATGCAAACACAGTGTTTTCTTTTAAAATGATTATCATCTGAACAGAACTCGAGTAGAGATGACAAGGCTAGTTTCCCAACAATGCCCTTCTGAGAACTGCAGAGGGAGGCCCAGTCTGATATGTGAGTTTGGGGTGGAGACCCACACCCACTGATTGGCTTTCTTTGTAGCCTTCAGAGAATTCCTACTGTTTTTGTGTCCAGTTTCACATGTATAAAATGGGTAATAACGTGTTCTTTATAGTTTCAGAGTACCTTGAGATTCATGACCGCTGGACTCCTTTCCTGCCCCGTATTTCTGCCCTTGTGTGGGCAAACAGGCCCATGCTGAGGACCATTTTACTTCCGGTGGTGGTGGCATTACTGACCACATATGGGAAGTGAGGCTTAGATGCAGAAAGAGTATGGTAAAAAGATGAAAAGCTACAGAAACTGTGGGTTGCACAAAGTGACTGCCAAAAGCTTTTCCAGGAATGAGAGCTTAGAGAGGTTGGAAGATTTAGATTGAAAGGAAAGAATCAAATGTATAGTACATTGCAAACTGATTTTAATTATGTTTCCAACTTGAGGATCAGGGAAGGACCCTTACCTAGAAAAGTTCCTACTCCTGCTTTCACTGATTCCTAAACTTCTACTAGGAGAGTCATTGACTTCTCTTAAAAATATATTTTGTATCCATGTGAAGATTTAACTTCAGATATCTAGGTGAAAGGATTCATAATTCAACAAAATTGTTTGGTGATGATACTTTAGGTTTAGTAACTAGTATGGTCTTGGTGCATTCTCTCAGTCCATTTCAGTAGGATCTTACTTAAGTTATTCAAGATAAATGAGAATTTATACTGTTTCCAAAACCCTCCTAAATATTTAGCTGTGAAATCTCTATTCCCAGGTTATTCCAGTATCTAATGCTTACACACTTTTCTTCCAACTTAAATTGAAAATTTTTCTTTATGTCTCCTTCGTGGAAAGAGAAATACTATAATATTATATGAACAAACTCTCTGAGGCCCTTTCTAATTTTGGTAGCAGTATTTCTCACACTTGCTTGGAAGAATTTTGTCACTGTCTCCACTTTAATCTCGAGACAGCTTCTGTACACCCATACTTTTAGGGGTTGGGGTCTAGAGGAGGAAACCTTTCCAGACTTGCAAAGATCTAAGCCCAGGGAGCTCCTGGTGATTCAGGGCGTGGTAGAAAGGGTCAAGTCCCATCTCTTTCTTATTTCCTTGACTCTCTCTGAAATGTTTTCTCCTTTAGAGCCAAATTCTAAACTTTGACCCACTTTCCTCCAAGATACTTTGTATTTCCCAGTCTGATCAAAACCTACTGAGGACCTATCTGCAGTAGACCAAGCGACCATGTTTTAACCATCTTGTATCTCCCTCAGTAAAGTACAATGCTTTCTGCCTAATTGGAGCTCAACATAAAAGAAGGATGTATGGATGGACAGATGGACGAAATGATGGTCTGAAGAGAGAACAACCTTCCAATGGACAAAGTCCAATCTTAATCTCCCTGATCAGTTTTAGGCCCCCTGAACTTGGTATAGCCTATAAATGTGGATACTCCACTACCTTTGATTAAACAGTTTATAGATCACCGCAGGGCAGTAAAAAGAATAATATGGTTGCTTCATTATTACTATCCAGCATTAATCATTGATACCTCTGGAATCTAAGGCAAAATAATGCCCAAGTTATCTCATCAGCAGTATCTATTTTAAAATTAATTTATTCGATGGGTAGTTATGTACCAGTCATATTGAAGAATTCTTAGGTATTGGGAAAGTATGAAGCTCAGCTCCTAGCATCATGTTGGAGCCATAATCAGAGCTAACATATACCTGTTTAATTGATTGACCTTTGCACTCTGCACCTTGATCAGCAATGAGGAACAAAGCCCCACATAACCAATAAGAAGGAATTTTGCTATCGGTCGTAAGGCTGCAAGGATTTTCTTTTAACATCACTCTTCAATCATTTTGCAGAGTGGTTTTAGGAAATTAGATAATATATATAAAACATCCAATCCTCACAGTTGTTATTTTTTATCACAGAAACTAATCTTGTTTACATAATTGTTATTTTTTTTAATTTATTTACTATTTTTGGCTGCATTGGGTCTTCGTTGCTGCGTGCGGGCTTTCTCTAGTTGTGGAGAGCGGGGGCTGCTCTTTGTTGCTGTGTGTAGGCTTCTCATTGCAGTGGCTTCTCTTTGTTGTGGAGCAGGGGCTCTAGAGCACAGGCTCGGCAGCCGTGACACACAGGCCCAGTCGCTCCGTGGCATGTGGGATCCTCCCGGACCAGGGCTCAAACCCGTGTCCCCTGCATTGGCAGGCGGATTCTTAACCACTGCACCACCAGGGAAGCCCTACATAATTGTTCTTGATGGCAAGATTTATATATATATATATATTTATATATATATATATATATATATATATATATATATATATATATATATCTCCAGGAAAGCAATGCCCAATTATTGGGCTCTAGAAGTAGCCTTGTTATAGAAAATTCTTCTTTGTAGATGAAGTCAGATTTTACTGGTATGGCTATTTTATGAGCTATTAAACTGATAACATTTAAGGAGGACTAAAGTTGATAGTTAATAGGTTGGTTTTTTTTTAATAACAATTATAAATATGGAACTATACCCTGGTAGAGGTGGCATGAAACATCGCTATCCATTCAGGAAGCTTTTGGCTGAAAAATTATAGGCACCAGAAATAACCACTCAGAAAATAAGATGTGAAGAACCCAAAAATAACAGAGTTATTTGGATATTAAGATGCATCTGTTTGTTAGATGATTATGAATTCCCATAGACACAGCCTAACGTTTTTGATAAAAGTGCCTTTGTTAGTGGTATGCTCCTGTACAGTTTCAGACACATTTTTATGATACATTTTTATGCATGGCCATCAATTAGGAAAAGAGTCTAGACATCTTGTTTTCAAATTTGGAAGAACTGTTTTCTCATTGGATAACAGCTTCGCATGCTACCATGAAATATGTCAGGTTCCCACACAGACTGTAGTTGTCTGCATTCTTAGTGATCAGCTTTTCTCTCGCCCCATTAAGAAATACATTCCCAGCAGATAATATTTTGTGCTAGAAGACTAAAGAAAATCACTGGACACCTACAGTTTGAAGATGAAGCTTCACATTTCCTCACTGGAGAATTCATCTTTCTTTTTATGCCAAAGAAAAGCAGACATCCACAGGGATGCTGCGATTCTGCTTTGGGAGAAATCGAATTCTCAGGATTGTAACAAAGGAAGAATAGCACAAAGGAGCATATGTCCTGATGTACACTGTCAGCTGGAAGGATGGTGATTCTGTTCCAAAGGCAGATGGAGATAAGACTTGGGAAGGAAAAGAAATCACCCCTCCTGCATATAATTAGGAAACCCAGTTCTCTGTGCCCTCTGTCTTTTCCCTGACGGGTATGTTTGTTCGACTTTTCTCACCGGGCAGGGAAATCAGTTCCCCTGATAGGCAGGGAGGAATAAACGTCATGAGTAATTCACATATTTTGTTAGGAAGAAATCATTTTCCATTTAATTGATTCATCAGCTATAGTTTTGAATTCCTGGTAATGTGGTTAGTGCCGTGTTAGACACTGGTGAAGAGAGGAAGGAAAAAAATGAGCATCTCCTGAGAGCCATCACCTAGTGCGGGAACGGGCAGGCTGAGAGCCAGTCTTCACTTCCTTCTCTGTTAACCAGCAGCACCAACGCCTGGGAATAGAAAGAGAGCTTGAAGTTCAGCTGGGGGTGGGGAGGGGCAACAGTAACTCTGTAGATAAATATTACACTTTACTTCATTGATTGCAGGTGCTTTAGGAATTCAGAGGGAAACATACAGCTGGATTAATCAAGAATCTCCATCGGTGATTTTTGTGGGGTAGCAGTACTCTCCCTAAACCCTGGTGGGAAGGCCTCCTGCCTTAGACCCCACATTGTGTGGAGAACCTCCTATCACAAACACTGCTCAGGCCCCCTTCTCCATACCATGCCCTTAATCAAAAGGCAAGCGCTAATGGATGAGTAAACAAATGTGGTGTATGCATACAGTGGACTATCATTCAGCCGTGAACCTTGGAAACATGCTAAGTGAAATAAACCAGACACAAAAGGACATATCTTACATGGTTTCATTTATGTGAGATATCTAGAAAAGGCAAATTCATAGAGACAGAAGGTAGATTAGAAGTTTCCAGGGGTGGAGGAGAGGGAGAATTATTGTTTAATGGGTACAGAGCTTTTGTTTGGAGTGATGAAAAATTTGGGGAAATAGTGGTGATAGTTGTACAATGCTGTAAATATAATTAATGCCACTGAATTATGCACTTAAAACTGGTTAAAAAGGCAATTTTTTTGTTATATCTATTTTTCACTCTCCCCACCCCCAAAAACGGCAGCCGCTGCTGAATGCCATGAAGGTCTGGATTGTGCTGCTGCCAGAGTCTTGGGGGGATGTTGCTTAAGTCAGAGTAAGAGGAGGGTTTGAGCTGCAGAAGCTTTTAATAAGAGAAAAGGCAAATTAACTCATCAAATCCTTCTTCTCTTCATGTTCTAGTTCAAGATTCAGTATATACTCATAAATTAAAACAGTATCCACAGTGGTTGCGTGTGTTGGCTGAAAAACAGTATGACTCATGTTACTCTTAAATTCGTTGTTATATTTGTAGGTCTAGATAATAAGTGCATGAAGTTTAGTAGTCATTCTTTATACTGGCAACTAGATGGGCATTAAACATTCACATTGCAAATATATTTATCTTAATAACAATATATAATGATTCCATTAAATTTTCAAAAAATTAAAACAGAAATTTTAATTTTATTTAAATAATTTAAAAACATATCAAGGGCAAGGCCATCACAATGGTATTAACACAGCTAGGAAAGGAAAAAGGTATACATGACAGAATTTTGGAAAAATGCCCATAGTATTTTTTTATGCTTTGCGCAATGCATAGTCTTTTGAATTTGTTACTGGAAGTTGTGGTCACGACTCTGCAAGTAACAGTGACATTCTTTGGAACAATTTGAAGGTTACTTATGATATTTTCTGGATCTACCCAAAGAAAGAACATCTTGATGAAATAGATATCAAATTTGACCTCGCAATCACCGTCAAACACATGGTGGGAATGCTGACTAAAAACAGTTAAAATGATTCTATTTAATGATCGAATGGTAATGAGAAGATACAAGATGCACCAAAAAGAGAATGACAGAAGTTTCTCAAATCAAGAATAAACCAAGGTCTTTGGAGGAAAAAGAAATCCATTTTAAATTGTGCTATCCACAAGTTACTTGGTATGAACTATTGATTATTGTGAATAATGGTAACAAAGCTTACCAAAAAATTATATCTAAGTTTGGCTAATTCACTTATAAAAGAAGTTAACTTTTTTTTAATTTAAAAGAAAATAGTTTTCTAAATCAAAGGTAAATTCAAACAAGGAAATGAAAATATTTGCCTAATTATGAAGGAGAATTTTCACAAACAAATAATCTTACAATTAATTTCTGTAGAAAATATTTTCTGTTTATTATAGATCAAGGTATATTATTCTAAGAAAATCATTTCAATGAATCTCTTATCACTTTATTTGTTTTGTTGTTATTTCTGGAAAAGTTACTTAAATTCTATGGGGTGAGTAAGGGGATAGGCATCGTTTGAAAAAGTTTATCATTTAATTTGGAGAACAATATTAATTTTGAAGTATAAACTATATGAAATAAACAGTTGTTTCCAGCAGAATATGTGGTGGAGAAGCTTTGGAAGATAACCAGATTGGGAAAGGGGTAGAGGCACGTAAGAATGAGAAGCTAATGCGAAAGGTTGGGAAACAGGGGAGGTGGGAATTCAGTGAGGCCTTCACAGCCCTAGGATTCAGAGTCTGAGGGAAAAGAGGCAGGAAGGAGAAGGAAGAGGCAGAGAGATTCTGCACATAGGGGAGAGATGAGCCATGGCTCCAGGCACTCAGAAGACAGGGAGGAAACAGGCCCAACTGCAGCAAAGGATCTGAGGTCACAGTGGAGGGAAGTGTAGCCTGTGGCCCAGAAATCCCAGTAGCAGTTTTCTTTTTCCTATAAAACATTTTAAGACCTCTGGTATGTATCGCCCAAATGCATTCTAAAAGGGCTATGCCAGTTTACTCTCCCACCAGCAGTTTGTGAGAGTTCAAATTTCGCTGTGTTCATGCCAGTATTATTATAAGTTTTAAACTTCATTAAAAGTTTAATAATTTGATAGTCTGCCAACATTTCTAAAATGTAGCATGACACTAAAACTAAAACCATCCCTGTCTGTAAAATGTTCCTTGGAGAATCACAGTGCACACTGCCTATGGTATGGGGGGAAGAACCCTCGCCCCCCAGCCATGAGGACAAGTCCACGAGCGTCTCTCTCCATCTGTAATGTGAGTCATAATATAGGTCCTGCTGAGTCCCAGAGTGGTTAAGAAGATTAAAGGACATGATAAAAGTGAATATTTGTAAATAGTAAAATGCTAGATAAATGTAAATTTTAAGATAATTGGTATATATTGTATTAGCATAGCATATGGTAAAACTTAACCTGAGTACCTACTTTATAGGATTGTGTGAGACATAAATAAAGATACATCACTTCTGACCCCAATTTTTAAAATCCAAGTTTGAAGTGGGGGATGGACTAAATAGGCAATCCTAAAGTTCATATAGAAAATCAAATAGGTAAGAATAGCCGGGAAAATCCTCAAAAAATATAATCGGGGGAGGGAGTATTAATTAGCCAGGCCAAATATTAAAACATAGTACAAAGCTATAGTAATTCAAAGTTTGATGCTGGTGCATATATAGATTAATTGAGAAGCCTGGAAAGACCAAAAATATACCCAAATATGGATGGTGAATTTAACACATGATAAAGATAGAAAAATCATCTCCAAAAGTATGTTTGTAACTGAACCAAAACAACCACCAAAAAAACCTAAGATATAAAGCAACAGAAAGGTATATTCTGTTATTATTTATATTAAGAGGAGTAATTGAGGAGGATATCTGTCTATACGAATATGTCTTTGTCTATACACATATGCTTGTATATGCAAAGAATTATCTGGAAGGTAAAAGTGGTTGTCAATGAGTGAGTTCAGAGATGAGAGGGAGGCGTACTATTTCACGTTACCCTTTGCTATAGTTCGAAGTTTTTAAACCAATTTCAAGTATTACCTATTTTTAAATATTTTAAAGAAAATAGTAGCTCAGAGTAAGGCAGAGCCAGTGGGAACTTTTACAAAGGAAATATCTTGATGATTTTTTCACTTTTCCTCGGGTATTTTAGTGTACTGGTATTTAATGTATCAGGAGTTGTATAAGCCTACCTTTCTGCAATTCTTTGCATAGTCCCGGGCACAGAGTTGGCGTGTAGTGAAGAGTTTCTGGAGTGTGAAGGTAACTTTCCTTTACTATGGAATGGGTCTAATTTAAGAAGCAGGGTTGCAGAGTTGGCAGTCCTCTTAAATACTTTCCCCATAGTACCAGTGTGAAATATCAAACTTTTGGCAGGCAGGCGAGTTCCATGAATTCATGTGTAGCATTTCTTTTCTGTTTAGCATTGAGATCCAATGCCCAGTGCTTAGTTTTTAAATTATCTTTCTGAAAACCTTGCTACATTTTTGCACTGGTTGAAATGAAGCCCTTTGAACACATGGGAAGTTGTTAAAATTTCTTCCTTTGGGAAGTCACTTCTGACTGGATTTCTGCAGAGGGAGTTGTTTCTTGCCGCTCTTTCAAATTCTCCTTGTTGTTTTTGGTCCTTCCTCACTCCCCTACAGTCAGAGCCACGACATCACAACTTATCTTCAAAAAGTAAACTCAGCATTTTCTCTTTTTTAAAACTTAACATTGGAGAAAATACAGATAAACATATATTACCAGTAACTGTATCAAATTGGGAATTTTGCAAGCCCATGAAGTCAGCATCTCAGAAAATGGAGACAGCCTTGTTGTATATATGATCATCTTGAAAAATATCACTTCCCAAAATAATAATGCCTATAACAACCAAATATAAATCAGGATGTAATGATGTAACTGCTGACTTTTTGGCCAACTGTGATCATTAACAGTAGTAGGGTCTGTAATAACTGAAGGAATGATGGTGGTTTATGGGTGATAAGAGAATCACAGGAAGCTGTTGCATGCTCTCAAGGTTGGCAACAGTATTCGTTATCTGCTGTATCATATCTGTAATATCTGTAACAACCCCAGAACTTAGTGTCTTAAAACAACAGTGATCATTTAATATCACATAATTATTGTGGGCTAGGAATTTGGGAGCAGCATGGTTGAGCAGTTCTGGCTTGTGGTTTCCCATGAGATTGCAGTCAGGTGTCAGCCAGGTGCTTGCTGAGGCCAGACCGTCCACTTCTAAGGTGACTCACTTACATGGCTAACATGGTTAGTGCTGCCCATTGGCTGAGACCGCAGTTCTCCATGAGACTAATTAAGTGTCCTCATTGCATAGCAGCTGGCTTATTCAAGAGCTGGCAACCCAAGGGAGCATGGTGGGAATCACAGGGCCTTCTGCGACCTAGTCCAAAGGTCACATACTGTTACTTTCACCAACCCTGATTCAGTGTGGGAGGGAGCTACACAAGGGCAGGAATGCCAGGGGGCAAGAATTACCCAGCGCTGTCTTGGAAGATGGCTACCATAGCAACCCAAGCAGGATATAGTCTTTAGGAAAAGAGCAATTTGGGCTCAGTTAAAAAAACAACAACAACAACAAAAAATGCAACACAAAGTCAGAAGCTTCATCTCATCACCAGAAGTACAAGTGCTGAAGATTAGGCCATATTACATCCAATAACTAGTGATTTTAAAGGAGGACATTTCTATTGAGTGAAGGACCACAGCCAAGAATTGCTGAATGGGTTCAGTTTTCCCCCCACTAAATTTTAAGTGAACATTTTTCTATCATTAGATTTCTGTAGGATGACTAATGGACTGTAGGGTAATTCAGCCATTGTTTTTAAAAATCCATCTTGGCAAAGAAAGCTGACATTCTGCTGAAAGAGTTGAGGCTAACCCCCACTCTTTGAAAAGTACTGAAGGGCCTGTGTGTCTTCTCCACAGAGAAAAGGCTCCGTTCTCCATGACTAGCCCAAACCCCACACTACCTAATCTGCCTGGCCTTCAGTTTCTCCTGTTTCGTAGGACCTTGGGCTGAGTCAACACAACTGGGATTTGGAATCGTGACGCCAGAAAGTCTGCATTTTTTAAACCTCAGGCTCAGCCATTCTCTGATTTTAAAGCTAATAACATTTTAAGTTCTATATTCTAAGGTAGATTTAGCATTAAATGAGATAGTGTACATAAGATGCTTTGGCACAGTGACCTAAAGAGAATCAGGTTGTGATAAATAAGGTGGTGTCAGAGTCATCCTAGTTGTGTTGTCGTTATCACTATCATACACTTGACCTTGACCTTCTGTCCAGCTGTACTACATGCTGACTTCGAGGTATCCTGAGTTTTCTAACCTGTTTTTTAAAAAGTAGAAGACAGCTCTTCGGACTTTTCTACTCTAGAGAAATGTAAGTGAAAGACTATTACGAAAATTACTTAGAGAAAAGCAAAATGGGAAAGAGGTGCTTTTAAAAGTCCACTAGAATAAGATGTAGGAAGGTTCAGTGGTTTCAGTTAACAAGCTCTTTTGTGAACCTTAGATGCCTCATATTTACAGTCAGAGTTTAAGACTAGACGATCATAAAGATCCCTTTCATCCCTCATCATCTGATTGATTTTGCATTTGATCTCACAGCAACCCTATGGAATAAGAGTTATCTTTGAGCAGATTACTCCATGACTCAGTTTCCTTATGTAGAAAATGTGACTAATAATAGTACCTTCTCATGGGCTTGTTAAGGATTAAGTGAGTTAAAATGTGTAAAGCCCTTAGAACAGTGCCTGGAATGTAGTAAGAACTCCATAAGTCTTAGCAATGGTGATGCTGATGATGTTATGCTTTTGCAGATGAGGAAGCTGAGATTCATGAAAGTTAATTTTTTCTGAGCTCACACAGTAGTAGAGCTGGAACTTGAATTCAGGTCTTCTTTTTTTTTTTTTTTTTTTTTGCGGTATGCGGGCCTCTCACTGTTGTGGCCTCTCCCCTTGCGGAGCACAGGCTCTGAACGCGTAGGCCCAGCGGCCATGGCTCACAGGCCCAGCCCCTCTGCGGCATGTGGTATCCTCCCTGACCGGGGCACGAACCCGTGTCCCCTGCATCGGCAGGCGGACTCTCAACGACTGTGCCACCAGGGAAGCCCCAGTTCTTCTTTTAAACCACATTACTTGTGCATGTATCTTTCAGACCTTGTTGTCTATTTTTTAAATATAGAATTGATTCTCACAGCATCTAAACAGCTCCGCCAAGATTGTCTTACAGAAGAAGGTAAGGAATGAGAAGATGGGGTGTTTTTTGTCCCTAGGATTCTGAGTCTGTGGGACATATGGCAATGCCTCCTTTAAAACTAAGTCCCACCAGGGCATCGCCACCTAGGAAGGTGGAAGAGAATCCTACTTAGTTTCCAAGGACTATTTGAGCTGCCTCAGTTGCACTAACACTGCCTGTGAGGTAATCACTCATTTTACCCTACCTCAGTTACGTCTTCACATTTCTCACTTATTTGGATAAGGAGGATGCGTTTCATTGTAGACTGTACAGCCCATTAAAGCAGTAAATAATGGTTTGGTTTTAAAATAGATTCTTTGTTCTCCAATTCTCCAGTCTTTTCCACTAACCGTGATTCTGCTTTGGGTGAATGCTTGAAAAGCAAGATCTCATTGTCTTCAATGCAGTTATTGCCTTAGGAGTGGACCACAGCCCCAGACAATGCAAACATCATTCTAGCCACGTTAAAAAGGCAGGGGAGGGAGGCTAGAAGCAATCTGACTAGTTTTATTATTCTTGTTGTTTGTTTTGTTTTCAAATATAACCAGAGCATTATTGCTCAGAGGCTGTGTCTTTCAAAACTAAATGTCCTTGAATAGCTCTCCAGTTCCAAACAGTGCTGCCTTTACTCAAAATAGTTTTGAAATTACTCTTTGGTAATTATCTTCAGAGCTTGCAACACATTCTTTTGAAAAGATTCAGTGGTGACGAATCAGTTATTTTATTAGCACACCATATAGTTGTAGATTCAAACTACTGCTGACATAAATATGAAAAGAAAAATTATGGAATGGATTGTCTTGTGGCTCAATTCAGTAGCTGTGTATAGTGAAACTAAGTTGATGCAGAAAATTAAAGAAATGTTAAAGAAAAAATTTTAAATATCAACTGGTAATAATAGATTATTACCATTTCTGGACGTCACTGGCATACTTCCACAGTATCCACATCATTAAGAATATTTATCTTCACACACTCCAGTTTACCTAGTGGAAGAGTTAAATAAAATGTTCTGTAAGAACTTTTTTTAAAAAAATAATGTTCAAATATTATACTGTTCAATTTTTATATTTTATATTATTTTTAAAAGTTATAAAAACGTATTCTTTTATTGCCCTATAAAACACACAAGCTCATTAACCTGGTTTTCTTGGTCTGTTTATGAGAGTGTTTTATCAAATGGATATTTTAAATGTTGTAAAGATGTAATACTGTGCTAAATTAGACTATAAATGCTTAATTTGGAAAACGAATACATTGTTATTATTTTTCTAGAATGCCTTTGTATGTTATATAGGCGACTATTGGGAAGTAAGATGCCTTCCAATGTACACGCATGCTATCTTTGGGCACACAGGCCTCTGCTGTCAATGAATAATTGAGTCACCATTTGTCCAAATTTAAATGTTTTTGCATGTATACTTATCTTTTGTGTACTCACTTTTATTTGTTCAGAAGACTTTGCTCTAGTTTTTATTCTGTGTGAGTAAATTGATTTGTAATAAAAAAAAATAAGAGTAGAGAGAAAAGTACAAAGTCAGAAAAATGGAGCTAAATTCTTGAAATAGATTTCAGTAAAAGGAAAGAAATTAGATTTTTGGCTGCTAACACTTGGCTCAAGGGGTTTGATTTACTGAAGCTGTGTGGTGTGGTGAAAAGAGCAGAAGTCAAGAGGCTTGGGCTTAAAATCCTTGGCTCTGCCACTAATCTTTCAGAAGGATCTCAGATGAATCACTTGACCTTTTTGAGCTTCTGTTTCCTCATCTGTAAAATGAGAGTTTTGACGACATGGTTGCTGAAACCTCTTCCAGCTACAACATTCCATCATTCTAATTCTGAATGTACTGATTCTGATCTTCTCCCTCTGTGTTAATTGCATGCAGACTACTTAAATATCCACAGATGGTTAAGTTCCAGGCTTTGTATTAGTCAGCTCAGGCTGCCATTACAGAATACCATAGACTGAGTGGCTTAAACAACAGATGTTTATTTTCTTACAGTTCTGGAGTCCAAGATCCAGGTGCTGGCCAATTTGGTCCCTGATGATAGCTCTCTTTCTGGCTTGCAAATGGCCAGTTTCTTGTTATCACCTCACATGGTCTTTTCTCAGTGGGAGAAATCCCCCTCTTCCTCTTATAAAGCCACCAATCCTATGAGGTTAGGACCCCACCCTTCTGACTTCATTTAACCTTAATTACTTCCTAAAAGTTCTGCCTCCAAGTAGAGTCACACTGGGCTTAGGGCTTCAACAGAGGAATTTTGAGGGGGAAACACAGTTTAATCGATAGCAGTTCCTCTCGATATTTCCCTCTAGACCTTCTCTGCATTCCAGGTGGTTTGTACTCACCATCCTCCTTTTTAGGTTAAGAAGAAAAAACATAAAATTTCACAAGCTTCCAAAATCAGAGAAATAATGAATATACCATCAACAAATGTGTAAAAGAAATAGAAGTGGAAATGACTTTTTGATGAACCTGTTCCCCAACATCACTATGGAAACTTTGTAACATAAAACACACAGGCTTACAGAAAAGTTGATAGAATTTTATGGTAAGCACCCATATACCCACCGCCTGTATCCACAGTTAATATTTTACTCTTCTTGTTTTGTTGCAAATCTGTCCGTCTTCCATTCATTCGTCAACCATCTCTTTATTTTAAGCATTTCAAAGTAAGTTCCAGACATCAGTACTTAAGCATGCATATTATTTGCTAATGTTCAATTTTTTTTCTTTTAGATCACCATTTTAAATCGTGCTATGTTGTATATACATGTTAACTGAAAGAGTTAATGTTATGAGAAAAGAGACACTGCTCCATTAGTAGAAGCTATTTATAACTTATACTAGTCTTTGAAAGCATCATTATTTCAATCACCAAAAAGGACCAAGCTGGGAAGTAGGAGAATGAAAAATGTCAAAATTATTTTTTAAATAAAAGGCAAATTTGGCAGATGATTAGGAAAAAACAGGTTACAGGCATTTGAGTGCTTTTTACATACATATATAAATAATTTGCTTTCTGCCTTTGCTTTGATTTGTAAATGTGAAGATAGGGAAATGGAAAAAAGATGTTGTTTCTCCTTGTACTCTTATCCCTAGAAATTCTTTCTCAACCAAGAGAGAATCTCAAATGTTTCCTAACACGTGGCTGTCACCTTGTAAAGATGGATAGATGAATGAGTGAAAATGAATGAGTGACCGTCGTGAGCAGTCAGAGAGTCCTTTCTAGGGACTCCTTAACTGATGGCTGTGAGATAATTATGATTATCTTCTGATGGATCATGCACTGCCCTTTCTAAAACTGTGAGAGTAAGGGATTCCAGGCAGGTTAGAAAAGGGCTTTATCATTCATAGGCATGCATAATTGGCTTAGCTTTGTTGCTTTCATACACAGTAATACATATAACATAAATAATACAGCTATATGTAACATACATAGATTTGTAGTTATATACAGACACACGTTGTCTGAGCATACTAGGAGTAGTCATCAACGGGCCTCTTTTGCTAGTCCCTGAATTAGTTGTAGATTCCTCAGAACAGTTGCAGTTTAAAGTCTGTCTGAATCTGCTGGCGTCTTAGTTGCTCTTAGTGGTTTACATCTCAGCTCTTTGTTCACCACTCAGAGCTCACCACTGTCTTAATGAGTCATCCCAGCATTTAGCAGCATCCAGGGCTATTTTTCTGCAAAGTCACTTGAAGTGAACTCCAAAGCACTGGAAGGAGTTGTTTGTATAGGCGACAGTTGGTAAAGGACTTTTTTGGAATTGCCACAGTCCTTGGGGTGTGATATGCTATTCCAAGCAGGCACTCTTAGAGGGGAGGAAAAAAGACAAACCAGCATATTCTCAATGTGGAGAATTGTTTACTTCTGATGTTTGGACAAGAGCTGGCACTGCTAGAGAGGGTCTGCCTTTTTAAGCACTGCTCATGCCATCCACAGGGACACGAAGTCTCATCAACACTCTCATCCTACTGCTGATGGCTTCACATTGTAGAAGTGGGTAATGGAAATGTCGGTGACATTTGGTTCTTTTATTCAGAGCAATCCAGAGTGACAGAGAGAAGCCAGAGTCAGCAAGTAGGTCCGCCATCTGGGGTGGTATAGACAGTTACCAAGGAAGTCGTCATCACAGAAGCCTTGCCTTGAGGCCAAAGCAAGGGGATCAAGGATTGCACCAATCGGTCTGCAGTTGTGGACCTCAGACAAAAAGCAGCACTGGGGATCTATGACTGGGTGACAAGGAATCTATCCTATCAGGAGGTTGGGGCACAGGAAGCTGTGGCTGGGGTGAAGTGCAAGAACTAAGGAGCTCCAAAGATAGGGACACAGGCAGGGGTCAGTAGGTATGGGAATGCCCATGGCAGAAAGGACAGCTAACAGGATGCCAGCAGTGGAGTCCCAGTGGGAATGGTGGAGCAGGGTGGGTGGCCCAGCAGCTGCACAGTCAGTGGAGTGGCAAAGTGCACAGGGCAGGGGCCGAGCAGAGAAAGTCACCTACTCACAAATGATTTTCTTGTCATCCTGCAAGACAGAAGCATTGTGGGACGCAGCCTCATCTAGGCAGGCAGGTGGTGACATCATCCTTAAAAGGCTGAAATGGATGGTTCCATGCTTAAGAGTTTTTTCTTTAAAAAGTATAATTACTGGGGCAAGAAAAAAACGTTTTGAACTTGGTTTTTAAATTTTACTTTACATTTTCTTGGGGTTTAGTTCTATTTGCTTCCAGCACGATCCAAATACCTACTTCAAAGCAAGCATTCTAACAAGAACTTGTTAAAAGGAAGGGAAACCAGCTCCTGTGGCTTCTTGTACACCAGCTATGGAGGCGCTCACAGAACCACGTTTGTGAGTTGAGTGTAAATGAATCCGAAACCTACAAATTAGATTTCCCTTGAAATACACATGGGTTTAAAACCTTAACGGGAAAAGAACTTGGCAAGTCAAACCTGACCATATTCAGTGAAACCTCACTAATTTGCACTAATGACCAGGAGATCCATTGAGAATTACTGATTTTTTGTATGTTAGCATGGGAACAAATACCAAAACAGGGGTGCGGGGATGAGGGGGTATGGAGCATGGAGCAAGCGTGGGAGGGGGAGAATCAAAGTTGCAGCCTCAAACAAATACACTTTCTGGTACAATGAAGAATGTATTTGAACAGTTCCTGGAATGAAACTCACTAGCTTAATGAGGGCCTGGCTGTGGCGAGTCTGCCAGCTGCAGGGGCAGCCGTGTCATCCAGCCTGCCTGAGCAGTTAATGTGCACTTAGGTTAAGAGGCTTCTGCTTTCTCGCAGGTTGGGGGGTTGTGGTTTTTGCAGGGGTGTGAACCAATGAGATTCTGCCACGTGTCACACACGTGTGTGACACGGGCTTGCACAGACAAGCTGTGATTGCAAATCGGCATTGGGGTGGGATTGCTTATCACCACTTAAAAGCAAAACAAAACAAAACAAAACACCAAGAGGTTGCCAGAAGAGATAGCAAGGGTGGTTGGAATTCTGACTAGCTGAATCTTCCTTAGATGTTAGTGAACCATACTTGTAGTGGAAGATATTTAATTTCAATTTTTCTGAGTTGAAGATTGACTATTTAGTAGACGTTTATCTTGATGTGTTTTTATTTCACTAAAAATAAAAGTTGTGTCTTCCTTTATAAGCAACTATCTAAAAAGTTCTTTGAAGATTTAATTATCTGTGGCCCGAATTTCAGTAATTATAGTGACTTTTTAATTCATTTCATTTGAGGAATAGAATACTTTCTTCCAGTTGTAACTATTTAACAATTACAGTTAAAGGACAGTGATGATGCTTCCTTTGACTTTCCTCTCCATAGTATCTAAGAATATATAGGGTTTGGGTATTCTTTGCAACTGAGGAATTTCTCTTAACTAAATGTTCTATTCCTCTGACTTAAGAGCAGCCCAGGTAATGATTTGTGTTTGTACTGATTTCAATCGCTCCTTCCTACTTGCCTGACTGGGAGCTAATGTTTTACCAGCTGAAGAATAATTTAGAACTTCCACTCAAGCAGCCATGGAAGGCTGTGGGGAATAATAAATACATGTAGCCAGAGCTTTCTTTAGGACCTATGTTGAGCAAATAGTTTCAAGTCTTCTCGTGCTTCCCCTGGACCAGAAAAGGAGTTGTCACCCCAGCTGGTACAGAAAAAGACTGAACCTCACTTAACTTACACTAAAACCTTCTGCTTTCATCATTTTTAATCTTTTCCTTCTTCCCAACTACCCAGTTCAACAATAAAACACGATTCATGCAGACCTTTTGTGCCATCTACCCTTAAGTCAGGGGCGGGGAAGTATGGACACTTGAAGAGTTTATATGTCATTAGCATCCCCAATAGGAACTATACCAAACTGACAACTCTTCCCAAGCCCCCAGGTTTGCCCCCATGACTCTCAGGCGGGTGATTTGCTTTGCTTTAAAAAAAAAAAAAAAAAGGAAACCCAAGGCCAAATGTAGGCTTTCTAAATTACTTTCTTCTCCACCTCAAAATTTCTGTAGTTTAATTTCTTTTTTCTTTCTTGGACCTGTTTCTGAGGAAGAAGTACTCATTGCTTTGTCAAGCAGGAAGCCTGAACTCCCCTCCCCCTGTCTTGAGTTCTGTTTTTGACATTTCAGTTTACTATTACTATGACTGCCCTTTTCCAACAGAACTCCTTAGAAGGTTGGAGAACATTCTACTTCATGTGTGTGATGTGCTCCAGGTCTTCCCTCTAATGCCCTACATGAACTTGCCCCTGACAACCTCTCCTCACTCATCTCCCATCCCCACCCTCCTGCTCATTCTGCTACAGCCACGCCAGCCTGTCTCCTGTGCCTCAGATGCTCCACTTTGTCTCCTACCTCAGGGTCTTTTCACCTGTAATTCTCTCTACCTAGATTGCTCTTTTGTCCTATATGTGCATGGCTTACTCCCTCATTTCCTTTTGGTCTCCGATCAAATGTTAGCTGAGCTGACAGGCCTTTCCTTAGTCACATGTAAGAGTAACTCCATCCCCTCTTTAGGGTCCCCATTGCCTTTTCCCAACTTAACATTTTCCCATAGCGCTTATCACCCTGTCATACCATGTGTGTATTGTTTGTGTGTTGTGTATTTCTTCCACTGTAATATGTTGCATAAGGGCATGGACTTTGCCTATATTACTCACAGATGCATTCCCAACACCAAGCAGAGTGCTGGTGACTAGTGGGTACTTGATAAATAATTAACGAATGGTTGGCTACAAGATATAATAGAGATACATTATAAATACTCTACAAATACATACTGACCCTTTCTCTGGTTAACTTTTATTATTTTGGTTTTGGTTTTTAATTAATGATCTTTTTTCCAGTTTTTTTCTTTGAGGAAAGACTTTAAAACAGTTTTTAAATAGAGTGCTGTTCTCTCTGACTGAACCTTCCTACTGCTTCATAACAAACAGATAAAATAATAGTCAAATCCTTGTCGAGACTCATTTCTTCATTAGCTTGGAAATAGGATTTTCACAACAAGAGAATAAGCTGTGCATTTTCAAGGGCTTTTTCAGAATTTTTTTTTTTGGCTGCATTGGGTCTTCTTTGCTGCACGGGAGGTTTCTTTATTTTTAGTTGCGGGGAGCAAGAGCTACTCTTTTTTTTTCACTTTATTTTATTTTTTTATACAGCAGGTTCTTATTAGTCATCCATTTTATACACATCAGTGTATACATGTCAATCCCAATTGCCCAATTCATCACACCGCCACCCCCACCCACCGCGGCTTTCCCCCTTTGGTGTCCATACGTTTGTTCTCTACATCTGTGTTTCAATTTCTGCCCTGCAATCCGGTTCATCTGTACCATTTTTCTAGGTTCCACATATATGCATTAATACATGTTATTTGTTTTTCTCTTCCTGATTTACTTCACTCTGTATGACAGTCTCTAGATGCATCCACATCTCTACAAATGACCCAATTTTGTTCGTTTTTATGACTGAGTAATATTCCATTGTATATATGTACCACATCTTCTTTATCCATTCGTCTGTCGATGGACACTTAGGTTGCTTCCATGACCTGGCTGTTGTAAATAGTGCTGCAGTGAACATTGGGGAGCATGTGTCTTTATGAATCCTGGTTTTCTCTGGGTATATGCCCAGTAGTGGGATTCCTGGGTCATATGGTAATTCTATTTTTAGTTTTTTAAGGAACCTCCATACTGTTCTCCGTAGTGGTTGTATCAATTTACATTCCCACCAACAGTGCAAGAGGGTTCCCTTTTCTCCACACCCTCTCCAGCATTTGTTGTTTGTAGATTTTCTGATGATACCCATTCTAACCAGTGTGAGGTGATACCTCATTGTAGTTTTGATTTGCATTTCTCTAACTATGAGTGATGTTGAAGAGCTTTTCATGTGCTTCTTGGCCATCTGTATGTCTTCTTTGGAGAAATGTCTATTTAAGTCTTCTGCCCATTTTTGGATTGGGTTGTTTTTTTAATATTGAGCTGCATGAGCTGTTTATATATTTTGGAGATAAATCCTTTGTCCGTTGATTTCTTTGCAAATACTTTCTCCCATTCTGAGGGTTGTCTTTTCTTCTTGCTTATGTTTTCCTTTGCTGTGCAAAAACTTTTAAGTTTCATTAGGTCCAATTTGTTTATTTTTGTTTTTATTTCCATTACTCTAGGAGATAGATCAGAAAATATCTTGCTGTGATTTATGTCAAAGAGTGTTCTTCCTATGTTTTCCTCTAAGAGTTTTATAGTGTCCGCTCTTACATTTAGGTCTCTAATCCATTTTGAGTTTATTTTTGTGTATGATGTTAGGGAGTGTTCTAACTTCATTCTTTTACATGTAGCTGTCTTGTTTTCCCAGCACCACTTATTGAAGAGACTGTCTTTTCTCCATGATATATCATTGGCTCCTTTGTCATAGATTAGTTGACCATAGGTGCGAGGGTTTGTCTCTGGGCTTTCTATCCTGTTCCATTGATCTATATCTCTGTTTTGGTACCAATACCATATTGTCTTGATTACTATAGCTTTGTAGTATAGTCTGAAGTCAGGGAGTCTGATTTCTCCAGCTCTGTATTTTTCCCTCAAGACTGCTGTGGCTATTCGGGGTCTTTTGTGTCTCCATACAAATTTTAAGATGTTTTGTTCTAGCTCTGTAAAAAATGCCATTGTTAGTTTGATGGGATTGCATTGAATCTGTAGATTGCTTTGGGTAGTATAGTCATTTTCACAGTATTGATTCTTCTAATCCAAGAACATGGTATATCTCTCCATCTGTTGGTATCATCTTTAATTTCTTTCATCAGTGTCTTATAGTTTTCTGCATACAGGTCTTTTGTCTCCCTAGGTAGGTTTATTCCTAGGTATTTATTCTTTTTGTTGCAATGGTAAATGGGAGTGTTTCCTTACTTTCTCTTTCACATTTTTCATCATTAGTATAGGAATGCAAGAGAATTCCGTGCATTAATTTTGTATCCTGCAACTTTACCAGATTCACTGATTAGCTCTAGTAGTTTTCTGGTGGCATCTTTAGGATTCTTTATGTATAGTATCATGTCACCTGCAAACAGTGACAGTTTTACTTCTTCTTTTCCAGTTTGTATTCCTTTCATTTCTTATTCTTCTCTGATTGCCGTGGCTAAGACTTCCAAAACTATGTTGAATAATAGGTGTGAGAGTGGACATCCTTGTCTTGTTCCTGATCTTAGAGGAAATGCTTTCAGTTTTTCACCATTGAGAACAATGTTTGCTGGGGGTTTGTCATATATGGCCTTTATTATGTTGAGGTAGGTTCCCTCTATGCCCACTTTCTGGAGAGTTTTTATCATAAATGGGTGTTGAATTTTGTCCAAAGCTTTTTCTGCATCTATTGAGATGATCATGTGGTTTTTATTCTTCAGTTTGTTAATATGCTGTAACACATTGATTGATTTGCATGTATTGAAGAATCCTTGCATCCCTGGGATAAATCCCACTTGATCATGGTGTATGATCCTTTTAATGTGTTGTTGGATTCTGTTTGCTAGTATTTTGTTGAGGATTTTTTGCATCTATATTCATCAGTGATATTGGTCTGTAATTTTCTTTTTTTGTAGTATCTTTGTCTGGTTTTGGCATCAGGGTGATGGTGGCCTCATAGAATGAGATTGGGAGTGTTCCTTCCTCTGCAATTTTTTGGAAGAGGTTGAGAAGGATGGGTGTTAGCTCTTCTCTAAATGTTTGATAGAATTCACCTGTGAAGCCATCTGGTCCTGGACTTTTGAGTGTTGGAAGATTTTTAATCACAGTTTCAATTTCATTACTTGTGATTGGTCTGTTCATATTTTCTATTTCTTCCTGGTTCAGTCTTGGAACGTTATACCTTTCTAAGAATTTGTCCATTTCTTCCAGGTTGTCCATTTTATTGGCATAGAGTTGCTTGTAGTTGTCTCTTAGGATGCTTTGTATTTGTGCGGTGCCTGTTGTAACTTCTCCTTTTTCATTTCTAATTTTATTGATTTGAGTTCTCTCCCTCTTTTTCTTGATCAGTCTGGCTAATGGTTTATCGATTTTGTTTATCTTCTCAAAGAATCAGCTTTTAGTTTTATTGATCTTTGCTATTGTTTTCTTTGTGTCTAGTTCATTTTTTTCTGCTCTGATCTTGATGATTTCTTTCCTTCTGCTGACTTTGGGTTTTGTTTGTTCTTCTTTCTCTAGTTCCTTTAGGTGTAACGTTAGATTGTTTGTTTGAGATTTTTCTTGTTTCTTGAGGTAGGCTTCTATAGCTGTAAACTTCCCTCTTAAGCCTGCATTTGCTGCATCCCATAGATTTTGGACTGTTGTGTTTTCATCGTCATTCGTCTCTAGGTATTTTTTTATTTCCTCTTTGATCTCTTTAGTGATCTCTTGGTTATTTAGTAATGTATTGTTTAGCCTCCATGTGTTTGTGTTTTTTACATTTTTTCCCTGTAATTGATTTCTAATCTCATAGCGTTGTGGTCAGAAAAGATGCTTGATATGATTTCAGTTTTCTTAAATTTACTGAGGCTTGATTTGTGACCCAAGATGTGATCTGTCCTGGGGAATGTTCTGTGTGCAATTGAGAAGAAAGCGTAATCTGCTGTTTTTGGATGGAATGTCCTATAAATATCAATTAAATCTCTCCGGTCTATTGTGTCATTTAAAGCTTGTGTTTCCTTATTAATCTTCTGTTTGGTTGATCTGTCCATTGGTGTAAGTGTGGTGTTAAAGTCCCCCACTCTTATTGTGTTACTGTCGATTTCCTCTTTTAGGGCTGTTAGCAGTTGCCTTATGTATTGAGGTGCTCCTATGTTGGGTGCATATATATTTATAATTGTTATATCTTCTCCTTGGATTGATCCCTTGATCATTATGTAGTGTCCTTCCTTGTCTCCTGTAACATTCTTTATTTTAAAGTCTATTTTATCTGATACGAGTTTTGCTACTCCAGCTTTCTTCTGATTTCCATTTGCATGGAATATCTTTTTCCATCCCCTCACTTTCAGTCTGTATGTGTCCCTAGGTCTGAAGTGGGCCTCTTGTAGGCAGCATATATATGAGTCTTGTTTTTGTATCCATTCAGCAAGCCTGTGTCTTTGGTTGGAGCATTTAATCCATTCACATTTAAGGTAATTATCAATATGTATGTTCCTATTACCATTTTCTTAATTGTTTTGGGTTTGCTTTTGTAGGTCCTTTTCTTCTCTTGTGTTTCCCACTTAGAGAAGTTTCTTTAGCATTTGTTGTAGAGCTGGTTTGGTGGTGCTGAATTCTCTTAGCTTTTGCTTGTGTGTAAAGCTTTTGATTTCTCCATCGAATCTGAATGAGATTCTTGATGGGTAGAGTAATCTTGGTTGTACGTTCTCCCTTTCGTCACTTTAAGTATATCATGCCACTCCCTTCTGGCTTGTAGAGTTTCTGCTGAGAAACTGTTAACCTTATGGGAGTTCCTTTGTATGTTATTTGTCGTTTTTCCCTTGCTGCTTTCAATAATTTTTCTTTGTCTTTAATTTTTGCAAATTTGATTACTGTGTGTCTCGGCATGTTCCTCCTTGGGTTTATCCTGTGTGGGACTCTCTGCGCTTCATGGACTTGGGTAGCTATTTCCTTTCCTGTGTTAGGGAAGTTTTCAACTATAATCTCTTCAAATATTTTCTCGGGTCTTTTCTCTCTCTCTTCTCCTTCTGGGACCCCTGTAACGCGAATGTTGTTGTGTTTAATGTTGTCCCAGAGGTCTCTTAGGCTGTCTTCATTTCTTTTCATTCTTTTTTCTTTATTCTGTTCCGCGGCAGTGAATTCCACCATTCTGTCTTCCAGGTCACTTATCCATTCTTCTGCCTCAGTTATTCTGCTGTTGATTCCTTCTAGTGTATTTTTCCTTTTAGTTATTGTATCGTTCATCTCCGTTTCTTTGTTCTTTAATTCTCCTAGATCTTTGTTAAACATGTCTTGCATCTTCTCGATCTTTGCCTCCATTCTTTTTCCGAGGTTCTGGATCATCTTCACTATCATTATTCTGAATTCTTTTTCTGGAAGATTGCCTATCTCTGTTTCATTTAGTTGTTTTTCTGGGGTTTTATCTTGTTCCTTCATCTGGTGCATAGCCCTCTGCCTTTTCATCTTGTCTATCTTTCTGTGAATGTGGTTTTTGTTCCACAGGCTGCAGGATTGTAGTTCATCTTGCTTCTGCTCAAGCAGGGGCTACTCTTCGTTGTGGTGTGTGGGCTTCTCATTGTGGTGGCTTCTCTTGTTGTGGAGCAAAGGCTCTAGGCATGCGGGCTTCAGTAGTTGTGGCACATGAGCTTCAGTAGTTGTGGCTTGAGGGCTCTTGAGCACAGGCTTAGTAGTTTTGGTGCGTGGGCTTAGTTGCTCTGCGGCATGTGGGATCTTTCCAGACCAGGGTTCGAACCCATGTCCTCTGTATTGGTAGGCAGATTCTTAACCACTGTGCCACCAGGGAAGCCCCAGCATTTTTGAAATTAAAATTTTTTGTTCAAGTTCAGGATTTTTTTTTATTCCCTTTCAATGACTTTATTGAACTTTTAGGCACTAATAATTTAACAAATGTAGAAGAGAAAGGCTTTTCTCAGAAGATGTTTATAGCCCAGTTGAAAGAGACAGTGTAGAATTACATGATTTCATTATAATGTTTAATTACTGTGATAATCCATCATGGGACCAAATGGGAGCAAGTTTGGCTGTTCAGAGAAGGCTTCATAGAGGAAGGATCGCCTGAGCTGAAGTTTGAAGAGTAAGAGGAGTTTAGCCAAGCAGAGGGACGAGATGCAGAGGGAACATGAGCAAAAGTAGAGATCCAAGGAGGTATGAAACAGCATTGCATGGTCAGGAAATGACCAACAGTTTGAAAATATTAGCACATGGAATACATGGTGGGAATGGCTGGAGATGAGGAAAAGAGGGGAGATGGGGGCTGAGGCATGGAGAATGCTGTATTTAGGAGCTTGGACTATATCCTTGATGGGGTGTAGTTGCAGGACCTTTAAGCTGGGGGGTGAATATCAAAGTTAGAAGGAATATTGTAGTGCTTTAACTTTTTGGTGGTTTTGAAACTTTACCACATAACTTGTTTTTCAAACAAAATCTTACATATTAACTTAATATCAAAATCAGATCAAAGTGGAGCTGCGCAGTTGAGGTTGGGGTGGAAAACTCAGAGCTTCCTAGCTTGGTCCCCCCTCACTCTTCTCCTGGCCCCTTTGCCAGCTCCTAGGGCACCGTCATAGAACCTCCATGGCTTTTCTGAGCACACTTTAAAACAAAAAACCTTTCAGTTTATAGACTAGAAAACTGGGGCTCAGGATGTTAGAGTATCTAAACTATTGATAATTCATGGAAGAGCCCAGAATAGAACCATGTCTCTTGATTCCAAATTTAGTGGGGTTTTTTCAGTACAGCATACTATCATTGGAGAAAAATTTACTATTTCATATAACAGAAATTCCTCGCTCCTGTTATGCAGATGCAATATATGAGACAAAGAAAAATATCAATAATTGTCCAAGTTAGAGTTAATTTTCTACATTTAGTACATGCTTATTAATTTTATGCAGGTTTTTTTTAAACATTTTAGATTGTTTTAGAACTGGATCCAGTTTATACAGTTCCCTTTGCCTTTTCATGCTGAGAAAGTACCAAGTTATCCGTCAACTTGAATTTGTAGGAATTAGATACAGGGAGTTTACTGTTAAGGCCTCTTGTTATTGGAATCCCCCCCCATTAAGTGTTGATAGTGCCTGGGTTTACCAACCTTGTCTAAATAGTATGTCATGGCTGAAGCCTGTTCTAATGGCAAAAGCAGTGGAATAAGAGTCAGGAGACCTGGTTACTCCCAGTCCAGCTATTAACTGGCTGAATAACATTTGGAAAAGTCACTCAAGCTCAACTGTACAATGGGAAGATTGAACTAAATTACCTCAAAGGCCCATTGCAGCTCCTGCAGTCTGTGATTCTAATTACGGCACATGTTGTGTTTTATCTTTGAGAGTGCTAATGTTTTATAGACTGCCATAAGCTGTCATTTTTGGTGGTCCTAAAGACTCAAGACAGTTGGGTACATGAAGCAGCTGATTATGAATATCTTGTAAAAGAAGTGGGCATCTACTCATTCACTCATCAGGCAAAGGATATATGCTAATGAAATGAGTTAATTTTATTTGCAACTATATTCCCAATCTGGGAATTTGAGTGGCTTCACTGAAATTCTAGTAATACATTCCGCGTGACCTTATCAATGGACAACTCAGCCTTGGACAGCCCACATAGCAGGTAGGAGGATGTTTACGAAAAGCTCTGCTTATCTCTGTGAAAATCATGGTATATAAACTCTTTCAGGACTCAGAATTGTAGAAGTCCTTCAGAGTCCTTCTCTGAACTGCCCCTTCTGTTTTTGATTCCCCAATCTCATTTTTCTGCATGAGCCCTTCCTCAGTGTGCTATTTAAAGTCCTTTCACATCAAGCCCTACTACTTTAAGAATAAGTGTGATGTAACAAACAATGACATTATTATAGTGTAAGGACAAGAAATAGGGGGTGAGTTATAAAGCAGAACATTTTTATTTACACAGCAGTGTTTTAATAACCAGTAAAATTTTGGAAGAGAACTAGAAAAATAGTTAAAAGATAAATGGACTTATGTTTCAATGTTATGATTTTTCACATACACTAAAGTTCATTTTTACTTTCTTTTTTTAAATCCCTGAATTTCGGACAGGACCCTGGGAGAGTTGTTGGCATCCTTTGGTCAACATATTTGTCAGGGTATTTTTTTTCAATGTCCTTCTATGGTTCTATTAAGCAATAACCTCATTAGCAACACATTCTGAGTGGTATAGTGTGATAGCTTTACTACAAAGGGGTTCTGTATTTCAGTTGCCAGGATATAACACTCTTATGACAGGGGAGAAAAAGAAAACTTGCTATGAAGGGGAAGCTTAGACATTATTTACTCTAAATATCGAAGCTTTCCATTTGAAAGTTTACAGAGGCTGAAGAATTGTTGAATTTGGAGATTTCGAAATAAAAATCTCCAGCGAACTTTAAAAATGTTTCCACCTTGAAAACAAATTCTATTCCCTCCTGTGAGCATTTGCCTTACAGAGTTTGGGATTAGCCTATAAATTATTTTCATCACAAATACCTTTCACTAAGAGACACAGTATCACCCTCTTCTGGAGTGAAACAAATAAAACATTCCTATTCAGGGCTGGGCAACTTGAGAACAGACTGTCAGTTGTGCTGAGTTACACAGAACTCAAAAAAAGGTAGACTTTTTTTTTTTTTTTAACCTCTTTATATCAAGTCCATTTTTTAGGCCACACCAGGTTGGAGCAATGCAGGCTCCACAAGGCCCAATCCAAATTACCCCTGGCAGTATTCCAGAAGTGCTGGAAATGAGCAGATTTAAATAATTTTCAACTCCAGATTCTTTTTGTTCTTTTACCTTTGGCTTTATGTCATCGTATATGAGTTAAAACTATGGAAAAACATGTTGTTACTGATTTTACGCCTTTTTTGGGCCCTTGGCCTGGTCTACATGGGCAGAATGTATCATGACCAATGTCATTGTTCACAGAGAGTTATTTATGGCAAAGAGATCACTAAGTCTCAGACAACCGCAGAAACAAGGCTCTGTTGACACAGTTTAAAAGAATCCTATGCATAAATGCTTTCTGTGGTCCCTATCATGTACCTGTCAGTCTCCAGCATGACAGTATGTAGGACTGTGGTGTTTCCCCAGCTGTGGGTGAATGGGGTGGCGCCCATGGATGAAGACTAAGCTATAGCTGAACTCCATACGTGAGGTCAGAGCATATGAAATTGCCATATTTGTAAGTCAAACCCAATTGAAAGTCAACAGTTTCATGTGGTTCAACCTAATAATTATTTTGATCTGTTTCATTTCAACTTTGTTCCCAGCCTATTAGCTAAATTCACCTCAATTGACAAGGATTTCCAAAACAAAGCAACTCAGAAGGATGCAGAAAGTTCTCTGTTTCTTCATCTATAAAATGGGGATGGTCATGATGCCTGCCTTGGAAGATCACTGTGAACATTAAATGGAAAGGGCTTAGGAGAACAGTGCCTGGCACACGATAAGCGCTCAATAAATTTAGCCTTTATAAAGCATTGTCGTCATTCTCAGCCTCTTACTGAGAGAAATATCTGTTCAACAGATATTTATTGGTATTTGACTGCATGGGAGGCTGAGTGTCTGGTGCTGGGACCAAATTTCTGAAGAGGCTGTATTCCCTACCCTAAGGAGCTTACAAGCATGTCTGTGGCAATTATAATGGAGTGTGGTAAATGCCTACTGTAGGGTCAGCATGTGCTGGGGACACACGTAGGTGAATCCTATCTCTGTCATAACGGTCAGGGAAGATTCTGAAACCCAAAGGACTAGCGGAAGTTAGTCAAGGAAAACCAGAAAGGTCAGTCTCATCAGCATGAGTAAAAAGTATAGAGGCCTGAGGAAGAGGAAGCATCACGTGTTCGGAGACCCGCAAGTCGTTAAATGTGGCCCCGAGCAGGGAACGAAAGGTGAGGTCACTAATTCCCTCCTGCTTCGCTCTCGTTACCCCATCCATCAGCAGGTTTCGTCTGTTGCCACCGCAACAGAAACGTATATGATTTCTACCCATCTGATCAAGAGCTTATTGCCAGTTGCCAATTCGGATAGCTTGAGAGCTCTTACCAAGGGATTCTAACTATAATGTTTTTGTGCTGTACGGAAGTGGCTACGTGTATAAAGGTGTTTTTGTATAGCAAAGGTCCTAGGTAGGAAAAATAGACTAAGAAAAACTGACCTCTGGAATAAAAAAAGGACTTTGAAAGAAAATCTGTTCAGAATGCCACATAATAATAGCAATAGTAGTAAGATTGTAGAAGCTGGATGACCCATTTATCTGAATAATCAACAGGCACATTTTTTTAAAAACAAAGCCAGTTAACATTGAGCTAAACATGGCCTTTAAAAACATGGACATCAGCCTGACTGATCTGGATTTTTTCTTCTCTTGAACAGAGTAAACCAGTGAATGCAAAAGATTGCTGTAGTCAGGTCCCTTCCAGTGAGACTGTTCCCCCAAACAGACCATCCCTTTCCTTCACCAAACCCATCTGCGTTCAGAGGATATGTTTTTCTTTCTCCTTTCGTCCTCTTACTGAGGTAGAACTTGAATGTGCATTATGGTACTTTATGTTTGATACTGATATTATAAGTGATGTCTTACTTTTCTATTCTATTTTCAGAATATCTATTTTAGAAAGATTAAAAAGGTAATTAGTGTGGAAGAAGCAAAACATAGACAATAAAAATGAAAAAGGTAATTTACCCATCCGTATTCCATTGAGCACCTGAATATTTAAGAGAGGGATGTATTTCTTTCAATCTAAAAAGACTGCTTACCGTTCAGCCTAAATGTTTTAGGTTAGTTTATGATATAGAAAATTGATTGAATTGAAATGTATATCTTTCCCCCGTATAATAACGTTCCTGACTCTATACTCATAAATGCTACAGTCCCCAAGATTTCTTTATTACAGATTTTATTCTCATTCATGAGCTCCATGTTAAACTGTTAAATTAACAGAATCATCACCTTAGCCTTAAATTAGCATAGCACATCATTAGGGAAAGCAATGCTGTACGTTTAATTGCTGTTTTTAAAAGTTATATCATGTTGTCGTGCCCTGCGTTTGTGTTCATATGTTACCGTGTTTAATTTACAAGGAGTTTGTTTAATTTACAACAAGCTTCTGGGCTGCTTCCTGTTGTTTGCTAGCTCCCTCCAAGTGCAGCTATTTGGTAATAACTGTGGCTATTGCTACGTGAATATTTGAAATATAGTGAAACTCAAGTGATATAGGATAAGAGGACAAATGTTAGAGAATTGGAAAAATAGAAAAACAGTGCAGCATGAAATGTCAAACCACATTTTAGGGCACTTTTACTCTGTTTCCATAAATGCATGCGGGAATTATGTTGCAAATACTTGAAACTGTTTGTTTTCATTTTTGGCCTGATTTTCTAGCATTGAAGAAACCATGTCTAATGATCTTGAGTGTTCTTAAAGAAAAAGAAATTATATTTTACATAATGGTTTGCATGTGTGAGTTCCCTCTGGCAGCAGCACTATAATTAGGGTGTCGTCTCTCCGAGGAGAGACTCTCTGTCTTAAAGATGCCATGGCCACATCTGACTGCCGGAGCTGAGTGCAGAACATCATGATTTTGTTAAAAGATAAACACCGTCTCTTTTCGCTTATTCATTCCTTCTCCTTCCTGCTTCTTTGGCTCAAGCTGAAGAAGCAAAGGACAGCTGAGTACAAACCGTTTTCTTCCTTCCTCATTCAGCAAACCATGGAGAAAGATCTTGGCTTCTTGACATTAATAACTTTGCTTCAACTCTACTTGGAACTATTTGGGCAGCTTTTCAAAAATGAAAAAGGTACAATAAAAGAGGACTGAACTTCCTGTTTTACTCCTACAGTAGCAGATTCAGCGGAGTCTCGCTGTCTTATGGGACTGACCATATTCTTCCCTGGGGACCCACGATTGTAGAATATTATTTCCTTGCACAACTTCCATCGAAACTATTAAAAGGCAATCAGCTTGAGTAGGCCTAGTGGCAGACAGTAGGAAGCTCTTCAGTCTTGTTATTAAATAAGTGTAACGGTCATATAAATGTCGGACTGCCTTTTAGACAGTCAGAAATGTCCCTGATCATAGGAAGGAGGGGGAAACCTAAAGGCTGTTCCTCAACCTAAATAGAAAAAAAAATGCGAACACTTATATAAGGGGTGTGTATAATGTATGAATATATTTGACATCTATCTGCCTTATATACACATGCTCACAAGACCGTGCACACACCACCTCTGTCACAGTGACCATTGCTGTATATTAATTTTTGATTCCCTGCAGTATTTGAGAAAGTGGAATTGTCCAGGGGTCAAATACAGCACATTTCAGGTCAATACCTGTGGCTGCACAGTAGGAGGAATGGCAAGATGTGAAGAAGCCATTCTGTGACTAAAAATGACAGTTTCATTAGGAGAGCAAAATAAGAAAAACCGTGCCTTCTGATTCTGTTTTGCATTAGTTTGCATTTGTTTCTGAGCGCCCTAGAGACAGGATGTCTGCTACCCCTTATCTGTTACAGTGTGGGCCATCAAGCCCGGGAGATGAAAAACTGCTGTCTCAGTAGAAGCATCCGCCAGTCAAAACTGGCCAACCCAAGAGATGGGGCTCAAGCCCATCAGCAGCCCCCTCCTCCACGGTAGAGAGATCCAGGTGGTGGCGGGCAGAGTTCAGCGTGCAGTGTCCTATGACCCTCTCAAGAAAGCGCAACGTGTTTAGATGCAATTCCGTGTGATGGAAAGAGCCTAAGCTTTGAAATCAGAAAACATGAGTTCATCCTTCAGGCCTGACTGTTCTGTGATAACCCAAGAACTGCAAGTCGCAGAACTGAGTGGAAAAGAACGAACTCTATGGTTGTTTTCATTCTAACATGTACCTCATCAGGAATACATTTTGTGCTTCCTCCTTTACATTTTTATCTTTCAGATAAGGAAATACTGTTTCTATCTCTGGGGGGTTTCTTGAAACTTAAGGGATACAGCTAATCCTGTTTCATAAGCTAGATCTTCAGGTATTTGAAGACAGCTATCCTGTTCCCAGATTCTGTTCGAAAATCTTTAGAAGATAAAAGAATTATCTAAATGGTAAATGAGTTTCTTTTTATCTTTTCTATGAATAATATTTTTAAATCACCCTTTAGATATATTTTAAATGCTTGCACTTTTGCTTTAGTGTGTTTTTGGTCATGAGCAGAGACAGGAACAGGGCGCAGAGAGAGGCTGGCAAAAGCAGGTTGGAGCCAGGTCTACAGAGGCATAAAGAGAAGAAAGGGGGACTCTAGCTGGGGGGAGGTAGCACATGGGGACAGGGGAGGAACCTCTGCAGAGGGAAGCTATTCAGTGATATCGACCCCACTACGCAGTCCCACTACGTAGGAGCCAGGTTCAACCAAGGACCAAATGACTCACAGTATCTACTGTTCGGTATTCGTTTTTCCTGACTGACTGATTGCTTCTTTTCAAAGTAGATGATACAGGGTCACTGACTGCTGTGAAGACAGTGTCCCATAGGCCAGAAGAAAAGCAGGGAGACGAGTTCAGAGGTTATTGTAAGAGTCCACAGAGAGATGTTGGTACAGTGTATTTTGCTCTGGGAAAGTTGATTTCAGCCAGTTCTTTTTTTGCCTGTTACTGCCATTTCTGCATTCACTTTTATTCCCCTACTTGGGGCCACCTCTGTCTTTACTTTTGTAATTTGCCCTACGTGCATTTCCCAGCCCCAGGCATTGTGTAACTATTCACTTGTTGAAATGACCACATGCCATGCCAGTGATGTCTGTGCCTCGTTCAGTCATTCTTCTATCTCTAGTGCGCAGCCCAAGGTTAGGGATAGATTCAACGCTCGGCATGCGTTTATTACATGCATGCATTCAGTGAGTGCGTGTTCCTGAGATGATTTTAGAGCTTCCTGAGGGTGTCAGTGATTCAAGGCCAGTATGAAATACAGCTTGAGAACATGGGCTCTGGAGCAACTGCCTAGGTTCACATCATGGCTCCACCACTTAGTGGCTATGGGACCTTGGGCACGTTATATAGCCTTCCTAACAGCACCCACCTCCTAGAGTTGTTGTCAGAATTACGTGTGTTAATATGACGAAAGTACTGGCACAAAGGAGACACAGTATGTTAGCCTTTATAATTATCATAAAGAAACAAAAGCTTATTTCTCTTTTATCTCCAGAAGAGCAAGGCAGCCACTAGGTGAAATACTTCGACAGCCACTAGGACATTGTTTAGAAATGTTTAAGATATCACTTTAAACCTTTCTGTTTAGAACAGTTTTGAACTGGGTAGTGGAATGGAAGCTCCCTAAGACAAAGGGTGAAACTCCATTGTTGGGCAGTGAGATGATGCTCCAGCACCCCTTCCCTCTGCCTCTCCTAAGGTCAGCTCACAAAGAAAAATACTTAAGATGCAGCATTCACTTTACGCAAATTAACTACGAGTTTTGTGGGGGAACAGGACTCTATGTGTGCTGATAGTCACTAATAAAACACTAAAAGGTAAAAAATATAGAGAATTTATCATAACCGTTCTTCTGTGAAAATAATCTCCAAATTAGAAGAATAGGTAAACATAGCATAACTTTTAAAATGTTTTCATTCTGTTCTGATGTTCATGAGTACTGTTTATTGTGGAGTGGTTGGAAGGGGGCATAGTGAGAGGAAGAGGCATAAGAGAAGAGAGGGTTCCTTCTCCACTCAGTTTTTCAAAAGATTCAATAGCCTTACAATCAGAAGTTTAAGTAAAAATGCAACATGGAAGCCTTGCTAAAACTCGACCTCTAAAGCTGTTTTAAGGTGGGTGCCGTATTATAGCCTCACAGCTCCATGGTGTAGCTTTCAGGATAGTTAATGAAGCTGACCAAAGTCTAAGCATGTCACAGCCAAGCACAGTGCATAACTAGGGGAAAAATAGAAGAGTGGAATTAGTTGAAAGGTGAAAGAAAGCAAAATGGAAAAAGTGACTGTAGTGGGGCGTTTGTCTAGTGTCATCAATAATTACTTTTCCTCAGGTGCCCATTTTCCTATTCTGGCTTAACGACTTCTAAATAGTTGGTTCTGAGCCTCTTCCTTCCTCACTAGAATACAATAAAAATTAGAAGCAAAGGTCTTTCGAGTTTCCCTAGGCTGGAAAATAGGAGATATGGTATCATTACCATGAATTGGTCTTCAGATGTCAGAGGATGATGGATTTTCCATTTCCTTTGGCATCCAAATTTATAGGAAATGCCTGTGGGCCCCTCTTCTTTAAACAAGGAGTCAATCTTCATCCCTTTGGCAGGTTAAGTTCCCGGAAAAGACCTGACAAGTCAAAATGGTATGAGTCAATCTTAAAACTTCCCATAGAAAGTGTTCAGTAGGAGTTTATATTCTTCACCAAGGGCTTGATGCCCAGCTTTTTATAGAAGTAACTCCAGACACCAAGATTTCATCAACTAAATCAATTAAAGAAGGGGCTCTGGTGTTCCAAAACTTAAGACTTTTATGTATTTTTACTGTAAGGTCATAGTAGACCATATGGAATCTTTTAAAAAATTATTTCTATCACATTTTTATTTTAAGGAACTAGAAGGCGACAATATGTCTACCTTAGTATGGAAATTTAAAAGGCTGTTTGGAGAATATTTTGACAAGTTTCTTCAAGGAGATGTAGGGCCACTGAATGATGGCTCTTTGATAAAGAAGTCACACTCTTCTCATTGCTAATTCCATTATAACCAGCACAGGTTTTAGAAAATGAGTGCTTTGGTGGAGGAATTTGAGGTCCGATTCATTTCCTCATAATTGCCTTATAAGTCTATCTGTACTACCAGCCGTAACTGCTGCGGATACTAACACAGGCCTGCTCATTGCCCTGAGTCACATCTGTGTCCCTCCAAGATTTCCTGTTTACCAATGAAAGAGAATCTCTTGTATCCCCTCGTTCCACTCATCCCAGCCAGTTTGGGAAACTCTCTTTATTCCTTAGATGTTAGTGTGGCTTTATCCTACTCTTGTATTTAGGTAAATTTTATATGTAAATTCTTCAAAAAATATATCTATTGATAAAAAGCCTCATGGAAAGATGTCATTCAGAATGATTGGAACCATTCCAATGAGGAAAGCTAACAGCTATTCCCTTCCTATGGTCTCTGCACGTGGACAAGTCTTCACGTCTTGATGCTCATATCTAGAATTCCATCCCATAAACAACATTCGGGGTTCATTTTATATCACCTGCCAGTGGTCACAGACTCCTCATTAAATCTTGATCTCCCAAAAAGGGGAAGACTTATTCTATGGGTGTGATCCCTTCGCTAGCAAATCTTGAACGTAATCTGAATCTGTAACGCTAGATGAATCAGTAGCTTATTATGAACATGTGATTATTCAAGAGGTAACTGAAAACCATGATAAGTGGTGATTCCACAGCACCTGTACGTGTGTTGTATATACACACCAATACAGATGCATTTAGATAGATAGATGGATAGTATATTAAATCAATAACAAAATAAGCCCAGCTTCCCCAGACTCTGACAAAGAACAAGATAATTGAAAAAAGAGAGTTCAGTATTTCAGTCGTAAATTTCCAAGACTCATTTCTATTTGAGAATGTTTTTGTCTTGCTAACCACAGAGAACAGTTGGAGTGAGTGGGTCATTTTCTTTCGATTGCTTCTCCAGCACTGACCCTGGGGGGACAGATCTGATGATCTAATAGGTCATTTCCACCCCTAATATCTATCATTTTGGCTACTCTGTGGCAGCTTCTTATTGCTTTAAATAAGCCATCTTAATTCAAAAAACATACATCTGGATTTGACCTGCCTAATATATGTCAAGAAGTGTGTGTCCCACCAAAGCCCCACCAGGAACTCTCTGAGAGACTAAAGAAACTGAAAAGAAGCAAAAAAATGAGCAGGGAGAAGTGGGGAGACTGAGTCAAACAACTTTCTGTTTATTTTATGTAAGTTTTTATTTTTCAAGAATGAGATCGACCCTTAGGCCTCTTTAAATCTTTTTTTTGTTCTGTTAAAATCTAATCTGAACATTCATACATCTTATTTTAGTAATTTTTAAAAACAGTTGATTCATTTTCTTAGAAGTTGTCCTATCACAAACTAGCATTTTGATGCTCAGATCATCTCTGGCCAATTCTTGGCCTCATATCCACTTTGCAACTTCTCAGACTGAAATGCCTGAAGAGGAAGTGGCATCTGTGCACGGCTCTAGATGTCAGCCAGTTGTGGTCCTCTGGCCAGGTGTGTTGGGAGCTTTATTACAAATACATAATAACTGTCTTCTCCCCAGCTAAATACATCACCAACACTATGAATTAGCTTTTATGAATGTATGAATACGCAGCCTCTATAGTTGTACTTCAGGTCATAGATCTGGTTGACCGGCCAGAATAGCTATCCTTTATTCTTCCTGCACAGTGATTTTCATTTAATATGTAGCTTTTTATAAGCTGTTGTCAGTTAATATTTTCTCCTGCACACATTTAGTTACTTCCTATAGAGAACAGTGTCTGTGTGTCTTATTGTCCATTAGTCTGCCTCTGTCTTCCTGCAAGATTAATTCAGCCTCAGTGCTGAATTACTTTTTCTGACCCTTTCTCCAGATCATTAGGGTTATAGGCAGATCAAACCAAGATGAAAATTGGGATTCATTTGGAGTGCTTATCTCTACAGCTGTTCTCTATAGAAAGGTCATATCCATTGCCAGAAGGAAGTAGGATTTTGCACATTTATTCAGTCAACAAATATTTGTTGACCTCATACTATATTCCAGGAACCTCATTAAATTACATTAAACTGATTCCATATACGGCACCCAGTGCTTCAGCTATAACCTATCCTCTAATATCCATTTGAAATGAAATGAGTCACAAGATAACAAGAAAGTCATCTCTCACTCACCTCTATTCTTCTTCAAAGGAAGGTCGGGTGGAATGAAATCACGGAACTTGTGCTGGGTTGGGAGTTAGATGTCCTGGCTTCTAGTCCTGCCTGTGTCCGTGCCCTAGTCCTTCCTGAACTCTGAGATTTAGACAAGTCATTTAATTTCCCTGAGCCAGTTTTCTGATGTAAAATGGGCATAATAATCCCGCCTGCTTTCCAGAATTATGGTGAGGTGCACATGAGCTAATTCTTATAGAAGGACCTTGTCAACCATAAACCATTGTGCAAACATGGACATAAAACGTTGGTGCCAGCTAAAACTAAACGATGAAGATAAATCAAGGAAAATGTCTCAAAAGCAAGCAGTTTGGACTTCTTTAACATCTAATGGAAAAAGTTCACTTATAAGCCAACCGACAGGAAAACCCTGATGAGTAGAGGCCAATTGCAGATATTCACACAACAGTGTACACGGAATATAACTGTAATATTATTTGTGTTTAATCACAAGGAATTCAGGCAGCAGGGAATTAAAACTCAGAATGAGCCTGAAAGACAAAAGAGGATTTAATTGTTTTTCCCCTATGTCAGTGGTTCTCCACCCTGATTGAATGTTGGAATTGATGCCCCCGCCCCACTTCCAGAAATCCATGATCTGGGGTGCTGTCTGGGCCTTAGGATTTTTATAAGATTCCAAGGTGGTTCTAATGTAGAGTCAGCTGGTAGTGAGAAAAATCACTGTGCTAGAGAGAGTTAAAAAAAAAAAAATCTCTAAAAGTCTAGTTATAAAGATGAAATTTATGGACACAAAGAGGTAACTGTCAGCAGTAGAAGAATATATGTGTCTTATGACTGTAGAGAAAATTGCTGGGACCCATAGGCCTCCAACAGTAGTCTTACAGGAGCTTAGCTGGCATCTCCCCTGGTGGAAATAAGGGCAGGAGAAGAAAAGACAGAGGGAGTTATAAAAAATCTTCTCAGAATTGTTCAAGTTTCCATTTGAAAAATGAGTTTCCAGCCAGTAATATGATAGCTATAGAGTAAGTCAAGTGGCAATAGGTATACGTAAACATGAGCATTAAGTGTTATTTTCACAATTCTTGTTTCCTCTAGTAAATATTTATGTAACGGCTAATCTGAGTTGTTATAACTAATCATGGCCGGTTCCCTTTAATGCACAGACACTTTGCTTGTGACCAGACTTGTAGTCTCAGGTCATTTACAGAAATGCCAAAAAAGAGTCTTTCCGCAAGAAAGACAGCGGCATTTTATGCTTAGCAAAGTAACTGTATCAGCATTTGGAAAAGTATATAGTAGTTAGCACAGTCCCAAAATAAAATGCAAGAAACAAAGTATTAGCCTTTCATTGTGGTGCTCACAGGCCAGTTCCCAGAGCATTGTCCTGATTTATGCCCAAGGGTTCAATCTGATCCTTAACGTCAGTTACCGGGAAAAAGTTACATTTATGTGTTTTCAAGTTCTGTTTTTAAACACAGAAAAAGCCAATAAAGTCAAAGAAATTGTAATGCTTAAAACTGCATTCCTTTAAAAAAATATTTTCATTTGGGAAAAGACAAAAATATTCGGAAGGGCCAGGCTTCCCATGTTCTCTGCAAAGACCCTTCTCAGTTTCCCTGCAGTATATACACGCCTGTCTCCATCTTACCTCCTTTCCCCAGTTTTCCCGAATTCTAAAAGCTCTCTTTGTTTCTTTTGCTGTCTGCTCCACGTGGTTTATTGTTGGGCACTGAAGTTCCTCCCCAAGGCTTTTGGTGTCTATACTACTCCGGAGCCAGCCTCTTGTCACTGTCATCTGTGGTTCGCTTGTTGGGATATTTGGAAGTCTAGCTCTTGAAGAGATCAGAGAACCCAACTGCTTGTATTTTTAACTAGCCTTTTGCATTAAGTTGAGGAAAAGCTCATGATTGTCAAGTCAAAAATTATAGTGCAGAAAGGAGCAAAGTCGGAGAGCCAGTTGGTGAAAAGCACCAAGGGTCAGAGATGGTCCAAAACAATTTTTCAAAGCCTGCTGCTTCATACACTTTCTATCAAAGGACAGTTCTCCAGAATTAGATTTCAGGCACTCCACCAAGCAGTACCATTTCAGGGCATTTTACTGATTGCTGATAATTTCCACTGATAGGGTGTGAATGGATGGCTTAGATCTGCCACATGTGAGTCCCTGGAGATGCTTTTTATGCCTCATCTGTTTTCCTCCCACATGGTGCCTCAGCTAGTGCCTGATACGTAGTAGGCATTCAATTAATGTTTGCCAAATTGAATTGATTTTATAAATATATACACATTTAACTTTGGTTTTAACAAAGTAATTGTAGCCACGTATTTTTTCTATTCAACTAGACCTTTCTAATGAAAACATACAATGCTGCCTTGGAAACTTACTAAGTGTCGTCTTTCATTTCCTAACACTGTTCAAGTCCGAATATTCTTCGTGCCTGTGATGTAGATATCCTGACCATCCCCAGAAAAGCATATTTATTTGTTTTTTGTTGTTGTTGTTTTACTGAAGTATAATTTACATACAATAAAATTCACTCTTTAAAAGTATATAGTTTGATGTGCTTTGACAACTGTACATGGTCATATAACCACCATCACAATTAAGATACAAAGAATTTCCACTGCTGGGGAAAAAAAAAAATCTTCATGCCCCTTTAAAATCAGTCTTCTCCCCTCCCATCCCTAGCCTTGTCAACTACTGATCTGTTTTCTGACCCTATAGTTTTGCCTTTAGAACGTCGTATAAATATGGAATCATACATTTGTACCCATTTGAGTCTGACTTCTTTCATTTAGCATAATGCATTCAAAACCCATCCATTCTTTACCTATGTATTCATAGACATTTTGAGTTATTTCCAATTTAGGGCAATTATGAATAAAGTTTACATTAAAATATGTAAACATTCACACATAAGTCTTTATGTGGGCATGTTTTCATTTCTCTTGAATCTGTAAGTTTTGAAGAAGTCCAAGTTGTTAGTTTTTCTCTTTGTGTATAAGTATTAGCTAAGAAATCTTTGCTTATCGTAAGGTCACAAAGATTTTCCCCTTTGTTCTTCTAGACGTTTTATAGTTTCTAATGTTTGGGTCTGTGATTCATTTCTAGTTAATACAGTTGACCTTTAAACAATAGGGTTTTGAACTGTGTGGGTCCATTTATATGCAGTTTTTTCAATAAATATACAGTGGCCCTCTATATTTTCCAGTTTCACATCTGAGGACTCAACACACCAAAGATCAAAATTTCCATCTGAGGTTGGTTGAATCCACTGATGTGGAACCCGTGGATACAAAGGGTCAACTATGGAACTTGAGTGTCTGGATTTTGGTATACTCAGGGGCTCCTGGTACAATCCCCAACAGATACCAAGGAATGACTATTTGTATAGGGTGTGAGGTAAGGATCAAGGGTTTGTGGGGGGGGGGGCTGCATATGGATGTTCAATTGTTTGAGTTTTATCTTTTGAAAAGATTATTCTTTCCTCCGCTGAATTATCTTGGCACCTTTGTTGAAAATAAGTGCACCATATACATGTGACTCTGACACTCTCGCATCTGTTCCATCTACATCTTTATGTGTATGCTGTTACCACACTGACTTGATTACTTTAGCTTTCTACTAAGTTTTGAGATCAGGTAGTGTATGTCCTCCAACTTCATTCTTTTTCAGGGTTTTTTGACTGTTTAAAGTCCTTTGCCTTTTCATTTAGAATCAGCTTGTCACTTTCCACAGAAAAGCCTGGTGGGATTTAGAAAGGAATTGCACTGAATCTATAGATAAGTTTGTGGAGAAGAATATCTTAGCAATACTGCTTTGTGATCCACGAACATGGTATAGCTCTTCATTTATTTAGATCTTTTTAAATTTTTCTCATTAACATTTGGTAATTTTCATTGTACAGGTCTTAGATGTATTTTGTTAAAATTTTCCCTAAGTATATCATGTTTTTTCATGCTGTTGTAATTTCTTAATTTCATTTTCTACTTGTTCATAGCTAGAATACGTAAATAAAATTGATTTTTACATTGACCTCATTCTGAAACCTTGCTAAACTCATTAGTTCTACTATCTATTTTTTAGGTTCTTTGTTGTTTTCTGTGTAGACAATTGTATTGTCTGTAAATAGAGGCAGTTTTATTGCAGTATTTCTAATTTGTTTATTTCTGTTTTATTGACTTATTTCACTGGTATTGATAGTGAATAGGAATGATGAGAGTAGATATCTTGCTTTATTTCTGATCTTATGAGGAATGTGTTCAAATTTTCACAATTAAAATTGATGTTAGCTGTGGATTTTTCATAGATGTTCTCTATCAGATTAAGAAACACTGTTGTTTTTAGTCTGTCTTTTTCTGTGTATATGTGTATGCCTCATTTGGAATTTCTAAGTCTTTTTTATGTATGTCATTAGGGTGCTAGTACAAAACAGCTTGTAATTCTACCACCAAGGAGACTTTTGTTATCATGCCAAAGTGTATCTGTCCTGAAACTAGACTTTTAGTTGTTAATATTTCTAAAATGTCTGTCAGTATTGGATACTTTCTTATCTAATCCATCTTGTTATCTAGGTGGCCACAGTGTGCCCAGGTAACAGTATCCTTCCACGTAGCAATTTGTTTCTTTTCAGAAGTCAGTGGACTTGAGTCTTTTTCATCGAGCAATGTCTCTTTGTTCCCACCAAAAGCAAGTGACATCATTGAACATTTGAAATGATTCATTCTGATGTGAGCATTTATTCACAGCCACTACCATAACCTTTGCTGATATACGGTAATATGATACATGGTCCCCTCGTATCTTACAGGAAACTGGATAAGCAAGCCTGTCTGTTACCACACAGTAATCATATCTCCTTGTGTGAAAGCACTGACCATCAAACTGCTCTTATTATATCACTATCATTTAAAAAATTTTTCTTATCTTTGTATATCTTCTTATATACTTTTCTAATATATATATATATATATATGAGTTTTAAATAGGTATATGAAAGCATGGGAAGCCTTTGAATGATTTATGGCTGGTAATATCTGTCTCTTTCTAGTCATTTCCTTATATTGAAATAATCCCAATTGGGCAGCACTGAGCAGCCTCATGATCTCGTGTTCTCACAGATTTCTTACTAAACTGATACCAGTTACCCATTTTTCTATAGGAAGCAGAACTTTCACATTTATTTGTAAGCCCAAGGTACTTTAGATAGGACTTCAACTATCCATGCCCTAGCATTCTCAACAGTTACTAAAACCCCCAGTGTCTCCTATTGAAAGAGTTTGTATTAGTTGCTGTGGATCAGTGAGCTCTCTATGAGACCTCAAAATTAAAGAAATGGCAGGTCATGCGTAATGTATGATGTACTTTGAGTTCCTCGTAAAAGTGGTATTTGTAGGCTGGTCTGTCTGAGTCAGAGCTGTAAGTAAGTGCCCCAGATATACACCATCTCTTCCTCCCAGATGACTTCACAGTGGAGATGAGATCAGGGCACATTTTCCTTCTTGGCATGTTGATGTTGCCATGCTGTGTGGCACTGGTTGGTTTAAAGGACTTTGTGAGGGAAAGGTATCACTAAAAATCTAACCATCTCTGGGGAAAGATATGTTAACTGCTTGAATTGTATTGAGAGATTTTTTTCATTAAAAATTATTTGGAAGGTGGTTTCTTTCTCATTTGCAAATATGTTACTAGAGAGCTCACACTCAGCCCTTGCCAATGAGCATTAGAACAAACTCCTGAAAAACAACCAGTTTGTTTTTGTTTTTTTAAATTTGAACCTATGACTCTGTCACTCACGTGGGACTGAGCCAGGCTGTAACCAACCTTCTAGAAAAGGTTGTGTCTCATAGTTTATTTGCGCGAGTACATGTGCATACACACACAGGCATACGCATATACATCTAAGTGACTTCCCCCCTCTCCTTTCCCCCTGACCCAGAGCAGGATCCTAGTAAGAAGAGCCATGATTGGATCACTGCTTCAAATCCTCAGAGCCTACCAGGTGCCTTTCATGCAGGATAGACACAAGAAAATGCTGAAAGGAAGATAAGATATTTTCAGCGTTACCATTGCCATACAAAGGTTTCCCTTTCAAATATGATTTCTCTTATGCCCCCCACACACTGCTGCTATGATTCATAGGCCATCTGCGCTTTGGTGTCTGCACGGCTTCCCTCCCTTACTTCATTCGGGCCTCTGAATGTCACCTTATCAAAGAGGCAACACTTCCACCCCATCTCTGTCTGTCCCCTCCCCCTACCTTATTTGTTTTCATAGCACTTATCACCACTGTCATAGTATGTATGTATGTATGTATGTATTTATTGACTTACCTACTAGAAAGTCAGATTTAGTATATTCATGATGTGCCTCACAGCACTTAGAACACTACATGACATGTCGTAGGCACACAGTAAATACTTGTAAATGAATAAATAAACAAGTGTAAGCCGGGGGGACCATTTTCAAACCTGTGAACCTTATAGAGCCTTATAGTTAGAGCCTTATAGTTAGAATGGGACATCCCCAGACCCAAAGGCGTAAGTGCTGTCTATAAAGTGGCTACCTGAAATACAACTCCCATATGTGTTTTAAATTTTTTTAAGTGTTTCCCCATACACAAATTTTTTCACCATAATATATGTTTTTAATATTCTCTTATATGTTATAAAGATGGGAATTACTGATCCTAGGCTTCAGTAGGTCAAAAATAAAGTACCTTGGGGGCTTCCCTGGTGGCGCAGTGGTTGAGAGTCCGCCTGCCGATGCAGGGGACGCGGGTTCGTGCCCCGGTCCGGGAGGATCCCACATGCCGCGGAGCGGCTGGGCCCGTGAGCCATGGCCGCTGAGCCTGCGCGTCCAGAGCCTGTGCTCCGCAATGGGAGAGGCCACAACAGTGAGAGGCCCGCGTACCGCAAAAAAAAATAAAAATAAAAAAAAATAAAATAAATAATAAAAACTAAATAAATAAAGTCACTCGATCTTAGTTACTAGGTTAGCCTTGAAGCAGAGGACTATGGTACAGTGGCCATTATCAGGAACTTAGCTTTAAAAATATCTCAGACTTCTTTCTTTAAAGGCCAATACCTTGATATTCTCTTTTCTTATACTTTTACACAGTGTTTGAGATGAAAATGCCACAGTTTTGAAGATATCACTTTAAGTTCTTTCCCCCCCAGATTTATTATGTAGGAAAGACTTGCTTAAAAATACATTTTGTTTCAAGCGGCCGTGGCACCCCTTTACCTGCTGTGAAAGCCAAAGATAAAAGTCTGGCCAAGTGGAAGCAGAGCTGATCTCATTTGACCCTCTCAGCCCAGAAAAGTAGTGGTTTGTTTTTTTTTTCTTGCAAAAGCAGCTGTTTCTACTTCTTAGACGGAAAGGATTTCAGCAATGGCCTTAGTTTCCAGACTGTTTGTTTAAAACCATACTGATCTATAAAAGAAAATAGTGGATGTACGTGAGTTACCTTAGTTTTTTAAGACTGCTGTATAACAAAGTACTACAAACTGGGTGGCTTGAAACAACAGAAATTTATCATCTCAGAGCCCTAGAGGCTAGAAGTCCGAAATCAAGGTGTCAGCAGGGCTGGTTCCTTCTGAGGGCTCTGAGGGAGAATGTGTTCCGGGCCTCTCCTAGCTTTGGGTGATGACCAGTAATTCTTGGTGTGTTTTGGTTTGTAGATGCATCTCTCCAATCTCTGCTTCTGTCTTCACATGTTGTCCTCTCTGTGTGTCTGTCTCTTCTTTAAAGGTCACCATGTTGGATTAAGGAACACCTTAATGATCTCATCTTAACCTGATTACATCTGCAAAGACCCTATTTCAAGTAAGGTCACAATCACTGTTGCTGGGAGTTAGGACTTCAACTTTTCTTTTTGGAGGATGCAATCTAACCAGTAACACCTTCTTACCATTATATCAAGATGGTAATTGTAAACAAAATTAGTCTCAGCATAAAAGCCATAGAAATGGCTTTGCTGATTTTATTATGGTGAAACAAATAATGAGAAGAAGAAGGAGAAGAAATTTAACATGGAACATTAAAATGAGGGGTAAACAAATTTACCATCATTACCTCTCCATTGTTAATAAGAATTTTCAAAATGACTGAAACAATATCAGTACAACCTAACTCTAGAACAATGCAATCCTGGAATACCTTCCCTCCACCTGCTCATTTATAGTCGAGAATGGTCTTTGATATTGATATCCTCTCATCACACCTTTCAGCCTCAGCACAGAGCACACTCAGGTGGCCTTAGGATCTGAGTCCAGATTGGAGCTTTTAGGAGCTGGTCACTCAGCCTAATCAAGGAACCAGCTCTCCCAAGTTCCCTCTGCCCTTGAATGCCAGGACCCTGCCATTTCTTGCCATACCCTACGTGGATGGCCCATCCATGGGCCATGGAGCATGGCCCATCCATGTTCATGGCCCGTCCAGCTCTCCCAAGTTCCCTCTGCCCTTGAATGCCAGGACCCTGCCATTTCTTGCCATACCCTACCTGGATGGCCCATCCATGCTCTGGGGCAAGGCCACTGATTCCCAACTATTTGTAGTATTAGGACTTCACATAAATATATTTTATGGATACCTACCTCCTTCCCCATAATAGCAGTTGTACAACCCTTTATTTAGGAAAATTTACTCTGCATTTTGTTTTATTAATCACAAATATAAAGTAGTATATGTTTGAGAGGTTAAAATTTTCAATTTATGAACTAAATCATTTTGCAAATACAAGTGTCCACCTGTATTGGTTTTCTTTACATGAGGACTACCCAAGTTTAAATAGGCTTTTTCTTATTTACCAAATATTTATTGAACATCCGAATGTAAGGCATTATGAGATCTATAATAATGGCCAAAACAGAGCTCGAAAGGTAGAAGTTATTAATTAATTAATATATTGAATTAACATTTTCATGTAGAAATATGTATTATTAGAGAATTATAATCAAAGTGCTTCCAGAGTTGAGAATATGCATTTCAGTGAATACGCATTTGTTTAAAAAATTCTCCAAGCTTATGGTTTGATTATATATCATTATAACTATAACTGAGATAATAGTACACACTGTATACAAGTCCAAACGCCCTACCCTTATACAGGGCCTCGCATTTTATCGAATACTTGCATGTGCCTTATCATAGCCAAAACGTCCAAATCTCTCTTCTCCAAAGTTAGATTGCAACATCGTATTTTAAGGCATTGCAACCTTACTTGACTTTTTTTCATTATAAGTTTGACTCTTTAATATCACCATATAATTATGTTTACATGAAGAATTGGAAAGAAGGCATAGAGCCTCCATATGTTCATTTCAGCCTGGGTGGCTAAATGGCTTATAACAGTCAATGCATGAAAATGGTCTAGATTGAATAAATTAGCGAAATCACAAAAGGAAACCACTGTAGGAAATAGTTTTACACATGTAATTGCTCAAATCCTCTAGTGAATGTGTCAATCTGTACTAACTAAATAAATTTGTTTATAGACATGTTCTGTATTAGCTTCCACTCTTTCACAGCCCTTTGCCAAACAAAATCCCACTAGAAGTAGGATGTTCACACCCGAGTAGGAGTTTCTTGGATAAATATTTTTACTATATTGAGACCAAAACCACTTCTACAAATTTCAGACTTTGATTGAAATACTATATTTCTTTAGCTTTTTTTCCCTTCCGTCTTTTCTGCTGGCAGCCATTCATGCCTTAGCTTACCTCCCCTCACCTCCCACGGCTGTGGTGTACAAGAAGAGGCGGGCTGCATGCGCAGGGGGCCAGTGGACCCTGGGAATGACGGGACCTGCCCATTCAATCGCTCCTACCACCACATGGACTAGACAGACAGAGAGAGACTCGTGTACAAAAGAGCTTTCCCTTCCCTTTCCTAAAACCTGGTTGAAATGATTCATTGAATTAATTTCAAAGTAAAGATTACACATCCTGAGGCTATGCTTTATAGAATGCCTGCTTACATTCCATCTGAGTTCTCCATGAATAGAATACATAAAGGTAGAATTCACGCAGCCCTTCCTAAAGAAATCAGGGTAAGAGTTCTTGAAATATAACAGCCACATTCTTTCAGAAGGATGTCTCTGATCTCAACTTTCACCAACAAGAATCTCAACTGATTTCTTAGTTCCCTGGTCCATGATTGGTGCTGAATTTTTCATAGGCCTTTTGAAGATCTATTTTTTAATTTTTCTGGTGACTAATAAAATATTTCAAAAGTAAGTATTTTTAATAGTAATAACTCTGTTAAAAGTGAAATTAAGAACATTGCTTTTTAACGTGCTAAATCTAAACCTTCTCAGTGTTTTTGAGAGACAGAATAACCAGTAAACAGTAGACTCAAACAACAGTGGAATAGGGGTGATCTGAGCCAGTGCAGTATCCTAGTTACCGTGACCCGAATAGCCCAACTTTTAGGGTTAATTAGCATAATGCCCAATAACATGAGCACTGTCACTGCTGTAGAAATAATATATCTGATGTGGAGTGATTCCATACTTCAGGAGATTTAGTCATTTAATATGATACCTCTGTTCAAATTAATCTTTCACACTGGAGAACACACTTTGGTTATTTACGATACTTGCAGGTAAATTTTTTTAATGGCTAAGGCAGATTGTAAATGTCTGTGGCAAATTCCATTAAAACAACTCTGTTACAGAAATAGAGGTGTATAATATGTACAAAAATGTGTTCATAGTGCCTCAAGAACACTTAATTAGGGAAGGAGACACAAAGGCATGGAGGAGGCATGCCTGTCATTGTCAGTCAGTACACAGCAGTTTAGTTTTTTTATACTTTTTTAATTGACGTATAGTTGATTTACAGTGTTTTTCAGGTACACAGCAAAGTGATCCAGTTACATTCTTTTTCAGATTCTTTTCCGTTATAGGTTATTAGAAGATATTGAATGTAGTTCCTGTACTGTACAATAAATCCTTGTTGTTTATCTATTTTATATTTAGTGGTGTGTATCTGTTAATCTCAGATTCCTAATTTAACTCTCCCCTCTTTCGCCTTTGGTAACCGTAAGTTTGTTTTCTATGTCTGTGAGTCTAGTTCTGTTTTGTAAATAAGTTCATTTGTATCATTTTTTTTAGGTTCCACATATAAGTGATATCATATGACAGTTGTCTTTCTCTGTCTGACTTACTTCACTTAGTATGATAATCTCTGGGTCCATCCATGTTGCTGCAAATGACATGATTTCATTCTTTTTTATGGCTGAGTAGTATTCCATTGTATATATGTGCCACATCTTCTTTATCCATTCATCTGTCAGTGGACCTTTAGGTTGCTTCCATGTCTTGGCTACTGTAAATAGTGCTGCTGTGAACATTGGGGTGCATGTATCTTTTCCATTAAAGTTTTCTCCTTTTCCAGATGTATACCCAGGAGTGGGATTTCTGGATCATACAGCAACTCTATTTTTAGTTTTTTGTTTTTTGTTTTTTTTTTTGCGGTATGCGGGCCTCTCACCACTGTGACCTCTCCCGTCACAGAGCACAGGCTCCGGACGTGCAGGCTCAGCGGCCACAGCTCACGGCCCCAGCTGCTCTGCAGCACGTGGGATCATCCCAGACCAGGGCACAAACCTGCACCCCCTGCATCGGCAGGCGGACTCCCAACCACTGTGCCACCAGGGAAGCCCTATTTTTAGTTTTTTAAGGAACCTCTATACTGTTCTTCATGGTGGCTACACCAATTTACATTCCCACCAACAGTGTAGGAGGATTTCCTTTTCTCCACACCCCTTCCAGCATTTATCATTTGTAGACTTTTTGATGATGGCCATTCTGACTGGTGTAAGTTTTGATTGTAGTTTTGATTTACATTTCTCTAATAATTAGCAGTGTTGAGCATCTTTTCATATGCCTGTTGGCCATCTCTATGTCTTCTTTGGAAAAATATCTATTTAGATCTGCCCATTTTTTGACTGGGTTGTTTGTTTTTTTGATAATGAGCTGTATAAGCTGTTTGTGTATTTTGGAAATTAATCTCTTGTTGGTCACATCATTTCTCAAATATTTTCTCTCATTCCATAGGTTGTCTTTTTGTTTTGTGTATGGTTTCCTTTGCTGTGCAAAAGCTTTTAAGTTTAATTAGGTCCCATTTGTTTATTTTTTATTTTGTTTCCATTACTCTAGGAGATGAATCCAGAAAAATATGTTGCTGCAATTTATGTCAGAGTGTTTTGCCTTTATTTTCTTCTAGGAGTATCCAGTCTTACATTTAGGTCTTTAATCCATTTTGAGTTTGTTTCTGTATATGTTGTTAGAGAATGTTCTAATTTCATTCTTTCACATGTAGCTGTCCAGTTTTCCCAGCACCACTCACTGAAGAGACTGTCTTTTCTCCATTGCATATCCTTGCCTCCTTTGGCATAGCTTAATTGACCATACGTGCTTGGATTTATTTCTGGGCTTTCTATTCTGTTCCATTGATCTGTGTCTTTTTTTGTGCCAGTACCATACTGTTTTGATTATGGTATAGCTTTGTAGTATAGTCTGAAGTCAGGGAGCATGATTCCTCCAGCTCTGTTCTTTCTCAAGATTGTTTTGGCTATTCAGGGTCTTTTGTGTTTCCATACAAATTTTAAATTTTTAGTTCCTGTTCTGTGAAAAATGCCATTGGTAATTTGATAGGGATTGCATTGAATCTGTAGATTGCCTTGGGTGGTATGGTCATTTTAACAATATTTAGGTCCAATCCAAGAACACAGGATATCTTTCCATCTGTTTTGGTGGTCTTCAGTTTCTTTCATCAGTGTCTTATAGTTTTCAGAGTACAAGTCTTTTGACTCCTTAGGTAGGGTTATTCCTAGGTATTTTATCCTTTTTGGTGTGATAGTAAATGGGATTGTTTCCTTAATTTCTCTTTCTGATATTTTGTTGTTAGTGTATAGAAATGCAACAGATTTCTGTATATTAATTTTGTATCCTGCAACTTTACCGAATTCATTGGTGAGCTCTACTAGTTTTCTCTTGGTGTCTTTAGGATTTTCTCTGTATAGTATCATGTCATCTGCAAACAGTGACAGTTTTACTACTTCCTTTCCAATTTGGATTCCTTTTATTTCTTTTTCTTCTCTGATTGCTGTGGCTAAGACTTCCAAAACTATGTTGAATAAAAGTGGTGAGAGTGGGCATCCTTGTCTTGTTCCTGATCTTAGAGGGAATGCTTTCAGCTTTTCACTGTTCAGTATGATGTTAGCTGTGGGTTTGTCACATATGGCCTTTATTATGTTGAGGTATGTTCCCTGTATGCCCATTTTCTGGAGAGTTTTTATCATAAATGAATGTTGAACTTTATCAAAAGCTTTTCCTGCATCTATTGAGATGATCATATGGTTTTTATTCTTCAATTTGTTAATGTGATGAATCACACTGATTGATTTGCAGATACTGAAAAATCCTTGTATCCCTGGGATAAATCCCACTTGATCATGGTGTAATCATGTATTTTAATGTATTGTTGGATTCAGTTTGCTAGTAATTTATTGAGGTTTTCTGCATCTTATTATTTCTATTCTTAATTTGCTCTTTTTTTTTCTTGTTTCCTAATGTGGAAGCTTAAATGAATGACTTTAGATCTTTCTTATTTTCTAATATGTGCATTCAGTGCTTTAAATTTTCTTCTAGACATTGCTTTTGCTGCACGCCACAATGTTATGAGATGTTATGTTTTCAGTTTTACTTAGTTCAAAATATTTTAAAATTTCTCTTAAGATTGCTTCTTTGACCCATATGTTGTTTAGAAGTGTGTTGTTTAACTTACAAATACCTTGGGATTTTCCAGCTATCTTTCCAGTATTGATTTCTGGTTTAATTCCATTATGATCTGACATTGTATGATTTTCATTCTTTTAAATTTGTTAGGATATGCCTTATGCCCTCAAATGTGGTCTATTTTGATGAATGTCCCATGTGAGCTTGAGAAGAATTTATAATCTATGATTGTTCGATGAATAGTCTAAAGACATCCATTATGTCCACTTAATTGGTGATTTTGTAGAGTTCCATGTCTTTAGTGATTTTGTGCCTGCTGGACCTGTTTGTTTCTCAGAGGGGTGTTGAAGTCTCCAGCTACAATAGTGGGTTCATCTCTTCTCCTTGAAGTTCTGTCACTTCTTGCTTCATGTATTTTGATGCTGTATTGTTAGCCATATATCTGTTGAGGATTGTTACATCATCTTGGGAAATTGACCCCTTATCATTATGTGATGGCCTTCTGTCTCTGATATCTTTCTTGCTGTAAAGTTGGCTCTGTCTGAGTTTAATATAGCTACTCCAGCTTTCTTTTGATTAGTGTTAGCATGGCACATCTTTCTCCATTTGCTTTTAATCTATATGTGTCTTTATATTTAAAGTGGGTTTCTTTTTTTTTATAAAGCAGGTTCTTATTAGTTATCCATTTTATACATATTAGTGTATATATGTCAATCCCAATCTCCCAATTCATCACAGCACCACCACCACTACCCCCTCTGCTTTCCCCCCTTGGTGTCCATACATTTGTTCTCTGAATCTGTGTCTCAATTTCTGTCCTTCAAACAGATTCATCTGTACCATTTTTCTAGGTTCCACATATATGCGTTAATATATGATATTTGTTTTTCTCTTTCTGACTTACTTCACTCTCTATGAAAGTCTCTAGATTCATCCACATCTCTACAAATGACCCAATTGCGTTCCTTTTTGTGGCTGAGTAATATACCATTATATATATATATATATATATATATATATATATATATATATATATATACCACATCTTCTTTATCCATTCTTCTGTCATTGGGCATTTAGGTTGCTTCCATGACCTAGCTATTGTAAATAGTGCTGCAGTGAACATTGGGGTGCATGTGTCTTTTTGAATTATGGTTTTCTCTGGGTATATGCCCAGTAGTGGGATTGCTGGGTCATCTGGTAATGCTATTTTTAGTTTTCTAAGGAACCTCCCTACTGTTCTCCATAGTGGCTGTATCAATTTACATTGACCTCTAATCAAAGTCCACTTTCCAGTAATACTTTACCACTTCACAGGTACTATTAGTACCTTATAAGAACAAAATAATATTGATTCCTTCCTCCTGTCCCTTCTATTGTTACTGCAATTCGTTTCACTTATACATAAATATACAGAAACATGGGTATATATGCAATGTAATTGAATACATTATTACTATTATTTTGAACAAACCATTATCTATTAGATCAATTAAGAATAAAAGTTTTTATTTTACCTTCACTTATTCCTCCTCCAGTGGTCTTCCTTTTTTTATGTACATCCAGGTTTCTGAACTATATCTAATGAACTTCCTTTAACATTTTCCTGCAAGCAGAGCTACTAGCAAAAAAAAAACTTCCCTCAATTTTTGTTTGTCTGAGAAAATCTTTATTTCTCCTTCACCTTTAAATGATTACATCACAGAGTACAGAATTCTGGGTTGGTGGATTTTTTCTCTCAGCACTTTAAATATTTCACGCCACTTTTTGCTTGCTTACATGGTTTCGGAGAAGTTAGGTGTGATTTTTGTCTTTGCTCCTTTATAGGTAAGGTGTTATTTTTCTCTGGCATCTTTTAATTTTTTTCATTTTTCTGTAGTTTGAATATGATATGCCTAGGTGTAGTTTGGATTTTGTATTTATTCTGTTTGGTGTTCTCGGAGCTCCCTGGATCTGTAGTTTGGTGTCTGACATTAATTTGGGAAAATTCTCAGATGTTGTTTTTTAAAATATTTCTTCTGTTCCTTTCTCTTTTTCTTCTTCTGGTATTCCCATTTTACATATGTTATACTATTTGTAGCTATCTTACAGTTTGGGGATATTTTATTCCATCTTTTCTGGTTTTTTTACTCTTTGCTTTTCAGTTTTGGAGGTTCCTAGAGAACAGTTCTTGGATATTCTGTTCTTTTTTTCCAGTCTTTTTGCTCTTTGCTTTTCAGTTTTGGAGGTTTATAGTGCAGTATCCTCAAGCTCAGAGTTTATTTCCTCAGCCATATCCAGTCTACTAACAAACCCAAAACCCATCAGAGGCATTCTTTATTTCTGTTACAGTGGTTTTTTATCGCTAGCATTTCTTTTTGATTTTTTCTTAAAATTTCCATCTCTTTGCTTACATTGCCCATCTGTTCTTGCATGCTGTTTACTGTATCCATTAGAGCCTTTAGCATCCTAATCATAGTTGTTATAAATTCCCAGTCTGTTAATTCCAACATACCTGTCATAAATGGGTCTGGTTCTGATGCTTGCTGTGTCTTTTCAAACTGTTTTTTGCCTTATAATATACCTTGTAATTTTGTCTTAATACCCAGACATGATATACTGGGTAAAAGGAACAACTATAAGTAGGTCTTTATTAATATGGTGGTAAGATGTGGGAGGAGGGGACGCATTCTATACAACTATGATTAGGTCTTAGTCTTTCAGTGAGCCTGTGCCTCTGAACTGTGACCTTCACAAGTGCTTCTTAGTGTCCCACCCACCAGCCTGTTAGTCAAGGTGGCTACAGTGGACTGAAGTTGGGTATTTGCCTTTTCCCAGGTCAGGTAGGCTCTTAGAAAACCTCTGCAGGTTAAGCTCTGGTTAAATAGTTTGTCCTGTAGGTAGACCTTGTTAAGAAGAACAGTATGCTTTGGTGTATTTCAAAATGCTTTTTACCCCTCTCCCTGCCCAAAGCATGAGGAGAGTTTTCTGTGATACTCACTTTGAGAACCTGGTAGAGCTCCAGGAGGTAAAACTCCGAAGAGTGTGGTCCCCTTCCCCATCCCCCATGATTGAGTCCCCCTGGACTTTTATCTCCCAGGTTTGTCCACACTACAGACCTAGCAGTTTGTCAGTTACAGTTCAGTTTTCCCTACCCCAGCCCTGGTCCCCATAGAGGTTTTTGCTTATAGATTTGTGCTCCATTACGTTGTGACTCTCTGTATTTGCCTGTCTGTCTCTCTGATTTTAAGGGCATTGGTTTTCCCTGTCATTTCGCTTCCCCTTTGGATCTAAGAAGAATTTTTGATTTTTCTGTTTGTTCAACTTTTACTTGTTAGGACAGAGCGGCACCTTCCAAGCCTCTTACGTGCTACCTCAGAAACGAGAAGTCCTCCGGTTATTCTAATTTAATATAAGGAGTTTATATCAGGCTCTAAAGTAATGATTCAAAAGAACCGGTTGAATGTTTATATAACATGAGCATTTCTTGCCTGAATTTTGATAAACCCTTCAGTGGTAAATGATGTGGGTTGGTGTCTTGGATTTAATATTTATTGTGACAAGCATAGCCTGTAGACTGGCATTTGGGAATAGGATAAGTCAGGCTCTCTCCCCTCTGGGTCTTACCTAGAACATTTTTCTGTCCTGCTGCGCATTCCCCTCCCATCCCCAGCTCGGGCCTCAGCTGAGTGTCTTTTCCTTCAAGAAGCCTCCTTGATCACCACCACCCACCTCAACTATCCCCTTATATGGTCCCATTACACTCTATTCTCACTTTGTAATTCCCATTACTTTTGTCATTTCTTATTCAGTATGTCTCCCCCACTAGACTGTTCAACATATGAAGGGTAGGAACCGCTTCTGTGATCACTGCTGTGATCACCACTGCACCTCACAGCCTATATTATTAAATGAATGAATGAATGACAGTAGCTTCATACAGAAATACACCTTCTCAGGTGGCTACCTCAGTGATTGATATTAACTACTGTGTCCTGATAGTTCTGTGTCATAATTTTATTATTCACTGTCTTCCAAAAATTCTTAAATACCTTAATTATAATTTATTTACTCTTCTAAATTGGTGTCTTGACCATGGGTAAACAGCTGTTGCTATTCGTGTTCTTATTCTCATGTTGTATTTTTTGACGTGGCAAAGGCCATTGAGGCAGTATTTTCTTTTAATTTTTATTGTATCATTGTTGACAACTTTGAAAATAGGAAATACAATTGAGTAACATTGCCACCCAACCACGATTGTTAAAAAATTATTTTATACTACTATAAACTTTTCAGTAACAGAATATTGGAACTTAAAATGTTTAGATGCCACAAAACAATTTAACAGTGTTGTTTTAGATGACTTGGATTTTTTTTTTCTGGCAAACAATGCAGTTGGCTCCATAGATGCAGAAGTTTTTACTCTTGGCAGAAAAGAGTAATGAGAAGCCCAGAAATGCTCCCATTGGGAGCTGTGAACTAACATCAGAGTAACCCTTTGCTTTGCTGCATTGCTTATGATTGAATTATTAAGGTCACTAATTTATTTTTCTTAACAATTGCTGCTGACGGTTATCTGGTGAAATGATAAGTGTGTGGTCTAAACCTAATTTTTCAAAGCTGAGAATACCCCAGCTCCTGCTCTCATGGTGAACACATGTTAGCATTTCTCGTTGTCCGGAGGGAACTAAGGTACTTGCAAGTCAAATGCATTCATTCGTTAGATGTTTGTTTATTGAGCACCTACTTAGGTGCTGTGCATTGGGTTGCACCCTGGACATACAGAGATAAATAAAATAGCAACTTCCTGGGGCTTCCCTGGTGGCACAGTGGTTGAGAGTCCGCCTGCCGATGCAGGGGACACGGGTTCATGCCCCGGTCTGGGAAGATCCCACATGCCGCGGAGTGGCTGGGCCCGTGAGCCATGGCCGCTGAGCCTGCGCGTCCGGAGCCTGTGCTCCGCAACGGGAGAGGCCACAACAGTGAGGGGCCCGCATACCGCAAAAAAATAATAATAATAATAGCAACTTTCTGCCTTCTGGAGAGCTTTGGGTCAAACAAGAAAAATGAGAATTAACTGTTGTTATACTAAACTGCCCCCCCAAAAATGGAGATTTTGATTACTAACTCCTGCCAGTTTGGCACTGTTTATACATATACTTATATGTGCTTGCAGCTTGGAACAGTTCGGACATCTGTGTTGTTTACAGTATAGGTAGCTGAAGAAAAGTTTAATATTATTGCCATTAAATTATTATTACCACAGATGTATTTAAGTGCATACAATATCATGGAAAGAATAGTTTAAACATAGAAATGGCACACTTTTAGTTAGACTCATGTAAAGTTGCTAAAAATGACATTCACAAAAACCTTTTCTCTAAAATGCAATGCTATTTGTATCAACCACATAATTATTTTTCTCAGCAACAACAAGAAATTAATACATCTCTCATATAATTTGATTGCAATGACTTGGGCAATTAGAAATGGTAATTTTTAATAATTAAATTTTCATTTAGAGATGTTTATATTCAGAATCCTGAAATAACTTATAAGAAGAATATGATACAGACTTAGAGAAAAGCATGCATAAAATGACACGTTCCTCAAGATTTATAGGCTCCAGTTACTTGGAATAGAACGGGAGTTAATGCTATGTCTTTTTCCTATTCTGCCAGCCAGAGAAGACCTCTTATTAAAGGGCAGGGCTCCCTCCACTGTCTTAAATCAAGGCTCTGCTGTCTGACAAGCTGCCCTCCATGATTTTCACTGGATATTTATAACATGCGGAAGTACACAAAAAAGGAAAATGTTTAATGAAGAGCTTTGCATGTTACAATGCTATACATCATATGGTTCAATTTAGATTCTCTGAAATATCAGAGTTAGAATGAAATTATCAAAAAGGGGAAAGTCACATGGCATTGGTACAAACAAGATGTGCCTATTTGTATTTATGTTTGCTAATGAATTTCAGCCATGATCCCCACTTTGATTTTAAGAGTCTCAGACCACCATTCGGTTTTATTCATTGTAATTAAATCTCTTGCCCACACGCAGACACAAGGGCAGCAAGAAAAGGGGGCATATTTTATCTTTTCAAAAGCTATTACGTAGCTTTGATATGAAGCTCCAGAGGTCCAAAGATTTATAGTATTAAAGCAAAACAGTATGTCTCTCAGGGCACTGTCACCTCCTTCAGCAAATGGAGGAGCCGAGAGAGGGCTTGGACTCTGAATCCAGTGACCCCACAGAGGGCAGGGCTGAATTTGTGCTTCCGGGAGCAGTGGAATTTGAGGCAACTAGGTGTAGTCTCCGATGTTGCTACCGAAAGAGAGGTAGAAAAAGGCCAGATAAAAGCACAGCTGGTTTCACGTAACTTGGGAGTGAGTTGGGGCAGAGAGGAGGGCTAATTCATCTGCCTTGTGGAACAGCATTTATACGTGAGATGCAGAGATGTACATACCTTCCCAACCCCAGCCAACCGAGTGTTCCAACAAATAGAACACTTAGGCTAACTTAATTAGTAAGGACTAGGGAAAGACCGTTGCTTTCGGTTACTCTCCAACCTCCCTCACCTTTTCCTTCCAGCAAAGCCAAGCCAGTAGCTGTAGAACCTCTGCCCTCTGTGCCCTCTTCATCCCTGTGGAGTGGAAAAGAGCCTTTGGGAAACCACCAGGCCCTTGGTAACCAGGGCGGCTCCCGTGGCCCACAAATCGTCCAAAATGCAGAGAGTCTACCCTACACTTAGTTAATTGGGAGTTAACGGTAGTTTGGGACAGGGTGAATGTATGCTCCAAATCTTTTCCTTGTCCTTCCTCTACTGGATTTAACCCAAATTCGGCAACTCCAGACAGACCTAGGCAGGCCACATTATTTGCTTGGACTTAAATCAGACACTGAGCACAGCCTTAGTAAGACTTCAGCATGAACAAATGGTACGTCGTTCCCTTGAAGGTTCTAAAGGTGCATACTTTTGCCACAGAACCCTTCAGCCAAGTTTATCTTAATTAGTTTGCTGTTTCATCCATTTATCAAAATTATAATTTGGGGCACTCAGGGATATTAGGTGATTCTCTAAGGGAGAGCTAATCATATAGCAGAAGAGGCAGAAGTAGAACTAAAAGCTCATGATCGCTGCCTTGTTCTAACTACTCAGCTGTCCTGTTTTGGACATCATGAAGTCCCTCCCTTCGCCCAGTCTCTTCACTTTTGTTCTGCTCCCAAGGGTACTTTATCTGGAAAAATGATTTTTTTCCCCTACATCTGTTTTCCCCATTAAGGTCAGAGAAGCTGAACACACAGCTTTGGGCAGAATGAGAACCATCCTGGGTTCTCTCCACATGACCATGGATGTGTCTCTCTTTCTCCCTGGGCAATGGTTTTTTCATTTGTTAAATTAGGAATTGGGCTAGAGGAGTTCACAAAGATACTTTCCAATTCCGAAATTTTATTGTTCCTTGATTTTAGATGTAAGCAAAAGGTTTGTTCAACTTGGTTTAGTAGGCTCAATTTCCAAATCCCTTTGTCATTATGGAATTAAACGCGGTGTGGCGGTCTGAAGGACCGTGCTGCCTAACAGCAGCATCCCAGCATCTGGGAAGGAGAAAAACAATGGCTAGTGTACAGATGACCCACAAGTAAGAAACGTGAGAGGTAACAGGTAACCCGTCTGCTGTCTGCGTAAAAGGCACGGTCCAAAAACCTAATTTCTGTTTCTTCTGTATTAAATTAAATGGTAAGATTAGGATTCCATTATGAAATATTGTTCACTGTATAATCATGACAGACTCTGAGAGGGTTCCATTTATTGATCAAACCATGTTGGGATCCTGTTAATGGTGTACTCACCTATTCCACCACCATTCCCAGCCCTCACCTGCATCCAGGTCACTGGGATTGCTTCTCAAACATTCCAAACTCGAACTCCACTCAGACCAATTGACTTTAAAGAAGTGAAGCCAGAGGATCTGTTATTTTTGTAAAGCGCCCCAAGTTATTTGGGTGCACAGTGTTTTTTATTATACACTATTCTTTAAATTAGTCTGGAAAATAAGCGCCAGTTGAGAGTGCCTCCAAACTGAAGATGACTTAGATTCAGGTCCCGTCTTTGCACTCTGAAGGATTGTGCCAGACTAATCTAGTTCATTTTAACTACTTCAAGTGATCTTTAGCAAGAATTGAGTTTATGAGGACTAGGAGAATATGTATATCTATAGTAATCAGGATGGAAGAAATTAGGTCAGATTTCAGGGGGTTTTTTGTTTTCTTTTGTTTAATGTAAGACAGTGTGGTATAATAAAAAGAGTACCGGCCCTGGGTTTTGAATCATAAATCTACTCATCACCCACTAGACATGTCACTTTAAAAAGGAGAATAACAAGACCTTTTTTTTTTTTTTGCTAGTCGTGGTAAGGCTAAATTAGATATGGACATGAAAGTATTGTACTTCATAAACCATTTTTTTAAAATTGTAGTATTTTTTAATATTTGCCCCCCACTTTAAGAAATATACAATCTCATGCCCTTTTAAATGTTATTCGAAATTAAATATTATGATTAAAAGGAAAAGAGAAAACAAAAAGGCTGTCTTATTTTTTCTCTTTCCCACCCTTGAAAATGACCTCTCAATGCATTTTACTTGTGGTGGTTAAACCATTAGCATTAAATTGGAAGCTTTAGTGACTGCAGGGACTGTGTTACTTATCCTTGTGTCCTTTGCACCTCCAAGCACAAGTGCTAGTGCAAGCAAGCACCACCAAGCACCAAGCTGGAACTCTAAATAAAGAGTTGCTAAAATCCAATTCTGCAAATTTATAGGAATTCAGACAACAGAACCAAAATCTTCTGTCTTAGGCCTTTGAGGAATGAAGTATTTGTAAGTGAATTTGAGGCCTGCTATAATGAAATTTTCCCCCTTTTTTTCCAGCTTTATTGAGGGATAATTGAAATATATAAGGTTATATAATATATAAGGTTTGGTTTATTTAAAATCTTCCGTTTTTAAAAAAATTTTTATTGGCGTATAGTTGATTTACAATGTGGTGTTAGTTTCAGGTGTACAGCAAAGTGGTTCAGTTATACATATACATATATCCACTCTTTTTTTTTTAAGATTCTTTTCCCATATAGGTCATTACAGAGTATTGAGTGTTACCTGTGCTAGACAGCATGTTCTTATTAGTTATCTATTTTAGTAGTAGTGTGTATATGTGTGTGTATACGCCAGTCCCAGTCTCCCAATCTATCCCTCCCTCTGCTTATCCCCTGGTAACCATAAGTTTGTTTTCTACATCCATGACTCTATTTCTGTTTTGTAAATAAGTTCATTTGTACCCTTTTCTTTTAGATTCCACATATAAGCGATATCATATGGTATTTGTCTTTCTGTGTCTGACTTACTTCACTCAGTATATAATCGCTAGGTCCATCCATGTTGCTGCAAATGGCATTATTTTCTTCTTTTTTCTGGCTGAGCAATCTTCCATTCTATATATGTGCCACATCCTCTTTATCCATTCCTCTGTTGATGGACATTTAGGCTGCTTCCATGTCCTGGCTATTGTAAATAGTGCTGCAGTGAACACTGGGGTGCATGTATCTTTTTGAATCATGGTTTTCTCAGGGTATATGCCCAGGAGCAGGATTGCTGGATCATATGGTAATTCTATTTTTAGTTTTTTAAGGAACCTTCATACTGTTCTCCATAGTGGCTGTACCAATTTACATTCCCACCAACAGTGTAGGAGGGTTCCCTTTTCTCCACACCCTCTCCAGCATTTATTGTTTATAGATTTTTTTGGTGATGGTTATTCTGACCAGTGTGAGGTGATACCACATTGTAGTTTTATTTTGCATTTCTCTAATAATTATTGATGTTGAGCATCTTTTCATGTGCTTTTCGGCTATGTGCATGTCTTCTTTGGAGAAATGTCTATTTAGATCTTCCGCCCATTTTTTGATCGGATTGTTTGGGGTTTTCTTTATATTGAGCTGCATGAGCTGTTTTGTATATTTTGGAGATTAATCCCTTGTCAGTTGTTCCATTTGCAAATATTTTCTCCCATTCTGAGGGTTGTCTTTTTGTTTTGTTCATGGTTTCCTTTGCTGTGCAAAAGCTTTTAAGTTTAATTAGGTCCCATTTGTTTATTTTTCTTTTTATTTTCATTACTCTAAGAGGTGGATCAAAAAGGATCTTGCTGTGATGTATGTCACAGAGTGTTCTGCCTATGTTTTCCTCTAAGAGTTTTATAGTGTCCAGCCTTACAATTAGGTCTTTAATCCATTTTGAGTTTATTTTTGTGTATGGTGTTAGGGAGTCTTCTAATTTCATTCTTTTAGGTGTAGCTGTCCAGTTTTCCCAGCACCACTTATTGAAGAGACTGTCTTTTCACCATTGTATATTCTTGCCTCCTTTGTCATAGGTTAGGTGACCATAGGTGCGTAAAATCTTCGTTTTTTTCTTAACGTAGGCATTTATCACTATAAACTTGCCTCTTAGAACTGCTTTTGCTGTATCCTTTTGTTTCATCTTGAAGAACTCCAGTTAGCATTTCTTGTAAGGCAGGTCTAGTGGTGATAAATTCCCTCAGCTTCTGTTTGTCTGGGAAAGTCTTTATCTCTACACAGGAACTACTTTCCTGGGTAAAGTGTTCTTGATTGGCAGGTTTTTTTCTTTGAACACTTTGAATATATCATCCCTTTCTCTCCTGGCCTGCAAGGTTTCTTCTGAGAAATCTGCTGATAACCTTATCTGGGTTTGCTTGTATGTGATGACTCTTTTTAAACTTTTGCTGCTTTCAAAATTCTCTTTTTGTCAGTGATTTTTAAGAGTTTGACTATAATATGTCTCAGCGAATAGCTCTTTGGGCTAAATCTATATGGGAATTCCCTGAGCTTCATGTTTCTGGATGGTCATATCTCTCCCCAGATATCAGAACTTATTTCTTCACATGAGTTTTCTGACCCTTTCTCGCTCTTCTACTTCTAGGACTCCCATAAATCAAATACAGTCATCCCTCAGTATCTGTGGGGGATTAGTTCCAGGACCCACCATGGATACCAAAATTTGCAGATGTTCAAGTCTCTTATACAAAATGACATAGTTTTTGCATGTGACCTCTGTAAATCCTCCCATATATATTTTAAATCATCTCTAGTTTACATATAATAACTAAATCAATGTAAATGCTATGCAAATAGTTGTAAATACAATGTAAATGCTATGTAAATAGTTGCCAGCTCACAGCAAATTCAAGTTTTGCTTTTTGGAACTTTCTGGAATTTTTTTTCCAAGTATTTTTGGTTGGTTGAATCTGCAGGTGTGGAATCAGTAGATACAGAGGGCTGACTGCATTATTTCACTTAATGGTGTCCCCTAATTTTACACAGACTTTTTTCACCCTTTTTTCATTCTTATTTCTTTTCTCCTCTTAATGGATAATATCAAGAAATCTGTCTTCAAGTTTGCACATTCTTTCTTCTGCTTGATTCTGTTTTTGAAGCTCTCTCTTGCATTTTAGTTCCAAAATTTTTGTTTAGTTCTTTTTTATGACTTCTGTCTCTTTGCTGAATTCCTCATTTTGTTCATGCATTGTTTTCTTGAGTTCATTGAGTTGTCTGTCAGTTATCTTAATCTCACTGTGCTTTCTTAAAATAATTATTTTGAATTCTTTTCCAGGTAACTCACAGATATCCATTTCTTTATGGTTAGTTACTGGAAAATTATTGAGTTCCTTTGGTGGTGATACGTTTCCTTGCTTTTCCACGTTTCCAGTAGCTTTGCACATTTGAGGGAGCAGTCAACTCTTCCAGCCTTTTCAGACTGACTCTGGAGGGGAAAGACTTTCACCTGAAGGTGTCTGTGAGGGCTCTGGCAGGGTGGGGTTCAGCAGCTCTGATTCTGGGGAAAGCACAGTGGCATAATCTCTGTGCAGCTCCATCAGCTGAGGTCAACTTGGGCCAAGACTGCAGGGGCCCAGACTGCAGAGGTCCTGCAAGTGGCAGTGATACCTAGGGCTGTTGGGGTCCCCGATGGCAGAGGCTGCTGCTGGGGTCTTTCTTTTTTGCCTGTGAAAGGAAGTTCTAGCCAAGGGGATCCATTTTGGTACAAGGTTTAGTGAGCTGGCACTCAGTGGCAGTGGAGCCGGGGTTCTAGGATCAGGCACGTGTGGAACTACCTTGGTCCTGGGGCACAGGTGCACTTGCAGTGATGGTAGTGCCAGTGTCTGAGGTGCAGGCATGTGCATATCTTCCAAGGACCCAGGGTCTGAGTTCTTGGGGCTTACCACAGTGATTTGGGCCCCAGGGTGGGGAGAACAACAGTGGCACAAGCTGGGGGGGTGACAGCGTACAGTAGTGGCTTGAGCTCAGGGTGCAGCAACAGTACATCCTGGGGATGGTGGGTCAAAGTCCTAACTCTGGTCCTAACAGCTCAGCCTCAGTGATGCCAAAATTAATCAGGAAATGTGGTAGTAAGAATAAAATACAGGTCTGAACTGAGGGGCGTGGTTTTATCTATAATTAAAGCCTTACTAATTAGGCTAATGGCATAAATAACACATATATAATTATATTCAAACTGCAGGATATGTTTTATAGCATATTTATCTTCTTTTGCTTAAGATAAATATTAACCTTTTGCTTTTTAATATTAATTTGCATTCCTTAAAATGTGTAATTTATGATGCACCATAAAAAAGCAGAAGTAAACCAGTTTGGGATTTAAATGTTTTCTCTAGCTTGTTCATTGTCCATATGATTTTTTTAAGCCATATTTTTAAAGTACACCCTTAATCAGTTAATTTCCCCACCAGTGCCCAGTGCAGCAAGTAGAATCTATGTCTGTTTATCCAGGTAGATTGAGATTCCAGTAAAAGGTCATAATTTTGAACTGAATGAATAAAAGAATGTCAAAAATGGGGAGCTAGCTTGATACTCAATTAAAAAAAAAAGCCTAAGAACTACAATTGGCCCTTTAAAATATATATATATATATCATCTTTGCTGGTAACTTTGGGAGATGCTAAAATATCTGAGCTGTTCAATGCATTTACATAGGAGCCAACAGTAGTTGAGAACAGAGCTCTATTAAGTAAGAAGTAAAGCTTAAGTGGTATATAGCAGTAAGAGCTGGTTTGGGGGGGGCGAGGTCTGTGTTATTGATTAATTTATACTTTTCAGTAGTTGGGGAGGTCCTGGCTTTTGCCGGTCAAGGTCTGGGTTTTACTAACTAGGGGTGTCTGTGAATCGTTCATAGGCTCTGACAGTAGAGAGTGAGTTGAATACAGAATGTTTCATGAGAACGTGGCCTCTGGAAGGCCCTCACACCAAGCAATGTTTAAATTTAGTTTCAGCATTCGCAACACAAATAGAGAGAAATTCACAGTTGACACAAAGATGAGTTGTCTTCATCCATCTTCCTTTCAAGTTGCTTACTCTGGAAGGGATGCCAAATTTGGGACATTCCCATAATTACCCTACACAGACAGACAACATACATCCTTTATACATAAAAAGGAAAAAGCAGTGACTCAGGGTGGAGGACCCTAGGGGATTGGTTTGCTGAAATTGCTCTTCACTAATTACACATGCTCGTTTGTTTCTTCTTTACTTTAGAATTAGAAGAACTTATTCCAGAAATCTGGGTCAGCTCTAAACTTTGGTTTTCTCATTAAACTTGGCTACTTGAGTGTCTATGTTATTAAATAAGCCCGTCATCTTTTACTTGTTTGCAAACAATGGTAATCAGTTATCTGTGAAGGTGACTAGATTTTTGAAAAGTGACCTTTTCAATACTGGAGCAAACCATTTCATATCGCCCACCCTGGAAAGATTTAATGTGGTAATTTCTCAGGTGAGTTCAGCCAGGACTCAGTCTTCTCCCGAGCCAAGACTGCTGTTTCAAGGAAGGCTCACCTCAGCCATTTACCTTTAAGAGGAACCCAGCTTTATTCCTAGGTCCATTTATCTCCATGTAAACCATCCCTGTGCTTTCAATATTATGTTATGTTAAAGGTTGTCACTGTGGTTGTAAACTGTAAAATATCAAGGTTAAGAAGCTGAAAGTATTACTTTGGCGTGAGCCTCTCGAAGGCGGCTGTGGTGGAAGGGGCTGTTTCAAGGCCTGAGGCTCCCCTGCCTGTAGTTGTGGGAAGACACCTTATCCGTTCCTGCAACTTATTTGTGGCTCTCCAAGGAGCTCACTTAACCACTGTTCTCCGGTGCACGATCTTAGGAGCTAGAGCTGGAATTTTCTAGCCTTTGTTAGAATGTTTGCTTCAATCTGAAAGTGCCCTGTGGCACAAAGAGTCCAATGGTGAGGTGGAGCTCCCAGAGATCCCTGAGAAAGGAAACTTGGAATCTGCCACTGTTTTCTCATCCTTGCTATGCTGATCTGGAGTGAACTGTGTAACAGCATAACCCACCGATGAAATTTCAGCCAGGGCGCCAAAGCCTGACAACCATAGTAAATCCTGTGTAAGCAGGAGATTTGAAGGGAAGGGTTTTGAAGTTAATTGAATTTTATGATTAACAGAAAGTTATCTGGAAAACCATTTTTGTTTCACCTCATAGTGGTAGAAGTCTTTCTAAAAAGCTTGGGTCCACTTTCCTTTTTTTTTTTTTTTTTTTTTGTATAATTAAAAATAATCATGTTTTTAGAATAAAACTCTCAGCACCTTCATAACATTATCTTAACCATAAAAGCTTATTCTGTATTTCCTATAATATGGCTACTGAAGGTAAATTTATTGGACCGAAAGTTTACAGACTCCAGAACAGCCCAGAGTTACTAGCTTAAAGGAAAAAAAGATCCCTGATATGAGATTTTGTCATTTTTTCCATTTTTCTGAAAACGGATTATAGAAAAATTCCATTTAATTGAGGGTTATGAATTCTCTGAACGTTGCTGTTCCTAGTTTAAATAATGAAAACTATGGTGGCGAAAAGGGGTGTTTTATTCCTAAATCCCGGATTTTAATTCTGCTTCACTCTGGGTCTCATTGTGAGAATCAGGACGAGTCACAGAGGCCCTGTATGGCCCAACTCTTCCGACTCTGAAATGCAGAATATATCTCTTGGGGTGAGAAATCACACCATTTTACTTTCTTTACTGGAATATATTGCATTATTGCAATTAGTATCTATTTTCCCATTTTTCTTTTATGGGAGTATTTTTAGCCCATCATGAATATCCATTTATACATCTATATGTACATGAATGTATATAAAATTATGTAAGATTCAGGTTTTCTGTAATGTCTGTAATGTACAGAACTGCTTAGAGATCACCATATTTGGCGGGGGGGGGGGGGGGGCTCTGTTAGTATCTGTTCCCGTAGCTTTTCGCTGAGACTGTAAATTAGGCCTGGGAAGGATATAATGAGTCAGTAATTTACAGACTATTAAGAGACTTAGTTAGAAGTGATTCTTGGGCATGTCCAATAGAGAGCACATGTTTATAAAGGACAAACAGATTCAACACAACATGTCTCTGGCCTAACCAAGCCCAATCAATTAACAAAATGGGATGTCTTATTTTAGGTATCTCCCACTCCCCCAAAATAGAATCACTAACCACTTGTTAACCACACTGACTTTTTAACAAAGTGGCTGCTAGAGCTTTGCCACCAGAAATGTTCAGATTAAGCACCCTATTAGATTGCAGCCAGCAGAGTCTACAAAACAGGAAGAAAGTTCTGTTTGCTCTTTTGCTTCCTTTCCTGGTTTGACTTCATGTGATAATTCACTGCAGATTTCTTTTTCTTTGACAGAGTGCCTACCGCAGGAATGGGATGGCTTTTCTGGCCTGCTGATGTGACTGTGACTGAGACAACAGGAAAGGCAGTGTTATATTAAGGTGATTTCTGTTCCCCTCCTTGGGCAAAATAAAAGACAAGTTTACCTTCTCCGCATCCTTGGGAGTGGGTTGGTTTGTTGTGACTATCAACTGGCTGACTCCAGCCCTTTTCCAGCCCCCTCAACGCTTAGTCTTGTTTACTAGATGGGCCATTTAGCCAATTAATGGCAGGATGTTTGGGATGGTGTGTAGGTGGACAAGAATGCACATCACACAGTTTTGAGATTTTAATTTGGAATAGATTTACTGCTCTCAGCTCACATAACTTAAAAGCAGTGACTTTTTTTTTCTCAGTGTTTAGTCTATGTTTTATTTGATGCATTTTGTAATCCAGGTTTAGGACAAAGGAAACAAAATTAAAAGAACAGTCAGTTTTCCCCTTGGACTGTCCCACCAACTCTACCTTCTGACATTTGATGTCTAGATCTACATGTATTTTACAGACAAATGTCCATCTTATAAACTCACACTAAGCAAAGACCTAATTGGCCTGATGAACTAACTGTCTGTTCCCATCTTCTCTTCCCTTCACCCCACGTGTAGTATATGTGTCACTTTCATGGCCTCTTCCCAACTTCCTGAGTATCTACCTATCATGTGTTTTTCCCCTCGTAGGCCCTCTTCCCCATCTTCATTTTTCTCCCTCCCCTGTCCCTCCGATCCCCAGGCCCAGCCCTCACACACACGCTGTACCCATTTAGAAGCAAAGCGTTTAGAATCAATGGATGGGGAGCCAAGTGATCTGCTTTCTCCCTCCAAAGCACTAACACCTAGACTGAAATGTGGGCTGGGCAGTTTCTTGCTGGTAGCAGCTGAGTTAACCTTCTGGCATCTGTACTTTCTCCAGTAAACGAGGAACTGTAACGAAGCGAACCAAAATATAGCAGTTATATACAGTTCTTGATTGAACTTGAATTGCAAAGGAGGAAGTTGTTTCTTTAATTCTTTAGGAGTTTTGTATAATTTTACTTTTATCATGGTTGCTACACACACTGAGATAGCCTTTGTAAAGAATTAATAAAAACAGAAATGAGAAGCATGCAAGGTTTTCCTCCTGTGACCAAATCGTAGTGAGGCTCAGTTAGTGTGATTGTGCCATATTTTCACATTTGTTAACTATCACTTACCTGTTCTATGTTAGTCCTTCTGGAAAAAATCTTCATGTCAAGAACGAAAAAACGCAGATACATAATATCAAAAAATTGCCAAAGGGTTTTGATGTTCCATCTGCGCTTGGTGAAATGTATGATTAAACTTTTCTTTTTATCATCATTCTTATTTTTCTTGGCATCCCTAATCATGGAAAATTACAAGCTTGCAGTAAACATCCTAACTTGTAAAACGACAGCATTTATTGTATTTGGTTTCTATGCCAGGCTTATAGATGTGTAAAATTTTCAGGAGCCGATTTTTCACATCGAAATTCCTCCTCTCCCACATTATACATTTTAAAGTATGCACAAGGCAGAAAATATAGGGTTTAGATTTTTTTCCCTTCATTTTATTCTACCTGATCTCCTTATAGTCCCAGAGAAGGAAGACTCAACGTACATTTCTCTCAGAAATATGACAGGTCTGTGTTTTTGTTGGTCTGGCGTATGTTTGTCTATCTTGAACAGTCTGACAGGTAATTATTTATAAAATCTGGTTTTGCCCAGTAAGTCCATATAATAACCTTTCACTTTTCATCATAAGCCAGTGAGCTGAATTTAGAATAAAACAAGGTCATTTATGTCTGTCCCGAACCAGCCTAGATGTCCCCGTAATGGCTCAATATTAATATTTGTAATTCTTTTTTTTTTTCTTTTCTATACTTAGGTTCTTTTTCTGACTCTTTCCACAACACTAAATTTGAAGTGAAATAAAATTTCCTTAAGCAGTGAGTATAGGGAGAAAAAAAATTTATAAAGGGAAAGTTTCAGAAAATGTGACTTAAATAAATTTCTTTAAAGATTAAATTGTTATGTAGAATCATAAGCCGTCAGAGTGGAAGATGGTCTTAAAGATCATTGGAAACAACCACTCATTTTACAGATGGAAAATGATGGCCTGGAGAGGGAAACTGACTTTACCAACGTCACTCAGCAATGCTATGACAGACCAGAGACCAGACCATGGTCCCTAATTATCAGTCTGTCTAGTCTTATACTCCACCATACTGGGTTTGCATTAGATATTACCAAGACACGTCAGGGTTTTATGGCATGTTTATCTTAGACAATAACCTAGATTTATTTTTTAAATGATTCTAATTATGGACACATCCTGAAGCATAAGCGTTATATTAAAATCTTCTTCAGAGGGACTGTGATGTTAATTAAATAATGTGTTATATGCCAGTTATACATCAATTTTAAAAAAGAGGTCTGTAAGCAGGGGAGAGAGGAATTAACATACTTTGAGCACCTACTTTGTGTCAGGAACCTTACCTTTGGTAGTTCATTTATCTTCCCAATGACTTCGTGATGTTGATGCTAGAACAATGAAAATGAAAACAAAAATAAACAAATGGGACCTAACTAAACTTAAAAGCTTTTGCACAGCAAAGGAAACCATAAACAAAACAGAAATACAACCCACAGAATGGGAGAAAGTGTTTGCAAACAAAGCTACTGACAAGGGATTAATCTCCAAAATATACAAACAGCTCTTGCAGCTCAATATAAAAAAAAACCCCAAATAACCTAATCAAAAAATGGACAGAAGATCTAAATAGACATTTCTCCAAAGAAGACATACAGATGGCCAAAAAGCAAGTGAAAAGATGCTCAACATCAATAATTGTTAGAGAAATGCAAATCAAAACTACAATCACCTCACACCGGTCAGAATGGCCATCATCAAAAAGTCTATGGGGCTTCCCTGGTGGCGCAGTGGTTGAGAGTCCGCCTGCCGATGCAGGGGACACAGGTTCGTGCCCCGGTCCAGTAAGATCCCACATGCCGCGGAGCGGCTGGGCCCGTGAGCCATGGCTGCTGAGCCTGCGCATCCGGAGCCTGTGCTCCGCAACGGGAGAGCCCACAACAGGGAGAGGCCCGCGTACCGCAAAAAAAAAAAAAAAAAGTCTATGAACAATAAATGCTAGAGGGGGTATGGAGAAAAGGGAACCCTCCTACATTGTTGGTGGGAATGTAAATTGGTACAACCACTATGGAGAACAGTATGGAGGTTCCTTAAAAAACTAAAAGTAGGGACATCCCTGGAGGTCCAGTGGTTAAGACTCCGCACTGCCAATGCAGGGGGCGCAGTTTTGATCCTTGGTCGGGGAGCTAAGATCCCACCAGCTGCACAGCGCAGCCAAAAATTGAAAAAAATCAAAAAAATTTTAAAAATTAAAAGTAGAGCTATCATATGATCCAGCAATCCCACTCCAGGGCATATATCTGGAGAAAACCATACTTCAAAAAGATACATGCAACCCCAGTGTTCATTGCAGCACTATTTATAATAGCCAAGACATGGAAGCATCCTAAATGTCCATCAATACGTGAATGGATAAAGAAGATGTGATACTTATATACCACATAAAAATATATGGAATATTACTCAGCCATAAAAAACAATGAAATAATGCCATTTGAGGCAACATGGATGGACCTAGAGATTATCACACTAAGTGAAGTCAAAGACCAATATTATATGATATCACTTATATGTGGAATCTAAAAAATGATACAAATGAACTTATTTACAAAACAGAACAGACTCGCAGGCTTAGAAAACAAACTTATGGTTACCAAAGGGGAAAGGTGGGGGAGGGGTGGTAAATTAGGAGGATGGGATTAACATACACACATTACTGTATATAAAATCAACAAGGACCTACTGCATAGCACAGGGAACTCTACCCAATACTCTGTGACAACCTATGTGGGAAAAGAATCTGAAAGAGAATAGGTATATGTGTAGGTATAACTAAATCACTTTGCTGTACACCTGAAACTAACACAACATTGTAAATCAACTATACTTCAATATAAAATTAAAATTTTAAATAAATAAACAAAACAAAAATAAAAAGTCAGGCTTAATTGTAAATCAAATGTGAATGCACAAAATAGTTTCTATTTCCGTAGGCCTGTGTTTGGGAGATGGAATTTGAAAATAAATAAGTAAATAAATAACTTCTCTTATGGGAAATTGGCACTGCCTTATAGACTTGAGGATAAAGGAAACAGAAATATATTTCTCCCTTCACCTGAATTTGGAAATGCAACTTTCTAAACGTGCCATTTTGAGGATATGTCATTAACCTTCTGCCTTCACATATTGCAATAGTTGAGATTCAAAAATAATGTTCCAGTTTTAGAACCAAGAGTTGTTATTTAAAAACCTTCAGAAGCACAGATATTTTTTAATGGTGTATATACTTCCTGTATCCAGGGAGGATTCTTCACTTATTACTGCATGTCCTTTGTTCCTATAAAATAATAAACAATCCATGTTTAATGCTTTTACCACGTAGAAGACAAATAAACATAACTTGTGATTCTTGGTCTGAAAGAAAACAATTTTACTTGCCTATAAATTATAAAATTTAATTTTATGAAAAAACTTTTGTATAGTTCCCAAATCAGGTATTTCTTTCCAGTTCATATAACCCCTTATGTAAAACTGAGTCACTACAGAGAAAGTATTTCCTCATCTGCCCTCCTGGAATTTAGATAGAACCTTCCCAAGTTGCATTTAAAATTCTACCATCAACCATGTATACATCTCATAAAATATTTTATAGTCTCCTGTATGCTCTGGCTGAACATTTCATAGTACATAAACACTTCTGCAAATAATATAAGGGCATCAAGTTGAATATGTCATAGCAGTGGCAGCCACATAAAGCTGATTCTCCCTCGATTTACTTTCTTACTTTTATCTTCTTATTTGAAATGCAAGGTGAAACTTTCTGTGCTCTTCTTGTACAGTTGGTTGGGGGCAGGGAAGGGGGGCAGACCAGGGGACTCCAGCAGTTTCAGTGGGGTCGTGTTCATTAAAGCAAAGGCTCTCTGCAGAGGGCATCAAGCCAAGCTTAAACAGCAAAACCATGCCTGCAGAAATTGGATGTAAATGTGATGGTTAAATAAGGGCCAGATGCCTTTAAAAACTCAAATATTAAAAAGTCATATCTCTTAAAGTAAGTTTCTAGTGTCGTGACTAGGATAGTGATACTATAGCACTTTAGAAAAAGAAGAAGAAGAAGAAGAAACAAAGAAAGAGACTTACATTTGTCTTCTGGAAGAAAATATCAAATATTCAGCCTGTCATAAGTCATGGGAATTTTGGCAATTGAAGCATATTTTAAAACAATCAATTCCTACAAAGTCATGAGAAACCCAGATACAGTATTTCATTGTTGGAAACCACTGTAACTCTGTATACAGTATTATATTCATGTTCCGTTTTCTGCTCATCACCACCACTCATTCACTGTTCCCTTTTATTCAAAGGAAGATAAAAATAGAAAAAGGTATAGGAAAAATCAAGAAGCAAGAGGATTACTTATAACCGTAACTTATAACTGTTTAAGTAACAATTTACTTGCTATCAAAAATGATGATTTATTGTATCAGTATTTTAATAATAAGTTTTACATAATAATTGTAGGACACCGTGTGCCACCCTTTATACTAAGCACTTTGTGTGGCTATCTCATTAAATCCTCACAACCCCACTATGAGACATGCATGGTCATTCTCCCTGTTGCCCAGAGGTGATAGAACGCAAATTTAAGAACAGAAGCTTCACTGCCTTATGCAGAAGTGCCCAAGATGGCGCTAGCATTTGTACCCAGCACTTTGACCCCAGAGCTCGTGCTCTTAACCACAGTTGTGCAGCACAGATTGTACTAAAGAGTTCTGATAACATATTAAAGAGAATTGCTGCCCTGAACCTAGAAGCACTTCTCTACTAAAAATACTTGATTACAAGAAAATTTCATTTTAACTTAACATTCCTTCCCTAAGGCCAAGTATTATGTATATAATAGAATATCATGTAATGTATGATAGACTATAATTATATAGAATGATGCCAAGTCCTCTGTAATATCTTAAACCTTAAGATAAATACATATGATCAATGCACATACTGAGAATCCCTGTACAACTTATGAGAAAAACTTCCTCAAAAATCCATGTGTACAAAGCCTCTCCTTTGTGGAGACCAGATTTCTCCATAAGGCTCTTATTACATAGGCTACTATTTTATACTTTCATACAAGGTATTTATCTCATGTTATAAAGTAATCCTCGACTTGTGTACATGTGTTTGCAGTGGCAGATACAGAAGTACGTATGGCAACCCCTTGCGACTTTATACAAATGTCCCTTTTAGATGTTTGCTTGTTAGTTGTGACATAGTCATTGTTTCTTCTAGCCCAGGATGTGTGTGTGCTTGGTGGGAGTGGTGGACAGAGAAAGGAAGAAAGTGGAAAGAAAGTTGCTGAAAACAATTTGAGTTAGAAATGATGGTTTTCATAATTCAAAAAGACACATGCACCCCAGTGTTCATTGCAGCACTGTTTACAATAGCCAGGTCATGAAAGCAACCTAAATGCCCATCGACAGACAAATGGATAAAGAAGATGTGGTACATATATACGATGGAATATTACTCAGCCATAAAAAGGAACGAAACTGGGTCATTTGTAGAGACGTGGATGGACCTAGAGACTTTCATACAGAGTGAAGTAAGTCAGAAAGAGAAAAACAAATATCGTGTAGAAAAATGGTACAGATGAACCAGTTTGCAAGGCAGAAATAGAGACACAGATGTAGAGGACAAACGTATGGACACCAAGGGGGGAGGGGAGGTGGGATAAATTAGAAGATTGGGATTGACATGTATCCACTAATATGTATGAAATAGATAACTAATGAGAACCTGCTGTATAGCACAGGGGACTCTACTTCACTTTGTTGTACAGTAGAAACTAACACAACATTGTAAAACAGCTATACCCCAATAAAAACAAAGAAAGAAAGAAAGAAATGATGGGTTTCCTCCCTCATCAGTGATTAGCAGCTTCTTTAATTCAACCCTAGGTCTGTTCTGCCTCAGAACAAGTCGCTTTCTGATTTTTGTTTGTTAAGATGCCAACTAGCAGTACTGCAGCCTGTTGTACTACGTACCTGTAGCTTTCTCCTCTGAATGGCGTTGATTTCTTCCAATCGCTTTACTTGGGAAAAGTTAATCACTCCTTCCAGACCTGTATGTGCCGATCCATCGAGCAGTCTCTAAGCAGCAGTGACTCCTGCACACTGGCCAGCCACACTTCCATAGGTTTGGCCTGGGCGGAAACAGTGAGCCCAGATGGTGCAGGGAGTTTGTGACTTACAGGGCAGCCTAAGCAAGATCAGCATGGTGTCAACTTTCCATGGTCCTAATCCCAAAGGAATATACCAAATCTAGGGTCCAGATGACAGAAGACCAGAGTGATGGGTCACTGTGTCATGGAGGCACCAACGCTAAACCACAGTCAAGCAGTTTCCCAGCTTTCATCCATACCTAAAAGGAGGGCGAGGTGGAAAATCCCATGTCTCTCCAGAACCAGGGAGGCAGATGATCCTTGTGGCAGCTCCTCCCAAGACTGGCTGTCTTGCTGCATCCCTCGGATGATCACAGAGTGAAGTGGAACCTTGCCTACGTGATCCAGATGGAGACATGCAAGGTCACTTAGGGTGCCTTTCCCCTGCTGTATACAGAGTCATGTGTCTCTGTGAACCATACGAAAAGTCCATCCGCCTCTTCCTCCCTAGGATTTCAAGGTGCTCTCCTTCTCTAGCTCTTTTCCATAAAGCTTCCTGCCTATCAGGGCAGAGTGCCTTCTGCATCCTCTGAATTTTTATGCCCCTGTTGGTCTCTATACTTCCTATTTTCTGTCCCTAATCATCTCTCCGTGTGCTTTGTAGCCTGCCTCAAGAAATTAAGAATTTCTTGAGGGCAAGTCTTAAATCTGTACCTCTTTGTAATCGCCACGTGCACATATTAGGTGTTCAATAAACATTTTTTGGTTGTTTAACAAACATGAGCACAAAATTCTTTCTTTTTCTTTCTTTCTGGTTTTTTTTTTTTTTGGTTAAGTCTTTGTTTAATCTCTTATTGATGCTTGTTGGACTTATTTGGCTGCAAATCTCAAGAACTATAGATGATCACAGCCTTTTTCTTAAAGACAATAATACAGTGTCTCAGAGAAAGCAATTCAAAGCAGGCCATGAGTCAGATTTCTTGTGGCCTTTATGAGTAGGTCGCTCTGACTACAGTCTTATTTGAAGGGGTTAATGACCTCAGGGAGGGAGGTGACCTTAGTCACATTGGTACACTACTAAAGACCTAAGAACCTTTGTGTCCTACTGGAATCTATACAAACTTGAAAAAGACTTAGAGACATACTCCATTTTTGTTTATAGCAGCATCTTTGAAAGCCTGCTAGGCCTCCACTAGTCTACTTTAAAGACAACAAGCTATTTTAGGATGAGATTTCCCTAAAGGTAATGGAAATAACATGTTCACTGAACTTAGAGCAAATATGAAGATCTATTTAGACTGAAAATAATGAGATTTTGTGAACCGGAAGCAACAGTTTTTCACCCAACAGTAGCTTGCAGCTAAAACGTCTGCTTTCTTTATCTCTGTTCATTCATTCAAAACAAATTTTCTTAGCACCTATGAAAGCCAAACAATCAACATGGTGTTGACAGTTCCCAAACAGTGAAGCAAGGGGTTCCCCTAGGGGAAACCGTAGAGTTCCATAAAAGGGCTCAAGAAGCCACCTACATTAAATTATCTATAGATTAAAGATGTTACATGTTTTGCCCATATGGGTGCCACTCTAAATATTTACATACATGCCATTGTAATTTATAAAATACAAACATAAATTTATTTAAAAATGACAGTGAAATCCTTGTAGCTTTTTGACATTACATTTTTTTTTTTCATTCAAGAGGTAGCAAAAGTACAAGTTATAGAATGCATGCGTCAGGGAATTTGTTAAGGTTAAAAAGTGATTCTCAAGCTCAAAAAAAAAAAAAAGAGAGAGAGATACCTCTTGTCTTCTGTGCTTTTGCAGTAACTGCCATTGTCTCCGCAGCCCTTCAGTGGTGAGTAAGTTGTGCCCTCTGAAGGTTTTAAGCTTCTTTAGCTTAAACTTAAGGGTATTTTTTTCTTTTGACATTAAGTATCACCCGAACTTTTTTCATATGTCTTATTTTGGGGAAAATTTATGATCTTTTTAACATTAGGAAGTTTTGCTTTTCCTGACATTTTATTCCTTTGCATATTTGAAACATTTCAATCCCAGACAATAAATATTATGTGATTATTATTTTCATACTGATAGGCTATTTCCTCCTCTTTTTTCTAACCCCCTTTCCTAGCTAATACTCAAAAATGTATTAAACTGTTCCATTCAGCTTTTTCAGAATCATGTATAATGAAAATTGAAAGAAGGGCAGGTTTGAGAGAGGAGAGGTAGTAGTAGTTGAAAATAAATGGAAGTGTGTGGTTTTCTTTCAGTTGGATTTCTAATATTTCTTGTTTGGTTGAAATGAAGATTAGATTTATTCTGTAAATCATTTTTATAAATTGACATAACCAGTTATCACATTAAGTGGTATCTTTTTATATCATTATTATGGAAGCTAAATGGGTCTCAGCAAAGTGGACGGATGTTAGCTGAGTACACCATGAGAACTCAGTTTTAAAAGCACCCACCTTTAAAAGCTCTCCTCATGGCTCCCTCACCTGCATCAGTTCTTTTCTCAAGTACCTGTTCTTCAATAAGGCCTTCTCTAACCCCCCTTTTAAATATTGAAGCCCCAGCCTCTGCCTTACCTACAATATCCCGCTTCCTTGTTTTCCTTTTTATCACTAACACTTCCGTACCATTTCTTAGACTTATTTATTTTGTTTATTATCTCCTTCCTCTAGAATGTATAGACTGTCTGAGATTCAGGATTATGGTCTGTTTTGTCCACTGTTGTGTCCCCAGCGCTTAGAGCAGGGCCTGACACTAGTGCATGTTCCGTCAGTATTTTCCAACATAAATGAATGATTGATCAGTCCTTATTTCTGCAAATTCTTGCAACATTATACCCATGTCATTGTTCTCTGGTTCTTCTCCAGCCTTTAACTGTTTCTTCTCACTTCTGTCCTGGCTTGTTGTCTGACTCCATGCCTCAACTATTTGCTTTCCCTTGACTTTCCAAAGTCCTCTGAATTTCTTCAACTGTGTTCTTCAATATAACTCTTTTTTTACATTTTAGTACTTCCAAATTCACAATACATCTTCAACAGAATGAGAAATTTGGCCACCACAAGCAAGAGTTATTATGATGTACTTGGTTTTTCATTAACATTATTTCAAAGTTTTTGATATATTTCACTACTTATTAAATTTTTTTCACAACTCCAAGTTAGCAATTTTTTTTGGCCATGCCGCACGGCTTGCAGGATCTTAGTTCCCCAACCAGAGATCAAACCTAGGCCCCAACCGTGAAAGAGCCGAGTCCTAACCACTGGACCACCAGGGAATTCCTGGGTTAGCAGTTTTTTAAGTGCATTTATTTATTACCTCTTACGTTGCAGTCGTTTTCTTTTAGACACAGCACATATATTTATTTCTTTTTAAAAAATTAGCTTAATGTGGTATAGTTTACATACAGTAATAACCCCTTTTTAGATGTATGGTTCAATTCAGTGACTTCTGACAAATAAGCACAGTTGTGTGACTGCCAGCATAATCAAGATACATGAGTGCCAGAAAGTTCTCTCATGTTCCTTTGTAATTGATCTGCCACTCATCACTATCCCCTGGCAACCACTGGTCTGATTTCTGTCTCTGTAACTTTACCTTTTCCAGAATATCACATAAAATGGAATAATTCTATATAAATTTAGATGTAAAGTTTTTGTGCCTTCTTTCACTGAGTGTAATGCTTTTGAGAGTCATCCCTGTGGTTGTGTGTATCAGTAGTTCATTTCCTTTTCTTGCTGAGTAATATTCCTTGGTGTGGGTGCACCACAGTTTATCTATTCATTATTAAGTGTACCTTTTGATTGTTTCTGGCTATTAAGAATAAAGCTTCTATGAACATGGGTGGACAGAGCTTTGTGTAGATTTATGTATTCATTGGTAATGGGTAAACACTTAGGATTGGGATCACTGGGTCATATGGTAAGTGAATATTTAATTTTATAAGAAACAGACAGTGTTTTCCCAAAGTGCCGTACCATTTGGCACTACCATCAGAAATATGAGATTTCTAGTTGCTCTGTATCTTTGCCAGCATTTGGTATGATCTATTCTGTTGTTTGTTTTGTCTTGTTTTAATTTTAGCCATCCTGATAAGCAAATAGTTGTATCTCACTGGGGCTTTACTTTGCTTTTCTCTGGTGACTAATGATACTAAGCACTTGCATGTATGGTTTACCATCCATATATTTTCTTCGTTGGTTCAAATCTTTTGTCTATTTTAAGAAATCGGTTGTCTTCTTATTACAATATAAGAGTTCTTCATGTATTCTAGATACAGAAATGTGTTTTTCACATATTTTCTCTGAGTCTGGGGCTTGACTTTTCTTAAACAGTCTTTGGAAGAGCTGAAGGTTTTAATTTTGAAGAAGTTTGATTTACCAATTTTTATTCTTTTATGGATCATACTTTTTTGTGTCTTATCTGAGAAATCATGATCTAACCCAAGCTCACAAAGGTTTTCTCCAATGTTTTCTTCTTGATACTTTAAATTTCAACTTTTACTTTTAGGTATTTGATTCATTTTGAGTTTATTTTTGTATATGGTGCAAAGTAAGGTTTAAGATCCCTTTTTTTTCTTCCCCTGCACATGGATGTCTGTTCCAACACCATTTTCTTGAAGATTATTCTTTCCTCATTGAATTACCTTGACACCTTTGTCTAAAACCAATTGACCATATATGTGTGGGTCCATATTGGACTCTGTTTTGTTCCATTGATCTATATGCTCATCCTTAGACAGCACCTCACTGTCTTGATTACTAAGTCATAAAATCAGGTCTTATGAATCCTTCAGCTTTTCCTTTTCAAAATCTTTTTTTATTCTAGGTTCTTTGATTTTCCATATTTCTACAAAACACTTGCTAGGATTTTGACTGGAATTGCTTTGAATCTATAGCTCAATTTAGGGAGAATTGATACCTTAACTGTATTAGACCTTCTAATCAATGAATGTGGAATAGCTTTTCGTTTACTTAGGTCTTTTCTGATTTCCTCCATCAATGTTTTATAGTTTTTAGAATGTAAATCCAGTACATATTTTATTAGATTTATCCATAGATATTTCAATTTCTGGTTCATTGCTAATATATAGAAATAAAATCAATATTTGTATATGAACCTTTTTTTCCTGTAACCTTGCTGATCTCACTTACTAGCTATAATAGTTCTCAGGGATTTTTGTTTTGTTTTCTTTTTGTGTATTCTTTGGAATTTTCTACATAGATGATTGTTATTTGCAAATAAAAACAGTTTTTTTTTCTTTCTTTCTAATCTGTATACTTCTTATTTCTTCTTCTTGCCTTATTGCAGTGACTAGCATCTCCAGTACACTATTGAACAGTCATGGTGAAAACAGACATCCTTGCCTTTTTCCTGAATTTATGGGGAAAACATTCAGTCTTTCATCATTAAATTAGCTGCAAGATTTTCTTAGATGTTCTTTATCATATTGAGGGAAGTTCCTTTCTTTTTTTTTTTTTTAATAAGTTTACTTATTTATTTATTTTTGGCTGTGTTGGGTCTTCATTGCCGCACACAGGCTTTTTCTAGTTGTGCAAGCGGGGGCTACTCTTCGTTGTGGTGCGCAGGCTTCTCATTGCACTGGCTTCTCGTTGCGGCGCATGGGCTCTAGGCGTGCAGGCTTCAGTAGTTGTGGCACGTGAGCTTCAGTAGTGGTGGCTCACAGGCTCTAGAGCGCAGGCTCAGTAGTTGTAGTGCACAGGCTTAGTTGCTCCACGGCATGTGGGAGCTTCCCAGACCAGGGCTCAAACCCGTGTCCCCTGCACTGGCAGGCAGATTCTTAACCACTGTGCCACCAGGGAAGTTCCTTTCTATTCTTAGTTTGCTGAGTGTTTTTATAATGAATGGATGTTGAATTTTATCAAATGGTTTTTCTGCATCCTTGGAGATGATAATATAGTTTCTCTTTTTTTGGTGGTACATTGCATTGATTGATTTTTTTATTTGAGTATAAATGACTTACAACATTATATTTGTTTCAGGTATACAACATAGTTATTTGATATTTATTTACATTACAAAATGATCATTGGGATGCATGTATTTTTTTGAATTAGCATTTTCGTTTCCTTCAGATATATCTGATTTATCTTTTTTGGAGTTTATAGAATTTCTTGAATCTGAGGCTCAATGTCTTTCATCAATTTTTTTTAACATTCTCAGCCACTATTCTTCAAATATTCTTCTAGGATTCTAATTACATGTATGTCAGACTTTTCACGATGTGCAAGATGTCTCCTATGCTTTTTTTGAAATTTCCCATCTCTTTTTCTCTCTTCTTTATTAATCTGGATATTTTCTACTGACTGACCCATCTTTATTAATCTTCTCTTTTGCTGCATCCAAAATTCTATTAAGCCCATCTAGTGAACTCTTAATTTCAGGGTTTGGTTTTTTTTTCAGTTATGCAATCTCCATTTGATTCTTTTTTTTTTTTAATTTATTTATTTATTTTGGCTACGTTGGGTCTTCGTTGCTGCACACGGGCTTTCTCTAGTTGTGGCAAGCTGGGGCTACTCTTCTCGTTGCGGCACATGGCCTTCTCATTGAGTTGGCTTCTCCAGTGGAGCACAGGCCACCAGGGAAGTCCCCATTTGATTCTTTTTTAAAAAATGTCATTTTAAAGTCCCTTTCTGATTACCCCAGTGTCTGGGTTGCTTATAGACCTGCTTTTGTACTCTGGGATTTTTTCCTCTTAGTTTTCAATCACTTTGTTCTGTATCCCACTATGCCTAGGATTTTTTCTGCTGGATACCAGACCTTGTATGTGAAAAAATGTAGAAGCTCTGGATGATGATTTCTTCCAGAGAGGATTTAATTTTCTGGCAAGCGGACAGGGATGTAGTCAGATCAAGGTTGATCTTTTTCTACTTTGCCCGTATTCATAGAAGGTATACCTAGGGTCTCAGCTGAGAGCCTGTGGTGTTTACCAGACCCTTCAACCTTGGTGAGCACTGAAATCCAGCCCCTGACTCCCTGGACCCATAAGATGGATGAAATTTCTGCTCACCTCATTCTCCTCCCAGCTTCTACTCTTACCCCATACATGTGCAGCTTTGGAGTTGACGTATATTTCAAGGAGAAATTTCATGTAGAATTATAGGCTCACTTCTCTGCAGTTACCTCCTGTCTGAGATTGTGGTCCCTCATTACCTCTGTACCTCAGCCCCAAGCTCCAACCTCTGCCTCTCCAGCCCAGTGAGACTGCCGCAAGCCCTAGACCACTTCTTCCCATGCAGCTTCTCTTACTCTCACATTTAATTGGCAAATTCCCTGAAGGAAAAAATGAACTTTCCTCTTCTTCAATTTCTAGTGCCTCAAACCCTGACTGCCTTGGCTTTTTACTGATGCCTCAAGTAAAGTGTGCTTCCCAAAGGTGTCCACATTCACATCCCTAGAACCTGTGAAGATGTCACATAACAAAAGGGAATTAAAGTTGCAGGACTGGAATTAAGGTTGCTGATCAACTGGTAATCAAGGGAGATTATCCTAGGTGATCCAGGTAGGCCCAATCTAATCACATGAGCTCTTAAAAACAGAAGAGGGAGGCAGAAAAGTGGGGAAGATAGTGTGACATCAGAAGGACTTGACACTGCTGGCTTTGAAGATGGAGTAAGGGTGTCATGAGCCAGTGAATGTGGTGGGCTCTAAAATGGCTCTTGTAGCCAGTAAGCAAACCGGGACTTTGGTCCTACGGCCAAGAACTGAAAACTCCCGACAATCTGAGCAGGAAGTGGGTCTCTCCTACAGCCTCCAGAAAGTAACATACCTACCAACACCTTGATTTTAGTCCACGAGACCCATAGCAGACTTCTGACCTATAGAACTGTGAGGTGATGCATGTGTGTTTAAGCCGCTAAATGTGTGGTAATTTGTAACAGCAGCATAGAAAACTGTTACACAATTGTTTTGCATTTTGTCCAGTTTTTCTAATTGTTCTCAGGTCAACAGTTAGTCTCGATATATCAGTCAGTACAGTCAGAGTCAGAACCACTGTGCTTATGGGATAAAGGTTTTATTATAGGAATCAGATCTTCCAGAGCTGTGGGAGGATTTGGGAAAGCGAAACCCTAGGAAGGAAGTTGGAGGATCAGAGAAAAAGTCCACAACCCATCAATTTGGGAAGCAAAGCACAACCACCTGACAAAGTAGTTGCAAAGTGACAGCTTACAGAAAGGTCTGTAGGAAGCCATGCTTCTGTGGAACTGCTCCCTCTGTGGGTCTACCACCAAGTGTCTGGTAGTGAGCTTGGAGCCTTTGTTGGGAAATAGGATCCTCAGTCAGGAGGAAGAGCTGGATGGAGAGTGGAGGAAAGGGAGGATAAGCTAGAACCACCAGCACTTCTGTGGCAGTAACTGCTTCTAACCACAGTGAACTTCAAAGGTTAATAACTGCTTCACTGCCATCTTCCAAATCTTGCATAAATTTCTCTTTTGGCCAACTCTACTCAGAACCATATAGGGAAGGGAATTCTGGAAATGTAGTTTCAGTTTCACCAAGTTGACACAGTACCGAATAGTCTACCCTTTGTCAACTTGGTATCCATACACCATACACTTTTTTTTCTTTCTTTTTTTTTTTGCGGTACGCGGGCCTCTCACTGTTGTGGCCTCTCCCGTTGCGGAGCACAGGCTCCAGATGCGCAGGCTCAGCGGCCATGGCTCACGGGCCCAGCCGCTCCGCGGCATGTGGGATCTTCCCGGACCGGGGCACGAACCCGTGTCCCCTGCATCGGCAGGCGGACTCTCAACCACTGCGCCACCAGGGAAGCCCTGAACATCTTTTCATGTGCCTGTTGGCCATCTGTGTGAAGCCAGTTGTCTTTTAAATTCAACTACCCTGAAACTATCATGTGTGAGGAAGCCAAAGGTTGTCAGAAGCAAAAGGAGAGATCATGGGGAGCTCTGAGGCTCCAAATCTCCAAATTGATGAGCAAAGCCTTTTTGATCCTTCTGGTCCAGCTCAGCTGCCCGCTGAATGCAGCTGATAACTACCAGATGATGCCATACGGAGCAGAACTACCTAGTCAAGACTTGCCTGAATCTCTGACTCCCCAGAATGGTGAGAAATGATAAATCATTGTTGTTTTAAGCCACTAAGTTTCGGGGGGATTTGTTATACAGCAAAATATAACTGAAACAGAAAGAGGCAGGCTCACCCCATCAAGCAAGGAACCATACCAGCTGAGGTGTTTATTGAGGGCTAAGGGAGTATGAACTGGCTAGTGGAAGAAGGAAGTTATAAGCTCTAGCTATGACCACTGGACCTGTTACAGAAATGATGACAGGAGTGGTTATGAGTATCTCTTCCTTACTTTAATGTGAATACAGCGTATTTGTTTCAGTATTAAACAATTCTTTATTATTTCCCCCTCTCCCTTTCCCCTATTATCAGGTATTAATAGTGGTTAGCCATATATCTCCGTATTTAAGTTGCAGGATATCAACTCATAGAAAAGAACAAACATCACCCCAAATGGATGTGTCATATTGGACTATATCCTTTTTAAAAAAATAAACTTTTAATTTTAGAATAGTTTTATATTTATTAAAAGAATTACACAGATAATACAAAGTTCCTATATACCCCACACCCAGTTTCTCCTATTATTAATATTTGACATTAGTATGGTATATTTGTTACAATTAATGAACCAATTTTGATATGTTATCATTCACTAAAGCCCATACTTATATTCAGACTTCCTTAGTTTTTACCTAATGTCCTTTTTCTGTTCCAGAATCACACCTAGGACCACATTACATTTACTTATGACATGTCTCCTTAGGTTCCTCTTGGCTGTGATAGTTTCTCAGACTTTCCTTGTTTTTGATGACTTTGACCGTTTTGAGTACAGTCAGGTGTTTTGTAGAATATCCCTCAACTGAGATTTGTTCGATGCTTTTCTCATGATTAGACTGAGTTTATAGATTTTCAGGAGGAAGACCACAAAGGTATTCATATCCTTTTTGGAGGAGAGGGTTAGCATGCGTCATGCTAGGGGGAAGCATTTTGCTATTGTCTTTATTTGGAGGATTTAATAATACGGTTAAAAGTGTATGGTGTAGGGCTTCCCTGGTGGCGGGGTGGTTGAGAGTCCACCTGCCGATGCAGGGGACACGGGTTCGTGCCCCGGTCCGGGAGGATCCCACATGCCGCGGAGCGGCTGGGCCCGTGAGCCATGGCCACTGAGCCTGCGCGTCTGGAGCCTGTGCTCCGCAACGGGAGAGGCCACAACAGTGAGAGGCCCGCGTACCGCAAAAAAGAAAAAAAGAAAAAGAAAAGATGTTCAACATCGCTAATTATCAGAGAGATACAAATCAAAACCACAATGAGGTATTACCTCATACTGGTCAGAATGGCCATCATCAAAAAGCCTACAAATAATCAGTGCTGGAGAGGGTGTGGGGAAAGGGAACCCTCCTGCTCTGCAGGTGGGGATGTAAATTGGTGCAGCCACTATGGAGAACAGTATGGAGGTTCCTTAAAAAACTAAAAATAGAGTTGCCATCTGATCCAGCAATTCCACCCCTGGGTATATATCTGGAAAAAATTAAAGCACTAATTTGAAAAGATAATGTGCCTATCAACAGATGATTGGTTTAAGAAGATGTGGTATACACATACAATGGAACAGTAATCATCCGTAAAAAAGAATGAAATATTGCCATTTGCAGCAACATGAATGGACCTAAAGAATATCATACTAAGAGTAGGCATGGCTTCTCCTACTCCCAGTGTCCTCCCGTGTGAGGAGGGGTCCTCAGTGCCCCTAGAGGCACTCCATCTGTGGCCCAGGAGGCACTAACTTCAGGGCAAGAATGTTCTAGGCATTTGTCCAAATGCCCAGCTGGTCAGGTGTGATGCTGGTGGTGTTCCCTCTGCACCACGGCTCTCACACTTTTATGACCACGATCATTTATAAAGCACATGGGGAAGTGTGTGTGTGTGTGTCTCTAGGCTCATCCCTCAGAGATTCACATCCAGTAGTTGGGAGAGACCAGAAATGTACATTTTTAAAAAATGAGTCCTTCCAAGCAACATGGATGGACCTAGAGATTAACACACTAAGTGAAGTAAGTCAGACAGAGAAAGACAAATATCATATGATATCACTTATATGTGGAATCTAAAAAAACAATACACATGAACTTACTTACAAACAAACTCAAAGACATAGAAAACAAACATGGTTACCAAAATGAAAGGGAGGGAGGGGATGGATAAATTAGGAGTTTGGGATTAACAGATACAAACTACTATACATAAAATAGATAAGCAACAAGGATTTTCTGTATAGCACAGGGAATTATATTCAATATCTTATAATAACCTATAATGGAAAATAATCTGAAATATATTAATAAATATATATATAACTGGATCACTTTGCTGAACACCTGAAACTAACACAATATTGTTAATCAACTATACTTCAATTAAAAAAAAAAAAGAAAGGCAGTCGTCTTCCAAGAGGGATGAAATGAAAACTGTGATTCTTCTTCAGGTGTGGCTCTGAAGTTCCACAGCATCACTTCTATATTTTGCAGTCAAAGCTGGTCACAAACCCAGTCCAGGTTAGAGGGGAAGGGAAATAGGCTCTATCTCTTGGTAAGAAGAGCGGCAAAGAATTTGTGCCCGGTTGTCATCCACTAAACTGGTTGTGGAAATCTCTTTTATCTTCTTTAAGGCAAATTCTCAGAATTGGAATTGCTCCATGGAAGGTATGCCTCATTTTAAAAGCTTGAGAGAGACTTACCCAAATGGCCCTCCAGTTGGGTTTTTCCAGTTTTCATTCTCATTAACAATGTTTGAAAGTCAGTTTCCCTGTGCCTTCACCAACACTAGGTATCATTACCTTTTTTAATCTTTTCCAGTTTAAAGAAGGGGAAGGTCTGACCACTGCATTTATTTGCATTTTTGAATACCATTGAGGTTGAATATTTTGAATGTGTTTATGGCCATGTGTCGCCGTTCTTTTTTGAATTGCCTAATCTTGTACTTTGCCCATTCCTCTCTTGGGCTATTCCTGGGTTGAGTGCTGATGTTGGTCCGAAAACTGGGTTACTAAAGTTTAATTGACCTCAAACAACCCAACTAGGTTTCTAAATATTATGAATTACTCTCACCCAAAAAAAATCTATCTCCATTTCCATTTGTTTATTCTCTACTTCCCTAGATCATATCACCTTTTTCAGTTCTTTCTTTTCTCAGATTCACAATATTAGAACTGCAGAATCACCTCATTTTTCAGTTGAGGCTTTTGACAACAAAAGAGGAAAGGGTCTTGTCCTTTCTAAAGGTGGGGAGTCTATTCAGTTTGAATGCATGGTACCGCTCTTTTGGTGTAATCAAAACTACACCAACAATGCATTTAGCCCCTTTACCAAAAGGGTTGTGTCCTTGTGTCTGGCACTAAGTTCAGTCTATCCATAACTTTTGCCTCATGAATAACTCAGATCCTAAATTCCCCCTGCCCCTACTTAGCTGTGTGACATTTTATAAATTGCTTTAACTTTGGGGCCTTGGATTACCCATCTGTTAAGTGGGAGCACTGAACTTCTACTCAGTGATTCTGAGATACTCTTTTTACTCTTGAAGTCTGTTGTTTAAGAGGGCATTAGAGAGAATGGATTAGGGGAAACCAGCATAGGTGAAAGTTGACCTTTAAGAAATTTATTTCGGCCTACAATGTCTATTTTTGAAGGTAACCTAATCAAAGCTTTTTAAAAATAGTTTTTAATTATAGGTTTGAAACTTCGTGTTATTTGTAATGCCTTTTTAGAAGCATGAAAATAGCATTTCTCTCTGTACCAGCTTTGTGCTTTCCCATTTGGTAAACACTGATTTTATTTCTATCTGTTGCCTGTAGGAGTAGACCAAGCCAACTCAGTACTTCCTGTTTACCTCCTGGTCTTACATATGGTAGATTGCCACAGACCTGCTTTCAAAATAAGCTTCCCTGGTTTAATTCTGCATTTTCTGGTTAGGCAACTGGCCTGTCAATACTTGAACAATGAAACAGTTTGGCTACTGAAGACTTGTTCTGACATTCCCCCTTCAAATTGTCAGTGGAAAGGAAAGTCACTTAATGTAATGGCAGGGATAATATAATAGTAGGATTTACATTTAAATGGGGGCATCACACAGTACCTTTCATTTGAGAATATCAAAGCATTTCCAACGCTTAAACTTGGAATGTGTGACATGGGCGAACACAAAGATAGTAAATAACCTGATTTCCTCTGGAGATTCTCAGTGCTCTAAGTATCTATTTTTTAAGGAGGAAGATTGAATGTTATGTGTATTGAGTGAATAGAGTGTAAGCTTAGAAATATTTTATGTTCCCATCATAGTTTATTCTGTTTAGCATAAATCATCAGCGCCAACTATAACTTACCATTTACTGGAGCTTTTCCGGCTGTATTACACTTTTCAGTTGTATTACACTCATGTCAGACACACCTTCGTACAAGTCCCTCCAAGGTCAATAGTTTAGAAATTCTGCCTCTTCCATCCCCTTCTCCACTCAGCACTTATGGAAATATATGCTAATTGGAACAGAAGCAGCCTACCCAACTAACAGGGTTAGACCACTCTTAACACAAGATTAATGAAATAGAAGTTTAGGGTAAAAATAACATTTTTCAAGCCCTAAGAGTGTAGATGCCAAGTAAAAGCCAGCAGCTCTCCAGGATCAGTCAAATCCCACGCTTTGCCCTCCTTCAACTTCGCTCAACGGAGTTGAAGAAGAGGAAATCCTGTACGCCCACCGTTGCTCTTGGCCACCGTTGCCACCCTGTGGCCCTCCCACCTTCCCTGAAGCCACAGCTCAGCAGTCACCATTGTGGAAAACAGGACCGCAGACTCAAGGTGCAGAATGAGACCCTACACGTTGCTTACTGAGGTGACACGCAAGCAGGAATGACGAGGCACTTGTGCACAGGTAGCTGCCTGTATTCATGGCCGGCCTCTGTAGGTGTGCGATTCATGTCCCTAAGAGGGCATTTAGAGACCACAGGTATTTCAAGTGACAGATATTGGCAAGAAGTTGAGCTTGTGAAGTGTTCTACATTGCTGATTTGTGACTGAACCATGGGTTAAGAGACATTTAGAGCTATCAGAGGCGTAGAGAACAGTATTTGCTCAGAGGGAGAAGAGCCTAAGGATCTTATCAGTTTGCTGAGACTGGAATTGGCATCCTGTGTGACAGACCTGTAATACTGGGGGTGAGGGGCTGATTTCCTTTTAAATTTCCAGGATCTTTCAGGATCCAAAGGCAGCCTTCACCTCTGGATACTCAGCTCTTTATAGATACCCTGAATTCTTCCAAACTGACCAATCACACTGGAAATAAATTTTGCACACTTAAAAAGTGATACTCTTTTGCATCTAGTACCCAGATCTTAGTTTCTAAGTATTCTCCACTGATATTCAGGCTCCTTGGAAAAACGGCTGATTCCAGGACTGGGGCAGGGAAAGAGGCCTTGAAAAATTAGCCTGGAACATCCTAATTCTCCAGAAAATAAAGAGTTGCTCAAAGAACCCCAGGGAAATATCCAAAATGGGGGCTTGAAGAGGCTCCCACTGGCTAAATCTGGGAAAATGTGATTATAGTAATGGGTTATCGTGCATAGAATAAGATAAATAATTTTGAGTTCATACAATATAAATAAGTAACTAAATAAGGGAGAAAATGAAAGCTCTTCTTTGCCATAGAATGCCAACTAATAAATATAGCTGGAGTTACGCATTAAAAGATCATCAGTGGGGGAGAAAGACTGATAAGGAGTAGAAATTTACATAGTCTCAAATCATCTCCCCACAAATTACCTGTTAGTTACAAAGGAAAACTAGTAACAACAACAACAACAAATCTGATGTTCTTTCGGTTCCTTGTAAATATTGTTAATTAATTTTTTTTATTATTTTGGGTCACAAATGTTAAGCATTTCTTTTGCTTGAATTTTGTCTTTCTTGAGGTCACGCCATTAAATAAGAAATGCAGACAGAAATTCATGTATAACAGTTCAAAGAATACCTCCAATGATGACAGATCCTTTGATAAGATACACTTTGGGTAAACACCTAATTCCACTCTTTTTGTTCAGACCTAATGAAATTGTTCTCCCCTCCGAAAGCCCGATCAGGCTAACCCCGCAGCACATCAGAGACATGAGGGAGCAGAACCCACCCGCCCCCCTCATCCCCTGCACTTGGGAGGGAGCCCGAGAGCTACAGCACTGGGTGGGCAGATAGGTGGCCCTTCCAGGTTGGCCACTGAACTACGTCTGGTGCCTCCCCTAGGGAGGATTCTGACCTTCTTTACTTCTCCTTGTGTTGTCTGTATAAGACCAGAAACACTGTTTCCAGTTACTGTGGTGGTTAGGTATCTGTGGCAGGCAGGATGCTGGTGTCCAGAGAGGGCAGGTGGGGTAAACAGAGCCCCTAGATATTGCTGGCTCAGCCGGGCTCCTGGCTACCTGGTTACGTGATGAACTGCACCAGCATCCCAGGGAGACAGGACAGGCACCTTGAAGACTACATTCAGACACTGAAATACACACCCACCAAACAGCCATCCCAGACCTCTAATCTTACTTTATGACCAAACTATAATTACATTACAGCAATTACTTGAATATTACATTTTTATTACTGTTATGTCATTATGTCTACTAGGAAAAAATATGCCTACTTTAAGCAGTAAAATTCTTAATGACTCATTTAAGCTCTTTAAGCTCATTTTAGCTGCCTGAAACCCCTGACTTAAACATTTTGGCCAAAATAATTTTTAGAGCCTGGTGGGAAGAACAGGGTTAATCTCCATCTATATTGTTGCCCAAAAAGCAAGAAAACTTCCACTGGTGGGTGTACTTCTAGAGGTTAAAAAGTTCCAGTCAAGGCTGATCCAAAAGTTGTGTTACATTTAAGAACTGTGTTTATAAAGCCATCAATTCTTTATCATCTATTGATCAGTTCCAACTACTGACAAAAAGTAGAGAACTCAGGAAACATCCATGTCTCCATCCTCCAAGTGTGTGGAGGCATATTTCCCATACTTCCAATGTCAAGCAGGAAGATTCTTTGAGGCCAGCTTGGCCCACTTTTCACCCCTTTCTCCGGAAGCCAGTGGTTTACTTGGAACTCACAAAGGACACTCCTCGAATAGTTACTAATGTAAGTACATTTTCTAATCATTATATTTTACTTCGTTACCTCTTTTTAGGTAGTGTCTCATTAGGCCTGATCTTGCTGAAAGATTCCAAGCTGTCAGACTCAGTCTATTTTCTCAGCAGGGGGTCCTTTGACCCTAACCACTTTGCAACTTAACTGTGTCCCTTTCCCAAGCAGTGCAGGCCCAGACAAGCATATGATGCCTCTTGTCTCAAAAATAATTCTATACTTTGAGAGCCAGGATTCAGACCCTTGAATTTGGGGAACTTACCATATGAGCTGATGAGTCAAAATATCTAGTTTTAACCACTTTTGAATTTTTTTACACATACATTTACCCCAGAATACTCCGTGCGTTGAACAAGCACTTTCCTACGAGAAAATGAAGCAGCTAACAGGTTTTGCTTCCCTTAGGTCAACCTAAGCCCAAGGTTTGTTTTTTGCTTCATTTTTTAAAAAGTCCTTTTGGCAAATATATGTCCTCTATGTTACTGTGTAAAATTCAGTGCCTAATTCTACAGTTATGTACATCTGCCGGACATATACGCTGTTAGACATTCGTGGCTGCCTACCAATGTGCAAGGTATTACCAGGTCTATTTTTAACATTGTTTTGGCAAGGCTGTTGCTGTGGAAGAAAAAAAATTCCTATAGAATTCTTAATGAGAAAACTGAATGATTCTTTGAAATGTGGTTGTGATTCCCTGACTTATTCAGCGGTGATGTCACAGGTGCTGAGAAGCAAGAAACAGTAGACTCACTCGTTTGCCAGCGCGCTCTCAAGATGCGCCAGAGGGGAAATGAAACTCATCTCGCATGTGGTTGTGCTGAGCTGCGCTTCCCGCCACTGCTCGGGGGTCACACAGGCCCCTGCTCGGGACGTGTCTCACACACTCGGTTTGTCATCCCTGTGAGCCCGTGTCATGGAAGGGTGCGCTGTTTGCATGTGTTTCTTATAGAACTTGATCGGCCCGCTGGCCTTCCTTCTGTTCATGACCCACATTTGTCTTAGAAAACAGCCACCTTGTTCTAGCTGTTGCAGAAAGACAGGGCTTTCCTCCAGCTCACCTGAGTCCCTTCGGTCGCTTCATTAGCAAGTGGCAAGAAGTTCAGAGAAGTCTGTCAGGACAGGAGAACGTGCTCCGGCCTCCTTGTCACCTAATTTGAATCCTGGGCCACACTCTTGGGCAGAGGACACAATGGCTCATCGGGTGGTGTCCTGGTCAGGTCTCAGGTGGGTCTGTAATATTAAAAGAATAATATAATATTAGTGAATGCGAGGCAGTATCTGAAAGGAAAGCCAACGTTCCCTTGACGTTTATAAAAACATTATTGTAACAAGTGAATTCTTTCTGTGGAATCTGTTAAACTAATATGCAGTAAATATAATGGTTCAAAGTCAAAATCCCATTCTTGATTTATGGATTTACCAAATTAACCTGCCAGACTCTCGTCCTTCTTGCATAGGCGAAACTGCAGGACCTTTCCACAGTCGCACTTCAATCTTCGGCTACGCATTCCAATCCCAGACCTGTCGCTGGTCCCGCGAACGTTTTCCCCCTTCTCCCGATGTCGTCTCAACATCTCAGGGTCGTTGGCGTTTTCTCAAGACTGTAACCCTTACGCAGTCGTTTATGGGACCAGCTGGTGACCTCACACACTTCCCAACTGTGCTGCAAACCATTTCAACACAACCCCATGCCTCGGAGTTTTGATAACTTGACCTGGAGCTCCTGGGTCTGTAGCAACTTGGGGGCAGCTCAGTACCTGCTAAGGTATTGCTTCCCCTGCCCCCGGCCCCCCAAAAGGGCTGTAAAAGGTTAGGGTTCTGAGAGGTGGGCAGAGGCTGTGGCACACACACTCCTGGAAGGCCTCCTTTCTCCTGCTCCCTGGCACATGTTCGTTCTGACGCCTCCTTCGCTAAGGGCCACGTGCACCAGACCAGCAGCCACAGCAAGAGTACCCAGCTCTGGGGTGAAGAAAAGAGATGCCGAGGCATCCTCAGAAGGACGCTGTCCTTCCCCTCACACATCATCCGCTGCCCGCAGCCCAGCTCCCCTGAAGCCCTGGAGGGGCGGCCACAGGCAGGGCGAGGCTGACTCAGAAATGCCCGCTTTGTGCCTCTTTTGCCAGTAGCAGAACTACAGTAGCAGAACTTGATCTTTCAGGAGTCTCTTTGGGAATCTCTGGGTCTTCTGCTTTTAACAGCTAAGTGAAGCAGTATCCCCTTATAAAAGGAAAAATGCCGCTTCAAGATTTGCTCAAGACAGAATGATGACACTTGGCAAGTCCAAAAAGAAGAATACTTCGCTGCCCGCTCTCTGCTCCCAGATGTTCGGATCACTGAGAAATGGTACAGCCACGGTGAGGGGGTGCGAACTGCTTGTTTATTTGGCGTCTCCTTGGGGGGGGGGTTATAAAAAACAAAAACACACACAGAAAAGCTCGACACAATAAATAAACCATTGACAGTAACCTAAGACGAAACGCTCCTGTGAGCTTCTGAGCCTGTTTGTTGCTGTTCTGCAATTAGCCGGGGATGCTCGTGGATTGTGCTAACGCAGCACTGAGCCCCGGGCCAAACACCTTCTCAGGTTTTTTTCCCCTCTGTGTTTTGCTAATCCCTGGATGAAACATAATCGCAGAGCAATGTTCAAGGTTGGACGCAACAGGGAGGAACTCGGCGTTGGCTCCCACCCAGTGGAAATAACATGCCATTGGACTTGACAAGGCAGGAGGAAGGATGTTAAACAAATACACTCCCTCCAGCCTCCCTAGCAATGGCTCGCTGCTCTCCACAGAAGCCCCAAGTTTTCCCAAGCTGCTCACTCAGCTCCCAGGTTTCATCACCTGAGATATGTTGTATAAGATAAATAGGCAGGGAGGCCAACGAGCAAAAATTCCAATCAGGAAAAGAATGGAAAGAGAATTAAGTCATTTATATCCATCCCTCTAGGGCAAAATTAAAGTAACAAAAGTATCTGTATATAATAAATATATAATTATACATAATAATTAAACGCCAGCCCCTTGCAGTCATCATTCTTTTTCCCTTTCTCTCAAACCAGAGGAAAACATTTCTCCTTATTGTGATTTCAAGTGCAGACTTCTGAATCAGAAGTTCCAGGTACCACCTGACTTCCTGTCATTTTGTGTTCTGATGACAGCATGGGAAAGGGAATCAGAGAATGGGACAGAATTTTCTCCAGTGAACAGAGAAGGCTCTCTAAAAGTACTCATCTGTTCCACATAAAGTTATCTAAAATATACACCCTCGCAAGTGTATGTATTTGTAACTAATTTAATCTTTTTTTTAATACATTTATTTTATTTATTTTTGGCTGCATTGGGTCTTTGTTCCTCCTCGCGGGCTTTCTCTGGTTGTGGCCAGCGGGGGGCTACTCTTCGTTGCGGTGCGCGGGCTTCTCATTGCGGTGGCTTCTCCTGTTGCGGAGCACGGGCTCTAGGCGCACAGGCTTCAGTAGTTACGACGTGTGGGCTCAGTAGTGGCTCGCAGGCTCTAGAGTGCAGGCTCAGTAGTTGTGGTGCACAGGCTTAGTTGCTCCGCGGCATGTGGGATCTTCCCAGACCAGGGCTCAAACCCGTGTCCTGCGTTGGCAGGTGGATTCTTAACCACTGCGCCACCAGGGAAGCCCTCTCAGTTAAGGTTTACAACAACGCTCTGAGATTGATAGTGTTATTTTTACTTTACAGGTGGAAGTCTGGGGTGCAGAGGGGTTTAAGACCACACAGATTCAACCATGGAATGAACTGGAGATCTCCACGTGGTTCCAGACAGAAAAGCGGGCTCCGAGGAGTCAGGCAGGCAAAGCTAGAGGTTAAAGACAGTAACAACAGCAAATCCCCCTACTGTCAGGAGACTAACAAGCAAATAAATAATAAATAATAGAGCCTGGCCTCAGTGCTCAACCTTTTCCTAAGGAGCTTAGAAAGTGCTCAGATGGATATGGGGAGGGGGAAGGGTAAGCTGTGACAAAGCGCAAGAGAGGCATGGACATACATACACTACCAAACGTAAGGTAGATAGCTAGTGGGAAGCAGCTGCATAGCACAGGGAGATCAGCTCGGTGCTTTGTGACCGCCTGGAGGGGTGGGATAGGGAGGGTGGGAAGGAGGGAGATGCAAGAGGGAAGAGATATGGGAATATATGTACATGTATAACTGATTCACTTTGTTATACAGCAGAAACTAACACACCATTGTAAAACAATTATACTCCAATAAAGATGTAAAAATAAAAATGAAAAAAAAAAGAATGCTCAGAGGTGATCTTGCGTCTTGTCCAGTTATAGTTGGGTTGCGTTGTAGGTTTGCTGAGGGCATATTGTCATAAATCTGTGCTGAAACCAAACCTGGAGCAGGTCTCCCCTCTCCTGTCGGTCCAGCTCTCATGAAATCAGACGTGATGGAACCAGGAGGAGCAGCGTCAGCATTTTTACCTGATCCTGGGATGGAGAGGGTAAAATGACAGCCTTCGTTACCGCACCTCCCAGAGTGGATCCATGTGGCCTTTCACTGACTCCCTCTGGGCTTCTCTCCTTTCCTCTGAAACCATAAATCCTCTTTGACCTCAAGGCCATGAAGCCAAATATGACTGCTGGCCCCGGACGAGCTCCTATGGCTGTTACCAGTGTCTGCAAGCATGGGTATCACTCCATCTTCCTGCGGATCATCCAGGACCCTCTGAAACAGCCTTTTCTCTTGTATTCCGCGAGCCCTCAATGTGTCAAGCACTGTGCCACGTGGCACAGGAAGGATGCAGCTTCTGCAGTGTTTGCTCAGCCAAGTAAAGTGAAGCTCGTCTCAGTGTAGACTATTCACTATGTGGTTCTCTCAGCCCTACTGCCTACCAGAGTTTGCTGCACTTTCCTGGACATGGCGACGAGGTGAAGGAGAACTTCCCTCCAGGCTTTGAGTTCTGGCTCTGGTCCTGGTCAGCTCTGCACCCTTGGGCATGTCTCCTGACCTCTTGGAGCTTCAGTTTCCTCATCCATAAAAGGGAGGAGATAATTCCTACCTCACAGGAGTTGAGTGGTGCCACTGTGACCCCACCTCCAGCTTTCATCAGATTCTCTTTCTGGTTTATTCTGAAGATTCTTTTAAGTAATCAGCAAAAGCCAAATGTTCCATCTACTCCCTGTTTTTTGTTTTTGTTTTTCATTTGATGATTTCCTCCAGAAAAGTGTTTTGCCTGTCTCCTGGGTGAACGTATCCCTTGCCAACTTCTTTGAAAGCCTTTGACAGAGGGGAACACGCTTCTACTAAATACCACCGGGAAAGAGAATGGAGGGAGGGATAGTACCCCCCTTCTACCTAGAGAGCCTTTCACAGACGCAGTACTTCCTCACCTGCAGCCTCAGCTCATCCCACAGCAGCCCTGGGTAGTGCTCAGAGCTGGGACCATCAGCCCATCTTCCAAATGAGGAAACGGAGGTTCGCAGAGATTGCGTGGCTTGTCTGGGGCACACAGCTGACACGTGAAGCCAGATCTCTAAAGCAGGTCTCCGACGCCACATCAGTGCTCCTTCCACCACAAAGAACCTCTTCGGGGAGAAGTCCTTTTCCCTGTTGCAAATCCAAGAGGGAAAGTTTTTGACTATGGCCTAGGTTATGAGAGTTGGGTGGCAAGGTGACCCAGGCCTGCCTTGCCTCCTGCATTTGCTGGAAGACTTGCTATAGCTTCCTTTTCCAGGAACACAGAGAATTAGGGCCTCTGTTTCTGTAAGTGATGGAATTAATCCAAATCTGGAATCACTGTAAGTCCCGGATCTCATCCACCAGCCCAACCTCACCCAAGTCTCCACCTGTTACTTCATGTGAGGGCTTGCATGAGTAATTATTCTGTTTGAGCCTTAATTTCCTCATCTTTTAACTGGGGATAATAATACCTACTTCTCATGGTTGGGATGACGTATTCTCATATGTCAACAGTTACCATATTGTAGGCATCTTATGTGGATGTGTTATGTGCCAGGAATTATTCTAGGTACTGCAGGTAAACAGTGAACAAGATAGAAAGGGACCTTCCTCTTGTGCAGCTTACCTGCTAAAGGGGGAAGGTCAATAATAACCTGACTAACGATGAACAAGGTAAGTCCCAAAGAGTAATAACTGCTGAGGAGATGTATGATTGAACATATAAATGAACATTTAAAAGTACTCAAACTGTGGCTTCCCTGGTGGCGCAGTGGTTGAGAGTCCGCCTGCTGATGCAGGGGACACGGGTTCGTGCCCCGGTCCGGGAAGATCCCACATGCCGTGGAACGGCTGGGCCCGTGAGCCATGGCTGCTGAGCCTGCGCGTCCGGAGCCTGTGCTCTGCAACGGGAGAGGCCACAACAGTGAGAGGCCTGCGTACCACAAAAAAAAAAAAAATTAAAAAAAAAATAAAAGTACTCAAACTGAAAGAAATAATCTTAATTGAATATTGTATGGTGAAACAGCCACACAGAGAAAACAATATTTCAGGTCATTTTTTAAATACAGTATTCTGATTATACATCCCTAGTAAGATATATTCCCAGGACAAAAAGAACCGTAAAGAAATCTTAATGTTTATTCAGTAGCCTTCTTATAATTTAAAGTTACATTGGAAAATTAATATGAGTTCATAATTCTTTTTTCTCTTAAAAAATAACATATTTCCTAGCTCTCTCTAGCCATTGAAAAGGCTTAGAAGCTGACAGCCCAGTAGCAATAAGTTCCTAGTTTTGTGGTCTCTAAATCTGATTTAGTGACCACAATAAAGGAGCCAAAGATTCATGGTGAAATGGTTGATTCCAGGTCTAAGGCAAGAGATATACAAGATGAGCCTTGGATATCTTGCACAAGAAAGCAAGGAAACAACCAAAGACTAATTTTAATGCATCTATTCAATAGAGCCGGGGACATTAAAGAGTCTTCTTGAAGGGGCTTCTCTTGGCCTAAGGATAACTTGAACATCAAAAAGATCAAAACACATCAAGTATATATATACATTTCAGCCACAAGCTTAAAACAATTCTAAAACAAAAAATCACACGTTACCTCTTTGCAGGTGACTGAGCCACCAACTCCGAAATTTGCTTTTAAATTTGCTTTTAAAAATTGGGAGGAATTAACCATTTATCCCATCTTTGCTGCATTTTGGTATAACCAAGTTGTTGTTAGGGGAAAGTTTTCCTTTGTAGAAGAATTCCAGGTAATAAATGCAAGAAAGACTTATAGAAGTCTAAAAATCACCATTTTGAAACTCAGTGAAATAACGTATCTAGCAACAATCACTGAAGGCTGCTGAAATCACTCGGTAAAAGGTTGGTGGGGAGCTTTGTGATGGAAGAGTCAGGCTGGCACCACTTCAACCCCCCAGTCAATCATAGCATCACTAAAGGCGGGACAGCTGAACACGGTGTGTTTCATGATGTGATGTGCCCCTATGAAGTATCACCAAACAAACTTGAATCTGCGTCTGTAGATCTAACTACCGGTGTACAGGAAGTCCAGCAGACAGAGGAAAAAATCAGGGAAAACAATCAACCAAATTGAAAGTGTGGGACCTCCTTCAGGTCAAACAACCTGATTTCTCCACCAAATAGATGACGTTTAAAAGGTAGGGAAGGAAACAACTTAACTGTCCATCGATGAATGAATGGATAAAGAAACCGTGGCATGTAGAGAGAGAACGGAATATTAGTCAGCCATAAAAAATACAAAATCTTGCCATTTGCAACAACACGGATGGACCTCAAGGGCCTTTTTATACTAAGTGAAATAAGCATAATAATAAGTCAGACAGAGAAAGACAAATAATAAAAATACCATATGATCTCTCATAGCTATATGGAACCTTTAAAATAAAAAAGCTTACAGAGGGACTTCCCTGGCAGTCCAGTGGTTAAGACTCTGCGCTTCCACTGCAGGGGGCACGAGTTCAATCCCTGGTCAGGGAACTAAGACCCCACGTGCAGTGTGGCATGGCCAAAAAAAAAAAGTTTACAGATATCAAAGATACAGATGACAAATTTGTGGTTGCCAGAGGTGGGGTGTGGGGCTGGGAGAAAGAGGGGAACTGTTTTTATTTTTCAGTTTAAATAAATTGAATCAAAATAGAAAGAAAAAAAATGAAGAGGTGAATAGAATATCCATGGACTGGGGGACAACTTCAAGAGGTGTAACATACGCATAATTGGAATACAAGAAGGAGAAAAAAAGCAAGAACAGAACAGAAATATGTTTGAAGTAATAACGGCCAAAGTTTTTGAAAAATCAATGACAACACAAAACCACAGATCCAGGAAGCCCAGAGAATACAGTTTAAGGTAAATACCAAAAATTCTACACCAAGTATGTCATGTGTGTATTATTAGTCAGGGTTGTCCAGAGAAACAAAATCAATAGGATACGTTGGATTGACCGAAAAGTTCGTGTCATAGGATCTTACGGAAAAATCTGAACGAACTTTTTGGCCAACCCAGTACATGTAGCTGTGTAAGAGGAAATTTATTATGAGAATTGGCTCACATGATTATGGGTGAAGTCCCACCCATAATTATATTAATAATTATAAAATATAAAATAAAATTAAAAGGTGGGGGTGGTAGGTAGGGGAGGTTTTAAAGAATGGAAAATAAAAAAAACTTGGGAGATATAGAAACCAAGTGCCATGTGTCGACCTTGGTTGGATTTGAACAAACCAACTGTAACAAATCAGGAAGCTTTGAACGTGGACTGGCTATTACTGATCTTAAAGATATAATTTTAAACTTTTAAAACATGATGTCACAGAGATATACCTTAAGCGTTAGAGATGGACACTGAATTATTCAGGGTGAAATTAAATGATGTCCCTGTGTGACAGGCAGAATAATAACCCCCCAAAATGTCCACATTCTAATCCCTGGAGCCCGTGAATATGTTACTTTACAAGGCGAAGGGGATTTTGCAGATATGACTGCGTTAAGGATCTGTAGATGGAAGGATAGCCTGAATGGGTCCAGTCTAATCACATAAGTGATGGAGGAAGGAGGCCACAACTCAAGAATGTGGGAAGCTTCTAGGAGCTGGAAAAGGCAAGGAAACAGATTTCCCCCGAGAGCCTCCAGAAAGAAACACAGCCCTGCCGACACCTATAAAATAATCAATTTGTATTGTTTTAAGCCACTAAGGCTTTGGTAATTTGTTACAGCAGTAAATGAAAACAGTGCATATGGGATCTGTTTTAAAATGCTTTAGAAAAAAAAGTGAAAATAGATGAAAGATTAGAAAAATATCAATAACTGTTGAAATTGGAAGATGGGTACTTTGAGATTCATTAAACTATTCTGTCTACTTCTACATTTGAAAATTTCCACAATAAAAGGGTTTTGAAAAATGACTGGAGGGTGGGGAGTAGTTGAGGGGAGAAGGAGAGGGTTTGAAGGACAGGACGGTTTCATGGTACAGCATGAGATGAGAGGTCTCAGGCCAAAGACCACCAAGAGCGACACGTGACGTGGATTAGAGAGCTGGCTCCTAGTCACCAGTGTGATGCTGAGTGCTCTCTGCATGGACCAAACCAGGAGTAAAGGGCTCGCTCCAGAAAGCACAATAAATCACTCATTTACTGAACGTTTCTTGAGCACCTACTGTGGCACTGATCGCTAGACGCAGCCCTTGTGCTCTAAGATCTTGACCTCATGGAAGAAACAGAAATGTAAACCAGAAAGATGGCGGAATTCAAGGCCTGCTCATTGAAATCACACACTCCTTTGGCGGAAGAGGTAGGAGTGAGGTCTCATTTGTGTCTGAGAGGGAGAATGATTTGTGTCCATCCAGCCCTGGCCACACCCCACCCCATGAAAAGTATTTGTGTGCTCACCAGCCTGGTTGGCACCCATTCCAGCCACATGAGCTCCTGGACCCTTCACACTACCTCAGGTGGGAAAAAAGTAAACATTCTCCCAAACTGGCTGAAGGAAAAGGGGGTTTGGTAATGAGGGGTCAGGGCAGTAGCTAGGGCATACCTTACGAGGGACGGCCACTGGGACCGAGTTGGCTGTAGAAACACAACTTCTCTCTGCCAGCTCTGCCCACCAGTGCTCTCTCCCTTGTATGGCGGGATAACATGCTGAACAATTTGCTTTCCTTGGACCAGATCCTATTCAGTCAGTGGCATCCATTGTCTCGGAGTATTGGGGCTGTTAAGCTAAAAGGAAGGGAAACAGACAGAAACCATCAATGCCCGTTTTTGGAAAACAGACTTCTGACATTAATAGCAAAAACATTAGTGCTGAAAGCCAGGGTTTTTTGATTGGCAAGAGCCAGGCTATTGTGGGAGCAAAAGAGTCTGTTGCACTCTAAAAACCAGATTTAGGAAACACAAACGGCAAAATCCTGAAGAGCTCTTATGCCATGGGCTAGACTGATGGCCTCGATGACTAGGAGAGGAAAGAGACCACCAGGTCCCAGAGATTAACTGATCCACAGGCTGGGAAACAGACGGGACAGACAAAGGGACATCGGCAGGGTCCAGGGTGAGAGGATGGAAGTGGGCTCATTACCTAGAGGCGGCCAAGCCAGTGCCTGAAGACTCCTGGGTCCTATCGCCTGCCCGGAATCCCAGTGGGGAGTCTCATTTTAAGTCAAGTACCTCCATTGGTAGCAGCCTTCCAGCCCGAGTAATGCCCCAAGACGCTGCTCAGCCCATCCTAACTGCATCCACTGTAATGGCGCAGGACACACATGAGCTCCCCAAACGGAAGTGACACACAGAAGGGGGTAGAGTATGGAAGTGAAGGCTCCCAGCACCTTCCTTTACATGGGACTGAACAGCCCAGGACCCTTCCCTAAGCGAAGAGAATGGTGAAACACTGCCCTCTTAGACAAAACCAGCCACCCCAGACACAGAGGCAGCGATCCATCAGCTGGAATCACTGCGTTGAGTCCTCAGGCTCCGGACGGACAGTCCAGTTGGCTCAACTTGGGTCAAGAGCCTCCTGTACCCCCCATCTGTGGTTGGCCTACAGCTTCCTCCCCAACGGCACGCGCTCTGGTTCCCCCCATGTCAAAACCTGTTGTCCAAGCCTCACCCCTTGCCGTTGTGGTCATCAGTGACCCCACACTGCCAAGTTCAGTGCCACTCCTCTCCTTAGCCTCTCAGCAGCTTGCGGCCCAGCTGACCACTCCCCGCTTTTCCATACTCTCTTCTCTTGACGTCAGCGATGCCATCCTTGCCTGGCTTTCCCCCGACCATGGGAGCTATTCCTTCTCAGTCTCCTGGCTGGTTTCTCCTCCTCCGATCACACATTTACTGTTGGCAAGCCCAAAACTTGGTCCTGATCTTTTCCATCCACAGTGTCTCCCTAGAGATCACACCTACAGATCTTCCTGGACTTACGATGGGGTTACATCCCAATAAACCCATTATTAAGTTGAAAGTACCATAAGTCAAAAATACATTTAATACACCTAACCTACCAAACACCATAGCTTAGCCTAACCTACCTTAAACGTGCTAAGAATGCTTATGTTAGCCCACAGTTGAGCAGACTCATCTAACGCAAAGCCAGTGTTATAATAAAGGGTCGAATATCTCATGTAATGTATTGAATACTGTACCGAAAGTGAAAAACAGAATGGTTGTCTGGGTATAGAATGGTTGTATCGGCTGTTTACCCTTATGACTGAGCGTCTGACTGGGAGCTGTGGCTCGAAGCCGCTGCCCAGCATCACCAGAGAGGATCATACCACATATCCCTGGCCTGGGAAAAGATCAAAATTCAAAGTACAGTTTCTACTGGATGCGTATTGCTTTCGCACCATCCTAAAGTCAAGCCATCGTAAGTCGAGCCATCGTAAGTCGAGGACCATCTGTGGTCTTATGGCTTTGAACACCATCTCTTTGCCAGCAACTCCCACATTGATATCCTCCAGTGAGGATATATTCTCCAATGAGCATCAAACTGATATATCCACTGCCTACATGACATCTTCATTTGGATATCCGATTCAAACTCCACGTGGTCCGTGATAACCCTTTACCAAATTTATGCCAGAAACTTGTTCTTCCCAGTTTCAGCAAATGTCCCCAACATCCACCCAGGTGCTTGAATTCAAAATGTAAGACGTCATCCTCAGTCATCCTCTATCCCCAAACCTCATAGCCAATACATCAAGCCAAAAAAGTCCCCTTATTCATCTACTTCTCTCCATCTTCACAGCAACATCCCTAACCCAAGACCCCGCTACTTCTGAACTGAGCTCCTGGAATCATCTCAGTAACTCCCTGCTGCCGCGCCTACCTCCCTACAGACAGGACGTGGTCGCTCCCTCCTGTCCTCATATCTCAGCTCAGTGTCCCCTCCTCAGCGTCCCTCCCTGACTGCCCGAGGCTCCCCTCCACTCAGCCTCTGCCACATCACACTATTTTCCTTTCTTTATATCATTCAACGACTATCTTGTTAATGACTGTTTTATAGTCTCCTCTCACCAAAAACAACTTTTATGAAAGCGGGGACCTTGTGTCCCCAACACCAGGCATTCAACGAATATTTATTGAATGAAGGAATCCAGAAACTCATATGTAGCTGGAGTCAGTCTTTCTTTTCTCAAAGAAAGTCTGGTTTACGAGCACAAGACAAGCATGGGTGGGGGTCAGAGGGAACCTAGTCCAGGCTGGGTATACACAGAAGGAAAGCTGGCTGTGAGGCTCTGGGAGAGAGGACAAAAGCAGCAGTGCCTTGCGCTTTGTGGCACTTTTCCAGGTGTCATCTTATTTGGCTGTCACAAACCGCCTCCCGAGGGAGAACAAGGGTCATCCCTCATTTTTTTCACTAATGAGGGGATCAGGAGGGGTGAAGTGATTCCTAAGGTCACACAGCCAGTTGATAGGACGGGGGTCTGGAGCCCAGATCTTCAGACCCCCAGTTCAGTGCTCCGTCATGACCACATACAACACGTGTCCTACCTGTGGGCCTCTGGGAAGGCTGAGCAATAAACCACCTGAGTGCTGTGAGTTCTGTCCTCCATCCTCTGGGAAGGTCCCCAGTTTGAGGACCTGGGCAGGACAGGAAGGCACCAGATGCTTCTTTGCTGCAGACGGCCCTCTGCACAGACCCCCTTCCTCGGTCCCACTGGACACCTGCTCAGAATCTCATCACGTAATTACCCCCAAGCTTCCATCAGGACTTTGAGCCACAAAAGGGACATTAGATGATTTGGTCCAAACCTCTCATTCTACAAATGAGGCACCCAAGACCCAAAGAGGGGCTTGACCTGCCCCAAGTCACATGGGGAATTAGTCACAGAGCTGGGGGACACCCAGTGACCTGCAGACAGAAAAGTATAGTGAATAATATACCTGCGTCCCAGCTCTGTTGAATTCTTACATTTTGCAAAAATTGGCTACAGTTTCTGTTTTTAAATAAAACACTGTGACACAGTAGAAGGTCCCTGGGTGCCCTCCCCAATTCCATTCCTCTCTCCTCTTGCCAGAGGTCACCACCATCCTGAATTTGGTGGTTCTCATTCCCACATGTTTTTATACTTTTGCAACACATGTATAGATCTCTAAACAGTACGTAGAATCATTCTGTATGCTTTTAAACTTGATGTAAACGGCATTACACTGCACAGGTTCTTCTGCAGCTTGCTATTATGGTCTTGAGATTGAACCATGATGATAAATGCAGGGCTGGTTCAATCATTTTAACTACTCAGATACCATGATTTATTTATCTTCCCGTTGATGGACATTTAAGCGCTATTTCTCCGTCGTTACAAATAATGTTGCAATAAGCATTCGGGGGACAAAATTTTTCCATTCTCCTGTCCATGGATGCGTTCTTCCCAGTGTGTTGCTATCCCCGCCAGTGCTGCAGTATCTCCCGGACATGTGGTCCCAAGATTCTCCCGGGACTTCTCCTGAGAGGAATCGCCGGGCTCCAGGACAGGCATGGCTTCAGCTCTACTAGTTATTGCCAGTTTGCTCCCCAAAAGTGGTTGTACCACTGTACACTCAGCTCAGCAATCTTTCCATTATGCCAAGCTGCTGCCTTACTCTGCTTTCAATTCTTTCTAATTTATGAAAGGAAAATATAAAAGAGGTGCTATTACCTTATTTAAAAATCCAGCTTCCTTTCCCTGCAGAAAGGAGAGGAGGAGAGATGGGGAATTGCTTGTTGGATGAGGGCCTGGCACGCATTCATCAACTTTATAGTAGCGCCGGCTTGGAATTCAGGTCTCCTTAGGGGGGAGAGCGGGGCCACTGGAAACAAGAGATACTTTCACCGTGGCCTCCTCCAGGAACGCAGATAGAATTTACTCTAAGGTACAAAAACGTCTGCACTTACAGCCTCCCTGGTTCCAATCAGGACATGAAGGGAAGGTGCCAAGACACCAGAGAATAAGCCAGTTCTCATAAACTTTCCAGCCGAACGGCAGACTCTGGAAGGTAGAACTGAGACTGGTAATGAACTCGAGCGCTCAGCCCAGGGCAGCTCTAGGCAAGGGTCCTCACTTCTCCCCCGGAACCATGCCACCCTCATGCCCCGCCAACCTCCCTGACTCCAGCTGTGTGTCTGCCCCAGGCCAGCACCCTCTCCCCCTACAGGAAACCCCTGGGCTCTTGGTCTCCTTCTCACCCTCACCCCCCCACCCCGTGCTCATCTCTGTCACGGTGGTTAGAGCTTCGTCGACTGCCTTGATCCAGACTTGTGAGTGGATCTGTGGTCCCCAAAGCCTGTGGCCCCCTGAAGGCAGACACTGCGTCTTCCTCACCCTGGTACCCTGCCTGGCGAGCACCCACTGGTTTGCTGTGGGAGGGAAAAAGGAAAAGAAAGACAAAACCACCAAACAACAGTTACCGGGCCCTCTTCCCTCTCCCTCTGTTCCTTTTCATCCTGCACTGTGGCTCTAATCTCTCCAGTTGTGATTATCTGCTACAGTTTTTTGCAGCAAATAAAAAAGGATAGTCAAGTTTCCCTACTAGGCTGTGCATCACTGGAGAGCAGGGGCCTTGCTGTGGGTAAGTGTCAAGTGCGGACCAAATGGCACTTAGTAGGTGTGCATTGAACTGGGCGGCGTTGACGTTGTCAGTTTCAGATTCGACCCCGTTCCCCCGTGTCTAATTAGCCACAGGTACCTCTTTACTGGTGGAAAGAGAAGGGAAGACTGCGTTCATTAGAGTTTGGGGTAGAAGGAAAGAAATACGAGCCCTGATGATGCCCTGAGCTAGACTGAAGATGAGAGAGCGCCTGAGGGGAGGGAGGGAGAGACCCGTTTTAATTGGAAAGCTCTTTCTCATTTTCCTTTTTTCTTCTTGTTTTTAAGTTCCAGTCTTGGATCCTAGAAATTACAGGCTCTTTCAGCATTGCCTCTGTGGTTGGAAAAAATGCTCATTTCACTTTTAAAACAAACAATGGAAAGTTCCTTTCAGAGGAAAAATCTTATTAGCCCAAGTCCAAAGAAATCTGCGGGAGTTTCACTCAGATGTGCAGGGCTGGTCCACAGGGCAGGGGTGGCCCCCCAGGAGGCAGCCCCAGGGAGGGTCTGTCTGACCTCCTCACCCTCGAGGGCTCCCTTCCCCGGAGAAGCACCCATCCAGCCCTCCCTGCGGGGCCAGGAGTACAGAAGACCTCACAAGGAACACAAGCAGGAGGAAACCACTCAGACATGAAAGGGCGGAGAATATCCTTTACCCAAATAAACAGCCAGATGAAGATGCAGAGGGAAGCAAATCCCATCAGACAAAGCCACAAATTAAGATCACAGAGACCGGGCTTGGGAGTCGGGCTCTGTCTTTAAAACATCTTCCAGGAAGTTGCCCCTGGGGCAGCCCTGTCATCCTGCCTGTCCCTCTGCTCATGCCAGACCTCTAGTGGTCCTACAGTGGGTATCTGGGCATGTGCTGAGTCATCAGTGATGTTGGGAAGCTGGAGGGGGCTTGAGCGGGGTGGGGGTGAGATGGGTCAGTCTAGGTCAGTGATGCATAAGGGGACGGTGGTTGGGGGGATGTGGCCCTTCACAAAACCCTGGGTGGCGCCAGACAGGAAGGTGGCCTGGGCCCTGAGCTCCCTCTCTGCTCCTGACAAGCTCCCCCCCCCCCCACACCCACAAGCAAGGCTGCAGGCATCTGCAGAGACTCACATGTGGCCACACACCTGGATTCACCATTTTGAAACTGGCTCTGCTCAAGCGGCTCATCCCATCCCCCATCACAACCTTGGACGTGGGCCAGCAGTCAACTGTGGGGCAAGTCCCAGGATCAGCCTGTCTCCGCTGAGACGCCACCACTTGTGTAGTGGAAAGAGTGTGAAGGCATTCTAATGCCACCTGAAGGCTCACTGGTCTTGTTTAAGAAGGAAAAATAGAACATACCTGCAGATACTGTAGAGATTAAACAGATAAGAGGATATCAGGAACAACTTTATGTCAGCAAATTTAAAAATTCAGATGAAATAGATAAATTTTAGAAAACTTACCAAAAGTGACTTAAGCACAAATAAAGAATCTGGGTAAACCTATAACTATTAAAGAAATTGAATCGCTAGTTTAATTTTCAAAAAGGAAACATCAGTCCAGAAGGCTTTATGGTGAGTTCAATAAGTCATTTAAAGAATCAATCATTCCAATACAAACCAAGGAATAAAGTAAGAGAAAATTATCCCCTCCTCTTCAATTCATTGAGGAGGCTAAGAGGATGAATTCCTCACAAAGCATTAGGTAAAATTCAAAACTTCGTGCGAAAACAACGGTTCTTAAGAATAGAACTCTTAAGTCTGACACAGAACATCTACAAAGAATTTGCAGAAATCCCAGGTGCCCTTTGAAATTCCAGAAGCCCTCCCTTTCAGATCAGAAAGACAAATTTAAGGATATTCATCCAACTCATTAGAGTGAGTACCTATTGGAAATAAATGAGAATGTGAGTCAAAGAAAACGTGGACATGGAATAAAATAGAATGAGAGAAGGGTCTTGCTGGGGCTGGTGAAGATGGTGCACAGTGAAGTAGGGCACATGATTATCTCTATCCCGCTCCTGAAGTCCAACAGGGAAAACAAAACAAACAAACAAAAGCTGCCAATGTTACCTCAATGAGAAATCCCTGAACTTGACATTCAAGGCTGTTTCATTCTTCTTGTTCTTGGTATCCATGATGATTTTGTGAAATGTCCCAAAATCCCATCATAGAGTGAACATATCTTGAATGAGCACCATTTTATAATTATTAGGTGTTTTAAGCTGGATTTCCTAGAAGCGAAACCTGAGACAAGGATTCTATGTGTAAGTGTTTTCTTGAGGGAGTGAAGAATACAGGATAGGACAGGGGATGAAATTCAGCAAAAGATAGGTTCAGCTGAAGTCTAGCCTTCCTCTGATCCCATGGGGTGCTCTGCAGTATGGGTGATACCAAAAGTTTATTTATGCCTTTTACAGGCAAAGAGATCATTTTTTCTGTATCCCAGTATCAACCAGGTGTACTGCGAGTCACACCAGGGGCAGGTGTAACATCCCAGGTATTTCCAGACAAGATGACTCCTAATGGGGGTCATCTATGAGACCGGCTACCACAGTCTTCCCTTTGCCCTCCCCTAGATCCATACCCCCTCCACATGCAAAATACTCTCACCCCCTCCCAAGATTCCCAAACATCTCATCCCAGTACAGCATCAGCTCAAAGTCCAGAATCTCATCATCTAAATGAGGTCCAGGCAGGAATAAAGACACAGACCTACTAGAGAATGGACTTGAGGATATGGGGAGGGGGAAGGGTAAGCTGTGACAAAGTGAGAGAGTGGCATGGACATATATACGCTACCAAACGTAAAATAGATAGCTAGCGGGAAGCAGCTGCATAGCACAGGGAGATCAGCTCGGAGCTTTGTGACCGCCTGGAGGGGTGAGATAGGGAGGGTCGGGGGGCGGGAGACGCAAGAGGGAAGAGATATGGGAACATATGTATAACTGATTCACTTTGTTATACAGCAGAAACTAACACATCACTGTAAAGCAATTATACTCCAATAAAGATGTAAAAAAATAATAATAATAAATAAAATAAAATAATAAATGAGGTCTAGGTATAAACATAGTTCCTTAGGTAAGCTCCTTGAATACAGTACCTTTCTATTTTAAGACCTCCAAACAAGAGAGACAACTTATTCCCCCAACAGATCATGTGGGAACATGGTAGGATAACTATAGGTGTTCCAGTTCAAAAAGGGGGGGGAATGGGAGGTACAAAGGAGTCACTGGCCCATAGCAATTCTGAAATCCAGTAGAGAAAATGTTGAAAGTTCCTTGATAAGGACTCAGTCCTATTTCTTCCAGGAAATAATTCTCCACGCCTCTTGACTCTACCTTCTGGGGTCTTCGTTCTACTCTCTGGAGCTCTCGGCTTCATCCTCTGAGTCATCCTTTACCTTTTGCTTTTTCTTTCTTGCTGGTAGAACTTTAGAGGTTCAAACCTCTATTTTGTATTGTCTCTGTCCCTTTCAGTCCAACCTGAAGATATTTTTGTGAATATAATTAACTTTAAAAATGTGTGGTTTTCCTATGAATGATCTTGGGGGTTTCTCCATTAGACAAAAGCCACACACACAAATCTCTTTGAGATAAGCTCTTCTCTACCTTGGGCTTCTACTTCAATGACTAAGCTTACCTGTAAGCTTCTTAGAAGCCCTATGTTTGATTGAGAGGACCTGAATCAAACGTCAGAGCACCTTTTGTCTAGCTGAATGGTACTCTAAGGCACTCTCTTCGGTCTTTCTGAGGTTTTAACAAAGGATTTAATAGCCACATCCACAGCTTTATGTGTCGACCACGTTTTTCTGGCATAATTTGCTCTTCGGTTGAAAGATATTTCTTAACCTTACAACCATTTGGCTGCTGGAGTTTCTTGGAAATTTCTAAATCAGCAAGTCTTTGTTCCCTTTTGTTTAGATAATCTTTCCTTTCATGCATCTGCCTCCTGTTGCATTTTAGCACAAGGAGCAAGAATCAGGGAAACTTTTATCACTTTGGCTAGAAATATCTTAGCTAGCTCACCCAGCTCATTGGGTGCATCTCCTATTGCCACATAACTACAGGTGACACTGTTGCTAACCTTTCTGCCACTACATATCAGGGACTCTCCTTTACCCAGTTTCTAATAGTATGCTCCTCATTTCCTGTTAAGCCCACACCAGGAGCCTTCTCCACACCCAGATTTTTCAAGGCACTTTAGGCTTTCATTTACACTCTCATCAATGTCCTTCTAGCTTCTACTCACTTCCTGGTTCCAGAGCCACTCCCAGATTTGTAGGTATTGGTTATGGCAGATCCCCCCTCTTCCAGGTACCAAAAGTCTGTATTAGTTACGGATTACTGTGCAACACTCATTACCACACATTTTCTGGGGTTTGGGAATTCAGGAGCAGTTTAGCTGAGAGGTTCTGGCTCAGGACCTCTCACAGAGTTATTGTCAGGATATTAGCAGAAGTCGAAGTCGTTAGAAGGTTTGCCTGGGACTGGAGGACCTGTTTCCAAGATGACTCACCCACATGGGTGTTGGCAGGCGGCCTCCATTCCTCACCGCATGGCCCTTGCCTAAGGCTGCTTAAGTGTCATCACGACATGGCAGCTGGCTTCCCCCAGAGCAAGTGATACAAGAGAGAGTCTAACTTTACATTTTAACTGGGATCGTTCTCACTGTTGTGTGGGGAGCCAAGGGCAGAAATGGGGGACTTATTAAGAAACTAATAAAATGATGCAAGCAGGTGATGGTGGTGGCTTGGACCAGAAAGGAAGCAGTGGACACGTTGGAGAATGCTCAGATCCTGGCTATATTTGGATATTTTGCAGACAGAGCCGATAAGATGCGCCAATAAATTGGATAAGGAATCTGAGAGAAGGGTCAAGAAGATCAATGAGGTTTTGATCTAAGCAAACTGGAGGAGTGAAATTACCCACTGACCAATATGGCCACCCTGCATGTAATTTGAGAGTCTTTACTATCTATATTTTACGAGTGAGCAAAGCGAGATTTTGAAAGTTTAAGTCCCTTGCTGAAAGGCTCCCAGGTAGTAAGTGATGGAGCTGGTTCTTAACTAGTGTACACTATCGTCCACTGAGCCAGGAATATTACTAGATGGAATCACTTGTCAACATCCTGCACTAAAAGCAGCTGGCAGGTGCCTGTGTGGCTTCCAGGTGGCCGGCTGAGCCGTCGGGCGGCGGCAGAGAGGGAGAGTCACTGCTCCATTAACACGCCTGTGCCCCTGCTATCCTGGGACCCTGCAGGGTCCGGTGCTGCGTGTGAGTCATACTGACGGGGAAGCTTCCAAAGAGGCACCGAATGCCCCAGAGAGAAGGCGAAGGTCAAGGGAGACCTGTCCCCCTCGTGCCACCAGGCTGCCTGCTTTCCAGCTGGAGGATGTTAGCACCACTTTAGGAATCCACCACCAGGGCCAGCTCTGCCCTAGAAGACACCAAGGGCAGGAGCCTGAACCATTCAGCCAGGGCCCCTGAGACTGTCACTTCTGCAGCTGCCCACAGCGGGACTGCCAGGGGAGGCGGGGTCTAGCATTTCCTGCTCAAACTCAGCTTCCACCCTCACCTCCTAAGCCACAGTCCAGTTCCTGAGGAGGCGGGGGAGGAGGAAAATTCCGAGTAGCCTCCCTAGGGAGTAAGGGATCTTGTTTCCGAAGGTTCCCCGTTCACTTTGTCCGTGCTTGAGAATCCCTTACAGTTTCAGGGGTGAAACTTTTCCCTTTTCTTTCTTTTCCTCATCCTTCCCTATAGGAGAGTATGTAATGGATGCTTTACATACCTGATGAAATTTGTGGATAAGCCCCAAAACAAACAGTGGATTTGTTTCATCCTGTATTAAAGAAAAAACAAAACAAAAAAAACCTCAAAGAGGCCAAGCAAAGAACATTTCAGTGGTTCCACCTGGGGCCTAATTAGGAGAGTTTCCTGGGGGTATCTAGAGTATCTACAGGACCTCGGAGTCTCCTGTTGACTCGGGAAGGGGTCTGGTGTCACCACTTTTTCATTTCCAGTAGAAAACACAGAGACTCAGAGGGAAACCAGCAGTGAGGACCACAGGTCTCTAGGACCCTGTCCAGCCTCACTGGGAGTGGAAGAGACACTGTTAAAAAACAATTAACCGGGCTTCCGTGGTGGCGCAGTGGTTGAGAGTCCGCCTGCCGATGCAGGGGACACGGGTTCGTGCCCCGGTCCGGGAAGATCCCACATGCTGCGGAGCGGCTGCGCCCGTGAGCCATGGCCGCTGAGCCTGCGCGTCCGGAGCCTGTGCTCCGCAACGGGAGAGGCCACAACAGCGAGAGGCCCGCATACCGCCAAAAAAAAAAACCAAACCAAAACAACAACCGCTTTTCACCCATCAAATCAGCGAGGATGTTTTGAAATATAAATCCAGCATCACCAAGGATGTTGTAAGACAGCTGTTCCTGCGGCTAAATTGTCACAACTCTCGGTAGGCAGTTTGGCCGTTTGTATCAAAAGTCTTCCAAACACACCTGCCCCTTGAAGCCTTAATCCCTAAACTACAGGTGTGCTGTAAACAAATTGTCCTGGAGGTGCACAGGGCTTTGGCTAAAGGAGGGTTTGCAGCAGCTTCAGTTACATGAGAAAATAGTTGGAAACAATTGCAGGAAATTGGTTAATAAATCATGCATCCAAATGCTGACATTAAAACTTGTGTGGTCGAAGAATATTTACTGACACAGGAAAACAGACATCTTGTATTGTCAAATGAGAAAGCAAGACACAAAAAGGGGGGCACATAAGATACAGATCCTATACTGCTCACAGACCTACATCATCTCTGACCAACAACAGCCTATCAAAATGACTGAGGACTCAAAGTCCATAACCTGGGCAGTCTAACTGACTCTCTCAAAGCCTCAGCTTCCCCACCTTTGAAATGGGAATCAAAGGCCCTTCCTCATGCCCAAGCTCAGAGGGCTTCAGGCCGCCCACCCCCGGCCATAGCTCTGGTCAGCAGTGGGTCGGGAGATCACGTCCCCTCGGTTCCTGTTCTAACTGTACAGGGCCAGGCCCGGTCCCCTCCATGCACACCGTTAATTCAGGCAGTGCTAGAGCACCCATGGGCAGTGCCGGGGCTGTTATCGCAGAGGTGGTAAGTGCCCACCGGAACCGGAAGTTTCCCACTGAGCCAGGACCACCACCTTCACCCGCTGGGCTCCCCTGCCCTGAGCATCACTCTCCTTCCTCTTCTCCCCCACCCCCCGCCCTGGTCCTCCCCAGCCTTCCAGGCCACACTCCAAACTCACTGCCTTCAGGAAGTCTCCTGGGGCCGCCTTAGGGCCCAGCGTGTCCTCCACTGAACATAGCCCCACCCCTCCCTTAGCACACTCTTCCACCCTCAGCCTTCATCCCCAGAAACGGACCTGGCTGCAGGCTTCCTACACGTGTGCCCGCAACAGGTCACCTGATCCCGCAGGGGCTCCATTTCTCATCTGTAAAATGGGGATAATCCCGCCGCCTCACCAGTGCGTCAGGCATGAGAAACAGAACTTGCAAAGCAGTGCCGCTGGGTGCAGCCACTCGGTGAAGGGTAGCTTTTGCGATTCGAAGCCCAGGGTTCCTCTCCTGGTGGCATTTGCTCTCCCATCTACGGAAGAGTGAGCAGGCTGTGGCCGGAGGCCTGAGGGGCTCAACCGCGGAGGGAGGCGCACGGATCTCTCGGCGGCTTGGGTGTTCTGCCTCCTCCCCAAGTCTCAGCTGAGAGTAGTTGAGGGAGTTCCCAGCGTGTTGCGTGATTTAACCATTTCGTACAGGTTTCTGTTACCCCTTTGGAAAGTGTGTTTCACCTGCAATGCCACATGCCCTGAATTTGAGTAAAACTCTCCAGGACTTTCCAGGTTTTGAAAAAACTGCTCTGTGACAGAATTTCCCACCCCGGTGAGTCAGTTGAGGAAGCGGCATTGGCTGGGACCACCTGTATTTCAGACATAAATAAGGAGCCGGTGTGTGTCTTGGAAGGACTCACCTAGGAGACCACAGGCATGCAAACCGCCATCCAAGCCACAGTCCGAGGGGTGGCAGGGCACTGCTCCAGCGGGAGGAGAGGGCAGTCACAGGTGGCTTCCAAGGTCAGGGCCTGGTGACACAAGGAACATAGGCTAAGCTAAGAGAGTATGCAGTGGGGTCCACTTGGAGGCCTAATGGTCTCCCAAGCTGGGTTTCACCATGTCTGAAATTCCCCCAGAAGAGCTGCATTCCCCTGGGTTCCTCTCTCTCTTTGACATGAAGATAGTCCGGGTGAGGAATCACTCAGCTACCCATACTTACCTGGACTGAGATGTTGCCAAGAAGGACCAAAAACTCAACTGAAACATGGCCAAAGGGTATGAACAGTGAATTCACAGAAGAGAGAATATAAAGGACCCCTACATATATAGAGAAGTGGTCAGCGTTAAGAGAAATGTCCATTGAGGTACCATTTCTCACCTATCAGGTTGGCAAAAATGCAAACGTTTGACAGCACACTTTGAGGTGTGCCGGTTATGAAGTTATTCACTCAGCTCCAAACTCCCCCTCTCTCCTCGGCTTTGTGACGCTGAGGCCGAGACTCTGCAAACCTCACCTCGGCTTTGCCAGCAGCTCTCTCTCAATATCTGCCATTAGGCAGCGCTAGAGGGGCCTGCAAGGTCGGAGGAGGGAGGAGGAACTAGCTCCTTCCTACCTACTTTGCTTCCTGCCTGCTTCCTGCTCGTTTACTGTTCTTGAGAGGATTACCCCGGCCCTTGACTGATAAAATTGGTAAAGCTGGTGAAAGCCCAGAATGGTACAACTCCTACGTAGAGCAATTTAACAATATCTGTATTACAATCCAGTGACCGTTTGGCCCAATAATCAACCCTTCTTCATTCTAAATGGCACATGTTCAAGGTAATCAATTGCAGCATGTTTTGAAATAGCAAAACAATGTCCATTTATAGGGGACTGGCTAAGTGATATTCACACAATGGCTACTCTACAGCAGTAAAAAAGAATGAGAAAAACTTAGATTACTAACTAAAAAAGGCAAAATGCATAATGATGAGTGCAGGTTCTGCTTTTATGCAGCAACAGGTGAAGATTGGAAAACATATTTATATTTGCTTACAGTTGCCTACAGAAGCCCTGGGCAGATACTCAAGAAACTAGGAAAAGCCGTTACCCGGATGACTGGAGTCGGGGTGTTGAGAGACAAATCTCTGCACATCTTCGGATCAGAGGCCCGACACTGTTTTGCTGTGAATTATGTTTTCAAAGACGTTTGTGTAGAAACAGCCTTAGAAGATAGAGATAGTGTCTCCCTCCAGAGCAGAAAACAAGTTTGTTTGCTATCTGATAAAATTAAGTTAATGTCTGCCTGCAGGGCAAAGATGGGGCAGGTTTGTTTTTCTCAGCCCAGTGTCAGAGATTGGGGGTTCCTAAGCTCGGTGCTCCTCAGCTGTGAGGCAAAACCGCTGCGTGTGCGGCGTCTACCTGGGCCTCTCCATGTGGCCCCCATGGAACCTGGGGGGTGTCGAGGACCGGTGTGAGCAGTGGGTTTGCTGCCTGCTGGGCCACGGGTAGTGAAATTCCTGTCTCTCCCTAATTGTCACATGTCTCCTGCCATGAAAAAGTGGCAGGGTTACTTGGTAGCTCACAAGGAGGGCAGAATCTAAGACCCTCCACAGTTCTAGATGGGGAAGAGGGGAATGTGATATCTGGGGGTGGAGTCAGATGACGCTTCTTATGGTATATCTGTTCATAGTATTCTGTTTTGAACCACACGATTGTATTACCTGCTCAATCGTAAGTAACATTTAATTTGAACTAAAAACATTACTCTCATATGAGTCACAAAACTTTAGACTTCTGCCCATGAGAGGGCATCAGTTATGACCCTGGACTCCCACAGAGGAGGAGGGCAAGGTCAAGGGTCATGACGTGACACCCAGCTCGTTGCTGGCGGATCCTGGAGGAACCCAGACTCCTTGACCTCCCATCCAGTGTCCTTTCTAGCATCCAGGCTGGATCGGGGAGACCATCAGATATAAGTGAGATAAGGATGTGGAAAATAGGGTTGAAGACCGTGATGATGACTTCACAATTTAGCCCAGAACCAGTCCCACCTGAAATTATCCTACCAGCCTCTCAAAAAGCTCTCAACATTTTGTTCTTACTGTAACACCTACTGCAGAACATACTCTTATGGTGAATGGCCTCGAACTGTGTTCAGAAGCAAACAAAACATTTAAAAGTTGCCTGCTGATGTGCTAGTCCGACCTAAAAGACTCACCCATCCTGTCATAAGCAACTATGGAGAGAAGACAGATTCGAGGCTTCCTGGAATTGCCCCAAATTCCTAAAAGTCAGTGGTGGCATGAAATGGAAAAGATAAATGTGGGATATAGGGGTTTGGGGGTGGGAGTTCTTGTAGGAAGATGTTCAGAGGCCAAGAATGAGGTCCATCTGTTCAAGAATCATTCCTGGCCCTTCAAAGGCACAGTGGCTATAGAATGTGCCTAATAAAGGTCTGTCGAATGAATAAGTGAGAGAAGTAAGTATTGCTATCACTCGGGTAAATTTCTAGAATCAATAACATCAGGCTTGCTAACACCTGAGAGCCCGAGAAGGACCACACCACTGTTCCTATTGCCGTGGAACTTGATATAGTGTAAAGAAAGGATACAGGATGGGCCCTGGGAAGATGCCTCTTCAATCGGACCAGCTCCACCTGATTCCATCCACCCATATAGCCATCCATCCAGGTATCCATCCATCCATCCATCCATGTATCCATCCATCATCTATCTATACATCCTCTAACCAATCCTGGTCCTCCAGGAGCTTTGAGTCTGGGTGGAGGGGAGATGTGCAGATATCACTAGAATACAGTCAGAAAAGTGCTGAAGAGTGGTAATATCTAACCATATATGTATGAGATAGAAGGATAATGGAAAATGTTGTCTATTGCCCTGTCTGTCTTCTTTACCAAATGGTGAGCTCCTGAAAGGCAGTAGACTGAGCTTTATTAATTTCTGTCTCCTCTGGGTTCAGGATGGCACATAGTAAGTCAACACTTGTTCAATAAAACAATGCATGTACGTGTTAGTATTAGTCAGAATGAATTAGGTCATCCTGTGGTAACCAATAAAACCAGAATCCCAGTGGCTTAGAACAGACACTAAAGGTTGCCTTCTTGCTCATGAAACATGTCCTTCAATGGACCTGGAGCTCTAAACTGCCGTCACACTGGACTCAGGGGGATGGAGCATCATCTAGACCAATGCCTGCCATCATGGCAGAGGGAGAGCTGGAGAATGCTGAGCTGTTCGTTGCCCAGAAGTGCCCCTCCTTACCTCTGTTCACATGTCCTTGAGCAAAGCAAGTCACCAGGCTGCACCACCAGGAGAGAACAATCCCCTGTGTGCTCAGAGGGAGGTCAGGAAGTCCTCATCGTGGCATAGTCTGCCCTTCTGTTCACAGAATATGTGACTCACCCTCCCTGGGGGAGACAGTTGGAAAGTCCCCTCAGACGTCTGGTGGAGGTCCAGCGGCTCTGGGTGATGCACAGTAGCTCCTCGCCAGGTCTAGGTGTGGCTCTTCCCGAGAACTTGATGTCAGTTATCTGCCCCACACCCCCAAGGTACCAGGGGGCCCGGGGCAGAATGACACTGCAACCCTGATCGGGAGCAAAGGGAGACCTGTGCAGATGCTAAGGTCCCAGCTTAAGGACGCCCATCCTCCAACAAGTTGTTTCCTCTTTAGGCCCTGATTTCACTCTCTGGAGAAGCTCCCGTTGCTTTCTGAGACCTCTGGATCAGCTCTCTGGAAGATTCTTTGTCTCTCATTATCCTCTTTGACCAAGTCAGGAGTGAGCTTTGGAGACTATGTCCCCTTGGGGGGCTGAGCAGCTTTCCTGAGCCTCCACTCTCATGGCAGAGGGGACGCTTGGGCGTGGAAATCACATGCTAGCTCTTAACACCTCCACCACGAAGCGACACGGGCTTCTTGGATTCACATATTTCCGGTCAGAGCATGTCACCTGGACAAGCCTGGCTCCACAGGGGTGAGAAATGTAATCCTCCCAGGTGCCTGGAAGGAGAACTGGGAATCCTGGCGAGTGAGTAACCTTTGTGCTGAGTAACTTTCATCTGGTTCCGGAGGTCAGGCCAACCCTCCAAGAACTGGCCTGTGGTTAATTTTGAGAATGTGCAGAGAAGGGCAGCTTTGACCAAAAAGAAGTGAGAGGAGAGGAAAGGAAGCCTGAGCCTGGGGCCCGTTCCCTCAAGACCTGAAGCTGAGTGGGGTGAGGTCCAAGGAGAGCAGACAGACACCAGCATCCACCCCACTCCGACCCCATGAGTCTAATATGAAAGGTTCTGCTGTGGGGGCCATGGAGTTGAGCTCCAGAAAATCAAAGGAAGGTCATGTCCTCCATGGGGAGGTGGGGACGTGTTCTCCCAGCTGGGGATTCACGGAAGACCCACATCATCTCTTAGGTGACGCATGGGGGCCCGAGAGTCAGGAAGCTATATATGCTCGGAAATGTCCCTCACCTCTTGAAGGCGGTGTCACCACATCTTCCAGCCACATCCCCCTCACCCTGCCTCTGGCGCTGGAAATCAGAGGGGACCTGGGGACAGCTGGATGGCAATCATTATAGGCCTACTGCCTGTGAACTCACTGGAAATAAATGGACTTCATAAAAACTCAATTACAGGGCTTCCCTGGTGGTGCAGTGGTTGAGAGTCCCCCTGCTGACGCAGGGGACACGGGTTCGTGCCCTGGTCCGGGAAGATCCCACATGCCGCGGAGTGGCTGGGCTCGTCAGCCATGGCCGCTGAGCCTGTGCGTCCGGAGCCTGTGCTCCGCAACGGGAGAGGCCACAACAGTGAGAGGCCCGCTACCGCAAAAAAAAAAAAAAAAAAAAAAAAAAAAAAAAAAACCTCTCAATTACAGACTGTTCTTAAGGCAATCAAACACTGTCTAAAGAAATACAGCTTATTCCTTCTAAGGACAGAAAGCAGCCTGACACAGGTCATTGGCCAGGAGAGAGCCGTGGTGCCGCCTCTGGTGCAACAGTGAAGAATGAAGTGGAATTAGCACCTCAATTGGTCACGTGTAAACAATGTGTCTAAAGTACTTAAAAGCTATTTGTTCTCTTAAGGGCGTTAAACAGCTCTCCTCCATCTTTCTTTTTTCCCCCTTACATCTTTCTGCAGTCAGTGAAACAGGCAGCCCTGGCCCAATCTCCCCCCTTCCCTGCCACCCCTGGGTTCTCACCAGTTGTGATGTTACCCTGCTAGCAAGCATCCTTTTCTCTAGGCTGGCTTCTGCACCTTGCCCAGAACTGTCTTAAATCGTAGACTATTTCTCCAATCAGTAGCAAACACAGGTGTCTGAGGTTCCTGGTCTTGATTTTGAGTAACTAGCACTGTGTGCATGTGGAGGAAACCCTTCCAGTCAGGAAGGGTGCAGGGAGTGAGCAAACACCCTTTGCAGGTGGAGGTGCTCAGGGAGGAGGCTGGGGTCCCCTGAGGTTACATTTTTGCAGCGAAGGGCCTTCTCTAAGCCCTGGGTTCAAGGAGCTGTGCTCCCAGAGGTCCCAGGAAAACCCTTCTTGTGGCAACACAAACTTGCAGCCGCCCTCCTACATCTGAGCCATTTGAAGCGATTTATTGGGGGAGAAGCCATTGCGACGTTCACGCGTGCTGTGTTTGTCTCTCTCTGTGGCACGTAGGCAGCCTCTGTGCCCTGCTCCTCTGGAGAGGCTGGCAGTGCAGGCTGGGGGGTAAAGGCTGCTTGGGGACAATCCATCTTCCAGGCCTTTGCCTTCCAGAAACCGGAGAAGCTTAAGGGGATCAGGCAGTGGGAGGGAGGGCAAGAAGCAGGGAGGCGAGGTGGCCTGTGGACTTCCCCTAGTCAGTGGGACCTTCAGCCTCCCACCTCCCACCCCTCGGAGGTGACAGGACGTCCCAGAGGTATGGTCACCCAGGGCACCTGGGTGACGGAGGGGGGCAGAGGGTGACCCACCGTTCCAGTTTGCCCAGAACTGAAGGGATTCCCTGGACAAAGGACTTTCAGCTCTAAAACTGGGAAAGTCTTGGGCAAACCAGGACCAGTTGGTCACCCTGGGTGGGGCAGGTGTCCCCGCTTACCCTAATGTGAGGGCCTCCACCTGTGGGCCACAACCGAGAGGAGCTAAAAGTGACCCTGCCCCAGTTTTCTGCCCCACAGGCTCCCTGATTCTGTGTCAGCCCAACAGAGGAGCTCCCCAGTGGCAATGGGGACTCAAGGTCAGGCTTAAATTGATTTACAGCAAATAATGAAGTGTGACCTTCCTTCTACGCCAAGAGCTGTCTGCTTCTCTCTTTCTGTCTCTATGTCGTCTCCCTCCCCTGTCTCCTGTCCCCACGTTAGACCAGATGACATCTCCCGTTGGTTCAGGGCCACCAGGGTGACCAAGGATGGGCCCGAACATCTGGCTTCCCTCTTAGCCCCAAGCCTAGAACCAAGACTTTTGTGTCAAAGAGATGCTGCCCCCCAACCTCCCCAGCCCATCATCGACATGGCAGTTGGGGCTGGAGGACTCAGCTCGCTCTCGGAAGCTGGCTGCGTCACCCCCTCTGAGGGGCCCCACCTCACAAACACTCGGACAGGAGGGAATTCCTTGGCAACTCTCGTCGCTCAGATAACCAGCAGGTCCCGGAGCGTGCCAGCCCTCAGCAGAAATGAGCAGAAATCACTTCAGTGTGTGCCATTTGCTCTCCAAGGCTCGGCCTGACACTCGCAGGCTGCAGCGGGGGCCCTGAGCTGTCAGAAGGCATTAAGGCGCCAGCCAGCGTCAGCACGCTCCGGGGAAGATGCCGACACGGCTCTCGCTCACGGAAATCGCCAGAACCCCGCGATCCGGCAGAGGCCAGGTGAGGGAGACCAGGATGGGGCTCCAGCCCCAGAATCCCAGCTGGGACGATGGCTGTGCCGTTAAATAAAAATTCCCATAGAAGCCATCGAACCTCCCCCAAGACTTGCAAGGTGACATAACCCTGCTGCCCCTTACGATACAGACCTGACAGGCTCGTCCAGGGCCACCCCCCCGCCCCGCCCCACCCCACCCCACCCAAGCCTTTGGGACTTCTTGGAGATTCACCTTTATTCTGGCCTCTTCTGGCTCTGATTCCAGGCTTCTGCTGCAATGTCCTCCTCTCTGGGTTTTGTCGCTCTTCCTGTGATGCCTCCCCAGCACTGACCCAGAAATGGGAGGAGACTTTTCCCCGAACCCCAAGCCTCTGCATACAGTCAGGCATGGAAGTTGGGTGTAGAGGTTTTTCTGAAGATTCAGGGGCAACAGCAAGAGGCATCCGTCTCACTCCAAGCTGCAGAGAAAATAAATAGCGGAATTGGAAGTTCTTAAAAAGTCCCTGGAATTCTTTCCCTCCCCGCTGCTCCAGCCCTCTCTCCCCTACGCCCATGATCACCTCCTGGTCCTTTCTTATATAGACTGGGATGTTCTCTATTCTTCCTCTTCCTCCAGCCTCCCTTGGGGAGCCCCCTCCCACCCCTAAATGTCCTGTCTGTGCACTTTCCTAAACTAAGATTGTTCCTTTCCTAAGTGAAACTGATGCAGGTTGTGGTGAAATGGTCATTTTCTTCCTCTCAGAATACCATTCTTTACGGATAAGGACATTTGGGCTCAGACAGGCTAAGTAACTTAGTCAAGGTCACACTGCAGGTAAGGAGCAGAGCTGGGATCCCACTGGGATCTGTCTTCACACAAAGTTGCATTTCCTCCTGGGCTGACCCTGGGCCTGGCTAAGGCCTTGACCTGTAAGAGGGGGGGACAGCAGGAGGAACCGGTGGTTCTGAGAAGGGTCTGCATGGCCCAAGCAGCAAAGCAGAGGTGCCTGGAGTCCCGAGGGAACAGGCAATCCTGAGATCTAGAGAGTCCATTGTAGGCGCTGGGCCAAGACCACCAGGCCAGGGCCCCGGGGGGAGAGGCTGGCAGAAGGCAAGGCTGTGGCTCCCAGGCAACAGGATTCAGGGTGGAGGGAGTCAGCGAGGAGGAAAGCAGGCAGGCCTGGGAGGGCTGGGGGGAGCCCTTAGTTCTACACAAGCTACCCATCCCCTGGGCTCCTTTACCTGCCCTGCAGGGAGGCAGGGGACCGATGAAAATACAAAATTGGAAGCACTTGTGCATCTCAGATGAAAAGCGCCACGGTGAGAGAGACAGTCACAGCCGCATTGCTGTCCCCTGCAGGTCACATTGCTTTGGGCGATTTCTATGTGGGTGTGAGGTTTAGGGTTTGAAGGGAAAACGCAGCCCATTTCATAGAGCTATTATGGGATTTTCTCTGTAGGAGCAGACGGTCTGCGCAGCCCTGAAATGTTTTGACAGCTCAGGGAAACCGGAGGCCAGAGCATGCCAAGGAGATGCTTATCACTCACTCTCCGCCGCCCCAGCGTGGTCCCAGCATGGTCCCGGGAGCTTCCCCTGCCGGCGCCCCGCCCACACAGTCGCCACCCTGTCCGCTGGGACCTACGCACAACGCCCCGTTATGAATCAAGCTTGTCCTCCCGTTCCGATGCGGGAAAATGGGATGATGAATTCATTTCCATCACCACGCTGCCCATAAGTCACAGCTCCAAAAGCTTTTTTTTTTCTTTCGGAGTTTCCAGTGACAAAGATTTCATTATCCGAAGCAATAATTTTTAACCAGAGCAATGCAAGGCTTCGCTCTACCTGAATTAGGCCCATATGTGAGAGGGAAGCCCAAACGTCAGTGTCTGGAGGAGCAGAGGAAGGGGTGGGGGAGGGTTAAGCCTCCTTCTGGGTTCTCGCCCCTCCCCCCCATTCTCTTCCTTTTTCTCTCCCTGTGTCCTGCACCCTCCACGGTCTTCTCCCCCAGGCCGTAACCCCATGTCCCAGTGACAGCCCCATTCCCCGGGTCCACCTTCTCTGTCCCCTCTGCCTGCTGGCTCTCTCCTCCCGCATTCCAAACCCCTTCCCCCCCCCCCCCCGCCCCGACATCAGAGCCAAAGAAGGACAGAGTTGCATGTCTTAACCTAAACTGACTGTTTGCAGATGACATGATACTATACATAGAAAATCCTAAAGATGCCACCAGAAAAGTACTAGAGCTAATCAACGAATTTAGTAAAATCGCAGGATACAAAATTAATGTGCAGAAATCTCTTGCATTCCAATACACTAACAACGAAAAATCGGAAAGAGAAATTAAGGAAACAATCCCATTTACCACTGCAACAAAAAGAATAACATACCTAGGAATAAACCTACCTAAGGAAGCAAAAGACCTGTACTCAGAAAACTGTAAGATACTGATGAAAGAAATCAAAGATGATACAAACAGATGGAGAGATATACCATGTTCTTGGATTGGAAGAGTCAACATTGTGAAAATGACTGTACTACCCAAAGCAATCTACAGATTCAATGCCATTCCTGTTAAATTACCAATGGCATTTTTCACAAAACTAGAACAAAAAATTTTGCACTTTGTATGGAGACACAAAAGACCCCAAATAGCCAAAGCAATCTGGAGAAAGAAAAACGGAGCTGGAGGAATCAGGCTCCCTGACTTCAGACTATACTACTAAGCTACAGTAATCAAGAAAGTATGGTACTGGCAAAAAAACACAAATATAGATCAATGGAACAGGATAGAAAGCCTAGAGATAAACCCATGCACCTATGGTCACCTTATCTTTGACAAAAGAGGCAAGAATATACAATGGAGAAAAGACAGCCTCTTCAATAAGTGGTGCTGGGAAAACTGGACAGCTACATGTAAAAGAATGAAATTAGAACACTTCCTAACACCATACACAGAAATAAACTCAAAATGGATTAAGGACCTAAATGTAAGACCGGACACTATAAAACTCTTAGAGGCAAACATAGGCAGAACACTGTATGACATAAATCACAGCAAGATCCTTTTTGACCCACTTCCTAGAGAAATGGAAATAAAAACAAAAATAAATAAATGGGATGTAATGAAACTCCCCATGAGATGAATCCTCTGCATATTTTCAAATGGAGCCAAAGGACTTTTTCCTTCTAAATGGAAAACCAATTTCAAAACCACTACAAGAGAGAAGATAGCCAAGGGGCTGGCTCTTTCTGAAGCTCTGGGTGTGCCACCTTCTGCCAGGTCCTATCTGCCTCCTTGCTCATTTTCACGCTGAGGCCTTCTTTTTCCAAATCCAAAGTCTGACGTCATAGAAAGGATAACTAGGAATCTAAAGAGGGAAATATGGGGACCTTCCACAGCAGCTCAGGAGGAGCTAGGACACTGCCCTCTGCCCTCCTGGGAAACAGTACTTTTCTTTGGGGGTTTCTTTTGGGGAGACTGGGAGCCCTGCCAAGAGGGGCTCACCCTTGTGTGGGATTGGGGGGCCTCTGGCATCCCCCACTGTCCACATCCCCAGCCCCACGGAGCCTCCCTGCTCCATCTTTCTTGCCATCATGGCCCTGCAGGGAAATGCTTTCCTCTTAAAGATGTTGCCTCCACCAGTCCAGGGACGACGGGCCCAGGTCACATCGCCCATTTGAGAAGCCCAACCTGAAACCCTGGTGTCGGAGGAGGGAGCCACACGCTGCAGGTCTGCATTTAAACAGCAATTATTGGTACTGAATACCGACCAAGCGCCAAAGAAATCATAAATGCATAACATGCAGTTCACTTTCTCAAAGACCAAACGCAAAGCGTGTTTGATGCTGGAGTTTTTTTAACCAGATGACCAACCTCCATCCACACCTGGGTAGAGTAAATACCAAGGAGGAGGTCCAGACAGTTACCTCACAGGCTGGAGGGGGGTCTTCCTGGAAGAGGCGGTGCTATGTAAAACAGGGAGCGGGCCTGCTGGGGGCGCCATGGGAGCCTAGGTGTGGCAGTAGTAACGACCCTGGGAAGTTCAGGGGAGGGACAGTGTGTCCTCCTGAAGGAGGTGGGTGATATTAGGGAGTGATGGGACCCAGCAGTTGAGCTTGGAAGCCCAAGCCGAAGATTTGGCCTCAAATAGTTCCCAGTGGGCCACAGCGTTATGTGCCTCAGGACTTCTCTGTTCCCCCAGTTCTCAACCACCACTAGTGCATATGCTAACTCCCCCCTCAAAACGCAGTGCCAATGGGACAAGGAGAGAAGAGAAACTGGGAGGGGCAGGGCCTGCCCTGGGCCGGCTTCTGTGCCCTCATTGGCTAAGAGCAGCCCTTGTGGGCCCGCCCTCTGCCTCCTGCTGGCCCTGTCACAGGCCAGTCCCAAACTCCTGCCTTGACAACCTCCCAGCCACCTCCTGTCCCGAATCTAGAGCTCTGGGTGAGGAGTTGGAGGCATGCACGACGTATGTGTATGCCAAGGCGCGTGAGATTTGTAGGCAGTGGGAAAAGTCTTTTGATTAAAGTTTCTTAAGGTGAAATTCACATAACATAAAATTAACCATTTTAAAATGGACAGTTCAGGGGCACTTAGTACATTCACAATGTTCTGCATCGACTACTTCTATCTAGTTCCAAAACGTTTTCATCACCAGAAAGGAAAGCCCGCGCACCCATTAAGCAGTCACTGTCTGGCCCCCTCCCCCCAGCCCCTGGCGATCGCCCATCTGCTTTCTCTACGGATTTACATATTCTGGACGTTTCATATCAATGTAATCCTACAACATGTGGCCTTCAGCGTCCGTCTTCTTTCACTTAGCGTAACGTTTTTGAGGCTCGTCCGTGTGGTAGCTCATGTCAGTACTTCATTCCTTTTTATGACTGAATCATATTCCATTGTATGTAGATGCCGCCTTTTGTTTATCCGTTCGTCTGTTGGACATTTTTTTTCCACCTTCGGCCGCTGTGAATTATGCTGCGATGAGCATGCGTGTACAAGTGTTTGTCTGAGTCTCTGCTTTCAACTCTTATATACCTGGGAGAGGAATTGCTGGGTGATATAATAATTCTATGTTTAACTTTTTGAGCAAGTGCTGAAACGTTTTCCACAGGGGCTGAGTCATTTATGTCTCCACTGTGGAAATGTCCTGAGGATCCTCAGACAGGTAGCAAGTGGTGGAGGGCTCCTCTGGGGAGGAGATTGAGATGGGACCCCTACCTGGTGTTCCCAGGGCCCCCAAGTTCCCTGCCTTTGGTGCCCAGCACAATGTGGGCTCAGAGGCCCTCAGAGTCCAAAGTGAGAAGGAAGGGGAGGCGGGAGGGGGGCTCTAGGGAGGCAGTCATGATAGGGGTTCTGGGACACAGAGTTTTGAGACACAACAGAGCCACGCTGAACGTCAAGGCCAAGTGCCCGAGACTGGGCAGACTTCCCCACTTGGGCTTCTCCCGTAGGCAGTGGTCTGGGGAGCCGGACACCTCTGCAGATCCCATTACTGGGGATTGGGCTGCAACATGAAATGATGAAAATGTAAAACACGAGGGAACAGGCTGTAAATCACTTATTGGCAGCCCGCTCTCCTCCCAGCTACGCCGATCCAAGGGCGATGCTGCGGCCGCTGAGGATTTCCTGGCCGCCTGGACCAGGCTCTCCCCTCGGCCGCCAAGGTCCTGACCTGAGAACTGAAACCGTGTGAGGAAAACACCTCAGGGCCTGACTCATCCCGCCCTCCAGCCGGGAGCATCACCCGCCAGGCTCCTCCCGGCAGGAAGGCCACCAGCCCCAAGCCTTGAGAAAACCCTGCCCTTCCACCTGTACTTCCCAGGCTTGTGACATGGTGACGGTTGGCTTCACAGCCTCTCAGGCCCTCCAGCATATTCCAGATGCGTCTTGGATTCACGGGATTGCCCGCCATCCTGGCTCTCCCCACTTGGTCCCAGGGAGGAAATTGGGAAACAGAGAAAAGAAGTGACCGGTTCAGGGAGGACGTGTGGGACCAGTGTCTGCAGTGAGGTCCCCGAAGCCAGGTGTCCACCACCCCTGCTGTGCTTGGCTCGGCCAGGTGGGAAACGGGGCCGCCCGGGAACACGTAGGGGTCCGAGCACAACGCACATTTCCTCGAATGTGTGCGGAAGGTAAGGCTCCCTGGAAGCCACACCCAGGTTAAAAATCAATTAAGAAAGAGAGTGAAGGACAGGCTGCCTGCTTTCTGAAAGGACTCCTCTCACTGTGCCTTTCCACTGTTTGCTTCAAGTGGGATCGTGTGTCCACACTCACGCAGCACCCTGTGCATCGTCTGAAGCAGAGATTAATGTATATAGCATTGCTTCAACTGGGTGCACTTTTCCAGTCCTGCTGTCCCCTTGGAGCTGTCCCCTTCCATCCAGCTTGGCTTGGCCACCAAAGCAACCCTGAGCTGGAGCCAGGGACAGGAAGAGAGCAAGGTGGGAGCTGGGGCCGATAGGCCCTCGGACCCCAGCTGAGCTGAGTGATGGAGGCGTTTGGAAACCCACGTGCCCTCCAGGGAGCCCTTCTCGGCTCTGGGCCTCAGAGTCCTTCTCTCTGCAGTGAGGACATCAGCCCCGGGAATCGCTGGTCTCTCAGCTCCACGTTCCAGGCTGTGGGTCTTCAAGGAGCAGCTGCGTATTCATGAAACTCTGGGCAGGCCAGTCCCAGCCGGAGCCAAGAAGCACCAGCGAGTCCCCCTCCCGCCCCCTAAAGAATGAGGGTGGTGTTGCAGTCCACACACAGCAGAGCCGACTGCTCAGTCCCCCATCTCAGCCGCTCTCTTTGTTCTGCGGGCCCATGTACATGGTTCCCTTTTAAGCTCACGGGGAATCAAGTGTCCTGCCACCTGAATATCATTTAGCAAAGCGGGTGTATGGCTAAATGAAGTAACAGGTCAATGTGTCCAACTGCTCCATCCTTGTTTACCAAGCACATCAGCTAGAACAGCTTTGCTGTGCGGTGACACGTTGGGGAAATCAGCTGTCTTTCCTCCCCGTGCAGTGAGTTTACTGTGGTGCTTCTCCAGTCTGACTGCGTGCAGCCGTCTCGGCTCCCCAGATTCATCCTTCCTCGTCAGAGTCCTGTCATTATCAGCCCCCAGTGCTGGGCACATAGCGGGTGCTTCATCAATGTGTGTGGATTCGTTTCCAAGAGCTGCCCCAGAAAGGAAGACAGTATTTCAGTTACCTGTGGCTGCTACACAAACCACCCACAACTTAGTGGCTTAAAACAACTAGGATTTATTCTTTCTCATGAATCTGTGGGTTGGCTGGGCTCCCTCAGCAGCTGCATTCACCTAGGAGCTGGACTGGGTCTCTGTGGTCTCATCTGGACTTCCTAACAACATGGTGGCGCGGTTCCCAGAGGGATCATCCTGAGAAGACAAGTCCCACGTACAAGCCCTTATTAAGCCCCTTCACATTCGCTCATGTCCCTTCTGCCAAAGCCAGCCAGATGGCCAACCCCAGGGTCTATATGGGAGGGACCACACAAAAGTGTGAATTCTGGGAGACGTGGTCCATTGGAGGCCACCAGCTGGTGAGTCTCCCCCCTGGTGGGGGCAAAGTCATGATACCCTGCCCCATCCTCCCTTCTTCCCAAGGAGGCAGAGCACAGGGCAGGTTTCTCAGCAGAGACTGTCCCTAGAGTTACCCACTCTCGAGGTGGGGGAAGGTTCTTCCAGTCTTTATCACGGTCATGCTCAAATCTTGCATAAAGCATGCCGGGATCTCTTTTCGGATCCTGGAGAATAAGCGGGGCCTGTCACTTGCGTGCGTGCCTCCGTTCTTTAGTTACTTCATTCGTTCACTGAATACAGTGCCTGAGCACTGCTGTCACAGGGCACTCAGGGGATCAAGGTGTCACAAGGCCACGCCTGCTACCACTAGCAGCCCATGCTGGTCCTCCCACACCCTGTGGTCCGTGGGGAACAAGAATGTCATGCAGAGGTTAAGAGCATGGACCCCAGGCTTCCCTGGTGGCGCAGTGGTTGAGAGTCCGCCTGCCGATGCAGGGGACATGGGTTTGTGCCCCGGTCCGGGAGGATCCCACATACCGCGGAGCAGCTGGGCCCGTGAGCCATGGCCGCTGAGCCTGCACGTCAGGAGCCTGTGCCCCGCAACGGGAGAGGCCACAACAGTGAGAGGCCCGCGTACCGAAAAAAAAAAAAGAGAGAGCATGGACCCCGCTGTCTGATGGCTTGGCTTCACACTCCAGCTCTGCGCACACCAGCTCTGTGAAACTGGGCCACCTGCCCGACCTTCCTGCGCCTCATGTGCCCTGTCTGAATTCTCTGGAGGGTTCAATCCCCGTACAGCACTGGCAGGAAACAAGCACCACACAAGCGTTTGTTAATATTACCCATGATGAATCCTCACAGAAAGAACTTTCTTCCAACTTACAAAAATAATATAGACTAGATGTGAAAAAGAAACAAACCAACCTTGCAATATCTGATAAAGAAAAAAGGCACCCTCACTATCCCAGCATCCAAAGAGAAGCCCAGTGACCTGGCAAGGGCGCTGAAATACCACACGTGTCCATTCTCTTCTTTACAAAACATTGTCTCAGGCTGTTCATACTGTTCGCAGCCTGTCAAATAAAACTCAATGATACGTCGAAAATGTTGATCATAAATATTCCTCAATTTGACCTTACTGGCTACATGTATGCGTTTCCTCGCTTGACGGATCCCTTAGTGTGAGACGTTTATACGATTTGGGATTTTTCATGCACATATTCTGTTGCGTTGAGTATCCTCACCCCGTGTCCCTGGTTATGTCCTCCGAGCGCACTCCTAGAAGTGGAAGTTCCAGGTGCAGCAGGCAGGCCTAGATTTAGGGTTGTTTGGTTCGGATATTGCTGGACTGGCCTGGAAAGAACGAGCAGCCCTCAGAGGCACAGCAGCAGAGGGACAGGTGCACGTCCTCCCATGTCTTTGCGGGCCGTGGGGATCGCCTTTTCCTTACTGGAGGGCAATCGTGTCAGCCTTGAGAGCCATGACACCCTGAGCAGGGACGTCCTCAGGGTGTGGCCTTCTCCTCTCCCCCAAAAAGCGAGCAAGGCCAAAGCCACCTTCAAAGCCCCAGGAGCCTTCTGCCTGCCCGTGCCCCAGGTTCCCACCTGATCCTCCAGCAGCCCTCTCTACACACCGGATTTCCTCGGCTTTGATAGCCACTGCCCAGCAGGTAACCCCAAATCCACACATCCTGCTCTGATGCCCACCTCCCGCCTGGACCTTCATCTCTGCCAGACCGTCCTACAAGGGCCTCGCACTCACCGGTCTAACATGACCTCAACTTTCTTGCAGGCTGCGTGAGCCGAGGCCCAGGCGTCGGGGTCAGGCCGCCTGGGTTGGACTCCTGTCTCTGCCACTTTCCAGCTAGGTGACTGTGGGAAAGTGACTTCCGGTTTTTCCCAGCTGCAGAATAGGGATCGTAATCCCGGCCTCTCAGGGCTGTGAGGATTCAGTGAGGTGACTTCTGACCCTAATGCAGAGTCAATGCTTAACACGTGGTAACAGGAGCAAGGTTTATTATCATTCTTGTCATTACTACCCACTGCTCCAGTTGGAAACCTGCTGGTCACTCTCCCTCCTCCCAGGGTCTCTGCTCCTCCACAAACCTTGGAAGTAAACTCAGAAGTAGCCCTGCTGGGGACTTCCCTGTTGGCGCAGTGGTTAAGAATCCGTCTGCCAATGCAGGGGACACGGGTTCGAGTCCGGGTCTGGGAAGATCCCACATGCCGCAGAGCAACTAAGCCCATGCACCACAACTACTGCAGCCCACGCACCTAGAGCCTGTGCTCCGCAACAAGAGAAGCCACCGCAATGAGCAGCCGGCGCACCACAACGAAGAGTAGCCCCTGCTCGCCGCAATCAGAGGAAGCCCGTGCGCAGCAATGAAAACCCAACACAGCCAAAAGTAAATCAATAAGATAAATAAATTTATAAAAAAAGAAATAGCCCTGCTGCCCTTCTCCATGCACGTGCGACCAGAGGGCTCCCTGCCAGCACACAGCAGATGCCTGGAAAGCTGCTTGAGGGAAGTCCTCTGGTCCCAGCTCTAACGAACCATGTGACTCGGCAGATCACTTCCACCACATCTCTCTCTGGACACTGCTTCCTCGTTTGTAAAGTTATCTCCCTGCGCTCCGGCCCCAGGGAACTCAGGAACCTCGTCCCATCACTCAGGCGGGCAGATTCTGAGTGGGAGTGGATGAGATGACAGCTGCGGAGATAACTTCTCCTTTCATCTCCTAAACCATCAACCCTCCCCAGGATTTCTGGACTACTGTCCCTTGGCTGGCTCAGACATTTATTAGCTCTACCGATATTTTCTTTTGTAGTTCTGTAAAGCAAGCTCAAACTCGGCGAGTGCTGCCTATGCAAAGACCTTAAACCGCATGTTTATTTTCCTAAGCTATAAAAAGTTTATAGGGGGAGCTGGACTCCTTGTCTGACACCAGGCTCAGAATCGCTACTGCATTCCACAGGAAGACAGAGGGCTCTGTGTCAGCCCCGGGGGCAGTGGGAAGGGCTGGAGGAAGGCTGTCCACGCCCCGTGGAAAGCGCACAGGGCGCGGGGCTGGACAAGGGAGTTGCAAACTCGTGGGGTGGAGGGGGAGGTAAGGAGGAAAGAGGGGAGAGGATGGAGTGTGGACCAGCGTGGCGCGAGCTGACACAGTCCGAATGCAGAAGGCATGCTTTCTCCCAGTGTCTTTCTCCTGTCCAGGCAGCTCTGGGGACACTGAGTCAGCAGAACACTGGGCTGGCCCTGGCGGAAGCTCACCTTCTGATATAGTCCCTTTATCCTAGAATGTGGAGCCAGAGATGCTTGACTCTGGAATAAACCACCAAGAGTAGACACCTTCGCTCAGTAGCTCTCCAGTTGGCACTGACCTTAGCCCATCTCCACCCAGCCCAGTGCTTCCTGAGAATCAGACTCCCGGTGTCATTCGGAACTCAGGCACTGAGTTCCTGCGCTGAGACACAGTGTTTTTATCCACCAGCTTGGAGTTCTGGGATCCCTGATATGGACTGAGCATTTGAGAGTAGAGTGTTTCCACTTCGCAGGCAGGCCTGGGTTTTGCCACTGAGCTGGTGCCTGGAGCTTTCAGTGGACATCTTAAGTGGCTCTTCGACCCCCAACATCTATAACACCTCCTGCCGAGACCCGTAAGACTCGTGGAGTTTGAGTCCTTGGTCCTCCAGGCTCATTTCGGGCTCTGCCCCATCCTGGCTGCATCACAGGGGTCACATCACAGGAGAAAGGAAGCAGACGGGGGTGTGAAGACCCCCAGTCCTCACTCCTACAGCACGGATTTGAGCCCTGGATGGAGGCAGGGGCAGGACCGGGTGCCTTTCAAGGTCTCTTCCCACCCTGAAATCCTATGATTCTTAGGAAAAGAAGGAAACTTCCCTTTACTCAGAGGAGGGATTCTCAGCCTTCTCAAATGCAATGCCTCTCCTCTATTACGAATAGTTCATAATGCTCCTTTACTGCCCAGAAAGGAAAGGAAAAAGTAATATGCTTCTACGTACAAAATTTCAAAACGACAACATCTTGACTCTAAAAAAAAAGAAAGCAATTTATGATAAATTAATATGCGTTGCCACATGCGAATGCCCGGGCATGACTCTTCTGGAAGCCCCAATGAAACTTGGTGGTACCTGGGACTGGTTCCCCTCCCGCACCCTCCCCACCGAACCAGCTACACCACTGATGCACAGCGATGCAGGTGGGTCATCCTGGGACTCAACAGCTACCAGCTGCATTTCTATCAGGGAAAAAATTTAACTAAATCCTGAACCTTGTTGAAGTACAATTTTAGGTACTGGTTGCATTCCCGGGATGTACTGTAAAACCATGCGAAAGTAATGTCTTGGGTTCTGGTATAAGATGAGAAAAGCAGGCTTTCCGCCTCCCGGAATGACTGTCCAAGCTGGGCATTTGACAGTTGTTCAGGCCAAGGGACAGTTCCTTCTGTGGGACAGTCTCAGGAATGGCAGGCGTCAGGCATCCTTTGGCCACCTGCTAAATGCCAGTCCTGGCCCGCTGGCTGGTGGTACCATCCTGTTCAGGACGACCGAAGCGGAGTCTCCTCTGTGCCCTTGAATTGAGAGGTAGGAGGTGGGGACATGGGGCAGCACAGGGTTAAGGACCTGCAGGATGGGCCAGGACATCACTCTGATTAGCTGGAGCAGACATGGCGGTAGCCAACCACGCCCCTGCCCCCAGCTTTGTCTCCCAGGTGGTCCTCTGCCTCTACCCCAGCACCCCAACATCTTAGGTCTCATGTAGCTTTAGACCCATTTATAAACCAGGCTGATCCCACGAGTGGCCTTCCCTTATATGGGATGCTTTCAGAAGAAACTGGACACCCTCACTTTTAGACCAGACAGTCCTCGGGGGTGTAATATACAGCCTAGTGACTATAGTTAATAATACTATATTGCATATTTGAAAGTTGCTAAGAGAGCAGATCTTAAAAGTTCTCACTGGGCTTCCCTGGTGGTGCAGTGGTTGAGACTCTGCCTGCCGATGCAGGGGACATGGGTTCGAGCCCTGGTCTGGGAGGGTCCCACATGCTGCAGAGCAACTAGGCCCGTGAGCCACAACTACTGAGCCTGTGCGTCTGGAGCTTGTGCTCCACAACAAGAGAGGCCGCGACAGTGAGAGGCCCGCGCACCGCGATGAAGAGTGGCCCCGGCTCGCCACAACTAGAGAAAGCCCTCGCACAGAAACGAAGACCCAACACAGCGAAAAATAAAATAAATAAATAAATAAAATTAAAAAAAAAAAATTCTCATTCACAAGGAAAACAATTTTGCATCTGTGTGTGGTGACGGATGTTAACTAGTCTTATTGTGGTGATCATTTCATTATATGTACAAATATGGAATTATCATGTTGTACACCTGAAACTAATATAATGTTAAGTGTCAATTATATCTCAATTTTTAAAAAAAGGAGTGCTAAATTTCAATTTGAGGAGAGAAAAATAAAAATGTGCTTTTTTTCTTATCCAAATTGGGGACCCCTTGAAATCTCAACCCCTGATTCGGAAGACCTGTGCTGGAGGGACATCCCTGGGGGAGAATCTTAGAAATTTGACAGGTTGAAGCTAAAGGAAAAGGTCTGACAGATGTGTGAGTCCATCTTCCAACCATGCTGGTGACAAGGCAGAGAGACCTGGCAGGTGAATGTCCTCCCCGTTACCCCAAGTCCATCTTTGGTCATTGGATGAACTCAACTCATGATGAAATACACCGGCCAGGATTTGCAGAACGTTGTGCACTCTGCCCTCTGCAGTCCCTTGCTGCCTATCCCACCTCGCTGAGCTTTGACCTCCAAGTGCTCTGGAGAACATCACCCCCCAGGTCACATGGTCCTTTCTGGGAACCCCTCACTGCAGAGGAGGTGAGGGATTGCTCTTCCGGAGGCCCAACCGTGGGTACCACGCCACGGTGAGAAATGAGGCTGAGACCAGGAAGGGCCTTTCGCAGCCCCAGAAGTCAACAAGCCAGTCCTCCCAGCCACATCTTGAAGCATTTTTACTATCAAGAAGGATCTGCATGCAAATTTCAGAACCTGCCTGCCGGTTCCCTTCGCAAAGAGTGTGGGAACCGTGGCATGAAAGGAAATCCAGAGAGACAGGGTAATGGGTGTGGGTGACTGCTAATGGGACCCTCAAGCCTCTGGGCTGTCAGCCCTGTCTCCCTTAAGCATACATTTGGAGTTCAAGTTCAGCAAGGTGGAGGTGTGCTCTGATTTGTTGAGTTTTGCGGGGGAGAAAAGGAAAGAAGAGAAAAATCACTCATCTTATTGGAGTCTTTGTTTTTAAAAAATTGAATATTTTAACCATTCACGTATCCATTGAGGGCAAGAGCTTATTTTCAAACATTAGGTCGTGGGACTATTATGAACAATTTTCCTCATATGCTAAAAATTATTTCTTTGTGTTCTGCTCCACACACACTATGTATTTGGGAAGAAAGAGTGGCATTGCTTGGGAACGGGAGGATATTTCTTTATAACTTCTGTTACTGGTGTTTATTTTTTTTTTCCCAACAGCTTTTTCCTCTTCAAGATGAAATATCTGAAGATGGAAAATTAACCTGAAAATTGTCATAGGAATACACTTGGGATGTCTAATTTCACAGTTTGGGAGTCAAAATATAACCCCCCAGGATCGCCTCAAAGGCAGTGCTTGAAACTGTGGTGTGTTAAGTCTCTCTCTCAAGCCCGTCCCTCTCTTCACCCTCTTTCCCTGTATGTCAAGGAAACTCCAAAATGTCAGTCTGGCTGTGCCCAGTGGATCCTAGCTATGTAGGGGATGAGAGACTCCCTCTCTGCTTACGGCCACTGCCTTAGTGTAGGAGGCACTGCGGCCATTAATGAGAGTCCTGAGCCCTGATCACAGGACTCCTCACTGGTTTTATTTCAGGAGGTTATGCACTCCCGCATCCCTGGATTATAGCCTGGGGTTTAGCTCCATCCTGACTAATGTCCACAACTTGACATCTCTGGGAAGAGGGACTGAGGTTACATTCTGGTTTCTCCCAGCAGGGTCCTGGGTTCCTTATGCAAATTTAGTCGCATCTTCCCAGTAAGTTTCAAGTTAAGTCATAGGCAAGCTGCCAGGGCAGTCAGCCTGCTATAGACGGTGCATCAGTTACCTTTTGCTATGTAACAAGCTACCCCAAAACTTAGTGGCTTAAAACAAGAACCACTTATTTGCTCACGATTCTATAGTCTGGAGGCTGCACTGAGGCTGAAAAAGTCAAGAAAGCCTCACTCGCACGCCTGGCCCTTCAGTTGCTGCGGCTGGAACAGCCCAGGGCTGATGGAACCTTTCTCTCTGGAGGGCAGTCTGACTTCCATGGGGTGGCTCACAGTTTCAGACAGTGGAAGCCACCAGGCTTCTTAAAGCCTCGGTTCAGAAGTCCCAGAATGTCACTTCCACAAAGTCAGCCCAGATTCAAGGGAGAAGGAATAGACCCTCCCTCTCGATGCCCATAGGGATGGGAAGAGTTGTTACTGATTGTATTTGCAGACAATCTACCCCAATAAGAATAGGTCTTTTTTAAAAAAAGCAATACAGAGGGAAAAGAAATCTAATATTCAAATACTTGCAGATCCCATACGTATTAGCTTTAATATCCTCATACTAATACGCTTCAGGACCACTTCTGAAGATTATAGTCTTACAAGACCACGTGTGCCCCAGGACCAGATTCATTCATAACTCAGACTGACACTACATAGACATGCTTTGTCATCATTTTCAATTGAAAATCTCGAAGTCCTTGTAAAACAAATACGTATTTAAATATCGGTATTCGTATTTTCTTATGCAATTAAACAGCTGAAAAAAAAAAAAGAATAAGCCTTACCCCTGGACAATTTTCCAGAAATGACAAGTGCACTCCAAGCTGGCAGGATCCGTGACAGTCTCCGCGGGAGACTTTGAAGGCTGCGCCCAGGTGTGTGTGAGGGCGAGACACAGGCGCAGTCGTGGTGCAGGGTGTGGCAGGCGAGGACACCTCTGCTGTTCTGAAAGGCGGGATCTCTGGAACCCCTCTCCCATAGGCCAGCTCAGAAAACCTTAGCAAAACTAGAAGTGAAAACAAGGAAAAACCCTCAAAGCTGCGGAAACCATTTCACGCAACGTTCATTACTGACAACATAATAAGTAGTTAATAGAAACGCAATTTTGGTTAGTAGGTAATTCAGCCTGATCAAAGGCAGGAGGGGGTCACAGATCCTCCAACACCTTCCAAATGAGGACTGCAGAGAGATGGGAAACACCGGCCAGCAGAGTATGCGGCAATTGAATTTTGGCCAATCAGTCTTTTATTGGCAGAGCACTTGAAGTTCGCCGTGTGCTTTGCCGTTACTTATTTAATATGTCTGATTTAAATCCATCTCAGAAGCTGATAGCTCAGGCTCTAAGTTCATGATATTTTTATTTACCCACAACCACTGTCTATCTTCATCAGGACACACAGAAGAGGCCTCAGATGCAATTTGGAGTCATCTGGGTGGGGAAGCTCACGGGCAGGGTCACGAGAAGCAGATATGACCAGAGGAACAGGGAACACCTGAAGGAACACAGCCCAAGAAACAAGGCAGCTACATGGGACCAACTTGACCCAGTTAAGAAAACACCCACCGGAGTCAGAGGGAAGCCAGGGTTCTGAAGAGTTTGTGCCTAAAATCTGTGACCCTTGTTTGTCACCTCTGAAACACACATCGATTCGTTTTGGGGACCTAAGAAGATAGAAGGCTGAGGGCAAACAAAAGATGTTTCACTAACAAAATCTGGAAGCAGAACAGCGGGGGGAGGCTTCGACAATCCCAAATAAGAGGGGGCCACTGGGGCTTCCCTGGTGGTGCAGTGGTTGAGAGTCCGCAGGGCAGGGCAGAGGGATCCTTCCTGAGCAAACAGAGGTGACAGCCAGTGAGAGAGATGTGGGTTCTTACCATTTGTGGGCCTCCCTCCCTCCGTGCTTGTAGCCTGGGGACGCGGGGATCCCTGGGGAAAAGAATTAGCCCTGGAAAAGTGATGTAAATAAAATCACAGGATGTTCAATTACTAATGGTTGTTCTGTTAGGGACCTAAATCTCTGTTCAGTTTTTGAGATACGCTAAAGGAAAGTTTGAAAACACACTCCTGGCTGATGGATCACCAGGGACTTACCAGGGAACTAAGGGATCCTATTAAGACATGTATCCACCCTCCTGAAGACAAGAAAATGGTGGAGGTTGGAGCAGGACACCAGACAGCAGGAGTCCCGTTGGTATTTCTCGTGCCCTCACGTGACGTGGGGTGACTTGGAAATTCACTTAACCTCTCTGGTTCAAAGTAGTTGGGAAAATATGTCTAAATGCAATTTTTTAGTGGATGGTGCCAACATTTTCTATAAATTCAGCAGTTTTCACATAGGGTGAAGCTGGAAATTAAAATACATCAATGGGCATGAATTTAGAGCAGATATCTGCTGAGCTTTCAGGTTAAGACCTGGTTCTGCCTCAGACTCTTCCAGGTGCCTGTGGGTTTGGAGGTAAAGCTCTTACGCTGCTTATTACAAAAAAAAAAAAAAAAAAGACAAAACCAAAACTGTCTCTGCTGTGGTCCTTCCATGGGGGAGACACATGGTTCTGAGGCCGCTAAGGCTGTCGTGTTTCGAGACGCACAGGAGCCATGCTTTTCAAGGAACTTTTTGCTGAAAAGCCTGAGACGCCGGAACTTGCAGGCTCGCAGATGCGCTGACCTCTCGCGAGAGCCTCACTTTGCTCTCTTCTTGGGCGTGCTCTGGTGAGCAGCAGAGAAAGAGTATTAAAACCCCACTTTGAGCCAAGCTGTGTGCCCCCCAAATCAGCCCAAGCTTCTCCCTTCAGCTAAGAGCCAAACCAAACCCAAAGGCTAGTTTGCAAAGTTTGCCACTCACCAAACCAAAGATTTTCCAACAGCCCAGCAAACCTACTTTGCAAAAAATAATTGGACCTGTCTACATTTTAAAAAATGAAAATAAAAACCTGAACTGGAACAAAAACAAAGCCTCAAAGTGCTCTCCACATCAGACAGTTATTTTTCTTGGTTCAGGTGTCTGGTAAGTATAAGGTCATAGTCTGTGTTAAGCTGTAGGATTCAGTCAGAGAAAGCCTGTTTCTTATAATAAGAGTCGTCTTCCTGGGAGTTAGGTGACTTCTCATGATTTTGTTCATTCAATTTCCCTATATCTATGAGACGGTTTCCATTGTTATCCCCATCATTTAGAAGAGGAAACTAGGACACAGGGAGGTGAGGAAGTCACCCTCGACTAGCTGAGCCACCAGAGCCACGCTTGACGGCTTTGCTGTACCTCCCGGGTGACAGAGGCAGCCCGTGAAACTGTACAAGTGGGACAGAGCAAGAGGCTCCTTAGCGGAAACATTGGCACTGAGGAAGCTTTCATCATGTGTGGAATATGAAATGATATTTTTATTACCCTGTCATTGATGTGGGTTTTTAAATGAGACAGCTCAGGAAATAGCAGCTTATAATTTTGTGGCACATGTTTAAACAGATTTGACACCTTGGAAGACCCCTCAGCTCCCATGAGCAAGGCCCCAGGCCCCGCTCTGGAGCTCCTGGGCATCTCGAGGATACTGCCCTTCCCCCTTCCTCTGCTCATCCTGCTTCCTCAGCTGCTGTCTCTGGCTGCTCGTTGCCTCCCCCACCCACCTCTCAGTAAGGAGGCTCAAGGCGGCCTAGCGTTTGGTCATCCTTGCCTTTGCTCTGGGCAATGCCATTCGGAACTTCCCTGGCTCCATCCAGCAGCCCAGGGGTCCTTCCTGGGCCCATGGGCCCCTCCCAGGGGACAGCTCAGGGGACGGGCCTAAACCTTTGGCCAAGTGGAGCCTCCAACAGTACTCATCCCTGAGGAACTCAAAGCATGTCCCTCTAACTCTCGACTCCAAGGCCACACACACCCCTGGGTGGTGGATAACAGCCGTGCTTTATCGACCTGCAGAAGGAGAGAGGATTTCTTGGAGGGGCAGGTGGATGAGGATGTGCAGAACCGTTCCTGTGCCTGAGCCCAGGACCTCCAGAAATGCCTGGGTGAGGAGGACAAGGTCCTCCACTCGTGCTGATAGGGACCTGGATCCATTGAATGTTGGATATTAACGTTGGTGGGGCTCCATTTGCACCCTGTATTCGTGAGCGTGGGCTAAAGCATTGTAACAAATAGACCCAAACCGTCCTGTCTCAACACAATACAAGCTTATTTCTTGCTCACATAGGTAGTTCTGGACAGCTGTTCAGAAAGGTAGGGTGAGTCTCTTCCATTTCATTCAGGGACGCAGGCTCCTTCTGTCTCATGGAAGGAGGAAACTATGGTGGATCACACATGGGAGACTTTATGATCAGGGCTGGAAGTGGGACGCCTCACTTCCTCTGAATTCCCTTGGCTAAAACTCAACCGCGTGACACGTCTTCCCAGAGAGGGAAGCCGGGAGATGGGGCCGGTCATGTCCCAGGAAGAAGGAGAGAAAGGATTTTGCTGAGCAGCTACAGATCCCTGAGACCTCCTGAAACAACTTGGAAGTCACTTTATAAAGAACTTAAGGGAAAAGAAAGGAAATCAAGAGAGAAAGAGACATAAAAATGATTCCTGACCACAATGAACTAAATAAATGTGAAGTTACAGGTTAAAATAACTAGCCCAACCTAAAGAATCCATCTATCCTGAGAAAGTCATTCTAAATCTTTTATGCGAAATATATTAATCACTGCTTTACTGTTTTATGTGTAATAATTGACTATGAGACATAAAGTAAATTCCCATTCACAGGGGAAAGATAAACTGAATCTTGAGTATATCCACCCCTTTAATAATTATATATATTTTTTTCTTTTTTTGTTGCACGCCAGGCGTGTGTGATCTTAGTTCCCCGACCAGGGATGGAACCTGTACCCCCTGCATTGGAAGCTCGGAGTCTTAACCACTGGACCGCCAGGGAAGTCCCAATACTGATATTCTTGGTGACAAAGTAATAACCTAAAAAATGTTGAGGTTTAAATGAAAAAAGCAGGACAGAAAGTTATATATACAATATGACGTCTGCTGTGTAACACTTTCAAAAACCTGCACAGAGAAAAGGCTGGAATAAATGCATCAAAATAATAGCAATTGTTGGCTTTGGATAAGGGCTTTAGGAGATTTGTTCCCCACAGATCTTAATTTTCTGTAATGTTTAAAAGTTTCCAAGACAGCATGCATTGTTTGGTAACGGGGATCGGGTATAGAAGAAAATGTCAAATGCCCTGAGAGGCACCCCCGCCCCTCGTCTGTCCCAGGTCCGCCTTCCTCCCGCCCTCTCTTTCTCCCCTTCATGCTCCAGAGTGTTGATCTGGATTTGACAACACTGTCCTGTTTCCCCCTGTGCAATGGAATGTTCATGCTTCCCAATTCATTTACCAGTGACAGCCGGTGTCCCAGGATCCCATCTTCCACTGCCAGGAAAGAGGAGAGAGGCCCTTGCTCACAGGACCACCATGGCCAGGGGTTCCTGAGCTGGGGGGGTCCAGGGTTACAGTTGGTGTTTTCATTGTGAGTATTTGTTCATGGACCCCCAACACTGCTCCCGTCAGCCCCTCTTCACCAGTGCAGTCCTCACCGGGGTCAGGAGTTAATGTACGTGTCATGTGTTGATGTTGTGTGTTTGTGTACGTGCAGGCAAACGTACATCCGTGTGCTAACATGTATCAAGGGCTAAACAGAAATTAAGATTGGTGCCAGAAAACTTTTCTATTTTCAACTCTTATCAATAGCTGAGTTCCATAAGAGGTCTCGGGGCTTTGGGTCATTATTATTAACTATGAACAAAGAGGAGAAGGCTTTTAAGCTGAGACTTGAAGGAAGCAGGAGGAGGAACCAGTGATGTGTGTCTGTGAAGGGCTTGAGATGGAAGGACGGGGCGTAGGTGATCCCCGGGAAGCTGGGATGGAGTGCAGAGGAAGACAGGGAAGCAGGGGTTGGGTGGTGCAAGGTTTAACCGTCACAGTGAGAAGTTTGGATTTAATTCTAACTACAGTGGGAAGCCACTAAGCAGTTTTATTCAGAGAAATGCATAAAATGCATCATGATCTGAATTATGTTTTGAGAAGAAAGACGGCCCCTGGGGCAGTTTTGTGGAGGATGAATTGGCGGAAAGGCAGGCAGAACAGCAGGTGGAGACGGTGGAGGCCATGTTGGAGGGGATTGAGGTTATCCAGGCAGAAGACGCTGGTGGCCTGGACGATTCAAGAATTTTGGGGGCCTGGGAGTTACACTTCCGGGGCTTCCTGATAGACTGGATCTGAGGAATGAGCAAGAGAGAACAATCAGGGAGGAATCTGAGATAAAATGTAAGACAGTAACAGAAACAAAGAGTCACAGTTTAGATGGGCTCAGTGGGAACTAATCAATGAATGAGTGTTTTTGACTTTCATGGAAGGACCACAGTTAGGCCTGCGGTGGAGTGTCTAAAATTTTCAGTAGAAGGGTAAATTCAGGACAGACTTGGAGTGATCTCCAAGCACTTTTCATTCTGCTGTCCTCTGCAAAATATCACGTCCCAACCTGGAAAGCAGGCTTGGCCTTTGATGGATGAAGAAAGCTGTGTGGAGGTGGTAATCACAGACTTGGGTCAGTTTTAGAGAGAGTCACCCTGCAGAGCAGACTGGAGAACCAGGGGGGCAGTAGCTTCTCTTGAGAACCCTGCAGATATGGAACAAGTGTGGCCACATGTGTAGGAAGAGCAAAGACGAGCCCAGGGGCCACTGCTGGGATGAGTCATCGTGTCCAACTCCACTCCCACTTTTGAGCTCAACAGAACCCCATATGCATTTGGGCCCCAAACGCCCTTTCTTCTGCACAGAAGTCCCTACATATTTCAGGGAAATCTGTAACCGATTTGTGAGCAATCTGCCTACCCTGGAGCAACTTTGTCACAAAATATAGTATTTTCGCATTCTTGTTGAAACCACTGATGTGTCCGCCCCCGCCCCCGCTCCCCCAGCGCACTCCCAACCCCACCAATCAGGGCCTCCTTCCACACATGTAACGGTTGCAGATCGGATGCCAGACCCAGCAACTGGCTATCTCCAAAATGCTTTCCATTTCCCATGGGGCCATGTACTGCAGGGGCGTCGTTAAGAGAAGGTATACTGTAAATTAGAACAGCTTATTTTCAGAAGCCACGTCTTAGAAACTTGATAGCAGCTCTGGTTCTTGATAACCACGCTTCTGGAGGGCCGCGCACACGTCCCCTGCGGACGCTGGGCTGGAGACTCCCAGATGAGCTGGTCTCATCAGTCAAGTGGCTCAAGCCCCTTGTCTTGTATTTGGGCTCATGGAAACCCCAAACACTCCCCCTCCCCACGCCCTCCCTCTGGGTTGAAATTCTGTGTATTTCAGATAAATTTTATCCATCTGTTTCTGATTCATTTACCCCAACTCATCATGATATTTGTTTTGCAAGAGATATTCAACAACTAAAAAGTTACTTTCAGATTCTTCATAGGCAAAGAAGAGTGTCTGATCTTGTCAAAGTACCCGAATCCCTAAAACAGAGTCAGCAGAGGAGCTGAGACGGTGAGAATAGAGGTTCAGAATCTGACTGCATGCCTAACCCCCATTTTTGCCAAGTCCCAGTTGTGGAGGAATCAGAAGGGGACCAGCTCACGTGGGGTTCCAGGCTTCATTCCTGGGACGCAGGGTCAGGGAGGGGGGAGCAGACACGTCCCAAGTGATCACCCTAGAGTCACGTGCTAAAGCCAGCAGTGGTGCAGGGGGTGGCAGCATGGGGTGAGGGGCTCCTAGCGGATGGGGCAGCGATGCCAGCTGAGGGCAATCCGTGGAGACCCCCAGCTCCAACCCCACAGGACCAAAGATGATATGGGATGGTTCCTCTAATTATGACAAACACTCCGCCTTATTTCAGAAAGGGTTTAAGGCTGCTTATAATAACGGGTCCAGAGGCCACAATACAGGCAGTACACTGGAAGGGCAGAGCCCTCCCGAGTCAGGAGAGGACCTCTGCCCAGCCAGGCCCCTCCTCGGTGGCCGGACTTGGTGGGCCCCAAGAGAGTGGCCATGAGCAAGTGAGGAAGGTGACCCTCAGGGGAAGGAGGCACATAGCCCCTCGGAGGACCAGACGCAGGAGCCCAGCCGCTCTTAAGGGCACTGGCTCAGTGGCTGGCCACTTCCATGATGGTGGTGGGGTTTTTGTGGCCATCCGCCCCTCTTGCCAATGGCCTCGACCTTCTGCTGCCCCTGTGCATCTGGCTGTGGCCACAGCCGAGGGGACGAGGGTCCAGCTCCTGTCACCACCAGCATGTCTGCCAGGCTGGGGCCGAGGCTCGGGGAAACACCGAAGCCCGGGCAGAGGCAGGCGCCATCTGGGAACAATTAGAGTCTGACTTTTATCCCGAGGCCTCTATAAACCATCCATCAGGGAGGCCAGGAGAAAAAAAAGACACAAGCTTCTTTCCCTTTTTATTTATTTATTCTCTGTTTTGTTTATAGTGACAGTGGTCAGTTTCCCTGAAAGGAAATCACTGAAAATTACAGGGTGTTTGGTTGGACTTTTTAAAAATTAATTTCCTCTATTTTTGCATGAATTTGATTTGCTCTCATTCCCTTCCCCTAACTCACGCTTAGTGAAAAATCTCTTTTGATTTGTTCTTAATGTGGAAAACGTTGGTAGTTCCACATGGCAATTGGAAAAACTCCGAGGAGCACAAACCAGGTAGAGCTTTCGTCTGGCTTCCCAGGGCGAGGGGACGGTCTCCCTGAGACCTTTGCCCAGCTCGACCCGCAGGTCCTCCAGGTCCAGCCTCTCACCCAAAGGCCTGCTGTGTTTCTCCCGCTCTCACAGCTCCCTTCTCTTTCCAAAAGAATTTACCCTGTTAAAGACCCACTTCTCCTGCAAGGTGTCCCCGGACTGGAAATTCACTCTTCTGAACTTAGCTCAAGATGCTGCCTCCTGAGCTGGGATGGCTGCTATAAGCCCAAAGTAAAAGGTGTTGAGGGTTCAGAACAGGTCCTGCCTCTTACTGCATCACAAAGATGAAACTCCTGGACACTGGGCATCAAAGGACGCAGTGACCTCCAAGGCAAGTGCCAGGATTGGGGCAAGAGCTCCCAAGGGAGATTCAGAAAACCTGGTTCCAGACCCAGTTCTACCATTTCCTGACTGAGTGACCTTGGACGGGTCACTTTACCTCCCAAAGCTTCAGTTTCCTTAAGGACCGTCATCGTGATCATTGTTATTATTATACCTTCTGTGCATGCAGGCCGTCCTGTGCCAACTCAGAGCTAAGCTCTTTACTCACCTTGACTGTCTTCATCTTCATAACAACCCCAAGGGGTAGGAGTTTTTAATCCCCATTTTACAGGTGAGGAAAAACGGAGGGTCTGAGAGATTAGATTGTTTTTTGAGGATTAAAACCTGGGACTCAAACCCGGATAGCCTGATTCTAAAGCAAATGCTCATAACCATCACTGTTTTCTTCTGCCTACCTTCTGGTAATAAAAGGGAATAGTTCTTGGGCATGTACCCCATTCTATGTGTCTTCTATGGCTTAAGTCCGTTAGCCCTCACCAAGCCTATTGAGATAGACCACCAGGAGGGGATGGGGCCTGGACCTGAATGTGAGCGGTGAGTCCAGGATGAACACACCAACCATGGCACAGGGAGGGACGGATGGAAAATGTGTCACTAGGATTGTTATTTGAAAAACAAGGATGGTCAAGCCTGAGCAGCACCCATGGGTCCAATTCTGCAGGCACCAAAGGGCCCTGTAAAAGGCTCTTCTACAGACGGCAGTTTAAACCAGGTACTTACGTGACCCCGGTTCTCAACTCCTGTGTGGAAGCTCCATTCTTGGTACCCACACCATGGTACCATGCATACCATGCCCCCCACTGTCCAGCATTGTCCAGCCCAGGGGTAGATCTTGTTTAGGTCCCAGGTTTTACTAGGGTGTCTGGATCATGTCCCTGAAACTGACCAGAGTTCCAAGCAAGCTAGATAAAAATAAATCCACCACCCAGAACACCAAAGTCAATGAAAATATAACAAAAGCAACTAGAAAGGAAATACCTTTAAAAGAATAACAGACTGATGGTAGACTTCCTTAAGCAATAATAAAGGCGGGAGTTCCCTGGCGGTCCAGTGGTTACAACTGCATGGTCTCACTGCTGAGGGCCTGGGTTCAATCCCTGGTCAGGGAACTAAGACCCCACAAGCTGCGTGATGGCCAAATAAATAAATAAAGGCCAGTAAACATGCAATAATAGCCTAAATGTGTTGATGGGCAATAACTCCATCTAAAATTCTATGTGTAGAAAAACTATCATTCAAGGAAGTAAAATAGAGATTTTTCCAGTAATACAGAGATTAAGAGAATTTATAACTCACAGACCCTCACTCAAAGATCAAAAGAACAGGACTTCCTTGGTGGCGCAGTGGTTGAGGGTCTGTCTGCCGATGCAGAGGACGCGGGTTCGTGCCCCGGTCTGGGAGTATCCCACATGCCGCAGAGCGGCTGCGCCGGTGGGCCATGGCCTCCGGGCCTGCGCGTCCGGAGCCTGTTGCTACGCGGCGGGAGAGGCCGCAACAGTGAGAGGCCCGCGTACCGCAAAAAAAAAAAAAAAAAAAAAAGTAAAAAAAGAACAAAAATATTTCTAGAATTTATTACAGACCCCAAGTGCAGAGCATCATGCCCAGTTCACAGCACCTGTCACCGGCCGATCTGCAAGGTCTAGCCCTTGATCCACTGAGTCCCCATGGCCTGCTCCCAGCCCGCTGTCCCCGTAGGCAACCCTCTAGTGTGTTTATAGGCATCCTTGAATTTGTATACACACTTTTAAATGTGCAATGTTGTATTTAAACATGCAAATATTTACTTTGTATAAATGATACAGTCCCATGAACTTCATTCTGTTTCTTAGATGTCACCCCCACTAATCACCATGTTGTTAAGACATACTCACGTCAGGCCACGCTTCCCTGCTATGCCGTACTCCGTAGCGTGCGTTCACCAATTTTACTCGTTTACATCAAGGTTACCTCCACCTCCTGCTTCCACAACAATCTGACGTGAACATGCTCGTACGTATTCCCTTATGGACCTGGAGGATGAACTCACTGGGCGACCTGTGCAGGAGTGGGGCTGCTGAGACATAACTCGTAAACACACCTCACTGACTGTTTCCGGTGGTTTTCCAGCATGAGTACACCTATCTGCACTTCTCCCAGGAGTCCACAAATTTCCTATTTCCCCAGATCCATGCAACGTTGGCATTATCCAGCTTTTCAATTTTGACATCCCAGGGTGTGTAAAGTGTTACACTATTGCTGATTCAGTTTGAATTTCTCTGATTTCTAATGTGTTCGAGCACTCCCCACCTGCCATGCTTCTTCAGCCATTTGGGTCTCCCTTTTTTGTAAATTGCCCGTTCACATCCTTTGCCTATTTTTTTTTTTCTATTTGGGTTTCCTTTGTAATATATATTAATGTCAGGTAAGGTAAGTCTCTCCTTTTTGCTCATCTTTTGTTGATATAATTATCTGTGGACTTCTCTATCTCCATAAAAATTTTAGAATAAATATATTGAGTTTCTCAAAAAATGCAACAGATTTTTATACATTAAGTTCATATTGAATTTGTAGATCATTTGGGAGAGATATTTCAACCTTATAAGGTTATGCCATCCCAACTAAGTGTATGGAGTATCTTTCCCAGTTATTAAGAGTACATTCCCACCAACAGTGCAAAAGGGTCCCCTTTTCTCCACACCCTCTCCAGCATTTATTGTTTCTAGATTTTTTTGATGATGGCCATTCTGACTGGTGTGAGATGATATCTCATTGTAGTTTTGATGTGCATTTCTCTAATGATTAAAGATGTTGAGCATTCTTTCATGTGTTTGTTGGCAGTCTGTATATCTTCTTTGGAGAAATGTCGGTTTAGGTCTTCTGCCCATTTCTGGATTGGGTTGTTTGTTTTTTTGTTATTGAGCTGCTTGTAAATTTCAGAGATTAACCCTTTGTCAGTTGCTTCATCTGCAAATATTTTCTCCCATGCTGATTTTTTTTTTCTTTTTTGCAAGTAAGGATAGCTATTTCTTCTCTGCTAATCTTTATGCCTTTTCTTATTGTTGACTTGTTCCATTGTGTCTACTGGGCGGGGGAAGGGGAAGGGAGGGTACTTACAGTTTTGTTTCCAGGACTAGTACTTTGCTAAGTCACAGCAGAAATAGTGAAATTCCTGTTTTATTCCAATATTAAAGGGGATGTCTAATGTTTCTCCATTAAATATGTTGTTTACTATAGCTTTTTGACGTATATGACCTTTACCAGGTTGAGGGAGCACCCATCTATTTCTAGTTTATAGAAAGGTTGTCTTGGGCTTCCCTGGTGGCGCAGTGGTTGAGAGTCTGCCTGCCGATGCAGGGGACACGGGTTCGTGCCCCGGTCCGGGAAGATCCCACATGCCGCGGAGTGGCTGGGCCCGTGGGCCATGGCCGCTGAGCCTGTGCGTCCGGAGCCTGTGATCTGCAATGGTTGTCTTCATCCTTTCAGGCTGCTATAACCAAAGAGCATAGACTGGGTGGCTGATAAACAACAGAAATGTGTTTCTCACGGTTCTGGAGGGTGGCAGTTCAGCGTCAGGTTGCACACATGATCGTACTGGTGAAGGCCTTCTTCTGGGTTGCAGACTTTGTCCTCAGATGGTGGAAGGGGCAGGTGGTCTCCAACATGTCCTGTACCTGCCCTGATCTTCGATGCCCCTCGGACCATGTTGAATCCTCTCTGGTCCCCGGTCAGTCGGGGAAGATGGAGAGAGCACAGCAGGAAGCTTTCCTTTCTCGTGAAAGCAACGCTTTTCTCTGGAGGAGGAAGACCTCCCTGGCCACTGCCTGCTGCTCTACACAGTATATCCTCGAGCTGGTGGGGGAGAGACGCAAACTGCTTCCTCCGAGAGGCCAAGGACCTTGAACAGGAGGTGAGCACATTATCCTGCACATCTACGCTACGATAAAGAAAAGGGAGGCCCCTAAGTCTAAGGTCTTGTTTTCATTGGAATATAAATGAGACCTTCAGGAATTCCCTGGTGGTCCAGTGGTTAGGACTCGGTGCTTTCACTGTCTTGGGCCCAGGTTCAATCCCTGGTCAGGGAACTAAGATCCCCCAAGCTACATGGCATGGCCAAAAAAATAATAAATTAAAAAAAAATAAATGAGACCTTCATAACCTCTCGGTGGAAAGTAACATATTTTTTCTCCTGAATTTCTCTGATCCCCCTGTGTCCCCAGGGCTGGGTTTCCTGACCCTGTGGAGGCCACTGCTTAGAAATGATGGGAAGTACTTCGGAAGCTGGAGGGGGTCACGGCACGAAAACCAACTTGCAGTACATCCCCTCCCACGTGGAGAATCTGCAGAGTCTCCCTCAGCAAAAGCAGCCACATATAGTGACACTTGTAATAGGTCCACTGAGCACTGTCGGGGGCCACTAAGAGTCATGAGCTCATGTAAAACTGACCAACCTGATAGGCAGGCCTATGATCCCCATTTTATAGATGGTGCAAGCACGGTTCATAGAGGTTAAATAACTCGCCGAGGGTCGTACTGCTTGCTGTGCATGGAAGGGCCTGGATGTAAACCAGCCTGTTTTACTCCCTCCCTGAAGCTTTTAAGTGACATGACAGAACTGTGCAGACATCTCAGAAGAGAGAACACGATAAAGGAAGTCCAGAAACCCAGTCTCCTCCCACCTCTGCCCCCTACCAGCTGTGGGCCTCTCTGAACCGCTGTTTCTTCATCTATCCAGTAAGCAGGCTGAAGAGATGACTTTTAAAGGCCCTTCCAGCCATGCTTTTAGGGCCAAGAAAACATCACACGCTATTTCACACTAAATTCCTCACGCCCAGAACCAAGCGGCTCACATGGAAGAGCCTCCAATTAACAGCTTTGTGGGTCTGGGGTGTGGACGAGCGACCTCTCAAGCAAACAAGCCAAAACCATCCCACAGGCAGAGACCACCAACGTGCTTTCCAAACCTGTGTTCTGAGCGGCTGGCCCTGATGGAAATCTGCAATTAGCTGTTTTCATGCCTAAAATAGCTTTGCTACCGTTGCACATAGTCACGTAAGAAAAGGAAAAACCAGGGGCCACCACGGTCAGGTCAGGGGGAGTTGGAGGCTCAGGGCTCCGAGCGCCAACCTTCTATTGGAGTCGTGTGTGGTTGCCGATAGTGTTCTGATTTCCAGCGAGCTGACAGCTGGGATGAACGGCTGTTCAACCCGATTAGATATGCCTAGGCCACAGACTCTGGGGCCACAGACAACTGCTCATTTGAAATGCATGCCACTGGCACCCGACGGAAAGAATAAAGGCCGGCCTCAAACAGACAACACATTCTTGGATGCAAACCTTATGGTTTCAACACAGCTAAAAGGGTTTATAACCGCCTGGGATTCCTTTTCACTGAATATTCTTTGTCGAATAGTGTTTAGATCAACTTGTAACTTTAGCACTTTCCTGTAATTGTAGCTTGTCATTTAGGACCTGGTGGTATGTGAGGAACCCAGGAGGCGAGGGGGTCGGGGGTGGGGGGACCAAGAGCTACTGAGTTCCCACGTTTAATCCTCTCTGTGTCCCCTCAGACCCTGGGGGTAGCTCCTGACCTTCCCCATCAGGACCCTGGGGGAGCCAAGCAGCCCTGCTGTCTCCCTGCTGTTGCCAGGATGGCACGGCATCTGTTTTACCACCAACTGGAATCGCTGCCCCGAGGATATCGCCTCGTTGATGCGCCAGCCCCCTGCCCTGTCCTGGTTCTTAGAAGCATAAGCCTCTGGAGGCATCTCCGGAAGCTGTTGCAGCATCCAAGGAGGCCCTGTGGATGGTGGGAGGGGTCGGAGGGACTTCTCTGAGTACTTTTACGGTCCTTAAATGCAAGCACAAGACATTACGGTCTGAGCACACACTATCGGCCTGGTATCGAGGACTACACCTCTCTAGAGCTCCCCCTGGAAGGTCCAGCTTTTCCTTCTGCCCGTCTCTCCAGGGAGCCCTGGGGCCCGTGTGTACAATGGAGGTGCACATCACACCCACAGGAGCAGCAGGGAATCCGCTCCTTCACAAACCACATGTCAGAGACGAGTATACACACTGAGGCATATCAGTCATCCTTCTACACTTGGAAATGTTTTTTTCAAAAACTGGAGCCTACTCGAATGCTAACTGTAAACTGTGAATCTTAAATCTTCCTGTTTTCTTGTCTCCAACTGATGGACTTTTGCAAAAGTCCTTTAATAGGACCTCCCTGCCTTCCCTTTCACCATAGTAGTTTGAATCTACCTCTACCTTGGGTTTGAATCTCTCTCAGTCTGAACCTCCGTTTCCTCATCGGTTAATTGGAGATAATATGAGTATCTGCTCACAGGATTGGTGTGTGTGTAAAGCACGTGGCAGAGGACCTGACTCGCATGATAGGCTGAGTGAACCTGAACTATCATTATTGTCATCAATAATCCATCCTCCACCCAATCATCAACTTTGACTTTGCTTGAACCCCCCTTTGACTACTTTCCTAACTTAAGTTGCCCCCAGGGGGGCAGTATTCTGCCCTGTCCGGTCATTGTTTGGGTACTTGTCTTATTCACTTCATTAGAGTCATAAGCTCCTGGCTGGCAGGAATTGGGTCTAATTCATCTGTGAATTCTGTGCCAGGCTTCTCACACCATGGGCTAGTTATAAGTTAGCCCTGGCTCCAAAACCCTCCACGGTGCTCCAGAGCCGTCTGAGAGAGGTCCAGGCTCCTATCTTGATGTCTGAGGGTCTTCACTTAGAGCTCCAACCATGCCTTGAATTCCTACTCCCTCACACATTTGCTCATGCTGTTCATTTTGCTTAGAACCCCCTTCCCACCTCTACTTCTTGAACTCTTATTCATCCCTCAAAGCCCAGATTAAATCTCACACTCTCGGGACAAAGGTCAGATGGGCTTCCTTCTGCCTCTCATCTCAGATAAAATTTGACTCTAGTCCAAGGGTCAGCAAATTGCTTCTGTAAAGGACCAGATAATAAATATCTTTGGCTGTGTGTGTTACAGTTATGCAAATTTGCAAAAGCAGCCGTAAAGGATATATACATAAATGGGCATGGCTGTGTTTCAGTGAAAAATTATTAAAACAGGTGGCAGACCAAATTTGGCCTTCAGGATGAAGTTTGCCGATCTCTGCCCTAGTCTTTTATGGTGTTCATCACAGTCTGCCTTTATATTATGCTTATTTGAGGTCACATTTCCTCTCAACTTCTAGAATAAAAATTCCTTGAGGGCAAGAACAGTATTTTTCTGTTGCCATCACTCATAATAAGCACATAGAAATTACGTATCAGATTTTTGAAAACAGGCAAGAGAGCTCCCAGCAGAATCTTCCCAGTGCAAAGATATAGAGAGATTAAGAACAGAGTATTGGGACTTCCCTGGTGGCCCAGTGGTTAAGACTTCGCCTTCCAATGCAGGTTCTTTCCCTGATCAGGGAGCTAAGATCCCACATGCCTGATGGCCAAAAAAAACCCCCAAACATAAAACAGAAGCAATATTTTAACAAATTCAATAAAGACTTTAAAAATGGTCCACATCAAAAAAAAAATCTTAAAAAAAAAAAGAACAGAGTATTATCGGCTGAATCGTGTCCCCCTGAGTTCACGTGTTGAAGTCCTAACCCCCAGTGCCTCAGCCTGTGACTATATTTGAAGATGGGACCTTTAAAGAAGTAATTAAGTTAAAATGAGACTGTTAGGATGGGCCCTAGTCCAATCTGACTGGTATCATTATAAGAAGAGGAAATTTGGACACACAAAGAAACTCCAGGGATGAGCATACACAGAAAGATGACCAGGTGTGAACACAGGAAGAAGGCAGCTGTCTGCAAGCCAAGGAGAGAGGCCTCAGGAGAAACCAGACCTGCCAACACCTTGATCTTGGACTTCCGGCCTCCAGAACTGTGAGAAAATAAATAAATTTCTGTTGTTTAAGCCGCCCCAGTCTGTGGTATTTTGTTATGGCAACCCTAGCAAACGACACAGAGAAAGGCCAATTAGAAAAACAGAGAGGGAAAGCCCCAGTAAATATTAATGATTTCAAATACTTTGCCTGTTATTTCTCAACAATTATAGGTTTCTGAGGACACTGGGATTTTATTCTGTTGGGAGGTGAGGATAGGGGGCAGTTAAGAATGGATTCAGTTTCCAAGTCCTGGGTTTCAAGTTTGTAGCTCCAGGCTTGCATTTCTAATACTGTCAAACCCTGATGATTCTGACGAGGGCTGTCCCGCCCGCTTCCCCACAGTTTTCCAGAAACAGTTCTTACATATCCACTCAAACTTAATCACTGAAATACCTGCCATTTCTCATGGACTTTTGAAGGGTTGTGTTTGCTTTGTGGAGTTTAAGGAAAGCATTTGATTTTTCTCCCCTTGTATAAACTCCAGTTGGAAGAAATCATTTTATTTTCCCCTCTAGGTTTATTTTGTTTAGCTAAAGCCATTAGAAATAGCTTCAGTTTTACATTTTTCTTGTCTGCTTGCAAAGTGCGTTGCCACGGTGGTTGAATTTCAGTGGTTTGGATTGTTTTAAATGACTTCTGTGTTTTTGTTCCCAGTTCCTCAAATACTGGTTGCTATCTAGGTGACCAGGTGAATGAGTTCATTAGTAATAGGCATTTTCACTAAGTATAGGTTTATATGTGTATTTTGAAGTTGAAAATCTGATGCTCCCGTAGATACAAGACAATTTGTGTACCAAGAGACCCAGAAGCCAGTATTTCCTCTCTGGAGCAATTGACTCTGAGACCTCACAAAGACAGATCTTTAGGGCGCGGGCTGTGGCCTCCATCCCTGGGGGGCACATCCTCTGCTAGATCAATATAGGTCAGTAACCAAAACCACCTGGAAGGTTGTGCTTCCCTGGATCCCCTTTTCTGGAAAATGGTGCCAGTAGGAAGTTTCCACTTGACTAGTATAATGTTGAGGTGCTCATGCAGATTTCTGGACTTCATTACATTTTCTTGACAATCCTCTGGAGTTAGGTCCTGTTTTTGTTATCATCATCCCCATTCTATAGATAAAGAAACTAAGGATCAAAGAGGTTGTCAAAGCTGCCTTAGATTTCAGTTCTCTTTTGTGACTGTGCCTTGCCAATCAAAAGCTTGCTGGTGGGGGTCCAGGACCTGGTTTCTTTCACTCCTGGGTGTCCCTTCTTGGTACCTTGTAATACTAGAAACAGCACTGTGAGTTACGATTTTCACTAGTACTTGCAATTTACCAAAATTAACAAAATCTTAGGCTGAGGGATTTCAGGGATCCGTGAAAAAAGGCAGGATGGGAGAAATTTTTTCGACCTTAAACTTTCCTAAAGGCATTCCTAAAATCACACTACAACGGTGGCAGCTAATCCTGCCCCCCACCTCCCACCCGCACCAACCCATCCCATAAAACTGTTTCTTTGTCAGACAAACATGCCCTGAGGTGCACTCACTTCGCTAATAAAATTCTGAGATGGATGAGGAGGGAGGGTCCCTAGAGGGAGGCCCTCCTTCCTAAGTGGAGATGCTCTCTCCCTGTGGCCAAACAAGAAGGCTGTCTCCTGAAGTGGGTGTGCAGGAAACAGCAGTTGGGATTGGTCCCTATGAGGAAGGTTAAGTGTTTTTTTTTTGTTTTTTTTTTCCTGCGTTACGTGGGCTTCTCACTGCCGTGGCCTCTCCCGTTGCGGAGCACAGGCTCCGGACGCGCAGGCTCAGCGGCCATGGCTCACGGGCCCAGCCGCTCCGTGGCATGTGGGATCCTCCCGGACCGGGGCACGAACCCGCGTCCCCTGCATCGGCAGGCGGACCCCCAACCACCGCGCCACCAGGGAAGCCCTGGAAGGTTAAGTTTTGAAGGATGAACGTCAGGCCTGGGAGAAGTATGAACTCCTACCCACCAGGAGATTTCCCCCCTTTCTGCCAGTTTTGGGGTGTCAGGAGTTCAATTTTGCTGAAGAAACGAAGCATTTATGCACACACATCAGATTAAGAGAACAGCCTCTGACTTCTTGCCGTGAAAAGAGACTTCTGCCTTAAGCATTCATTCTGAATTGGCACTGTTCCCTTATCAACTTGGAAGGCTGCCCCATCCTGACAAGGTCCCTCAACTGACAGCGCCCCAGTGCTCTGGCCCAGATTACAGCCCTCGCCCCCAGCGGCCTTCACACCTGCAGCTCCCTGATTTAATGAGGGCTGTCGGGGATTATCAAGTCATGAACTCGCTTGCATCCGCCAGACTCTCATGAAGGAGGCATTTTGTTCGGCTACCTCTCATTTCGTGTTTCTTGGAGCCAACGCAAAAGGAAAAGGCAGTAAGTGAGCAGCTATTTTGGGCCAGCGTCTAATAGTTGAATATTGCATGATGAAACAGTGGACCTATCAAGTCTGTTATTTTTGTGACTTTCTTTTCTCTCTTCCTCCCACCCTCAGCCCAGCCTTAGCCCTGCGATGCCCTTGGCCGGGGGGCTGGTAACTCTGCAGCCAGTGAGTCCCAGCTCGGGTAACTGAAATGGAGAACATCTGCCCTGCAAATCCTGTGATGAACAGTCACCGGAAGTGGACCTAGGGAGAGGAGGCCGTGGGCCAACATCTGAGCTCCCTGAGCCGGGCGGATTTCAAGTCCGACCCACACCGAATCCTTCTTGATCCAAGTTAATTTTCTACGGGAAATCCGACAGGGAAAGGCTTTCTAATTTAGTGGGGTTTTGAGACTTAAACAACACTGGTCAATAACAGAAGAGAAAATGGTGGTTTGGATATTCAATGGCTTTTGGTTGACAACATTTTGATCACGAGGAGTTAGGGGAATTTTCAGTGTGAGGCCCTCCTCCCGGGAGAAGGCTGAGAGCACAGCAGGGCCAGCCTTTGGCCTCAGGCAGGATTCTCCTTATTACAGTAATAATTGCCGTTATTAACAATTATAAGCAATTATTCTTCGCCTGTTGTCTAGCCATCAACCCTTGGCTGCCATTGGAGAAGAGATGACGGTGATGGTTCTCATTACCCTTCAACACCTCCTTGCTGCCAGCCCGAAACTGCCTTGAGTGGGAGCTTACAGTTCATAGGACTCTTTCCCCTATATTCCAGGCAGAAGGAAAATCCTATCTTGGTTTCAAATTTTTCTCCAGCTTTAACATTATTTTTCCATCTACACTGAGGAAGTAGTTCTTTCTTAAAATACACCAGCCCCTGGAACCTCAGAGAGTCTGTAGACAGAAAGGCGAAGATGGAAAACAAAAGGTAATGTGCCTGGAGGTTCATAGGTGAGAGGTCAGGGGGCAAGGAACCATTGTGGAGTTGGTGATTATTAACACAGGATGGGAGCAAGAAAGTAGCTCTTTGTGGCTACTGGGCTGGCTGTGCCACAAACCATCGGAACACGCAGCTTTGAAGGATGAAAACTTGGACTTTGGTGTCGTCCTCCGACCAGCAGAGGCTGTTGGCTAGACACGTGTCACGTCACGTCTGACGCTTGATGGGCACAAGGGAGCTGCCCCACCCCCATGCCCGCTCTCCATCCAGCGGGGACCTTGGCACTTGGCTCCATGGCCGGGGCCCTACGGCCGGGGTAAGGATGAGTGCGGCCGTGCACAGCTGCGCGTTGTGGCTGATTGCTGTGGACGGAGTGGCGTTGACTGTGGTGTCCTGTAACCAAGATTAGTCGGCAATTCCGGAAATCGGAGGGTAAAAATAACTGCAGAGCCGCCAGCCCCCGGCCGGTGCCACCACTGGAGAGAGGAATGGTGTCTGGAAAGTGCTGAGTGTCATGATCTTTGCTTCCTTCCGGTGGTGGGAGGTTCTCAGAATAAGAGCTGGGCTTTGGATCTCCCCCAAAGTGTTTCTCAGTGCTCCACGGCCTGCTGAGTCAGTGGAGTCAGGCCCGGGTGAACTTTCAAGGAGGGATGTTGGGTTTTGAGAGAGGGGGTGAACAGAGCGGCCAACTGGGGCTGAGCCCAGGGAGGTAACCGCTGAGGGCGCTCACTGGTCGTGTGGACCTCCTGTGGCTCCAGTGTCTGTCACCGAGGGTTCGTGGCCTCCCAACCACCTTCCGAAGTAGATGCCTCAGACCCAAAGCCCCTTCCCGCTCTGTTGTTCTTGCCTCTTCGCCAACTCTGCTTCCAGACATTGACATCTATTGACTTAACATCCTCACCCAGGTTCTTCCTCTTCTGTTGCCCCAGGAAATCTGGTTAAATGCCAAGTTCATGGTCCAGTTCCCATCCCTTTGGTACCATCACACGTGCTCTGCATTTGGTCTTAACCCTGAATCCCTCTGTACCACATTCTCCATGTTTTTCTGGGAAATGTTCATTGCAAAAAACCGCCCTGGGACCCCCTGAGAAATAGAAAACAGAAGATTTCTACTCATGGCCCACAGAGAAGCTGGACTAACTTGGACTAGGGGAACGTACATTTGAACTGAATGTGCATCTAAATTCTAGAACATCCCGAGGAGGGGGCAAGTCTTATTATTTAAAAGCTCACATAATAATTTCAACTAGGCTTACTAAAGTTGAGGTGGTTTCAGCCTTTTGATCTCTTGCTTTGATATCCAACTTGATGGGAATAATTCTAATCACTAAGTTAATCTTTCAAATTAAAAGTGTTTCTGAAGGAAATGTGTTTCTAAAATTGGTGATTGTGGCTTAAGCTTTTTTGGACCTTGCCAAACCCAATTCATTCCTCTGGTCACTGTGTTCATGCAGAACTTGATTTTTTGATTAAAAAATTTAAATGTTGTGTGTATGTGTGTGTGTGTGTGTGTGTGTGTGTGTGTGTGTACACTTAGATGCTTGTCTCTGGGCTGGACTGTGAGCTCCCTTTGAAAGGGAAAGATTCATTCATTTCTGTATCTTCAACGCACTTATGAAATGTTTATTGAATTGTACAGGATTACATGGATAAAAGGTTCTTCTGGGAAATCCTGTTGACATTATTAATTTGCTTGGCAAGTTCTTTCTTTCTAGATAGCAACAAGACACAATTCATTACCAGCCTCTGTCCAAATTTAAAATTCCACCTTAGTGAAGCACCATCATCTTTCTGTGGGTCTGTGGATGGATGTCGCCAGTCAGGTCTTTATTTCTTCTCCAAGTGTTCCTGGGAGGACTCCAGCCTGCAGTCTGGCTCCGTTGCCTGGAGCGTGAGGTCCATGTGGCCAGAATCAGGTGTTTGGCCTGCTGTGTCCCCTCAAACCCATAGGCCCCGTCCTGTGCCCTTGGCCCAAGTCAGCCCCTGTGCACTTGGTCTCAGAGGATGGAGTGAAGTTGGAAGGGCCCATCTGGTACCCATGGGGGTGGGGGATGGTGTTCTGTGGGCTTTGGCACCAGACCCAACTGGTACAAATCTTGGCTCCCGCACTTTCTCTGTGCGTGGCCTTGGTCAGTTCAATTATTCTCACTGAGTCTCAGTCTCCTTCTCTGTAAAATGAAGAAACTAATGTCTTACCTGTGAGAATGCTGAAAGAATTGGAAATAAGGATGCAAAGTGGCTATTGCAGTGCTGGGTAGCTATTGATGGGAGGGAAATCTTTTAAGGATGTGTGACACCATCTTTACCAAGGTCAACACTGAGCTGCAGAGTCAGAGGCCAGGGAGACGCTGAAGAATCCAGAGGCCAGGTCTGGTTGGCAGGAAGCAGTCTTGGCCCAGTAAGAAGTCAGAAAAAAGAGCAGTAGTAGTGCTCAACCAAGCACTATGCGATGCATATTATGTGGAACATTCTAGTTAATTCTCACAATGCCCATTTTTTCAGCTTTACTGAGGTATAATTGATAAATGAAATCATGACATATTTAAAGCGTACATCATGATGATTTGATACATGTATACATTTTGAAAGGATTCCTCCCATCTAGTTAATTAACACATTCATCACTACCTTTATTTTTTAAATTTAGTGGGATGAGAACATTTAAGTTCTACTTTCTTAGCAAATTTCAATTATGTAATCAGCGTTATCAACTGTTGTCACCCTGTTACACACTAAACACTCAGGCCTTATTTTCGTATAGCTGAAAGTTTGTACCCTTTTACCAGCCTCTCCCTATTTCCCTCACCCCCATCCCCTGGCGATCACTTTTCTATTTTCTGTTTCTATGAGTTTGATTTGTTTTAATTCCACATGTAAATGACCCCTTGCAGTATTTGTCTTTCTCTGTCTGACTTATCTCACTTAGCATGGTGCCCTGAAGTTCCATCCATGTTGCTCTAAATGTTAATACTCACAACTCCTCAGTAACATGTCCAAGTTCACCCAGCCAGATGAGGTCAGGTCAACTCCAGATAAGAGCCAGGTGTTGCTCATGCAACTTTTGGCCTCACAGCCTCAGCGGCACCCCTGACCTCCTGAGATCGCCCCTTCTGTGGGCCCCATAGCTGGGGTCCAGCTCAGGGCAGGCACACAGGTAAAAGGAAAAACAAGCCAACGGGGATGGTAAGAGGTGAATGGAACCACCCTTTCCATGAGGAGGCAGAGGCCTACAGAGGTGAAAGGAAACCTTTGTCCCTTCCTGTGACTGGTTAGGACAGAGCGAGGACCAACCCAGCCCTTCCGTGTGGGGATCAGCTAAGCGGGAGTGACCCAGCCCGTTTCCGTAGATCCTAGGCATCCCCTTCATGACTCACGCCTTACACGCCTGCGGGCCCGGGGGCGGGAGGAGGAAAACTGACAAAACCCAGTGATAGAAAAAACCCGGATTGGAACATTTAGCTTCGTTCAGGACCAACTCTAACCGCACCTCTGCCTGCCAAGCCCTAATCGTCATCCCATGTCAGAGTCCCTTCTTAGTCACTGTCTGCCCCTCCAGAGGGACTTGTAAGACAATTACAAGAATTCAGCGATAATCTCTCTGCCTATTTACATCTTTCAGTTTGTATTTCCCGGCTTTTCCAGAATTTGCTCTCATTAAACATCCAAACCCAAAGCCAGCCGAAAAGGCTTTTCAGCGTATGTTACTGTCTCCCTCTGCCTGATTCTATGACTCAGATCGAAGTCCCATCACAGTCCTGGGGTTTTCTGTCAACTTCAGAAAGATCAAAAAGGAAGGAATAGGCCCTTGGAAGGGAACAGGTGGGAGGACCTGTGAGCGAGCTGGGCTACCAGTTCCGTGGCCTTGTATGTTGGTGTTGGAGGTGGAAGGTCCTAGCCAAGAAGGGGCTGCCTGCTGGGCCCAGGGGACCTGCGCCCTGAGGGGCATCACCCAGTGATGCTGTCCCCTGAGGTCTGGGGAAAAAGCCAAGTCTAGTGTGAGAGCCACAATCTATCACAGCTGGGCGATGGACACAGAGAATGAAAGTTAGAACATGCCTTCTGTAGGGGCACTGCTTAGATCCTGTACCTCAGCCCTCTCTAGCTAGCCCTCACAGCACCACCCATGCACGCACACACACACACACACACACACACACACACACACTCTCTCTCTCTGCATCAAGAGGGGATGTCTGGAAATGCTTTCAGAGGGGAGTCCTGGGATGACAAGGACTTAAAGACACTGCTTCTTTGAAAGGCTGCTCCCACCCTTCTGAGGTTAGAACTTGGTTGGGACTCAGGTGAGAGCGGTCAGAGCTATGGGTTATGGAAAGCCTGTGAGACCCCTGCAGTATCGTTCCTCCAAATCCCTGAGAACCACCCCCTCTTCTGCTGGTGTCTCACCACCTTGGTCCTTTCTACATGTCCCTGAAAGGTTGGATCCTGGTGAGAGGGATCTAACTTTTCCTCTTGGATTCCACATACCACACCCTGACCTTGACCTTTTATAGTTTTTGCAAAATACAACCTCTGCAAAAAGGAACTGAGGAGTACCTCCCAGACTGGGGTAGTAGTTATGATGGAGGCTGTGTAAGCTGCTGAAACCAAGAGCCCAATTAGACTGAAGACTATTTCTCTGTCTCATGACAGCCTGGATGTGAGGGGCCCAGGCCAGCTGGGAAGCTCTGCTCCACATGTTCACTCGGGCCCCTGGCTCCTTCTGTCTCGTTGCTCTGCCATCCTCCAGAGAGTTGTCTTCATCCATACTGTCAGAGCTTTTGCTCACGGGAAACAAGGCAATTTATTTTCATAGTAGAAGTGGAGGGCAATTTATTTTCATGTACAAGTGATGCAGAAATTACACACCTCAGTTCTGCTCATATTCCACCAGAGAACTTAGTTACATGGCCACACCTAGCTGCAAGGGAGGCTGAGCAATGTGGTTTCTAGTAAGGTGAAGGTCTGTCACTGCAGGAGTTAAGGTTTTGTATAAAAATGTGGATGTGAGCTCTTCACTGACAGCGCTAGACAATGAGAGTTCATTCTTCCAAGGATGACTTTGAGACACTCCTAGATCCCTATCTATCTGTCTGTCTATCTATCATCATTCATCTATCATCAATCAATCATCTCTCATCTATCTATCATCTATCTACCTATCATCTATCAATCTACCTGTCATCTATTTATCTATCAATCAATTATCTATCTATCTATCATCTATCTATCTACCATCTATCTATATCATCATCTTCACTGAGAATATGGTGGAAAGTTGGGCAGAAAGATAGACTCAAGTTTAAAACATCAAGTAAACTGACCATCTGTTCATTCATTCAACAAACATTTATCAGGTTTCAGGTGCTGTGCTGGGCACTGAGAGATACAGATGTGGAAAGCATGTTCATGACTCTGAGTAACCTCATCTGTGGTTTCTAAACTTGCCAGTCCACCCAAACTCCCAAAGGGACAGGCGAATTTGTTTTTAAATGGACCTCAAATGATGCTTCTTAGCTCTCTCTGTTTAATTGAAGGGTAACCTAAGATTGAAGCTAATTAAAAACAATTACCATTTGCAGCTACTTACCTTCTTAATGACCTGCAACAACAGCAGTTGCAGATTAAATTGAATGCTGATGTCAATGGGATTATAACCGTCAGCCCTAATCCCGAATTTTCCATTTTGAGTCCCATCAAAACAGCACCCCTGTGCTCATTTATAGGCTGTATAATACACCAATGTTATAAGACTGAACTTTAAAAAGTACCACTTTTGGTGATTTCACTTTCTTTTGACAAAACTACTGGAAAGATTTAAAGACCAGTGGAATCAAGCTTCTAGATTCTTCCAGTGCAGAGGCTCTGTGGCCCCCTGATTCTCTGTGATGCCTTGTGGGGCTGGGATGCGATGTGGGACTACTGAGAGGCAAAACAGCATGAAACAGCAGGGAGAGGTCGGAAAGATGGGTAACTTGCTGGTTTGTCAAGAGCCCCAATCGAGAACCGCGAGTGGGTGAATCAGAAGGTTGCCCTCGCTGCATCTCTGGTGCAGAAACACACTGGGTAGGAGTCAGAAGTCTGACCAGGCTTGGAAAACCCCTGGGCCAGGGACCTACATCTCCTGCAGCTGCCAGACTTTGTGTTGAAGACCAATTATGTTCCTCTCAAATACGTGCTTGCAACCTCCACTGGTGCCTTGCATGTGGGCTGCGGCAAGCGCCTAGACAGCCCTCCCCAGGCACCCCCAGGGTGACTGCCAAGAAAGGCTGGCCTAAAGCAACCAACGAGTGTGATGCCAACAGACTGTCACTCCAAAGCGTCTGGAGCTGCAGTCGATTTGGAGGGTTTCAACATTGTCAACCTCCAAATCCCAGAGGGACATGACAATGACCTGGCACAGCCTCTGGGTTCCAAGAGTAGGAGAGGAGATGCCCAAGGTCACATGGCGAGTCAGTAGCTGTTTCAACATCCTGTCCCCTGTTCTCTCCAACACGTCAGCCGTCTTGGTCAACACAAACGTGCAAGTGGTTTAATAAGGAGCAATAAGGATCACAGTGACAGCCCCCACTGCCAAAGCTCTCTGAGCCCTCTGTGTCATTGTAATCGTGCGTGTTCGATGCTCTGTTCCCTGCCGGCAGCCTTACAGAGTAGACAGGGCAGGGATGACGCACGGCTTCAGAGGAGGCAGGGGTGGATGTTGAGAGTGTGAAAGCCTGAGCACCAGCACACTGGTGATCCACGTAGTATCTGTGATTTGCACCAGATCTCCCACCCCGTCCAGCACGCTCCCTGCTCCACTACTTGGCAAGTTGCCACCTCCTTGGGTCCTGATTGGCTCGTCTGCTAACAAAAGGGAGAAGAAAACAAAGAAACAGTGACAGTGTCTGAAGACATCTACCGTCCTAAGGCTCGTAACCAGGGCTGCAAGGTGCAGCGAGATCCCCCAGCACAAGGCACAGGGATGATTCCTCTGTCCCAACTCATTACCAGGCAGCGTCTGGACCTCACCCAGTCTCTGCGGGGTGCTCTCTGCATGCTAGGTGCTGCCGGTACTTGGGGACGCACAGCGAGGCCTCTACCTTCGAGGAAGGGAAAGAGAACTGAGGAAGAAAAGTTAGAGTGGTTGCCAACTGTGCTAAGAACCCCACAAGTATCATTTCACTTAATTCTCCCAACTGCATCCTAAGGCATGTGTGACTGTCCCCCTTTTACGAAATCAGAGGCTCAGGGAAGTCAGGCAACGCCTGAAGATCATACAACTAGTAAGCGGCCAAACTGGAATCTGGACCTAAATCCACCTGAATTCATGAGCTTCCCAGGCTTATCGCTGGGTCTGGTATGCAGTAGATGCTCAATAAGTGTGTTGAATACATGAGTGGGTGGAGTGAGAGCAGGCCAGGCCGAGTAGGGAGATGTGAACTGGTGGTTCCTGGTGCAGTGGATAGAGGCTGTTGTCCTCACTACCAGGAAAAGGATACTGTGGTCCCAGGGAAGATGGGGGGGTGACAGCACAGCCACCGCTAGCGGGGGCCAGCCCTCCCGAACAGAGGACACAGCTGAGGAAGGCGGCTGCTTTTCTCTGCTTCCGTCCTCCATGCCCACTGGGCCAGGCAGCCACGTTCATGTGCACGGTCATCCCCCAGGAGTGGAGGTGGTGCCCGCCTTGTCCCCACTACCTTCCCTCCCCTGAGAGAGAGAAGTCACGCGTGCCCGGCCGAGTCACGTCCGGGAGCTCACTGCCTCGCTGCCCACGCCTTTCTTTCCAGAGGTGATGTAAGAATTAGCAGCCTGAGAAGAGGAGCCCCAGGGCCAAGGCCCACCTCCGAGATAGTTTGATGCTCAGGGCTGGGCGCCGACAGCCGGCTCAGCAGAGACACATCTCCAAACCGCGGGCGTGGGCTGCTCTTCGTGAACTGTCTCTGAGCCTCCTCGTGGGGCATCGTGGCCTGACACTGTGGTTCCTAAAGAGCTGACAGATTCTTCTGTGTGCTCTGAGAGTCACAGGAGGATTACGACTGTCTGCCCCATCCTATTACCCCCTCCAGCTGCCTGCGTCCCTGAAGAATCCCTTTCCAGTGTGTAAGGATGTCACCATCACAGCCACATTAAAACCATTTGTAAGTGACATTCTCAAAACGGGAGCATGACTGATGTGTGTGTGTGTGTGTGCGCGCGCGCGTGCACACGCACACCACTCTAAGCCATGAACATTTGACATACATCCCTCTGGCCTCCCGGGGTAGGAGAAAGGGTTGAAGCAATACATGAACGGTCCTTAGGGTCCTGTCCAGGTCTTGGTCCTGACTGTGATAAGCTTTTCCTCTCTCAAGACCCCCTGTCCCCAATCTTCCAGCATGAAGGGAATCCATGGTCCAGGAGGGGCCATCTGGAAAGGCACATCTGGAGACCAGCCTCGCAGGCACAGCACGGCAGCACGACGGCCTCTCCTCCTGTTCTGCACCCCAGCACGCCGCCCTCCCTGCCCTTGAGCCCCCTCCCCAGCCCACACCTCCTGCACTGGATGTGTGTCAGAAGTTTCCATGCGAGCCCCCCCCCACTCAGGAACTTCATCAGACCTGGCGGGTCTGGTTGAACCTCATGCAGTCGCTGCAGACAAGACTCTGGTGTGCGCTGTCCCCGGCGAGGCCAGAACAGGCCTGTGTCCGTGTTGGTCTCGCTCCAGGATTGTGGGATGTCCCCCGTGAGCTGGTGGGGCTCAGAGCCAACAAGAAGCTGGAGGGAGACTCCTGTCTGAATGAAGCAGGCAGCATCCCCATGACGGGTGACACCCCACATCACTGGAGAAGAGCCTGCACCTTCCAGACTTGGAGCTCGGGTCTCCCAGGAGGAGCAAGGTGGTGAAGCAGATTATCACCGATTTGGAGCAATTTTCTTTTGCGGAGACCTAGGGAGCAGGCTCTCTCTGGGGGGTCCTGTCTCTGCCATCCCAGGAGGCCTGCTGTCCCTACAGCTGTGCACAGCATCCTGGGCTTGAAGTCAGGGGTCCCCATTCCCAGCAAAGATGGGGAGTCCATTTCTATCCCCTGAGACCTATGCCTGGAAACAATCACGGATCCTGTTCCCTCAACTATTTCCTAAGTTTTATGAAAAACTGTGGTTATGATTCAACACCAGACAATGACCAAAAGAAATCGGAATATTGCTTTGTTGAAAAACAATAAAGTGTGGGTTGTGTTATTTTAAGTTCTCCTGTACTTAAATTGGTTTCTACCATCTATCACTTATTATTATATTAGGAGCACCCTCTGTTATGGTAGATGTGTGGGCACTAATAAAAATATACAACCACTCATTATATATTATAAATTTAATGCTGTTATACACTCTACATCTCCCTTATTGAAGGAGTCATACAAAATCATTTATTGGAATGTCATATTTAATTAATCAGCCTCGCTTTATTAACTTTGTTCACTTTTAACCCAAATTTTATTTAGTCATACTTCAGAATTCAATAAATCAAAAGAAATAAACATTCATTATCTTTTTCATTTTTTTATTGTTAAACAATAGATATTTTTCTTCCTTAAGAAAAAAAGTCTAACAGTTTTTCTTTAAAAAAAAAACTAACACAAATAACAAATGTTGGCAAGGATGTGGAGAAAAGGGAACCCCTGTACTCTACCAGTGGAAATGTAAATTGGTACAGCCACTGTGGAAAACAGTATGCAGGCTTCTCAAAAAACTAAAACTAGACCTACCAAATGACCCAGCAATTTCACTCCTGGGTATGTATCTGAAAGAAACAAAAACACTAATTCAAAAAGATACATGCACCCTGTTGTTCATAGCAGCATTATTTATAATTGCCAAGATATGGAAACAACCTAAGTGTCCATCATCAGATGAATGGATAAAGATGTGGTATATACACACACACACACACACACACACACACACACACACACACACACACAATGGAATACTACTCAGACATGAAAAAGAATGAAATTTTGCCATTTGCAGCAACATGGATGGATTCAGAGGGCATTTTGCTAAGTGAAATAAGTCAGACAGAGAAAGACAAATACAGTATGCTGTCATTTATATGTGGAATCTAAAAAAGACAGCAAACTAAAAAATACAACAAACTAGAGAATAGAACTAAAAAGAAGCAGACTCACAGAGAACAAACTAGTGGTTATCGGTGGTGGTGGGGAGCGATATAGGAGTAGGGGAGTAGGAGGTACAAAGTATGGGGTATAAGATAGGCTCAAGGATGTATTGTACAATATGGAGAATAGAACCAATACTTGGTAATAACTATAAAAGGAAAGTAACCTTTCAAATGGTATAAAAAATAAAAATTTTAGTAAACAAATAATTTTTAAAAATCTAATAGTTTTTCTTCCCCCCTTGGAATAGATACTCTTTTTTTGTTGTTTCAAATGGATATAAATCAGTCAGGGTCTCAGCAGGAAACAGACCTCACACTCAAACTGGGTGATTGGAGTAGCATTTAGCAAAGGGACTCAGAAGGGTAGCCAGGAAGCGTGTGGCACCCAACAGCTGGTAGCAGTGGGGAGACCTCACTCAGCCCAGGCCTGAGGGAGAGTGAGCTGGGTGGGAAGGGCAGCCGCTGGCCCTTAGTCAGACTCCCCCAGGGAGGGAAGCTGCTATGATCACTCTGACTTCAGACCTCTTCCTTTCTTAAACCTCTTGCTGATCCTCCAATTTGCCGAATCCCATGGGCAGGCTGAGTGCCTGGGAGCCCGATGAGCCCCATCAGATCAGCTTTGCCAGGACAGAGAGCAGAGCAGAGAAGAAAGGAGAGAGGATCTCTGGGGACAAAGAAGAGCGTCACCTGCTTTGTCTCTGTGACATCTTCTGCTTCTCTTTCCTAGTTTCCCGTATTTACTTGTATATACTGTCCCCAAATTAATCACAGAAACTTTTTCTTTGTTATAAAGCTCAAGAAAGAATTGGTACTTTTGTTAGGATACCACTTATTAACGCTGAATCTCTACAAAATTATTTTCAAAATGTTCAACTATTGCTATCCATGATTTCTCTTTAAAAATATCCAAACGTTGACACAATTTTCAACCTGCTTTTGTAGCTCTTACGTTGTAAGAGGTCTCTCAAGCTCTCAATATTCTTCCAGCTTTTATTGTTTAAATTCTGAGCTCTTCGTATTATTCAACCCCTAATCACGCTTTATTTGTAGAATAAAAGTTTATGGAAGAAACGTTTAAAGTGACTTACTTTATTTACATCTTCCATTGCATCTTTCAAAGATATCTGAACACAGTGACTTACCAAGTTAAAACGCCTGGAAATTTCTCTAAAACCTTGGTTGAAATCTCAGATGTTCTCCATAGCATTATACTGGTACTCTGTACAAAATCCAATGAGATTTTCGTATAATTATTGCTCAGTGAAAAATTATTCTTCTTAAGCACTGATGATGTTTAGATACATTATTTCAAATGATACTACTTCCAGTTCCATAAGATAAACAAAATCTATTAAACTAATTTCAAAGTCTTAAATTTCACATATCAGTAAATTTTTAACAACACTTCAATGTGACATAGCTGAAGCTTTGTCAGCGATGGCTGACCTTTTATTGCTTTGATACGTGTTTTCCAAAAACAATTTCATGTTTTAGTAGGTAAATGTTTTATAACAATCAGGACCATAAATCTAGACTATAATAATATGCCCATATTGAAATGACTGGTTTTTGAAGTCTATTAGATATTTTATATCTGAAAATACTGTTTTTTTGAACTAACCACTTGATATTGTTACAAAGTCTAATTAATCGTAATTTCCAAATTTTTTATTTCTTTATTGACAGTCACTGATAAACTTTTTTTCACAAATTTTGATGATTTCAAATGCTGTTTTATATAAAACTGATTCCCGGTAATCTTTTACTTCCGTCCTCCCTGATGATTGCAAACTTTCTTTATCGGGACCGTGAGCTTCACTGGAAGAGAATTACCAGTCTGGTTATAAAGCTTTTAGCACTTTCAACTTTTAATGGTGCAGTTTTTGAGCACTGTTTGCATCCCACATTTCCATTACTAGCAAAATAAGCTAGTCACATTCTTGTTGAAATAATCAAGTTGTAAATTGGTTTTCATTCCAGCAATATAAATGATCTGGTTTATTTTGTACCAATACTTCAACAATATTTATAAGACATTCTGTTTGGGTTTGTGGCATGGTGTTGGGAGATGTTCCAGGCTACAGTTGATGATTAATATCCTATCTTCTTTGTTTTCCTGCAGAGTCAGAAGATTCGCATGTATATTTTCAAAGGAACGTTAAGAAACTTATCGCAAATTTGATGTGTTTTCATTCTGAGTGTTCAGGGTTTTGTTTGCTTTTAAGTGAACACGTATCATTAGTGGAACGAGCAAGATGGTAAGACTGATTCAAAGAAAACGGGAGTGAGCAAACTATTTATACCGACTAATTTAGAAACATAACTGGTTAATATCCCACAGAGCAAAAACACTGTAATCTTTGGAGTTATCTTTTCTACCAGACAGAATTAGTTGTATCTCCTCTGAACCAGACTCATTTACATTGTTATTGGACAAAAGTCATTTGTGTCACTCTTAGTTTTCTAAGGGTTAACACTTATCTTTATGGATCTATAAAATATCCTAAATCAAAAGTAAGTAGTCTTTTTCCTATTGTCTTGCTCTATTTCCCAGAAAACCTTAACCAGCTTTGGCAAAATTTTACATTTCATTGCCTTTTTTGAGACATTATTTGTAGGTATTATAATTCAAGGCAAATAAAATTCTCTTTTCACAAAGCTTCTACTACTTCCTCTGTTCATAGAGGTTTTATCCTTCCCAAAGCAAGAAGTCCAGAAGAGGAAGTTCCTAGTATTAGTTCAGGGGTTACGGATTCCAAGGTTGAGGTCTCAGCAATTTCGTTGGTCTTTCCCTCCTAGTCACAACATGGCTGCTGAACCTCCAGCCACTGAGTCCAAATCCTAATCAGAAAGTAGAAAATAGGAATAAAGAACAAGGAAAAGGGGGCAATACTGGTATCGGAAAAGCAAAATGTTTCCCCCAAATCTCCAGTAGACTTTTGCCGTGGTTTATTGGTCAGAATAGTGCTTGGACATGGCTGCCCTGATAAAATCAGGATTCTATTCATAAGGAAGAAGGTATGAAGGTATGAAGGGTATTGAATATGTGTATCTGTCAGAAAACCAGAACCCAATTTATGTAGTTCAAGGAGAAAGAGAATTGATACAGGGAATTGAGTGTTTACAAGACTGCTGAAAGGACCAAAGGAGGGAAAGGAAGGCTGGTGCTGGCTCTCACATCCACTGCTAGCTTTCAGGACATCAGGAAGTTACTACCACAGGAAACCACTACTAATTCTAGAGCTCCAGCTACTAGAACTACCCATAGCACTGACGCAGGTGATTCACAGGGGAAAAACCAGAGGTGGCTGCAAAACCCCACATCTGCCCAAACCAATGTGTCTGCCCACCACTGCGGGAAGAAAAATGTGGTCAGTGTCTCCCCTCTGCCTTCCAGTTCTCAGATGAGTGTCCTTCACTGGGGAATCTAAACGGGAAGCCTGCTTGCAATGGATTCTGGGAAATGTAGTTCCCAGGCTCCCAGCCCCTGCCTTCCAGAGGAGATGGGGGCCCGAATGGTGCTGAGTACCAAGAGTCCATTTGCCTCGGAGACAATAGCAGTGTTTCCTACACCCATGCGGAGTGCAGGGGTCAGACTCTGTGCAAGCGTGGAAGGGTTGGAAATTCCCCCGGGTGCTCCTACTACAGGATCACATTTGAGAATCACTTCTCCAAGGGAAGTGAGGTACAAATGCATATGCTTGGTGCGAGGACAATGGGTTATGTCCAGAGGAGCAGGGAAATTCTTAAAATAATTCGAACGTGTGTAACTCAGATCATCCTCTCTTTTTCATGCTCCTTTACCCAAAGTCTTCCAACATGAGTTACCTGGACCTGGCCCAGAGTTCCACAGAAAAGAGGTTGGGAGAGAAAAAGGATTGTGTCACAGGGTCACAGCCGATCACCTTGGGGCTGTCAAGGGGTGGAAGCATGTTTGTTCACTGTAGTCCATCGGCACTCAGCACAGAGGCAGGACTGGAACAGAGGTAGCAATCTGGGAGCTCCCGGCCGATGTCAGGGGGAGAAGAACCCTGAGTGAAAGAGCCACTGAGTCACCCAAGCCTCTCTGTGGAGCAGCAGCCTTGGAGCCAGAGACCCACGAGGCTAAGACACAGGAAGATGTCACAGAATGGCCAGGATGACTGTGATTGCGGAGCTGGGGGAGGACCTGATACAGGGTTGTCACAGTTCTGAGCTACAGAAATACTGTTTTACTACTGTTACTGTGGCCTTACTGGCCCCCTCCCCAAAGATAAGGATCAAACCTCACCATCCAAGTAACCGATCTTATGAAGCTCATTACACAAACTGCAATGAGCGGCTCCGGGCAGAAAACTAGATCCTGCAATAGGAGGGATGAAAGTGGTGAGGGGGGAGCTCTGCCTCTCTCCTCCTGGTGTAGCCTGCGAGCAGCCAAGCTCCTCTGTTGCTTTCTATGTTTTGAAAATACGAACATATTTAAAGGGGATTTGAGAAATACTTGGTTGGTGGTTGCAGGGATTTCCGCAGAAGGACTCCAAGGAGCCAAAAGCATCACGGGCCTCTGTCCTTTCCCTCAGAACGTTGGAATGGTCGTTACATGAGCTGCCGTTGACCTCAGCGGCTGGGGAGATTTGCAGAACTTAAGTAGCTCTTTTTAGGTAATATGGAGTAAGTAAGACCAGTGGCTTTGGAGCCAAACCCTGAAGTGGATGTGAACTCGTCAGAGGAGCCAAAGCGGAGGTTTTTAGAGCAAGGGTGATGTCACAACTGCCTGGAGTTCACCTCAGTTGCTTGGCCCTCCGGTCACAAGTCTGAGTTATGGCTGGAGTCCAGCCTCGGCTTTGCAAGCCAGAGGGTGGGAGGGAGGGAGGGAGGGAGCGACAAGAAAGCAGAGGGGAAGGAAGTGACACACAGGAGCCTGGATAGAGCTTGGGACTGATGTCTGGGCTTCCATCCCTGGAGCCACTATTGAGGGGCTTAGAGGGGTGACGACCATCCCACGGAGAGGAAAGCCCAGATCCTCAGTGAGTCTGAAGACTGTGGGTCGGGGGGTGGGGGGTGCTTGCTGACTTCTGGCCGAGGAGCTCTGGAGGTCATCTCCCCAGCATGGACAGAGCTGGCGGTCGCCACCAAGGATGCTGCCGTGGAGTTTGCGAGGAAAGGACCACCTACCTCTGCGGAAGGCTCCCCTTTCCCTTCTGGGGAACCAGAAGGTGCCCCCTATGACTCTTTCCGGAAAGACGTGGGACCCCCCCCCCCAATGGATCCAGGTCTGCTGGCCCAGACTCCCTCTCCTGAGTCACGATATCGGCTGGGACACAGTTGAGCTGAAGCATAAGAAATAAGAGGAGAGGGAGCCCTTCCACGCTGGGTGCCTCTTGGGTATGTGGGTGGGGTGGGGTGGGCCCCAGTTGGAGGAAGGCACCAGCGCTCCGGGCGGGACCCAGCACCGGTGCCCTTCGCGAGGACTCTCAGCTGGTAGCATTTGGATTCTGCTTAAGAAAATGTAGACTCCTCCAGGGTTGACCTTCAGCAAACCACAGGGTGACCCAGCGACCACAGGGCTGGGATCAGAGCACAGGGACAAGCTGGGTCAGAGAATGTGCATTGACTTATAAGAGCAGCCTGCCCGGTGGAGCGGGGCGGGGGGGTGGGGAGGCAGGCAGGGGGTGCTTAAACCGCGGCCAGAGATGCCCCGGAGCTCCTGGGTCATGGGGGTCAGAGCCCACACTGGAGAATGAATGAGGGGCCCCAGCAGGATGAGCGGCCACAGGTGCAGGGAGGGAGTGGAACAGGCCCCCAGAAAGCTCTCCACTTGTGTGATAGGAAGTAACTGCTCTCTGACAGCTGGATGTACCGCAGGTCTCTCCATTCAACAAACATTAAGCACCTACTGTATGCAGAGCTTGGTCTCCATGTTGGGGAGACAACCATGAGCAAAACAAAGTCCAAGAACAAACACTGCAACATCGTGTGGAGGCGAGGAGACACGGCCACAGGCACAGCCACGGAGCAGCCGTGTGCCTCTCGTGTGTCACCCCTGTGTGCTCTCATTTAACTGAGGTGGGCTCAGTCTCCTCATGTGGAGATGAGAAAATCGAGGCTCAGAGAAAGAGAGAGGCCGATAGGATAAAATTCCCAAGGCCACACAGCAGCAGGTCAGTGGAAGACCTGGGAAGCCAGTGCTTGACCTGAGTTTAGTAACTCCATCCCCAGCATCCTCACTTCAGATAGGGAAGTAAAAAACCCAGCTTCACACCACCACTCTTCTGCCTTCTCACCTCCTTTCTAGAACTCACTGTCACATCTTTACAATAATTGACTAAGGCTTTGGGTCTTGTCACCAAGTGCCCAGCCTCATTTTAGCCTTTTTAGGAGCTACAAATAATAATGATAATAATAACGGTAATATTGAGATGTACTCTCTGACCTTGGGGAGCTTCTAGTCTACTGGCAAGTCTGATTGCACACCTCTGAATTAGCCTGAGGCTGCTTACAGAGCAACCAACACCACAAGTGGAAAACAAAAACCCCCTTGCTAATGGACACCAAATAATAGGGCATCAGGGTAGAGCTGGGGCAATAGGGAAGGCTTCCTGGAGGAGGTGGGTTTTAAAAGGGCATTTTAGCAGATACAATACACCTAATTGTTAAAGAAGCGAGAAGCCTGCGTTCTGAGAAGGTGTGAACTAATCACAAAAGTAGGAAGGATCTGGGAAGCAGGGGAACAGGACTTTGGCCGTTATGACCTTCACTCTTGATGTTAACACATGTGAATATGTTATGTCACGTGGCAAAAGGAACCTAGCAGATGTAATTATGGCCAGGGACCTTAAAACAGAGAGATGAGTCTGGATTATCTAACCATGTAGGAGAACTACACTACCCGCTCTCCATTCTGTGCTCCCGTGGCTGGGAATCATAAACTAATGACTACTAATCTGCAAAGGGCAGTGACGCAGCTGTGTTCCGGCTGAGGCTCTGGAGCAGGTTGGGTAGGAGACTTGCCGGCGGCGTTTGCAGGAATCAGGGCAGGAGTGCGAGCCAAGCCATCCGAGTTGACCCCTGTCCCAACCCCACCTCTGCTTATAGATCTCACGTCTGCATCACTCCGGAGAGATCCAGTCACCGGAAATCGCCTGCAGGCTGAGTGAGGCACTCTTTCCGCTGACTCAGCTGGGTCTTATGGGATTTGAACCCCAGGCTCCGGGGTGTTTAGGACTGGGGCAGGAGACCACAAAGCCAGCATCCCCATCGGATCCAGCCAGGGCTGACCTGCCAGTAAATGCCTCCTTATGCTAAGTGGTGACTGCCTTTGTTTCCCGGAAGTTTTCTCATCAAAGCTTCTAATCATCTCCTTCTCCTGGGAGACGACCAATTTTAAAGACAAAGATCTACACGGCCCACTGGTTCTCCATCTGCCTGTGCTGGCTCATAGGCACAGCCACACCACTTCATCCAAGCTACTAACTAAAATGCTCATTGGGACAGAGTTGAGGACAGCTTTGCCGGAATGCTTGGTTCCAACGTTCTAGAATGTGGTTCTCCTCTAGAATGTGCCCTCCAGGTTGCCACCCATCCAGTCTCTGCATCCCCATAAATAGAGCTGTTCAACCCGTTACCCTCCCCCGCAACTGCAGCACATGGGCAGAGTTCTCAGTCTTGGCCAGAAACAAAGCGATTTCTACTCTTACTGATGTGCTCGTCCTGAAACCCAGTCGAGGAACGCAACGTAGATGGACTGACATACTTGCTCCTAGAAGGTCAAGCTCCTCTCCAAGAGGCACTCACGGGGAAGAAAGTGTGGTGCAGTGGTTAGGGCCCAGGCCCTGCCGCTGGGCCCCCTGATGTGAGTCGGGCTGTGTGTCCGTGTGTCCTAACTGCTCACCGGGCAAGCTGTTTAACCACCCTCTGCCCCACTACCCTCATCTGCAGAGTCGAAGTAAGCACGGTACCCATTTCATAGGGTGGCTGTGAGGACTGAAGGAGCATAGAAAGCCCAAGTATTAGCGATTATTTTTACTACTTGCTTCTCTAGGTATAGGCAAAGCTCTCCCTTAATAGTCCATTCTAGAAACCTGGCCACAGGGTCTTGAGTTCAGGATTGATATCTTCTTTGGCTGCGTATTCCAAGAGCGTCCCTTATTCCTGCTGGGTGGCTATCGTTATACTCAAGGACAGTACTGCTCATTTTAAACATAAAAAGGCACCTTTCCTCAAGGCTGGGAACAGTGACAGGGACACATCTGACCAGCACGCGGAAGTTTTCAGACCTTGGGCAGAGAGGCTGTTTGGTTTCAACGTACTAGGTTGCAAATCCATGGGGGTGGCAATCCTGCTCTCTTCATTTTCCCTTTGTCTCCAGCACGCTGCCCAGCAGATGCTTGGTGCTCGATTGAAGTTTTCTGAATGATTGAGTGAATGCATGAGCAGATAAATGAACTGAGAAATACCACACAATAAAAGGCAAGTATTTTGGACTCTTTCATTGGAAAGCCTACATCTCACTGTCATTCTTTTCGAGAGATTGAACTTGTTGGTAAAGCGTGACTCTGACAATTGGAGACTTTTTTCCCAGATGTGGCAGACTGCAGGCCATTTTGGAAATATCATCCATTGGGTTATCTAGTATCCTGAAGGCCCCTCACCCCTGAGCCCAGCTTTTAGGCTTGAGTCTGCATCTCCACAGCAGAGCTTTGGAGAGAGGTGCTCAGAGGTCCAGCCATCGTCCAGGAGAAGGTGGCCTGTTTGCGTGGGTCCCAGGCAGTGGTTCTCCATCAAACCTTGTGGTGGAGAAGCGGAGCGGTTGATCTGTGTGGGACCTTTGTCCTCGGAGGTGCCAGCTCCACCCTGGGTCATTTCAGTGGAGCAGAACTACATTTGGAAGCCAGGAGACATGGGTGACTAATGGCCCCAAGGTGAAGGGTGGAGACTTGCATCCAGGTAGGGTGCGCCTCTGTGGGCTGGATTAAGGCCAATTTAGGAGTCTAATAATAGACTTTCTAACAAGTAAACTCCTGAGGCTGGTTCAATCCTCCCAGACTCTGGTGCCTGGGATTGACTCATCTGACCTGGTGCCTGGGATTGACTCATCTGACCAGCCCTGGGCAGGTTTCTATAAAGGCACCTTCCTTTGGGGAATTCAGATGCTGGGTTTGCTATCATCTGTGGGCGAGGATCACTGCTCAGTTTGAGGCTGTCAGCACAGCTCATGACAGAGGCAAGGCCTTGACCTCATTGAGATCATAGCATCTTTCTGAGCAGGGCTGTTGGGCTGGGGTTCTGCCCCTGAGCCTCCTTCCCTACCCTGTCCGGTCTGCTCCCCCGTTAGAGCTCAGCTCTTACAGCTGCATGGAAATATAAGGATCACCATAAAGGCCTTCACAGATGCGTATTAGGAAGTCTGGAGCGTTCATGGGCTTCCTCCCAGGTTCCTTCTCTCAGAAAAACTCACCAGCCTCCATCAAGTCCTCCCTCTTTCCACCCCAGCACTTAACTCTTGAATTTGTCCCTCCTTTCTGTTTTTCCTGCCACCCTAGTCCGAGTCATGACCATTTCTCTCCCATAAAAACCTCATGGAGGGTTCTATTTCTGCACTTTCCCCTCTAATCCATTCTCTCCATGGCAGCCAGCGGGTATTTTTAAAATGCAAATCTGATCGTGTTGCTTCCCTTTAAAAATCCTCCAGTGGTTTCTCATTGCTTCAGGAATAAAAACTCAAATCTTTAACCCCGCCGATAAGGTCCTGCATGGTTTGACCCTCACTCCAAGCCCTCCTTTGATAAAAATCTCATCGTACTCCTTACTTTTTCTTCATTGCATGAATCTGAGTCTTCAATTATATAGTGATGGATGTTTTGCATAGAGGGTGTGTAGAGCACTTTGTGTGGCTGTACAGGTTGTGCTAGGGGGTCATTTACTTAGATTAGGATGTGACTGGACACCTGGAATGATGTAGTGCACAACCTGTACAACCATACATGGCAGCTCATGGTGTTTTCAGCTCCTGCCAAAGTACCTGGCGCTTGCTAGGTGCTCAGCAAATATTGGTTGAATGAATACCTGTTGATGCAACTTCAACAACCTGAGAGGATGGTATGAGCATCCTATAAATCTTAGTGAACCCCATATATAATAAAAAAAAAAGATCTTAGAATATTATAGCTGTAATGAAGAGAGGCCCTTCAAATACAAATATTTTGTTGGCATTTGACCATAATAAAAATAATATTTATCTATAATCCGTTACTCCTTGACACAGTCCTAGGTTGATTGCATGCCTTATTGTACTCAGTCTTCACAACAAACCCATGAAGTGAGCCCCATTATTATTTCCTTATTGCAAATGAAGAAATTATTCCTTGGGCAAAACCATGCAGCTCTTCAATGGCAGCACAGGAATTGGAACCAGGGCTGTCTGACCCCAAAGCCCATCTCATCCCCTGAAGCATGACATCCATGTCCAGGATCAGCACTGCTCCTTTATTTCTTCCCAGAATCTCTCTTGGTACTTTGGAAGCAAACAAGGTTTTCAAAGCCTCGTGCCTGCCAGTTTTGGGTATGTCACCTGGAACAACCTCTCCCAGGGTGCCCTGGGGTAGCGGATGTGGGGATCAGCTGTATCTCCATGGTCCCTGACTCACCAAATGCCAGAAGGACTGGAAAAGGCTCAGCAGGTCACCTCAGGCTTTTGAATGGGCCTCTGTCTCGGATGCAGCCCACAGGGCTTTTTCCTTCCAGTAGGGGGCAGTGGCGGGGTGGGCAAGGGACAGACAGAGGCTGCCACTGAGCTCAGGAGTTTAAAACTTCTCATATCACAAGTACTGTTACCACCTATCAGGTGCCCTTGGTGTCCAGGCATCACACAGATCTGCATGTATTACTTCTCTGGAAGGCAGATAGAATTATGCCCATTTTACAACTGAAAAAACTGAGGCCCATTGAGTTTAAGTGACTTTTTAAAGCTTCCTTAACCTGAGAGTAACTGACCAAATGTTTCAAGCTCCAATGATTTGAGCTCCAAATCGGGTCTGTCAGGACCTATAGCCCATGCCCTCCAGCTCAGATTATATCTAAGACCAAAGACCAGCTCCCTGGGGAAGTGGACAGTGTGGTGGCCTTCCAGCACCCCCTCCAACCCTCTCCCACATGGGGCAGCCATGTTTGTTTTGGGGAAACTAATCCCTCTTCCAGATTCATAAACCAATCAGCACAGTCTCATCCTTCTCACCACAGTGATTTGTTCAGGGATGGGAAGGAACCCAGGCCTAAGCCAATGAGACCTCAACGTTCTCCAGGCCACAGTGACTGGCTCAGGCTGGCCCGGTCAGAGTGAAGTATGGGACTCTTGTTGAATATCTGGGCGTGAGATGGGGCAGGAGAGCTCTCTCTCTCTCTCTTTTTTTTTTTTTTTTTTTTCCGTACGCGGGCCTCTCACTGTTGTGGCCTCTCCCGCTGCGGAGCACAGGCTCCGGACGCACAGGCTCAGCGGCCATGGCTCACGGGCCCAGCCACTCCGCATGTGGGATCTTCCCGGACCAGGGCATGAACCCGTGTCCTCTAGCATCGGCAGGCGGACTCTCAACCACTGCGCCACCAGGGAAGCGCTCTCTCTCTCTCTCTCTCTGTCTCTCTCTCTCTCTCTCTCTCTCTCCCCCCTCCCTCCCTCCCTCCCTCCCTCCCTCTCTCTCTCTCTCTCTCTCTCTCTCTCTCTCTCTCTCTCTCTCTCTCTCTCTCTCTCTCTCTCTCTCGTGTGGTATGGGAATGTGAAGCCTGGAACTGTTGCAGCTGTTTTGCCACCATCTGGGAAATCAGGCTTCAATGAATCCAAGCCATCCAAAAGGGCAGAGTCAAGAGGATCACAGAAAAAAGGAGACATAGCCCTGATAAAGCCACGCCTGAAGGTTGAACCACTCCTGGACTTCCATTCCTTAATGTACTATTTCCTCACTGTTCAGGTCATTTTTTGAGCTGGGTTTTCTAATAATTGCAGTAGAAATGATCACACCCAGAATCTCCAAGAAGTTGGCTGGGTTTGTCGCTTCTAACAGAAGATTGCAGATGGAGGGGCTCGGGAGTCCTGTGGAGGACCCAAGGTACAGGGGAACAAAGGGAGCTGGCGTGAGCAGGTGAGGGATGAAGGAGGTGATGGGTGAGGGATGAGAGAAGGCAGTGAAGGGTGAAGAGGCTGAGGGGGTGAAGGGTGAGAAGTAAGGGGGTAGGAGCCTGAGAAGGGTAAGGGATGTGATGGGGTGAGAGCGTTTGGGAGGGAAGGACAAGAGGATGGAGCTAAAGAGTTGCAGAAAGTGAGGGGTGAGAGAATAAGGGGGTGAGGGAGGTAAAGCCCATGAAGGAGGCAAGGGGGCATGGGAGGGAAGGGGGTGAGGAATTGAAGAAGGTGAGGAATTGGGGGAGGCGGCCTCCCAAGGGCTGCCCCAGGCCAGCCGGCTTCGGGAAGAGCCCCTCTGGCTGCCGGCCAACCCCACACCTGCTGGGCAGGGGGGGGTGGGGGGTGGGGGTGCGGGGCGACCGGGAGTGAGAACACGGAGCCTTTGACGCAAATCTTTGCTTTCCATATTTTCAGTTCCTCTTTGCTTAATCAGAGGAAGCAAGCCCTGGGTTTTCAAGACCCTTGTTCCAGAAACATAAGAATTCACCTGCTTCAGGGACAAGGCAATGGAATGAAAATGCTCCCACACCTCCTGCCTCAGCCTTTTGTCCAGAGAGTGAAGGGAAGAACTTCAGTGAGACTCCAGAGGATGAAAGGGGCCCCATGTACGTAGACACTGGCTGTGAAAGTCTGGAATTGCAAAGAAGAACTGAGGGGCCAGCATGACTACATAAGGCTCTCTGTGACAAAGAGAGGTTGTATAGTTGTCCTGTGAATAGTGAGCTATCCAAGGGTCTTCAAAATAGGTCTCAGTTTACAGGAATCTGGTCCCCTTTTTTACAAAATCGATCGTTGATTAGAAAGCAAGGCACACCCAAAGATAGAGCACATCTAATGACATCTCCAGGAGAATGGCCTCAATTAGCCTCCTCTCCAGTCCCTCCCTCAGCAGCTCAGCCACTAATCCTTCTAAAAGTTGTGCAGCCAGGGTCCCTCAAATGCCCCCAGACTGGCATACTGGACCTCCTCTCTCTAAAAGACACATATACCTCCATCCAGGTATACACATATACCTTCACCAATCCACCCTTCTTTCAAAACTACCCTGCAAGTTTTAGGTCATGGAGTGGTAGGCAAATTAAAAATCTTGTCCACATCTAGCTGTGTGACCTGAGTTATGTTTCTTAACCTCTCTGAGCTTCAGTTTGTTTCTCTCTAAGTGGGAGTAATTATGTCACAAGGTACTTGTCATATTAAATAAGAAAAATGTGCGTCAAAGCACAAATTCTGACACCAGTAGATTCTGAATAAATTCTTTGAAGAAAAGAACCTGTCTGGGCCATGAACAGATACATTGACCTGAGTCAATGGATGGATCGATCTGAGTTGGTCTTAGTTGCAGACAACAGAGTCCAGTTTAACTGGTCCACAGAAAAAGGATTTATTAGAGAGTACTGGGGAGTCTGGAAAATGTCTTGCAAGGCCAAGGAATCAAGCTAGGAACAATTCAGACCGAGGACACACCCAACCACACCGTAGGACAATTTCAGTAGAAACTCCACACCTGTGATGTTGGGGACCAGTCAGGACGGTTGCAGAAAAAGACAAATTGCCTGCTCCAGGGAATCTGACGTCCCCACACCCAGCAGCCGCCTCATCTCGCTCACTGCTGCCTTCCGTGCCTTATGTGGGACCATCATTTGGCATACCTGGGCCATCATTAGAACTCTGGCTACAACAGTTTAGATTCTAGGACTCAGGAAGGCTGGTGGGGCAGATGTTTAGTGAGCTGGCCTGTGGGGTTGGCATCCACGTCCAGATGAAAGAGGTAGGCTACAGGACCTGCGTGGTCCCCAACACTGGTCTATAGCCAGTAGCTACAGCGTCAGCGTCGGCCATGCTCATTGATCTGCTCCAAAGGCCTCCCAGAAGCCTGCCCAACCTGCTCCCTCGGCCTGGCCTTCTACCTCTTCTCTGTAGGAATCCTCTCCTCCAGGTAGCCGAGCTGACTAGCTTCTGCCTCCTGAGATAGGGGAACGGAGAACGGAGAACGGAGAACAGAGATAGGGGAACAGTGGGTGCTGTGCATGCAGGTACACAAAGTTTGATTTCAAGTCCCGACTTATTTCTTTGCTAGCTGTGTAACTGGGACACGTGATTTCCTTTGGGATTTAAATTCCTCATCTATAGTTGGGTGACCATCACGACACCTGCCCTGGTTGTGAGACTCCAAAGAAAGAATGGGTGAGAAAAGCACTTGGTAAATTGTAGAGGGTTTGTATCATCATTCAGAGCTTTCCTGCCCTTCAAGGCTCAGCTCAGTGCTGGCCTCGCCCTCCAACCCCACCGGGATCTCAATTCTTCTGGAATGGCTCCCAGAGCCTGCTCAGCATTCTTGGAAATGTCCTCCAAAGATTGCTAGTTCTCATTATTGGAGGGTTGATCTGATCTTTAGAAGCAATTGAAAGCCATTTGAGTCCAATCCCGGGGAATTAGGTGAGTAATCAAACTGGGTAATAGAATGTTTCGGTCAATAACGAGGTGAGGCAGAGTGGTTTATTTTTTTTCCATGTGGCCCACACAAATGGACTCCGAAGGCAATTCCGAAAGAGATGCCACACGGTACTTCAGCAACGGCAGCCTCCCTGGAATAGGACGGAGCTTTCCAGTGGAATGTCTTTGGAGTCCTAGTCTGTTTGCTGAAAAAACACAGTCATTATTTTATAATCACAACTTGCATAAACATCAGCTTTTCTCTCCTGGCTCTGAAACTGGCAAATACAAACAGCGTTCCCTCAATTTATTTTGAGCCAATGACCATACTCAACAAGCAAGAACCTATAAAATCAGAATAGATGTATGTAGAATTGCAGTGTTGTAATCAAATCAAACTTACAGTGTGTGAACCGGATACATATTTAATCATTTACGTAGTTGTCGCTAGGCGTCTTGGTAATAAGGCATCAATGATCTTCGTAAATGCTGGGCGTAACAACTTGAAGCGTTTTGGACATCGGCTGGGATAGGGTGGGGGCTGGGGTGGGGAGGGTTTGGGGCCTCCCCGAGCCCTCTCCCAGGACATCCCTCCCCAGCGGGTCTGATCCTGGCACCGGAGGCTGCCTCGCCTTAAGCTAACATTGAAACTGAGCAGGACCCTGCGGGGATCTCTTCTACTTCACCCAAAACTCTGTCTCTGACATTCAATTCGGTACCGGTATACGGAGGCCGAATTCTGGCTCCAAGATGTGCTTCTGGGGCAGAGTCTGTGGGCCGGGCCTCCGAGGACAGTGGGCCCTGGATGCCCAGTCCTGTCTTCTGAAGAAGAAGAATGAGTCGGAGCTTGGGAAGATGCTTCTGAGGCCTCAGGAGACAGGTGGTTCCTGCCCTGTAGGCTGACGAGGCCAGGTGTGGACCAGGCACGTGACCTCGAGCACCCTAGCAACCTCCACGAGGCTCAGGGGCCCCCGTGATGCGACCTCAGGATCTGTGGGGCATAAAGATGTCAATCTGGGCGCACAGAATAAGTCTGTCATGCCCTCTCCCTTCTCTCCCCAGAGAAGCTAAGAGGCCACAGAAGCCCATCAGCAAGGTCAGGGGCACAGGACGGGAGGCAGGCCCCGGACGTCGTCAGCAGAAACTACACAGGGCTTTGGGGAAGCTCTGCTGAGGAGTCCTCTGTGGGGGTGTTCAGATGTGAGACCTGCCTCTTCCCCTCCGGTTACTTATCGGAGTAATTCCTAGCGCCAGCAGTAAGGGAAGAGGCGTTTTTATGGGGGTAGAAGAAGGAAGAGGCTCCCTCCAGAAGTAATTATGGGATGTGGAGTATTTCTGAAGTGCCCAATGGCTGAGTGATGCCTGGGGGCAGAGAGGCAGCGGGGCAGGCCTGGTAGCAGGGAGAAGGGGCTTGGAGAGTGGGCTCGGATGGGGCGGGGAGAGGGTGGTCTTTAAGGTATAGGAGGGAAGCTGGGGGAGCAAGACGGAGGTCTTCTGCACTTTCTAGAAGCTAAGGGATTGTTCTTTAACCCTCTGATGGAGTAGGGCCAGTCCTCCTCCCCCAGAGTGGGTGCCCTTGGTTTGGGGAGCCGATAGAAGGCAGACGCTAGGGGATAAATCAGAGGTGGTGGTGAGAAGCCGGACTCCAACAAGACCCTCCACGGTGAGGTATGGGGTTGGCCTGGCCTCCCAGATTCTGGGAGAAGCCGGCTACACATCCCTGTAACTTGGCTGGATGTTATCCAAGGTGGGCGGTCTCGTCCTGGGGCCAGGAGGAGGGAGGAGAAAGGTACTCAAGTCGTGTTCCTTATTAATGGGAAAGAGCCCTTCTCAGGAGACAGAGACAAAGAGGAAGAGAGAAACAGCAGCGGGTCTGAAGAGTCGGAGAAGTCAGAGAAAATGAGATCGTCAGCTCTCCAGCCCTCCCCAACTCTCCTTTCTGGAGCATTTTAAAGGCCTAAAGACGACCGTGACTCATTCATTAATTTGAAGAGAAAACAAGAGAAGAAAACAACAGAATAGTCCAGACACAAGCATTCTTTTAATGCCTTCCATTCCCCAAACACACATTTTCAACCAGATTCCTTTGGCTTCCCAGAATGTCTTAATTTTATGCTTTCATGAGTCATTAGAGAGAAGAATTTTGAACCCTCTCTAGAAGGGGCAGCAGTCAGCAGTGAGTGATATTTAAGGACCGAGGCTTGGAGGCTTGCATGAGAGAGGCCCAGCCTGTGGGCCTATCCTGCAGGTGGGGGGCCTGAGACCTGCACCCACTCTCACCCTTGCCCCCTCCTCCTTTACCTTCCCCTCTCCTTCTCTTCCCTCCCTCCTAGTACTTCCCTTACACACTCTCTTGCCATTTCTCTCCCTCTGGATGTCTCTTAAGGGACGGGTCACCTTGGGTCACCGGACACAGCCCCTTCCCTTGTCCTACAAAGCTCTGGTTCGGTCTGCCCAGGCTCCTTTGCAATGCAGAACAGACTTACCTGGCTTTATGCACGGCTTAACCAATTATTTTAAAAAGAAACAGCCCACTTGGAACACTATGTGAAGGGACTTTTCTTTCTGCTTTTGCTTTTTCCTTTTCTTTTTTTCCTTTTTTTTTTTTTCACCAGCATCTTCTCTTACCGTCCCTAGCTCCTGCTGGACCCTTCCTCCCCCAAATGCTTGCTTTGGCTTGGGGAAAAGGTTTTCGATATCTGACACCTCTTGAAAGTGCAGTTTGGCAAAGGAGAATTGAAATCCACTCCGGCCGGCCAGGCCTGCACGCGGGGCTGCATGAAAACACCTGGGCACCTCCTCACGTCCAACGAAAACCAGGCCTCCTGTCTACAAACACAGCACCCTGGTCTTTCCACCGTTCCGGCCCGCTCCATGCTCAGCTGAAGCCCTGCTCTCTGGAAACTGAAATGAATTGAAAACAAAAACAGGTGGTAGAAGCCAGCCAGAGGAGGCCTGGGCAGATTTGGGTGGTGGCAGGGGTGGGGGGCATCTTGCAAGGGGTCAGACAGGGGACGTTTGGGGCTGGGCCACTGGGTTTGTTCCCTCCCCTCCCCCTCCTCCCCACACCCCCCTCCCCAGGGTCCAGCCTCCCCCCAGACCCTGCCACGACCATCCTCAAAGCCCGTCAGATGTTCAAACTGATTTAAGACATTCCTGGAAATGACAGGGGAAATTGTCAAGGTGTCTTTAGCAGGCCTCACCAGAGAAGCCCCACTCTCCCCTGACCGCTGGGAGAGCTGTTACAGCTGCTCCACCTCTCTCTCCCTGGGAACCAAAACTATTTTCCAAGGCCTGGATGTGGGCTGGTGTCGATTGCCCTATGTAAGATAGCAAACAGCCCGTCTGAGGGAGACAGTTTTTAAGGTTCAGCAGAACACACCATAATGGAGAAAATTCTGGACAGGCAAGTCATGGAGGGGCAGATGGAGACCCGTGCTAGAGGTGTGAACTGTTAAACCAACAGGACGGTTCACACGTCGTAGTGCTGGGCAGAAGGGGGACCCACTTGCAGACACACACACACGCACGCACACACACACACACACACACACAACGTGCGCACGTGCACATGCAAACATTCCCCTGCCATGACAACAAAGGAATTTTGCATCATGCGATCTGTACTTTCATTGTACCCATTATATACCTCATATTTAAAATCTTTTTCTTCTGGGTGTAAATGATTAGGGGAGAAAAAGAGCATGAATTCCAGTTTCTCATTTGAAGTGTGTCCCCAGAACAGAGCCATGTTGCCGAGAACCGTTTTCAACACCCCCAGCCTTGCTTTGAGGGCAGCACGGGTCCTGCAGAGGCACCAGCACTGGGGCCCCGGTGCCTGGGTTCTGTCTCAGCTTCCCCCACCAGCCAGCTGGGTGGCCTGAGCAAGTACATTGTCTCTGGACCTCAGTTTCCTGCTCTGCTCTAAAGTGAAATTTTAAAGCTCTTTCAGCATTGGGTGGTGGCTTAAAACCATAAAATGCAAGCTTCAGCTCCTTTGCAATTTACACTTTTGCCCCCATGCCCTTCCAGCCCAGCCCGCTGCCTTTTCTTATTAGGCTTTCCATCTGGGACAGGCTGTGAGCATTTCTCTGGGGAGGGCTGTCCTGGTGGCTCTGAAGGGAGCCGGAGAAGGGTGGCTAGGCAGCCTCGGGGGCGCTGCAGCCTGTGTGAAGGCCACGCCGGGCCAAGCGCCAGAGCCCCTCAGTCCCCCGGGTCACTGGGCCGGCGCAGGCAACAGTCTCAGAGCCAAACTGTTCATCTGGACAGCTTCAAGGCCGGCCCATCTAGACTGTACCTGGGATTTCTTATTTATCTAACTCAAATATCTCCATGTACAGGGCTGGGGGAAAAAAGAAAAAAAGCCATGAGCTCAGCTCAGTCCCTCTCGGGCTAGGCGCTTAACTTTTCTTTGGCCCCAGACGCATGTTCCAAATGCGAGGGTTTACATATAGACATATCTATTTGCAGATAATTTGTCTGAGCCCTTATTATCCTGTAATTGGGTTAAATACTGCTGTGTAGGCAGCAGCATACCAAAGCCATTGCCGAATCCTTGCAAGGCATGAGACCTGCCCCCCTCGTCCCCCTTTCCTTCTGCAGGCCTATTGGAAGGAAAAGGTAGAAACATAAATTAAGGCAAGGAGAGCATATTTCTTTCTTGGAATGAGCTATTTAAAGAACAAGCCAGATGGTGCAAAGAGACATTTTCCCCTTGCTCTTTACATTTTCAAAGATTGTGTGTGTTTGTGTGTGTGTGTGTGTGTGTGTGTGTGTGTGTGTGTGTGTGTGTGGCTGAAATATACCATTCTCCTCTGCCCACAGCACCACTGTGCTTTCCAATAAGCGCCCCTTGGGGGGGGGGTGGGTCTGATGGCGGCAGGTTCGGCCGGGAAGCCCCTTGCTGCAGCAGTAGCACCGGGTCTGTGCTCTCCACAAAGGCCACCCACACAGGCCTTCTCTCCCAAAGACTTTTCTGCTTTCCATGAGTCTCTAGGTCAGACACAGGCCTTCTAGGGGATCAGCTCACGGCCCTGGCAACTCCCCTTCTCCTGCCAGGAAGGACAGGGCCTCTCCGGGAGCCCGTGCTCCCAGTGGCTGGAACACGGCTTTTACAGTCCCCACTGAGCCTGGGAACACCAGCTCCTGAGTGACCAGGTTTTCCCCAGACAATGCCCTTGGATACTTCGTTTTATGGAAATCTTTCTAAAACATATTGTGCCTTTCTGCCTTATTTCCTGCATATTGATTGTGTTGAGCATAATGTAACTGAAGACGTAAAATGAAGGATGACCCTGGTGGCCTGCAGCAGGCTTAGGGCTGGGCGTCAGAGCTGGGTTCAGATCCAGCCGGTATCACTTACTATCTATGACCTTGACAGTTCCAGGAGGCTGTCTCCTCACAAAGGGAAGGTTTTGACCCACAGGGGTGTGGGGAGGATTAAACGACATAATCCTGTCATCCCCTTTCCCTCCTCTGTGTCTCTTCTGCCTGCACACACACTCTCCCTTGCTTACCTGGATTACCGCCAACAGCTAAGTTAACCTCTGCTTTTGTCCCTCTCCTCTCCCTGATGCTTTCGTCCAAAATAACCTTTCCAAAATGTAAATCACACGATGTCCCTCCCCTGCTTAAAATCTTCAGAATTCCCTCTGGCTCTGAGAACAAGTTTTGAATGCTTGGTGTGTTGCACAGAGCATCCTAGCTCGGCCTCCCCTCCCTCCCTCCACCCCACCCCTCCAGCCTGTGTGCAGTACTCCAGACCACACTCCTTGCTGGTAAGAGTGACTGGGTCCTTCTGTCCCCCTTCTACTTGGCTACTCCTCTTCAACCTCCTCCAGGAAGCTTTCCAAGATTGCATTTTGTCCACCTGGTTTGGGGGCTTCCTCAGTTAGGGAATTCATCTCACCCCACTAAAATCCTGCCTGTGTGCCCACTTGAACCTCTCAAGGGCCGGGGCTGTCCTTTCCCTGTGCTCCTCAGCGGTCAGAGCAGTGATGACCAACCAGTCAGCCCTCCAACCTCTCAGCACCACCTTCCTTCCTTTCTGATGCCTTAGACGGCGCCCTCAGTTCTGATGACCGAGGTGGTAATTACAGCCCTGGGGCTACATGAGTAAGGCTATTTATCACCACCCTAAACAGGCTCAGATCACCGGGGTTTTAAAATAGTCCTGTTTGTTCTTCTGCTGTCAATTCTCACCTCTGGCTGTTGACCTGTGTCTTATTTCATGCCCAATTATTGGAGAGCCTCTCTGGTCTTAAAAACTAACTTGCAGAGCCCTGAGCTGTTTTCCTCCCAATGCAGGAGCCTTGTTCTCTACCTTTGTCTCTGTGGCTTTGTCCTCAACTGTTGGGGTGGCAGGAATCTGGCTTTTGGACAACTGGTGGGGGACGCTGGGTGGGCTGTGTGTGAAATACCTCCTGTAGATCTGGGGACAGACAGCGTGCCCACTGCAGAAACCAGAGCTTCCAGGTTGTTCTAAGGGCTAATTTGATTAAGAATAACTTTAATTCCTGGAACCTGCTTTGAAAGCCTGCATCTGTGTAAATGTCAAGTTTCTTAGTGTCAAATTCAAAACCACAAAAGGACAGATGTTTTGCTTAAGTTGGAGGATGACTCGCCCTCTTGGGAGATGGATGCATAGGGAGGCCAAATGGGGCCACCGGGAGAGTCCCTGCCCTCCGCCAGTGCCTCTCCTGTGACCCGAGGGCTCCCGCGGCGGTTCCCACAGGCGGGCCCTGACTGCAAGGCAGGTCGGCCAACAGCACAGGGACCCAGCTGAAGGCGAGCAGGGGGTGCAACCACTGAGGACCATGCCCATGTGTGTGAGGGGCCCAGGCACAGGACCCACCTTGAGGAAACGTGGGCTGATTGAATCACCAAGTTGTAGAACATTCCGAGTTCAGAAGGATGTGTCGAAGTACATCACAGAGGTACACGGAGCACATCCAGAGCAGGGGGACTCTGCAGGGCCTCTACAAACTGGTTTCCTCAACCAAGAAACTGCAAGGAAAAGAGAGAGAGAGGTGGAACCTCCAGGTCAGGGTTTCTCAATGTCAACACTCTTGACGTGGGGGTAGGATAATTCTTTGTTGTGAGGGCTGTCCTGAGCATTGTAGGATGTAAGCAGCATCCCTGGCCCCCATCCACTAGATGCCAGTAGCATCCCCCCCACCAAACCGACGGCAACAACCAAAAATGTCTCCAGACATTGCCAAGTGCCCCTTGGAAGCGAAATTGTCCTTAGTTAAGAACTACTGCTATAAACTAAAAGAGACTTAAAAAACATACTGACTAGTCACAATGCATGGATCTTATTTGGATACTGAGTCAAGCAAGTAAAAATTCAACTGTTTAAAAATAAAAAGGAAACATTCATGAGACTCTACAGAACTATATATTTGAGTTTATTAAGGAATTGTCATTCATTTTTACATGTAGTGGCATTACGGGTATCTTTAATAGTCCTTTTCTTTTATCGATACACATTGAAACATATGAATGAAATGCTACGGTGTCCAGGCCTTGCTTCAAAGTAATCCAGAGCGGGGGACGGAGAGTAAGACAAAGATGAAATAGGATTGGTCAAGAGTTAAGGATCATTAATGTCTGGTGGGGTCATGGGGTTCATTACACCCTTCTCTCTACTCTTGTGTGTGTGTGTAAAATTTTTCACATAAAAATATGTAAAAGAAAGAAAAAGAATAAAAGAAGGGAAATAGTAGCCGGGATTCCGAAGCTGGAGATACCTTTTTCTCCTCAAAGAACTGCTGTCACTTCTCCCCAGCTTTTCCAAATCTGCCCTTTAATCAGATCCCTCTGGGCTCCTGTGCTGATGCGCTCAGCACCCTGAAAGGCATCACGCTACGCAAAGAGAAATCACATTCCGCGGAGTCCTTGCCTCATGAGAATTTTAACAGTCAACGGTATCTGCATGGCCCATCTCATCCCCGCAGTGCTCTCCATAATGAGTCCTGGCAGTGCAAGGTAGACACACCACAGATGGTTTTTGCATGCGGGCATCCGTGAATGAATGAACTCGTGAATGGGCAGAGTTCAAGGTAGTCTGCTGGGCTGTGGGAGAGACACGGTAATAAATAAGTCAAGATCCCTGCCCTTGAGAAGTTCACTGTCCACTTGGGGCCAGAGATGTTTAGACAACTGTCGTGAAAATAATTCAGAATGAAGCCAATGCTAAGTAGACTCTAGGCGATGGCTGATTTCGAGGAATGAAGAGAGCAAAATCCCAGCTGAAACCTTGGGGACTGATCTCAGTGAAAGCATCACAAATTCTTATGACATCTAGTTGCTTTTTTTTCACGTCTTTGAGTTGTGAAGTCATAAAAGCCGCCATACTCGAACAGATTCACTGAGGGCACTTGGCTGGCTGCAGAGGGGAAAGTCTGTTTACACTAAAAAGAAAAAAATATCAGTTCAACTACTGCAAGAAAACCAAAAATCAGAAAAAGCTGTCGATGGCTTAATATGCTCTTTAGCGGCTTCAGAAGATCTGAGTCATGCCTTTTCCTAATATGTCTTCCCGTGTCAAAATCCACCACCTCAAAGGGGAGCGGAAGACAGTCTTAGGGAGACCGCGCTCAAGACAGCCGCGTGTGAATGGTGCCAATGTGTTAGCTCATCGCCCGGAACGCAAAGTCCTTTTAGGAAATTGATTTTCCTTGGATAAAGTCACTTCCCCTCTCTGCACCTCCGTCTCTTCCACTGTAAGATGAAGCAGTTGGATGAGATCAAGCATGGCAAATTTGTGGCATACTTGCTACTCCCTACCGCTCTGTGCCCACAGCAGACATTGCTAATTGATCTCAGCATCCTCCCCCACGGAGCCCAGCCACACTGGGTGGACTCAACAGAGGGTCCCAGGCCCCCACAATCCGGCAGAGGGAACTCAAACCTCCTTACTATCTCTGGCCTTCAATTTCCCGGAATGCTGAATTTAAAAGCCCTGATCAGAAATATATCACCGGAGAAACCCCAATCACACCATTATTTCGCACTTTCGTTATCAACAACTCTGTGGCTTGCTGAGGGCTGTGATAGGAGCTGAGGTACCGGCAAAAGATGTGGCCCACTCACCCCCCTCCTCCTCCTACTTAAGGGGCTTACTATTTCGGAAGGGAGAAAGGAAATACAGAGGCAAGACAAACCATAGTGCAACTCCAAGGGCCCAGTGAGCGACCATGGATAGCCAGGCTGCAGGAGGTAGAGGTGACACAGAGGGAAGGGGCAGTTGGAGCAGGTTTCCTAGGAAACAGAGATGATTTAAACCTTGAAGGATGAGCAGAGTAGACAAAACAGCAAGCAGAGCCAAGGTCACCAAGAGATCGGGCCCTGCTCTGGGCTCTCCCTCTTCATTCCAGAAATAGGACTGGCCAAGGCAGAATCTGCAGATGAAAAGTCTGCTTTAGCTGTGCAGCTAATGAGACAGACCGTGTAACAGGAAAAGGCACAATTTCATATATGGAAAGAGAAATATATTTTGAGGTACTACTGATTTCTAAAGTGGGATAATTTGAGAACACACCTCAGCCACACTGTAAAGGGATGTACTGGAGGTTGCCTTCTGCGTCTCCCTGGGTCTGGCCAAGGCCAAATGGACAACGGACTCACAGCATGTCTTCGCTGCACGGTGGCCAGGTTTGGGTGAGAGCTGGAGCTTACCACATCCTAGGACTGTAAGCCCTGAGCAAACCAGGATTCGTAACACACTGCCTTGAGCAGCCCCCAGATCACCAATTATCCAGTTGGTCAGACCTTCTCCCCACTGTGCACTGAGCTCTCTGTCCCTTAGCATGACTTAGATTGCAGAGGACAAGACGGCCACGTGGGCCTGGAGGTGTGCCCTTGTGGGCAGAGGAAGCAGCTGTCCGTTTGGGGTCCAAAATGGCGGGGAGAACAGGTGACTGAAACTTGGGAGCTGGTCTGGGCTTTTCTAACTCTGACCCTTTACCCATAAAGGTCCCCAGTTCATTTAGGAAGAGGATGCTGAGAGGTGCCTTGCTTCTCTCACTGTGCGTCAAATCATAGTGTGTCTGAGCCATGGAAATTTCAGGGATCATTTAATCCAACCTCCTCCACCAACATGTCCCCACCCCCTCTATTTCGATGCTTTTCATCTGCTATTGTCTGAGAAATCCACTCAACACGTTATTAGACTTGAACGTCAATTAAAAATACATAGCTTGGGGCTTCCCTGGTGGCGCAGTGGTTGAGAGTCCGCCTGCGATGCAGGGGACATGGGTTCGTGCCCCGGTCCAGGAAGATCCCACATGCCGTGGAGCAGCTGGGCCCATGAGCCATGGCCGCTGCGCGTCTGGAGCCTGTGCTCCGCAACGGGAGAGGCCACAACAGTGAGAGGCCCGCGTACCGCAAAAACAAACAAACAAACAAAAAAACATAGCTTGGAAGCTGGAAAGTACCCAAATGTTCATCAGCAGTTGAATGGATCTATAAATCCTGGTGTAGGCACACAATGGAATACTACACAGCCATGAAGATGGACAGGCTACAACCACACACAACAGTACAGAAACAGGTAAGAGTAATCCAGGACACAGAAGTCGGGAGGGTGGTTCTTTATGAGGAGCAGGGCTGAGAGGTAGAATGAAGGGCTTCTGGGGGCTGGTAATGTTCTGTTTCTTGATTTGTGTGTGGGTTAGTTGGGGGGGGGTCTATTTATGAAAATCTGTCAAGCTATACAGTTAGGATCCGTGACTGTATGCATATTATACATCAATAAAAGTTTTTAAAGTCTGTATCTTACATAAGAAGTTACACAGCGTATGATTCCATTTGTATGAAACATCCTGAATAGGTAAATCCAAAAAGACAGAAAGCAGACCACAGGTTGTCAGGGGCTGGGGCAGGGTGGTGGGAGGGAGTAACTGCTTAATGGGTAAGAGGTTTCCTTTTGGGGTGATGAAAATGTCTTGGAACTAGACACAGGTGATGGTTGCACAACATTTTGAATGTACTAAATGCCACTGAATTGTTCACTTTAAAATGGTTAATGATTAATTTTATGCTATGTGAATTTTAGCTCAAAAAAATAATCTCTATCTAGGATGGGCCACCTGATAAAAGCCATCTTTGTTGCTGTAATCCCTGCAGCTTGACACTCTCTCCATCCCTCCCAGCTCTTGCTGTGATCACAGATGGCTGAGCTCAAGGCGGCTCTGATCTGAGCTCCAAATAGCTGCGGGTTCCAGGGTGATGCCTGGTCATCACAGTGAGCCGGCTCACAAGACTTCAAAAGCCCGTCACACCTTCCGGGGGCCCTTGGGTGATGGAGCCTGGGCTCGCAGAGGGCCAAGCTTCATCCTACTGTCGTGTCAACGCCACTCCAAGGCCAAGGCCTTCCCAGGCGGTCAGCAGCGTCCTCGCCCCTGTCCTGAGCCGAGCTGGGCCTGGTGGGTTCCCTTCAGCCTCGCGTGGAAACTCACAAATGCAGCAGTGAGCGAGCCCCGGCTGGAGAGAGATGGCCGCTCACACTATTATCCCTTTCTTAGCAATAATGTTTAGGTTCGGGAAAGAGTTCCAAGATATATATAATCCCTCGTGCTGAGTAAGGGCTCCAGCCCTGACTCCACCGCTGCCCCGGCTACTGCTCTATCCAGGAATGTTATTACACCAGCCGTTGGCCCCGGTGCCGTGGATGGGTGTCTCTCAACGTCCTCATTATGTGCTCTGTATTTCAGGTCATGTAATTCAGCTGTAAAAATGTGCCCCTGGCTACACCTGGCATAAGAGTGGCACAGAGGGGTGTGTTTATTTTTTTAAGGTGCTGTTAAAAATAAATTTAATAAGAGAAAGAGAGAGGAAGAGAGCAAGCAAGGGATGGAGACCGTGTTTAATTTGAACGATGGAGGAAAAGACATGAGCAGAAGGTCTGAGATTCCCATGCTTTGGCCGTGTGTGTGTGTGTGTGTGTGTGTGTGTGTGTGTGTGTGTGTGTGTGAAAGAGAGAGAGAGAGAGAGAGAGAGAGAGAGAGAGACCAGGCACGGGTGTTTCTCCTGAGTAACTCAAAGCCAGCTTTGTTTATTAAACGGAGATTTTCCAGATCGTTAGGTTGTGATGTGGCTTAGTTTATACTGTGCAACATCCCATCTTAAATACACACAGGTAGGTGAGTGAAAACCAACAGAGCTACTTCAATTAGTAAGAGTATGGGCAGTAATTAACGTTAAATGAACATTTTCATGAGTTTTTTTCCTTCCCCTTCCTTCCCTTGGCCATGCAATTAATGAGTCTCTGAATGAACTCAGTCTCTATGAGACTAGAAGATCTTTGGCTTGGGAATCCACAACATGAAGATGGAGAGCAACGTAAGGGTCTCCAGGCTGAAAGCTTAGGTGGCAGGGGGCGTGTCCTTCTGGGCACGCCATGGGTGAAAGAGTGCCACCTCCCCTGCCCCACAGCTCCCAGCCCTTAGGAAGATAACACGCGCCTTGGGAGACCCTACCATCTAAACCAAACCCCAGAACATTTAGGCTGACGGAAGAGTTCTATTCTACTTCTGGCTGAGAGAAGTTTTTTGGGAACTACCATGTTGAATATTGGGCTTTCTAGACTATTTTCAGTGATTTATGAGAAAAGCTGGGACGTCTGAAATTAACATGTCCCAGAAGGGCTGAGGTAGTGCCAGTAATGGGGTGAGGAGGAAGGGAGGGGGGATATTGACACATCAAGTTATCCTTTCTCCACTCGAGCTACGTTGCTACGTTATGGGGGCTGTCATGTTCCCTGGACCCGAGATGTCCATGTTTGCACCCAAACGTGGTACCATACTGGAATCAAGGCTCTGTGGACAGTGGGAGAGGGGAGGGGACCATGGATGGAAAAGCCTCGTTTCTGAGGGGCAGCCCCCATGTCAGAGTCCTCTCCTGCCCTCCCTGGACTGAGATTAGAAGCTTGGGGTCCAAGCTTGGCCTCTCGGATGTAACTGCATGCATCTGCTGGTATCCAACAAGGGCACCGTGGGGGCCACCCAGAGCCAAGGAAGGGCTGGGAACGGGGCGTCCCAGATAAAGCGAAGGAGCGCTCCCCTCACACACACCTTCCGTGTCCTGTGCCCCTCACCTGGCTGGCAGGACCCTGCGGCCACAACCCCTGCCTGGTCCCTCTGCCTGGGGCAGCCAGACAGTGGCCTCGGGGGCTTAATGCTGAGACAGGACACCCTCACGTAATTGCTCACCGAAGTGTCACCCGACCGGAGCTGGGACACCTCTCTTTGGCTGTCGGTCACCTTAACCCACTCCATCTGACAGTGTGTGGGTCGCTCTTTCCCCTCAGAAAGAGCCTCCCCTGAAGCTCCCCATTTGGCCTTACTTGGGCGCCACCTGGTGTCCAAGAGTGTCACTGCCGGTGGGTTCCAGCCAAGTGGAAAGAACAGGAGGTTTTTGCTTTTGTCTTTGTTTTTCCTGCTCTTCTTTTAGGCTCTGTGGTGAAAGGTGGGGCTGGTCTGGATTACAGTCGGGAAGCAGGCACAGCTAACTTGGGACATTCCCTGCCCTAAAGGACACGCTGTGCTCTGGGTTGGTTCTCACACGGCACAAGGAGCTTTCAGAGGCCCCCAGTCTGTGTTTTATTTTGTTTTGTTTTTAATAAACAGACATATATATATATATAGAGAGAGAGAGAGAGAGAGAGAGAGACAGAGAGAGACAGAGAGAGAGAGAGAGAGAGCCAGGCTGGGTTTATGTCTTATCTCAGCCACTTACTAGCTACGTGATCGTGGGCAAGTTACTTTCATCACTCTGAACCTCAGTTTCTTTCTCTGAGAAAAAGGAACCATACCCACTTCAGAGGGTCCATGAGATTTAAAATGAGAAGTCCTGCCAAGTTCTTGACCACTGAGGGTGTTCAATAATTGTTAGTTCCTTCTTTCCTCAGCAGACGTAGGGAGATGGAGACAATGACCCAGGTAATAATTAAGTTTAGTGACCCAGTGAAAGTAGGATTTGTTTTTCTTGGTGTGTGTGAGGGGGACGGGCAGAGCAATGGTGGGGAGGGTAATGGAGGGAATGTCTTCATTCTCACTTCCTCCAAGCTTCTCAGTCTTTGCAGGTCTGGGAACAGGAGTCTGCACTGTGTGCAGTGACTCTGACCACACCTCCACAGGAGAGGTTAAAGGCACACGTCACTCCAAACTTTACACCGACTGGTTAATAAGTAATAAGTCAAGCCACTGAGGACTAAGCTTTGTTTGGAAAGTTCTCCAGAGACTGGTGTGCCCAGCTCAGACCATCTTTCACCCCATAATGCTCATCGCTATTTACTGAGCCCCTATATAGGGGAGGCACAGTTAAGAATGTGACAAGCATTGCTCCTGTACTCTTGTAACAACCATTCCCAGGTCAGTATTACTGTCCCCATTACATAGATCAGGAAATTGGGGCTTGGGGTGATCAAGTCACTTGCCAAAGGTCACGCATCTAGGAAGCAGTGAGGTCCACACAGCTCTAGATCCAGCTTGTGCCCTTCCTGCTTCTCCCAATGTCCCTCGGAGTCCAGGGGTCTCCTGGAGCAGCAGCCCGTCTCTGAATCAACCAGCAGCAGCCTTCTGTCCCAGCCCTTGGCATAAATCACGTCTCGGTTCCTGCCCGTGGGTCATTTGTTGGGCTCCCAGCTGTCTTCCGCCTAGTTCCAGGAGTGCGGCTATATTAAGAATGTGAACCGTAACATTAACACTTTAAAAAAATCCCAAAGAGAAAGGCAGAAAGAAAGAAATACCCCTAAAGAGTCTAATGTCAGGTCCAGCCAAGGGTCATAAATCAATGTCGGTAAATTTATAAACAGTTCATAAATGTAAGTGCTTTTTACAGGGCTGTTTGTTATTGTGGCAGGGTTGGGATGGGGCGGGGCCGTCCATCCATCTGTTTTCCAGTCGGGAGCCACTCGGATGGCTCCAGCACCTCCAGCAGCAGAAGCGATAAGAACTGGGCCAGCACGGCCAGGTGATCTCGGCGCGACGGAAACTTGCGGGAAGGTGGGAGAACCAGGCTGGATGATGCGTGAGCTGAGCCCTGAACTTGAACTGAGGTTTTGAGGACATTCATAGCAACAACATCACAAAGATGAATTTTTCTCCTGGTTCTCTTTTTGATTTTTCAAATTGATTTTTCTAAGTCTTCTGCTTTTAGAAGCTCTGGTGTGTCCTGAACTGAGGTGCATGGCCAAAAGGGAATACTCCAAAGCAGAGAACCAGATTCTTCACATGGAGTTCCCCCTGCGCACCTTAATGGCATGCCACCTCACCTTCACTCGGCTCATTCCAGGACCCAAAACCCAGAGACTGGGTTTAAAGACAGGCTTGGCCGGGACATACCCTCTGCCACCACAGGAGAGGATCTGGCTAGAAATTCCTGGTTTTTTAAATGAAAGGGGGGAATGGTGACCCCCGCCTCCTCCCATTCTGTCACCGTGTTGAGAAGCAGCAGTGCTTGGGCCCTGGGAGCTCACAGAGCAGGTCTTAAAAAGAGCTTCTTGGCTTCTCTCCATCAAGACTAGGAAACACACAATATTCCCTCCACCATCTTTATTTTTCTCTCCTCCTTTGACGTGCCCACAATCCACTTCCCCACCAGCCCCAAACCAAGACCCTATGCAAATGAGCTCTTGCCAATGGGTCCTGGGGGTGGAGGACAGAGAGTGGGGTTGCCTCCCTCTTCTCCCCAAAAGCTCCAGTTTCTAGAGCTCTGGCGCTGGCCCAGCCCAAACACCCTGTGGTACGTCTACCTCGACACCTGCTAGCCAGCTAGCCGGTTGGTAAAGGTGGAATGAGTGTGAGTGTTGACCTCTAGCCTTGGCCACCCACTTCCACGCCCTGGTCCCCTGAGCTAAGTCATTGATGAGCAGCTCAGAACAGTCATGAAGACCTGAAGGATTAATCCAAGCTGAGTCAATATGACTTTACTATTATACTCCACAAACTTAAGATCTTGTCTCTGTGGATCTTGAAGGTAGGTGATAATGAAAGGAGGTGCATAGATCCAGTGCCTTCTAGAAACTTCTCCCACAGCAATTCTGAAACACATACATTTCTATTTAGCGATGATATTTCTGACACAAAGCAGCTCTTCTTATAGTGAGAATTTTAAGAAATGCATTTGCCCATAACAGTTGTTTCGTTATTCTATAACCTTGCCCCCGAGTTTCCAGGAGACTCTGGTCACTCTTCAAGAGGCCGCTGGGTCTGGGAGAACCATCTCGTACAGACAGAACTGCCCGTGAAAAATCCCTTAACCAACTGTACCTTTCCAGGCCAGTGCTAAACAGGGATTTCATTTATTTGAAAAGTAGGTATTAAATATGTCAGAGATAGGAAGTTAAATGTAATGGGCCCAATTCCACACTCGGTTCCATATGCGTAAATCCCACTGATGGAGAACAGAATGTGGCTGGCGCAGCAGAAGCGAGGTGCCTGGTCTGTGGGAGGAAATCGCGCTCTGGATGGATCTCAGCTGACATTCTCATGGACTTGGAGCCGAGGCTCTTAAAACTGGAAGGGGCCCTGAAGTTCCTGGTTGGGTTGCTTGGTTTTTGTTTTTGTTTTTGTTTTTTTTTAATCTTTAGGAGTTGTCACATTCCTGCCTTATTCCTCGGTTTTATTTTCTAACTCTCGGTAAACATTTGCCATTTCTCCTCCAGTTCAGCTGTGCTTGAGCGCAGTGTTCCAAGAGGGTGGCCAGGTGCTTGGCCAAGGAACAGGCAAACATTTCAGAGCCTAAGTTTGGGGAGCAGTCTGAAGGCCCCCAGCCACTGAAACTACATGTAAAGTCTTGCTACTCAAAGTGTGGGCCCTGGACCAGTAACATCAGCATCCCCTGGGAACTTGTTAGAAATGCAGGGTCTCGGGACTTCCCTGGTGGTCCAGTGGGTAAGACTGCGGGCTCCCAATGCAGGGGGCCGGGTTCGATCCCTGGTCGGGGAACTAGATCCCCCGTGCATGCCACAACTAAGAAGCCCACATGCCGCAAATAAGAAGCCTGCATGCTGCAACTAAAGGATCCTGCATTCCTCAGCTAAAGATCCCATGTGACGCAACCAAGACCTGGTACAGCCTAAATAAATAAATAAATATTTTTAAAAAGAGAGAAAGAAATGCAGGGTCTCAGGCCCCACCCCAGACTTACTAAATCCAAGTCTGCATTTTAACACAATACCAAGTGATTCATGGGCAGATTACAATTTGAGAAGTCCTGGATTAGAGAACAGAAACTGGGCATGACCCCGTCTTCGACACGAATTTATCACCAGGCATTATCTTAAGCACTGCAAGAATCCGGTTCAGATGTTTGTGATAACTCTGCCGTGGTGACTCACCAGCCCAGTGGCTGTCTTCAGTGGCTGTGCCTTAGAATCACCAAGGGAACTTTTTAAAAATGGGGATGTGCAGACCCAACCCAAGAGACGGTGATTCAGCTGGTGGCTGGGAAGGGGCTTGGACGTCTGTATTTACTTAGAGCTCCAGGTGATTCTACTGTGGAGTCAGGGCTGGAGGTCCTGGGATAAAATATCACCTTGCATAGTGAGACTTCTTTAGGAAGGGGAGTGATGGAATTTTCTGATTCTCCCAACATTCATAGCACGCTGGACCCCATGCATGATACAGAAATGGATACCGTGACTGCTCTCCAAGAGGCTGCAGTTCAGTTGAGGATAAAGTGAGATGCAGAGCAAGAGGTGTGTGGTTTTGAGAAGGGCTAATGTTCTGTGAGGAGGGTTGAGGGGGTGAGTTTATGGCAGGAAAGGATGCAACAGGACGGAGCAGAAAGAGCTGGAGTGCTAGAGCTGAGAGGAGGTGCATGCACATGGCATGTGAGAGCTGGGAGGACCTGAGGAATTTTCCGGTTTTGCCGCAGAATACCATAGAGCGGGGCTTTTCAACCTCAGCACCATCAACATTTGGGGCCCGATAATTCTGGACCAAAATAACAATGTGGGGATGGTCCTGTGCATTACAGGATGTTCAACAGCATCCCTGGCCTCTACATGCCAGGAGCATCCATGCCCCAACATGTCTCCAGACTTTGCCAGGTGAGCCCCGGGGGCAAAATTGCCCCTGGCTGAAAAGCACTCCCATAGAGCCATCAGGGAAGATGGTGGTAGGTCCAGACACTGACTCGGAAGGTGCGCTGGGATCTGTTGTTAAGAATAAAAAGTAAGTTGCCCACAATATGGATGTTAGTCCCAACAACAAGGGGTGTGTTTGTGTGTGTGTGTGCACGCTTGTGTGTATGTCCAAGGGTTGGGTGCAGACAGTGGAAGTGGTATCTCCTCTCTAAGTGGTTAAAGCATGGATGCTGGCACTCAATTAGCCGGGCTCCAATCCCAGCTCTATCACCTATTACCTACCCTGACCAATGTCCTCAATTTCCATGTGCCTCAGTTTCTCCATCTTTAAAATGGGACTAGCAGTGCCTGCCTCAATGGATTTGTTATAAAGATTAAGTTCAATCGTGCCATGGAGATAAAGTACGCGGTAAAGCAGTTCCCAGGTTTGAGCCCTGACTGACAGCATCAGCTCTGAAGACACGAGTGGGAGACAGGGACAGAGGACACAGGGAGACTTTCAAGTTTTGCTCTGTAAACTTCTGTTTGAATCCTGTCTAATGAGATTTCTATACTAATTGTGTAATAAAGCACACACACGCAAAAGAAAGAAATGTTCTCGTTCCACCCACCTCGTCTTTGTAAATAAACTTTTTATTTTGGAATTATTTTAGATTTACCCAAAAAGTTGCAAAACAGCACAGAATGTTCCCTCACGCTTCTCACCCGGTGTCGGTTTCCCCTCATGTTATCGTCTTACATTTCCATGGCACAATTGTCAAAACTGGGAAATATTGGTACATCGCTATTAACCAAATTCCAGACTTCACTTGGATTTCACCAGATATTTTACGAATGTCCTCCTTCTGTTCCAGGAGCCCATCCAAGACACCACAACGCCTTCAGTCATCCTGTCTCCTTAGGCTCATCTGGGCTGCGCCGGTTGCTCTATCTTTTGTGTGTGTTTCATGACCTTCACACTTTGGAGGAGCATTGGCCAAGCATTTTGTAGAACGCCCCCCAGTTTAGGTTTGTCTGTTGTTTTCTCACGGCTAGACTGGGGCTATGGGTTTGGGAGAAAACCACAGAGGTGAGGTGGCCTCCTCGTCCCGTCATGCTGGGGCCACATGTTGCCACCACGACTGTCACTGGTGAGGTGGACCTTGACCTCACCTTGACCACCGTGGTGTCTGCCAGGTTCTCCACCGTAAAGTTGCCCCTTCCCCCTTCCCACACTCTACCCTCTGGACTCGAGTCACTGTGCAGTCTACACTCCAGGAGGGGACAGCTTAAGCTGAGGAGGGAGTGTCTAGGTTTTATTTGGAGTTCTTCTGTAGGAAGATTTGTCTCTCCTCCCCCATTTATTTACTTACTCAGTCATTTATTTATACAAGTATGGACTCATGGATATTTATTTTAGACTTGGGCTTATAATCCAATACAGTGATATTTATTTTGTTGTTCAAATACCCACTTCATTTTCATCAGTGGAGAAGCCCTGAATTGGGTTGGGGGCTGGGGTGGGGGGCAGCTGATTTGTAGATCAGGGTCTCCAACAGGGAGATGGATCATGAGTTACAGACACAGAGCGGGGTCTTTGGTTTGGGTTGGTCTCCGTGAAGGCCACGGCCAGCGGGGAAGCAGGAAGAGCGAAGTCCATATGGCCTGTGGCAACGCTGCTGCCAGTGCGGTTGGGGGATGGGGGGAGCTTCAAGGGTGAGCCGTGTAGACAAGGGGACCTAAATGTGCCATTTCAAGGCATGTCCCATCTGTAAAATCTTGGGGAAGCCAAGGCCATGGTGCGGTTGAGAAAGAGACGCTGTGGAAACCCAGGACTTTCTCAAGGATCAAAGAACAAAGTCTGTCAGAGCTGTAGGCTCTGTGTTCTGCGGGGGAAGGGGACGCAGGCCTGCTGGAATCCCCAGGGTGGGAGTGGGGAACACAATGTGGTGTGACAAACACGGAATCATGGGCTCTGACGTTCAAGGGGGTGTATCAGCCTTGCTGCCATTAGTCAAGCTCGAACAGGGAGCCCCACTGGACCCAACAGTCTTGACTCCAAGGTTGAGTCTTATCTCCTGCCCCATCAAGAGTCCACAGCGATGTGGGAGGCCCTCTTTGCTCCGCCTGCGGCTTCCCAGTGCCCGGACCTTTTGCTCCCTCCCCCAGGGTCCCGCCTCTCCCTTCTCCTGGCCTCCCATGTGGGCTCTCAGGCCCTCTCTGGTCATCCTGGCCGCACTGGTCTGAGAGCACGGCGAAGGAGGGGAGAGGAGGGAGAAGGACTCAGATCCTGCGAGCTGACCTCTTGCCAGAGCTCGGCCTTCCAGAGCCAAGCTGGCCCCTGGGGCTCCTCCCTGCCCGGAGTTCCCTCTCCCGGACTCTCTCCCCCTTCAACTCCTCCATGCATTTCCCCAGGAGGAAGAGAGGACCACCCGTCCTCTCTCAAATTCTTGTCAGACATCCTATGGGAAGAGTAAGAGACTCTATTGTTTTCACAGAGGAAGAGACAGAAAGGGCAGCTCTGCAGCGTCTTCTGGGCTGGTTGGCCTGTGCCTAGAGGGAGCCCACCCGCAGGGTCAAAGGAAGCAGTGTATGTAAGATAATCACCATTCTTAACTGGAGCCGTCACACTATCCTTTGGTGGCAGGCGGAGAAGTCGTGGGGTTTTAACATTTATCAGGAGGAGAAATGGGTCACAGATCAAGTGTGGAAGCTCAGGCCTAGTCCAAACCCCGGGTTTGGGCAGGTGAGTGGACAGGCCTGGGATGGAGGGAGTCTTGAGGGGTTCCCTTGAGGGGTCTTTTCAGCTGACTGGAAGCCGCGGGCTTCTTCAAGACTTCGTCCCATGGGGTCTGGCTGGTCAAGGCAAATATAAGTCACACTGGAAGGAGAGGTGAGTCAAAGAGGACGGCTTCCAGGAGAGGGGAGGGCAGACTGACCACAGACAGGCCCCCCAGGCAGCTTTCGACTCCCACACATCATGTGAGAGCCTTCCTGGAAGCTGGAATCCTCTGGCCAGGAAATGGTTTTTTTCAATACCAAAGTGAACCATATGTAGGTCCTGGGACCATCAAAGAGGAAGAGGAGGAGGGATGAGAAAGCCCTCGAAGAGGATGGGATGCAATTGCACTGCCCACAGATGGGCTCCCAGAAACCACCAAGGAGGTGCCATGGAAACGGGAGGAAGCCCCCGAGTGCGGGAGGGGCTTAGCGTGGCTCAGCCAGGCGTGGCCACCTCCCCTGACCACTGCCCTCCAGGAAGGAACCCAGCCTGGCCGCCCCCAGCTGGAGGGGCTCCCACTGCCCAGCAGCCTTATTTCTAGAAGGAGCAGGTTTCTGTGAAGGTGGAGAGGCTGCCGGCCATCCTCTATGGCAGGAGCACAGGAAACACACATGGCTGATTCTGTTTCCAACAGGAGGTGGTAACGGGGCTGCACAGGACATGGGAGACACCGTCCCTGCCCACAAGGAACTGACCGTCTTCTTGAAGAGACAAGTCTGGTCTGGGAAATAGCACAGCCTGGGGGTCCAAGTGTGAACTGGAGCCTCAGTGAGGCCCTGGGGGTCAGCACCTGCATAGATGGTGTCATGATTACCTTCCTCATGTTACAGATTAAGAAACAGCCCAAGAGCGATGCACATTACATGTCAAGAGAATCAACTGAGGGTCTTGGAGGTGGGCGGGACATGAGGGATGGAAAGAGGACAAAGACAACCCCATGAATAACTTTCTAGATGGACTGCAGGGGGCCAGCTCGCCATGGACACAAATCCGGTTGTGACGTCAGAGATTCCTTCTGCAAAGCAAGCAGTTATCGCCCCCTTGGTAACATGCCCTGGTAGTCCCTTCAGCCTGAGGGCAGGTGTCTTGGCATTCCCGCTCACCTCTGCTTTTCAGGCCATCATTGCCCTAGGACACCAGTGTCTGGGTGGGAGACTTGATTACGCAGGAAGCCTACAGTCTCACTGCCACCATTCCTCCGGAAAGTGCCCTGAGGCTGGATCTATCGTGGAGCCCGTAGCTTCAGCCCCAGGCCCACATCGCCTTCCTTCTCTCCTGTCCCAGGGAGGAGAAACAGGCCCGCTTCAGGACCTGCAGCTCCTGCCCAGCTTCTCATCCAACCTCTCCTGACACCAGGAAGCCTGGCTTGAAAGACCCTAGGTGACTCCCACTGCCCCCAGACTCAGCCCAGGGAGGAGAGTGACCTTCAGGGTTCCTCCAGTGTCTCTGAAACAGGAACGTGCTGGAAACCCCGGAGGCCCCCCGAGCAGCAGGCTTGGGCAGAAATGTCTCCACAAATACTTCCCAGGGGGTTTGACCTGATGTTGCTACACCAATCTTGGAAGCCCTGGGACAATCTGTAACTGAGAGATTCAGGGAAACCGTGTCCCATGTTTCTGCACAACTCCATCTTTTTTTCTCTTTCATGCTTAATTTTTTGACTCTGGCCCTGGTGGAAGTTTGGGTAGAATTCTCCAGCAATAGTAACCACATCAATGATGATGGCTACTGCACTAAACACTGGCCTGTATGAACCAACTCCTGGACTAAGTGCTTTATAGGTGTTATTTCTCTTCTTTTTTTTTTTTTTTTTTTTTTTTGGCCCCTCCACGCAGCATGTGGGACCTTAGTTCCCTGACTGGGGATCGAACCCATGTCCCCTGCAGTGGAAGCGTGGAGTCTTAACCACTGGATCAGCAGAGAAGTCCCTACAGGTATTATTTTTAATCCTTATAAGAAACATGCAAAATAGGTGATAGTCCCATTTTACAGATGTGGAAACTGAGGCCAAGAAAAGCTAAATAACTTGCTCAAGCTCACACAGTACATCGGTGGCTGAGCAGGGACGGAACCTAAGTCTATATGACACAGAATTCTTATTTTTTTCACTAGATCATTCTGCCAATCTCGACCAAACCCTATGGTACAGATACTCCAACTCAGGACCTCCCAATCTTTTTCACGTGATGACACACACAGGCAGCACAACACTTGTGTGGCACAGGGCAGCAAACAGGTGAGGCTGCTTGTGGAGGCGGTGACACACTTGGGGGCTCTGGCGGTCCCACACCTGGCTCTGCAGTGAGGATGAGTGGACGAGGAACTTGCAGTCTGTGACCCATTCCCAGGACCCCTTCTTGGAAATTCTGTCCTAAATTATTGATTCAAGCAGTAGTTTCCGACTTTGGCTAGTCACTAGAATCACCTGGGGAGCTTTAAACATTGCCTAAGCCTGGGCTACCCATACTCTCTGGAAGTGGGGCCTGGTTTAGGTATTTTTGAGAAGGCATTGGCTCTGTGCTGTTCTTGCTAATGACTCAGCCACACTTCCCCACCCACCCCCTACCCTTGTCCAGTCTCATGTTCCAACTCCTTTCACGTACATATGCACATACACTGCCTGCCCTACAAGGGCAAAGACCATGTGTGTTTTGTTCACCACTGGGCTCCGTGACTAACATAGTGTCTGGCACGTAGTAGGTGCACAATGGATTCTTTTTTAATGAATAAATGTTGAAGATCTTGGACCGATTTCAGGCAAGGGTCTTCCATGTTTCTAATCGAATGGCAACTTTTTACGTAACACAGTAGTTCATGTCACATAGAGGGCTGAGATTTGTTCAGTAACTTTTCTTTCTCCACATTTAGAATTTGAAACATTGGTTTGTACTTTAACACAGAGGTCTACATACTGATCACAATTCTCATCACGTGTGTGTATAAATATACTACCCACGTTGATTGATTTGCAGATCTTGAACCATCCTTGCATCCATGGGGTAAATTCCACTTGATCATGGTGTATGATCCTTTTAATGTACTGTTGGATTCAGCTTGCTAGTATTTTGTTGAGAATTTTTGCATCTATATTCATCAGTGATATTGGCCTGTAATTTTTGTGCGTGTGATATCTCTGTCTGGGTTTGGTATCAGGGTGATATTGACCTCATAGAATGAGTTTAGAAGTGTTCCTTCCTCTGCAATATTTTGGAATAATTTCAGAAGGGTAAGTGTTAACTCTTCTTTCAATGTTTGGTGACAAGAACGTATTGTACAACATGGGAAATATAGCTATTATTTTGTAATAACCACAAACAGAGTGTAACCTTTAAAAATTATATTAAAAATTTCAAAATAAATAGTAAAAATAAATAAATATACTACCCAGACCAAGTGTTTTTATTCAGTTAAGAAAAATGAGCTATTTTTCTCCCCTGGCTCATGAGAAAGTATTTTGTTGACATTCAAATAAAGTAGAGGGAGTGACGTTTGCCCAGTGATAGTCATAATGTTCACTTACTTAGGAGGAGAGAAAACAGGGAGGAACCAAAGTAATGGGGGGAATGTAAAATATGGCACATGAGGAAAAAGGGAGAGCAGGAAGCTTACCATCCTATGTAAATGGGTCAGCTCTGGGTCTTGGATAGGCTAGAAAGTAAAAAAAAAAAACAAAAAACCCAGGCTCAGATGGTCTCCCAGCTGGGACCATCCATCACCCACTGATTAAGAGTCAGCTGCCTCCAATACCAAATGACTAACTTGGTTAAATCCAGTTGAGGCTCTGAGGAGGAAGAAACCCTATAGGATGAAGAGGTTGTGGAATGCTTCCTAGAAAAGGTAGGATTTAAACTGAGACCTCTGCTTCTGGCAATAAGGTAGACCAGGTGTCCAGGCTAGACTTCCTGCTCGAAATACTAAAGATGCAGGGGAAAATATTGGGTTTTTTTCACTATTTTCAAATGCCTCCATGAGTTAGTAAGAAAGTATGGAATACTCTGGCTAAAAAAATAAGTAAATAAATGAAGGCAGAATCAGAAGCTGAGAGGGGACTGAAGCCGGCATCTGCCTTGAAGGAATTTTCTGGATCTACTGAACTTGAAAATTGATGTTTGGAGTCTTATGAGGTTTGGTGGACAGGAGACCAAACCCAGGTCTGCCCAAGGTAGATGGTCTAATAGGAGATGTCCCATAGAGTTAGAACTTCCAAGGGCCATACATTTAGTGTAAGGAAGGACTGGAAATAAACCCAACATCCTTCCCAGATTTGGGGAGCAGGTAATACCTGCTAGGAAAATTGCTTATCTTGAATCGTGGCACTGGAGCAAAGGGGGAAATATCTGTCCTGAGAACTACAAGCCAGAAGCCTTGTGTATTTGTAGCCTAAATTCACTAAACATGGGTCATCTGAAAACAAACAAACAAAAAAAAAAGCAACAAAAAAAAGAAACAGGCAGAATGTTTAAAGCGATCCCAGACTAGACAACTAAGGAAAAAGCAAACAGAAATTTTATTTGAAGGTGTTCACCTTTTCCCTAGGCCTCCAAGAATTCCCAGCAATTTCTTTTCTTTTTTTTTTTCTTTTCTTTTTTTTTTTTTCTCGGTACGCAGGCCTCTCACTGTCGTGGCCTCTCCCACTGCGGAGCACAGGCTCCGGATGTGCAGGCTCAGCGGCCGTGGCTCACGGGCCCAGCCGCTCCACGGCATGTGGGATCTTCCTGGCCCCGGGCACGAACCCGTGTCCCCTGCAATCAGCAGGACGACTCTTAATCACTGCGCCACCAGGGAAGCCCCTTCCCAGCGATTTCTAAGGAAGATGAGAAACTTGCAGCTAGAAATCACTACAAGTATAAGGAAACAAGGCACCAAGATCAAGAGCCAGCAGAAATGACAGCAGAATCAGCCTGCAAAGACTTCTGGTTTGGGAATTATCAGATGGAATATAACCTATTTTCAATAAATGGCAGAGAATCTTTTAAATATGAGTGAAGGGTCCTCAGATTTATAAATGAATAAAAAAAGAACTTCTATAAAATAAAAGTCTGGAAATAAAATAAAATAGAAATTAAAAACTCAACGGAGACAATTGAGCAGCAAACCAGCACACAAAGAGAGACTTTGTGACCTGGAAGATAGTACTGGAGAAATGGTACAGAAGGGAGCCCTATGCGATAAAGAGGTGGAAAATGTAAAAAAAGTTAAAGGCCATAGAAGACAGAGTGAAAAGGTCCAAGATATGTCTAATCAGAGTTTCAAAAGTTAAGGAAGAAATAGGACAGAGGCATAAGAGCTGAGAGTGGCCCAGAACTTAGGACTGACCCCAAGCCTCAGATTCAGGATTTGAGCTGAGGTACAAAGATAGAAAGGGTGGAATTTGGATGCTTGGAGATGAAGCATGTGAAAAGCAGCAGGACCTCAGAGTGTGCCAATGGGGCCAACAACCTGGGCACTAGCCTGCTGGGACCAACAAGTTTCGGAGCCTCTGCGAGGCGTTGAAGCGCGGAACCTCGCCGTTCCTCCCGACGGAGAATCAATGGGAAACATGCCCTGCTCCCAGATGACATAGCAAAAACAGCAGGGGTAGTTCTGTTTTGTCCTTGGGGGTCAATATCCTTCTGAGAAAGGGAGAGAAGAGACAGTATTGATCCTGATCCGTCGTATGGATTGGGGAACCGAAGCACAGAAAACAGAGATTCTGAAAACAGAGTTCTAAAAAAGTTAAGTGGCAGCCCCGGGATCAGAGCTCTTTCTGTTCATCCCTGAGGCAGGCACCTCTGGGTAACTCACCCAGACACTCTGATTCACTATGTGTTTGGTAGATCAGCTGCAGAGTTGGATGGAGCCCCTGGCATCCTTTTCAGCCCTGATGAGACTTTCAAAAGTAAAAGTAAAGCAAAAAGCACTCCAGGACCCAGGTCTGGATGCCTTCCCTACAGACTAAGTCCTAATTACCCATGACTGCCTACACCTGATGACTTGGACCCGGCCGATTTTGATGCAGCGTTGACATCTATGTGAGTGACGTGCACATGAGTACATCTGGACCTAACAGCTGTCACCGGGATCTGAAAATGGGTGTGACACATATGGTTCTACATGCAGCATGGTGGAACAGCAGACAGAAACTCAGCAGTGCCGAATTGCGTGGGTGTGTCTGGTTCCTCGTCCACCTCTATCATAACTTTCTCCTTGGTCATTCCAAGATGATTTTGTTTGTTTGTGTTGCTAGTGGTTATGTTCTCCAGTTCATCTGAACTCTAATTCCAAGCCTATGACTGTCACAAGTTACTTTACATCTTTAAGCCTCAGTTTTCTCACCTGTATGATGGGCTCTGTACTATGTCTTGGAATTAAGCAAGACTATATACATTTTGGTACATTTATCAATAAATAACATCAGGCTTATTTTCCATATTATGATTAAGTGAAACAGCCAAAGGATTCAATTCGCCTGTAATTAGACATGGTTAATTTTGGGTTAAAGTTTAGAAGGAAGACTTAGAAAATTGTCGTTGAATTTCAAAATGAAGTAGCAAGAATGTGCAAAGAAAGAATAAAAATGCCTAAGGGGGAAAATTAAGTGAGTTAGAGTTTCACTTTCTTTAGGTTCATATTTGACAGTGATTCTTAGCTGGCACAGCCTAACCTTTTTCTGGGTCTCAAAGACATTCTTCCTGTTTTGCCACATTCTGCATTTTCTTCCTCCACCATTCTAAATTTGGCTCAGAGATTGAGAGTAGGGCTGTGGGACCCTGGCACAAAGAGGTAATGTTTGTATGTGTACATATTAGAGAATCAACAGTGTGGTCAGACAGATGGCTGTACCTGGAGCATGTCTGAGTCTAAGGGATGGGACGGACCCCAGTGCCACAGGCCTAACTGCTGACAATTCAGAAAGTGTGTCAGAGACCAAATAATGTTGGGAAATTCCAGTCTACGTGTTTGATGAGCAGGCACAGTGGGTGGTCCTAAGGGATCCAGCAAGAACATGACAGTAGGAAAAGAAGGAGAGGAAAATTAGATTCAATCAAAGGGAAAAAAAAATTCCAAATGGTAAGTTCGTTCTATTTGGCTACGGTATAACCCCTCCAGGGAACATGGTGGAACTTGAGTCATTGAAACCTTGGCTGGGAAAAGTCATGGAGGATGTACGATAGACAAAGCTGGAGTTTGGATTAGTCTGGTGGTGAGAGCAAGAGACCCAATAGGTGATTTGCATCCGCGTTGCTCTGATTCAGCAGACATGCCCCCTGCCGACAGAGTCTGCTGAGAGGCTGAGCTGGGCCAGGAGGATGGGCTGAGCCTGGACGCGTGTGAATGGCTGTGTGTGTAAAGGGAAGTGTTTTCCAAGTCATCATTGCCTCGTTTCCTCAGGCTGACTAGGATGTTTGGATAGTTAGCACGTTCCCTCTCATAATAAATTTCACATTTCTTGCAGAGAGTTTGTTTCACAGAAAAAAAAAAAAAAAACATAGAAGCAGGAGAAGGATATTCCATCTGAGTTTGCAGGAAATAATCTTTTTAATTAGAAAGCTGCCATACATTTCGGATTTTTCAATAGTGCTTAAGTTCACTGCCGTCACGCGTATGTGTGTTTTTTAGAAAAGCACACTACGTATTAACTATTTGTTTTTCCTAGAAAGTACTGGTGGAGGTGTGATTTCTCTGAGATTAGACCATTTGGGGCGATCCATGGGATCAAGAATAGCATGTTCCGTGGAGTTGGGTTCATAAAGGTATTTGAAGCCAGGAACCATCACTGTAAATACGGTATAAACCAAGATTTTACGTCCAGTATCATCCACGCCTAGCACGAAGCTGAGTCAACAGACAGCGGTCAATAATTACATGTTGATTGATGGATTGATTTGGTAAGTTGCCCAGAGTAACATTTCCTCCAGGGTCTCTGTAGCAAGCAAATCCATGATAACTAGCTTTTTCAAAACCAGCTTGCTTTTCATTTCAGAAATACACAGGAATCCAAATGGGGGGTGGGATCTAGATTTTACACTGAGACCTGGATTTGAATGCCACCCTTTTCATGATTCATCAAAGGACTTAAGCAAGAGCCCACCAGCCCACCCTGCCTTGGTTTCTGAACCTATGAGATCAGGGAGCTAGTTCCGGTACTTTCTGCTGTTCCCCTAACCTTGCGACACTTTGCCCTGCCTGGCGACAGCCAGAGCCACGCTGCCCAGTTGTTATCCGGTCTGCAGCTGCCCAGGAGTCAGCGATGGGCACCACAGCTGCTATTGAGGGAAGACGCAATGAGAATATTCTCATAAAGGAGTAGACGGTTTACCCTGGGGGGTTGCCAACACAGCAAAGCAAAGAGAAATCAACAATAAAATTTAAAAAAAAAAAAGAATAAGGACCCCCGGGGTTCTGGCTCTAATTCTGTTTCTGACCTGACTTGCTATCCGATCTTAAACAAGCCATTCAGTGTGGGTCTAGACCAAGTGTTACACAAATATAAAGGGGCATGAGCACAATTATTACTAGCAGTGATTCATTAAGGGTATGTTTGTCTGCTGTTTGTTTAAGCAGCTTAAAAATGAGGTAACACCCTAAAGAAAATCCAAATCAGACCTCCTTCTCTGGCTCTCTCTCAGTACTTTAATGCTGGTTGTTAAAAAGACAATGAGCCAGTGGTTGTCCTGTTCCTATCCAGGTCCCGCTCACTGACCCATTAGTCATATAACTAGGGGAAATCACTTCACTTTCTGGAACTTGGAGTCTGCGGTGGTTCTAAAACATATCCTCAAATTCTTTACTCCCTTCCCGTAAAGATATGATGCCTCACTCACCTCCGTTTGAATACAGCCAGCTCCGTAACTCACTTCTAACTCACTGAAGTACAAACTGCAGTGGAGGTGATGTTAACGCGACTCTAGGGCTAGGACTGGCACGTTCTCGCAGAACACACACCTTTGGACCCCTGAGCTGCCCTAAAGCCACCTTGCTGGAAAAACTGCAAAGAGACAGAGATAGAGAGAGATGCCTGTGCCCCCAGCCATTCCAGTTTCCCAGTTGAGAACCAGGCATATTCACAAAGGTGGTTTCAAGATGATCCCAGCCACTGGCATCTTGTGACTGCCCCCAAATTCCTGACCCACAGAAACTGTGAGATAATAAATGCCCGGGGTCGTTTTAAAACACAAGCTTTGGAGAGATGTGTTAGCAGCAATGGGTACCTAATACAGGGACTTTCCATCCTCCCCTCTCCAAGGAACACCTAAGGACTCAGCATTATTCAGGGGGTGGGTCTCAGGCGGCAGTCTCAAACACTTCTTGGGTTTCCATTATAGGAACCCACATCCTATGGTTTTCCTGAAACAGACTTGGGAATCCAAGGAGCTGGAGACTTCTAACTGATACTGATCTTGGGCAAATCAGTTCCTTCGGACCTCAGTTTTCCCTGCTGTAAACAGAAGAGGGTTTCTCTTCTCTTTGTACTTCCCAGGAATATAAGTTATACAATCTGGAACTCACAGGTCCATGAAGCATTTTGAACTCCTCTGAAGGTCCTGTTTAAATTCAAGTACTGCCATGACGCGTCTTCCCCATAAATTCCCTATGCGGGCTCAGCATCCTTCCAGGAGGCGACAGGAGAAAAGGCCTGGCTCTAGTTCTCCTGCTTCTGCTCCTTCCAGCCCTTGGCAAGTCACTCCACTGGTCACTGCTCTGAGCCCCATCTTGCCTGTAAGTTGGGTGGATTGGCCAATATCCTCTCAATCCCTTTCCGGCTATGAGATGCTACAAACGAGACAATTGAAAAGATAGGCTCACTGCTTCTAGATGTTTCCAACCAGTGAAGAGGCAGCCCAACTACTGCAAACACCAGGAAATGATAGGCAATTTAATATGAGATGGGGTGGCATTGAAGACAGGCACATCTGCAGAACCCAAGGCTCCGGACAGGGTCATAGAAGTTTCTTCAGCTGCTCTTGAAGGATGGTGCTACGGATGGAATGTTTGTGTCCCCCACAAAATTCATAGGTTGAAGCCCATTCCCCAATGTGATGGCATTAGATGGGGGGCCTTTGGCCAGTGATTAGGTTAGAGGGTGGGGACCTCATGAATGGCATTAGTGCCCTTACGAGAGGAGAGATGATACCCCTCTCCACCATGTGAGGTTACAAGAAGATGGCCATCTGCAAGCCAGGAAGAGGGCCCTCCCCAGCACCAGATCTGCTGGCACCCTGATCTTGGACTTCCCAGCCTCCAGAACTGCGAGAAATAAATGTCTGTTGTTTACACCACCCAGTCTGTGGTATCATGTTATAGCCGCCCCAAATGACTAAGACAGATGGAGTAATAGCCACAATCCTTAGTTGCAAACAACAGAATCCATTCTTGTTCATTTAAGGGGAAAAAGGAGTTTAATCAAGACGATTAGAGAACTGGCAAAATGTCCAGGAGGGCCTGACTCTGAAGCCATCAGCCATAAAGTACCCAACCACAAAAAGGAGTTTCTTAGAGAAGACCCCACAGCCACTCTGGACCTAGGACCCTCTGCCCTGGAAACCAGGAGCTCAACCCTACACCCTCCAGAATCAAGGGTCTCTGCTGCCCCCTTGTGGTTCCCCTGATGGGGGTACCACCTCAAACCCAATTCTCACGTGGACGCGTCAGGTACAATTCAAGGCACAGAGGTCTAGAGATGTTTTCTAGCTTCTCCCTTGATAACGCAGGATTTGTAACGTGGGAGATACCCCGAATGTAGGGGCGGTGTGCAGAGAGATGTGCCCCAGGCAACAAATGCCCGCAAAGATGGGTAGAGTGTGAGTTAGGAGAGGATGGAAGAGAGGGAGCCCTTCTGAGGGAGGGGCCGGGCCAGAAATAATGTGGGGACAGAACGCCCCCTGAGCTGGTGCGGAAAGGCAGGCCGAGTGGCTGAGGGCACAGCCGAATGGAGTGGGGCTGACAAGCCACGAGCCCCACACTCGAGATGCCTGTCGCCTGGCTGTCTGCGCCCCTTCCTCCTGGCTCGCCCCAGTCCCGCGCGGTCGTTTGGAAGCAGCCGTTCTTCCCAGAGCTGGCGTTTGGCAGTTGGCAAGGAGCACCCCACCTTCTCTCAGCAGCCGTCCGTCTTCTTGTCTTCCCCTTTCCATCGGGGTGAACACATTTCTCTTCTGCTGCACATGCCAACATACCTCGAATTTGCTGGCAGCAGGTACTTCTCATGTGTTGGTTTTGGAACCTTTTAGCAGTTTGTCCTATTTCTCTTCCATCTGGGCTAGAAACATGCCAACCAGGATTTCTCTGGATTTTTTTTCTTAATCCCGGGCTGCAACCCAAGGGAATGAGCATCCAGGACCCCCTGGGTCTCAGGGTCCATCACCGCCTGGTACCTGCCTCCCCTCCCCAGCTGTCGCTGGGCACCACGGCCCTCGGTCCCCCAGGCGTAGTCCCAACTTGTGGTGACCTCTCAAACTTAGTGCCTGGAGGCCAGGTTATTACAAAGGGACATTTGAGCTTCCACTGGAAATTGGCAATATATATTCTTGGCAGCAGTAAGGACAGGCTGTGAAAATTCTTTTGGTGTTGGACTTCTTTTAAGGAGTGGAGTTTGGTTTTAGCATACTCCCAGGCAGTGAAATGGGAAAACCAGGCTAAAGATGGAGATGTACGAGAGTGGCAGGTGGAACCCAGAGTCCGGGGTCCAGAGAACATCAGTGCCCGCCACCTGGTAGGGGCTCAATAATCATCTGCCGCTTGGGTGACTGGATGAGGTGTCGCAGCAACACATGGTGACATTTCAGCTTCACTTATTAGACAGACTGATCCCGTCAGGTCTACCTCCTAACCTTCTAGGTCTGTATCGCCCCTCCCTGCTCCCCTTCGGCACCAGCTGGAATGCCTGACCTCAACCCCTCCCACCAGGCTCCTGACCAACTTCGTCCCAGGTCCCCTGGCCCCCAGACCCCAGCCTCTCCAGTCCACCCTGCAGACCATGGCTACTGTTTATCTTCCTAAAAACAGAACTTCTAAATGTGGGATCCTGGATGGGACCCTGGTACAGAAGAAGAGCATCGGTAGAAAAACTGGGGAAATCTGAACAGAGCCTGAAATTTAGTTAATAGTAATATATCGATGTGAATCTCCTAGTGTTGACAAATGTATCTAAGACATTAGCAATAGGAGGAACTGGGGGGATGGGTAAACTGAACTCTCTGTCCTATCTTTGCCAACTTTTCTCTGAATCTAAAATTATTCTTACAACACAAAGTTATACCAAAAAAGCAAATCTGACCATATCACTCGCCTGCTTAAAATTAGGGTGACCAATAAGCTTATCTACGAAACAGAAACAGACTCACAGACATAGAGTACAGACTTGTGGTTGCCAAGGGGGAGGGGCGTGGGGGAGGGACGGACTGGGAGTTCCAATTCTAGAATCCCACTCCACAGAAATACATATGCCTCAAGATGTATGAACAGGATATTCTGCTATAGTGAAATATTGGGAATAATCTGCATGTCCATCGATAAGGAAATAGCTATATAAATTGAGGTAAATTCAGGTGCCGGGCCGGGGGAGGGAGGGGGTGGCAAGGGAGGCGTAGGTGTACAACCCCAAGGGTCCCTTAGCCCTGGGTTCTGCGCCGCGGGGCGGAGACGATCCGTTGGTGGGGTCGGGGTCTGGGGACGAGGTGGACGCGGGCCTGGCCTTCTCGGCAGCGCACCGACTGCCCTGTGGGGTGAGGCCCCGTGGGGTGGGGGCTCCGCAGGGTGAGGCTCCATGGGGTGGGTGCCCCGCGCTGGAGCTGGGAGGAGCTGGCCGGTGGTTCCCTCCCGCAGACCCGTCGGCCCCAAGATGTACATACTCCCGCACCTGTACAATGGCTGGCAAGCGGATCAGGCCATCCTCTCGGAAGAAGACCGCGTGGTCGTCATTCGGTTTGGACACGACTGGGACCCTACTTGTATGAAGATGGACGAGGTTCTGTGCAGCATACCTGAAAAGAAACGGCAGATAACGGGGGATCTTCCTCATCTTGCTGTGAGCCCTGTTTGGATACCCCAGCTGTTTTAAAAGTTAAAAATTCCTCAGTTATTTATCTTGTGGATATTACAGAAGTACCTGACTTCAACAAAATGTATGAGTTATACGATCCGTGCACTGTCACGTTTTTCTTCAGGAACAAACACATCGTGATCGACCTGGGTACTGGCAACAACAACAAGATCAACTGGGCCATGGAAGACAAGCAGGAGATGATCGACATCATCGAGACGGCGTACGGGGGTGGGGGGGGGGCCGGAAGGGTCGCGGCCTGGTCGTGTCTCCGAAGGACTACTCCACCAAGTACAGATACTGAGCCCTCGTCCAGTCCTGGTGCATACAGTGCCGTGGAGTCATTGCCACGTAGAAATACTTTCAACTATTTAAAGCCTTCGAGAAAGCGTTTGGGAAAGTACACATAGCTCAAGGAGCTGGAGGGTTTTGCAGTGAGGGTGGCATTGCCTCCACTTTCAGTCTGCCTGGTCCCTGTATTTTTGTATCAGTAAATATCTAGCTGATATAAATAAAATACATGGTGATGGGAAAAATAAAAAAAAATTTTTTAAATAAATTGAGGTAAATTCATACAATGGAATACTGGGTAGCCATTAAAACAATGAGGTAGATCTCCATGTATTAACAGGAAGAGATCTCCAACATATAATCTACGTCAGGGGTCGGTAAACTAAGTGCCACAAGCCAGATCCAACCCCTGTCTGTGAATGTACCGCCCACGAGCTAAGAATCGTTTTTACATTTTTAAATGGTTAAAATGCAATCAAAAGAAGAGTAGTATTTTGCAATATTGAAAATTACATGAAATTCAAACTTCAGTTTCCATAAATAAAGTTTTATTGGAACATAGCTACCCCCATTCATTTACATATTGTGTATGGCTGATTTTTTAAAAAATAAACTTATATATTTATTTATTTTTGGCTGTGTTAGGCCTTTGTTGCTGCACATTGGCTTCCTCTAGTTGTGGCAAACAGGGGCTACTCTTCGTTGCGGTGCGCGGGCTTCTCATTGCCGTGGCTTCTCTTGATGCAGAGCACCGGCTCTAGGCACGTGGGCTACAGTAGTTGTGGCATGCGGGCTCGGTAGTTGTGGCTCGTGGGCTCTACAGTACAGGCTCAGTAGTTGTGGTGCACGGGCTTAGTTGCTCCACGGCACGTGGGATCTTCCCAGACAAGGGATCGAATCTGTGACCCCTGCATTGGCAGGCGGATTTTTAACCACTGCACCACCAGGGAAGTCCCTAGGCTGATTTCTTGATGCGGCGGCAGAATTGAGTACAGGTGACAGGGACCATATGGTTCCCAAAGCCAAAAATATTTATTATCTGGCCTTTTACAGAAAAGAAATTGCTGACCCTAATCTAAGTGATAAAGGGCAAATCACATATTGTATATGTATAAAATTCCCTTCATAAAATATGCTCATAAAAATTATATATATACATATATGTATTTAAGAATGTAAATTAATAGAAGAAGGCATGCGAGGACCCACCCTAAATGGTTAACAATGGTTCCTTATGAAAGAGAACCAGGATTAGAGAAGGAAAATGGATAAAGGGAGATTACATGTTTTATTACTTTATATTTATATATGTATTTATAATCTTTCAATTTTATACTGAAAAAGTATATATATATATCTCTCCAGTCAATTCTTGTCATTTGCAGTAGTTATGTTCTATAAAGTCAATGAAAACACTGAAATACAGAACACTGAGCCGTTGCTTCTAGGGGAAATATGAGGTCAGGTTCCTGAGAGTCTCTGGTCAAGATATTTTCATTAGCCAATCAATCCATAACCTTGTTTTATGTGTGATTCTGTATAAAGACACCTGCTTTAACATATTTGGCTGATCCATTGACACTGAACTCACAGCCAACGGCTCTGTAACTCAGACCTGGATGAAGCTTACCTAACGCGTGTGTTTTTTCTGTAACGCACAGCACGGCCTTCTTTGATTTGGCAACACTAGACAGATTTTTCAGCGCTACGCTTGGGGGCCATTTTAAACAACAAAAGCACCAACAAAAGGCACAAAAATGCAAAAAACGTGGCACTCGCGAGATGGGGGAAAGGATCCTTGTTGACAGTATGAGAGCTGAAACAGCATCACTTCGTTTGACCTCAGCTGGGGCTGTGCTCATGGGTGACTCAAATCTTTTGTCCCTCTGCCCATGTCCACAAATGGCTGTGAAAGCACCATGTCTATTGATTCGTGGGTCACAAATAAATTTTAGTGAGTAGAAAAATCCACATAATGGAACTGGTGAATAAGGAAGACTGGAGACATATATATATACACACATATGCATTGCTTTTGTAGTTAATCAACAAAAAATATGTTTACTATTTGCCCTTGACCAGAGTTGTCTGCAAAGTCTTTCTTTTGGGCAGCAAGCAGAGGGTCCTGAGCCATGCCTCTGATGGGTAGAGATGTTCATTTTTACATTAAGACAGCCCACCTTTCACCAGGACCCCCAACAGGGCACAGACAGCACAAAGCAGAGGACGTGTTAAGGCTTCCTCATGGCTGTTTCCCAAGTTGCAGGGTTGACTTCTTGGGTATCTGTGAACAGCTGTGTCCTGGACACACACGGTTGGGCCAGCCAGAGGCATGCAGTGAGGGGTTTGCCCCTCCTCACCCAACTTCCATTTCTTCATTCATTGCTTTACTCACACCATTCATTCATGCAGTCAACACATTCATGAAAGACAAAGTATCATATGACATCCCTTATATGCAGAATCTTTCAAAAATGATAAAAATGAACTTATTTACAAAACAGAAACAGACTCACAGGCTTAGAAAACAGACTCATGGTCCTGGGGGGGAAGGGTGAGAGGAAGGGATAGATTGGGAGTTTGGGACTGACATATACACGCTGCTATATTTAAAACAGATAACCAGGACTTCCCTGGTGGCGCAGTGGTTGGGAGTCCGCCTGCCGATGCAGGGGTCACGGGTTCGTGCCCCGGTCAGGGAGGATCCCGCATGCCGCGGAGCGGCTGGGACCCTGAGCCATGGCCGCTGAGCCTGTGCGTCCGGAGCCTGTGCTCCACGGCGGGAGAGGCCACGGCAGTGAGAGGCCCGTGTACCACAAAAAAAAAAAAAAAAAAAAAAAACAGATAACCAACAAGGACCTACTGTATAGCACAGGGAACTCTGCTCAACACTCTGCAATAACTTAAATGAGAAAAGAATAGATATATGTGTATGTATAACTGAATCACTTTGCTGTACACCTGAAACTAACACAACATTGTTAATCAACTATACTCCAATATAACATAAAATTTTTAAAAATTAACTAATAACTAGTAAAAAAAGCACAGGGGCAAAAGGGTGCTGCTGTAGAGAAGGTGCCCGAGTCAAGTAATATTGTTTCCAGGTGGAAAAGCTACTTTCAACTCTTCTCCTAAAATGAACAATGTAACTTCAGCAGCGCACAGGGCACTGACTTACATGTATTCATCTGTTGTCTGATGGGGTTTTGATCTCTGGCTCATCTTCCCACTGGCCTTTTGAGAGTCCCGTGAGTAGAACTCTGTCCTCCTGTCCTCCACACTCCCACAGAGCTTATGGAAGAGCTGAAGGGAGGCGGGGGGAAAATCAGAACTGGTCAGCAGGTGCAAGTCAGACCGAGTTAAGGCAATCAGACAGGAAAGAGAGGCACACCCAGGCCCACATGAAACGAAGTCTCAGCCTCACCTGAAGACATTAAAGGAATACCAGACCATCGGGGCTCTGGAGGTGAGTTCCGGTCCTTAGCGCTGGACGCCACCCCTCAAGCTGGGGCTCCTACAAAGCGCTGTTGCCACCTTGTGGTGAGCAGAGGTGGGCCTCGGAGCTTGCTGACTTCTCCTGCTGGTTCTTCTCAGGTAACAAGCTCCGGAGGCTGACACACATTCCTGGAAACGCATCCCTCCTTAGGGCTTCGGCTACCCTACATCGCACCCCGCAGACTGTGCCCCAGACCAGGCTCCAGGGGATGAGCCATGTGGCCAGAGGTGACTCCTCTCTGGGCCCTGTCCCTCCTCTGGGAAGCTGCAAGTCGTCCTGGCATCACAAGCCCCCAGGATCCCTTCTAGTTTGCAGAGTGAGGACTCGGAAGCTCTGGGAGCTGCCCCTCAAAGCACTCAGCCTCGGGCTGGGGTTGCCCAGAGACTGTGCCCTGAACCAGCCCGAGGCGTCAGGGCCTTACTGCTCTTCCTTTGAAAATTTCCACAGTCAGTGTCTCTTTGTAAGTAGGGAAGGTGAACATGTCTCTTTTGTGTCTGCACTCCACGCCCAAAGTGGAATGCACTCTCTCCACATGTGGTGGCCAGAGTGACAGAGCAGGTAAGACCTGGGAGAGGGCGTGCAGGTGTCTCCGTGTGTGTGTGTGTGTGTGTGTGTGTGTGTGTGTGTGTGTGTGTGTTCCGGTGCCTGTTTCCCTATGAGAAGAGACCAGACCTGGAGGAAGAGGGAGGTAACAGAAGAGCTGGCCTGCTGGCATCTGCGGAATCGAAAAAAGCCTGCTGGCTTTTCTCCCATGAAAATCGAGGCTGCGCCTGAGGAAGCAGACAGTTCCAGTTCCCAGGGGTGGCCCTCAGGACTGGAAGCAGCAGCCTTTGTGGCCATTGTTTCAGCTGCGGGTGAGACTTGTATTGCTCGTGACAACAGTGGCAGAGTGTCCTACTGCAGGGCAGGGACCCCAACCGGCGTCTTCCCTGTCCCCCCCAGCAGATCCTGTACCTCACACTCTAGAACGCCCCTCTTCCGTCCCTCTGTCTGTCACCTGCACTGCTCTGTCCTGGGACCCAGCTGGCGGGTTCCACCCATGTCCCGTCCACGCCATCTCGGGCTCACAGCCAGGCTCCATCTCTGTCATGGTCCCTGAGCAGCCCTGCCAGAGTTCTTGGGAAGAGGTGGGTCCTCCCTGTGAATCCAAGAGCAGTGATTGGAAACTCTGGGAAGTTTGGCTTTCATATGTTCCAGAGCGAATGTTGCTGAACCCCGCCCGGGTTGGATGGAATGGGGAGACAGGGAGAGAGTACCAAGGGGCTGGGGTGGTCACCATTCCACTGTGAGGGAAAACAAGCCCAGGTCTGGGGAGTCTCACAGGTCCCTAGGAGCACCGGAATTAATACATGAAACTTCTATACCCTTTGCAAAAGACGATGTCAGTATTACTGTGTCCATTTCACAGGAGAGAAAACTGAGGTGTGAGTCCATTCATCCATGAGGTTCACGGTTTCAGTAGTAATACTATTTATATACATATATTTTATACTTTACTATATTATATCTATCTATATATATACACACACATGCACACTTTTTACCTCTATTTCACATTTTTACTTTCCCATCATCATTCTTGATCCCAACAGCTCTGTGAGACAGAAAGGTCAGACTGACAGTCTCTCAGCCCATGACAGAGCTCTGCTAGAACAGGTCTCCTGCATTTCTGGTTGGGAACACAGTTGATTGCTTAACTGCTTTCATTTCCAACTCACTGTCCCCCTGCCTTCCTTACAGAGTCCAGTTAAAGCTTCCCCCTGTCCCCCACCCCCGCCCTCATGTCATGCCTGGGTCCCAGGGGAATCTGATCCCAGCAGTTAGGGTGACTCAAGTCTCTTTGCTTGTGTTGGGTTCAGAAGACTGGGTTAGGCCAATCAACCCAGGATATCAGCCTAGTGGCTGCTATTATCCAGGTAGTGGCTTAAACTGACCAGTTCAAACTGAAAGGAACTGAAAGTCTCCTCTCCTTCTCTCTGGACGTGACCGAAGAAGCAAGTGCTAGAGCTGCTTCTGGCAGCCATCTTGCAGCCATGAGGCGAGTCAGCCTAAGGAAAAGAATTAGAAGAGGGCAGAGTAAGCAGGATTACAGGAAAACAGAATTAGCACCCTGATAAAACCCTACCTGAAGCCCTAGCTCTGGGCTACTTGTTAGATCCTATAGTAAACTCCTTATTGTTTAAGTCAGTTTGCATTGACTTTTCTCTTCCTTGTATCCAAAACCACCTTAATGGGCAGGTCTGGACGGACACACTTTCTCCTGCTTCTGCTGTCAGACTTCTCCTTGCTTTCCTCTGGCTCCTGTCAGAGCCAAGTCAGCACACATTGAAAGGGCCAGGGCGGACTAAATGCGTCTCCTGGACACCACAAATGTCTTTGTGGTATCTTAAGACTTTAAAAACTGTGCAGGGAGCTGCGGCCTAGCTCGGTCCTGCTTCCCATTAGGATAAACACATCCCTCAGCAGAGCGACCCATGCCCAGCTCCAGAAATAGCCTGCCCACCAGAGAAAATGCACTTTATTTGACAGGCTTCCACAGCCATATCATTATCATATAATCTCTTTTATCCACCCCTTTCCCCTGCCCTGGAACTCAAATTGCATCTTTAAAATGTCTAAATAGCAGTTTGGTGATCTTCAGTGATGCTATACTTGATACTGAGCTGGGAAAATCAATGTCAAATGCCCGACTTCAGAGACGTTTGGGTGAGGGGTGAGAGGGAGGTTTTACATCCAATTACTTCTCTGTGAAGACATATGGGTTGAAAATACTTGACAAGGGACTAAGTTTCAACATCCACAAGTCCAGCTTTTGACTTCCTAATCACCAACATCAACCCCACAGACCTCGCCTGAGCGCCTGTGGGCGACTTTCCACCCTCATTTCCTCCTACAAAAGTAGGAGTAGGTGGGGACTCCTTCTTTTGGCTTCCTCCTCCCAGGCTAGCACAGCCCTGCCTGGGTGCCGACGCCCCAAGGGCTCCAGGAGGAATCAGGCAAGATGCAAAGAGGCAGCCCCAGGAACAAATGGTGACGGTGTCCAAAAATGCCCACTGGTAAGGGACAGCGTCAGGACTGTGTCCCTAGGGGCTGCTCAGGGCAGTCACAGTATCAGAGTGAAACAAAGGAAGCTCTCCACAGGAAGAGGGAGTCTGCCCGGGGGGTGTGGAGGGCTGATGACGCCTGTTTCTGGAGGTGGGTGAACTCCATTTACCCAGGGCTGGCTCTGAGCAACACTCTGGGAAGTGGGCGGGAGTCTGTGTCCCGCCAGGTGGAGCTTTCACATTCCTCTTCCTGTTACTGAACACCTACTCCAGATCCTTCCTGGACCTGAGTGACAGACTCCAGCTCCCAGGGCTGAGCGAAAGGCCAGGGAGGCAGCCAGGATATAGGAGGGTGGCTTCCTAGAAGGGAATTAAGCCTTCCTTCTGCCAAATCCATTTCCAGCAGCAGCCTGGAGGACTTGTTGGGAGAGGAGAATGTGGGGCTTCTAATCCCCTGAGCACCCACTCCGTACCTGACACTGTGCTTTACAAGAATTGCATATCATGGAGATCACTGGGCCAATTTACAGATGAGAAAACCGAGGCTGAGAGAGGTCAAGGAACTTTCCCAGGATCACACTAGCAAGTAAAGTGGCTGGTGAGATTCAAGTCTAGGCCTTTCTGCCCCTTGAGGCCTGGCTTGTTGTACTACCTACCCTGCTTAGGTGAAGTGAGCTCTGACTTTCCTAACTGCCTCTTACACTGACCTGGGGAAGCAAGTAACAACTCCCTTCATTGGAGCCCACAGTATGCAGAATGGGGCAGGGGCTGGTAGTTACAGACCTAAAAACCAACCCTTTCCTCTTCCTGCAAGTTTCTCCTGATCAATGCTGGGCACCCCAGGCCATCACAGGAGAAAGGGCAATATGGAACTTCCTGGACGTTCTCAGGATCCCCACCGTCCCAACGCACACACATACACACGCCTGCACACACAGACACACACAGAGATGCACACAGAGACATACACATACAACAATCAATTTTTCTTGAGACCAAAATAAATGAGCGATATAATCGTATTTTCTTCAAGATTTCTGGAGTATCAAAAATAAAATTTAAAAAAAAGACCATTATCCCTACACTTTTGGTTGAGGAAAAATTCAATCATCAAAATGAAGTACAGAGAGGCAGAGCAGATCTGTTTCTCATGAAGAAGGTTTGGGGAGAGGCAGCTCTGCTGCGGGCACGCGTGTGTCCCAAGTGCCTTCCGTTGGTGCACGTGCTGCGGGTAGGGTGTTGTCCTGCTTGATCGTGACCCCTCATGCAACTCCACGGGCCTGAGCGTGTGTGCCGAAAGATCCAGAAGCACCAGAGCCCCTCGTCCAGTCAGAATCAGGCAGCAGAAAATCTGCATTTAATTGCAAATGTTGTAAAAATAATCATGCAGAAGACCGAGCTAGCATTGCAACTATGTGTCCTCGACTTAGTGCCTGAGTGTGGGACGTCTTTCTGCGGAAATGCTTATAGAGCTGTAAACTCTAAGCCGAGATTTCTTCAAGAACATGTCTTCTCTCGTTAGGATGATTTTACTTTGGAGGGTGTTCCCAGCCTTTTCCAGGAAAAGAAGATGGTGGGGGGTGGACGTGGGGGACTTGTAGGGTGAAGAAGGGGGACAGGGAGGCCGACTCAGATGTGTCTTAAAGATGTCTTTGTTTTTAATTATCCGTGTCCTGGGCTACGGCGCAATCAGCCTCTCTCCAGAGTTTCAACTCAGATCAAATGCTCTGTGCTGCAGTCTTACTCTCCACCTCCCAGACGGCGGCCTTTCCCCATTTGAAGATTATTTATTGCTTCTCAACCACCTTTCATGCTGCTAAATGTTTCTCCATGCTCAGTGAAGAAAACAGCCCAGCGGGATTTTATTTTATTTCCCTGAGTGCCGGCCTGTCCTCCCACTTCATCCCAGGGAGCATTTTAGGCTCGACAGTCTGCACACACCCCCTCACCTCCTAGGGCAGCTCCTCGGCCTGGGCCTGGCCAGGGAAAGGTCCCCAGGGCCCACTGGTCACACGGCTGCCTCTGGGCCTGCACGACTCTACTTTCAAAAGAGGGGGAGAAAGCAAACTGCTTCTAGAAGCTTGCTGAGAAGCAGCTCAGTCCGAAATGCTTTCCTTCCAACTCCTCCACCCCCCAGGATATCCAGTAGGTGGGCACCGCTCCTGGACTTGAAAACGCAGATTTAGCCTAAGTGGGGTGAGGCCAGCCACCACCCTGACTCCCCACCCAGGTCCGAAATAAATTTACACCTCCTCATTTCTGTCCTATTAATCAGTCAGTCTGAGGAAAAACAAGCCAGCCAAGCTGGGCCAGTTGGACGAGTCACAGAATATATGTTTTCAGATATTTTAAAATTAATTTTATTTCCTGCTCATATTTAAAATTTTGCTTCCATTACCAGAATGCAACTGTGCTGGACCTCTTGTAAGGAAAACTGCAAATTCTATAGTTAGATTTCCCTCACCCACCCGCTGAGACTCCGGGCTGCGCATCCTCATAGGCTGTAACCCTGGGGGGTGGGCGGATCCCAGCCCCTTCCTCCTTCAGGTTCTGATTTCCAGCTCTGGCCCTCCTCCCTTGCCGGGCCTTAAGTCTCACCTTCTGGCCCGGCTTGGATGGCGTCTAGGGGGCCCTGAGAGCACCACCCACTCCCTGGCCTCGGGGGTCGAGGTGCCCCCACGTCAGCCTTGTCCCCCAGCTGCCCTGCTCGCCCCACCTTGCTCCTCCTCTTTGCAGCCCTTGCCCTTGAATGGTCCTCCTTCTTCCAGTCCTGGGTCTCTTTAAAAAAAAAGAAGCCTCGGCTTCCCTGGTGGCGCAGTGGTTGAGAGTCCGCCTGCTCATTGCAGGGGACGCGGGTTCGCGCCCCGGTCCGGAAAGATCCCACATGCTGCGGAGCGGCTGCGCCCGTGAGCCATGGCCGCTGAGCCTGCGCCTCCGGAGCCTGTGCTCCGCAACGGGAGAGGCCAGAACAGTGAGAGGCCCGCGTACTGCAAAAAAATAAAAAAATAAAAAAAAAAAACAAGAAACCTAAAGAGCCAGTGGGAAAAAATTCTTAAATATATATTCTTTTAATATATGAATACAAACAATAAGTGAAAGAACAACTACCTTCAAAAATATCTTTTCTGTAAATTAGTCTATCTCAATTTTTAAGTACAGAAAATGCTGGCATATGTCACAATATGCTAGGAAGAAATGATTCTTGTTTTATGACTTTAGGTTGGTTTTTTTAAATTTTGTTTATCTATTTTAAATATAGCAGTGTGTACATGTCAATCCCAAACTCCCAATCTATCCTTCCTCCCCCCGCTTCTCCATTGGTAACCCTAAGTTTGTTGTCTAAGTCTGTGAGTCTGTTTCTGTGTTGTAAATAAGTTCATTTGTACCTTTTTTTTTTAGATTCTGCATATAAGCCATATCATATGTCTGTCTTTCTCTGTCTGACTTACTTCATTTAGCACAATAATCTCCAGGTCCATCTATGTTGCTGCAATTGGCATTATTTCATTCTTTTTAATGGCTGAGCAATATTCCATTGTACATATGTACCACATCTTTTGCATCCACTCATCTGTCGATGGACATTTAGGTTGCTTCCATGTGTTGGCTATTGTACACAGTGCTGCAATGAACATTGGGATTAAAGACCTAAATGTAAGGCCAGAAATGTTTACAAGAAACTTTAAAATGCTCTCTACAGACAGAGACCGTAATAACAGCAAACACTCACTAGAGTTTACCGAGCTCCAGGCATTCTCCGAAGCACCTTACATGGATTAGTTCATTTACCACCCAGAACCCTGTGAGGTGGATACTGTTATCATCCCGTATGAGGGGAGCGGAGGAACAGAGAAACCAAAACTTGCTCGAGGTCACCCAGCCAGGATGCGGGAGGGCCGGGCTTTGGACACAGGCAGCTCTTAACAATTGCGTTATTCTATCTCTCTAAGGAGAAATTTTCTCTAAAGGGAGAAAGGCTGATTTTTAGCCTTCTTACTAGGACAGTGATATTCCATTTGTAAATGGGTCAATTACTTGATCATCTCAACCATACAGGCCTCGATCAAGAACTGAAAACATAAGTAAAGGAGACCTTTGAGACACTAAAGAATGTGTCACAAAATTCAAATCCAAAGTTTCCTGAGGAGAGCCGTTCAGGCCTTCCCACAGGATCTCCAGATGACAACTCTTACCTTACATACAGTCCTAACAGGCCTGGAGGGTGTTTGCCCAGCCTCGGCCTATTAGAAACAACGAATTAGAAAGAAGGTAAAATCAACCTTAAAGGGAAGCATGTTAAACCATAGCATGGTGCCCAGTCAATTGGCTGTATTTATAGCCAATAGAGATGACACTTGTGATGAATTTTAAATTAATACAGGGAAATGCTTATATTCTAATTGTATCTAAAACTAAGCTGGAGGCAAAATTACATCTACAGTATGACTTCAACATGTAAAACAAGCAACAAAACTCAAAACGATGGAAAAAGAGAAAGTAGGAATATACCAAAATGCATTTTTCTCTAGATGCCATGGGTGATTTCTTTTTCTTAATTTCTACTTTTTTTGATGTTTTTGTTTCAAATTCTGTGTAGTGTGTGTGTGGTCTTTTACGAGTGCAAAAACTCCCAATAAACTTTAAGAAAGAGAAATAAGGAAAGAGGAAGAGAGAAAGTCCAGGGAGGTTAGGGGGAGGATGGAGGGGAGAAGGCCACCCCCAATCAGGTGCAAGCCCTACCACGGGTGATTAACCAGAGGAAGAGAAACTATTGCATTCACATCCAAGAAATCAGAACGCCTGATGGTCTAGGTGCCACTTCCTGGAAGGGCAAATTGCTCTCCATAAATCAATCACCTTGAAAATATCACGATATAATCAACTGGCAATTAGAAAAATAACTACTGTTGACTAAGCACTTACCTCTTTCCATGCAAGCACTTTACTTACAAAACCACTGGGCCTCAAATAGGCCTTGTGAGGGAGCTATGCCTTTCCTCAATTTACCCCTGAAAACCTGAGGCATGACAGTTAATATCCATTAGAGTGAAGGTTTGATTCTGTTCATGAGATCCAGCTAAGAAGGCCTAGAAGCAAGAAACCCAAAGTAGACAGATTCTCATTTAAAATATCAAAAATGAATGAACGCCTTTTATTCGTTAAAAGGTGAGTTTCAAGTGTGAGAACCACTTACCTAGCACACCTTGTGGTGCTAGGTCATGGATACCTGGGGATTCCAGGTGAAGTTCCCTAGAAACCCTCCAGCCCCTACGTCCTGCTGGAAATGGGTCCTGCCTTCTAGCACCTTGAAGGGGTGCATTCCCTTCTGTGAGGGTTATACCTAATACTGCCCTAACACTGGGCTTCATGCAAAGGAAGCTCTCAATGCAAGGGCCACTGAAAGGTAAGAAGGGGCAAGGGAGGGAGGGAAGAGGGGAGAGAGGAGAGAGAAAGGTTCTGTGACCTGGGGGGCCTGCCTGCAACTCTATTGCACAGCCCCAGCTACTCAGGGAGCCTCGGATAATGACATCCAAGTAATCCGTTAAAATAGAAATGGGATCCAGGAAGCCTGCTTAAGCCATTAGGTCAGCTCTCTAATGAGCATCGTGTTAGAGAGCAGTACACAGGAGGGATCAATTTTGATGAAGGAAGAACTCGGTGTGCCTGGGGAAGGGAGATTTTGAGTCTTTTCCTTAGAGTCATAGTTAATTTAAAATAAAGTTGTTTTCATAGCATCATAAATTTTAGCTCTGAAAGATACCTCAGCCATCATCTGGTTTCTAGTCCAATTTCCTTCTTTTACACATAAGGAAACTGAGTCCCAGAGAGGGGACTTGATCTACCCGGGGGCACACTGCGAATCTGTGGCCAAGCCTGAAGCAGAAATCACTTTCCTAACTTCTTGCTACACCAAACTCATTTTGACGGTGGGAACCTGAAACTGTAGTTTCTCTTCAAACCCAGCTTGCTGCTCCTCTGCTCTTCAAATTCTCTGTGAAGTGGGTTCCCCGGCCACATCCTCCTGCCCTTTCCATCTGGGATGGCTTGAGATAAGGGTCTTGCAAATGACCACCCTGTAAAACCCAAACCAGAAGGGGCCTCCGCCCTGGCCTAACCCTAACCTGCACCCAACCCAAATACCAAGCTTTTTGCTGAACCACAAAAGGAACTAAAGTCTTTCAGAGAAACTCCCAGGGAAGTGTTATGAACCAGAACCAAAAGGATAGACTTTCAACGCAGCTAGAGCAGAACAGAACCTGGCATGTCAAAATGTCCTCTGACACTGAGAAATTCCAGCTCCGGGCTATTAGTGGGATGTGGATAAAGAAGAGAGGAGGTAGGGGTAGGAAGAAAATTCTCTCCCGGTAGAGAGAAACGGAAGGTAGTGGTCAGCTACCCGCTGACATGCTCTTTCCAGGTCCAAGCCCTCGTAGGGCATCTGAGACTCCTGTTTATGGGGAGGAACAGAAAGCTGAGCTCTGTGCCTCCGTGGCATTGATCCTGGGGGGTCAGACACCAGACACTCCCTCCTGACAGAGGTGAAGCCCGAAGACAGAAGGAACATCAATGTTGTGTGTGTTTTGTGCAAGTGGTTGACCTGTGCTCTTGGTTATAGAGGTGATGCTGAGTTAGAAGACCGTACTCAAAGAACCCAGTGTGAATTGTATCTGGCTTCCCATCAGAGGGGCAGCATTTTAGGAATCTAGCAACTCGTTACATTGAGGTGAAAGTGCACCTATGTAACAACACATGTGCACTTCTGTGAACCGCCGGAGCTTGTACCTTGGGAATGTCAACGTATCATTTGAGGCCAAACTTTCATTCTTCTTTCACTTTCCAAATCAGTGTCCTTCCCTCCACTGAATACACCTGATTATTCCACACACCCCCATGGTGGAAACTAAATCTCTCCTCTGAACACAGACGTAAGTACAGCTATATTTCTCCTAAAAGGGTGAATCTCTTCTAGTTCTGATTATGGTTCTAGATGCCTGTGAGCAACTTGGGAAAAGGTCCCCTGCCTGCCCTTTCTCCCCTCACACAGCACCCAGTGTGTGACAGCCACACAGTGAACGTTTACCAAATGAACAAATGGATTTTTAAGGTTGCTACCTCTTGAGTGTGGATTCTTAGCCTCCAAAGATGGGCTAAAGAGGAGTCATAATCCCTCTGAAATCATATGCAAATTTATGCAGACAGTCCATGCATATGTGCTGTGTGGGGAAGAGAGTCCAGAGCTTTAATCAGATTCTCAGGGGTATCCAGTTTCCAAAAAGGTATGTATCATAGCTCCGGGATTGCTGTGAGGACAGACCAAATGACATGGTGCCTGTGAGAGAGCTTGGAATTCCACCTGGGGAATGTCTCGTGTTGAGCTCCTGGAAGTCGGCAGACAGGCCACGCTTCCACTCTCTCCCTCTGTCCACACCTCACTCGACAGTAATAACGTTAATGACTACCACCATTTTTCAAGGGCCTATTGGGCGCCAGGCTCTGCTCTAGTGTTTGCTGCATTACAAATGAAGAAACCAAGGCTCAAAGAGGAGGAGGTCACTGAGGGTCACAGCTGGTGAGTGCAGGGCTGTGTTCTGAACCTGAACCTTACTCCTCTGAGGTTGCTAAGAGGACACATGCAAACAGGACTCCAAATAGTGCTCCTGGGATGGCAGGGAACTCCAATTAGAAACTCCCAAAGTCCCAGCTATATAAAGTGTGTGTGTGTGTGTGTGTGTGTGTGTGTGTGTTTTGTGTAACAAGAGATGGATAGATGGATGGGTGTGTGGATGGATGGATGGATGGATGGATGGATCACTGGATGGATGGATGGATGGATGGATGGGTGGATGGATGGAGGGACTGGGGAGAGAAAGGAACCCACCTTTAGCTTCTTCTAGATGTTTATCATCCAGATTCATAGGTGTGGCACAGACTCAATCAAATTGACACACCTTGATTTGGAGAACAATAAAGTCAAACAAGAATACAATAGTCTATGTTATGGGCTGAACTGTACCCTCCCCACCAAAAAAATTCATGTGTGAAGTCCTAACCTCCACACCTCAGAATGTGACTTTATTTGGAAATAGGCTTGCCATGGACATGATCAGTTAAGATGAGCTCATAGTAGGCTAAGGTGGGCCTCTAATCCAATATGACTGGTGTCCTTATAAAAAGGGGAAATGTGGACACAAGCAAGGAGGACATCACATGAAGGTGAATGTGCCCTGCAAGCCAAGAAACACCAAAGATCACCAACAAACCTCCAGAAGCGAGAGGAGAGGCAGGGGACGGATGTTCCCTCCCAGCCCTCAGAAGTCCCGGCCCTGCGGACACCTGTGTCCAACTCCAGCCTCCAGGGACTGTAAGACAATCGGTGTCTGTTGTTGAAGCCCCGCCCCCCACACTCTGTGCTGCTTCGTGATGGCAGCCCTAGGAAACACACACCCTCTCTTTCTTCCAAAGCAGAGTGAAGGTGTGAAAAGGTCCATGTGCGCTGAACTCTAGTCCTGCCCCACATGCCAAATTCTAACCTTTGAGTCCTCTACCCCCCACAACATGGAGACAAACAAGTCAACCAGCACCAGCGTGGCAGGACTGAGGGAAAGCTTTTCTGAATGGATTGCATTTTAGCTTGGTTTTCATCAAACTTGTGTTAGACTGTGTAAACTTCTTCATTCAAAACACTGTTCTCCAGAGGTTGGCATTGCTTATGTACTTGTACGCTTTCAATGAATTAACTAACCAAGGTTCTGGAAATCTGTTTGGAGCACACCTTGTCCCGGTGTCTAGCTTTACGATGGGAAAACCCTCCAGCCTTGACTGGGACCACAATGTGCTGGACCCTGGGCATGTTTCACCGAGGGGGAAGGAAAGAGGCCTGAGGACAGCCCCTGCCCACAGGGGTCTGCAGCCCGGCCAAGGAGACAAGACTGAAGGGTGACACACAGCACAAGGTCTGAGTCATGACAACAGGAAATAATTCGAGAGACATCACAGCAACAGCCAAATGGAAGATGCAATACGAAGGTGATGAGTTTGGAAAAGGGAGCAAGAAGTTTAGGGACATCAAGAAGATGAGAACAGATAAATTAAAATGTGCAATAGCTTGAAATTCAGGCTTTGCCCAATGCAAGGGGAACTTGAAACTCAAGTTTCCAGATCGCATCTAAATTTAGAGCCAGAGTTTTCAGTGGGTTTGAAACCTGGCCAGATTGCCTATCTTTCAGGTTCTCTTGATATATTTGAAGCCACAGACGTGGCATTTCTAAACAGAGGAACTAAAAGTTAAAGGGAGTCAGCTGGGGTGGGTCCCTTAAGTATCATAATGTCCCCGAGTCCCAAAGGAACAAGTCCTTCACCCATTGTAGGGGAAAGACCAGGCCTATTGTGTTTCAGATGGGTTTCGACCTGCTATCACTCCCCTGGGCTGGGGGTTATGGAGCACTTCCTGTGTGCCTCACAAGGCTTACCAGCCATCAGCTGAGGACCTTTGTTCTTCCACAGGCTTCCCAATCACCCCAATGGGTAAGCCACAAATCACTCGAGAGGACCAATGATTTCATTCAAACCCCATTCTAGAAAACGGTGAAATGCTATTGGTATGAGAAGGGCTGATGGGAGCATCCTGCAAAGAGGAAAGGCACAGGCCACAGAGCAAAGAACCCAAGATAAGAGAACATCTGTATTTTTCTGATCAGCTACTGGCTGTTGAGGCAGCGGTGGGCTTCCATGACCCCCCAGGAAGTAGGGGCTCCCAATTTTCAAGTAGGAGGGCCTCTTTCTAGTGTAGAAGTTGAGAGTAGTTATGTTTTTTCCATCTGTGGTAGAGAAAATTCCTACCGATGAAAAACTACTAAAATTCAGTAACATTTTTCAACTGATTTGCGTCTGGCTCCTTTCAAAGGACCCACATCTGTCATGTACTTATGTGCAATGTCAATGATTCTCTAAGACTAGATCAAGACATTGGCTTGCTTACCGCATGGACTTATTTGGTGAACTCACTGGCACGGCTTTATAGCTTTTGTCAATTTGCAGTTTGGTTGAAAGAATGAAAGTTTCTACCCTAATCTGGCCACACATCCAGCGTGTTTTAGAATTTAAAGTGTGGTGCCATGTGTTTAAAACAAGAGTGTCGCTTTACAATGTGAAGCCCAGCAGAAGCTCAGAAATGCCCAAATGGTACAGAACAGGTGGGCTATCTCACTGCAGAGATAAAAGAGAAAAGTCATCATTTCATTTCCAAAAGCCAGAAAAGAAATCATTTCCATCAGGCACAAATGAAGTACTAACAATTAAAAAAAAAAAAAAACCAACACCAAATCTATTATTCATGTGTGTCAGTTGGGAAGCAGGAGCAGTTAAACATTCAGATTTGGAGACAGACCTTCGTTGGAATACCTCCTCTGCCTCTTATTAGCACTCTGACCTTGACAAGTTTCTTAGATTCTCTGAGCTTTGGTTCTCGCAAATTGAGATGTGTTCGTTCTATATCAGTGCATAACGAATTACCACAAACGGTGACCTTAAACAAACACTCCTTATCTCACAGTTTCTGCAGGTCAGAATCCAGGGGGAGTCCTCTGCTAGGGAGTCTCAAGACTGGAATCAAGGTGTTGACCAGTCTGCGCCCTCCTCTGGAGGCTCTGAGGGAGAAAGTTCTTCCAAGCTCATTCAGGTGTTGGCAGACCCAGCTCCTAGCAGCTGTGTGCTTGAGGTCCCCGTGTTCTTGCTGGCTCTTGGGCCTGACCTCTCTTGGCTCCTGGAAGGTGCCCTCAGCTCCTGGCCATGTGGCCTCCCCCACTGGCCCTTCACAACATGACAGCTCATTGCTTCAAGGCCAGCCAGAGAGTCTCTCTCCCTGCCTGTTAAAATAAAGTCTTATATAACCTAATCATGGCATCAACAATCCCATCCCCTTGGCCTTATTATGTGACCTAATCAGGAGTGACATCTTGTCATGTTCACAGTTCTGCCCACACCTAAGGAGAGGGAATTAAGCAGGACGTGTACACCAGGAGGCAGATCTCTGGGGCCATCTTAGAATTCCACCTACCAAAGCGTTGTGGGTTTAAATAAGACACTTTATGTAAAGTGCTTAGCTCTGCACCTGGCCCACAGAAAGCTTCCCCAAGTGGTAGCCGTAGTCACCACCATCAATATGTATAGTAGGCAAAATAATGACACCCCCCCCCCCCGGCAAAAGATAAGATGTCCTTGGAAACTGTGAATATATTATGCTACATGGTAAAGAGAATGAAGGTTGCAGACAGAATCAAGGTTGCTAATCAGCTGACCTTAAAATGGGAAGATTATCCTGGATTAGCTCCTTATGTTATCACAAGGGTCCTTCCAGGTAGCGAGAGAGGCAGAAGAGTCAGAACCAGAGAGATGGCAGCATGAAAAGACTTGGCCCAACGTTGCTGACCTTGAAGATGGAAGAATGGACCACAAGCCAAGGAATGTCGGCGGCAAGGAACGTGGCCAAAGCTGGAAGGGGCAAGGAATAGATTTTCCCCTGGAGCCTCCAGAACACAGTCCTGCTGTCACCTTGATCTTAGCCCTGTGAGACCCATGTCAGACTTCAAACCTCCAGACCTGTAAGAGTATAAATTTGTCTTGTTTTAAGCCACATTTATAGTAATTTGTTACAGCATCCGTAGAAAACTAATACAATGTTATATATTTTATGGGGGCTAAAGAAAAAGATTAAAATGATAGCTTTCAGGGTGCATATTGATTTGCTGACCATTTATAAAAGCTGGTTGGGAAACTGTGAAATGGAGAATCTAAAGTGGGGTAGGTGACGGTCTCCCTGGGTCCACCCTGTTTAGCCTGAGTGTATGTGTTATGGAGCATGAAGACCAACAACGCGCTTCCAACGGAGACTGACGTGTCCCAGAGATAACAGTGAAGAAACTAGGGCTGAAAAGACAGCAGTGATGTGGGGATTGGCTGGGATTGCTGGGAAATAGTGGATGAACTGTCTTTTGGAAGAGAACTTAGAAATGTCATCTACATTCCCAAGGGGAGATCTACCGGATGGAAGCTACCAGAACTCAGCACTCAGCTCAGTCTGAGTCATTGCTTCCTGGAAGTCAATGATCAGTAACTACAGAGACCAGAACTAACAATGGCTTAAACAGAAGAGAAGTGTCTTTCTGCTATGGTAAATGCCTTCTGGAGGTGAGTGGTCCAGGACTGGTTTGATGATTCCATGACGTCATGGATCCAGGCTCCCTGATGCACTGCTTCCCCAAGGTTGATGCTCTCACCCACAAGGTCCAAGATGGAGAAGCACATCCACATTCCCAGCAGCAGGAAGGGGGAAGACCACACCCTTTAAGTTCACATCCCAGAAGTTGCATACCTCACTTTTACTCTCATTCCAATGTCAACAACGTAGTCATATGCCCTCCCTTGGCTGCAAAGGAAACTGGGAAACTCATCCTTATTCTGGGTGGCCATGCAACCTGCTGAAAAATTGGAGATTCTATGACCATGGGAGAAGAGGGGAGAACTGATATTGGGGGAAGGGGAACCAGCTAGCTCTGCACAATGATGACAGGGTTATTTTAGATTATCCTCCCTGTGATATGGCCCCTCACTGGTTTGGCACTCCAGTAGCATCCTGATTCCCTTTTTGGAAATGAACTTCTCTCCCATGGTAATGAACTGTGTGAAGGGACTATTAACAGAGGTGCTTCCCTGCTATAGCCAAGAGTTCCATCATTCACTCTACCTCCAGCCTCAGGGAGAGACTGATTCCTGGTACTCCTGCCCCGAACTGCCTAGTACCTGCCCTAACTCAGACCAGGTCTCAAACCTTTCCTTACCCGTCCAAAAAATATCCTTCCAGCTTTGATCAGTTAGAGGGGGTTTCTGTCACTTGCCACCTACGACTCCTCACAGATAACACCTGTTCCTGGGTCTTCCAGCAGAAGCTTGCAACATCTTGGCAAATCCAGAAGCAATCCTGTGGGAGGGCAGTGCACTTTCTCCTATTGCATCAGAGAGTCAGAAAGCAAAATACCCACTAAATTAAATGATTCATGTAGGGATTTATATTGCCGTCAGTAAGACACTCAGGGATAAGCAATCCAGAGTTGGCACAAGTTTAATCCCCTGTTGGCCATTAAACAGGGGTCGGCAAACTTCTTCTGAAAAAGTCAGACCATCAATAGTTTAGGCTTTGCTGGCCACACAGACTCTGTCACCACTACTCCATTCTGCCACTGTAATGTGAAAGCAGCCACAGATAATACATAAAGGAATGGGCATGGCAGTGTTTCAATAAAGCTTTATTGACAAAAACAGATGGCAGGTCAGGTTTGACCTATGGGTCCTACTTGGCCAACTCTGCTGTTAAGGGCCCAATTCCTTCTCTCTCTTCCTGCTCTGCTTTAGCATGTGGCTTTTGTCATCATGCTTGTCCCATCATTGTCACAGGTGGCTACGCCACCTCTAGCATCATCTCCTTTTAAAGAATCTTGCTAGATCCCACCCAGTGACTCCCACCTACATCTCACATGACCACCTCTAGCAGCCAATAAAAAAATTGAAACATAGTGGTTTTTAGAGGGACACTTTCCACCCTGAATAAACCAGGGTCCATCATGGAAGGAAGAAAGGGAGGGAGGGAGGGAGAGGGGAGGGAGGGAGGAAGGCAGAGGGCAGGGAAGGAGAGAAGAGAGAAAGGGAGAAAGATTGGATAAAGAGCAGGCGCTGAGCAGTGTTTACCGCACGTCCTGTTCACCCTGGTGCCTCCACATTCAGCACAGCGCCGGGCACACGGCGGCAAGGAGGAAGAGGATGGTAACCGCTATAGAATCAGGTGCTGGGCTAACCCATTTCCATTCATTTGTTTGTTTAGCCCTAAAACCAACCCTGCAGCATAGGTGTCATTATTCTTTCAGGTTTACACACTGTGGAGCTGGAAGTTAAGCATCCTGCCCAAGGTCACAGTTAGGAAGTAGCACAGCCAGGATGCAACCCCGCCTCTGCCTGACTTGGAGCCAGCGCTCAAAGCCACCGGAACATGTTTATGGAAAGACTGAGGCTGAACCAGACGACCTTGATGTTGACAGCCCCTCCACCCTGATAGGTTGTGATAGCTACCATTGCTTAAGCAAACTGAAACAGAGACTCTCTGTGGTTTCCACCTCATGCCCAGGACCAGGCTCCAATTACTGTTCTTTCCAATTTCTCTCTCCCCAGTTATGCTGACCATATTTTCTGAAACAAAAATCAGGACACATTCATCTGGCCCTGGCCTGACACGTGGCCTCCCAACATGGCAGACTGTTTGAAATCAAGACTTCTTGGAAATTCTGGGACACAGAGTGGCTGCCCCGGGGCCCCTCTGAATCGGGGATGAAGGCTTCACCCAGCCAAGACACAAGGACCAGAGCCACCACCTGTGACTTTCATTTTCATTCAGGAAAGATGGAGGGTGGCTGTGGACATTTGGAAAATGATGGAACCCAAAGGTTTTCTTGCCTCAGAGCAGAGATCAGGCGATCAGAAATCTGCCGGAAATGTTGGGTCTCTGGAGTATGAGATTCTGCTTCACTGAGGCAAATATTCTCAGAGAATCGGAAGGCAAGAGCATCATAATGACCATGCGGGTTCTCCCTGGCGAGCCAGGAAGGAAACCACAGAGGTGAGTTCAAACAGGAGCTAGCCAGATGGACTCACTCAACTTATGGACTCTCAGAACAGGAGTGAAGAGGGAGCCGTGACCACCTACATTTGTCTGCCAGCATCCGCCTCCCCTTCAGAGACAAGCCCTCTTCTGCCTCTGCCTGTCTCCAGGCACCTCCATGCTGCCCCCCAGGCAGCCCAGCCTCCTCCCGGAAGGTACCTGGATATAACACCCCCTCCCAAGAAGCCCTTCCCCATCTCAGCTGCCTGCTCACCAAACAGGTACATCTACCTTCACGCCCTCACCTATTTTATAGCTGAGGACACAGTGTCATTAGAGATTGAGTGACATCTCACTGTAGTCCAGAAGAGGGGCTGGAAGATAAGGCCTAGAAACCCCCATCCCAACTCATGGGCTTGCTGGTCTCTCTAACCCACCCTGAATGCAGACCCAGAGGTGAATGGGAAGACTTTGTAAGCTGGGCAGGTGCGTGAGGTACTGTTGGGAAGCTCGTGTGAGGACTGACAGGGGTCACCACAACCCTCCGGGCTTGAGCTGAGCAAAGAGCCCAGGCCAGGCCCCTAGTCCTCTTCTGACCATGCACCAACCACGCAACACCTGCAGATTCCCCAAAGGGCCAGGATGCCTCAGAGCTTCTGTCCACACTGCTCTCTGACCTGGGATATTCTCCCCCCCGCCCCGAGCCCCCTGCTAGAAACCAGGACCCTTGAGGAAGGGAGGCCGTGTTGTGTGATCCAAAAAGCACTACCGTAGAGCACGGGGAGCTCTGGTCAATGTTATGCGGCAGCCTGGGTGGGAGGGGAGTCTGGGGGAGAATGGCTATGTGTCTATGTATGGCTGAGTCACTTTGCTGTGCACCTGAAACTACCACAATATTGTTAATCGGCTATACTCCAATATAAAATAAAAAGGTAAAAAAAAAAAAAAAAACCCGAAAAACCAAAAGAACTATCTCCCATCTGTAAATTGAGAGAGGAGGGTCACCGTCATGAGCTACCAGGAAGATCTGATAAGAGGATGTAATCAGAGTACCTTGAACCACACCAGCCATACTGGAGCCAAGGGCAGAAACATGGAGAAGTGAAGGGTTCTGGGTATCTGGACCATCACAAAAGGAAAGGGACAGCCCAGGGGGAGAGGACGGGGACTCCACAGCAAACTGTGTCAATGTCACAAGTTGTCCCAGGACAAGGGAGGACAAGCTTCTTTTCTAGCCTTGATATAAACTGTATCTTCAGACAGAGGCAAAGCGTGGACTACGGAGCCTGCCGGCCTGTGTTCAAATCCCCACACTACCACTTGAAGAGCTCTGCCACACTACCACTTGAAGAGAGCAATAGAGACACATCCCACCCATCCCTTCTCCAGAGCAGAGGCCCTGCGCCCCTCATCAGCAACTCCTAGCATCACAACCTGCCCCAACAGAAGCCCGACAGCCTGGATTTTTTCTCTGTACCAGAGTCAGCACCTCAGAAGAGAACCAGCAAATAGGCTGTGAGAGCCATCAGTGGGGAGCTGGCCCTCAGGAGGTTCTGACCTCCCGTGACCACCCTATATCAGGACCCCATACATGCCAGCCCTCACCACCCAGTTGCTGATACCATATACCTGTGAAGGGCTCAGACACACGCATCTTTTTAAAATTGAAGTATAGCTTATTTATAATATTATATCAGTTTCAGATGTACAACATAGTGCTTCAATATTTTTTTCTTTTTTTTAACATCTTTATTGGAGCATAATTGCTGACAATGTTGTATTAGTTTCTGCTGTATAACGAAGTGAATCAGCTATACATATACATATATCCCCATATCCCCTCCCTCTTGCATCTCCCTCCCACCCTCCCTCTCCCACCCCTCTAGGTGGTCACAAAGCACCGAGCTGATCTCCCTGTGCTATGCGGCTGCTTCCCACTAGCTATCTATTTACATTTGGTAGTGTGTATATGTCCATGCCACTCTCTCACATCGTCCCAGCTTACCCTTCCCCCTCCCTGTGTCCTCAAGTCCATTCTCTATGTCTGCATCTTTATTCCTGTCCTGCCCCTAGGTTCTTCAGAACCATTTTTTTTTAGTTTCCATATATATGTGTTAGCATACAGTATTTGTTTTTCTCTTATATTTTTATAGATTATACTTTATAAGGTTATTATAAAATATAGGCTATAGTCCCTGTGCTGTACAGTATGTCCTCATAGCTTATTTATTTTATATGCAGTAGTTTGTGCCTCTTACTCCCCTACCCCTATCTTGCCCCTCCCCATTTCCCTCTTCCCACTGGTAACCACTAGTTTGTTCTCTCTATCTCTGAGTCTGTTTCTGTTTTGTTATATTCGTTTGTTGTATTTTTTAGATTGCACATATAAGTGGCAACATACAGTATTGGTCTTTCTCTGACATATTTCACTAAGCATAATATTCTCTAGGTCCATCCATGTTGTTGCAAATGGCAAGATTTCATTCTCTTTTTATGGCTGAGTCGTATTCCATTGTAGATGATAGATAGATAGATATAGATAGATAGATATCACATCTGCAAATGATATGACCAATAAGGGGTTAATATCCAAAATATATAAACAGCTCATATAACTCAATATAAAAATAAAAGGCACATGAGTCATCTTAATGTCTCCCCAGCCATGGTTGAGAACCATTGGGTCAGACCACCTTCAGTGAAGGTCTTTGAAGGGCTCATGTTAGGGGTTGATGATTAAATATGGCTCCATTCAACCCTCATTTCTTGGAGAACTGCTCTGTTGCATGAACTTGTGCCAGGACCTATGAAGATACACAAGGCAGGCTCCCAGCTGAGAATGAACAGCTGGAACACGACGACGACCTCTAAGCATTTTCTAAACCCAAGATCCAGGGCGCCGTGAGGCACAACTCTAGGGGGCACCCTTCACACCATAGACATGAGAGATGTCTCCAGAGGTGCTCCCAACATGGAACGGATGCTTATGGTGCCCGGCAGCTGTGCTACCTGGAGCTCCCGCAGGAACCTGAGTAGCTAATGAAGGCAGAATGCTGGTTCTCTCTTTGGACAGGGATCCCAGTAAGGCACTGGCCACCTGCAGTCCAGCTTTATCTCACTTCACTCATTCCAGAAACATGAGCTCACTACACTGTGAGCTCCTGGCAGCATTTTTATACTGAAGATTAACATATAATGTATGGTGCATATAATGTAAGAATTATATGCGTATAAGAATTACATCAGATTCTATTACATGTTTTCCTCCTTTTCCTGTTCACTTCCTGTATTAGTTATCTACAGCTATATGACAGATTATCCCAAAACACAGAGGCTTAAAACAGAAAAAAAAAAAAAATTACATCAGAACAACAGATATAAGCTAGGACCACTCCAAGCAATGGAAAGTGTGCCCCTCCCACCCCCTCTCACTCACAACTTCTGTTCCTCCTGTATCCCCCTTGGTGCTGGCAGAGAACTTTGCATATAGGAAATATTGAGAATATTAAATATTTCTTGCTTTACTTCCTTCTTAGCAGCTGACCCAAGTACAATCTTCGTTTGAGACCGTCCAGCTTTATAGCACCAAAGAAGCAGTAGCCTGCTCAGGGTCTCTGCGTTGAATTAACTTCCCTGGTAGACAGAGCAAAACCAGGTTGCAGGTTGCTTCCACACCCAGACAGCACAACGAAAGGGCACACATCCAACTCGCCCCACCCCCCAGGGGTGGTCAAGGGGCAAAGTCATTGCCCCGCCCTCCAACATGGAGCCTTGAGAGGGGATTAGTTCCTGATGTTTAGGTCGAACTGGGGTAGACGGGAGGGGGAGTTCCACTTCCCTTGCAGAACATAGTAGAATAACAGGAGAGCACTGGCAGAGTCGCCAATTAATTTCTAGTTCCATGAACTTTTGGACCAACGAGTGGCCCTGAATCCGCAGTCAGTCGACCAAGACAGTGAAGCCGGTGAAATCGAGACTTATTACCTCTCTGTACTTCTCAATACAATTTTGCTAGTTGCCAGGTCCCCAAGCAGCTCCTCCCACTAGAAACTTCCTCCACTGGCCGCAGGGCTTTTCCTGCACTCACCTCCGTATCAAAAGGTGCCTGTCCTACGTACGTATGTTAATACCCTTTACCGTGGACCCTCCCCCTTCAAAATATAAAAGCCTGCTCGGATGTTGATGCCTGCTTATGGTAAAGCAGGCTGCCCCTCTCTGGTTAGCTGTTTCTTTTTGATGGGAGCCTCCTTGACCTGAAGGCATGTCTCCCAGGAGGAGAATTTCTATTTCAGGCCAAAGGGTAGTTGGACATCTTTGAGCTCTTTAAAATTACATCCTATGTAAGTGGACACTTCTCGCCCGACCCACAAAAACACGGAGGACCGAGGCCAAACCCATCAGTAGCTGGAAAGTGGTGCTCTGGGGCGATGGGCCGTGTTCTCTGGTTTTGTTTGCGACTTGCTCACAGCCCAATCTCTTGAAAACAGACCCACTGCCATCTCTGTGGCTCACGTCTGTGTGACTGGTCCGGCCACAAAGCCCATCTGAAATGACAGACACTCGTACAGAGCAATGCAGGGGATCGGCCCCAATCGGGAACGCAGAGGGCTTCTTGGGGGTCAGGGGATGAGAGCACAGGCCTGTTGGCAGGTATTATGTTCCCTGGCAAGTCTAGAAGAGAAGTGAGGAGAGGGCAAGAAGCCCAAATGGCCAAGTGTCTCCAAAAGCTGGAGGGTTGAAAGGCAAGGAAGAGAGCTCTCTTGTCTTTTTTTCCTGGCTCTCCTCACATCTGTTTTTATTTTGCCAAATGTACTGAAATTAAAATGCTGATTAGAATTAGAGTCTCAGTTTGAGGCTTCAAACAGGACTCTCTCTCTCTACTTAGGGGACTGCATCTCATCAGCTACTCAGCAAGGAACACATGGTTCCCACTTGTGGGAACTGCAGCGCCCCTCACCCGTCGCAAATGCATCCAGGGACTCCGCCTACCTGCCCCAAGTTGATGCTTCCGGGGACCAGAAAATAACTGTCCCCTGCACCCGCCGAGAGCCCCGATTCCCTGAACTGTTGAAGATCGCCCCGTCGACCCCGGCACAAGACACCCTCAGCCCATCTTTCAGCGCCTCCTCGTCCCTGCTTCAGTGCCCTCCCCCAGGGCCTCCCGGGACACTGTCCCTCCCTCAGACCTTTTAGGGAGAAGGAACATTTGTTGAGTAGCAGGTACTCCACTCAGCACCTAACACTCACCATCACATTTCCTCTCCATGACCCAGATGCAAAGACAGAAGTATCTTTCTGATCACCCAGATGTCCCTGCGGGAGTGAAAATATGAAATAATCTTGATAGCTCCAAAGCCCATGGTCATCTTAAATCCCTATTTCCTACTCCCCCCCGCCAGCCACTCAAAACTTAACTGTCAGCCTTTCTAAACCCTTGGCATCTAGCTTTCTGATAAATAAAAGGCAGTAAGTGCTCAATTGTTCACAGCTGCTAATGGTTTCAAATGGTTTAAACACCTGCCCCTTTCTTCCTAGCTTTGTCCAAGATTGCTGACTTTCAGTTCTGGATACCCAGGTGGTGCCTCTCTCCCCACCTCCATCGCCCCCTCCCTTGTCTCTCTATCTGTTGGTGACAGACCCTCCGCTCTTCCCCAAAACCCAAACCCAACACCACATGAGGGAGAAGCCAGTGAACTTCGGTCCAGAGGGAGATGAGTGGAGACCAAGCAGGGCCCTTAGCTATTGCTGTCATGATGAACAGATCAACCATACTGTGGATTCAGGGATGTTTCCATCTCCCAAAGGCCGTCTGACCTGTGGGTTACGGGCCCTTGGTGCCCTCAGACTTATTGCCAACAGTTTGTGACTCCATATATATGTTCAGCAGTGTTGGTATGTCACATAAATGGATATAAACAGAGAATATAACATACCACTTCTCAAATGTATATAGATTAATACAGCACAAATTCATTTAAAAGCACTTTGTACTTTCCAAGTATAGCTACTATTATACATGTATCTGTGAAATGTTTTGAGCTTAAAAGAAGCCTACTGAAAAAGGTTAGGAGTCGTGGATTAAAATATTGCACAAGCTTCATCCCAACCTCAGCATCGTCAGTTTATCGACCTTCAGTTCATTCAGCAGAGGTTTGCTGGGTGCCCACTATATGCCAAATGTCCTTCTAGGTGCTGGGGTGGTATCCATGAACATGGTAGACAAAAACCTCTGGCTTCGTGGAGCATACATTCTGGTAGGAGGACATAGAAAATAAACAGGCAAAGGGTATTGTATGTTAAGTAAAAGTGCATAAAAACAAAATAGGGCAGGATAAGGGGAACCGGAAGTTTAGGGTGGCAGGACCGCAGTTTTGAACCTGGCAGTCAGGTGGACCTCACTGAGATGTGGCTTTGACTGCAGGACTCATTGATTATGGGCTTTCCAGCAACATTGTCAAGCCAAAGACTTCCCTTTGGGTAGGCATTTCCAGATATCAAAAGGGTGCTAGGGAGATGTTGTGGGGCCCAGGGGGGGCTTTTAGAACCCCACAAAGATTCCTCACAGACCACCACATAGGCACAGTCTGTCCTCCGTGCCTGGCCTCACAGAACATGAAGGGACTGAATAACTTTGGTCTTTCCATTACCTGAAAGGAAACAACAGAGCTCCTTCCTAAATACCCTTGTGGAGGAGAGCATAAGCCCCAACCTTATTCCCTGTGGTTCCTTTGGGCCAAGAGGCCAGACCCCTCACCATGGGGCCAGCCACACACAGGCAGGCCACCCACCCCAGCACACTCTTGTTCCAGAGCCACCTGCCCATCCCCCACTCCGTTCTCAGCATCCTCAGTCTGTCTGCATTGCCTTGACCTTGACCAGCCTGGCACCACTTCCCAGCTTCCCACTGCTCTAAGTCTAATGTGGGCCACACCCCTTTTTGCTCCTGACTGGTCGAGGGCGGATGCAAATACTCCAACTCCCAAAAGCAAAGATGTCTTTCCAGGCCCCTGGCATTGAGAATCATGCGTTTTCTGCACCTATTTTCCACTCCCAGGCCACCATCTTGTAGATTACCAGTAACGCTTTCTCTTTGGAAGGTCTTCCCTCACCAAGAAACAAAGTCCCAAGGTGCACCCATGAGAGGAGGACAGGGGTGCTGGCTGTCATGTGACCCCCTCCCCCACGCTCCCCACAGCAGCAGCAATTCAAACTGAGCCTCAGTAAATTTCCCAGTTACCTCCTGGGACCAATCAAACTCCGGAACTACCGAAGCTCTGCCCTCGAACACCAGGGGCCAGCCTCTTGCCTTATGACCTTCGTGTCGGATAATTTGCCAAAAGCCCTACTCATGGTCCCCTCCTCATGAATCAGGTGGGCTCTCTGGGCCCGGGGGCACCTCTCGGTGGCCCGGGGTGGGACCCATGTAGGGGGAGCTCTCAGATTTCTCCCTTTGGGGAATGGAGTCAAGGCATGGAGTGCATAAGGGATCAGGAGCTCGAAAAAGTCCTGGAACAGAAACAGCATCCCTTCTTAGCCTAGGTTCCAATCCCCTCTCTGGCACATTTCAGTCCTGGTCTTGAATTTTTCAATGCTTTTTTCCTTTATCATAATAACTGTTGTCTTCTGGTCATAAAGCATCAGGGCAGTGGTCACCTCTTGGAGACACACAATAGGGAGGTTCCGGGGTGCTGGTGAACATTCTGTTTCTTGACCTTGTGGTGGTTGAAAGGAAGTTGACTTCATAACCATTCAGTAAACAGAGCATATATGTTTTATACCTTTATATATATTGTATTTATTACATATAAAGAAGATGCTGACATGAAGACATCACCTGGTCCTTGAAGGGCTGTGGTCTCCTTAGGGCCTCACTGGCATGTGCTCCTGACCAGACGCCCTCTCCTCCCTCTCCTCCCCCTCCCCCTCCCTCACCTCTCCCTCCCCGCACTCCTCCTCATCTTCCCTCTCTTCCTCCTCACCCATCCTTTGCTGTTGCCTGCCCTTCTGGTTTCTCTTCCTCCCCACCTTCCTGCAGACATCACCGGTAGCCCGCAGTCAATCCACTCCTGCCCTTTCTTTCTATCTTTGTCTGAGATTGCTGACTTTCAGTTCTGGGTACCCAGATGGTGTCTCTCTCCCCACCTCCATGGCCCCCTCTCTCATGTCTTTTTCTATCTGTTGGTGACAGACCTTCCCCTCTCCCCCCAAACCCCAAACCAACATCACATAAGGGAGAAGCAAGTAAGCTTTGGTCCAGCGGGAGATGAGTGGAGACCAAGCCGGGCCCTTACCTATTGCTGTCATGATGAACACATCAAACCTACTCGTGGACTTGGAAATGTTTCCATCTCCCAAAAGCCGTACCTCTGTAGACAAGACTAGAACTGATAGAGAGGCAAAAGGAAGACTCAAACAAATGAAAGTCACAGCACAATCTTGGAGAGGAAGATTCAATGTCAAAATAAAATGTCAATCTCTCCTCAATTACTGTTTTAATTAAATGAATTCCAAAAAAAAATGCTAGCATGTATCTTTCGAACCAGAGTATATGGTTCTAAGTTTCACGTAGAGATAAAAACAAGTAAGAATAACAGACAACACTGGAAAGGAAGAGAAATGAGAAGGTCTTACGCTACCAGATATTAAAACATGTTCAGTGTTTTAAAGAACTGAGATACTGGCACATAAATAGATACACCGATGGAACAGAATAGAAAGACCAGAAATGGGTCAAAATAACATAAGATTTGTTATGATAAAGGTGGCATTTCAAATCATTGATAAAGAAACTAGATTATTCAATAAGTGGCATTGGAATGTCTTGCTAGCAAGCTAGATAAAAATAAACTTGGGCTCACTCAATTAGAAAATTCAAAATTGGTCAAGGACTTAAAAGATAATAAAACTATAAAAGTGCAAGAAAAAGACATGGGAGAATTCTTTAAAAACCTTGGAGTAGAGAAGGCCTTTCTAACTCTATCAGAATATCCATATTATAAAGAGAAAGTATGATTTGATTATGTGAAAATCAAAGCTTCTGCATGGCAAAAAAAAACCAAACAAACTAATCCTAAGCAAAAAAACAAAAAAAATTTAAGTCAAACCAGGAAGAAACCAGGAAGAAACGTTCACAACTTATCTCATTGACAAACAGCTAATGTCCATAATAAATAAAGAGCTCCTGCAAATTAATAAGAAAAAGATCAACGGAGGGAGTGGTGGTGTGATGAATTGGGAGATTGGATTGACATACATATACTAATATGTATAAAATGATAACTAATAAGAACCTGCTCTATAAATAAATAAATAAAATAAAATTCAAAAGAAAAAGACCAACAACACAGCACAAAAACAAGTAAACGAGAGAAACATAATTTTTTAAGAAAAGAACTACAAGTCTCTCTTAAGCATTTGAAAATACATTATAACCTCACTCATAAAAAGAGAAATGTAAATTAACACTATTTCACTTTTTTCCTATCAGAATGACAAAAATCTGAAAGTTTGAACACACATTCTGTCGGTGGAACTGTGCAGAAAGTGGCACTCTCACATATTGCTGATAGGAATAAAAATTGTCACAATAAACCCCTATAGAGGGCAATTTCGTATCTATCAAAATACAAAATACCTATATGCTTTGACACAGCAATTCCTCTTTTAGGGATTTACCCTTCAGGTATATTGAATACCTGCAAACTGTCATATGTGGAAGATATTCACTGCATGATGATTTTTAATAGCAAAAGGTTAGAAAAAACCTAAATGTATATCAGTGGGGAACTAGTTAAACAAATTGTGGCATTCTTACAATCTATACATCTGTTGAAAAGAGAGAGAGCAATCTTTATGCTCTTTATTATTATATGGAAATACTTCCAAGATGTGGTAAGTGAAAAAAGCAGGATGCAGTATAGTGTCACACTGTTCACACAAGAAAAGCAAGGATAAAAATAATGCGTATTTCAATTATCTCATAAATTTACAAAATAAAATCTGCATGGGAATAATGAACTAACAGCAACAGTTACCTGTCAGATGGAAGGGTGGGGACATGGGTGGAAGAGTGCCTTTTTATGCTATACTTTTAAATATTTTTTAATGTTTGAACCCTATATACGTTATCTATTCAAAAAATAAACTTAAAACAGTACAGAAAGAGAAAAACAGAACCAGCACTTACGTGGCTTAGCTATAAAGGATGTGGCTGGCAAACGGGCACACCCCAAAGAGGGCCCCCAAAGCAGGTTGAGCAATGACAGTCTGGTTAGAACGAGGGGCAGCTTTGGGGCAGAGGGTTCATTGGACACCTCATTCTGCCATGTTTAATTTTTTGCAAAGTCTCAGTGGTTTTATTGCCACTCACCTTCCTAACCAGAGCACACCTAGAACCAGGCACTTGAGTCCCCAGAGACACATTTCCATGGTCCTACCTCCCTGGTGCTGGGTGTCTTACCCAGGGACCCCTTGCCTTCCAAGGGTCCAAAGTTGGCCATGAGGCTAAGGATATGGAAGAAGGAGCCAAGATTTTCCTTGAAACTCTCCCTTCTTTCCTTCCTTCTACCCCACTGTCAGCCTGGCCCTCTACCTGGGTCTCTAAACCAGGTGGGCGGTCTCTTCATTTAGCTCTTATCGCCCTCTCTGTGCTTCTCCTTAACTTTCAACCGTCCTGCTGCTTATTTTCTAGCGGCATGACCTTGGGCAGTTCACTGCTATAGTTTGCTTATCTGTAAAATGGGAAGAATGGAAACCAAACCACTTCCTAGGGTTGTTATGAAAAGCAAGTGATAGTATATAACTGAAGGGGCTATTTTGATGTAAAGGGTTACATTCAACAAAGCAATTAATGCTAGCAACCAACTAGTAAGCCTCCAAATCTCGGTGACTTAGCACAATAAAGGCTTATTTCTCACTCAGGAAAATTCCAGTGCCAGTTGGGCAGCCTTTCTCCATCTCGCAGTTAGCCCACCTGGACCACGTGGTCTCCAGGGTTGCCGTAGCCTTTGGAGAAGCCCAAAGAAATCTCATCTTTGTCCTATTCGCTAACCCGCAGGATGTCAACACATCATCTGTTTTCCCTCCACCCTCTCCCACACAGGAGCCGGGCAGCCTTGCTGGGCCAGGAGGGAGGGGACAGCAGCCAAGATTCCCACCTGAGCGTGGCGCCAGGTGAGCCCCTTAATTGGCTCTACCTGGCGTAAGGCACTGCCGGGGAGGACAGAAAAGCGGACAGGTGCGTGGCACCGAGAACCAGATCAGTAGGGACAATGTTGTAAGGACCAGAGTGAAATGGAGCCACTGGGTTTCTTTGCATTTTGCCCCTGACTCCTCGGCTGCCGTCGAGCCCAGCTCCCCCGGTGACTGTACCAGGCGTCCAGCTGTTGGAGATACCTTGCCACTTGGCACTTGTGTAGGACCGTGGGGTCCATGAGGGGCTGTCACACATCTCATTCTCTTTGCCTCAAAACTCCTGTTGTAGGTGGCCTCCTGCAGCCTTTAGTGAGAACCCAGCCAGAGGAGCCAGGAGAGGTTTGGGGGTCAGGGAGTCTTTCTTTGGGGTGTCCCTGCCTTTCTCTGGGAAGGTCACTTTTCCATTTTGAGGCCAACATGGCAGTGAGGGTGAAAAGCAGGAAGACAGCATATCAGGGAGATGAAGCAGAGAAAAACCAAAGCAAATTCTGTCCCCACCCCCAGCTCCAGTCCTCACATCCCTACCTTCCCAGAAGAGCCTTGCGGAGGAGGAAAGACATGGGCAGAGAAGGGCGTCCTCCCCGGGGCTCCCTGCAGCTGCTAGCTGCCCCCTGCACAGCCAGCTGCGAGGGCTGCTTCCTCTCCTGTGGGCACGTCCTCGCCATGCTTCCCGGGAGGGTGGTACTTTCAGTCAGCCACGCCGGGGAGGAGCCCCCTCCACATGCCAGATGGCCCTCGCCAACTTCCTGGGGCCTGGACCACCCCGGCCCTCCCCTAATAGCCAAACAGAGGGCTCCAGTCTCATCCCGTGTGAATGTCGGAGAGCAGCTCTGCCCCCTGATCCAGAGACTCCTAGGAGGTGTCCATCCCCAGGGTCGCCCCTCCCGTGGCTGCTGTCCTCCTCCTGTGCCCCGACGTGACCCCCACGGCTCGTCCTCCCTTCCTCAGGGTACCACGAATCCACACCTGCTCTTGTGGAAAAGATCAAGCCAGGAGCCCACATAAGCAGCCAGGGTGAGACCTCATCGCTCTGGAGGGCCCAGTGCCCAGCCACCAGCACAGACACACTCACACACTCACACACACTCAAAGCAGACTCACTCGGGAGCTGTCTTCCTCCTCGGGCCTCGCTCCATCTGTCCTCCCTCCTGTCAGGGCCCTGTCTCTGTGGCCAAATCGTCTCTCCTTTCTAGGACCCCTAACACACCTCCCCCACCTGCCAAGGACAGGTTACAAATGCGTAATTTCTTTATCACCTGGAGTGTTTTCTCTTGCAAACATCACAAGGAGGCAGAATCATGCGGTGGAGAGGAGAAGGGAGAGCCTGGGCCCCCCTCTGGGTTTCATACCCCAGCTCTGCCACTGGCGGGCCGTAGAACTCTGACAGTGACAGACCTCTCTCAGCTTCTTCATCTGTAAAACCAGGACAATGCTATTACTTACCCCACGGGGTGACCACCGTTTGAGGACTGAACGGTGTAATGCATGTAAAACACTGCAATGGTTTGAATGGTGGCCTGCAAGAGACGTGCCTACATACTAATCCCCAGAATCTGTAAACACAGATTTATTTAGAAAATGGGTCTCTGCAGATGAAATTAAGTTAAGGATCTCGAAACAAGATCATCCTGAATTACCCGAGTAGACCCTAAACCCAATGACAAGTGTGGATTTACAGCTGGTTCTCTTACAGGCAATTCTTAATGCTCCTGGGATCGGTTTTTTCATGGGTGGTGGTGCTGTAACTGCCTCAACCCTGCATAGTCCCAGGAGAATAAGAGAGACAAAAACCTGAGCTTTCATTCCGCAGGGAATGAGCACTGGGACTCTGAGCAAGTCTCAGTTTTCTCGTCTCTAAAATGGGAATTTAACCTCTCCTATTCACTTCATATAGTACTGTGTGGTTGGGTAGAAATGAGCCCATGTCCGTAACTATGACTCATTAAACTCGTTGTTTGAATAACGATTTAAAAAAAAAAAAAGACAAAGGGCATCTATTGTAATGACATCACTCTTTCTATCTCTGCTGCCATAAGATGAATTTGCCTCTTACAAAGGCTTCAAGATTCAGGTGTCCCAGCCCCCAGGGAGAGCAGGAACTGGCTCTAGGAGCTGGAGGAGGGCACAGGGTGGAGCAGTGAGGTTTGCATGTGGCTTTGATTTCAAGAAGTTTGCAGCTGAGAAGATGATCCTTGCAAAGGCAGTGGCCTTACGAAAGGCTTAAGGGGCAGGATGCTGGGACTCGAGATGGAATTCAGCATTCCTGAAGTTCTGAAGCCTGACACTTTTTATGTTTTAAACCCTCTCCCTTATTTCCTGTTACTCTTTTCTTCCTGGCTGTAATCTTACCTATTAACTTGGGAGCAACGTGATTTAAAGACGACACGGGGTTTCAAATAGTTTCAAGGTGCTCAGAGTTTTAAATAAACCACTCAATTCTCCCTCCTTTTTTTTAAACTTTATTTTGCAGCTCAGAAAAAAATCTGGTTTTCTTTCCTTTCAGCACTTTTTGATGAAAGTCAGATTGATAGAGTTTTTTAAAGTAATCTTTTAAAAGACAGGCTGAATGGACTTCCCTGGTGGCACAGTGGTTAAGAATCCGCCTGCCAATGCAGGGGACACGGGTTCGAGCCCTGGTCCAGGAAGATCCCACATGCCGCGGAGCAACTAAGCCCGTGTGCCACAACTACTGAGCGTGTGCTCTAGAGCCTGCAAGCCACAACTACTGAGCCCGCGTGCCACAACTACTGAAGCCCTCACGCCTAGAGCCCGTGCTCCGCAACAAGAGAAGCCACTGCAATGAGAAGCCTGCTCACCACAACCAAGAGTGGCCCCTGCTCGCCGCAACTAGAGAAAGCCAGTGTGCAGCAACAAAGACCCAACGCAGCCAAAAATTAATTAATTAATTTAAAAAATAAAGCTATAAAAGACAGGCGGAATAATATAGTTTAACTTTATTTTTCCAAAACTGATGTACAGATTATTTTCTGTGTTTCCTGTGTCTAATGGTTACAGCCATCATTTAATGTCGTTTTGCTAACAATAATTGTACCCAACATTTGGTAAGGACTTTCACCTTCATTACTCAATTATTTTTCACTACCACATCATTCCCATTTTACAAATAAGGAAACTAAGGCTCAGAGCCCAGGGCTTCACAGCCAGTAGTCACATGTCAAACTCTAAGTTGCTGTTCAGAGGTGGCTCTCAGTCCCTCAGAATTCCAAGGCATGCCCTTGGATTGTATTTCTGGAACCTGGAATGCAGCCAAACAGGGCTGGCTTGAAAAGCCCAGATAGAGGAGCCAAGAGGTTGAGTTCCCATGACACAGGTAAGCCCCCCGGGCTGGAAAGATCATTAAGGTGAAGGTGCAGTCCAAAGGAAGCCTGCTGAGGCAAATGGAGCAGAGCACTGTATCCTCCAAGGGCTGACAGAGAAAAAATGAGTGTGCCCTGGTCCAATGCTCTCATCTGGCTCCTAAGAGGTCACATATGTAAGATTCAGGCTAGGGTACAACTGAAGAGCATAAATTAATGGGCCTGTACCAATGGGGTATTTATTGAGCACTTACTATATCAAGCACTGAGCCAAGTGTCATGGGAACACAAATGGCACATAAGACAGGTTCACCGTCCTCAAGGGACTTCTGGTCTAGTGAGGCAGGCAAGACTAAAACATGCAATGGCAGAAGAAATGATGTCGGTATTCAGTTTCATAGCATAAACCAGAAGTTGCGTAGGAATCTAGAGCAGAGGAAGACCTACGGGGACCAGAGGCCATTAAGAGACCTGGAGGATAGGATGAAGAGGGCTAACATTTCTAATCAGAGTTCCAGAAGGAAAGAAGAAGGAAGATGGAGAAGAGGAAATTGTCAAAGAGATATATGGCCCTGAATGGGATGTCAGGACCATTTTCTACTTGGTTTCTCTAAAGGAAGGTCTTTTCAGTGGGTATTTGGGGTTCAGGTGGCCACTGCAGTATATTCAGCTGGTAAATTCTCCGGAACGCCACATCCTCTAATGCAGCCAAGGGTAGGGTGTCGGGGAGAAGGCCATGCCAGAGGAGGCTGAGTTTATCAGTACATCTTTAAAGCTGGTCTTGGTCATGTCTACACCTGGCTTTTGCCTTCTTAGTTCTACGGCAACCCACTCTACATTCTCTCCACCTCCACCATTCCAACTCTTCAATATAATAAAACCTCGAGGAGCCAAAAATCAAGACGATACGACAACTACACTCTTAAGAGAAATGGTCTGCATTTTCTTTAAAAGCTCAACTTCCAGAATAAACCCTGGGATCAGTTCACATCCAGCCCAAATTCAACAGTTCCTTTAAGTGATTATTTATGCTCATAATTCTATCTCTGAGTAACTCTGTCATTAGACAAAGACTCAATTGTATTCACTATCAGAGGCTACACCCTCTGTAAGGTGACAAGGCAACTGCAGACCTCAGGCCTCGGTAAACCAGGTCCCAGCTCTCCCAGCACAGGGATGGGGGCTACCCCGCCATCAGGCGCATCATCGTCCACATCATTCACAAAGGGCAGTTTGCACGGACTACACAATCTACGTATCCTTTATATATTTTTTTTCTTTTTTTTTTTTGCGTACATGGGCCTCTCACTGTTGTGGCCCCTCCCGTTGCGGAGCACAGGCTCCGCACGTGCAGACCCAGCGGCCATGGCTCATGGGCCCAGCCACTCCGCAGCATGTGGGATATTCCCGGACCAGGGCACGAACCCATGTCCCCTGCATCGGCAGGCGGACTCTCAACCACTGCACCACCAGGGAAGCCCCATCCTTTATATTTTTGTCTTCTTTCAAGGAGAGACATTGTGTCTTGGGGAATGTCCAAGTGCAGAATCTATTGAACCAGACATTTTTGGCTATGTGCTTAGAACAATTTTAAACGCTTCTCTACGCTATGTAAAAGATAAATTAAACGCAGCTTTACTTCCCTTCTGGAGCTGTTGCCCAACAATACGCTGCCTTGAATGTGTGAGGCTGACAGACATTTGCCCCATCAGGTCACAGCTAGATTTCAGCCAATCAGGATTCAGCAGAGACTGGCCCTCTCGCTCTTCACTTCACTCCTCCCCACAGAGTCACTCCTCATTAGTCAGCCATGAAAATAAACCCAGAGCAAAGCTAGAGCAACAGCAGACGTAGCCCTTTAGAAGCATCAGGGATCCACAGAAAAAGTGAACTCCTTGTGTCTAGTAACTAATGATAATAAAGTTTTACCTTTTACAAAGATGTCAAGAAGTAGTAGAGAAGATGACAAAGGTGGACCTTATTGGACCAGGTTGTGTAAAAAATAGACAAGAGATGAATTTCAGAAAGAGCCAACAGCTTTATACCTGATTTCTGCCTAAGACCTTGCTGCTTCCAGAGCTGCCTCTCCGTCGAAGTCCTCTTACGAGATGGGGAAAGGGGCTGATAAATTCTGCTGGGATTTTCAGCCCTAAGATATATATATAAAAAAAAGGTTGCTTGTTAGTCAATCAGCTATTCAGAAGATTCAGTCAAACAAAGCCGTTTCCTGGACTTCCCTGGTGGCGCAGTGGTTAAGGATCCACCTGCCAATGGGGACAGGGGTTCGATCCCTGTTCCGGGAAGATCCCACATGCCGTGGAGCAACTAAGTCCGTGTGCCACAACTACTGAGCCTGCACTCTAGAGCCCGTGTGCCACGCTACTGAGCCCACATGCCACAACTACTGAAGCCCACGTGCTCTAGGGCTCGTGTGCCACAACTACTGAGCCCACATGCTGCAACTACTGAAGCCCACACGCATAGATTCCGTGCTCCTCAACAAGAGAAGCCACTGCAAAGAGAAGCCCGTGCGCCACAATAAAGACTGGCCCCCACTCGCTGCAACTAGAGAAAGCCCGCGCACAGCAATGAAGACCCAACCCAGCCAAAAATAAATAAATTTTTTTGAAGTCTACTGTAAAAAAAAAAAGAAGCTCAACTATACATTAAAAAAAAAAAAAACAACCCTTTTCTTAAGCCTGGAAGGGACTCAACAATTAGGTCTATAGGAGTGCAAAATAAATAACTTTCAGGTCCTGAAGCTATGTTTCCATTAGCAAGCTTTAAATACTAACAGTAATAATAACAACAGTAACAACAACAGGCGTGGGCCAAAGTCTGAGGCTCACAGTTTAGACAACAATGCTGTTATTTTCTAAAAGAGTCTGTCATCAAGCTAGAACTTTCGATTTAATGAGCTTGAGTTTCAAGGACCAGGAAGTGGACTTGGGTTTCTGCTCTTTTCCAGGTAACAAGTATGAATTGGCCCCTCTCCATGGGACAATGGGTATTAAAGTGTTCCTCCTCCTAGGAAACACATGTAGGGGGACCTCTCTTCAAGCAAATCCTGTTTGTTCCACTTCGGACCCATTTTCCTTCCATATTACCACACAGGAGGGATAAGAAGATAAAACCTGGAGAGAGAGAGTGGAGGTCACACAAATCATTTGCTGCCTGGCCCACAGTGACTTGCCGTGGTTATGTCTATGCTCCCCACCAGCTTCTTCAAAGGCCCTGCCCCTCCTTTCTCACCCTTCACACCTTCAAGACTCCAAAGCCCCCAGACACGGTAGTTTATCAACCTCAGCCAATCACAGTTGACTAGCTTCAGTGATTGGCCCAAAGGGTGGATCACATGACCAAAGACCTTTCCTGGTGCTTTTAAAGCTAGAGCTAAAGAAAGAAGCCCTTCCCTTTTCAGTGATAAATCTGGGGAAAGTGAGTCCAGAGCAGGCAGCAGCTATGGCTCCACTGTGTAGAGAAATCCCATCTGAGGTAGGTAAAAGTAGAGGACGGCCACAGAGAGACTTCTAGCAACTCCAAGTTCCCGGTTGCCACCTCCCCCAGCCCCACCCCTTCCTTTCCAGATTGCATGAGTGATTGAAGTCCCTCTTTGCCAAGGTTCGTTAGTTGGGTTTCTGTCACTTATAGCCTGGAGTCCTAACTAGTGCAGGAAGTGCCCTGTCGAGGGTCCTCAGCTTGTTGGTGGCTGGGCTGAAGTGAGAATCCAGAGCTCCTGATTCCACCTCATCAGGTCACAAGGGGCTTCAGCTGGCTGAGTGACCTCAGACAAAACACAGCCCCACTCTGGGCTGGATACGGGGTTCAACTCCATGATCTCAAAGATTTCTCAAGAAATAAAATTCTGTGGGTTCTTTTTTTTTTTTGGTTTTAAAGCATTGAAGAAGGAGAAAGAAAAAGAGTAAGAGATAGTAGACCTGTGTGTGTGTGTGTGTGTGTGTGTGTCTGTAGAGAGAGAGAGAGAGAAAGAGAGAAAGAAAGCAGCTGCTTGGGAAAAAAACAAAAAAAAGGCACAATCAATCCTTGATCCCTATTAGAGGGTGGAGAAGCGAGAGGATTATTAGGAGCTCTAAGACAAGCTACATCAATCAGTTGTATAGAAAAATTGATTTTTTTCGTTAGAGGACGTGCCACCCCAAACCAAGCTTGTGGAGAATCAAATGACCTATAGCTTAAGAAGAGCCAATATTGGTAACTCAAGTTGGTGTGGCAGAAATAGCAGGGGGCTTTTAGGCTGGTGAACAACTTGGTGAACAAGATGATGCCTAGAATAGATGGGTCACCAGCCAAGTGCAGAAACTTCTGTGGCTCAGGGATTTCCACTGTTACTGGTGTGAGCGATGGCAGAAGTGAAGTAATTCCAGGTCACCTGTGAGGGAAGAAGCTTCCAGATAGGGCCAGTTCTACAGCACAGTTCTCGGGAGTGTTCCTGGAAGCTTACTCTTGAGTGTGTTTCTCCAGTTCTCCCAACGGGTCTTGGAGTTAGTCAATATCTCTTAATCCAATTCTTTTCTGGTTAAACTAGCCGGAGTAGATTCTGTTGCTTGCAACTGAGAACCATAATATGCAGGTATCTGTATGGTAGAATGGAGCTTGGTGAGGAAGGGAGTACCAACCATATGCTGGGAATCGTAGGTAGCACAAACATGACCGTGTGTATCATCTCCTAAGAGGCCCAAGAGATAGGTACTGCTGCCTTCATTGTACGAGTGAGAGAAACTCCAATCAGAGAAGTACGGTAGCCTGCCCAAAGTTACCCAGCAATTAGCAGAGTCCAGATTCATATCCAAAACTGAATCTAAAGGGCCCTTCCGTGACCGTGCTGGCACCCTGATATCATACTTTGAGCCTCTAGACCTCTGAGAAATAAAAGCTTGTTGTTTATCAGCCACCTAGTCAGTGGTATTTTGTTGTAGAAGCCCAAACAAATGGACTAATATAATCCTCACACTGGCCTTCTTTCACCTCCTAGAATATTCTAAGACCCTCCCTGGCCATTGGTTCAGCATTGTATCTCCAGGGATAGCACCCAACTTGGCACTTAGTAAGTAAATGTTCAATAAATGTTTATTGATTGAATGAATGGATGATTCCTCTAAGGGGGTTGCTATGTTGAGTCTTACCATATGGCAGAAGGGGTTTGGAAGAACTCAAGTTCTACTCCCCAGAGCCCCATGACTGAAGTGCTATGAGGTATAAGATCTGGGCCATTTCCCCTTAGTTTTGGGGAAAGAGACAGAGGAATGCAAAAAATCAAAGACTCTCTGGGACTTTTCTAAAGGATCTCAATGATCCTATCCATTGGGTTCATTCCTTTCCACTCCCCAGTGGACTCAAGCTGGGGGCATGGTTGGGGAGCTTGGAATTGCTGGAGAAGGGGGTCTCGAGACACCCTCACCGGAGAAATTCATTAGAAGAACATTCAACTCTACCCAACAACTATGTATACACGTGTGTGCACGTGAATATACAACTTGCGTAGTTGATCCACAAATCTGGGTAGATAACAAACCGTCAGGAAAGGGAAGAAGAGATGAACAGGTAGAGAACTATTACTGGAAAATGAGTAAAAGTTACATAACACTTCTCAAGGAAACTTCGATAGAGCCTTGTCCCCAACCAGCAAACATTTGTGTCTGGTCCCAGAGACCTGGTTTGGGTATCCCAGGCTGGTCTCTCTGGATCCACCCTTACGCCTTTTCATTCCCATACTTCCTGGCAGTGGTGATGTGAAACAAGCATCATCATAATCGTTTAACCCATCTTGGTTCTTTTGTGGTCACTGCATCTAAAAAATCACAGATTCTTTGGAGGTTAACAAATGATTTATTTGCTTTCTTCTTAAGTAATAGAACAAATCAGTCTAAAACTCACAAAATACCTTGGAGACCACTGAATGTGGTCCCTCCTAATTTTAAAGCATGGGGAAACTATATCCCAGAGAAGGGAAATAGTCTGCCCTGAGTCACACTGCTGGCAGAAGCAAGCCTCAAGCCCAGGTCTCCCAACACCCAATCTAGGTCTCTTGTCACAGCACCACACGTCCAGCCACCCAGGACCACAGGCTTGATTTACACCGCAACCTGTGAGCTCTTACAGTCTCTAGCTGGGGCTCCCCACCATGCCATGGGGGTCTGGATATGCCTCTGACCTCACACGTTGACTTCAGCAACACCACCCGATTGGTTGCTCTGCCATACAGCCCAAGTCTCCCATTGTTAATCATCTTTTAAAAGAGTTTAACATCTGCTGCAGGGAAATTTACTGGCCTCAAGTTACCGGCTATAATTTTGGTCATTTGGGGGAAATAATGATGCTATAGTCGTCACTTTCCAAATGTTGCAGGAACCCGACCCAGATCAAGAAACCTCTCAATAAATCAGCTCAAAAACGGCATCAATTTCTAGCCCTGCTATTTAGAATGTTGCGGCTCTGAATCAGTGTCTGGGCTGAAGAAAGCATCCAACTCAAAGTCTCTAGATTTTAATAATAGCTACCATTGTTCAAAGAGGGATTCATAACTCTCAATGGACTCCAGCCAAAAATCTGGAGCCAGACTCTGTATTTATGTATGTTTGGATGTACTGAGTGCTCTACAAGTTTCATGAGTGGCTCTTTCAACATGGGAGATACCCAGATCTCCAAGCCTTGGTCCTGCTTGTGGACATCACCCTGGACTGAGCCCTTCCTGCTGACAAGTCTTCTTTGGCTCTTGATTTATGTACAGATGAGCAGCATCATTGTACACAAGGACATAGGTCATTATTAATACAAATAACAGCTAACCCTTACGGAGTGTTTGCTCTGAGCCAGGAGTCATTGCATTAATTCATGTAACCCTCACAACCCTATCAGGCAGGTACTATTATCTTCATTTTACACATGAGGAAAGTGAGGCACAGAATGGGTAAATGGTCATACATATGGTAATCAGAGGAGCTAGGGTTTGAACTCAAGCAGTCTGGCTACAGAGACCTCTCCCCTCTCTCTTTCCTAAGCAGCTTTACTGAAATACAATTTACATACCATAAAATGAACCCTCTTACAGTGTATAATTCAGTGTCTTTTTAGTATATTCACAGAGTTGTCTAATTATCATCAATATCTATTTCTAGAACATTTTTATCACCCCAAAAGAAACCCTAGACTCATTAGCAGACATTTCCCAATTTCTTTCATCTTCCACCCCTTGCAGTCATTAATCTACTTTGTGTCTCAATGGATTTGCCGGTTCTGGACATTTTATTTAAATGGAAGCATGAAATATGACCTTTTATGACTGGCTTTTTTCACTTAGCATGTTTTCAAGATTCATCCATGTTTTAGCATGTATCAGTACTTTGTTCCTTTTTTATGACCAAATAATATCCCATTGTATAGATATACCATTTTTGTTTATCAGTTCACCAGTTGATGGACTTTTGGATTGTTTCCATTTGGGGGCTGTTATGAATAATGTTGCTATAAACATTTGTGTACAGGTTTTTGTGTGGACCTATGTTTTCTTTTCTCTTGGGTATACCTAGGAATGGAATCACTGAGTCACATGTTAACTCTGTGTTAGGTTTTTGGTTTTTTTTTTTGAGGAAGTGCAAAACTGTTTTCCAAAGTATCTACACCATTTTACATTTTTACTAGCAATGTATCAAGAGTACAATTTCTCCACATCCTCAACAACACTTACTGTTTTCCGTTGTTTTGATTATAGCCCTCATAGAGGATGTGAAATGGTGTATCATTGTGGTTTTGATTTGAATTTCCCTAATGATTAATGATGTTGAGCATCTTTTCCTGTGCTTATCGGTCATTTATATATATTTTTTTCTTTGGAGAAATGTCTATTCAAATTCTTTGCCCACTAAAAAGTGGTTATGTGTCTCATTTTTGTAAGAGTTCTCTGTACATTCTGGATACAAGTCCCTTATCAGATAAATGATTTGAAAATATTTTCTCCCGTTCTGTGGGTTTTCTTTTTACTTTCTTGATGGTGTGCTTTGAAGTTTTAGTTTTCACAAGGTCCAATTTATCTATTGTTTTCTTTTGTTGCTTGTGTACTTTATAGAGTATCTAAGAAGGCTTTGCCCAACCCAAGTTCATAAAGATTTGCTTCTATCTTTTTGTTCAAGAGTTTTAAAGTTTTAGGTTTTATATTTAGGTCTTGATACGGTGTGAGGTAGAGGTCCAACTTTATTCTTTGCACATGGATATGCAGTTGTCCCAGCATCATTTGTTTAAAAGACTATTTCTTCTCCCATTGAATGGTTATAGCATCCCAGAGGGCTCTCTTGACTACTACACTCAACTGTCTTGAAAGCTTTTGGAGGATGAACACCCGTGTGTGTGTGTGTGTGTGTGTGTGTGTGTGTGTGTAACAAAAAGCAGCTGGAACTAACTAAAGCAGTAACCTAAAATGCTAGCCTCTCCTGAACGTGAATCATCTAATGGCTGAAAGTCTAAAGGGTAAAGATGATGAAATAAGACCAAGACCAGAGTATCCATCTGTCCTCCAAAAGCTGAAACATCATTGGAAAGGACATAGGGTCTTAGTAAAAGTCTGAAAAATGAAACTCACCCAAGGAAGGAAGAAGGAAGACAACTCCATGAGAAGATGCTGCCTAAACTAGCAGGCATCCTCTCACCTCTTAAGTGGAATCTAGTGTTCTCTGCCCAACACAGCTGAATGAACATATAGAGTCAGATGATGAGACTGGAGCTTCAGATCTGTGATGATTTCTATCAGTCCTTCTTCCGAGATCTTAGCATTATTCCCTTCTTTGTCACAATTCTTAATATAATAACTTCCTAACTGAGTCACTCTGCTGTACAGCAGAGATTGGCACAACATTGTAAATCAACTACACTTCAATTAAAAAAAGATGGAAAAAATATGTATAGTAACTTCCTGCCCATCATTCGGGCCAAATTCTGCCTCATCAGTGACTTAGGGTCCCCAACTCTTAGCCGCTCCTAGAGTGAGAGGTCATGATTTTATTACCCTGCCCCTTTTACAAACATCTCTTCAGCCTCAGAAGGAGCCCTGACATTATCCAGTTAGTGATTCATTACCTCTTCTCTAAAGACAGCACCTCATACATAAGGGGTGTTCAGATAACTCAGAAAGCCATGACTTTCAGAAGTGATTCCTTTGGGGTAGGGGTGATACTAAATTGAGAAAGACATCATACTACATGGGACTTAGAAGTGGTCAAGGCCCAATCATTTTGCCTTGAAGAACTTTTGTAGGGTTTGCTTTCCTTTCCTCCACTTTCATCATGAGCCACTTCCTCACTCCCTGAAGTGTTACATAAGTCAGGGTAAATAACACTAGCTGCTGTAACAAATAATCCCCCAATGTAAAGTGGTTTAACTCAATAAAAGATCATTTCCCTCTTCCACAAAGTCCAATGCAAATGTTCCTAGCCAGTGGGAAGCCTTCTATGCAGCCACCCAGTACTCCAGGGTCCTTCCATCTTGTGTCTCTGCCACACTCTGAGTCCTCTGCTGGACCCTTTCCATCCAGCCAGCAGATGGGAACCAGAGGATATGGAATACTCGGTGGTGTTTATGGGCTAGGCATGAGTGACATGCTTTAGCCACATTCCATTGGCCAGAACTCAGTCATAGGGACACACCTAACTCAAAAGAGCCTGGAGGAACAAGATCTCCTGTGGCCAGGAGACAAAGGAAGTGTTTTTGGTGAACACCTGGTAGTCTCTGTTGGCTACTATGAAGATGCAGAAATCACCTGCCACGATGACAAAATCTTTATGCGGCATCCTGGCTGTCCTAGTGTGTTCCTTCCTCTGAGCTCAGAAAGGTCTCCCTGGCCACCTGCCTTCATTAAGTGTGACCAGATCCATGTGAAGAAGGCTCACAGGCAAATCTGCAAGCCAGACAGTGAGATGAGTCTGGTCAGAAGCCTTCCTTTCCCTAATAGTTCAAGGCTATCAAATAAGAATTTTACAAATACCCAGAAATGGTCAAAAGTCAAAAAGAGATTTTAAAAGCCTGAGCTTAGATTCCATCTAAGAATGACCAGAGGATGTCTGCCAGTTTAGACAGCATCTTCTCCTCATAGAGTTGTCTCCCTTCCTTCTTCCTTGGGGAAGTTTCATTTCTCAGACTTTTCCTGACCTGGACTGAGTCTCCTGGACAGGAGACTAAGGTTGGACATGTAGGCTGAAAGGGCATGGCTTAGGGAGATCAGGAAAAGCCATGTCACTCCAGAGGGCTGAGCACAGAGGCAAAGCCAGATGCAAGGCCATGGAGCAGAGCCTGGACATCAGAACAAAGCATGAATGAACGAATCAGTCTAGGCATTGAGGATCCACAGCTACTAACATCACAAAAAAGAGAGACAACCAGGCATTCTGAAGCTCCTGATGAAAGAGCACACAAGCACCTGTCATCTAGGGAGAAAATCAAACGAGCATGTGATCAAGCCTCTAGGTCCAATTACTAATTTGCCAGAAATACACAGGGTGGAAGAACATGCTAAATGACACCATGAGGATGCAACCAACAAGATCCAGGCTGTGCATAAAAAAGAACAAGATAATTCCATTTGCAGTGACATGGGTGGACCTAGAGATTGTCATACTGAGTGAAGTCAAAGACAAATGTATGATATCACTTATATGTGGAATCTTAAAAAATGGTACAAATGAACTTATTTTCAAAACAGAAATAGAGTCACAGATGTAGAAAACAAATGTATGGTTACCAAGGGGGAAAGGTAGGGAGGGATAAATTGGGTGATTGGGATGAACAGATACACACTACTATATATAAAATAGATAACTAATAAGAACCTGCTGTATAGCACAGGGAACTCTGCTCAGTACGCTGTAATGACCTATATGGGAAAAGAATCTGAAAAAAGAATGGATATATGTATATGTATAACTGATTCACTTTGCTGTACAGCAGAAACTAACACAACATAATAAATCAACTATACTCCAATAAAAGTTAATTTAAAAAAAAGATCCAGGCTGTGGGAAGCCCTACAGAGCAAATGACTCTGGTTCTTCAACAAATATATGATGAGGAAAAAAAGGGGATCATGGAGGAACGTTTAAATTAAAAGAGACTTAAAAAGATATATCAAAGATGTAGGTAAAACTAAGCCTTAGTGCTTAGGGATGCAGGCTTGTGTGATAAGCTATACAAAATTGTTTACCACGGGCTTCCCTGGTGGCGCAGTGGTTGAGAATCTGCCTGCCAATGCAGGGGACACGGGTTCGAACCCTGGTCTGGGAAGATCCCACATGCCGCGGAGCAACTAGGCCCGTGAGCCACAACTACTGAGCCTGCGCATCTGGAGCCCGTGCTCCACAACAAGAGAGGCCACGATAGTGAGAGGCCCGCGCACTGCAATGAAGAGTTGCCCCCTCTTGCTGCAACTAGAGAAAGCCCTCGCACAGAAACGAAGACCCAACACAGCCAAAAATAAATAAATAAATATTAAAAAGAAAAATTGTTTACCACAAAAGCCTGTCACCTTCACGTAGGAGGACAGTCTCTGTGTCCCATAGTAGCTGAGGAAGTGACCTGAGCTCGAGAGAATCGGGTTCAGTTCACTTTGCTATTTCTGGTTATCTGTCTCTCTCTAAAGCTCCTTTTCTTCAATAACAAAAATGAGGTCACCTATTCCAATTCTGCCAAACTTCCAGGGCTGTCCTGAGACCAAAGTGATCCTGTGCCGCCCACCTACTCCTTGTCCCCCAGTGAGCTGATCACCCTTCAACATCTGCATTCAACCCCACCTGATCCAAGAGATGCAAACCCTCCCTTCCTGCAGCCATCAGCTCATCACTCTGCCATTACAGCAGCAGTGTCACCAGCACCCAGAAAGGAACTTGGACACAGCAGATAAAGTTTGTTGTAGACAAAGTCAATAAAGTCTGGTGAATGAATCAGATGCAGAAAAGTCTCTGTAATGATTTAAATGTAGTTACAAATGTAAATTATTATAGTTATTTGTTACCTTCACTAAGCTGTAGGATTAGGACACTAGAGGGAAAATGTCATATTACTAAGACTGGGTGTTTTGTCAACTTGTTGCCTTTCAGGTAAAGGAGACATTTTGATTAAAAAAAGGGGGAGGGAGGACTTCCCTGGTGGTGCAGTGGTTAAGAATCCACCTGCCAATGCAGGGGACATGGGTTCAATCCCTGGGCCGGGAAGATCCCACATGCCACAGAGCAACTAAGCCCGTGTGCCACAACTACTGAGCCTGCACACCACAACTACTGAGCCTGAGTGCCACAACTACTGAAGCCCGTGCATTCTAGGGCCTGCATGTTATTTCCTCTTCCTAAACGAGGAACTCGAGTGTACTGCAATGGCCCAGTGATTCCCAGACAGCCAGGCAGTGTAATAGGCCTGCCCACTCCAAGGCTAGACCCCAGAGGTATCTCAGACACATGTGGGAGCTGTACAACCCAGGAGTGGCAAGAATTGTTCTGGGGTAATTTCTCCATCCAATGGCATCACTTTCCAGAGGCCAAAAGGCACATATAAGAGAAGTAGCATTTCAGATGCATCCCCAGCCACAAACCCTCTTGCCTGTGAGGCAGGCTGTCTGTGGCAGTGTCTGCAAGATGATATCAGAATTTCCTGAGAGTCCTCCGCTCTGTCCCCAAGACTTAAGAATAACATCCCAGGGACTTCCCTGGTGGCGAAGTCATTAAGAACCCGCCTGCCAATGCAGGGAACGTGGGTTCGAGCCTTGGTCCAGGAAGATCCCACATGCCGCGGAGCAACTAAGCCCATGAGCCACAACTACGGAGCCCGAGCGCCACAAATACTGAAGCCCGTGCGCCTAGAGCCCGTGCTCTGCAGCAAGAGAAGCCACCGCAGTGAGAAGCTCGCACACTGCAACGAAGAGTGGCCCCTCTCGCCGCAACTAGAGAAAGCCTACGTGCAGCAATGAAGACGCAACACAGCCAAAGATAAATAAATAAAAAATAAATTTAATTTAATTTAAAAAAGGAATAACATCGCAGCCCTCTCTCGGTGACAAGCTTTGGAAAAAGTGAACTGAGAGTGGGCTGGAAGAAGGTCCATGAGCCACGTCCCAAGGCCAGGTCTGTGAGGGAGAGGGAACAGACAGTACCAGCTCCTCCGCCTCCTGCTGCCGGGATCCTGTTTTCTCAGCCACCGCCAGCAGTCCCTCCTTTCAGCTGTGGCTTGAGTGAGAATTATGGAATTGCTATTATTACCCCAGCCCGGTGTCCAGGGTTTGAAGGCTGCTGCCCTGGCAGCTCCCACCCAGAGGGGAGCCAACTGCAGTGACAATAAAACAAAGTCCTTGGCAGTTGAAGCCCTCTCCTCTGTGTAGCTGGGGCTGACGAACGGGATGGGGAGCCAACTCTGACTCGCTCCTTGGGAAGTCTTGGAGCTGGAGTCTTGCTCTCTGGCATCTGATTCCAAAGGCATTTTTCAGCCCAGCTGGGAAGGCTGTGACACTCTTAACAAGGCTCCCTCTATCAACCTTGAGAAATGAGCATCTGCAAGCCTCGGCTATCTGTCCAGGGCCTCTTCTAGAAGAGGAGCTGGATTTGCCCTGACTTGGCTGGCTTTACCAATCAACCCACCACCCACCCAAATGCACAGCATTTAGAGAGCACCACTGCATGCAAGGGGCCGCTCAAGATGCATCCATCCAACACGTCTTCCTGCAGCACCTCCTTTGTGTGAGGTATCGTGCCAGGTCCTGGGCTTACATCCAAGCACAGAGGAGGTGGAAAGCCCCACCCTCCTGGAAGCTTATACACGATCGTCAGGAAAGAGAGGAGGAACAGAATAAATGTGTGATTTAGTAACACGGAAGGTAGTAAGTGCTATGCAGGAATTTTAGCAGAGTCAGTGAGATTGGGTGTGTAAGATGCAGGTGTGAGGTTAGATGTGTGGCTAGGGAAGGCCTCGCTAAGAAGGTGACATTTGAACCAAGACTTGAAGGAGGTAAAGGGTTAAAAAATTAAACCCCCAATGGATCTGCCTTCCAGGAGTTTACGAGCTTTACGGGAGAGCAGACTATTTCATAAACACCATACAGCAGAAGCCTCGGGAAGCACCAGACAGAGGGGTGGTGGGCTTTCCGAGGAGGAAATGATTATAACCCACTGTCACCCAAGGAGGAGAGTGACTCCACCCTTGGAACTGCTCCCTAAAAGCACTTCATTGCTTGAAACTTGGGTGCGATGCCTAAGACTGGTGGGTGTGACCAGAAATATGAGGAAAGGATGTGAGTGGAGCACAAGAGAGCAGAGTAAGGGACGTCCAAGGGAAACGGCAGGGCCAGAGGCCCTTCCCAAGGCTGAGGCAGTCCAGGGAAGAGAAATAGGCAGGGAGGTTTAGCAAGCTGAGCCCGTGGGACATGTGCCTTTTTCCCACTCAGAACAATCTGATTATTGTTCTCCTAAAACCAAACTCACTACACCAGAGGGCCTCGAACCTGCCTACCTGTCGGTATTACCTGGTTTTTAAAAATACAGGTTCCTGGGCTCCATTTTGGACCCATAAATCAGAATCTGAGTATTTAAATTTTTTAAGTTTTTTGGTTGCGTTGGGTCCTCATTGCTGCACACAGGCTTTCTCTAGTGGCGGCGAGCAGGGGCTACTCTTTGTTGTGGTACGCAGGCTTCTCATTGTGGTGGCTTCTCTTGTTGCAGAGCACGGGCTCTAGGGAGTTTGGGCTTCAGTAGTTGAGGCGCGCAGGCTCAGTAGTTGTGGCTCATGGGCTTAGTTGCTCCACGGCATGTGGGATCTTCCCAGGCCAGGGATCGAACCCGTGTTCCCTGCATTGGCAGGCAGATTCTTAACCACTGTGCCACCAGGGAAGTCCAGAATCTGAGTTTTTTAAAAGCTCTCCAGATCGTTTCAAAGGTCCATCAGGTTTGAGGTCCACTACTCTGGCCTGACACTGTCTGTTTTTACTGCCTGAATCCGGTCAGAGGCAGCTCATGGGATAAGAAAAGGGTATCAGGGGATTTCCCCACTGAGAGGGAATGATCTGTTCAAGCATCAGTCTCCACCATGAGACTGTGAGCCCCTGAGGGCAAAGACTTCCTACTCCTCTGTGTGAAAACTCAGGCCCTGAACCATGATAAATCTGCTCTGAACTGAACTAAGTCCGGTTCCACTAGCCATCTGGCTGTGGTCATGACACTTAACCTCCCTGGGCCTCAGTCTGCATCTATAAAGTGGGTACAATGATTCCTGACCTTCCTGTCTCACAGGATTTCTGAGAGGCAACGGATATACTTGCAAGAACAGCTGAACGGTTTCCCAGTGGAGGGGAAGCTAGGCACAGATGATTTAAAATAGATCATCTTAAAGCCTTGTTTGACCTTGGAATCCATCCTATGAGTAGGTTGGCCTTCCTGAACTTTTTCTTTGGCTTTACCTAAAACTCACTCATTCATACTGAACAAAGTTAAATAAGAATCGACTACGTGTCACACACCGTGTTTGGCAATAACTCACAAATGAATAAGACATAACCTGACTGCTGCAGAGCAGAAATGTGAACTGGAAGGAGCGAACACATGGACAAAGAATGCTGATATAAGCAAGTGGGAGGGAGGATTATGTCCAAAAGCTTTATTTCTGGGCATGAAGTAATGAGCAGAAGAAATCTCCCAGAGTCCAAGGCAGAAAGTGCACAGTGGCCAAACAAAGGCAATGAGATAGGAAACAGCGAAAACAGCTCTTTTAGGACCAGCAAGTCAGGTGACACGACCAGAGTGAGGAGTGTGTGCGGAAGATGCAGGGGAGTGGCTGAGGGGGGTACAGAGCCTGAAAGACAGCACCTGCTGATCCCTGCCTCCTGGTGTTCATGCCTTTGTATAATCCCCTCCCCTGGAGTGTGGACTGGATCTAGTGACTCACGTCTAACAAGTAGCATATGGCAAACATCATGAGATGTCAATTCCAAGACAGTCTGCAAAAGAGACTATGGCTTCCTTTGTGGGTGCTATATCTTGCTCTCTAGCTGGCTCGCTCTGAGGGCTGCCCTATGGAGAGACCCACGTAGCAAAGAATGGATGTCTCTGGCCAATAGTCAGCAAGGAACAGAATCCTGCCATTGACCACATGAGTGAGCTCTGTCCTCCTCCATTTGAGCCTTCAGATGAGACCGCAGCCTGGCTGCCACCTTGATGGCAGACTTACGTTACCCTGAGATGGAGACCCACCTGAGCTGCGACCAGATTCCTGCTCCATGGACACAGGGAGACAATAACCGATTGTTGTTTTAAGCTGCTAGGTTTGGGGGCCATTTTTTACACAGCAGGAGATAACTCATACAGGTGGGTCTCGGACATTTCGAGCAAGAAGGTGAACTAGTCAAACCTGGTCTTTAACTATTGGGTTGACTAGCAGTGAGGGGCCTCTGCAGGAGCCCCAGAGAGGAGTGATGTGGCAGAGGGAACAGAGAGGGACGAAGGAGAGATCTGGTGAGGTAGGGTTTGGTTCCAGGAGGCCACACTGCCCATTCATCTGGTTACTCAGACTGAAAGACCCGAAGCCGTCATTGATTGCTCCTTTCCTCACAGCCCATACTCAACCAACAGTAAATTCCATCTTCACCTTTCCCTCCCTCTCCCAGGACTGCACTCCCCACGGCAGCCAGATAGTGCCACATTCTCAGTCAAAAGCCACCAATGACTCCTAACTGCACTTGGAATAAGACCCAAAGTCCTCCCCATGGTCCAGAGCCCCTGTGCAGCCCAGCCTGCGGCCACTCACTAAGATATCTCCTCATTCTCCCACTCACTCAGCCCCAGCCAGACAGTCCCTCGCTAGCCTCTCTGTCTGGAATTCTCTTCCTGCAGTTGCTCAGTTTGCTCCACCCTCTCCTTCAGTCTCTTCAGAAAAGGCTTCCTGATGAGAAGGGATTAACACTGAGATCCTAAAGAAAGACCATGGAAGCTGCCACCTCGGATGGCTTCGGGAAGTTGGCCTCATTGCTTTTGAATCGTGTCGCCTGTGGCAGGATTAGTAGCGTTAGATGCAGCAAAAGCTTTCCTGGATGACGCCAGGACTGTGGGGCTGGGGGCCTGATGACCAGAGAGAATGGGAGGCCATTGCCCGTGTGGGACGTCTCAGCAGGAGCCCCTCTATTCTAACTGCCTCAGACCCTTCCCCTCGGCCGATGGGCCTGGTCCACAGACCAGGCTGCAGGTGTGGCTGCGCGGTCGGGCGATAGGGGCACAGGGAGGTGAAGTGACTCCTCCAAGGCTTTCTTGTTCTCAGTTCAAGTGCACTCATCACCCTTGGGTGTTTAAAACAACGAGCACTGGACAGGGAAAAGTAAATAAATCTTAATAAGAACTGATATGTACACAGTGCTCTGTCCGTTGCTATTCAGTTATAACTACTTTAACTTATTATGTTGTGGGTTTGAAGCAGTCATTCATCAAGTGGACCTTCACTGGCCACCTACAAAGCATGTGGTCAGGCGCCGTGCTAGGCGGCAGCTACTCACTGGGCATGCTCAGGATGTGCCCGGGCATGGCCCATGGGGCTCAGGGTGGGGCTTCTCAGTCTGCAGGGCTGGGGTGGTGGGGCAGTGGGCCTGGAGAAAGGAGGGCTTTCTGGGCTAGCTGCCTGGAGCTGGTGAGAACCACAGCCCCTATGGAGCTCTTCATCATCTGCTAGATGAAGGGTCTTCACAGCCCGTCTCCGTCCACTCACAGCCAGCATCGCACTGAGCTCTCGGGAGGCCTCCTGCAGGATGCTGGACCCAGCCAGCTGGCAGCCAGGCCGCAGCAAGTATGGCGACAGTCCCTTGGCAGTGGGCAGGGCCGTGGTGGTGTGAAACAGCTCCACGGAGCAACCCGTGAGTCACCAGTGTGCCCCTCCCCCCACCCCAGTCTTCCACCTCATCATCCCCCTTACAGGCCACCCACGATGTCCTAGAAATGCCAGCTCTTCTATTTTCACTTTTTCCCTAAAGACAGAAGAAAAAAGACAAGAAGTTGGAAAAGCAAAGGGTCAGGTAGTAAAAAGGGAGGCACCATCGGGAGGAGCCAGACAGGGTGGGAACAGAAGGCTTCAGGGACAAGGGACCTTCAGCCCCACCTGTGCTGACAGGAACCCCCCAGAACCCCCAGGCCAGACCCGGAAGGGGCTTTAAACACCATCTCACCCAACCTTGGTTTTGAGTCAACTGATGTTCAAAGAGGTTAAACAAATTGCCCGTGTTGGTAATTAAGTCAGATTTGTTCTGGCCTTAGAGAATGGAAGAGAAAGTTGAAAAAATAGTTACCTTGGACAGAAAGCCTGCGTTTTAAGGCACTCAACCATTTAACGACACCTAATCATTGACCTATGATCGGTCTCCGTCTGGTTTCCTCTAAGCAAGTCTAAGTGCCTTAAAGGCAGGCTGTTTCCAAGAACCTCTTGTGTCACAGACACCCAGGAAGCACTGGCTCACACAGGTGAACAGAGGGAAAAAAGAAGAGAAGAGGAAGCCCAATCAATGAACAGAATAAATGATGAGCAAAGAGACACCTCCTAAGGTGCCTGCAGCTCACTCCTGCTGAGAAGTCAAAGCAAAATGAAAAAGCAGTGTGGTTTACAGATAGAGAGAACAAACTAGTGGTTACCAGTGGGGAGAGAGAAGCAGGGAGGGGTCATATAGGGGTAGGGGATTAAGAGGTAGAAACTCTTAGGCATAAAATAAGCTACAAGGACATATTATACAACACGGGGAATATAGCCAATATTTTACAATAACTATAAATGGAATATAACCTGGAAAAATTGTGAATTACTATATTGTACACCTGTAACATATATGATATTGTACATCAACTATACGTCAATAAAATTTTTTAAAAACAATTTTTTAAAAAATTGTTTTAAAAAGCAGCATGGTTTAGTGGAAAAACACAGAATCATAAAGAATGACAGTCACATTATTAATAATATCAAGAAATGTACGCACACAGTTTAGTCACAGAGCCTCTCCATCACGACCAAGGACTGCCGGCCGGGGCAAGTTGCAGGCAATGCCCAACAAACTCAATTTCCACACCTGCCTTGAATGAAAAATAGCATTTTTCAGTGCCTGCTTCGTGTTCATCAGACTCTCCAGGGGACGTGAGAAGCTTGGAAAAAGCAGGATCTAAAATTACCACTGATTTTTTTTTTTGAAGTCCCTATTTCATTTATTCTGAAATTTCAAGAGAGGGCACAAGACTTTTTTAACGCTCATCAGGAGGGGGCCCAAGTTGGAGAGGCTGAGACATCCCACAAATGTGTCTGCTTCTGCTGGGGGCACGCTCCCCACTCCCTCATGTCCCCAAAAAGAATGCAGAAGGGGTGAGCTGGGGTTTCCTTTCCTCACCGTTCTCCTTGCGAGGGTAACAAATAGTCCTCCAGCTGTGTGAGAAAATCACTTTCATCTTCCTCATTTTATTTGATACTTGTAAGAGCTCTGTGAGCCAGGCAGGGGCCCAACTTAATTCTACAAATACTCCTTGAGGGTGACCATGAGAGGCATGGCGCTCAACAGACAAGAAAACTGGGCCCTAAGAGTTTAACTGTTCTAACTCGGAGTCTGAAAGGTGTTACTGAGGCCACTCCCTTCCCAGATGAAGAAATGAGGCCCAGATAGGGAAACAGGTTGTTCTCTGTCACCCAGTTGATGCTGAAGCTGAGACCAGAATCCCCCAAAGTTTCACAATCCAGTGTTCTGTCACCACGTCACACGGCACCTCCATGGGTCCCCTGCCCTAGAGGGGAAGAGGGAGGAAACTAACATGGACTGAGCACTGGATCTGCCATTTACTGGAGACGGTTTCTAACCCCAGCCTTTGCACTTCTGTACTGACTCGGAACTTCCCTGCGAGTCATTTCACCCCACCTTCTAAGCACTGTGAGTCTCAGAACCCCAGGAGGTCCTGGCTCTTCATCTGTAAATGGCCATAACCCCACGTGCTGCCCAGGGTTGTAGCGAGGATCAGTGACCTCAGGTCTTAAACACCCACCCTCCCCTTGTGGGCTGCCAGATGTCTCCTTGCCCTTATCTTGCAACCGAATTACAAGAGATGGGGCGTGCCACTGCTGACGGTAACATCAAGGTCCCTGGCTCCCAGCGGAGGGCCCTCATCCCGAGCTGCTGGGGGACCAGATTGCAATGAGCCGGGTTTTCCCTGTGTGGGAGCACAGGGGAATTCTAACAAGGAACAGAGCCGCACTGTCCCCACACAAGCCGACTTGGAAAGCAACCGCTGCCCAATTAGGCCAGGCATTTTATTTTCAACTGCAGATTTTATTTGTGAGGTTTGCTTCTCTCTCCATCGTCGAGGTCCGTCTCAGGCGCTTGCTACTGCTTTTAGGACTTGGGCTTTCTGCTGAGGCCCCAGAGTAACAGGAGCAAGCGCCCTGCGGGCACAGCAGTTCAGGCTCTGATACCAGCCCTGGGGCCACTTCTCACTTGCGCACCTCACTCCCCAGCCCACTGATACAAGAGTGTTCCCCGGCTTGCTGGTTTGGAGTTCGTATTCTCTCCTTAAACCACCCTCTTTACGCTGCCTTCTAGATCTGCTGGGTGGGAACTTGGTGCAGTTCATTGCAAACAGGAAGTTTCCAGATGTCACAAAATTGTTCTCGCTTCACTGTCTTCTTAGAACATGGGTGAGGGGGATCCAGATGGCCATAGGGCAGCTGGGCAGTACAGCCTGGAGGGTACTGGCCATAGGGTCTGGCCGTTGGGCTCTAATCTCCAGCCTTGTCACTTTGCTGTGTGGCCTTGGGCAAGTTACTTCTCCTCTCTGGGCTTCAGTTTCCTAGTTTATAGCCTAACCTGCTTGTTGGAGGTGAAGTCTGGGGGGCCTCTCTGCTCCGAGTTCGTAAGACTCCAGGGTCCCCGAGAGCCAGGACTCAGGAGCCGGGGACATCCTGCACGAGCCGCTTCGCCTCTCGGTGTCTGGGTAACACTGAAATGGTGACAGTAAAATGCCTTCTTCTTTGGGGGCTGAGAGGAGCAAGTGAATTAATCCATGCACAGTGCTTAGAACGGTGCTTGGCACACGAGAGGTACTAAGGATTAGCTTGTACTTTGGTGACTTTGACAAGGGCTGTGTCTAACTCAGCTTTGTGTCCTCAGCACCTGGTGAAAGGAGCACTGAACGAGAGAAGAAACCAAATATATGAAACGGGAGGGGAGCTTCGGGGGGGGGGGGCAGCTGTTCTGTGGAGCGGCAAACAGATTCCCTGCCCCTGGCCCTTTGAAGTGTCTGTGTCCCCATGGTTGGGGGTGGAATGTAATGACCCCAGCCCCTCCCCACTTCTGGAGCCCCAGGAAAGCCTGGCCCCTGACTCCCAGTCTGTGGTAGCCGCAGCACAAGCCCGCCCCCCCCAACTCAGCCCACCTCAGTTGCCCCTCCGTCTCCTTTCATCCCATACATAGTTCATCTTCAAACTCAAGGGAAACAGTAGTCAAAAAAGAAACAGTCCTCCGCCCCTCAGCCCCCGGCCAGTAATCTGAGCTGCAGAAGGAAAGGGGCAATTATGGTTTGGGATTTCTCCCCCTCCTTTTCCAGCTGCTTGACTCAACTTTTCATCTTTCTTCTGCCTTTGGAGAGCTCAGCATTGAGCTCGAAGGGGCTGCATTCTAGGGGTGGCTGGACGTGGGGACACAGCAAGGCCCTCGATCCACCTCCTCCTGCAAAGATGGGGCGCAAGAACGGCAGCCCTGGGGGCCCTAGTGCCCCTCTGCTGATCCACACCCAGACCACTCTCGCCAAGCACCTGGCAGGCTCAGCCCTCTCACAGAAGGAAATTTATTAGCCGAGGCTGCAGGGAGGGCTGGGGTTACTAAGACTTCATTACTCTTACAAAATATACTGTGGGACGTTTACTAGTGTCCCGTGAAGTGTGCCCATAAATCAGGGGCTCCGCGGCATTTGTCATAAGAAATGAGGAAAGTGCGTTTGCTCGCGCTCACCGTGGCCTTGTCGTTGACCCCGGCCCTGAGCAAGGCCACGGCATTGGGTACAGCCCCGCCACTGGCCGCCCTCAAGGGCATCCTCCCGGCCTCAGGGCCGGACACAGGTCTGTCCCAGCTTGCACGGTCTGAATGAAAACTTCGTCCAGTTTCAAATTCACACATATCACACGTTGAATCTCTCCTGGAAATAATATTTCCTCTGCCAATTTTATTCCCCCGGCCCTAGGGACCTACAAAACTTCTGTGCAGCATGATCCTGTTTCTAATATACACATATATGAAGGAAATACACCCGAAGGTTAACAGTGATTCTCTCTGGACAGAACAATTGCGGGTGATTTTTATTAACTTCTTTCCCGGATTTTCCACATTTAAAAAAAATAAATACGTGCGACTTTCATGATCAGAAAAATGTTACTTTTTTTAAAAGTAAATTTAAGAACAAATCATGGGGAAATATGAATATGTTCGTGTTAGTTACCAAAGAATAAGGTAAAATTATAAACAACCTACGTGTGTAACCATTATTGCACATTACCAGGACAGAACATCACACAGCCACTTAAAATACTGGTTTTGAAGAAGTGAGGAAATGTTTATGATTTAATGCTTACAGGGGGAAAAAAGGCAAAAAACAGGCCATTTTTGTATGCATGTGCTGATGAGTAGTATATAAAAATTGTACATAAGAAAAATGCCTAGAAAAAAATATTACTGTTGTATTAAGGTGTGGGCTTCTGAAATATTTTCTTTTTCTCTTCTCTGTTTTCCAAATTTTGTGTAACGTGGTTATACTTCTTCTGTAATGTGTAAGTGTTTGAAAAGAGAAAAGAAAATGCAATTCGGGTCTGGGGCCCCTGCTCCCCCCTCCGTCAGTACCACACACGCGCTCTCACCCCACATTAAAACGGGAGGCCCGGGGTGCCGTGATGGGTTCAGTTCCGTTGCAACAATCTGGGACGGTCAGCTCCACCAATGAACTTTTTATGGAGTTTCTGACTTTGAAGCTAAGTAATGAGACTTGGCCCCTGACCAGGCCTTGACATGTTCGAAGTGGTCTCCCCCCATCAATTAGCTAATCCGAGGCACCCGAGGTGGGCAGGCAGGCAGGGCAGGCGGGCAGCACAGTGAGACCCCGGTTTCTGGTAGGTGTCCCTGCCAGAGGCCGGGCCAGGAGTTCGACGGTCCCACTCTAGCTTACGGCCAGACGCCCTCCCCCAGCTCAGCAGCCTGCGTGCACAGACCCCTTCCTCCTGTCTTAGATTAGAGGGCAACTCCAGAGAGGGAGGGAATTCTCAGGGCTCTGAGCTGGTCTCTATCAGAGAAGTGCTCCGTTTGGAAAGGAAACGTCTGTTTGAAGAAAACAGGCTGGTCTCGAGCGCCCCCTGGCTTCCTGGGATGTCCACTGTGGCAAACCACCATCCCACACCTTAGCACAGGCAAGAGGGGCCAGCACTGGTCTCTCCTCAAAGCCCCTGGGAGTTTTCTAGATGCTGGGTACCAAGGAGTTCTCCCTCACTCCCACCCCAAGTATTTAAAAGTAAATCGACCTTCTTCAGTGAAGAGATTCCTCGACCCCAAGAGAGGGGTGTGTTTTGCCAGGTCTGGCTTTTTGGTGGTCGTCCCCACCTTAGTTCTTTGTAAGTAGTCACTCTCTCCAGACCTGATGGGTGTGGGGCAGGTGAACCTCTGGCCCACCCCAGTCATCTCCCTTCACTCCACATTTTGAATGGATCTCACAGCATTTGGAATCTCAATGGCATTTGGTTTTGATTTTTAACAGGAGGGGGAAAAAAAAAAAACACTTTGCCTTGAAGCAATGCATTCTCTTGGCAGCTCTAGGGAGCCTGGCAATGTTGAGACCTTTCCTGGCAGCGCTAAGAAGATGAGCTGGTTGGTTGTGGTGGTGTGTTTAGAAGTTTAGAAGCAAAAAGAGCACGGGTTTGCGGGAGGTGGGTCTGGACTGGGTTGGCGGGGGGAGGGGGGTGACAGGACCTCCAGATAGGTTCTCTTCTCTACTGTAAATTACAAGCCTGCTTTTTTAAATTTCCTTTCCCAGAACAATGTTATTCATTCAATTCCAAAGTAAACATTGGGCTTAGATACTCAACAGTTTGGGAGAACAAACTGTCCTCGTTGTTAAGGTCTCTACCTGTCAGGGGCTGATTAAACCCATATATCTTCATGGCAGCCATCGGCAGCCGTCGGGGGCTGTGAGGAAGGACCAGGCACCAGCCCCTCTTTCCCCCACGGGTGAGGGCAGCCCCTCGGTGCCAGCCCTGGGCTCGGGGCTTCCCCTTTCTCCCGAGAGGCTACAGTAGGGTGTCTGTTCAGGGCTCCGGCCTGACCCTGAACCTTTGGGATAAGGGGACAGATTAGAGGAAGTGCTGAGGCCCCGAGGGCACCGGGAAAGAGAGAGGAGGAGGGGAAAGTGGTGTTTGAACCGCCTTCAAAGTGATAGATGTTTGTACTATAGAAAAGCTGATTTGGGGAGAAATGCAAGCCTTGGGTGGTAAATCATGCGATCCGACGTTGGAGCTGAGAATATGGAAGCCCATTTCCTTTCTCCTAGGGGAAGGCTGCTTAATTAAGAGATCTCCGGGTACGCGACTTCCTCATAAATTTTAGAGAGCTGTAAAACTCGAGTGTGTGTGTGTGTGTGTGTGCGCTCACGTGTGAGCAGGGTAGGCAAAGAAGAGCACGTTTGGAGCTCTGTTCGGAATGGCAGGCACACCACTGCTCGCCCTTTGGTGTCTCAGTTTCCCCACGTGGGGAATGACAGTCACGTGCTGCGTCTCACACCCTAGCTCTCAGTAAGCATCAAGGTACTAGGCTGGAAAGCTCCTGGCGCTCTGATTGCTGAGTGAACGGATGGGAGGGGGCCGGCGCCCACAGGGAGAGAAGGGAAGGAGGGTTTGACCCCACTGCCTGTGTTGGGTGGGGTGGACCCCGAGCCTGGCCCCAGGCCCCAGATGACAGTTTCAGATGGCAGGGAGCAAGGCTTCCCTCCTCCCCAGCCCTGATCCCAGGGATGCCACCGGCTCTCGGGTGAGCCTTCCTCGGAAACCCGTGGCTGGAATCTTAGGTTTCCTGCTCTCTTCTAAGGTTAATTTCCCAAGTACAGTCCGTTTCTCTTCCAGAAGAACTTGCTTCCCCCCTTGGTTTATCTGATGGTGGGAATCTCAGGGAGCAGCCTGTCACCTGTCATCTTCCGAAGTGAAGGTTAACAGCTGGGGAGCTGCGAGGGGGTATCCTGAGGGGCCAGTGATGCCACCCATGGTAGGGGCAATGCAAGCGAGATATGGGAGGCCAGGAAGGGAAGAAAAGCCATCTCTCCTTGAACAACTCAAGCTAAGTCAAGCTTGTGCTGACATGGAAAGAAAATCCTCTTATGTGGCACGTTCCCTCCACAGCGCACTTCAACTCTCATTACCTTGGATCCCACGGCGTCCCAGAGGACGGAACACGGAAGGCCAGAGTATCGTCCCACGCTGCAGAGGGACAGCTGAGCTGAGGAAACGGAAAGTAGCAGCCTGTTGTAGATCATGCTGACAAGTTGGTAAATCCAGTCCCCTGACCCGCTTCCGCCAGGCCCTTGTCACACGTTGGGTCAGCCAGTGTCAGCACAGCGTCAGCTTGCAAGGGCTGGGGCGATGCTTTGTTTCCGGACCACTCATTAATGACACTGTAAAACAGGATGCGATAAACGCATGGAAGCTGCTGACTTCCGTGGCTCCGATGCCCTTGACGTAGGGCGGATCCCCGGCAGTGATTCCCAGTGTCTGGGATGGTTTGGGTGCCCCCTGGACTCCCAGCCGACCTGCTTAGTTCCTTTAAGCCCTAGATTCCATTTAGTGGGGAGCGCTGGTGAGGATCACATTAGGCATGTCTGTGAGCATGCCAGGCGGGGTTGGTCTCCCAGGACACACTGGCTTCACTCTTCCAGAAAATGGGAACACACATCTGAGCCAAACAACTGGCCTGCTGCGGCCCTACCCTAAGCCTTACTTGTTGAGGAAACAAGATAAGAATGCTGGCGCTTGGTTTGCTCGTGGCGCTGCTTCCTTCAAAGAAAATAATGCCAAGGAGACAGAGAATGGGGATCCAGACACTGAAGTGAGGTCTGGTGCCACAGGAAGAGAGCTGAGGTTTCCAAAATATTCCAGCCCGAAGCGTGCTCTCCTTAGGTCCATGGTCCCATCACATTACTGTTGATTTTTTTTTTTTGCCTATTTGGTTTTTTCTACAATAAATATACATTGTATTTATACACACACAAATATGTATAATGCATGATACAATAAAATGTTTTTAAAAGAAAACTCACATATAGAGCACATAAGACCCCTGGTTCTTTTCCTTTCCTTGCACTCAGGTGCCTTACAAAGTAGGTTAAAGTTATGACAACTTTGTTTAGACAGACCTTTTGGAAGCATTATACGGTTTAACTGATGAATGTATACTGACCATCTCGCCTGCGTTGAGCACTGCACCATCTTGTGGTGACACAGAGGTGAATTACTCACCCTCCCTGATCAACACCACACCACTCAAAACAAAGCCCTGCATGTTCTTTACACCTTCTACCTCTAGAATGTGTTGGAGACCTAAAGACCCACCCCAGACTTCTGCCTGGCCAGTAAAATGTACTGGATGTAGGCCTGGACCAGGAGTCAGATAGGAGGACTACAGTGCTGGCTGCGTAACTCTCTGTGTGACTTTGGGCATATCCCTTCCCCACTCTGGGCTTCAGTTTCCCCATCTGCACCACAACAGGTTGGCCTATAGGATTCCCAAGCTTCCCTCCAGCTGTGTGGTCCTGGGATCTGAACCCCTTCTGGCCCAGGTCTGTCCTGGAGTCCCCCATCCCCTGTCGTGTGCTGTCTGGGCCTAGGGCTCACCTCAGTGACCCCCCCACCCCCCGCTTGTCCGCGCTGGGGACCCGGGTGGTGTGGCTGGCTTTCCTGCTGCTCTGCGTCCAGAGCACACAGCCTTCCAGAAGGTGAGGGATGGCCTGTCCTCCTCCCCTGGCCTCCTTGCTGTCTCCAGCCCTTCGTGCAGAACGACGAAGGTGAAATGCAGTACAAAGAAGACCCAAAACACACACATTTGAAGGAAATATGCATCAAAGGCAGAGAAGGATGGGTGTCCAACTACAACACACTTTGCTGAATTATGGGCCAAAGTTTCAACTAGACATAGGCCCCCGTTTTCCATATCTGCATGAGAAATAAGAGATGCCTGCTCCGAGCTGGTATTTGCCCCTAACATTTAGCAGTGTGTCCCTCTGAATGTACACACCTACCCAAATTCACCGTATCTACATATCGACGTCAGTGGAAAGTTCTCTGACCTAGAAAACCTGCTTCAGGTCCCTCTACTGACCAACTGGTGACTTTGAGCCCATCACCACCACTCTCAGGGCCTCAGATTCTCCTTTACACACTGGAGGAGCCCCACTACATCCTCCCTACATGGATCTCCAAGGCCCTTCCAGCCCTGACTGCTGGGATGCACAGGGCTGCAGGTGAGCCTGGCTCTGGCGGCACCACAGCCCCAGGGCATGGAGCAATGGCCCCAGCTGGCCTCCGAGGTGGTAACCAGTCACTGCTGGGTGGCATGGTGACATGATTCAGGGCTCTGCTGTCCTCAGTTCTGCGTATTTTGGAGGCCTCCCTGAAGATCTTTGGGGTAGCCAGCATTGCCCCATACCTTCCTCTGATCCCTGCGGAAACAATGTGGCCACATCGCAAGGCCTTTGAGAGAGATCTAAGGCTCCATGTGGGCCCCGCCAGTATCCCAGAGGCCCAGCTGACCTCCCACAGCTCGATTTGCCATAGACGAGCCCAGGGTATGCCTTCTGTTTCCACACAACTATTAGCACGGCCTCAGCTCACACTGAAGTGGGATCCACTTTGGAAGATAAATATCTGGTGACCCTGCCCTTGAGGTAGAGTGGCCTTCCCGGAAGCAAGAGTCTGGATCTCAGCTCACCAAGTGTGGGTGTACAGACCCACTCTAGGCCAAAACGTGAGGAGCGCTATAGGGGTTAGGGTCTTCTCGTGCCCCCACCTAATCTGCAGCAGCCCAGTCTGAGGCACTGCTCCACACCCTTCCCAGTCATCCGCATCTCAGATTTACACATTCTCCTAGAACTGGTTCTCAAAGTATGGTTCCCGGACCAGCATCGTCAGCATCACCTGGGAACTTGCTAGAAATTCAGGGTCCCCAGATCTATCAGATGAGGAACTCAGGGGGTGGGGCCCAGCAATCTGTGTTTCAACAGACCCTCCAGGAGATGCAGACACCTATAGGAGAATGAGAACTGCTGCCCTAGACAATGTGAGAACTGACCTCGAAATTCCCCAGGCCTGTGCTTCCTCCACTTCCTGTTACAGATGGAGATGCTGGGAGCAGTGGAAGCGACGCTGCAGCCTGAATTCCCACACAATGCTCCCTACACCTCACCTGGATTGCATCCGACCGCCTGTGTTTCAGTCCCTCAGGAATGAGGTGTCAGGTTGGTCTGCTGGGCTGTCACCCCAGCGAGATCCTTTCTCCTCTGGGCCTCAGATTCCTCATCAAAACAACTGAGGAAAAAAAAAGAAAAAAAAAACAACTGAGGGATTTGCTCAGATGATCTTTAAGGTCCCTTCCAGGTGTGACATTCTTTCTTTGTTCATAAATCTTCCTCCAGATGACGTCCACACTTCATGGGAGCCTCAGGGCTCAGGCTGTGATGAGATGATTACAGATAATATTTCAAGGCAGAGGGGCTTCTGGTGACCCTCAAATCCATCTTGGAATCAGGTGGATTTCAGAAACTTGAAAGAGGCTCAAGGGCAGACCCTCAACCTTGGCACTACTGGAAATTTTGCACCGATAATTCTTTGTTGAGGGACCATCCTGTGCACAGTAGGATATTTCGAAGCATCCCTGGCCTCTACCCACTAGATGCCAGTAGCACCCCCAAGTTGTGACAGCTGAAGGTGTCTTCAGGCATTGCCGCATGTGCCCCGGTTGGGGGATGTGGTGCGGGGGCAGTCACTCTCAGACGAGAATCCTGCCCCATAGCCTCTCTGGGCTGCGAGCACTCCTACTCTGCTCCCCAAATTTTCCCCCATCCTCTCCCAGGGCAGGAATCTCCCACAAGGCTGGCTCTGCTTACAGGTGTCAGCAGGGATGCTAAATGATTTGGGAGCCCTACCAGCGCTGCTTCCACACCAGCCCTACCCAGGCAAGAACGTTCATCCAGTCCATTCACAGTTGAGGGCTGCATTCTCCTGTCATCACCACTTCCTAATTATGCAACCTTGTACAAGTTCCCCAACCTCTCAGAGGCCCACTTTTCTCATCTGCAAAACAGGAACAATCCTCTCTACCTAGCTGGTACTATGATGTGGCTTAAATGGGATGTACATAGAGCACCTGTCTGCTTGGACTCAACGATGGTATAATAGATGAGAAATGGGAGTCAGTCTTTCTTTCTGCATCCAAATTGCAATTTTGTCTTCAATCCACAAAGGTAGATTTGCCCCAGCAGAGCTTCTGCTGGTTTTGTTTGGATTTTCTTCCCCAGCGATCGTAGCTGCCTGCCACCGTTGACAGATAAAGCTGGAAGGACACTTCTCAGCAGCTTTGGGGGATGAAGAGAACTTAGTTATGTGGATCTATGCCCGGCCCAGCCTGAGGGAACAGAGGAACCCAGACCATAGACTCGAGGCCTCAGGGCCAGACAGGACATGAAGGAAGGATAAGATGGGAGGGCCTGGGGGCCTGGGCAGGCACCGGGCATCCTTTTTAAGGGGAACCACCTCTAATCAGCTCCAGACAGTTGTTCCACATGGGAACGTGGACAGAGGTTGTCATGGCTTCCTCTTATTCATGGGAAACTGAAAATCTGCTTTTTTTTTTTTTTTCAGTACGCAGGCCTCTCACTGTTGTGGCCTCTCCCATTGTGGAGCGCAGGCTCCGAACGCACAGGCCCAGCGGCCATGGCTTACGGGCCCAGCCGCTCCGCGGCATGTGGGATCCTCCCGGACCGGGACATGAACCCGCGTCCCCTGCATCGGCAGGCGGACTCTCAACCACTGCGCCACCAGGGAAGCCCGAAAATCTGCATTTTTATATGAAATTTCCAGATTTTGAAAAAAAAACAATGTGTCAGTTTAAAGCCTCTGGTCGAGAGAGATCCCAAAATAACTCAGTAACTTAATAGTCACTCAGAACAATCCTATGAAATATGTGCTGTGATTATCCCAATTTTATATTGAGGAAACTGAGGCACAGAAAGGTTAACTCACTGGCCCGAGGTCACACAGTTAGAAGTAGGTCGGGGGAGAGCCCTGCACAGGAGAGGTGAAGGGAGGCCCTGTGTTGAATAAAAGGAGACAGAGCCAATTTTTCTACCATAACAGTAAATTGGCCCCAAATTAAGCCAATACCCAGTTCTTATTGCTTCTGCAAGGAATTAATAAACCATGACATCTCCTGAAATGGGGGAAGGCCAGCTGCTCAGAGAATGTCAGAAAGCCCTTTACGGGCCTGGAGCTGTTCTGCCTTAGCAAGTAAAACGATTATGCCACAAACATGCAGAGAGGGGAACACAGCGGGGCCTGCTGACGCCTGTGCCCGCTCCTGGCTCGGCTCAAAAGCGTGCCCACCGCTAGGAGACAAGGCTTCGCAGTAGCCAGCTCCCGGGCATTAATGGATGCGGCCTCCCAGAGAACATTCTGGAATATGTTAGGTTCATATTTTGCAGGTAGTGTGCCAAGTCATTCCCTTATTCTGCCTATTAGATGGTTAGTTTCCTTTTTCCAGTTAAAGGATTAACTAGAATTACCAGTAATCATGAGCTTCCCCCAAGGACAGGTCAAAGGAAATTAATGGAAACTGCAGGAGTGGGGACATGGGTTTGCTCCACAAGAGGAATTCCTGACTGGGAGGATTGTCCCTGGCATGGGTTACCAGGCGGTGGAATTAGAACCCATCACGGAATCCGGGCAGAGCTGGAAATTCCTACAGGCCCTGGCTTGGAGAGGAAGTTACAGGCAAATAAGAGAGCGGAAGGGAGGCTGGTTCGAAACTTTACTGTGAAAAGTTTTAGAAACTTGGAGGTGAAGGGAGCTTTTGAAATATTCCAGCCTGACCCCTTAACCTATAGAGGAGAAAACTGTGTCCAGAGTTGGACAGGGACTTGCTAAGATCACACATGTAAGTAACCAGTAAAGCTGGAACTCGGGGCCCTGGTCCAGCCATAGTTTCCCAACTTTGAGCTGATAAAGTTCACCAGAGATGAGACTACAGGCTCCCAATATCCTCAGTTTGTCCATCTATAAAATGGATTGTTAGACTTAGCACATCATAATGCAGTTGTCTCCTTACATGTCTCTTCCCTCTCTAGGCTGAAGATGAATGCCTCAAGGATGGAGACCAAGACTTCCTCACCTAAAAAGGATAGGTGTCCTCCATGCGGCCCGGCATATAATGGGCCCTCAGTAAGTCTTGCGGAATTGGGTGAATAGTCACCTTCGAAGGTGCTGAGGCTTATCTCACATGTGTACATGATCTCTCTGAAGTGCTGGACAAGATGGATCATTGCTGCCATTGGAGCAGATAAGAGACCTGGGTTCTGGGAGCTACATCAAACAGAGCAAATGCTATTGATATTTGTTAAATCTAGGCAACGGGTATAGGAGCGTTCATTACACTATTCATTGTATTCAAAAGGATTCATTTTACTTTTCTGTTAGTTTGAACATTTTCCTAAAAATAGTCCAAAAAAATTAATAGCAACCTAAAGCTTATTCCTAAAAAAGCACATGCCCATGAAGCTTGGTTCTAGAAAATAGCTACCTCATTCATTCAGTAGATGTCTATTGTTGCTAATGGGATGAATGTTGCCGGTTCTTTTTTTTTTCTTTTTTCTGCTGCACTGCACAGCCTGCAGGATCTTAGTTCCCCAACCGAGGATTGAACCCACGCACCTTGCAGTGGAAGCGTGGAGTCTTAACCACTGCACCGCCAGGAAGTCCTGTTCCTGATTCTTTGGTGATGCAGAAGTGAAGTAGACTCAGTCCCTGCCCTCAAGGAATCTGATAGGAAATGAGACTCAGGCGACACTGCCACAAAACAAGGCAGATGTGAGGGCAGGGGAGACATGTGGAGAGCTGGGGCAGCCAAGGTCCAGCCACGGACCCACACCCTGACCGGCACCACTGACTCTAACCCATCGCACACGCACAGTCACACCACAAGCAGGTGTGGAGGCAACCAAAGGCTGACCAGGATGCCCCGCAACGAGGAGAGCTTGGGACCCTTCACCACCACCACCCTCATTTCCTGCTCTAGAATATTTGCACAGATGATCCATGAGGTTTAAGTGAAACAAAGAGGGAAATGAGCCCCAAAATGGCACACGCGTGTGGATGGGGGAGAGCAGGGTCACCGCTGTGGGGTGGTGTTTTGGAAGGGGGAGGGGAGCCGTGTTTATGGGTTTATGATATGGTTAAGAATGCCACTACCACAGCAGGGCACCCCGGGTCCGGGGTCACGATCGATGGGCATATTTGTAAGCTCTGGGCTGCAGCATGAGAGCATAGGAAAGCACCAGGTTTAGAGTCAGGCGGCACTAGATCCAAATGTGAGCTCTACCACTTACTGGCAGTGTCCAGCAAGTTGCTTAGCCTCACTTTTCCCACCTGTAAAATGGGGTTAACAATGAGTATCTGCTTCACAAGGCTTGGGCAGGTGGCTGCCTAACTCAGCCTCGCATAGAGTGGGTGCTCGGTAAACGTTCCCTAACCCACCCACTCTTGCCCCTCGACAAGGGCACCTTTTAGTTTCTTCAACTATAATATCAAGAGAGTTGCAATGATGGCCTCAGAGTTCCTGCTCCATGATTTTTACGCTGTCTGCTACCAACCCGAGCCCCTGGCAGGCATTCCCAGAGGTTGATGGACTAAACAGACATGCACTGCCCCAAGCCAGAAGCTGTATCCACTCCTCTGTCTGGTGGAACAAGAGACCCAGCTGTCCTCCCGGAGAGCAGCCGAGGACTAGAGGGCAAGGGGGCAGCCAACAGAAGCTTAACAGCAGAGAAGTGAACTCGGGGGAAGGAAGCTGAGGGCAGAAATGGCAAAGCCAGATCTGTGTGGATAGAACCCCCAGAGATCACAAAATCCATCCCACTTAAGACCGCATTATGCCCTTCAGAGAACACAGGCTACTTTTAAAGACCTACAAAAACTAGACAACCCCTGACCCTGTCACTGTAAATTACCAACCATGCTGTCCTTAAAAGTCAGAGACAGAGAGAGGGAAAAAAAAGTAATTGGTCTATAGTTTCAAGCTAAAATATCCAAGCCTCAGGTAAATGGACAGCTCAGGGTTTCAGCCAGGACCCTCCAGGAGCTGCCTGCCCTCCCCATGAAGGGCCACGAGTTACTCAGAGGACCCTTTGCTTAGTCTCCCTCCTCTGGCTCCAGGCTCACTAGAGATGGTGAACAGCTGTTTGCTATTCTGAGTGGAGAAGACTTTTATATACTTGACGACATATTAAATCATATCTTAATGATGACTGGGAAGACTTCTTGTTACAGCTACCGCATGGATAAAACGTGATGGGCCGTCCAGCACTGATGTTAATTTCATCTGGGCTGTGGACATGCGGGCACATGGCAGAAATTGAACAAGTAAAATCATTTGGTTTTTAACTTTGTCTTTAGGCAGAGAGACTGTTAAAAAAAATGTACATTTCTTGAAAAGACTAAAATATTAGAAGCAGCCTAGTTTGGGGTGGTGGAAAGGTAGGTGGATTTCCTTTCTACGTATTTTCTAAATTATCTACCATTGAGCATGAATAATTTTTACAACCTGGAAAAGAGAAATGATGTATTCTTCCAAACCCATGTGGGTTTTTTGAGCAGGCCGTTTATACCTGCTGAGATTTTAATTCAGGGCTGTTTTTGAGATGGTGGTGAGACAGAAGTAGCAGAGAAGCTAAAGGAGAAAAGTCCGGAAGGAAAGGTAGCAAATTCCCCAGCAAGCACATAGTGGGCACACAACAATGATTTGCAGGAAGCTATTACTTGCCCAGTATGTCTTAAACTCAAAAAGCTTCCCTTTATCTCAAGAAAATAGTAGTTGGCAGACAGACACAGCGTCACCTGAGGAGGCTTTAGAAGGAGCGATGTGTGTTAGAAGGCCTCTGACTATTCCTTTTATTTAGTTATTTAGTTACTTAGTTCCATGGGGTCTTAGTTGCGGCAGGCAGGCTCCTTAGTTGTGACACATGGGTTCCTTAGTTGTGGCACGTGAACTCTTAGCTGCGGCATGGGAACTCTTAGTTGCGGCATGCGAACTCTCAGTTATGGCATGCGTGTGGGATCTAGTTCCCTAACCAGGGACCAAACCCGGGCCCCCCGCATTGGGAGCGCGGAGTCTTACCCACTGCGCCACCAGGGAAGTCCCAAGGCCTCTGACTATTCTTACCATCGAGTTAAAAAGTGTCTCTAGCTTCTGGAGTATGACTCAGGTTTACGGGGATACCCACATTTGCATGGGATAGAGGAATCCCCCAGACATGAATGCACTCTCCAAAAAAACACGAGCTAGAGAAATGTTGATAATAAAATGTTAAATGAAGAAAGCAAGTCATAAAATTCTATGTATACTAGGATCACAACTATGGAAACATTATATTCATAGAGACAAGGTCTCAAAAAAGTCAAAATAGTTGCTATTTGGGGGTAGTTGAATAATAGGTAAGATGTTTTTTAAGTTCTTAGTGTAACTGTTAGCCATTCAGGGGTTTCAGCCAACACTTTATGAAACATTTCAAGCTTACAGCAAAGTTGAGAGGATTCTACAGCGACTCCCCCTTTACCTGCCACATAGATTCTGCCTTTAATGCTGCTTAGTTTTTAAACTATTTAAATTGTTTTACATTGTTTTCCATTGTGTGATATTTGGCATTTACATTAACATGTGTACGTTATAAAGCCTAATTATAAAATGAACACCTAAGAACCCATCACCCGACTTAGGAACCAAAACATCACCTTCTGTTTTGCATCTCCCCGTGTGCTCTTTCCTGTTCCCAATCCACTTGCCTTCCCCCGGGAGCAGACATGTCCTCAACTGTGGGTTGATCGTCATCCTTGCCTTTCTCACAGCTGTTGCGTGCATCTGCGCTGGCCAGGGCGGGCCGGGTCACGCTGCAATAACGAAGCAGAGTAACATCTCAACTGCTTAACTCGTCAGCCAAGGTTTGTTTCTGGCTCAAGCAGAATCCACTGCAGGCACAGCTGGCTCTCCAGGACAACTGTCCCGCATCCTTCACAGTCCAGGATGCTTGAATTTTCAGTGCCACCATCTAAATAGGAGGCTCCCCCAGGATCACCTCAGCAGCAAGTAAATGCTTCAGCCCAGGGGGGCATGTGCGTCTTTGACTCACAGCCTATTGACAGAACTAGTCACATGGGCTGAGTCCACTGCAAGGGGATGTTCCCATGTGCCTGGGAGGAGAGGATAACAGGACAGGGGTCAGCTCTAGAAATCTCCATAGTACCCCCAAGGAACATATGGTTTACTTTTTGCTTGGGTTCTCTTAGTTTTTGAGCTTTACCCCTCAAAAAAAAGAAAAAAAGAAAAAATATATATATATATTTATATATTTACATTATATTTATATACAATAAATTATATATATTTATATATATATGGTATACAGTGCTCTGCGATCTGCTTTTCTCATTCACTACCATGTCTCTAAGATTTCTCCATGTTATTGTTGGTAGTTATATTGTCATTCATTTTCATTGGTGTATAATATTCCATGGTGTGAATACTATATCTCAATGTTTTGTCCATCCTCCTATAGGAACACTGGAGTTTCCAGTCTCTTCATATTACAACAATACTGTCAGGGACAGGGTTTCCGGTGCTCGTCACGCTCAGGAGTTTCTCTGGGGCACAGGTTTTTGGGTTTTCTTACAGCTAAATTTTTTTTTCTTTTTTTAAGCAGAGGTCTTCTTAGAAGCCCATACGATTTAAGTTTATTTATTTATGGCTGTGTTGGGTCTTCGTTTCTGTGCGAGGGCTTTCTCTAGTTATGGCAAGCGGGGGCCACTCTTCATCGCGGTGCGCAGGCCTCTCACTATCGCGGCCTTTCTTGTTGCGGAGCACAGGCTCCAGACGCGCAGGCTCAGCGGCCATGGCTCACGGGCCTAGTTGCTCCGCAGCATGTGGGATCCTCCCAGACCAGGGATCGAACCCGTGTACCCTGCATTGGCAGGCAGATTCTCAACCACTGCGCCACCAGGGAAGCCCAACAGCTCAATTTTTTAACATGAAGGAAAAGAAAACAAAGAAGCAAAAGGTGGGACATGTTGCATTGGCATTTTTCCATTTTGCAAAGGGAGGTTGCGACACGGGATTATTTAAAGGGAGAAAAAAGGAAAGGCAGGCAAATGCCAGGGTGCAGAAAGATCACATCTTTTTTTTTTTTTTTTTTGCGGTACGCGGGCCTCTCACTGCCGTGGCCTCTCTCGCCGCGGAGCACAGGCTCCGGACGCGCAGACCCAGCGGCCATGACTCACAGGCCCAGCCGCTCCACGGCACGTGGGATCCTCCCGGACCGGGGCACGAACCCATGTCCCCTGCATCGGCAGGCGGACTCCCAACCACTGCGCCACCAGGGAAGCCCAAGATCACAGCTTTTTATGTTCCTCTTTAACAGGCACAGGTTGGACTGAGGAAGAGTAAGTCAGAGATTAAATCCACGTCTGCATAAAACTGCAATTTACAAAGAAGAAATAAATGATGAACCCACGCAGCTTTCTTTCACACAATTTGGAGTTTTTAAGGCAGTGTTTCTCAACGTCAGGATGTCACCATTTCAAGAGACAACCTGAGTTCCCAGAAGATTTCAACATGAGGTTAATTTTCATTTGCTTCCATTTTGAAAATGAATGCCATACTGTGATATTTTTTTCCTTTTTTTACTGGAGGGAGGCATGTCTTGGAATCAAAGAAATAATGACAAGGTATTTCAACTCTCCAAAGATTGGTAATCACCAGCATATGGCCCTGGAAGGAAATAAATGAAGCAGGGGAAATAAGGCTATTGGTGACCAATTTTGACATGGGCTAAGGAACAACGCTAATCACATAAATTATCCTACCAGTTTCCTAGTAGGATCCCTCATGTTGGCAAGAGACTATGCCCTTGATGAAATTTGTTTGATGTTCAATTCTGGGGGGTAGAAGGAAGAATCTGGCAACCCACCTCTTGACAAGTCAAGAAAGAAACTGGGAGTCGTCCTAAACAGCTTTGGAGTAGATGGTCGATGGACAAATTGGATGAATGTTAGCAGAAGTCTGGGAATCTGTCACCCCTGGTTTTGCTGACAAGAAAGAAGATGGGCTGGGTCTTAGCACTAACCTTAGAAGACCAGGACACAGAGTTGGCCTCTGACCGAGGGCAGAGGAAGAGCTTCCCGAGAGCTTTCTATGGGAAAGGAAAGATGATCGGCTGCCTGTGAATTAGTAGCAGCCATAGCTTGTAATTCAATGGTCAAGAAATGGGGCTCTATCAAGATGAAACAAAAGTAGACATATTGTTCATTGTTGCTGCCACTAATGGGGCATTTCTAAGGGTCATCCACTGTGCACTGTTTCCTCATTTCTCCGGGCAAGCCAGTAAGGTAAGTGGAGTTATCACTCAGGCTTCTTGGTAGCAAGTGACAGAAACCAGCTCCGGGTGGTTTCAGCAGAAAAAGCCGTTTACCGAGAGGATATTGGGCATCTCAGACAATTTCAGGGAATGTTCGGAAAATGGGAAGGAGCCAGCAGAAGCCAGGAGCTGAGTTCAAATCATGAGCAGCTAATGCCATTGCTGGATGGGTATGCCTGGTGCTGCAGCCCTCCCCCCATCCGGAATAGTAAATGTGGCCGCTGCCACTGTCTCTGCAGCTGATGCTGCTAAATTATCCTCCACCTTCCCCGCCTCTGCCTCACATGTCCCAGATTCAGAGTTCTGGGGGGAAGGGTGGGCTTAGTTGAGCCTGGGGTACGTGCCAATGTCCTGAGCCAGCAGGTGGAGGTGGAGGCTGGCAGCCAGCAGGGAGAGGCAAGGGGCTGCCTTTTAAACTTTCTTTCTTTGAAGCCCCCTGCTTCCCACCCAGACCCATATGGGGAGAAATTCCCCAATTGTAGGAAGGATGTTCTGATGCTGGGCAAAGGCAAAAAACGGGCAAGTGTCCCCCAATGTAGGAGTTACTGTTATCCCCATTTACAGATGAGGTGTCCTGACATTTCCTGTCGATGCGTCATGACTGTGGTGATTCCTCACATCCATATCTGCATCAGGCAAAGGAAGAAGTAAGATGCCGCCGAATTAAAATGAGGCAGTGTGTAAATCGTAATGGCTAACATTTTATGGTGCTTTACCAAGTGCATTCATCTATTTGGTTCACTTAAACTTTATCTCCCAACATCCTTGCGTCGATCCTGATAGGTGCAGAGGGTGGCCGTGCTGGTCCTCCCATTTGGTACATCAACACCGAGGCCAGGTGAACTCAATGACTTACTGTGAGTAGAGGCTAAAACTAGATATTTTGACCACAATCTCGTTGCATGTGATTATTTAAGTACTTGGTTGATTTTTTTTTGGTATCTTGCTCCATTTAATGTTTTTAATGGTTATGAAAGCAGGACTTCTCAAACTTTAACGTGCACAGGAATCACCCAGGGATCCTTTTAAAATGCAGATTCTGATTCAGTAGGTCTGAAGTGGAGCAGAACATGCATTTCTGACCAGCTTCCAGAGAATGCTGATGTCTATGGTCCAAGGACCGCATTTTGAATAGTGAAGACTTTTAGAGGGGCTTCCCTGGTGGCACAGTGGTTGCGAGTCCGCCTGCCGTGCGGGGGACGCGGGTTCGTGCCCTGGTCCGGGAGGATCCCACGTGCCGCGGAGCGGCTGCACCCGTGAGCCATGGCCGCTGAGCCTGCGCGTCCGGAGCCTGCGCTCCGCAACGGGAGAGGCCACAGCAGTGAGAGGCCCGCGTACCGCAAAAAAAAAAAAAAAAAGACTTTTAGAGGGTTAGTAATAAGGATGACAAGGAATACATGTTGGAATCTGTATCACACAACTGCTATATTTTAATAACTTAATGAAGAATTATTTGTGGTGTAGGTGAGAATTTTATTTCTTCCAGGTTTTGATCTTTTGTGTTATTTCTTGATTCATTTATAAAATGGAGGTTTGACAGTGCAAGGTATTGCACAGATGAAGTGCTTCTTGTTTCATTAATGTTCTGGTCTAGAAAGAGGCGCAAGCAGAGGGTGACACAACAGCTGGTGGGGCCGGCCATGTTTGGAAATGCAGCGCTACTGCTCAGAAATCTGCCGGTCATCAGAGCGGGAATTTCACAGATAATGTAACTCAGCATGCAGCCCGAGAAATTCAGAAGCAATTCTCTCATCTCAAAAGTAAGCACTCCTGAAAAGTTTATAAACACTCCGTATCCCTGCATGGAGAAACACAAATAGAAGAGAGGAATAACAGAACAGATTAAAAAAACCTTCACGGGGAGAAACAAAAGCCACACGACTCTGAGGGCCTCCATCAAGCTTGAAGAAACAGCTGGACAAAACCCAGCTGCCTTACTGGAGCCAGGTAGGTCACCGATAGCCCCGCAGGATGAAGGTAAGTGAACGGACGGAGACAGTTGAACAGGAGATGAAAACAATGCAAACATAAAGAAAGCAGAGGAGGGTTAATAAAAGTGACGTCTCCTCGTGAAAGTAAACAAAGGCAAAAAGGGAAAGAAGAAAAGAGCAACCAGATGCAAGGTTTGCCTGAAACCGCAGCAGCGGTGGCAGAGCCGGGAACATCAGCTGGGGGCGGGAGGAAGGGCTGCAGATTAGGAAAGGGGAGGTGACACCACCCAGCCCTCAACAGCTGTGTTTGGGGACAGGGGACAATTATTAGAAAGTTATTTTTGTGTTTTCCTTTGTCTCTCGGAGCCACCAGCCGAAGCTCCACATATGTTCATCTGTTTGGGGGCCTGAGAAAACAATGCTGATTTCACCAAAACCCTTGAGTTTTTAAAAATAAGAAAAGAAAACACCCTTCTAAAGCTTCCACGAGTTTCAGTCCTTTTCCAAAATACATATTTCTTTGCAAAAGGATATTACTCCGCAGTGTGGTTTGTTTTTCTCCTCTCTCTGACTAGATTGCCGCGTGTTTACACATCCAAGTAAGAAAACACGGGTGGAATATTTTTACATCCCTAAGTTGTAGCCTTTGAGGGTGGGGAGCATGCCAGGTCTCACCGTTCGGAACAGTGCCGTCCATCACAGAAAGGCTATCCTTCCCCCACAGACTCCAGCCTCCTCAAAGCGCCCCTTCCCACTGCATGACCCACACCCTCCCCGACTCCGCGAGGTGTGACCCGGGCTCTCTGGATGGCCCTGCACTCAGTCCTAAAGAACCAGCCACCTTCCCTCTCACGCTGGGCCATTCTCTTCCCTCCCATTCCCTGTCCTCCTTCTGTGATGTTCTCGTCACCCTTCTTGGTCTGCATTTAGAAACGGTAGATTTTTGCCCCTACCAACTCATCCGCAAGTCCTGTAAACGCCACTCATGTTCTTTTTTTGGCTGCATTGGGTCTTCATTTGCTGCACGCGTGCTTTCTCTAGTTGTGGTGAGCGGGGGCTACTCTTCGTTGCGGTGCGTGAGCTTCTCATTGCAGTGGCTTCTCTAGTTGTGGAGCACAGGCTCTAGGCGTGGGCTTCAGTAGTTGCAGCACGCGGGCTCAGTAGTTGCACTGCGCAGGCTCTAGGGCACGCGGGCTCAGTAGTTGTGATGCACGGGCTTAGTTGTTCCACGGCATGTGGGATCTTCCCAGACCAGGGATCGAACCCGTGTCCTCTGCATTCGCAGGCAGATTCTTAACCACTGTGCCACCAGGGAAGCCCCTCCCTGCCACTGATGTTCTTCAGATTTAATTGCTCCCAGTCTCTGCCTGTAGGTCAACACTGATGGGTGTTATTGTCTAGCTACTTCCTCATGGGAAACTTCAGGCTCTTGTCTCAAGGTGTCGGGGGGAAGAGCTCCCCAGTGTGGCATATGAGGGTGTCATCTATGAGCATCCTATGCAGTAGGGGGATGTCCTCACACACCATGGGGGGTCCCCTCCAAGTCTCTGCTCAAAGCATTATTCCCACCTGCCCATGCTTACCTGCCTCTTATTCAAATCCTACCCATCCTCAAGGTCCCCCTTAGGAGGTAGCTCTCTGAGCCAGCCATCGAAGCTTAGTCTCCCCAAGACACTATGCCCCGAAGGTGAGTTCCAGAAGCTTCTAACTCTGGGCAAGTCCAGAGCTCACCTCATGCAAGATCCATGTGTAACTGGACACTGTGGCCTCAACACTCTGAATTGAAGAGTCTCACATCTGCACTGCCGGGGCTGCCTGCTCTGTGCTAGACCCACCTTTGGCCCTGCAGGTAGGAGGCAGACCTGGGAGGGAGTCTTTCCGTGTGTGGCCCCCAGATATTTCATCTTTTCTTGGCTGATCACTGGGGAGTGGGAGGAGAGGGACTACAGACTCGGCTTGATCTCCAGGGCGATGGTCAGGTGTGGTTATGTTAGACACTCTGGTTTTTCCTTTCTGAAATCCCATCAGACTGTAGAATAGCATGGTCTACTGCTGACCCATGTCCACGCTGTCTATCCAGCACCCACATCCTCCACGAATCATCCCATGACCCTAATCCCTACAGATGTCTCCTGTCTATGAAGCCCTAGAGCAGGAGTAGGGAAACCGTAGCCCACAGGCCAAACATGGCCTGCCATCTGTTCTTTCAAATAAAGTTTTATTGTAACACAGCTACACTCATCCATAGCCATTGCCTGTGGCTGCTTTTGTGCAACAGTGGCAGAGCTGAGTAGTCACAGCAGAGCCCATATGGCCCACGAAGATCAAATATCAAAATATTTTCTATCTGACCTTTATGGGAAGAGTTGTCCAAGGCCCACCTGGGAGTATCTTCCATCACAATTTAACACTAAATACTTTGTGGTTTTCTGTGTAGTTATCTCATGTCTCCAATAAACACTTAAGAGCTCTGAAAAGCAGGGATGACATATACCATGTGCTCCGTTGTGTCTCTATCCTAAGGGCTTGGCATAGTGATGGTAATAACAAATACACAATTATTAAATAGCTGTGTCAGAATGCTTTCCCCTTCAGGTCAGAGAAACACTCTCTCAGACTCAAATAATCATGGTACTTCAGAACCATTTTTTTTTTAGATTCCATATATATGTTTTAGCATACGGTATTTGTTTTTCTCTTTCTGACTTACTTCACTCTGTATGACAGTAAAGCAATTATACTCCGATAAAGATGTTAAAAAGATAATAATCATCATGGTATTATTGTTTCACAGAACAAGAAGTCCAGAGGGAGGGAAGAGGTCAGTGGTGACAGATTCAGCCCCTCAACCCAAGTTCTCTTCATTTCTCTGCTCTTTCAGCAGCAGTGCTGGAGGCATCCCAATACTATTTCCCCTCATGGTCTCAAAATGGTTGCCAACAGCACCTGGAGCAACATGCTTCCCTGTTCACATCCAGTAAGGTGGAAGGAGAGGGCCGGTGGGACAGGCTGCTATTTCCCAGAAGCCCAGAGCTTCTCCCCGGAGTCTCATTGACCCAAATTGGCTCACACCTGCCAAGTGGAGTGGAATTAGCATGACTGACTTAGGCTGCCTAATCATCTGGGTGCAATGGATGTTGGGGAGTCAACCACAGGGTTCCCACAACTGAAACGACAAAAATCGTCTTGTCACATCTTCACGTCCCAGTATACAATGTTTTGAAATATTTCAAAACCAAAGCCAGATTGGAATTTAATCACTAAAATCGTGGTGTATTTTGTGTGTCACCTGTTCCTCGTGGCAACATTAAAACTGTTGTGAACATTCACTTAGTCCTGTGGTTCCCCAACACACGCAGGCTCTACCTTCTGGAATTTCACCTAAGATGACCCCAGAACATATACTCTCCACATATTACACATTTATATTTCAAACCCAAAACACCTAATGCCAATATATTCTATTAGTAAACTTTTAATTTACTAAGCCACAGAGATTTCCCCCCAAGACTTTCATTTCTAGAACATTGAAACAGGAGCCTTTTCCACACCCCAACCCTGCAGCTAACTGGGATTCCAAAGGACCCTGACAACCATTTAAGGTCAAAGGAATATACCTGATACATCTATGAATGAAATGTTCAGCCTGCTTTAACATTCTGCTAACTAGCTCAGATGTTTTCCAGAAGTTGCTGGAATGTTATTTCATCATACAGAGGAAAAAAGACAAGAAACAAACAAAAAATAAAATAAAACTAATAATTCCTTCCAGAAAAGAGCAAAAAGGGCAAGCCCACTATCACTTTGCCCCCCTGCATAAAAACACGAAGAAACACGGGGCCATGGCTTTAATTACCCTGCTGCCCTGATTTCAAATTCATGCCAAGGAGGCTGTGGATTGGATGACTGTGAATATTCTGTCCATAAATGGTCAGTGAGGCCATGACCAAGCATTCATTCCCCTCAGGGAATAACAAGGACCCACAGATAACAAGCCTGCGGTGAGTAAACGGGAAGCCCTTGCCAGAATGTGTTACACAAGATGCTAAAAATCTACCTAGAGGCAGCCACCTCGCCATCAGACACAGGCCCGGACTGAGCTTGAATTTCCTCCTTAAAACAGGCAGAGCTGACATGTGCAAAAAGAGGGGAGCAGAGCTGTGCTGCTACACGTAGTAACATGTCAGTGGCTGGGCCGGATGAATTACAGGCTGGGGACCTGACAGTGGTCTTCTCACAGGGGAAGGGCATGAACCTACCTCTGAGGGTCGTTCCCCCTCTCCCAGGGAAGCCGTATGTCTACCACCCCCAGTGAGGCCCCACTCTGATGAGGGGGGAGAGTGCTATTAAATTATGTCACTTTGATATAAGGGTCTCTGTCTAGAAATTCAGTGTTGAATCATGGCGGGCTTGGCTTGAACAGTATTGAGAGGGGCCGCCTAAGTCCCGTGGGTAGGTCAGCCCAGGTCTGGACTCTCGTGCAATGATGACATTGCCGCTGACGTGAATAATAAGTGTGATTTATTTGTTCAAGTTCCCTATCCCAGGCGGGAATGGCTTGTGGGGCTGATGACCTGCAAATTGCAAAGCGGAAAGTTCAGGGGCTGATTTATGGAGAAAGTGAAGAACCACCTTTCTACACAGAAAACAACTAAGGGCCTCCAAGGCAAGGTCTTGTTCTTATCAGGCCAGCTTGCGTCTCCCAGAGCCTGTCCTACCTGTAAAGGAAGGAGGCAGGTGACCACAGGATCACTTTAGACTCTTATTGGTGCACAGCGCTCGCCATGATTCCCTCAGAACTGGTGCTAATATTCCGACGGGGGACATCCCCATCAGTGTCACCATCACCCACCGCCATCATTGCCTCTGGCACTCCTGTCGCCACTCTGATGACCACCAGCATTGTCCTCACCTTCACCATGACCCTGCCACCACCATCATCCTTCCTGTCCATCTCCCATGACCACTGGCAATACCACTGTCTTTTCAAAACCTCCACCACAGCTTCACCGCCACCTTCACAATTCCCTCAGTCCCTTTGGAGGGTCGTAAATCATCTGACTTTCTCCAGTATGACTGAGCTGAGAACGGGCCATTCCAAAGAATGCAGCCCAGAAGAAGCAAATACATGTGTTTCCACTTCATTTCTTAATGGGTTCACAAGCCTTCATAGCATTCCCTACTAGGCTACAACGCACCATAGCAGGAATCGTATGGTTGTGGAAATGATACTCTTTTTATTACATTCATGTTGATAGAGGCTCCAGGAAATAAGACTATACACCCTCCATGGGTCTCTCATGTTGCTAAGGCCTTCTATTGGCTCTGGGCCCATCGACCTCCCTGGGTTGTAGAGATGGAGTCCTGACCTTTTCTGGTACCATCTCCTTCTGCTAGCGCAGGTCATTAACTCTGCAAAGCCTAATGGTGTCATTCATATACAGGAGACCTCTCTGAGTTGGGAGCCCTTTCTCCCTAGGGATTTACTAAAGTTATACCTAACTACCCACGCAAATTACCAATGTCCTTCCCACCATATCCATGACCGGTATCCTCATCTTCACCACCGTCACGTCACCATCAACACTGATATCACCCTGACCAACAGCATCTGCAGGAAGGTTAAGTTTGAAGCCGCACCAGGCACTCTGCTAGGTACCTCGTGGAAAACTTGAGAATCCTAGTTTCTAGGAGAGTGGTCCCCAAAGAGTATTCTTCAGAAAATAATCCCAGGAGACAGGCCATATGTAAGATGGAAAAAAATTCCAGTACCAATTGAGTTTGGGAAACACTGCATATTAACAAGGGACTTTTGCATATTAAAGGCTCTGAAAAGTCCTTCAAGATAGATATCTATTTAAGGCTGTTTGACCCAATATTTCTCAAGTATATTTTACCACTAAATCATGTTTTCCACCTAACGTCTATTAACGTCACACTGAACCTTTGCTCCACCAAACACACTTTGAGAAGTGCAGCTCTAAAAGCTTAAAACTGGGGACTTCCCTGGTAGCGCAGTGGGGACATGGGTTCAAACCCTGGTCCGGAAAGATCCCACATGCCGCGTAGCAACTAAGCCCGTGTGCCACAACTACGGAGCCTGCACTCTAGAGCCCATGCTCTGCAGCAAGAGAAGCCACCGTGATGAGAAGCCCACGCACCGCAACGAAGAGTAGCCCCCGCTTGCCGCAACTAGAGAAAGCCCACGCGCAGCAACAAAGACCCAACACAGCCTAAATAAATAAATAAAAAGCTTAAACCTGTGCAGGCAGTGGTGACACGGACACAGATGTACTCATGGGCCACCAGTGTGAATCCTTCTCAGGTGCACATTCTAGCATCCAGTCACAAAACCTACTCTTCCATCCTATTCCAAAAGGGTAACCTTCCCTTAGACACTGGGAGACGGGGGTCGTTGTCATCTCGGCCTCCACAATATTCACTGTGTCCTCTGAGTCTCTTATGGGTACAAGCATTATTCATCTGTCCTCAATACGTCCAATTTCCCCTCCCAGATTTAGGACATCCCATACCTCTGTATGTGAATTTTCTGGGGCAAGAAGTAACTAAGGAACATTTCACTGACAGCTGAACCTCCACACAGCCATCCCCAAGTGCAAATCCCCCCAGCCTCCAAGTCAGGAGGGACCGAGGAGAGTTCACAGTCCAACCCTCAAGGACCTAGAGGCCCAAAGAGGGGTGAGGACCCACAGGAGTCACAGTGGCTGCCACCCTCCCCCATGTCCTTCTGGCACAGCAGTGGCACCCCCAGCCCCAGTCCAGAGTAGGGGCTAGTCTGGGATGGTTTTCCATTGGCCCAGGATGAAAAGGAGAGAAAAATACCCCCTTAGTAGACCTGGCATAAAGTCACATGCATTCAACGCAAAGGGTGTCTTGAGATTGTCTATCCTACCTTGAGGGTTAAAACATCTGTAAATAAGGGAGATATTAGATGATGGGTATATTAGTTTCCCAGGGCTGCCATAACAAAGTACCACAAACTGGGCGGCTTAAACTACAGAAACTTATCATCTCACCGTTCTGGAGGCCAGGAGTCCAAAATCAAGATGCCGGTAGGGCCGGGCTCCCTCTGAGGCTCTGGGTAGAGTCCTTCCTTGCCTCTTCCCAGCCTCTGCTGGAGGCCGGCAATCCTTGGCGATCTTAACTTGCAACTGCATCAGGCCAGTCTCTGCTCTGTCCGGTGTCTCTGTCTTCACATGGCCTTTCCTTTCCTCTGAGTCCAAATTTCCCCTTTTTATAAGGACACCAGTCATATTGGATTAGGGGCCCATTCTACTCCAGCATGACCTCACCTTACACTTAACCACTTACATCTGCAATGACCCTATTTCCATATTTGCAGGTACCAAGAGTTAAGACTTCAACATACTGGGGGCGGGTGAGGGGGGTTCACAATTCAGTCCATAACAGTGGGGTTTTTTCCTAGTGTCCTTACTGGGCAAAAGAAAACACTGGCAGGTCCTTCAACTGAATCAAGATGTTTGTTTGCTTTCTATTTCTTTTTCTTGTCTTACAGGTGAGTGAAATCCCACCACCTGGAAGATACAGGAGGGAACACTGTCCTCGGTATCCAGTCTCCCACCTCCTCACCCCACTTTGGCTGGGCCCCCGCCCAGGCCTCACCCTGGGCAGGTTGATGCTTGAGGCCTTGTCGGCCAGGTGAGGGAGGGAGCCCTCTCGTCCACTCTGGGCCTCGCTGGGCTGATAGCTGCCTGGCATATTGTAGGTGCTCAAGAAAAACTTGTGGAATTGAACGGAATGGAGCTGAATTTCATTTTCCCCGTTTGCATTTCATTTATTTGAGAGGTCCTCCGGCTCCCTCAAGCCAAGCCGCTCTGCCCACCTTCCCTGTGAGGCCTCCTCAGCTCCATCTCCCATCACTTTGCTCATTGTACCTGGTGCTTAGAACCTTTTCCCTTCCTCTGTCTGGGCAAATTCCAGGCACATCTGAAAGATCCGTGTAATGCCTATACTTCCTCCACAACCCTGCCAGGCGGGAGTCGAGAAGCTCCGTACTGGGCTTTCGGGTCCAGTCCCTGGCTTGTGCTGGCAGCTATCTGCTTATCAAAACAAAGGTTCTCTCCCCTTTGCATACGAAACACGCCGATGGACAACCCTAGAAACAAATGTTAGCAGCAATATGGATGCAACTAGAGATTATCATACTAAGTGAAGTAAGTCAGTAAGAGAAAGACAAATACCATATGATATCACTTATATGTGGAATCTAAAATATGGCACAAATGAACTTATCTACAAAACAGAAACAGAGTCACAGACATAGAGATCAGACTTGTGGTTGACAAGGGGGAGGGGAGGTGGGGGAGGGATGGACTGGGAGTTTGGTGTTAGCAGATGCAAACTATTACATATAGGATGGATAAACAACAAGGTCTTACTGTATAGCACAACTATATTCCATATCCGGAGATAAACCATAATGGAAAAGAATATTAAAAAGAATGTATATATTTGTATAACTGAGTCACTTTGCTGTACAGCAGAAATTAACACAACATTGTAAATCAACTATACTTCAAAAAAATAATAAATTAAAAAAAGGAAACAAATGTCAAACACCACTATATTCTCCTTACTCCTCTCCCAGGCCCTGGGGCACAATATCATGGGAAAAAGCAGGAGGCGTGGCTTCAAACAGCCTTGAGCTCAAATCCAGCCTCTGCTTCTGACTAGCTGTGTGATCTTGGTGAATGTCACGCCGTCTATGAGCCTTATTTGTAAAATAAGGCTATGAAGACTGCCTTGTACATTGCAGACACAAAGCTGCAACTCTCAGCTCCCTCGTCAAGGACACATTACTGCCCCTGGTTCTGGGAGTGCAATTAGCAGACAGCCTCTAGCTGTTGGCACCTCAGAAGCTGGCTCCCCAGAGAGCTCGCCCCCTTCCCCAAGGTCACACCCTTCCCAGGACAGCCTGCATCCAATTACAAAGCCAGATGGGGAGATACAGGCCCAGCCACTTCGGCCCAGCGCTGGACACTCTTAGGGGGCAAATCTTGCTCTGTGCTCCCACCAGGCCTGTGTCATAATTCACCTACTTCTTCTGCACATCCTGCTTCCCTGCCCCTTAATCCTAATCCCTCATAAACATCTTGTTCCCCAAACTCCTTCTCTACATCCGCTTCTGAGAAACCAACCTGTTACAGAGTTTGTGAACTACAATTTATAATCCAGAAGCACCCATCACCCTGCCTGACACATAGTTGGCGCTCAGAAACATCACTCCCCCGCTTGCCCACCCCCCATTCCCCCAGTCCCCACCCCCACCAGTGAAGAAGAAACAGAAGGCTCTCCGGAGGCAGTTTGAGTTGAATCTCTCTAGCGGAATAGGAGAGCCTCAAGAACGCCACATGCCAAGTTCCCGGGGAGGCTGGGCAGGCTGGGCAGGCAGGGCCCAAAGACATGCAGGGCCCTGTGATTAAAGAGACAGAAGTGGATTCAGATGGCCAGGAAATATCGAAACTCACCACCACAAGGAGTAGCCAGGGAGAAGTGGAAATCTATACGCGGAGTTAATGTTTTCCAGCTCCTGCAGACACTGCTGCCCTGCAGACTTCTGCTGTCTGCCCGGGAGTGGAGGGCTGCTCCACTTTGAGGAGTTTTTCCTATAAAAAGAGCCCCCTGGCTATTATTCTTTGCAGTGTGAAATGGAAAATTAACTGGATGGGTTTCACGTGAAGCAGCAAGTTGTTAGAAACAGTTGGAGGAACATCTGAGCTGAGAACAAGGTATGAAGCAAGTTCTTGGGGCTGCAGAGCTAAAGGGAAGAGAGGGAAAAAAGGAGGAGCGTGTGGATCTGACCTCATGTGCCTGGTGCCCGAGTCTCCTTGGCATGAGAAGCTGAGATCTGATTGGTAACAAGCCCTTCTGCCCCACTTTTAAGATTCCCTTTGTCTGCCCTCACATCAACTCTCCAACCTGAACAACGTGTAGGGTGGTTTCTATCAGGGACCCAAAGGAGTGTGAGTGACCCAGGCAGAAGGCACAGCTGATATGAGCACAGTCTTCAGAGCCGGGCAGCCCCAATCCAGCCTTGGCTCTGCCACTTTGTAGCTGTGTGACCTTAAGCAAGTTATTTAACCTCTCTGGGCCTCGACTAGCTATTATTGTCTTTATTATCATGGTATTCTTGCATCAAGAGTTACAATCTCTAGGCAAAAGGATGAACATGGCTGGAAACAAGGGCAAATAGTGTGCTCTGCCAAAACCAGTACAGGCCAGGCTGCAGCAGTCTAGGTGGACTTCATGAAGGAGGTGGCATTTGAGTGGGACCTTGAAGGGCAGGCTTTGGATGGACGTGGGAAACAGAGAGGAAGCAGGGGGCATAAAATATTCAGATGAAACCATAAAGGCAGGAATGGGTGTGAGAATCTTGTGAGACAGAGAAGATCCTGGGGAAACACAGATGCAGCATCTTCTCACTGGTTCTGAGGATTCAAAAGCGAGTGATACAAGTCTGAGGGGCAAGAGAAGTGAACCTTCTGGGTGAATCAAGGTTCAGTCAGGGAAACAGAGACCCGCAGAGGACAGAGAGGTAACCTGGATTAGCAACATCCAGGAACCAGAGCCAGCCAGCGGGGGCCGAGGCCACGGAGGAAAGGCAGACCCTGCCAAAGGCTCCACCAGAAGAGAGTAAGAAATACCCCGGCTTCCTCCCTCCTCGTCCTCCAACCTCCTGCCATTGCCTCCCATTGAGGAGACCTGACAGAAGCCATAACTAGGGAGGGAGCCTGGGAAACGTGATTTGCAGAGGTCAACCCCCTGTGGGGTGCAGCGGAGCAGAGGAAGGCACAGACAATATGGTGATGACCCTGACAGAAACATTCACAATTGCCACAGGAGTGCTTGGCAGGGTGACCACCCAGGGCTGAGGGCTTCTCAGAGGAGGCAACACCTGAGACCAAGCTGCCAGAGAAGACATCAACAAGAAGAAGACAGGGAGTCTCTGTGTCGGGCCAGGAGCAGCAAGTGGGCAGCCTAGAGGTGAGCAGCCATGGCGCCCAACACGTCAGGTGGGGCATGGTCCCAGGGAGGCGGGGAGGTGGGTGGAGGCCAGAGGCCAGAGATCTTCCTGCGGCACCTGGGCCCAACCCTGAAGCCTCCTGGGAGCCCTAGAAGGTCTGAAGCAAGAGTGGCCCAGTCGTGCCTGTGTGAGCATCACGCGCTGGCCACACTGAGAGGCCGGGGAGTGAAAGGCTGGGGGCCCAGGGCTGCACTAAGATGCTGAGGTGGGCATGGAAGGGAAAGGAGCTCTCAGAGATATTGCCGAGGAGAGAGCACCGGGGCTTGAGGGGCAATTGGATGGCGGGTGAGACAGGGTTCACGTCAGGGTGACACCCAGGTTTCTTACCTGAGCACCCAGAAGCCAGGGTCTCTTCACACAGCACCTCACCTAACCTTCACATGCCTCTGAGTTGGTCGGTACTGTGATTCCCCACGTCCCAGGTGAGAAAATGAGACTCAGAAGCGGGGATTTACCTGTTGGGTTCACCAGCCAGTAACATACATGGGGCCCTAGAACAGGGGCTCTGAACCTGGGCTTCGCGCATGTGGAAAAGTACACCCTTCTTCTAATTTCCACCCGAAGTTTAGCATTTCCTTCCATTACGGATGTGACCACAGACACTGGACGGCACCTGGACTTCGTCGCCGTAGCCATCTTCCTGTTTGCACACCACACAGCAGTCCTCACAGACTCTCAGACACTGTCCATGCCCCTCACGTCTTCAACGCTCAGCCCTTGCGACCTGCCGCTGGATCTGGTCATTGGATGACGATGAAGCACAGACCGTCTCAGCACCACGTTTATAGATATTTCAATACAATTGGTTTCCTCTGTAATCCTTTGCTTTTCTCTTACGCTTTTGAAAATAGTGTTCTGAGAAGCACCCATGGGATCCTCGCTTCACCAAACAAAGAGGAACCTGACCTAAAACATGGGCTCTTTGCACAGCTCCACCGTTCCTTAGCTAACGGCCCATCAGGTACCTAGAGGGTTAGTGTATGGGGGAGAGGACTGCCCTAATGCCCGTAAGGCCCTCAGGAAAGAATGGAGAACTTTCTTATTTTATTTCAATTAACACCACGTGGATATGTCAACTTCATCCCCTGCTTTTTCAGCACGGCCCATATTTGTCTTTGTCAGGCCCTGGGTCCCAGACCGGGGCTTAGGCGCCAGGGCCACAGAACCCAGGAACCTCTCAGGTGTATGGCCAACCTCCTACAGCAGCCGGTGGGCAGGGGAGGCAGAGGAAGCGGGAGGCCCGGGAGGCTTTGAAACTCAGCCTGGGGGACCCCATCCCAGGGCTCTGCCAGCAAGCTGGGCTCCCCCTGACTTAGGGTACTCAGGTCACCACCCGGTGCTTCCACAGCTGCCCACGAGGACCCAGTGCCTCTCCAGGTGCCCGCCCTGAACCGCCTGCACCCGCCACGGCTCTCACTGTCGCTCTTCAGGACCAAAGGCATCCCACGTGGCAGCCAGCTCGCGCTTTCCCCTGGCAGAGGCCAAGGGGCTGCGAAGGGAGCCTTTGCCTCACGTCTGACTCCCCCAGAACAATGCATCTCTGTCCACAGCACACGTCCCTGCAGAAAGGAACACTGATGAAGGCTGAGCCCCCTACCGTGTCACCACGACTCCAGCCCCCTGTGGCCTGGTGCCACCCAGCCCCATCCCCCTTCTCCAGATCACTTCCAGAGCCCCGAGGGGTTCCCTGGGTTCCAGCAAAGGGGCCCAGAAAGGAAAATGATCTGGACGTTGCAGGGTCAGAGGCCCAAACGAAGGCAGACAAAATGTGAGTGCCCAGTGGAGAGTGGCCCTGGGCAGGAACCTGAGGAGGAAGCTAGAGTCCGTGGGTGTGATGGGGCAGCCCCGGGGGTTCACGAGGGCTGCGGGCACCTGGATAGACCATGCTGCATCTACCGACCCTCTTCTGTGCTCCATGCTAGAGGCACTCACATCACTGTGTCATCACCATCTCTGTCCCAGCAATGGCTGCAGGCCCCCAACCCCATGCCATACATGCTTTCATCCAAGCCCGTGAAAAGGATGGAGGAGCAGAGAGTGGTTCATGCTCCTGGGGGAGCTGGGACACTGTCATGCACCATTCAGATCCCCCTTTGAGGAAAGACTTGCATCCTCAGCTGCTGGGAGCTGTCTCCTCCAGGTTGTGCCCTTTCCAGGCAGCCCACATCCATGACTGATCCATCTGGGGTCCTGGGAAGAGCCACTTCAGCCGAAAGCAGGTCTACCGCAACCAGGCCATGTGGCTGCAGGGCCCCCCTGAGGGGTCACTTGCTTTCTCTCTCTGCCCATGCCTGCTTCCCCCTCCTGCCCAGTCCCAGGCACCCAGGGTCCTCCTTACTCAACATCCTGCACACAAACTTCTTCTCAGAGTCTGCTTCCCAGGGAACGCAGCCTGCAGCATCTTTCCCCAAAGAGATGGCGGCAATCTGCGTGGCGTGCAGGGACCAAGGTGGGAAATATACACCTCGGTGGCTGCTTCCACTAGCAGCTGGCATCCCCGTGCTGAACGAGAAGTGGTCCCCGCTTTCTCAAAGCTGTGTTTAGTGGGCAGCCACTGCTTAAAGGTCAACAGTAGGCCCGTTCTGGGGAGCGCCAAGGGGTTCCCAAAGGGGTGAGGGGTGGCTTCCGTAGGAGCTGACGTTGAACTCGGCCTTGAAGGAGGAGAAGGGTCCACAGGCAGAGCAGAGAGGGAGGCACAGGGTGGGGTCTCCCACCCCAAATATTTGCATCATCACAGATGCGTAGAGAAAGGAGGCCTGTTCGGGAAATTGTGAGATGATCAGGGAGATGCTTCCAGAAAGGAAGGCAGAGACCAGACCATGAGGGTCTTATTCAGACTTGAGTTTCTGGACACTAGGGAGGCTTTTAGAAGTTTCAAGCAGCGGAACATCAACATCAGGTTTGTCTTCGGGGAGAATAACGAAGGTGGCAGAGACACCTGGAAGGTGAGAACCCCGTCATCAGAGGGCTTGAGGGAGAACCAAGGTGGCTGAACTCAGCAGTGGGGGAGGGGTGTGGGGTTTCGGAGTGACTGCTGATTGGCAGAGTTTAGAAACGGGAAGCCTGGGTGGGAGCCCTGCCCCTTTTTACTAGTTCTGTGAACTTTGACATCTTATGACCACATTGACTTCTACGTTCTTTCCCTCCTCAGTGAATGTCCACCTCGCAGCACTGCGGTAACAAGCAAACTCAATGATATATGCAATAATAATATATGCGATAATATACGGCTTGCAGGAAATCCTCAATGCCTTTCATTTTCTATTTCTTTACTTTCCAAACAGGTTTTTTTCATCCCAGGCTACTGATGAGGAAACTGAGATGAGTTTATAATCTAGAGACTGAGTAACCAGGCTCCTGGCCTGCCCACGCCCGCCATGCCCCACTCTGCCCACTGGGCCCCCATCCTCACTGCCCGGGCCAGAGGTTAGGGTCCAGCAGACTCCAGAACACACTCAGTTCAGTTAGGAAACAGTCACACCCCAGGAGGTGCCTTCTGGTCTGGTCTGTAGCCCCAGAGGGTGCAAAGATGGGAGGGTTTATGGGCGCAGGTATTCAGAGGGTGGAGGGGAAGTAGGGGAGGGCGGCTCCTGCCACTGCCTATCACCAAGTCTGGGAGTTAAGGGACAGGAAGGCCCCACAATGAGAAAGAAAAAGGGGAGAAATTAGAGGCAAAATGTGAAGTTAATAAAAATACTTTATTCAATCAAACTCCAAAAGCAGCTGCAGCCCTGTAACGGCAGCCAAAGCCGGGCACTCTGATTTTTCACTTTGGTTAATTACCTAATGGTTTGCAGGGCTCCCTGCCACTTTATGACTCCCACATTTTCCTCTTTCTTCTCTCCTCCCACCCCCACCTCCCTGCTCTGTTCTTCCTTCTCCGGAGTCTACCTTCCCTGGAAACCAGCTTTACCCCGTCTCCTCTTTGTCAAGGGGATGCTGAGTCATCAATGGGAATTTTCTGGACCTCAATCTGTTCTGATTGAGCAGGTGCCTCCGGGGAGCACAGAGAATTACGGATCTGGGCCCTGTCTCTCCAGAGTTGGTGTCAAGGTGAGACAGTCTCTCACACGCACACCAGGTACAGAGAGTGAATACATCTCCGTAACCAGCCATGCGGTCCTCACCGCATGCATTCTGAGGGGCAAAAGGGCATCTTCAACTCTGACTGCAGCAAAGGACACCATCCTGGAAGAGCTGCTGGCCGTGCTGGGTGCTGTGGGATGTGCTGGCCAATGGAGGAGAGGGCGGGGGTAATGTTCTGGGAGGACCGAGCAGCTCTCGTAAAGAGGCCAGGTAACAAGATTGCATGTTGATGGGGGCAAGTGGGAGCCGGCACTAATTACAGGCTGGTGGTCAGAGGGGAGGCCAGAGCAAAGAGATCTTTAGCCAGTTCACCCTTGCAAAAGGAGCCAAACCACCAGGCTGGAAATGGAGCTGTGCCGTGCAAAGCATTTGGGTCTCGATCTTATGGGCAACAAGAATAAGATATTGTCTTGGGCTGGGTTCTTCTAGAAGCAGGGCTTGAGATGAGGATTTTGGTGCAAGTGGTTTACTTGGGAAGTGATCCCAGGAAGCATCGGTAAGGGAGTAGGGAAGTAAGACAGGGAAGGGAAGGGGTATAGTAATGAGCAGGTGGCCACTGAGGGTATCTGGGGCTCAATGCCACGGGGACCTCTGAGATGCTGAGGAGGACATGTCTCAGAGTTGTCCCACCTGAGGGGCAAGGGAGCTGGGGTATTTATACACCACTGGCATCAATGGAGGGCTGCTGCCTGGAGTACAAATACCCCAGCGTTTCGAGCCCAACCCTCAAGCAGCAAGTCACGAGTGAGTGCTGCAGCCAGCTGCCGCCAGCACATGGGAATGGTGAGTGCCAGGTGCTGTGGGCAGGGTACCAACTGTGTCCCTACAGATGCAACCAAAGGGAAATTCAGCTCTCCTTAAGGCCCATGATACCAACACGGTCCTGTGAGAGGGCTGGGGGGTGGGGGCCGGGAATCCGAGCTGAATGGAGAAATGCAGACTCCAGAGATATGGGAAGGAAGAGAGGAAATTCCTAAACAAGAGTGACAGTCATCTTTTAAAAGGCCTGAACCATTGGTGGAATGTGCAAGATTGTCACGGAAAAGACAATTTGTGATCGGTTCAAAGAGCCTAGGTTCACCCCTCCCGTTTCTACTCAGTGGATAAACTGAGGTTCCCCCTTCTATGCACCAGGTGCCATAATGAATACAGAGATGCAGCGACAGGAGGCAGAGCAGGAAGGGGGTGAAGATAAGCTGCCACCAAACCAGAGAGGACACGTGTGAGGGACCATGAAGCTTCCTGGAGCTTCCCCACCGATGAGCTAGGAGGGTGGTCCACACCCAGCACCTGTAGCTCAGACATGGGAGCAGTGGGCGTGGTGGTAGGAGCAGGGTTCAGAGCACATTCAGGAATCAGCAAGGGGTCTTGAAGCAGTGGCAGGAGCAGAGGCCACATGGAAGGGTGGAGGAGGGAGACGTTGGTGGAGTAGGTGGGACCAGCTTGCAAAGAGTCTGGAATTCCAGACCGAGCATCACGCATTTAATTCATCAGGAAACAGGAAGAAGTTGAAGGTCAGTTCTGGGGGGTTTTGTTAAAACAGAGAAGAGACAGGCTCAGCTAGAGACATAGGGAATTGCTTAGGGAGTTCTAGACTGCAAATGGCTTCACCTCCCACTCATCTGGTCAATGTGGGTAAGTAGGGATTTATCTCCAGTGGAAGCCAGGCCAGGGCAGGGAGGAGGGCATGAGCAGAGATGGAGATGGCCACACGCTGGGGCCACATGCCAGGGAGGGTTGACCTACAGGGGAACGTCTTTGCCCCCTCGGAAAGTCCAGGTGGGAGTGGCCACCATGGTAGCAGAGAATGAGGGCAGGGGGGCGGGGGGGGAGCGTGCTGGGGAGAGGGTGGGGAGCGGCCCCCAGGGAGAGCTCATCAGGCCCACAGTGAAAGGAAGTCAAAGTGTGCAAGAACTAGCGAAGGGTTTCAGGAGCAAGGACACCAGACCGGGCAGGAAGGACGGACTGAACCAGTTTGGGAGAGATGTGTGAGTGACACCTCCCACTCCCTGGAGGGAACTATTTCTCTAAATCCAGCTGTCGGCCTGAATACCAGCTCCCTCTAGCCCTCCCCATCGCGCACCTCTGGGCAAGGCCTGCCCCAGGGGCTTGGCTGGGCCAACAGCCAGGCTCCGACCAGCACATCAAAAACCCACCAAAGATGATTAGAATCTGGATTTCACATGACATTCCTCCCCATTTACTCCTTCAGGTAACCCTAAACCTTAAAATGTCTACATTATTATGCTGAAAGCGAAATCCAGTCCTTTCTAGCAGCAGGCGGATGCTTCCCAGGGAGCGCATAGGCCAGCGAGCAAGGTAATAGTTACCAGATGCAGGTACAAAACTTCTGCCTACCCAGGTCAGCAGCCCCCAGACCCCATCTGCACTGATGTCCACCTGCACATACCTAGAGGCGCTTAATTCACATGAGGAAAGCTGGGGCCTAAGGAGCACCCAGTTTACTACATGATGAAGTCATGTTTAGCTGTTGCTATAATCCTTCAAGGCCCTGATGTGGCCAGAGGATCCACAAATGTGACCTCTGGAAAAAACTACCTCTAAAGTATATAGTGTCATCCACTGGTTTAAAGAGTCTTGTTTTTTTGTTTGTTTGTTTGTTTGTTTCTTTGCAGTACGCAGGCCTCTCACTGTTGTGGCCTCTCCCGTTGTGGAGCACAGGCTACGGACGCGCAGGCTCAGCGGCCATGGCTCACGGGCCCAGCCGCTCCACGGCATGTGGGATCCTCCCGGACCGGGGCACGAACCTGTGTCCCCTGCATCGGCAGGCGGACTCTCAACCACTGCGCCACCAGGGAAACCCAAGAGTCTTGTTTTTAAAAATAATAATAATAATAATAATATTATTTCCAGACCCCAGGTATAAGACAGAAGGGGAGGGCCCCTTCAGGAGGGGCAGAGGTAGGCTCCACGCCTACTCAGCAGGCCCAGAGGCTGCCACTAAGGAGACTCTGACACAATTCCCTGCATGGCTCAGAGAGAAGAGTGAGTTGGTAGTGATCACACAGTCGGTTAACAGCAACACAAGAACTCAGACCCAGGACTCCGTGCTCCTAGTGCCAAATTTCTTGTTTCTACCACCCATCCCTACCCAACCTCCAAACCAGGCCACTGAAAAGTCACATCACGCTGCTTTCTTCCTTGGCGTCTGAGGGACTACAGAGCATCCAGAAAGAACCAGCTGTAGACGCAACGGATGTGACAAATGGCAGGTACAGAAATGTACACACACCGTGCCTGCAAAATCAGAAATGACAATCATTTCTTAACCACACCACTGATTGATCACTGTGGTTTGATGTTTCGCTTTTTCTTTACTATTATTATTATTTTGAACAGTAGTAAAACTCATGAACCTTCCTCAGTCTTTCCAGGAAACCACCTTATCTCAAAACTGATGTCACTTCAGTGATTCCCACTGTCTTTCACTTCCTGTGTCCAGCTGGTCACCAAATTCAGACAGATCTTTAAAAATAGCTTTCCCCCCATCCCCTACCGCCATCCTGGTTGCTGCCCCGGCTCAGCTCCTCATGTCCCCTCAGAACTCGCTTCAGCCTCCTCCATGGCTCCCCACCCTGCCTGTCCTGTGCCCAAGATGGGTGGCTGTCCCTTGAGGCATACAGCAGTGTCTAAGTACCAACAGGAACTTATGCCTCCCACCCTCCCTCGAACTCTGGGCAGCTCTCGGCACTCCTAGGACGAGGCTGTGCTCTGCAGGGGGAGCTGGGGACTCCACTAGGTGAGGTAGGGTCTCCTCCAGGATGTTAAATTCAAAAGGTGTAGGCACCTCCTGCCCAGAGCTCCCCTTAATACCCCTTTATAGCCCATTCATGGTTATATCAACCAAGCCTTCTTGGAACTATCGCCTGCTTCCAGCCTAAATGTCTTGTCAAGGTAGTAAGTTCTCAACATTTACTCTCACATCTGTGTTAAAATTGTCCAGAAACCATAAACAAAAAGAAAATAAAACCCACAGAATGTTTTGCAAACAAAGCAACCAACAAGAGATTAATCTCCAAAATATACAAACAGCTCATGCAGCTCAATATCAAAAAAAAAAAACAAAACAACCCAATCAAAAGAAATGGGCAGAAGATCTAAATAGACGTTTCTCCAAAGAAGACACACAAATGGCCAAAAAGCACATGGAAAGATGCTCAACATCACTAATTATTAGAGAAATGCAAATCAAAACTACAATGAGGGGGCTTTCCTGGTGGCACAGTGGTTGAGAGTCCGCCCGCCGATGCAGGGGACGCAGGTTCGTGCCCCGGTCCGGGAAGATCCCACATGCCGCGGAGCAGCTAGGCCCGTGAGCCATGGCCGCTGAGCCTGCGCGTCCGGAGCCTGTGCTCCGCAACGGGAGAGGCCACGACAGTGAGAGGCCCGCGTACCGCAAAAAAAGAAAAAAAAATACAATGAGGTATCACTTCACACCAGTCAGAATGGCCATCATTTAAAAATCTACAAACAATAAATGCTGGAGAGGGTGTGGAGAAAAGGGAACCCTCCTACACTGTTGGTGGGAATGTAAATTGGTACAACCATTATGGAGAACAGTATGGAGGTTCCTTAAAAAACTAAAAATAGAGATACCATATGATCCTGCAATCCCACTCCTGGGCATACATCCAAAGAAAACCATAATTTGAAAAGATTCATGCACCCCAGTGTTCACTGCAGAACTGTTAACAATAACCAGGACATGGAAGCAACCTAAATGTTCATTGACAGAGGAATGGATAAAGAAGATGTGGTACATATATACAATGGAATATTACTCAGCCATAAAAAAAGAATGAAATAATGTCATTTGCAGCAACATGGATGGACCTAGACATTGTCATACTGAGTGAAGTAAGTCAGACTAAGACAAATATGTGATATCGCTTAGATGTGGAATCTAAAAAAAATGGTACAAATGAACTTATTTACAAAACAGAAATAGAGTCACAGATGTAGAAAACAAACTTATGGTTACCAGGGGGGAAAGGGGGTGGAGGGATAAATTGGAAGATTGGGATTGACATATACACACTACTATATATAAAATATGTAACTCATAAGGACTTACTGTATAACCCAGGGATCCCTTCTCAATTCTCTGTAATGACCTATATGGGAAAAGAATCTAAAAAAGAGTGGACATATGTATATGTATAACTGATTCACTTTGCTGTACAGCAGAAACTAGCACAACATTTTAACTCAACTATACTCCAATTAAAAATCTAAAAATAAAAAAATTTTTTTTTTAATTGTCCAAACCCACCTTCTCTGAGGTTTAGGCAATGCAGGGTCTGGGTGTAGTTGAAGGTCCTTAACTCCAGTGAACAAGTTCATAGCCCCTTATCCATTCCCTTCATGATTGTTTCCACATCTGTAAAATGGAGATAAGTAGTAGCTACCTCTTAGGATGACTGTGGGGCTAAATGAGAGTAGGCATTCTAAGCGCCAAGCACGATGCCTGGCTCAGGGCAAGTGCTCAATAAATGTTGGCTTAAAGAAACAGCACTCTGGATGCCGGTAAGACCAAAAAGGAAAGAATATGAATATTTCTTGAGCTTCCCTACTGGCAAGTCATGGTGGCAGGTGTTCTCGTAAGTTATGTCAGTTCATCGGCTCAGCTACCCCTACGAACATTTTTATCCCAATTTTTACCATTTCATAAACCAGGAAACTGAAGAACTGTGAGGTTTCTTGCTCAGAATTTCTAAATGAGTCAGAACCCATTTAGTCTCACTGCAACCCAATGAGTCTTTGGGTTGCAAATGATTAAAGCCAACTTGACCAACCTTACACACAAATGGACTCAATGTTTCCGAAAATACAGCTTCCCCCCACTGTCTGAAAGTAGTGCTAAAGCAAAGAGGCAATTACCTTAGGACTCTTCTTGCTAAGGGATGCACAAAATAAATCAAGATAAAACACAGATGCTCACAGACAGTTCAAAGTTATGGCGGCTTGATGCTTAGATGCTGAGTGTAGTGTCCGGGGCAGGAGCTTGGTAGTGCCACTACCACTGCTTGGGGTGCACGCTGCCTCTACAATGCTGGCTGAAAAACAAACACTGTACACTATTTTTGCTTTTCCCTTTTTTCATAATAGCAAAAATCCTCTTCAGATTTCTCTCGGTTAGCAAAAACAGGTACTAATGCTTTGCTTTCATAAAAGCAAAGTCGTGTAAAGTGAACTTTCAAAAAGCAAGGGATACCTATACAATCAAGTGTTTAAGAAGCAAACCACGCATGGAGTGGCAAGGGACAGCAGCCTGAGAGCAACCAGAAGCAGTGGCTCAGATACCCCAGGCCTCTCTCCCCACCTCCAGTCTTTGCTCTCACTGCATGTGGCAGGAAGTGTGTCTGCCTACATTCCCTCATGGCTGTCAACCACAGCCTTGGCCAGCAGAGGACTGACTCCATTCCTCAGCTCCAGTTTCAGAAATCCCAGGGAAAGACTCTGACTGGCTCAGCTTGGGCTAGATTCCCACCCCTTAGCCAATCAGCTGTGGCCAGGCAGGGTGTGGTCATGTGAGATGTGTTGCTTCCCCAGAACCACCTGACCAGCCTCCAGAAAGGGAGTGTGCAGCTCCCAAAGGACAGGGGCATGGGGCGGGCCACAAAATAGTAGCACATTCTAGTTTCATCGCCAATAAGTGGAAGAGTCTGGATTTATGCCCAGGTTTGTTGGGCTCCAAAGCCCACATTCATTCTCTGACGCATGCTGCCTCTCTGAGACTCTAAATGTCTACTTCTGTATTAGGAAATCAGAGTTGGTCAGTCAGCCTCTCCAGAAAGTTAAAACAAATTTACTGACTAGGCAATAATAGCCATGGATACTTCTGGCATCCAAAGTCAGATGAAGGATGGCTCTAGACTGGGAGCCATATTGTCCATCTTCTATTTCATAGCCATTGTTATCACCACCTCTATGACCACCTTTTTTTATCATCTTTTTTACTAAACTCTGTCCTCAGCCTGGCTGGAAAGTGTGGGTTTCTGGCTAATAGAGAATTTCTCTAGGTATTATATTTAGGTTCCCAATTTTCTAAGTATGGACATCATAGATTGCTAGTGATAAGAAGAGATCTCAAAACTATTGAATATCTCCTTCCTTCTCATTTTACAGATGAAGGAATGATGAAAACAATGTTCCCACAGCTAGTTGGTGGAGAGCTGGACTGCCATCCACGTCTCCTCGTTCCTGGTCCAGTGCCCAGCCCCTCTCCCACTCTGTCTTTTTTGGAACACACTACAACAAAATGTTGTATTGTATTATAATTTTGTAACATAATTTTGATACAAAATTTTATTTTTAATGATCCAATAAGCACTTCTGCTTTTAATGGTGGAACAAATCCCATAAATTCCTAAATTTCTCGTAGAAGTTCATAACATTCTTCACCTCCTGGCCTTACCTGAAACCCTGCTGGCCTCTGAAAACATCACTTCCTTTGAGCCCTGTCAAGTAAAAACCATTCATCCTCATACCTGGTGGACCGGAGGCTTGTAAGTGTTGACAGTTCTCCATGGGTCCTTCATCTTATAGCACGTCTTGCCAGCAGAGGCATCGACTCCCTTTATTCTGGACTTTCTTTTCAAGAGTTTGTATAGAGACCAAGCTTGGAAGATATAGATAGTGTCTCTCTCCACGTCTTGCCAGCAGAGGCATCGACTCCCTTTATTCTGGACTTTCTTTTCAAGATGTTTGTATAGAGACCAAGCTTGGAAGATATAGATAGTGTCTCTCTCCACGTCTTGCCAGCAGAGGCATCGACTCCCTTTATTCTGGACTTTCTTTTCAAGAGTTTGTATAGAGACCAAGCTTGGAAGATATAGATAGTGTCTCCCTCCAGAGCAGAGGGCAGGCCAACTTACTGCTCTTTATAAAAGAGTCAGTCTTTAAGCTCAGGGTTCCCATAACCCACTTCATGTGCACGTATCACTTGACGCTCTTTGCATCACCCTGTAGGAACTGGGGCTCAAAGAATCAATGCAAGTGATAATCCTCTGGCTACTGATATTGCTGGGAGTAATAAACTGTCCTTTGTCTCTGGCCCAGGAGTTTCAAGTCTTCTGCCAGCACCCATGAAGCTGTGTCAGTCCAACTTAGCTTGTAAGTGGTGTAAAACCCCAGACCCCACACAGTTCTGGACACAGAGGTGAAATCCATCTCCTCGCTCCCCAGTGCCGCTTCCACATCACTTCTGCTCCGCTCCTGTTAGAACTCCTTGCTCCATTACGTGTCAACCTCATTTGGCAAGACTACTCTAACTCTCTTCACCTCTGTCATCTAATAAACTTCCTCTCATCCAGTGGCCTCCCCACCCCAAGTCCTGCCATAATTCTGGATGAGTTCACAGGTCACATGAACAACCTATCCAACCTCCAGGCCTCTCGGTTCCTTCATCACCTCAGCTCCTTTGAATGACTCCTGCACTCCGCCTGAGCCACATGCTCCCGCTGGCCACACTCTGGACAATGTCAACACTAGTAACTGCTCTGCCTCAGAAGGCAGATCATTCTCTATTTTGATTATTCTCTATTTCGATCAAACAGATCGTTCTCTAATTTGATTACTGTATTTTTGAATTCTAAGAGTTCTATGTGATTTTCAAATCTGTGTCATTTTTATGGTTTCCTGTTCCCTGCAGATATTTTTCAGCTAATTTTTTTTATTTCTTTAAACAAAATAAGCATACTTTTAATAATCTGTGTCTGATAATGATAATATCTGAAATCTGTGCGTCTGTTACAGCTATGGGTTGCTCATGGTATCTTATTTTTATGTTATTTAGTTATCTTTGACTGTGTGCTAGTCATTATATTTGAAAATTTATTTATAGAGAATACATATCTGGTAACCTTAGTCTAGAACCAACATTTAATCCAAAGTCAAGGTTTGAGTTTCCCTGGACCACCCGTGTAGTACAAATCTGAGCTGCAAGACCATGTAAGAGTTGGTTTAATTCAGTTCACCTGCCTTAAGGCTTCTTAGGAGGCCCAGCTCATAATGGGGAGAGATTCCTATTAGACTCTGCACTTTGTGCTGCCTTTGAGTTCAGTTTTGTCAGATAAAACAAAGGTTCAGATTTGCTAAAATGTCAAATTCCCTCAGGGCAAGAGCAGATTCTGTGCTCACCTCTCTGGCTTCTTATTTTCCTTAAATGTTGGCCTGGTAATTCCTTACAATCTTGTCTTTTCTTGTTACTTTTAAGAAGATGTTTTTATATTTTATCCAGCATTCTTGGTTGTTTTCAGCAGGCAGGATAGTCCAAAAAACCTAACTCACTGTTACCTGGAACCAAAGTTCTAATAGCCCATTCTCTATCAACAATCACCTATTTCTTCTAGTACTTTTCCTCTACTAATTTCGTAGCATCTGTTTTTAACTTCATTGAGACCTCTAGACCTTTGGCTACTTCATTTCTTCTAATATATCAGACCCTCTGTCTCCATTCCCTTCTTTATACCATGATTCATCACTTCAGCCTCTGTCTTACAAAAACTGTTAATCCCTTTGCCCCATTTTCCTTCCTTTAGATCTACCTGGAAAAAACTAATTCCAGATTGAGGCAAGCTTCTCTGCGTTTATACTCATGCTGCTGAATACTTCTGGGGAAACCCACCCAACCACTTGTTTTGGTGCTACTCTTCTCTCCTGGTCCCTGACAACAGCTGGGCCCCCATCACCGCCCAGTAGACATCCTCTATGACACAGTCGGCCACCATGTCCAGCAACTTTGTTAAACTTTCCCCTCTCAGAAAGCCCTTTACCTTCTCCTCACCCCCCACACTCTCAGAAGATGCTCACACCTCCTGGTTCACCCAAAGCAGTCGCATCTTCCCATTCCTCCACCTCTGGTTTCTTGTCTGCCAGCTCATCTGCATCTGTGTCCACCCTTGTCTCTTTCTCATCTGCTTCACAGGCAAGGTTCTCCTTTCTCCTAAGCCTCTTCCTTCCACCTGGCTCCATCCCCTTCCACCTTCTAAGGAACCTCAGACCAATAACTGCTCTCAATCCTTTCTCTTTTCCAGTGGCTCCTTCCCACCATCTTGTAAACACTCTCAACTTCTTCCTATTTTAAAAAGGAGCTCTTTCCTTCAACTCTACAGTCTGTCCAAGGATGTATTCTTGGCTCTGCTCTCCCAATACAGAGTAGTTACTACCAGTTCCCACTGCACCCCAGAATTATAGTCTGTTTCCTTGTATTGCAATTTCTCCCTGAAAGATGAGTTCCTTGAGGGCTGGGACTTTGTCTTAACCACTGTTGAATCCCCAACATCTAGCATAGAATTTGTGGGAGGAGCTGAAGCATAAGCTGGGGTCATTGTTAGGCCCAGCAGCCCACATTAATCTCTGTGTACTAGTTACCAGGGAATTCTGCTTTGATGGGAGGCCAATTGGCCGAGTGCTAAATTTATAGCATTACTGATGCTATGTAATTCTTTTCAGTCTATGGAAATTCTGGCTTTATTTAGTTAGTATCTAATTTGCGGGTTAATAAGTCTTTGTCTGAAGGTCTTGGTGCACAGTGCAGGACTAGGATCACCTTTCTCAGACTCCCCTGGGGCTTGGGGTGGGGGGATAAACGTGTTTTGAGGCACTGACTCTTTGTATAACTTACAGGATCTCAGTCTGGGTATATTACTCATTAGGGTTTATTTACCTTTTGTGGTGGCCTAGAAAAAGCCAAGCTTAATGAAGTGGTTAACAAAAGCCTTTAACATCATATTTTCCACAGAGTTCATAAAAATATTGACAGTGGACTTTGCTGGCACATTGGGTCTTTCAAAGAGATGAATAAAAATGATAGTAAGTATACCGAGTTGGTTTTTTATAAAGCCTTCATAGCAAGAAGGCTGGTGGGCTTTACTCTTCATGACAGCAAGTAAGCCCTTCCAATGGATGACGAGTAAGTTGGCCACATGGCCTTGGCTGTGCCACTGTCCGTCTCTGGGTCTCAGTTTCCTCACTATACAATAAGAATCTTGGATAAAATGAGCTTTAAAGTTGTGTGTGTTTCAGAATGGAATGATACTATTCTTTCTAAATTCATTCCTAGGACAACAACTGCCTTCGCTTTAAAGGGAGGGACAATGAGGAATATTATTTTTGTCTCTAAGATGCCCCACAATCAGCAGAGATGGCCATAAAGTTGAGGGAAATGGTGATGGTCCTCAAGACCCAAGTCCCATGCTCTCAGTAGGCTTTCTTGGCTCCAGCCTTCCTGGTTTACAGCCTGGCTTGCCCCAGGGCTGGCTTACATTGAACCCTTTCAGATCCCCTCACTTCCTGCTAAGGTGTCCTTGAGAGCCTTCCCTACAGACTCCTTGGTAGGGAGAAGAGAGAATGATCAGAGATGCCTTAAACCTCAGTGCTGGGTAAACCTTAGTGATCATCTGGACTGTGGTTTTCAAAATCACCTGAATAAAAGGTCCTCAGATGATGATGATGATGATGATGATGATGATGATGATGATGACAATGATGATGATTATGATGGAGAAGGAGAAGGGAAAGGAAGAAAAGGAGACGTAAGAGGAAGAAGAAAAGAATGAAAAGAAAGAGGAGGAGACAAAGAAGCTGGTGTCAGCGATGATAATGTTGGTGATGATGACGACAATAATGATGATGATGAAGGAGGAGGGGAAATGGTAAGATGATGTCAGTGATTATGATGATTTGGATAATGATGATGTTGGTGATGACAAAGATAGTGATGCTGATGCTGACGATGGTGATAAAGACAGACCACTACGAAATGACGTAAAAAGTAATAGCTGTTAGGCATGTGTATCAATTAGTATGTATTTGGCTGCAAGTAATAGAAGTCCTAATTGTTGGTGGTTTAAATAATAAAGATTTTAATGATCTCACATCATAACAGCAAACCTTTATGCAGTACTTACTGCCTGCCAGCCTTTGTTCTATGTTTTCTTCAAGGGAAGTGCTGTATGGTCTCCATATTACAGATGAGGAAACTGAGCCTCAGAAAAGTTAAGCGCCTTGCCCAAGGTCAAGTGAGTGGTAGAGCCAGGACTTGACTGGTTCCAAGGTGGTGTAGCCTCGGGGTCTACTGTCTCCTGCTGCTTTCTCATTGCAGGGCTTGAGGTATGGGTTCTTGGTTAGATAGGAGCTCGGTGACATCAGGGTGCTGAGTCAGTGTCTCTGTGATTCCCTTGGCCTTCCCCTCAAGGCTACCATAGCTCCGTGCCTCCTCCCACTAAACGACAGCTTCAAGAGCAGAAAGCTTGGGGTGGAGGACACAAGACTTTTCCTCACACTACCCTCACCTTTTACCAAGAAGAAAAATCTCTTCCCAAATCACCCAGAGAGTTCCCCTTACATCTCATTAACCAGAACGGGGTCTCACGGCAGCCCCACACCAACCCCGGCAAAGGGAAATGGGGCAGCCATGTATAGCTGGTTTCAACTGAACCATTTTTGTCTCTGAGGACTAAACATGCTGTCACCTGAATACAACTGGGCTCTGTCTTCTGGGGGAAATGGGGATGGATGGTGGGTAGATCCCACTAGGACTGGCACAGCATGGGGAAAATGGCAAGATAATAGCAAATTGCACTGAATGCTACGGAGGACCCATACAGGATGGTGTGGTAGATACTTTAAGAAGGGATCCCATTTAGAAGAGTCAAGCAAGACCACCAAGAGGAGGTCACATTTAAACTGAGACCTGGAAGGTGAGAAGGAATTAGCCGATGACCAAGTGGGGAGAATATTGCAGGCACAAGGGACCGTTTGTGTAAAGGTTCTGAAGCAGGAAAAATGGTTCAATTATTTAAAGAATCCAGAGAAAGCCAGTGTGCCTGGAGCATAGGGAAGAAGGGAGAAAGCTGAGGGCCAGAGCAGGCAGGCCCTGTGGGCCATGGTGAGGAGTTTAGCTTTTCTCCCAGGAGCAGTAAGAATCTACTAGTGGGCTTACGAGGGCGGTAACAGCCAGTCCTTGGGTAGAAAGGAGAAGAGGTTGCCTTTCAGAAGGCAAAGGTGCCAAGTAAGAAAACAAAGGCTGAAAGTCTACGTGGGATGGTGTCTGAATGCTAACCAAGGAATTATTCACAACGTGCTTAAACCCTCCAAAGGACACAGGAACTGTCATGTGGGCTATTTTTAAGCTGTGTGTGTGTGTCTGTGTCTGTTCCACAAAATCCTTGGAATTTTTAAGCACTCATAAAAAGAAAAGATACTGAGGAATTTTAGGAGACTTTAAACAGCTTTCACGATTAAAAAGCACCCTCAAATCCAACACCCACACGCTTCCGGATAAATGTCAACTGCAAAGCAATTCATACTGAAGCCACACCCAGGTAAGAGGAGGGGGGGTCAGTTGAGCTTGCATAGCCATTCACAGACACCCCGACAAGGCAAGTGACAGGGGCTGGGTGCCCAGAGAGTAGCACAGGAAAGAGACTGCCTCTCCCCAGCAAACAAGAGTACTAAGTCCTCCACCCCATTACGTATGAAAAGTTCAGTGAGAGTTTGACGGTATTATGCCAGGATTTCTGGAAGCCAAGTGAAAACGACCTTGAAAATAAACCACATGCTGCTGCTAATTAATCTTAGTTCCTGGCTCTTTCCAATCAGACCCTGAACTATAATCCATCTTCATTACACTTCTTTTAAAGCAAAACTGGTGCATTTCCGAAAGTCTAATTAAGGAAGGAACATTATAAGGCCTTGGGTCATAACTCTCTTTCTGTCACATGTGCACACGTCTGCTACACACACACACACACACACACACACACACACACACACAAACACACAAAGAAATGTTTTTTAAAACCCTATATGGCCCGTTTATCTCAATCACAAGGAAGCCACCCCAGAGCTGAGGGATGAATGAGATAGCCAGGCTGGGTACCATCATAGTCGTGTCAGCCAGTGGCCCTCCCTACTCATGTCCCCACCTTGCACACATCCACCACCACATTGCTGCATACACACCTAGCGGGCAGCCATGGGCTCAGGAAAGGAATGCCTGCCCCCAGCCCCAGGGGATGAAACAGGGTTAGTCTGAGCTGGGAGTGGCAATCCAGTGCTCTTTGACAGTGGCTGGTTTTAAGGTGACATTTGATCAACTTCTTCTGACAAAAGGAAAGGTCTTTTGGAGGTTTCTGGGAAAGGTTCTCCTCCATGAGAAAAATGATGAACCCTGAATGTGGTTGGGTGTATGAGGGTGAGATGCTTTTCTCTGTAGCAGCCAATAGAGTGAAAAACTAGTGACCACAGAGAGGAAAGTTTCCTACTTGTGTGGACCTCCCAAAGACATGACTTTGGGAGCTTGGAGAACTTGGGGGAAAAGTGTTGGGATCAAGTCATGCTGTCTTTGAGGATTTGTCTGGTTATCATTGTCTAAATCCAAGATTTTGACTCGGGATCCCAAGGAAAGGTTAGAATGGTTCAAGACTCATCTTTGGGTTGGACTTCACATCGTGGGTGGGGACCAAGGTCATGTTTGAGAGTCTAGTGATAGGTGTTTTCCCAGCTTGGGATGGGTCCTTTCCACTGACATATTCCTCACCCCCATTTCCATCACCACCCTCACAGCCCTAGATGAATCATAAGGTAGATTTGCATTTTCCCAACTGTTTATGATTAGAGGGTTCCTACAAGCCTCTCACAGATTTTATTCATCTAAGCCCATGTACCTATTGACCCTTAAGGAGCCTCTGAGATTTACTGAAGTCTGACTCTCATTCACTCATGCCCTCTCCACCTGAAACCCAACTACCCCTTCCTATCCCCTACTTATTGCTGCAGTTTCTATCCATCAAACCCTGGAAGAACCCCCGATTCCAGTCCTAGTGTCAATTACACCAACAATTACACATCATGAAGAGAGATACACCAACCCTTGAATTTCCTGCCTGGAAAAGTTAACAATCCATCCAGATGATTCTCCCTCATCACATGACCAGCTCAGCCCAGAGCTGGTTTATTCACATTAAAAGAATATACACCATGGCAGTTTAGAAGATGTCGAAGATACCTTCTTAGAGACCATATTCACACACATATATTTGTGTGTATTCACATGCATAGTGTGGGAATCTTCAAAGCCAGGCAGGAGAAGGGGGCTGTTGAGCTGTCAGCAGGTTATATTACAACTTAAAAGAACAACCCCTCACTATACAGATGAGAAGCTAAGCCCCTCACTATACAGCGGAGAAGCTAAATCCCAAGAAGGAAAAAGTCTTGGCCAGCATCCCAAAGCCCCATGCTTAAAATAAGTGAAAACAAGTGAGTTAATAGTGGTGTTAAGGATGCTGGTTTCCTGCGTAATAAAGTGGTAGGAATGACTCCGTACACTACCCAAGGTCAAGCCTGGCTGTTGTGGTGGAATTTCACGGAGCACCATAGACACCTCTTGGGTGGCTCCCTGGAATGCCCCCTTCAGTAGTGGACACCGCCAGACATTTCAAGGTGGTGCCCAAAGGTCATGCTGTGTTACATGATCTGGCCACAGCTGACTGCCCATGGGAGGATGCATGACCCATAGTGGATCAGAGACATTCTGCTTCCCAAGAATTTGACATCTGTATCAGCACACATGGGCTGGCGATCTTTGGGACTGGGTGGTGTTAATGGGAGCCCACCAACAGGATCCAGGAACTCCAGCTGCTGAGCCATCGGGGGCGGCCGCATTTCGTTCCAGATCTTAGTTGTTCAAGTCTTCCTTTGATTTGAGAGGTATCCCATAGTCCCTCTAACAAATTATTGTTTTTCTTTGCTTAAGCTAGTCAGAGGGGATTTCTGTGGCATGCAACCAAAATAGAAAACAAAACAAGAGGAAAAAGAAGCTTAACTAACAGAACGACAAGCCTGGTGTTCCACAGCTGTCCCAGTTTGCTGCTCCATGGACAGCATGTCTGAGAGTTCCATGAAGCTGAACTAAATAGAGTCACATGGCTTTAAATCCCTCAGAGCTATTTACTGGGGCAAAATTAATTAATTAAATGAATAAGGCTACAAAGCATCACCAACCCAATGTTTTAAAGAATATGTTGGGTTTTACTGAGAATATTTAACACTGTACATAAACATTGTCCCAAATGGATGACATTTTTGTCTAGACAATGATTAAGCTTAGGAGGCAGACACTGGGGAATGGCTCATCTATTCAGAGACCTCAGGCCAAACGTCTGGACTCCAAATCCAGGGTTCTGTCCCTGTCCCAAGCACTGCAGACCCCCGAGTTAGGAGACTGGATCTCTGATCTTTATTCCATCACAAACTCACTCTCTAGCCAGAAACAAGCCATTTTGTCTCTCTGGAAACAATTTCCTCCTCTGTAAAATGGGAGTGTAGAAATCAATTACTTCTAAATTCCCTCATAACTACAAAATCCCCCAGTTCTATTAAACCAGTCATCAGAAATCTGTTTATTCACATTTAGGCACTGATTCCAAAAGTGGTCCTTCTAGAGCTCATTGAGTGGGCTATGTCTCAAAATGTAATGATCTTAGGTTAGGTCTCTGTGGTCGCCAGCCTCCAAGATGGCCCACAGTGATCTCTGCCTCCTACTATTCATGCCCTGTGTGGTTTCCTCCCTCACTGAATCACGGTGATGTGTATGACTATGGCGTATTGTGGAGGGGATGGGGTGTGACTTCTGAAGCTAGGTTATCCAAGGCATTGTGGTTTCCTCATTGGCCTCTTGGATTGCTCATGCTGAAGAAAGTCTGCCGCCATTTTGTGAGGGTGCTCAAGCAGCCCTGCGGAAAGGCTTCTGTGGAGAACTGAGACCTCTTGCCAACAGCCAGCACCAAACGGTCAACTGTGTGAGTGAGCCACCCTATAAACAGCTTCTTTAGGTGGCTGCAGCCCGATCAACACCCTGAGTGCAGCCTCATGAGAGACTCCAAGTCAGAACCAGCCAGCTCAACCACTCTCACTTTCTTGACCCACAGAAACGATAGGAGATAATAAATGTTTATTGTCGGTTTATGCCACTTAGCTTTGGGGTAATTTGTTGCCCAGCCAAAGTAACAAGTTTCATCTCTAAAAATTTATATCTGATTCATTTGATGTGAAAATAAGAAATTCTGATAAAGGTAACAATAATGATCGGATGGTTATGGTATTTTTTTTCTTCTAAAGGTCTGAAATGTTTACAAATATCTGTCAAAATTTTCCCTGAAAGATTGTGTGAGGCAGTAGGTACCCTCCCTCTTGCTACCTGAGAAATCTGTATATTGCTTTTAAATTGTAGTAGGTTTGGTCAAACATCGATAAGCTGATGGGTACCTCAGGGTTCATTATGTTACTCTCCTTTCTTCTGCGTACAATGAAAGAATGCTACGCTCAGAAAGATTGCTAAACTTTTACTAAAGTGAGTGGGAGAGGGAGAAGCCCCTGGCAGTAGGCCTTGCCTGCCTCCCCATCTTCATCTTCTCCCCTCTCTGCTCCAGTCTCACGCTTCTCCAGCTGCACTGGCTTCCTCACTATTCCTTGAACACACCAAACTCACTCCCTGATCTTTGCACTGACTGTTCCCCCTGCCTCTGGCAGAGACCACTAGCTGTCCACCAAAATCCATCATCCCCTCATTCCAGGGCACATGACTACATTTCCTAGGCTCCCTTGCGGTTGGGGTGACCATGTGACCAAATTCACTGTGGTGGAACATGAGCATAAGTGATGTCTGTCATGGTCAGATTGGCCCATAGAGATATCCCATGATGCTCCTCCAAGTTCTTTGACCTTCCAGCCAATCAGGATGGTGATGCCTTAGAAGTCAAAATTTGTAGCTGATAGAGCAGTCTGGGTCCCTGAATGACTCTATAGAGGACAGCCATCCCATCAGCCTGAACACTCATCCTGCAGAGTTATGTGAGAAATAAAGAAACTTATTCTTTAAACTGTTTGACTTTGAGGGTCTATTTGTTATATCAGCTCAGCCTATAACTAACATTATATGATTATAATTATATAGTTATTATTACAATATTATGTAACTAACATTATAACTATTCACATTGCTCATTCGTTTATATCATTCAGACCTGCTCAAATGCACTTGCTCAGGAAGCCTTCCCTCTCAACCCATCTAAATTGGCCCCTTCTCTAAAACTAAAAATAGAGCTACCATATGATCCAGCAATCCCACTCCTGGGCATATATCCAGAGAAAACCATGGTTTGAAAGGACACATGCACCCCAATGTTCATTGCAGCACTGTTTACAATAGCCAAGACACGGAAGCAACCTAAATGTCCATCGACAGATGAATAGATAAAGGAGATGTGCTACATAGATACAATGTAATATTACTCAGCCATTAAAAAGAGTGAAATAATGTCATTTGTAGCAACATGGATGGACCTAGAGATTATCATACTAAGTGAAGTAAGTCAGACAGAGAAAGACAAATAACATATGATATCCCTTATATGTGGAATCTAAAAAAAATGATACAAATGAACTTATTTACAAAATAGAAACAGACTCACAGACTTAGAAAACAAACTTATGGCTACCAAAAGGGAAAGGTGAGGGGAGGGATAAACTGGGAGTTTGGGATCGACATATACACACTACTATATATAAAATAGATAACTAACAAGGACCTACTGTATAGCACAGGGAACACTGCTCAGTATTCGGTAATAACCTAAGTGGAAAAGAATTTGAAAGAGAATAGATACATATATAGGTACAACTGAGTCATTTTGCTGTACACGTAAAACTAACACAACATTGCTAATCAACTACACCCCAATAAAAAATTAAAATTTTAAAAAATAGAAAATAAAATAAACTGGCCCCTCTCCAGCCTCTATCACATTACCTGGTTTTCTTTTGCTAAACAGCATGTACCCCTACCTGAAATTACACATGTATGTGTTTAGCTGTTCATTGTCTGTCTGCTCTACTAGAAGGTAAACTCCCTGAAGGCAGAGACTCTGCCTGTATCCCCACAGGGCCCAGCACAGAACAGGTGCTTGCTCAGTACATATTTGTTGAATAAATACAGTGGGCCACGTTGGGAACCTAAGCTGGGAGGTCCTGAAGCATAAATAAACTTAAGCAGTTGGTTTCCAAATCTTGGGGCCATGTCACCTTGGGATACTGTTCTTATTAAAAGCACAGTTCCTGGGTCCCACGCCCAAAGGCTCTAACCTGTCAGCTTCAGGCATGGGGTAGGGACCAAACCTCTGTGTGTTAATGTGTGACCAGGTTTGAGAGTCGCTGCTCTGGCTCGGGTCAGGATCTGGACGTGCCCCTCAGAAAGGAACTCAGAGCATCCACACAGTGGAAAGGAGACAGCCTCCGTCGGACCTCCAACGGCTGGGGGAGACTGAAGATGACCACCTCCCAGGAAAAAGTGCTCTTCACAGGCAAGTGGGCATGTTATTTAGGATACAGACTTGGCTATGATGGACAGAGGCCTCACCTAGCAGCGCTAAACATCATGGTCAATGGTGACACCATTTCTCTCTGAAGGAGAAGTCTGAGCTGGGATGGCGGCCGTACTCATCAGGGCCCAGCCTCCTCCCATCTTGTTGTTCTGCCATCTATAGAGTGTGGCTACCACTCACAGGGTCAGGAAAGCTCTCCACCATGCCCACCGTGTCCATCGGAAAGGCGGAGGGGTATGCCCTCCCTTCCATCTAAGGACATGATTCAGAAATTGCTTTTCCCATATTGCATTGGCCAAAACCTGGTATACGGATGCACCTGGCAGGGAAATATCATCTCTGTTCTGGGCACCACAAGCCCAGCCAAAACTTCTCTAACAGCAGAAGGAGGGAGTGGAGATTAGGGAGCAATTAGCCTCCTCTGCCACAGAAGCCACGTGGCTACTAGAGGGAAGCCAAGCGAAGGTAGGCGCACAGTTACAGGCCTAGGAGTCAGACCGCCCATCCAGCCTTAGCCTCTGCCCTCGGGTCTCAGAGGCCATCGGGGTGACAGACAAGCAAACAGTGAAACACCTGAGTGCAACATAAATGAACTGAAAGGCCTCTGGAAGCACAGAGGACCGTAGACTGACTTACACTGGGGGTAGGGAAGGCTGCTCCCAAAAAAGACGTTTCTACCAGTCCCAAACGGGTGCGTGGAAATTTGTAGGGGAGGGGGCCAAGCAAGCAAGAACCCCACAGGGGAGAGGCCAAAACAGACAAACGTCAAGAAGTCTAGAAAAGCCTGGGATCTTCAGGAAAGAGAAATAAATTCTGGGTTTAGATCCTAGGGAGCTTCGGGGAACAGGAGATGAGGCTGGAAAAGTAGGTGGGCCCAAACTTGATAGAGGCCACATTCAGGTGCCGGGCTGCCTGGGTTCAAATCCCAGCTCCCCATTTACTAGCTGTGTGATGTTGGCCATGTTGACATAACCTCTCTGAGCCTCAGTTTCCCCGTCTACAAAACGGAAATAAATAATAATCCTTCATCCTAGGCTTTCATGAAGATTCAGTGAGTTAATACTGGTGGAAAGCTTAGGAGAACGTCTGCAGGTGCTGAGGGCTTTTATTATCGCCCTCCAAAGGGATCTGCTTCATCCTCAGTTTCTTAGTAAATTCCCAGAAGCGAGTCTCAGAGATTTTGGCTGAACTGGGAAGAAAACAGAGAAGGGACTTTTTCCTCATGCTTATGTCCAGAGCATTAAAGAGGGTGGTCAACAATATGACTCAGAGTGAGGAGATCTGGAGAAACCCAAAAGGAGGGAAGTGGGGACAGTCTCCCCCTTTATCCCCAGAGAACTGGGTGACTTCTTAGAGGCTGGTTTCCTCACCACCTCAAGCTGCTTGTGCCTGTTTTGTGAAAGAAAGACTATCGGCCCAAACAGAGTGTGGCCCCAACACCCAGCAAGAGGAATCCTGGAGGGTTCTGCTGCTAATTGTACAACGTGAGGAAGACTCCACAAGGACGGACAGTGGGTGTCTCTTCACCTGTCTGCTTGATTTTTCTGCTCACACTTGACCAAACCTGAAAGGCTGGGAGCCCTGGCTTTTGGTACCTTTGCAGGGAGAGAGACAAACCGGACAAACTGGCGGCTCTGAGGTGGGCATGGCGGAGGGCAGTGCCCTCCCCGCTTCCTGGTGCAGAAAAGAGCCGGCTCTGAATCCCACCTCCCTGATGCACAAGTATTGACTGAGCCCACGCAATGAGTTGGCGCCGCGCTTCAGGGCCTCATGGGTTCTCGTGAGAGACAGAATGGGATGAGGCAGCCAGCAGGTAATCAGGGAAGGGAAGCTCTTTCGCATTCAGCACCCAGCAAGGTGATTGTCCCATCACTCAGAAAAAGGGAGCTGTAGCTGGACGCATCTTCTTCTTCTGAGGTGGCCGTCCTGGTCACCTGTCCACGGGGAACCAGCCTACCAACCCACGAGTCGGCTGACCAGAGACAGCCTCAAAGGCCATTTCCTACAGAGGCCAGCCTGAATGGCACAGAGGATGGGCAGTCCCAGGGCACACAAATCCCCACAAGGCCATCGAGTGCCAGCTCCAGCGCTTTTCAGAAAGACCTCCCGCCTGCTCCAGGGTGGGCAAGGGTTCATCCCCCTGAGAGATCGTAGCACTCCATTGCACTCCATCACTGAGTTTTACAACAGGCCAGGGAGCAGGCCTTCCACGTGTAGCTCTCCCTGACGAGCCATAAAAAACGTCCACACACAAGAGTCGGATGTGCTGTACGTTAGGAGTTTTCTGTCTGCCCTCAGCCTCTGAGTGTCCACCAAGTCCCATAAATTAGGCAAACGTCTCAGGAGCCACAGAAGGAGACTTCCCAGCAGCCAGAGCAGCAAATCCAGGGAACAGGAAGAATAAAAGCAACGTCAGCCTGGCCTCGGGGGAGGAGAGCTGCCCATCCCTGAATTTCCCGAGCCTCCCTCAAGGGGATTTGGCGCCGCTTCAAAATTCTCCAGGACAGTGATTCTCAAAGTGTGGTCCCCGGACCAGCAGCTGGAAATGCACATTCCCAGGCCTCCTGCATCAGTGACTCTGGGGCTCAGACTGGCAATTTACGTTTAACAAGCCCCTTTAACCAGCCCTCCTGGTGACTCTGACGCCCAAGTGAGTTTGAGAACCAGCGCTTCAGAGGTTTTCCTGTGTAACTGAAATCAGCGGGAGGCCAGGAGGAGGGCGAGCAAGAGAGATGGGAAACGCTAAGGAGGAGCTCCTTTTCAAGGCCCTGAGAGCGAGCGTGTCATCATCCCGGCTCTGGGTGGCGATGGTATAAGGATGGCCGGAGCTCGTAGGGATGGTCGCCGGAGCTGAGTGGGGGCATTTGGAGCCTGGGAGAGGTGGTGATCTCTGGAACCAGATGGCTCACAGCCCGGAGAAGTGGGGAGGCTAAGCGGGAAGGTTACTACATAGGGATGGCTGGTGAGGCCAGGAGCAGGGGGGCCACCTGGGGAAGGTCAGGGACGCGGCGGGGCAAAGACTCATCACCTGTGAACATCCACGGGGCAGCCTACCCGGGCCAGGCACTTCGCCCGTTCTCCCACTGGATGCCCAGTGGGGAGGACAGCAACCATCGCCCCACTTAGCCAAGGAGGAACCCAAGGCCCTCAGAGGCCCGTCATTCACCTAAACTCATCCAGAGGTGAGTGCCATTGCCAGTTCTCCATCATCCTTGCCCACTGCCCCCCGGGGTGACGGCTGTGGGGAAGGGGCGGAGAGAGAGTGCCTGTGCCGGGCAGAGAGAAGGTGCAGGAAGGAAAGAGGGAGCCTCCCAGGCTGTCATTAAGGCAAAACCTCCAGGTCTTTCTCGTGATGGTTTTCAAGAGCCTTTCCTTCTCTCCACAAAACCCTGCCAGCAAATCTCATGTTATGGCTTTTACAACTCTTGTTTCGGACGTTGAACGCCTGCACAACAACTGTTTCCCTTCCCTTTGCTTCCTGTTCAATCAGTCCTCATCCCCACAAGGCCATGTGGACTCCACTGAGGCCCCGGGGGAGGGAAGCACAGAGCTGGAAGGAACCTTAGCGACGACCCTGTCTAACCCCCTCATTTTATACACAGAGAGGGAAAGTGACTAGCTCAGGGTCACACAGCAGATTGGTGATGAACTCGGGCTGGAGTCTGGACCAAGCTCTGTCCTGCAGTGAGGGACACATCCGACCTGGCACTGCTGCCCATGGCTGTCTCCATGGACCAGACGGGGTTTAGCACTCCTCTTCTGGGTCTTTTTATTATTTTTTCTCTTATCTCACTTGTGTTGCGTTGTTGTCGACATCTTTTCTTCTGAAACATGAGCTATGTATTAGTCGGCATGGGCTTATTCTGTGGTACCAAGTAGCCCCAGAATCTCAGGGCCTTCGTACATGTAAGCTTGTCCCCCCCTTTGCCATCCCTCCCCAGTGGGAAGTGGGTGTTTCATCAGCCCAGAAGGAGAGAAGAACCAGACACGATGGAGTCCTATTAACTGAACCAGAAATCACTCACTCGCTGCTGGAATGTGTGAATGAATGAACAAATGAGACAAAATAAGAAAGGGACTGAGAGGACAAGGGAAGGATGGGCCTGACTCTCCTCTGTCTCTGATGTCATTTAGTCCCTTCTCTGCTCCTGGTTCCTGGCACAGAGCTCCTAAAACCCTGGTAATTTTCTGAGGGATGGGAGCATCTTTTGTTCTCATGAGGGGACTCTTAGCGCTCTCCTGGGTGCAGGCTGAACCAGAAGGACCAAGCTGTTTGAAGCTTGGAAATTTCAGCCCCACTCCTCGTCGTCTGGAGTGGGGAGAGGGGCTGGAAATTGAGTTAATAATCAATCATGCCAATGTGACAAAGCCTCCACTAAAATCCCAAAAGTACAGGATTCAGAGAGCTTCCGGGTTGCTGAACGCATGAAGGTGCAGGAGGGTGGTACACCTGCCTGGGAGAGGGCGTGGAAGCTCTGAGCCCCCTCCCATACCTCGCCCTATGTATCTCTTCATCTGGAACCTTTATCATATCCTCTATTATATGATAAACTGAGAAACATAACTAAGTGTTTCCCTGAGTTCTGTGAGCTGTTCTATGACTGAACCCAAGGAGGGGGCCGTAGGAACCCTGATTTATGGTGGATTGGTCAGAAGCACAGGTGACATCCTGGACTCCTGGTTGGCATCTGAAGTCAGGGCAATCCTGTGGGACTGAGCCCTTGCTTGTGGGATTGGATGCTAACTTCAGGTAGATGGTATCAGACCTGAATTGAATGGTGGGACACCCAGCTGGTGTCAGAGAACTGGAGGGTGGGGAAACATCCACACATATGGTGAGCAGAAGTGTGAGTACGGCAGTAGCAGAGAGTAAAGGAAGAAGCCTTTTTCTTTACAATAGGTCATTTCCCTTCCCTGGGCTTCCATTTTCTTACCGGTAGACTGATACAGCCGGACCATCAGAAAACAAGCCCTAACGCTCTGAAGGTTCACAGCCATCCATGACCAGGAAGAAGCCGCGGGGTGGACTCCTGCCAGATGAGTGTGCAGTTGGGTTTTTACAGGAGCAAGTATAAGGATCTGCACTGGGGGAAAATGACCCAAACTCTGTGTATTGCAGATTCTGTATTAATCATCAGTTATGATTCAAGAATTCCTAATGATGATGGCCAATATATTCTTTGCCCCAAAGGCAGAGGTTATTCGAAGGGGTGCCAGAAATTGGAGCCTCTCCTGACCCAAGTCCCCAGGGCAGTCGGGTCTGGAATGCCTACTGTGCACGGAGAGAGCTGGAGAGAGTGCAGGGGAGGGCACCGTGCCTTCGTTTACTGCAACCCGTGCACTCTCTGCCCTTCCCCCTGCTCCAGGACCCAGGGAACAACCCGTGGGCTACGTCCATGCCCACGTGTCCTCTGGCCTCTGGTTGGGTTCAGCCCGTGCGAGGTCCCAGCAGGAGCTCAGAGGACAAGAGAGAGTGAGGCTTGGTCCCTGTTCAGTTTCCCTCCCTGGGCCATTGCCCTGGGCTGGTGATGTCACGCTGCTTCTCCAGACAGCTCCCCTTCCCGGTATCAGTAACTGCTCCTTCCCCTTGGGCCTCAGAGTGGTAACAGCTGGCCTGTACTAACACAATCCCTATGGCTCCTCTACACCCACATCTTTGCACAGAAACCCTCCTCCAATGTCCTATTTTTAGCGTGCCACCGGTTTCCTGTGGGAATGTAGGGAAGGGTCACTGATGATGCAGGTGTACTAAAGAGTGGGCCTGCCAGCCTGGAGGGGGAAGGGGTGAGGAGACAGCATGAGGGTCTGCCGAGCTAGAAAGGGCTGATCCTGGGGCTCACAGACTTGTTCCCCAGACCCTGGACCATGAGATCAGGGGGAAGGCTCCCATCAGCAGAACACAGTCCTGTGACAAATATGAGAAGGTATCATGCAGACAGCCCCCTTCCCTCAGAGTTGCCCCTCCCCATAACATCAGCTACAGATGGTCTAAGGGGCCATGTCTGGCCGTACAACCCAGCCCTCCCAACCTCACGGCCAGCCCTGGACCAGGCACGGACAACTGGCACAAGGGGGCCAATCATATTTACTCCATCTCAAACTAGGAATTACAGACCCAGCCACTGAGTCAGGCAGTAACCGACAGGTCTGATAGGATACACTCTATCACCTGGCTTGCAAACCTATAAAAGTGATCACTCCAGAAGGTGATAAAGACCAAAACCATAGAGGAAGGGATGGATTTGGAGTCTGGGATGAGCAGATGCAAACTATTATATAGAGAGTGGATAAACAACAAGGTCCTACTGTTTAGCACAGGGAACTATATTCGATATCCTGTGGTAAACCATAATGGAAAATGATATGAAAAAGAATGTATATATATGTATAACTGAATCACTGTGCTGTACAGCAAAAATTAACACAACATTGTAAATCAACTATACTTCAATAAAATAAATTTTTAAAACTAAAAATATAAATAAATAAATAACTTAAATTTTAAAAAAAGACGAAAAACATAATGCAAGACAAAACGTTACATATATCCAGGACCATTTACTAGAAACAGGTTTGGCTTTCCCCCATGTCCTTTTATATACACAATAAAAATATATATAATATTTTAATATTATTTTGTATATTAATATAATTCTATTAATGTACATAACTACATATATAATTTCTCCCCAGCCTTTCCAGAATAGATTCTTCAAGCAGCCGGTTGTTGGAAGTGAATGGGAGTGTGGGAACAGGCCCTCAGGTTTACCAAGCACTGTTCTGCACCAGGTTCAACGCCATGTGCTGTACATAAATGTTATTATTTAGTCCTCACAACCCCCTGAAAGTGACAATAATGTCCCTCATTCTGGAGTTCAGAGACTGAGGCTCAGGCCCTGGGCAAATGGTTTTTGAGCTCCTACTATGTGCCCAGCGCAGGTCCATGTGTCTGTGAACAGAGCTGACCAAGTCCCACCCCCACGGAGCCCACATCGCAGTGAAAGAGGGACAAGAGCTAAATACCTGGACCGTGTAGCCCCTCGGCTGACACACGTCAGGAGAAAGCACGTGGAGTGGCAGAGAAGGGGCATGGGGTGTCTGTGATGGGGGCGGGCACAGCAAGAGAAGGGCTTCAGTGGTGCCAAATGAATCCGGATTGTACGGAGGTGAGCGTGTGAGCCACACAGTCCTCTGGGCAAGAGTGTCCCAGCAAAAAGGAGCTGTAAATGCAGGGCCTGAGGCCGGTGGAGGAGCAACAGGGAGGCCAGTGCCTCTGGGCCAGAGCTAGCGAGGGAGGGAACTAGGAAACGATGTCACAGGTACAGGGGCCAGAGGGAAGTGGGTGCCATTGGAGGATCCCAGCAGAGGAGCGACAAGGTCTAACAAGGTCTAAGTTGGGTTTTGCAGGATCCCTGGGGTGGCTGTGTAGACAGATCCCTGGGGTGGCTGTGTAGACAGTAGACTGAAGGAGGCAGTTAGGAGGCTGCTGCAATAACCCAGGGGAGAAATGAAGGTGCTGGCTTGGGCTAGAGTGACGGCAGAGGAAGTAATGAAAAGCGGTCAGATGCTGGATGCAGTTTGAAGACAGATGCAACAAGATTTGCATACAGACTGGATGTAACTGTGAGAGCAAGAGAAAACTCAAGAATGACCCTCAGGAGGTTTTGGTATGGCAACTGGGAAGAGGGTGGTGCCTCAGCTACCCACTGCTATGTAACAAACTACCCCAAATCTTGGTGGCATGAAACAACCATTTGTGTTGCTCATGATTTTGTGAGTCAGGAGTCAGGGATAAGCTGGCTGGCTAGTTTGCCTCTGCTCCATGAGGTCCACTGGGCGGCTGGGGATGCGGCTGCACCACTCAGATGGCTTCCTCACTCATGCTGACCGCTGTCTGTCTGTCTGTCTGTCTCTCTCTCTCTCTCTCTCTCACACACACACACACACACACACACACACACACACACACACTGTGAACTAGACTAGGCTAGTAAAGGGGTATGCCCCAAACTGACACAGTGTCACTCCCACCCTATTCTATTACTCGAAGTGGTCACAGGGCCTGGTCCATTTCAAGGGGGTGAAACGTTAACTCTACTTCTTGATGAAGGTCACATTGCAGAAGAGCACATGGGATGGTAGATATTATCGTGACCATCTTTGGAAAATACGATCTGGCACGGATGGCATTAGCATTTTCTAAGATGGGGAGGGCAGCACGGATGGATGGAGCCCCTGCTGCCCTCCCCACACCTGCCTTTATCCATCCACCGGCCCATCCATCTGCAAGTACTTTAGGGAACAACCAGGACTCGGTAGTTGGCCTTTCAGTGGCTGAGCAGTTTCAGAGACCTTTCATAGCTTTCTGTTGGGGAGGACAGGAGACAGAGATGAGAAGGGAGACCAAGACTGCTTCCTCCCAGGCAATGTCAGGCGCTTTGTACTACAGTTATAATAGACCCTCTGCTGGCTCCATCCAAGGCCCCAGCACCAAGGTGTTGTAAAAAAAAAGGCTCTGAGTCAATGAGACGCAGCTGGCTGAAGCGTTTCCCAGTTTCTCATGTGACTCATAAACTTGTTACATGGTGAGGAAATTCCCTGAAAGCTTTTTGGCAGTCTCGTCCAGTCTGACCAGTAGCTAAGAAACACATAACCTTCCAGTTGAGAAAAGGAAAGAAAACACACAAGGCTTTGACACAGGGCTTAAATGGAGGGTCACTTTTAAAAGCTTTCCTTCCACCGAGTTCACAACACCTTTCTGGGACAGATCGGAGATTTATTAGGAAGTTTGCAGTTAAAACCATACTTGAAGCGGTAGACGGATCATGGGGAGAGGCATGCGTGAGCGTGTGTAAGTATCCACATGCCTTAAAGACTAAGGCCTGGCTGAGGCAGATAAAAAGAGAATTAGTGCCCTGAAAGGCCTTTCTCCATTTGCTGAGAATGCGTGACCTTCGCCCCAGACACACAGATGTCCAGCCTACCCCTCCTAAAGTCAGGGCCGGGACAGAGCCAGATTATGAAGTCAGCCCCACCTTTCCTGTCGCTGCCCTCACAGGAGCACTGCCCACTCTGGGGGCTCACATTCCAGCTGGTAGAGAAGGCACCAGTCCCTTTACCCAGGGCGTAACTTCAGGCAAACTGCCTCACCCATTTGTTAGAAGCCAGGATGAAGGTTACCTCGGGGAAGGAGGGTAGTGCCCAGGAGGGACACAAGGGGGCGTTCCTGGGGCACGGGTGACGTTCTACGTCTTGTTCTGGGTGGTGGTCATCAGATGTGTTCACTTTGTGCTAAACCATCAAGATTTTCAATCGAACCTAGTGACTCTTTTAATGGTTTTTTTACGCAAGTCGCATGCTACTTGACATCTTAACAGCACGTGGGTCTGTCAACCAATCTCTGCTCCCAGCTTCTGGGACAGAGCTTTCTCCATGTGTATACCTCCATTAAAAGTTTATTTTTTTCAATTACCTCTTCTACCTGCTCCTCAATTTCCTCATCTGCAAACTAGAGATAGTCATAAACACCTCTTGCCTCATGGGGGTGTGGCGAGGATTAGAGATGGAAAGTGTCCAGCACAATACCATCACATAGTAGACACTCAGTGCCTGGTGAAGCTACAGGTGACAAAAGGTGTTCACGTGTTGATCTCCTGTGATAGGACAGGATTGTCACAATAAACCATGGCGTCCACTGCCCTACCCTCTCATCCACTCCCAACCATTAACCCCAAGGTGTCTGCTGGTTGTTTGGCATTGGTATTATTTTCAGGGTTAGATTTTCAGAATTAAAATTAGTAGGACAATTAATAGGAATGAAGAAAAATTAAGGGTTTGAATATATTGGCTACTTAAATTGTATTTAAAAAAAAAATGGGAACCATTGAAAACCCAGTGGGTGTTGCTAATGTTGAATAAGAAGCAGTGAGGATATTCTAGTGGAAAGAATTCCTTGTACAAAGGCTTGGAGATAAGGAGGCAAGGAAGGGCCTGGAACACACACAGACAGAGGGAGAACATTAGTCAGAGCATCAGCTGATGGGCACGAGGGTAAACAGGTAACCCTACCTTTCCTGGTACAGAATTGGATTTCCCCTGAAGGCAGTGGGAGAGACTCTGGGTTTTAAAATAAGTGTCAGGGTTGGAGTTGCACCTCAGAAAGAAAGCAGGGTGGTGGGTGAAGATCGCGAGGAAGGGGCAGGATCAGGAGATGCTTAAATCACTTTGTTTAAATTGTGATAACATAGGCATATAAAATTTACTATCAAGTGTGCAGTTCAGTAGTATTAGGTATATTCACATTGTTGTACAACCCATCTTTAGAACCTTTTCATCTTGCAAAACCAAAACTCTATACCCATGGAACAACAACTCTCCATTCCTCCCTCAGATCACTTTGATAGGACTTGTTGACTTGCCGGATGTGGGGATAAGAAGGAGGGAGGAGCGAGGGGTGACTCCCAGATATGGGGGTTAGAAGACTGGTGAAGTGGTGGTGCCACTAACCACTTCCGGGGATACAGGATACTTCAGTTACCTGTTGATCATAAACCACCCCAAAACTTAGTGACTTAAAACAACAAAGATTTATTATTGCTCAGGATTTGGAGGGTTAGCTGGAGGCTTCCTTTGCTGGCTTGGTCTGGGCTCACTCGCTGGGCTGCATTCAGCAGGAGGGTCGGTTAGGCTGGTTAGCTGGCCTCATTCGTGAGCCTGGCAGTTGGCACTGGCTGTCAGTTAGGGCACCTCAGTTCTCATCCCCCCCTCATCCTCCAACAGGCTAGACTGGCTTCCTTCCATGGCAGCTGGATTCTCTTAAAGTCTAGGCTTCAGAACTTTCGCGTGCCACTTCTATCACATTCTATCCATCAAAGCAAGTCACAAAGCCAGCTCAGATTCAGGGGGAAGGGAGCTAGATTCCCCTTTTGGATAAGAGAAGCTGCAAAGAAGGTGTGGCCATATTTAGTCTGCCATATAAGAGGAGGACCAAGTTTAGCAAAGAAAATAAGTTTATGGTCATAGGGATAGAAGAGAAAGTTAAAATTAACTCAAAGGAAGAGATTTCCCAACCCAAAGGGAACCATAACACTTAAAGGAATTTAAAAGATAGATGGAAAAGATGGACCCAAGGAGACGCGACGAGATGGCCAGAGGAGTAGAAAGAACCATGGGAAAGCTCTGCCCTAGAAGCTGAGAGGAGAGAGTTGTTGACAGAATCATATGCTACCAAGATATTAAGTTGCATGCAGTTTGCCTTTAAAAAAAGAAAAAAGAATTATTAGACATGGTGATTGCAAAGACCTTAATGATCATGTTGAGAGACTTTGGGCAGAGTGTGAAGAACAGACGCAAAACTGCTCTGGCTGGTGAGTCTGAAGGCGCCGAACTGTTCTTTGTATAAGTACCCAGGACACATCACACCCGTAAGTGGAGATGCTGGGCTAGAATCTTCTGGTAATAGGATTCTTCTTCTCCACCCCATTGACATCAGGCTTGTGACCAGCTTTGGCCAATAGGATGTAAAGAGTCATGTGTGCCACATCTATGCAGAAGTGTGAAGAACCACACGGGGTGCCCCCATTGCTCTTCCCCCCCCCACCTTGAGAACAGCGCCCCCCAGATGGAGGCTGCTCCTTCAGCCTGGATCCCAGAAGGAACAGGCAGTGTGACAACCAGCCTGCAGCTGACATGAAGGCTATTACTGTAAACCACCAAGATGGTGAGGGGGTTTGCTAACACAGTATAACCCAGCAAAAACTGACTGATACGATACCCAGTAAATGTTCATGGAATCCTGTCAACTCAAGAGAAACTGATGAGAGCCCAGAATTGGGGGTACTTAAGTAGAAATGATGTGATGATCAGAGAGGGACCCCAAAGAAGGGAACATTTGTTCCAAACCTTGAGGTCTGGCCAGAATTTAAAGAAGAGGCACGGGGGATGTGGTGTGATAATGTCCTAATAATCAAGAACACGGATGACTTTTTTTTTTTTTAATGTTGTAACTCCTGCAGAAAAATTTTCTAGTTCCTACGATTCCTTATTTTATAGCATGCTTTGGTTCTCTCTTGAAATACGCTTCAAAATCCTGTCACAGCAAACAGGGGCTGCGTAAGAACGGCTTGACCCAGCCACTCAGGGGAAGGAGGTCCAAGTAAAAGTGGAGTTTCAGAGCAGAGAACATAAAGAGGGATCTGAAAAGAGCTCCAGATTGTTGCCTGCAAAGCTACTCTCCTTTTTAAAAAACAGACATCTGACACCCACAAGACACTCATCCGTAGGAGCTAAGCCCCCTTCAGAATGTGGGCAATTAGGGCCTTGGGGGGATGGGAGGGTTGGTTGACAGGGCTTCCCATGGCCCGGCTGACAGTTTCCCTCTCCCTCCTCAGCGCCTAGATGGCTTCAAAACGTAGCAGGAAAAGGCAAGCTGTGCACAGGTTGGGGATAAACCGTCTGGAATTCTGAGGCTGAACCAAACCCTTGGAACAGAGAGTATGTTCCAAGGCCTTGGGTGAGCAGGCTTGGTGGGGGTGACTGTGAGTGTGTGTGTGTGTGCGTGTGTGTGTCCGTGCGCACATGCACACACATTCAATTTAGCAGAGGAAGTCAAGGCAAATAGTTTAATCACGACCATCCCTCGGGGCAATTTGGAATAATTTTCTCATTAGAGAATATAACGTGCAGCATGACTAATGTTCAATCAGACAGTAGCTTCCAGCCCCCTCGCTCACTGCCATTACGCGGTCGGCTCTGATTAATGGGGGAGGGGTGTCTGTCTTTCCTCTTCGGGGCTGGGATGGTGGCTAGAGTCCAGTGATGGGGAGGGGAGAGGTGAGGGAAGGGGAGATCTTTTTTCAAATATAAACATGAGAAATAAAATAATGGGACCTCTCAGGGCTTGAAGCAGACCTGATTAAAGCTGGAAGCAGCGTCACCCCTGGGGGACCAGGACGCCGGGGCAGGGCTCCATCTGCAAACTCCGCCCCGATGGAAGCAGAGCTGGGACCCTCCCCTTCTCCCTTTGCCCCCGCTCTTCCTCTCCCCTGCCCACGCTCTCCCCTGGCCGTCTCCCTGCCTCCCTCACTGTTCCCAGGCCTCTCCTCCTGTCTTTTTCCTATCCACAGCATCCCTTGCAATGTCTACTCCTGGCCACATGGTGCCCACTGTCTGTTTTCCGGTCTTTCTTTCTGTCTCTGCCTCCCCTGGTGGAGTGTGTGTGTGTGTGTGTGTGTGTGTGTGTGTGTAACCTCTGGGCCCAGGGCTGTTTGAGGAAGCCCAGCTTCTGTGCTCTCACTTCAGAACTGCAGCCCAGGACGTTCTCATTAAAAGAGCTCTTGGGGATTTTCTAGAGCTTTGCTCCCCCAGGTGTGGTCTGTGAACCAGCAGCATCGGCATCACCTGTTGCTGGTCAGAAAAGCAGATGCTGGAGCCCCTCCTCGGATCTGGTGAATCGAACGGGCATTTTGTCAAGACCCCCCGGGAATTCGTGTATACAGTAAAATCTGAGCTGTGGCAGCCCCACTGCCTCACTTCACAGGAGATGCCTGAGGCCCAGAGTGACACAGCTCACCGGAGTTAAAGACTGTCACAGCCCCGAACCCAGGACGCCTGATTCACTGTAGTCCACGCCTCCACCGCCACAAAATAAGAAGCTCTGTTATTGTCGAGGTGCCTCTCATTTAAGATGACCAGTTTTCAAGTGTCTCCTTCAGAGATCACTTTAGAGAAGGTTTACCCCCTAATACAAAAGGGTCCCTCACTTTGCAGGGGCACCTCGGAGGTTTGGAGTTGGGGAGAGTCTCTAAAATATTTACACTCTGCAAACATCCCTGTTCTCCAAGAGCACTAAGTTCTGGGCATTCAGAAAACCAAATAACGCACACATGTTTTGACGCACCTATGGGGTACAGCAAATGCACCCATTTTTAGGCCATGACAGAGACCCACAGAAAAACTCAGAGCTTGGTTCTTGCCCCGAAGAAACATTCATTCCCAAGGTCTATCACCTGCCCCAAGGTACACCAATGCAGCAAGTCAGGTGGGGGATTCCCCAGGTGCCACACACACTTGTGTGCATAATTAAGCCCATTTACACACACACACACACACACACACACACACACACACACACTCAAATAAATCAAATAGAGCCAGAATGGAATTCCTAGGGCAGATACACAGTCAGGCAGGCAAGACTTCCATGAAGCTAGAACCTTTCAAAATCTGGAAGTTGCTTTGGGGCAAATTGCCTCCTTCCAGCCCCAGTTTTCCCAGTGTCAAAAGGCAGCAGGAGGGAGTCATTCATGACAGTGTCCTCTTTTCTTCCTCCCAGGGGTAGGTTTGCCGAAGCACCGGTGAGACAGCAGCAGAGATGGAGCTCAGTCGCCCCATCTCGGCTTTTCCCCTTCTCCCTCCTTGGCCCAAATGATTGACAGGTGATGGAATCTCAGTTTATACCAAAGAGCTGCCAAGCCCAGCACAGAGCCAGGCCCAGTGTCTCACCTCAATCCTACAAAGTCAAAGCGGAGGAAGCCGAGCTCTGGGGTCAGGCAGACCTGCCGGATCCCCGTCGGCCTCTTCCAACATGGAACCACGCGTGTTCCTTGGCCTCCCCTGGCCTCACTAGCCTCATCTGTGAAAGAGCAGCATCAAAGGGTGGGTGAAGGCCATAGCACGTGCGTGTGTGCACGGACCCCAGGAGGTGCTCCCAGGGGGTTGTTGGCAAAGCGGAAATACTTCAGAGCCCCTCTACAACTCCAGAGCCCCAAGGCACCAGGCCCAGAGGTGCGGATAGACGCTGGGGTCTGCTGAGTGTTGATTTCCGTTAAATACTGCATGAGGCCTCAAAGGTCCGCCAGGCCTCCCCCGCAGCTGGAGCCTCACCTCCCAAGAGTCAGGGGCACACAGGAACTATCAGTGCCACCCCAGCTCCTGCAGGTTGGGGTGGGAGGTGGGGCATCAACACCAATGAAACCACTCCTGCCCACTGGCTCCCACCGAAGCCGCTGGACAAGGCCCCAAGTTCAAGGTGCAAAGGTCATGGGGAGCACCCATGAGGTGAGTGAGGTTGGCTCCGGTGCTCCCACTCCCTTCACGTCCACATCTTTTGGGCAGACACCACCCACTGCCAACACCTCACACTCTATCTGCAGCTGCCCTCCCCTCAACATCCCCACCCAGAGCCTCCAGGCCCCGCAGGTGCCCAGACGCCCACCTGCACTTCCCAGGGTGCTCAGTAGCGCTCAAAAATCATCAGCGACTAGAGTAACCCCCAGCTCAGTGAGGGACTGACCTTCTACCCGCCTCACTTAAGATTATTACCCCGAAGTCACAACTTAAAAAAGCAGTTCAGCCCTAAATCGAGAGCAGGTGCAGTGGGAGGCCAGCGGGAAAGGCGGGCGGAGCAGGCAGGGTCCATCAGGGACGTCAAGTCCGCAGCTGGAGGTCGCTACTCAGGCTCTGAACAGGGCAGGGAAATAGTCCTCAGGGAGAAAGTGGGCCCTGGCCCCAGCCCCAGCCCCAGCCCTGCCCCCACGGGCGGCATGACTTTGAGCAAATCCCTCCCCTGTGTGAGCCTTGGGCTCCTTTCCGTGCCCCGGGGAGGGACTAGCAGGTCACTGAGAGGCCACTCCCCCACCAGCCCTTCACTCCTTGCATCCTGAATCAGCTGGGCTATGAGCTTCCCCCGACGGTGAACCCCTGCACGGGAGCTCTGACGTGGCTTCCAGGGTCCCTTTGTCCCTCCTCCCTCTGAGGTCCCCATCCACACAGTGCCTTCAGCATCTCCCCTCACAGACCGCTCCCAGGAAATGATGGTGGGGAGCACAGCCATCACCTGGACGTGGGTGGCTTGGTTCAACCACCATCCCTCCCAAGGGTCCAATCTCTGATTTTGAAGACTAGATGAAATGGACGATGTGAGCGTGACTGACATCTTGAGTTACCTCCCCCTCTCCAGGGCAAGGACCCTGATTCCTTCATCTTTGCATCCCCCTACAGCTTCTAGGGCCATTCCTGGCACATGATAGGAGAGCAAAAGACATTTGCTGGCTGGATGGCTGGCTGGCTGGCTGGATGGATGGGTGGGTGGGTGGGTGGGTAAGTGGGTGGATGGATGGATGGATGGATGGATGGATGGATGGATGGATGGGTGGATGGATGGGTGGGTAAGTGGGTGGGTGGATGGATGGATGGATGGATGGATGGATGGATGGGTGGGTGGGTAAGTGGGTGGATGGATGGATGGATGGGTGGGTGGGTGGGTGGGTAAGTGGGTGGATGGATGGATGGATGGATGGATGGATGGGTGGGTGGGTGGGTGGGTGGGTAAGTGGGTGGATGGATGGATGGATGGATGGATGGATGGATGGATGGGTGGGTGGGTGGATGGATGTGTGGTCCCACGGCTGGGAGGCTGCAGCAGGCAGGCTGGCAGGCAGAAGACAAAGAAGCATTGGCTGCCAAACCCAGTGAGTGGTCAGCCCCCCTGCGGACAAAGCCTGGCAGTTGGGTCCAGTTAAAAGCTTTGAACAGCATTCTGTTCAGAAATCAATATGGAATACTTGCCATTAAATCCACATCAATCATTTTTGAAAAGGCCTCTTTGCACAGTTAGGGGCACCTTTGCTGTCTGAGGCCCTAGGCATCTTCCCTGGTTCAGCTCTTTAAATCAAGCTCTGCAGGCACAATGGTGAGACACAGGAAGACATAGGAAGAAGGAACTCGGACAGGGGATGGGGACCGGGGTCCAGCAGCCACCGGCCTCCTGGGCCCACCCACGTGGAGAGGCCCGAGTGGGATGCAGAGTTGCGGCATCTGGCTCAGCCCTGGTTCCCCACTCTGGGGAACCTCAGTGTTCTGAACTTGCTGGCCTCTTGGGTCCCTCCTAGCTCTGACGTTGGGTGTGCCATGGGTATGTCTGGTCTTTTGGTGCTTACAGTGATTATGGTCAAAGTGCCCACCAGCCTGGAGGTCGATGACGGCCCACACACCACAACTGTGTCCCCTCGACTCCTCCTTTCCCCCTTAAAAAGCCTCTGGACACTTGTGATGCTAACTAAACAAAGCCTTGCTGCTCAGGTATGGTCCAGACCATAGCATGGGCACCACCTGGGAGCTCGTTAGAAATGCAGAATCTCAGGCCCTCACCCCAGACCAACTGGATCGGACTCCCCATTTTAACACAATTCCCGCGGCGTGCACACACAAAGAGAAGCGGGGCTCTAAGGCTCTCTGAGCCCTGGAGGAGATGGCCACGAGGACGTTTATTTGAAATACAAATTTAGGGGCTTCCCTGGTGCCCAGCAGTTAAGACTCTGCGCTTCCACTGAAAGGGACGCGGGTTCAGTCCCTGGTCAGGGAACTGACATCCCACATGCCATGTGGCACGTTGAAAAAAAAAAAGAAATACAAATTTAAGTAGGCATGCTGCTTGGTTTTATGTTATTTTGTTGTTTTGTTTGTCTCCTTGCTAAATCTGGCTAATCTAATCCCAGAACAATCTTTGGATGAGCAGGTAGTGAATATGTCATTATCCCTGCACCGCTGAGAGGAAAGACAGGTGCAGGACTGTCCACTGTACTCACACTCCCACAGCTGGTGAGTGGTGGGGCTGGGATGGGACCTCAGGTTTCAGATTCCAGCCTGTCCTTTCCCCACACCGATAGCTCCCCATCTGCCCCTGCACAGAACTTACGAGAAGTAAGAATGAGACGGAAGAGAAAGGGATGCACCCAAACTGTTGGTGGGTCCTTGAAGGGAAACAGGAAGGCTGTGCTTTTGTCTCACGCACCTTCATAGGAGATTGGTTCTCCTTGGTCATGCGCTGCTTTTGTGATTCTTAAAACGAAGGGAAAAAATGAGCAAATGTGCTCCGTATTGGTCAGGGGCAGGAGGTGGGTGCGTTGGGGGAATGGAACCCAGCACAAGGGAATGAGCTAAGTATTTCAAAGTCTCCTCTGGAGCTTTCTCACACACCCGGGAACTCAGCTCAAGGAAGCAATCAGACATGCAGACAAAGATTCCTTTATGCGCAGCCTGTACAAACCACGCTTTCAAAAAATATTGAATGTCACGGGAAAATACTCATGATGTTCAAAAGGAAAAGGACACCGAAGTGAGTGCGTGGTACTCCAGGCAGAAGTGTATGTATAATGCTAAAGACTGGAAGTTTGCAGAAATGTTCAATGTGATTTTTGGAGGAAGGAAACATTTATGGTGATATTTTCTTTCTTTTTTTTTTTTTTTTTTTTTTTGCGGTATGCGGGCCTCTCACTGTTGTGGCCTCTCCCGTTGCGGAGCACAGGCTCTGGACGCGCAGGCTCAGCGGCCATGGCTCACGGGCCCAGCCACTCCGCAGCATGTGGGATCTTCCCGGACCGGGGCACGAACCCGTGTCCCCTGCATCGGCAGGCGGACTCTCAACCACTGCGCCACCAGGGAAGCCCTATGGTGATATTTTCTTCATTCTCTAAATGTTCTGAATGAACATAGAGCCTTCAAGATTTTTTGAAATAAAAATAAAGATACTTGAGTCCCAGCTCAGATAGACTAAACCAGAATCTCTGAAGGCTGTGAATCCCAGAAATCTGGACTTTTAAAGCACTTGGGTGTCCTCCATGTCTCCACCACGCCAGTGCTTTAACTTGTCACTAATAATCAAAGGCCGGAAGAGGTCCAGCTCCTGCCTGTGCAAGATTCAGGCCACCCGCCTCATTCTGCCCCTCCAGAAGGAAAAGCTGGGTGGAGAGGGGAGCCCATGGGCGGGGAAGGTCACCTCCCAAGCAAATGCTCACCAGCAGGTGACTTCCTCTGACTTGAAAGAAAACAGAGCTCTTTGGCCCTATGGAAATCACTCTGCAAATGCAATGGAAAACAGGGCCTTGGAGACTGCCGCACAGCACAGCCCTAGAGTCCCTCGCTTGGAAACATAATTAGAGCCAAACAGGTGGCAACACCCCGTGTAACTCAGAATCTTCTCTACGATTCACACATCGTTCTGCCACGGGGCCGCCATTCTGTATTTTCAGTCCAGGAGGCCCTTGTGCTTCAAAAGAGGAAAGGCATTTGCACATCTTCAAACTGAGTCAATGATTAGATGGTCTGGAATCACTTGAGCCAGGGGTCTAGCGGCACCTGGACAGAACAGGAGGCGGAACAGGCCAGCCTGGATGGCTGAGAGCAGGTTGACCTCGGAGGTCTCCTCCCACCTTGGCATCTCTTTCCCCTCCCCTGCCCCAAAGTGCCCAGAACCCGGCTGCCGGTTCCACCACACCTGGGCCCCATTGAACGTCTGTTTAGCCACAATTCCCTCTTTTTTTTTTTTCCTTTTTGGCCATGCTGCGAGGCTTGCAGGATCTTAGTTCTCTGACAAGGGACTGAACCCAGGCCCTCGGCAGTGAAAACGCAGAGTCCTAACCACTAGGCCCCCAGGAAATTCCCCCAAATTCCCTCTTCCTTAATCAATCTTGTCATCCAAACTTCCAGCCCCTCAACAGGCAGAGAGAAAATGATCAGATCAATTCACGTGAAGGTGACAGACCAATGGACTGACCCCTACGAGCCACAGGAAATGGATGAGCCACGGAGAGAGGCTTGGCTCCCAACCCTCGGGGACGGCTGTGTCTCCCGGAGAGGTTGGGAAGAGAGCAAGGTTCTCCAGGATAACTTCCTCCATCTAGAAAGGATGCTTCTTCCCTGGCCGCCTCTGTGAGCATCAGCAGACCTGGAGCCCTGAGGAGAGACTCATGGGGCAATTACATCAGCACAGGACGCCTTTGTTTTGAGCTGAGGCTGATTTTCCCACAAGCGACTGAAATAAATTAGAGCGTTTTCAACGAGGGCGGTTGAAAGCGGCACTCTTGGAAAAATCTCAGCAGCTGCTCTTTATTGGATTATAACTAGGAGCAAAACACCCCAAACCACACAATCGCCTGCAAAGGGGGGAAAAATCAAATCAAATGCAACATTGTTGTAGGCTCTGGAAAATGTTTCCCCAGGAAAACCAGCTTGGGAACCTGGTCAATGTTCTCTAGCTGTGCTGTTTGGGGAGACAGACACTGCTCCTCGGGGGTCAGACGCAGTTTGTCTACACGTAGGCGGCCAGAGACACCGACAGACAGCCACACACAGGCGGGCTGGAGACAGCGGACAGGCGCCCCAGTGCAGGCTGCCACCACGGGGTGCACAGAGGCCCCAGGAGAGGGTTCCCCCTGCAGGGGCGGCCCAGCCCGAGACCCAGACACACCCTCTTTGCCAAGAGGTCTTTAAAAATAGGTGCAATCACCCTGCTTGTGGGGTGAGCGAATCCCATCGGGCCCTGGAAGCCAGAGGTGGGTACATACCCTATGAAAACCCGTGGAGGTATTAAATCCATTGTTGAACAGATGGCTGGAGATGGAAAGAGGGAACACTCGTCTGGAAGACCAGAAAGCTGGGTCGTTCTAACCCTGAGACTACCTAGCTCTATGAGTTCAAGGAAGTCATTTGCGTTTCTCTGATCCTCAGTTCTCCCATCCAGAAGATGGGTATTATCATATTTGTCCTCCTTCTTCCAGGGTGGGGGAGGAGGGTTGTTCATAGCCTCAAACAAGAAGCAAAAGGGGATAGAAATGAGAACAGTGGTTGTCTGGGGGCGGGACGGGGGAGGAGGGGATGGGCTGGGGTGGGACAGAGGGAACTCGAGGGGCTGAGACAAATGTCCTGTATCTTAACGGGTGGGGGAAGCGTTCCTTGAGTACATGCATTTGTTAAAATTGGTCAAAGTGTACATTTAAGATCTGTGCATCCCACTACATGTAAATTATACCCCAATTTTTGAAGATGAGAAGTAAAACAATACACGAAAGCTACCATAAAGGAAGCTCTATTGGCCTGCTGTGAATAGGACAATCTCAAGCAAATAAAGTCTCACTTCGCCCTGGGATAGGAGATTATTTTGAAGTTCAGGTTCAATAGTTTCAGAAAACACATGTGTTTGTGTCTAGTTCCAACTGGCTTGGTTGGTATTTGAGAAAAAAACATTAGCTCAATTCAGAGTTCAGTCGAAAAATAATAATATTTGGATTCGGTTTTGGGTTCGGTGAATCAGGGCAGTGTTTTTCCAATTTGGGGGTCACGGTTCGGTTCAGTTCAAGTTCTTGTTAGAACAGCCCAGCATGGGGCTCGGCCCCTGGGACACGGCCAGCCTGGCCCCCTAGCCATTGTCCGCACAATTTCAGCCTTTCCGGATCAGCATCAGTCAAGTGAGCTCTTTCCAGTCTCCTCCCTGCGTCTTCCAAAAAGTGAAACCAGAACCGAAGAGGAAAAGAAAAGAGCTAAATTTCTTGGCTATGTAAAATCAAACTTGGTCCACACTCTGGCGCACATGCACACATGGGCAAGAGGCGGGAGCTGGCCCCTGAGATGCTGCCACCCACCAGGAAAAAGCAAAAGTAATCAGGACATCCGGGCAGTTTATGCCCTGGCCACTAGCTGGGCGGGAGCTGCTGTGCCTTTTTGCAGGTAGCAGAAGAACCCGGGGGAGGGGTGTGTGACTCCCGCAGTGCCCTAGGCAGGTCTACACAAGCAGTGGGCAGGCATGAGAAGTCTGTCCAGATCACCCCAACCACAGGGACTGGCTCCTTCCAAGCCCCCATTGCACCCTCTGTCCCCTGTAAGTCCCAGCAGGCACACATGCGGGGTCAGGAGCTTCTTCTTCAGACTTGACATTTCTGCTTGAGAGGAAGGCTCCCAACAACTATTTCCAAGACTCCCAGCAGGAACAGACACGATGGGCAGAAGACAGAGCTCAGGACATTGACAGAGGTCTCTCGGGATGCCCTGTATGTGGTATGGGAATAAATATCAGGGGAGCCTACAAAGGGCTACCTCCCCACCTGGCCTCTCTTGCTGCCCCCTTCTCTCCAGCCTGGCTCATCCCATCCACGTCTCAACCACAGAACAATGTCCAGAAGCCCAGGCCCCTGCCCACCTCGTCCCCCACTGTCTCCACCTTGCTCCCTACTCTCCAGGCAGCCTGGAGATTTCATGCCTCCGTGCGGTATTCCTTTGTCCAGGAGACCCTTCCACCTCATCTTCCCGAATAACTTCTCCTGAGTGCTTCCCAGGCGGAGTTGACCACTTTGTGCACAGAGGGGAGACAGGTGGAGAGAGCATCGCCCAAGTCTCAGACAACTCCAGCTTCACTCCTATGCCCACTCATGCCCGGCACTCTCTTCCTTTCTGATGAATTCTCTCCCAGAGGGCTTTTCAGTCCCTGACACAAACAGGCTTCTGTCAGCAAGACCGCCACGTACAGTTGTGCAGTTTGTACACTGCACAAAGGCATCCAGCGGCGGGGGCTAGTGGGGACTGAACTCCACTTGCAAACTGTGCTGCTGAGAGCTGTGCCCACCCAGGCGGGACCCTTTTCTCTAATTCTCACCTGCAAAGGCAGTAAGTAGCAGCCACATGCAGATTCCAGGAGCAGAGGGTTGACACCTTGGCCAGCTGCCTTGATAAACCTGTCACTCATCCTGGTTGCGGTGACTTGCTGAGGGGACGGGAGAACTGGGGCTTATCTCTGTAACACTAGTCCTGAGCACCGCACCCAGTCTGGGCAACTGCCGGCTGACAAGAGCTGGTTCTCGGAATGAATCCAGGACCGTGTGAATCACTTCATTTGGGTTTCCATACTCAGGTTGAGTGTTTTTCCAGCTTCTCTGTCAGAACCTGATACCATTTCATGACAGGCTGTGAAGGTGGCCGATGCTGCCCCTGCCTGCCCGCAAGGGAGACCACAGCGAGCTTCCATCAGGATCTGCTCCTTCCTGCCCACTCCAACCCCACCCAGCTCAGCCAGACAAACTCTCTTCCCTGCGCTCCCATACCCGGGGCCTGAGCTCACCGGGCTTGGGGCTTTTATTCTTGTACTAGAAGGTACTCCAGATAAATGTCTGGGCTCTAGGGAAGGTAGATGAAGTCACCAGGGCCTTCTTGGTGGTGTGGTCTGGACTCTCTCCACCTGATGGTATCAGGCCTGTCAGCCCAAACGTGCTCCCTTGGCCTGGCCTCCTGTGTGCTTTTCTGCTGCCTGTGCCCTGACTGCCAGATCTACCCAAGTCCCATCTCCCGCCAGTTGCCAACGGGCTGCTTCCCCCAGAACTCCAAAGCCTTGAGGAGCTCCTGGGCTGCTGCCCCCACTCAGGCAACCACCACTGCACGCGTTGTAATTATCTGTGCCCACGACCCACAGCTGCCTACCGTCTGGGCCTCACGGATTGGCCTGGGAAAGCCACTGCTCAGCTCCCAACCTCAGAGGCATCAGGAGACAGCGGCAGGGGGGCGGGTGGTGCAGCAGACAAACACACATCAAGTGGACCTGCGTTCAAACGTCAGCTCCTCCCTCCCCATCTGAGGCTTTGGGCAGCTTGCTGGGCCCCTTGGACACTCAGTTTCTTCTTCTGTACAATGGGGATGATAATACGACCACCGATGTGGAGTAAAAGAAATAATGTCTAAAAAGTCGCTGGTACCCAATGAGGATGACCAAGTTTTTCCTGCTGCCCTGGGGTTTCTGGGGTTTAGCACCAAAGTGTTGCATCCTAGGAACCCCTGAGGTGCTGGGCAAATGGGACAAGTGGCCACCCTATAACCCTATTCAGGTGAGCTGCTTCCTTTTCTCCTAATATTCAGAGGAATTGCTGAGAACCTCAGCAAGACCCTTGGTGCAGCCTCTGGAGTAAAGAAAACCCGGCTGTGGGGGAGACGGACTCAGCTCACTAGGCCTAGGCTGGGCGCCCTCTTTGGTACACTTGCTAACTCCCCTTCAAGTTATCCCATCTGCCTGAGGGATCATCAAGTCCAGAAGAGTGGTGCCCCCCACGGCCCTTCATCCGTGCACCCCAACGGCTCCCCAGGGCAGAGCAGGCAGTGGGGCCCTGGGAGCCAACTCCTGAGTGATGATGCCACACGTGCCGGCCAGCCTGAGTGAAGTCCTCCTCCACCTGCAGCTCCCCAGCCTTTTGGGGGAAGGAGGAGAGAGCGTTTCACTCTTTTTCTTAGGCAGAAATTGTGGAGAGTGGGGCTGGGAATGGTGGGGACAGGTTTCTAACTCTGTCATTTTAGAAGCAAACCCTGCGAGGCTGGCACAGAGCAGCTTGATCCTGCGCGCCCGGCCCTCCGCTGGGGCGGCAGTGACACCTGCTGGCCGGGGCCGCGGTGGCTGCGGGCTCCGTTGGCCTAATGCAGATGCTCGGCAATTCCTGGGGGCCACCGTTCACTGCCCCAGTGAGCCTCCCCTGGACCCTCGCTGGCCACAGAGGGGAGGCCGGGCCTGCCTAACCTCCAGCCCTGTGGCAGAAGCGGGGCCGCAGGCCCTGGGGTGAGGATGCCCCAGCCAGGCAACTGGGCTGGAGATGCTCGCGGAGCCATGGCCTCGCGGCCTTGGGGAGGGAAGGACCACTGGCCGAGAGGTCCAGCTCTAGGGGGTGGGGCCTCCCACAGCCTTGAGGAGAGGCTGAAGCAGCGGACCCACCTGCCAGCCTTGCAGCCACAAACACCCTCCTCCCAGTTCACCCATTTCCTCTTCAAAGTTCCCCCAGTGCCCCTAGAGCACACCATGTCTCCCAGGACACTTCTTCGTTGTGATGAAGAATCTGCACGGTCTCTGAATCTTCATTATCTCTTTGTCTCACTTCTAGCGCTCATAGCTGGTTTTCTCTCCAGGGCTTCCTCCAGAAATTAATATTTTGGCCAATCATGAGCAAGCTGGGAGGGTGTCTCCCCAGGTGCAACCACAAAACTGTGTGGAGGTGGGGACACCCACCATCCGCTGCCTCCCGGGTGGCTAGGTGACCACTGCCCACACTCCAGCCCCTCGACAGCAGCTGTTCAAAGATGAGGCCTCAGCGAAATCACAGGCCATCCCGTGTCTCGGGGTGAATGATTGATACAGTGTGCTGTTCCCATTGGACAGATGGGGAAACTGAAGCTTGGGGCAGTGAAGTGCGCGGCCCAGCATCTCACAGCTCACTTCCACTGCTCTATGCCAGGCTCCAGGCTCCTGCAAGAAGTCATAGACGTGTCTGGGAATGCCATGATATCAAAAAGAAAAACTGAACACAACCCTAAATGTTTACCAGTAGGGGGATTGGTTACATAAATAATGCGTATCCACTCAATGGGATACTGTAGGATACTATGCTCATCTTAAAAAGCAGATCTAGGGCTTCCCTGGTGGCGCAGTGGTTGGGAGTCCGCCTGCCAATGCAGGGGACATGGGTTCGAGCCCTGGTCTGGGAGGATCCCACATGCCATGGAACAACAAAGCCCGTGCGCCACAACGAATGAGCCTGCACTCTGGAGCCCGCGAGCCACAACTACTGAAGCCCGTGCACCTAGAGCCCATGCTCCGCAACAAGAGAAGCCACTGTAATGGGAAGCCCATGCACCACAACGAAGAGCAGACCCTGCTCACTGCAACTAGAGAAAACTGCGCAGCAACGAAGACCCAGTGCAGCCAAAAATAAAAATTAAATTAAAAAAAAAAAAAGTAAATCTAGGGAATTCCCTGGCGGACCAGTAGTTAGGACTCGGCACTTCCACTGCTGTGGCCGGGGTTCGATCCCTGGGTGGGGAACTAAGATCCCACAGTAGATTTATATATACATTTATGCTACTTCCTACACACACACATACACATATATATGCAGATTACTAAGCAATATATTATCAGTCAAGGTCCTGCAAAAGGAGGGGGGTGATTTGAGGAGAGTTTAATAAAAGGGTTTCTTTATGGGGTTTAAGGGATGAGGAAGCACACAGGGGCCAGCAGCCATCCCTGAGGATGAAGGGTGAGGGAGGAAGCGGTTATGGGAATCCGGGAGGGGAAGCTGCCTGACAGGAGTTCTGCCCCACAGAGCAGCTAACCTGGCAGAGAGGGGGCCGGCCAGGGAATAAATATCCCAGCGGCCATGCCCGTCCCCTGCAGAGGCAGAGCAGGGGGGCAGGGTGGGTGGGCCTGGAGGAGTGCTCAGGAAGAGACCCACGCAGGTTGCATACATGTGAAAATGACCAAAAGGATACCCACCGACGAGATGAAGTGTTAAAGAGTGTTCATCGTGGGGGGAGGAGGCAGAACTGCAGGAAGTAGGGGAAGTGACATTTTGACCTTTTACTTCCTATGTCGCTGTATCTGAATTTATAACAACTGCCATATATGAAATGTATAATCGCCAACGATAATTAAAATATTGCATTTGGGGAACAGCACACAGACCCACCGGAGAAGGAGGGTAGAGGTCCCACCTGTCTTCCCACTCCGACCACCCTCATCCTCCCTGCTCAGAGCTCCAGTAGGGAGGACTGGAGCTCAGGTTGGGCTGTTCTGGACGGTTCCACTTCACCCAGGCACGTGTATCCACGGCCAGAGAGCAGGCACCACAATGTCCCTGCCAACAGCCCAGCGCTGGGCACAAAGGGGTGCCTGGTAAATACGCAGTCATGACAGACGGAACGTGCCAGCTCTCTGTCACCGTAGGAGTGACCTGGGCTGTGTGTCATTAACTTCGGAGCCCTCCTCTCTCGGGTGCAAAGATTGATGGAGGTCTTGCTCACCTCCTGGGGCTGCCGTGAATTGGAAACATTCTGAAAAGGCAAAAGCACATGTAAACCCAACGTGTCAGGAGTAACACACTTGGATTCATGCACCTTTGCGAATGCTTTTCTTTTCATTATTTTTTTTAAAGTGTGTTTAAGAAGAGTGATCACCTCTCCTCATTTCCTGCCCTCTCCCCTTCACAGGGGCAGAGACGTTTCATTCAGGGTTGCAGATTCTGTTTCCGTCTGGGGGAGGCAGGCCTCCGGGGAATGACCCCCTTTAGGAATTTATACCGGCTGGGAAATATAATCCAGTGTTTTCCAGCCATCATTTAGCAAATAGTTGTCATCGGAGTGGTTCCCTCCTGCCTTCCCCGCCCTCCCACCTTACCCCCTCCCAGACCCCGAAGGACCGACTTGGTGACTTCGTAGTTATGAACAAGCAAATCTGCGAAAACTTAGGAGGCCTCGGCTGAACCGAAACGTTTTTCAAAGAAACACTTTCCAGCCCGAGAAAGGTAATATCCTGGAGGGCTGCCCGCCTTCCTGCAATTAACTAGAATACCACCCAACGGCGCTTTTGTTGGCTACCATTTCCCATGGAAATACCTCAAATGCTTTTCCTCCTGGTGGTTGAGCAACTAGAGACATGGAAACAGACAGCGGCCCTAAAATGGGACCTTTGTCTCTTTCCTGTTCAAGCCGCAGAAGGGCAGCCGGGACCAGCAAGCCCTTCTTCCACCACCCGCCGCAGCCCAGGCGCCTGGGCAAGGGGCGAGGGGCCTGGCTCCTGGGTGGACTCTGGAGGCCAGGGGCACCTGGGAGGGGAAGGAGGGGAGCGGAAGGGGCACTGTCTTGAGAAAAGGCCGAGGGTTGAGACTCTACCCAATGTGCATTCAAGTGCAGCCCCACCAGAGAGCTACCAGCCCTGTGACCTTGACCAAGTAACTGCACCTTCTAAGCCCCCAAACCTCCACTTCTCCATCTGTTAGTTAAGTGGGGTTGTTGTGGAGATTAAATGAGGTGCTGCTTGGCAAGTTCCTGACGCGCTGTAGGTGCTCATTACACCCTAGTTTTTATTGCATTCTCTGGGTTAGAGCATTGCCCTCTCCTGCTGCCCTACTGTCTCCTTTGAAAATACAAATGCTCCAGGAAGGGATAACCTTGGAGGGTTTCCAGCAGCCTATCAGGAAAAGTAAAGGTGATGGTGGTGCCAGTCAGGGGAGCCAAAGGCGACGTGTCTGAGAACCAAGCTGCAAAGCAGCCTATCTCCTGTCTTAGGGCCAGTGGCGGAGAGGTCCCCCGGGCAAGCTTTGGGGCACCTGAGCCCCCTGGACACCTACAAAATGCCCTCTCTGGTGCAAGGGCTGCAGGAGCCTGCTTGTCCCTTGGCCCAGGTGTCTGCACGTGCCATCGGAGTTCTACCACTAATGAGGTCCAGAAGGGGAGCTGGTGTGGAGGTCATGTCCCTTCAACTTTACACCTGCCCTGCACCTCCTTCCAGGACCCCAACACCTGCCCACTGCCTCCCTCCCAGACTGTCCCCTCCACTGGTCTGCAACAGCCCTGACGCTGCATTATGGGCTCCAGGCCTCTCACTTCCACCAGGCCGGCCCTTGTCCACCCAGTGCAGCCTGACCAGTCCAGTGAGGAGCCCTGCCCAAATGATCTAACTGCAATGTCCGTACCTGAAATGACAGCACTAGCTGTTTATTTCCTTAAGCAGGAAATACACAATTTTTTTGAAGGATAGTTGATTTACAGTATTATATTAGTTTCAGGTATACAGCATAGTAATTCAGTATTTTTACAGATTATACTCCATTAAGAGTTATTACCAGATAATGACTATAATTCCCTGTGCTGTACAATACATCCTTGTTGCTTATTTATTTTGTACATAGTAGTTTGTACCTCTTAATCCCCTATCCTATCTTGCCCCTCCCCACTGCCCTCTCCCCACTGGTAACCACTAGTTTATTTTCTGTATCTGCGAGTCTGTTTCTGTTTTGCTATATACATTCATTTGTATTAATTTTTAGATTCCACATATAAGTGGTATCATATAGTATTTGTCTGTCTCTGACTTATTTCACTAAGCATAATAATCTCTAGGTTCATCCATGTTGCTGCAAATGGCAGAATTTCATTCTTCTTTATGGCTGAGTAATATTCCATTGTGTATATATACCGCAACTTCTTTATCCATTTGTCTGTTTCAGGTACACATAATAGTGATTCGATATTTATATACGTTACAGAATGACCACCATAAGTCTAGTTACCATCTGGCACCATACAAAGTTACTATAATATTATTGACTATATTCCCTATGCTGTATATTACATCCCTGCAACTTATTTATTTTATAACTGGAAGTTTGTACCTCTTAATCCCTTCGCCTATTTCACCCAACCCCCTACCCGTCTCCTCTCTGGCAACCACTAGTTTGTTTTCTGTATCCATGAATCTGTTTCTGTTTTTAAAAGTACAATTTGGTCAGAAAATAACAGATTTACTAACTGAACTGCATTTTTTATTCTGTGTGTGTGTGTGTGTGTGTGTGTGTGTGTGTGCGCGCGTGTGTGTGTGCGTGGGTGAAACCAAGCTATAAACTGCTAACCTTTATAAATCCAGCATCTGGACCTTTGTCAGTTTCTGAAAAGCAAGTTAAAATTGCAATAAAAGAAGAAATGTTTGCTATTACAAAGCAAAACTTTGGATATTCATGTCCTTCGGACATCTTCAAGGAAGGAACAATTCTGAGCCCCAAAGAGAAAATAAAACAGCTGGGGGCTGAATGAAAAAGGAAGAACATCGCACACCCGTCAATCACCTGTCTTGTTGTACAGAAAGTCAAGCATAGTCAAGTTCAGACAATGGGGAGCAGAAGCGGCCACAGAGATAGTGGTAACAAGGCAGTTGGGGGACACAGGAAACAGAAACTGGAGTGAGGAATTTTGAAGATAAAATTACCTAATTTGCAATTTTAGCAAATTGGTTAAGAATGCTGCTGGTGCCAAATGACACCTTAGTAGATTTGTTTATGGTGATTTTTGTTTAAAGATGTTGCACAATTGAGGCTTTCAAGAATGGTTTGGATGATTCAAGTTTTCTCTTTCTGGGAATTTTTTAACTCAATACAAACAAGTACGTATAAAGAATAATAACAATCACTCAAATTCACACCACCCTGAATTAAGAGTTGTTCATTTTCACAGGGAGAATAAATATGAGGTATGATCATGCCTACTCTGCTTTCATTATGGATCCATGACAAGGGAGCTGCATTTAATAGTGCCCAGCTATACTGGTTGGAAAAAAGTTGAAGTTCTTACATACTGGTTGGTGAATAGCCCTCGCCCTGGGCCCTTCCCTAAAACTCCTGCACCTGTCTACAACCCAGCACCTAAAGAGTTAGCACCTGGCACAGGCCGGGGCCCCAGGACCTAGGTTACTGTCCCATTGGCCCTTTGAAGCTCCTGAGTGTAAGATTCCATCCCTACGTACCTCCTTGGCCACAGCAGCCTGGACTCCTTAGCAGTGATGTTGACATCCTGCATGGAAAAGACCACCCTTCCACCCCAACTCCCGAAGGCTGTAGAGGCCCCTGCCCACTGCTGCTCCCCTGGGGTCGCCCTCCCGTGGCCACATGTAGGCACTGCAGCCTCTGCAGGACTGACACTCAAAAGTCAGGAAAACGGGTGGGCAGCCAGCAACAGGGACCCTTGGTCAAATGAGGCCATTTCCGAGATGGGTCACCTATGTGACAGGAGGAAGGGATACAGGATGGCCCGGACCTGTAGAGGCAGTTCAGGGCCAGAAGCCACTCGGAGTATAGGTCCCTCTTTCTTTTTTTTTTGCGGTACGCGGGCCTCTCACTGTTGTGGCCTCTCCCCTTGCGGAGCACAGGCTCCGGACGCGCAGGCTCAGCGGCCATGGCTCACGGGCCCAGCCGCTCCGCGGCATGTGGGATCTTCCCAGACCGGGGCACGAACCCGTGTCCCTTGCATCGGCAGGCGGACTCTCAACCACTGCGCCACCAGGGAAGCCCCAGGTCCCTCTTTCTGTAATCCCTGTTGAATTTCACCTCTTTTTGATGGGACACCTGTTCATCCACTGGCATTAACAATCTTAATTTAATTAATAAAAATGAGAGCTGACACTTACATAGTACTATTTCACTGACAGGCACCATATTAAATGTATTGTACTTCATTGAAAACAATCCACATCATCGTTATCATCATCCCATTTTTACAGATGAGGAATCTGATGACAGAGATAAGTGGCAGAGCCCAGGAATCAAAACCAGGCAATCTAGCAACAGAGCCCATGCACCAGGCGAGCATGCACCCCCTCTCAGCCACCTGAGAGATTAGCCTTGACCTAACTAGACATGACATTTCAAGGACTGACTTTCAGTGATTTAGTCAACAATAGAGATACGGAATGTGTGGAAAGCTCGGATAGCTTTATAAGGCCTAGAAGATGTTTAATATCTGTTAGTTTAGCAGAATCTGAGACGAGATCAACGCCATTTATAATATCGTTGACATTCGGAAAGATTTTCCACTTACTGAGGCTACAAGTTACCTAATGACTATAATTTAAGAGGGAAATTGTTGGAAGAGTTTGATGCCATTTCCTGAATCAAATCATGGCCCAGACACTTGCATCATTTCAGTAGGTCAACCACACCAAACAAAAGCTCACACCAACAATTCCTATACATGAACAAATCATTTAGAAATTATCTGATTTATTTGACGAATCACCATTTGTGCTACCACTTAGAGAATATATTTTTAACTTTTGATGTGTGTGTATATATATGTATGCCTGGTTTACATTATCATTCCAGTTAAATATTTGTGTATCAGCTCCTAGTCCTACCTAATGAACAAGTGGGTTAGATTTTCACAAATGCTGTCTTGCTAAGTGTATGACTCTGCATCCCATTTTTCTCGGTAACTTCTTTCAATTGCTGCACAGCAATTCCTCTTGAGACATTTCCACATCCCATGTATCCTTTCCCCACTCATGGATGTTCAGGTTGCTTCCAACCCTGTACACTTCTCCCTGTGCACAAGCTGAAGAGCCTCTCTTGGGTATAAATGCTGACACAGAATTGCTGGGCCACAAGATACACACGTTTTCTATTTTACCAGGTTCTGTGGAGTCACTCTCTCCCACCTTCAGTGTCTGGAAATTACCATTTTTCTTTTTATCCTCATCAATACTTGATATTGTTAGACTTTAACTTTTTCAGTCTGATGAGTGAAAATGGTATCCCAATGTTGTTTTTTTGCTTTTTTTGTTTTTGGGGGTTTTTTTTGCGGTACGCGGGCCTCTCACTGTTGTGGCCTCTCCCGTTGCGGGGCACAGGCTCCGGACGCGCAGGCTCAGCGACCATGGTTCACGGGCCCAGCCGCTCCGCGGCATGTGGGATCTTCCCGGACCGGGGCACGAACCCGTGTCCCCTGCATCGGCAGGCGGACTCTCAACCGCTGCGCCACCAGGGAAGCCCCCCAATGTTGTTTTAATTTTAATTTCCCTGATTACTGGTTGGGCACCTTTCCTGTGTATTAGCCATTGAGATGTCCTCTTCTATAAATTGCCCATTCATATTTTTTTCCCATTGAGTCATTTGTCTTTTTCTTTAATTTGATTGGAGGAGTTCTTTATGAAGTCTAGTTACCCATCCTTTGCCTTCTATATATTGTAGATTACAAATTTGTTCCTTGTCTTTTCATTTTTATGTGATATCTCTGGCCATTCTGAAAATGACATCAAATTGTTCTTTCCCTTCGTGGTTAGAGAGTGGGGTGGTAATCTTATTTAACAGCACCTTCCCTTCCTAAGTTCTTAAAGATAGTTTTCTATTTTTTTCTAATAGTTTCAAAACTTATTTTTCATGTTAATTTCTTATGGCATCTGGAATTTATTTTTGTTTATGGTATGGGGTAGGGAGATAAGGCAAGGAGACCCAGAAGGGAATTCTGGAGACAAGGTGGCAGCCACAAAAAATAATAGTATGAACTTGATTTCTGCTGATTCCCAGTTCCCTGGAGACTGGAGCACTGGGTGTCAACAGCTCTGTGGGCCCAGGACACAGTGAGGATCAGCAGGGCCAGAGTGGGGTTCCCTGCTGAAGCCTCCACCTGCTTTCTACTCTCCCACTGTTTCTTACTTCTCTCCAAGTATTGTCTCGGAGACAACTATTTCTGCCTTCCCACGCCTCAGGGTGATAGAGGTCCTGGAGTACTTCTTTTACTCATCGGCTTCCAATTCTCCCCAAATCATCCTGCTTTGAGCATCTTCGATGGGCCCCAGGATTCAGGATGGAGTAAACTCCCTTGGGTACCACAGGTCTCTGGCCCACGTATGCTACAGAACCAGGGATGGAGCCCAGGACCGGCAGAGCTGGGGCAGTGCGGTCACTCCCACGGGCGTCCCTCATCCTCCAGACCCTGGTCCCCCACCCTGCCTCTAGAATCTCCTGCGCTTTTCTTTTCTCTTCCCCAAATTCCTCTTGTTAAACACCAGCTCCTCTTTGGGGACACATTTTGGACCACCTAACCCCCCTCTCAACCTCTTCTGTCCCCTGTCCTCTTCCTTCTACCCCCACCCTTGCATCTGTCCAAAGCTGTTCTTAACACAAATAAAACCCACAATAGTCCATAAAAAAATAAATAAATAAAAATAAATAATAGTACAGAAAAAAAAGTAATGACATGAAAAGCTTTACCATATTATACATTTTTTAAGCCAATTACAAAACTGTATGTATATTATTATTGCACTTTTATTAAACTATATGCATTGAAGGATAGATCAGGTCATCCTTGGACTCGTCCTCCCTCCTGGTGGTCCTCATCTCCCCTCAGTGTTTCCTCTCCCGCAACCTTCTCCCAGGATTGGTCTTTTCTAGTCTCTGTGAAAAGAAGAACTGCTCCCCTAAGAATCATCCTTTGACCTTCTGAATAATGAGATAGCCAGTTTGCCTGGGACAGTCAAGTAACCCCTGATTTCTCAACTATTACAAGCACCCCTCCTCACTCAGCATATTTGATACCCACAGTCATCATAGTTTAACACATCTCATTTTTTACATATTAAAACATTGACTGATCTAAAATTTGCACTTATCAAATTTTGCACTTATCAAAATTTGCACTTATCAAACAGTGCAAATGGTGAGCTGTAAAAATATTACAACTCACCCTCTGCACTGTTTGACTGTTTAATTTTTGAATACGAATAAAAATTCCAAGTGGTCACAGTGTCAGAACTGAGCTGGATTGTAGGACACCCAGTGGGTGTCTGGAGAATTGGAGAACAGGCTGGTGTTGGGGGGCAAACTACACATCTGGTGCCAGAAATGTAAGTGAAAACAGTGCAGAAAGAGGGAAGGGCACCCCCTCTCATTTTAAGAACACATCTCTGACATTTCTGCTTCCGCCCCTCTGGCCAGAACTGAGACACACAACTTTTTTATATGGGCTTGGAAAACTGGCTGTTAAAAGTGCCGAGAATGTTCGCTGAGAGAATGGTAGTTATTTTGGAAAAATACAAAACAGGCTTAGAGGCTAGGCCATGTGTAGGAAGTTTGGGGCTTGTAACTTTGGATTCCTTTCCTAAGAGACGTGGAGAATTTATTCGTAAAGCAAGCGCATTAGCCAGGATTAAGTTCAGCTGTAACAGAAAACCCCAAAGTAACAGTGGTTTGGTTCTGTATCCCGTTCCTGACTGTATGAAAGTGATAGTTAAACCTCCCTTGACTGGAGGGCCACTGTGTACTGGGCGAGGTCCCAGATGCTTTACATTTAATCTTCACAAGACCCTATAAAGGAGCACCCCACTTTACAGGTGAGAGACTGAAGCTCAGAGAAGGTAGGTAACTTGCCCAAGGTCACACAGCTCCTTTGTGGTCGAGCCTTCATGAATCCAGAGCTCTTTCCACTCAGGGGACAACAGGTGCCACCCTCACGTCTCCCCCATTAGCGCTAAGGAGGGAGGGACAACACCCAGCTTCCGTGCAGTTGACAAAAGCACATTTTCCCAGACTGGCTTTTCGAACATATGTGTTAATGGTTGAAAACTAAAACTGAAATGTGTTTCCACACTCATTACCACACTGCTCTGTTCATTTTTTTAAATCCCACAGAGCAACATATTTTGGTTGTGCCTCTGGTTCACCAAGTACAACTAATCAGCACATCCACTCACTCAGACAGAAACCAATGCCAAGGACATGGCGGGTCAAGACACCAGGGATGGTGAGACTGCAGGCGCTCCCAGCCTCCCCAGCCAGCCCCCTTCTCCTCCACAGACCACACTGCGGCTCCCAATCTGGTGTGAGGCTCTCTCTAGGTTCTTTCTCTGTGAGCTCCAGTCAAGAGGTCATGAAGAGCCCAGGAGGCAGGGAAGCCTTGCAGGTGTGGGCACTCGGCGTTTCACCAACCACACCAACCTGACTCTCGAAACGGTCCTTCAGGAGAGCAGACACAGCCGCATTTCACACAGAGAAGTTCAGAGACATCAAGTAACTTGCCCTAAGTCACACAGCCTAAAAATAACAGAGGCAGGACTCAAACCCAGGACTTCTGACTCTGAGAACAGAGCTTGATCCTGTTCCCAGGAAGTTCCTCCTCAGTGCTTCCCCTTTTCCCACTCCCTGTTGTCAACTGATAATTTCCAGAGTGAAGGCTCATCCTGCTGGTATGGGTGCCAGAGGTGGGGATCTGGTATTTGTAGACCAGAGGCACCTAGAGACAAGAAGAGGAACAGAGAAACACACAGAGACACAGAGAGAGAAGCAGAGACAGAGAGACAGATTGAGGGAGCAGTCTTCATTCTGGGCAGAAGACACGGTTTAAGAAGCTTATGATCTAGCTAAAGAGCAAAGACACAACACAGGAAGGAGGACTAAAATACAAGAGACCAAGCACACGTTGGCACCATGGGTGACAGAGGAGGGCTGAGTCGGGGAGGGTGGGCTGGAACTGGCCTGGCTGGGTTTGGACAGAGTCCAGTAGGAGGATGGAGGGAAGACCAGCCCAGAGCAGGGTGAGCGGGGAGGCCCCTCCGCCCGAGGGTGCAAGGCTACACAGTACTCCTCAGTATAGGTGTTGCCAGGATGCATGGAATCAACTGACGGACATCTAGGTGTTCCCAGCTTTTCACTTACACAATGTGTAATGGATTTCCCTTATGTTATAGGATAAATCCCCCAGGAAGACAGGGATTTTCCTGTAGGAAGACAGCCCCAGGGCTGCTCTTCTGTTTCTTCCCAGCTCAGGGACATGGTAATTTGTGCCCTGATCACGTATTTGAGGAAATGTAGGGAAATTAAGGTTTACAGACATATTCTAACCTTTTCAAATGTACCGGGTCTGTAAACTCCACATTGACTCAAATATAGTAGACAATCACTCTGTCTTTTATGTGTTTTGGGAAAATGTCCAAGTTTTCAGATGGATTGGTATTTGCAGGGCTTGTTTAAAAGGGTGTGAGGAGGGCTTCCCTCGTGGCGCAGTGGTTGAGAGTCCGGCTTCCGATGCAGGAGACGTGGGTTCGCGCCCCGGTTCCGGAAGATCCCACATGCCGCGGAGCGGCTGGGCCCGTGAGCCATGGCCGTTGAGCCTGCGCGTCCGGAGCCTGTGCTCCGCAACGGGAGAGGCCACAACAGTGAGAGGCCCGCGTACCACCAAAAAAAAAAAAAAAAAAGGGTGTGGGGAGGACATTGTCCTCTCGCGGTGACCTCCACAACCCCAGGCTCAAGATGGTAAAGCAGGTGCAAGACTGGGAACTGGGTGGTCACAGATCAGGGCTGGACCATGTCGGCCTCTTAGACTGTGTCACAATCCCAACCTTGTCTTTCACTGTCGATCCTGACTTGGATATCCCTTCTCTCATCCACTTCAGTGTCACTTAGAAGTGTGTACCTGTTTTCACAGCATCTACAAGATGTGATCTCAGGTGAGTTTGAAACATGTTGAGATATGCTATGAAAGACCAATGTACATTAATTTAAAAAAGGACCAGATGTAAGACCACAAAAACAAACAAAAAATACATTTCAAAAAGCAGGACGAGTACAGATAACTCTCTAATCACAATGCATGAAACTAGAAAGTAACAGCAGAAACAGGAAACTGGAAAGCAATACAAAGTTCAAAATTAAACAAAAAGAAACAAAACAAAAAACTATACCTGGATGGAATATTATTCAGCCTTGAAAAATGAAGGAAATTCTGACAACATGCTATGACATGCATGAACCTTGAAGACATTATGCAAAGTGAAATTAGCCAGGCACAAAAAGGCAAATACTATAGGATTCCACTTGCACGAGGCATCTAAGTGGTCAGATGAATAGAGACAGAATGTGGAATCACTGTTTCCAGGGGCTGGGAGGAGGAGGGGATGGGGAGTTGTTTAATGGGCTTAGAGTTTCAATTTTGCAAAATGAAAAAGTTCATCTTGCATACTGCACAACAATGTGAATATACTAAACACTACTGAACTATACACTTGAAATGGTTGAAATGATAATTTTTGTGTTATGTGTATTACAAAAAAAAAAAAAAAAGACCAGAACACAGACTTAGGATTATTTCTTAGACGCTGTCTTACTTATACACAGGGAGAAAAGAAAAAAAGCTTCACTTAGTGACAGAGAAAAAAATGCAGGACAAGGTGCCCTGAATTTTAGGCAGGAAATGTATAGACACATTTTACATGAACAAACTCTTACCTACCTAAAACGTTGAGCTGTATAAGAATGCAAATACCTTTGTGTTTTAAAATATCATTTTGCTGAACTGCCAAACTAAGATTTTGTGATGCAAAACAGCTAGCATCAGGGTTTGGTTCAGACCCGTTAAAACTGAATCACAAAAGCAACACTAAACTTCTACAATGTCATATTTTAATACAGTTTAAGAAGCTCACTGATGCCATGTTCACCCCTGAGTTTTCTTCTAGAGAGAATAATACGCACATTATGGGAAGTGCAGGGAGGCAGGAGTGTATGTTTTGTTGTTGACGTTGTTTAATTTTGTTGTTGCTGCTTTCTTTAACTAAATGAGGATTCATGAGGGTTTTCATCTTCTCAGCCCATGTGCAATTCAGAATTGCACAGTCGCTCTCTCCAGCACACAAGCACACGGCCAGTCAGGGACAGACACAGTCCCTGTATAAGGAGATCACTAGTGTTACCATCTGTCCAGCGTGACACAAGGCAGACAGCAACACTGGTCTTCTGGCTCTGGGCTCCGTATGTGGCCCGTGGCTCCTTGTCATTCCAAGAGGAAATGGGCACAGATGCCCCTTTTACTTCCTGCCTTCAAAGCACCAGAGTCAAAAGGCACACTTACCCACCCAGGCCTAGCGAAAACCAAGCAGACTCTCAGGCCCCTTCTTGTGCAGTTCAATTTTGCATTAGAAATAAATTACTGCATCTTAGCAGCCAACATGCCTTACCACCCGACATGACTTTCTAGAATAGCACTGCCCGACAGAACTTCCTTGAGGGTGGAAATGTGGCTACTGAACCCTTGATATGCAGCTAGGGTGAGTGAATGTAAATTTCTTTAGACTTATGTAAATTTGATTAATTAAAATGTTCGTTGTAACAGCTGCATGCAGCTCTTGTCCATATCGGACAGCACAGTTCCAGAAGCAGCAGCACCTTTCTGAACCTTTATTTTTCCTTGGATTTGTCTGCGTCTTTGTCAAAGTACAAACACAGGAACTATGGATACAGCAAGAGCCCTTGTCTTCTCCATCCTCGCCCCCAACTCCCCCTGCCCTTTCTACCATTCCCCCTTCCACCCAAGTTCTCTAGAGGTTTCCAGGACCAAATATTATTTCTAATAACAGAGTTTTCTCACTCCAGTTATAATCACAAATCCCTCTGGGGAGAAAGTCTTATAGCGAAACAAACGGCCTATCCAAAGGTTTCAGAAAATTACTTTTTAAAAACTCTTTGGAGTGGACTATGCAGGGAAATGAAGTAAGTATCAGGTTGGTTTGAGTAAGTTATCACATATGCCCCATGAGCTTCAGGGCATGTTTTGAGAAGGTTTTTCTCCCTGCTCCCAAATAACGGACAAATTGTTGATATAACGAGTGATCGAAGGAAGGGCCAGTTGGCAGCCTTTGGAGCAGGAAGGCCTCTGCAGGGAGGAGAATATTAATCAAGGTTTCCCGAGCACGGGGGCAACCCGGAGAAAAACAAGCTTCTCCTTCATGTACAAGGCAGCTCCTGGGGACAGTTCCAACAGAGCTTCCCAACTTCAATGTGCACGCACGCCACCCGGAGAGTCGTGTTATAACGCAGATTCGCATTCAGCAGGGCCAGGTGGTGCCAAAGATGTGGGTGCAGAGACCACACTTTACATAGTGAGCCTCTAGGCCTCGATGCTCCTGAAGTCCACTCAGGACATCTGGCAGGCGGCTGCCAGGGCCCTGACTCCCAGCCCACCCCTGCCTGCCGAGGGCTAGTTTCTCTTGAAATGATCATCTTGGAGCCTGTCTCCTAGGAATTCAGCCCCACTTTATAAACTCACCTGCTGCAACCAGAGATCAACAGACCTTTTCAAAGTTGACCAAACATATAGGACCAAAGCCCTGAGAGACCAGTGGGAGGCAGCAGTCTTGAGTGAATGCATCTGCTCCACAAATTCAGACTAGCCCACAGGGGGTCTGCTCTGAGGCCTGAGGGTCAGGGGGGTACCTGTTACCACAAACCTAAGCTCCATCCTCCATTCTAGTTTCATTGATAATAACATTGGTGTTTTCCCTTATTTCTTCTTGTTCCCTACTACTGCTCACTTAATTCAGCCTTAATTCGGGATGAAATTGGTATAATCTGCCCTTTCAAACCATTTTATCTCCATCTACAAAAGGAGGAAAATAGGGCACCTATACCTCTCAATTTTGTGAGGATTAAGCTAGTGCACAGAGGGGTTTAGCACTGTCCAAGTATGACAGATGCTTACTAAATGCAAGGTGTTATTATAGGTTATTTTATGATGTTTGTTCCATGAGTAAGTACAGACTGGGGGGCTTCCCTGGTGGCACAGTGGTTAAGAATCCGCCTGCCGGGCTTCCCTGGTGGTGTAGTGGTTGAGAGTCCGCCTGCCGATGCAGGGGACACGGGTTCGTGCCCCGGTCCGGGAAGATCCCACGTGCCGCGGAGCGGCTGGACCCGTGAGCCATGGCCACTGAGCCTGCGCGTCCGGAGCCTGTGCTCCGCAACGGGAGAGGCCACAACAGTGAGAGGCCTGCGTACCGCAAAAAAAAAAAAAAAAAAAAAGTGTGGTTTAAAAAAAAAAAAAAAAAAAAGAATCCGCCTGCCAATGCAGGGGACACGGGTTCGAGCCCTGGTCCGGGAAGATCCCACATGCCGCGGAGCAACTAAGCCCATGCGCCACAACTACTGAGCCTGTGCTCTAGAGCCCGCAAGCCACAACTACTGAGCCCATGTGCCGCAACTACTGAAGCCCGCGTCCCCTAGGGCCCACGTGCCGCAACTACTGAGCCCACGTGCTGCAACTACTGAAGTTCACACGCATAGAGCCCGTGTTCCGCAGCAAGAGAAGCCGCTACAATGAGAAGCCCATGCAGCACAACAACGAGTAGGCCCAGCCTGCTGCAACTAGAGAAAGCCCGTGCGCAGCAATGAAGACCCAACACAGCCATAAATAAATAAATAATTTTTTTAATTATTAAAAAAAAAAAAAAAGTACAGATTGGTCTCCAATAACAATCTCTCTCTTCACCTCCAGACCCAATGCCCGCTCGGTATTTCCACCAGAAGCAAACGTTTCATCTTTTCTCCAAAAATCAGTCTCCCTCGCCTTCCTGTCAGAGGTGCCATCAATGTCCCTCTCAGAGGCAACTAACCCACGGCCGTCTTCTGCCTCCATATCCAAGTACAACACTTCTCAGTTCTGCCTTCACAAAGCCTCTTGAATCCACCCTCTTCTGTCTCCACTGCTCACACCTTGTCACCTGTTCTTGGACTCCTGCAATCAATACCTTCTCACCAGTCTTCCTGCCTTTGCCTCTCTCCTTTCCAGCCCCATTACAGGAACTGCCTCCAGGTCAATCTTTCCCAAGCACCACTGGAGGTTTCAAAACAATCCTGATACGTAGTTCCAAAGACTTTTTTTTTTTTTTTTTTAAAGCAATGGAAGCATAGTTGCAATAAGTGCCTGACTACTTGGGAAAGGGCCACACACATGTATCCTGATGCTTATGAAATTGCTCCACAATCACTGTGGTACCTTACAGCCACGTCGCAGGCACAGTTAGAGAGATGCAGATCTTCACTGCCGCACCCATACTCAGGGAGTTCCCTATAGTAGCTCAGTCTATTGAGGGAGACTTAAGTCTCAGGTTGGATGAAGCTGTTTCTCAGAGAGCACTGGTTTTGTTTGGGTTTTTCCCTTTACATATCTGCTGTGGTTTTGTCATCAAGCAAAATCACTGCTATTATTTCCTCATTAACTGCTAGGGATTTTAGGACCTAGTATTATTTTGGAATTCATCTAGTTCACAATAAGTATTTCCGAAAGAGCAAGTTCACTTGAAGATAGTGATGACACTTGAGAATGAACATGCTCTATTTTTCAAATTTGAAGGGCCAGTTGTTGGTCCCTCAGTTAAAAGCAACTCCTCCATTCAACCACTAGATGGCATTTGAGCCTTGGTGACAGAGGAGTCAGTGGGAATTTGGAAGAGGTAGGCCACGACTTCCTTAACCAACCATAACAGGCTTGTCACTTCAGAACTAATTCTTATTAAAGGCAAGAACAAAATACTTGATTACCATCAAAGCAAGAGCGGAAAATAAAACCAGACAGGTGACGGGGAAAATAATTCCACACAAGAGTCTGTAAGTCATGAGGCTCCCTAGTCCCACCCTCTAGTTCCATTCCCCCTCCTTCTGAAAATGACAGATTCTGCAGGGTAAATGCCCTCAAATCCCTCTAGTTTAGTGCCTACTCCCACCTGCAGCCTCATCCCTGCTAAGATCCCCACCTTCCCTCTGAGCTCAATCATGTAAGTACTCAAAGGCAGTTCATTCACACGGGCTCCTCCTAACTCACCAAGCAGAGAAGCAGCTTGCTCCTGCCACCCCAATGGCTGTCATTCCCCTTCCACAAGATCTTACGAACCAAGTCTGAACTCTGGGGGCAGACACTGGACACGTCCTATGGAGATTAAAAACTTCTAGATTTCTCAAGAAAGCACGCAAATCCTAAATCTAAACAGGTTTTCTTGACCTCTGCTTCCTCAGGTAAAGAGGTTTTTTTGTTTTGTTTTGTTTTGAATTCAGCCGCGCAGCTTTCGGGATCTTAGTTCCCCAACCAGGGATCAAACCCGGGGCCCAGCAGTGAAAGCAACGAGTACTAACCAGTGGACCGCCAGGGAATTCCCTCAGGTAAAGAGTTTTAAACACAAAACTACAGTTGGCAAACCTGACCTTTTTTATTGGTGAGCAGGAAGTTCTCCTTGGAGTAATCAAATAACCATCACCCACATATTTTGAACAGTTCTGCTCTCACTCAGATATTAAGTTTCTTTGCAAGGGCTACTCTGGAAGCAGAGAGTAAATTATACATTTAATCTTCCAATTCACCCATCATACACCTCCTAGAGGCAAGCCACATGCATCGTTTTTAAAATCTGGTCCAACTTCTGTTTTTTAGCCACTTCGTTACAGCAGGACAATCTTTGAGCACATTCAGCCAAATGTTCTCAGTGGTGGAGAGGGGCAGGGGCAGAACATCAAGTGATGTTTGGTGGAAAAGGATGACAACTGCTTTTCCATGAATTCAAAGGTTACCAGTACAAGATATACTCCTAAGATGTAGAAAGAACCTCCATAATTATTCATGAATCAAAAAGGTGGATTCATGTGTTCCAATAAAATTTTATTTACAAAAACAGGCACGGGCCATAGTCTGCTTCAAAACAAGCCTCAAAGGATTGTTTTAAAGTAAATTAAACGTAAATTAAGTACATTAATTTTACTTTATTAATTTTACTTTAATTTTACTTTATTAATTTTACTTTAAGTAATTAATTTTACTTAAATCTGCAAGTAAATTAACTACCTGCTAGAATAAAGCCCAATACAAAGAACACAAAAGCCAGCAATGTAACATTAACAATGTATACCATCCTTTGTAGGTACTAGACCTACAAAGAACTGGAAAATGACCTTCTGAGAGAAAAATCAGTCAATAGAAATAGACCCAGAAATGACAAATGATGGAATTAGCAGATAAGGACATTTAAAAAGCTATTATAGGGCTTCACTGGTGGCACAGTGGTTGAGAGTTTGCCTGCCGATGCAGGGGACGTGGGTTCCTGCCCCGGTCTGGGAAGATCCCACGTGCCACGGAGCGGCTGGGCCCGTGAGCCATGGCCGCTGAGCCTGCGCGTCCGGAGCCTGTGCTCCGCAACGGGAGAGGCACAACAGTGAGAGGCCCGCGTACCGCAAAAAAAAAAAAAAAAAAAAAAAATCTATTATAGCAAACTATTACATATAAAATGGATGGAAACAAGGTCCTACTGTATGGCACAGGGACATTCAACGTCTTCGGATAAACCATAAAGGAAAAGAATTTAAAAAAAAGTGTGTGTGTATATACATATATGTACATGTATAACTGAGTCACTTTGTTGTACAGCAGAAATCAACATAACATTGTAAATCAACTATACTCCAATAAAAAAATAAAAAATAATAAACTAATGATGCATTTTCCAATCCAAAAAAAGAGCCATTATAAACTTTAAATGGAGTATAAACTACAATAATATTGAATCACTATGCTGTACACCTGAAACTAATATTGTAAATCAACTATACTTCAATAAGAATTATATATATTAAAAAATTAAAAATAAAAAGCTATTGTAAACATAGCTCTTTATGCTCAAGAATGTAAAGGAAAATACGAATACTGTTAGAGAAATGATGTAAAAAAGAACACAGTGGGGGCTTCCCTGGTGACGCAGTGGCTGGGAGTCCGCCTGCCAATGCAGGGGACATGGGTTCGAGCCCTGGTCCGGGAAGATCCCACATGCTGCAGAGCAACTAAGCCCGTGCACCACAACTACTGAGCCTGCGCTCTAGAGCCCAGGAGCCACAACTACTGAGCCCGTGTGCCACAACTACTGAAGGCTGCGTGCCTAGAGCTCGTGCTCCGCAACAAGAGAAGCCACCGCAATGAGAAGACCACGCACTGCAACGAAGAGTAGCCCCTGCTAGCCGCAACTAGAGAAAGCCCACATGCATCAATGAAGACCCAATACAACCAAAAATAAATAAATAAAATTTAAAAAAAAAAAGAACACACTGGAACTGCTAAAGACAAATGAAATATCTGAAATGAAAATTTCACTGGAAAGGAATAATAAAAAATAGATACTGCAGAAGAAAAAGATCAGTGAACTTGAAAGACTGCAGTAGGATTTATACAAGATGTGGAACAGAGGAGAAAAGGATAAGTTTTTAAAAGAACAGAGCCTCAGTGACCTGTGGAATATCAAGCAGTCTTAAGAGACATGCCTACCACAACATGATAAAACCCATCGTAATTGTAAGGATAGAGAGGTCAAAAGTAAAAGGACAGAAAAAGATGCCTATTGACATAGTATCAGATAAAGCAGGCTTCAGGACAAAAAATGTTGCCAGATATAAAGGACATTTCACAATGACAAAAGGGACAATTCAACAAGAAGACATAATAATCCTAAACGTGAGTGCAGAAAATAACAAAACTCCTGAACGGAAAAAGCAAAAACCGACAGAACTTGTAAAGCAGAAACTAACACACCAGTGTAAAGCCATTATACTCCAATAAAGATGTAAAAAAAAAAAAAAACTGACAGAACTAAAAGGAGACATATATGCAAATCCACAGCTGTAGTTGGTGATTTCACCGGTATCCCTCTCAGCAACTCACAGAACAAGTGGAGAGAAAAAAGCAACTAAGTATATAGGAAACTTGAGCTCTACCAATCAATGTGACCTAACTGGCATTTATAGAACATTACAGCCTGCAGAATACACATTATTTTCAAGTGAACAAGGAGCATTCACCCAAACAGACCATATGGTAGACCATAAAACAAATTTCAATAAATCTAAAAGGACTGAAATCATCCAGAGTATATTCTCAAACCACAATGGAATTAAATTATAAATCAATAACAAAAAAATTACAACAGTGTTTGGCAGTAGAAATATAATGCAAGCCACACACGTAATTTTAAATTTTCTACTAGCCACATTTTAAAAAGTAAAAACAGGTGAACTTAATTCTAATAATGTTTTATTTAACCCACTATATCAAAAATATTCTCATTTCAACCTGTAAGCAATATTTAAAAATTGAGATATTTTACATTTTTTCCATACTAAGTCTTCAAAATCCAGAAAGTTACTTAGGGCACAACTCGATTTAAACCAGGCACATCTCAAGTACTCAACAGTCACATGTGGCTAGTGGCTACTAGACAGTGCAACTCTACGTAGTAGTTTAACAAATCTGTTAGAGCTGGTAATTTTAACACCCATCTATAATAAGTTATTGCATTTTTCCCCCGAAAGGAAAAAATCTTGCCTTGAGACAGACTTTTGAAATATTTAGACCTATCTTAAAAAATGTTAACACATCAATCATCAAGGTTACCAATTTGTCTTCAGACTTTTACTCCCCTTTTTCACTCACCCACTATCCCAGTGGGCAGAACACTTCCCAATTTTATCCATCGTTCTCAAACTTAGCTACCACCCATTCCATGAATACCTGCTGGCTACTTTGGGGTCCTCCTGTTCTTACGTCTGTCAGATGCCCCACTGCCTCCCTTTTATTTTTCCTGCACAGACACGAGAGCACGCAGGTCCTGTGCCTGTTGGTGGTTTATCCCCACCCCCTCATATTTTGGAGTCCATGCGGATAGCTTGTCGTCTAGTTCTTGAAAGTGTTGTCCAGGGCTTTTTAGTTGTTACATTTTTATGTAGGGAGTAAGAAAATTCAAAAATCTAAAAGATATTCCAGCCATCACCATCATTCCAGAATTTGATTTTCTAAACATATGCATGTATGACTGATAAAACTAAAAATCTGAAAGAGAGAATACTGTCTGCACTCCCCTCCTTGGTTTTATTTCTGACTCCGAATGTGGAATAAAGGGGACACAAAGAACGATACTGCCGGGTGACACTAGAGTTGTGACCTATGAACATTCCTCCTTTACCAGTGACACATTATTAGGCGCTCTCAGCAGAAGGGCACTGGAGGGGCACTACAAGTGGAAGGGGCTTCACTCCCGGTGCTGGTGCTTTTCCTTCTTGCTCCTAATGCATCCTTGTCAGCATGTGGCTTTCTTGCCAGCGGGAGGTTCTCCGCCAGCAGCACACACTCTCCGGAATTTTGCTGGCACCTCATGAAGCACCTTTCCTCCGAGGGTCACAGGCACCCCCAGCAAGTGACTTCCTAGCGAGTTTTCCTGACACGCTGCCTGCCACCTTAAACTGTGGCACCTCAGCAAACTTCTCCATCCAGTGGGCCACACCACAGTCTTCAATGAGACCTGAGCATCAGCCTTGCGGGGAGAGGAGAAAGGGCTCTTTCAAGTTTGTTCCTTCCTTGGGGACTCTCTCAGTCTACAAGCAGTGGCTGCTCCCTACATCTGCTATTCAGGTATTCTTTAGAGATGTCTGCCCCTTAGTGGTTAATCCCCTGCTACCTAGTTAATCATTCTTCATATTGAAACTTCCCTGTTCAAATTACTGGTATTTCTTTCTCCTGAATGGATCCTGAACCTTAAATGATAACACAAATCATTTGTAAAATTTACAAGAGGATGTATTTTTTTTTGAGGATGTATATTTTCTAAATCACTAAGAAAATTAAAACCAGGAAATTACAGTCCATTTAGGAAATGAGAGAAATCAGTGAGAAAGCATAAAACATAATCACAGAAGACCAAAGTCAGTAATTAACATAAAAGCAAATGGATTAGACTCCCTATTAAAATGCAAAGACCCTCCAAATGGGTTGAAATATAAAATCCAACATGACACACTGTTTAAGAGACAACTAGAAATTATATGAAAGTTAAAAATAAGAGGATAGATAATTTGTCAAGCAAATACAAACAAAAAAGAGGAGAAATATTCTAATATCAAAAACAGTAAAATTCAAGGCAAAAAGCATAAATAGCAGATAAAGAATAACTTTAGACTAATAAGTCTTCGTTATGAATTGTACCTAACAGACACAAGTATTTATATACTAAGTAACAGCATCAAAATATACAAAGCAGAAGCTAGACGGACAAGATGAAATTGAGAGAAATAACTATAATAGGAGACTCTAAGACAATACTATTACTCTATGGTAGTTTATTAAAAAAAAAGAAAACAAAAATTGAATTAAAGTGGTTGAATAGATACACATTCACCTCCATCCCACACAAATTGAGTAAACTTTCATTTAAAACACCCATAGAATACTCTTAAAAAATGCTAGGCCCCCAAACCGCAATAAATTCTTAAAAACAGAAACCACATAAGCCATATTCTCTTTCAAGGTAAAAATCCTACAAGTAGCAAAAAATGAAAAAAAAAAGGCCAACCACACAGGAATTCTTAAATACTCTTAGTTACTGAACCAAAAACTTAAGACACAAAAATAAACTACTAGAACAAGACATATTAACATAGCTCGGATGTGAACATATTTGAAATTAGAAATAACCAAAAACCTTCAATGTATTCAACTGTATACAAACAAAAAGTATCAGACTCAAAAAGGTACAGGGAAAAAAATCTAGAGCAAACAAAGGAAATAATAAACATGAGAAAGTAATACATTTTAAAACAAAATCACAATTGATAAATCCACAGTTTTCTTTTTTTAAGGGAAAAAAAGATACCTTTAGCAAGTCTAATCAAGGGGAAAAAATGGTAGAACTAAGATAAATTTCTTACAACTTAGAAGTAGCAAGCTTAATAGAAAAGAGACTTTTTTATTCTCTATTAAAATTATCCAATGTTAAATTTCAACAAAATGAGAAGTTTTCTGGAAAAGTATAAATTTAGTAAATAATAAACACAAAAGGAGATATACATTTTAAAACAAAAAATTTTAAAGTTACTTAAACTTAAAAAGACATAACATACTAATAATAGCCACAAAAGAAACTAGTAGTTATCAAAAAGTTATTTCCTAAAAGGAGTCTGAACTCAGAAGTTTTATAAGCATGGTCCTTCAATTCTTCATGGAACAAATCACTCCCATGCTATAACTGCTATATTAACTGTTATATATAACTACAGAAAAATATATACAGTTATCCTATTCACTTTATAGAGCTAGCAAAATCCCTATGTCAAAACTTGGATGATAGCCCAGAAGACCAAACTCACTCATGTAAAAAAGCAATTTTCCTAAATAAAATATTAGCAAATCAAATTCTATAGTAGCAATAGGGCAGTCACATTTTAGGAGAAATGGATTCCAAAGGACATCCCATATTTCAAAACTAATTTTCCCAGGAAAATAAATGTAAAGATAGAGGATGCATGGTTGGAGAGCGTAAGTCTACAGTCACTGTAGTGTATTTTTTTTCTTTGAGGCTACTTTTTCTTATCTCACCGTTATTTCTAATATTGATAATCTCAAAGAGAGCTCTCACTCATCGTGGTGGTTTCTTTTGGCTCTTTATCACATTTAATTTCTGCCCCAAATTTACTGAAACTTGAACGTGCTTTTGAACACTAGTTTGTATACCACCACTGAATGAACGCCTGTAAGAGAATACAATAAAGGTGAATGTTACAACAGCCACCCAAATTGCTCTCAGAGGGTGTTGGTAAAGAACCCCGAGGCATTACAGGACACTGACAAAGGATGGCACATCTGTTTAGCAGTTAAAGCTGCACTGCTAAAAGGCAAAATCATGAGTTTACAATTGCAGAAAGACTGCCAGGTTCAAACGATGAAATTCTTGGTCATTTTTTAGGATATGGGTATGTGCATTACTTCAAATTTCAAAAACAAAGTGACTCTTTATTAATATTATTTGATTGGCTATTTTTAAACCTTATAACTCAAGTCTACATACGAAGCAAGTAAACTGTAAATCTTTAAAAAAAAATTTTTTTAACTAACTGACCTGATTCCAGGAGTTCAAAGATGGTTTGATGTTGGAAAATTTATTAAAGCATCATTAACAAATCAAATGAAGAAAAAAACACACACAAAAAATAAGATCATCTTAACGGATACCCAAAAAGTATATCTGACAAAGTTCCAGAGCCATTTCTAATTCAAATTCTTTAAAATCTAAAAATAGAGGGTATTTCCTCTCTAGATAAAGAAAAGAATACCTGACTCAAAACAGCCAACCTATAGGTAAAACACTACTGACACACCCATTAAAATGAGAAATAAAACAAGAAATGTCCACTATCACCATCGTCATTATTTAACATTTCAGCCAACAAAACATGCAATAAAAATTAAATAAAACTATTAGAAGAAACATTATCATTAACCATAGATCAAAGTATTTCCTAAAAATACATGTGAAATTATTGAAAAAAGTACTAGAATTAAGTGACTAGATACCTGGAAAACGTAAATTTATAAAGACTACAGATGAGACCACAGAATTACTACTGCTCAAATTCTTCCAACCTGTCTCCATCAGGACTGGCTCTATCCTAGTTTGAGTCGCTCTTGTTGTTTGCCTGGATTACTGCATCAGGCTCCTACATTAACTGGCTTCCCTACCTTCAGCCTGGTGAGACATAACAGTAAAGCCACAGGATAAATCTGATAGTGTCATTCCTTTGCTAAAATCTTCTCACAGCTTGCCATCATAGTTAGAATAAGACCCAAATTCCTTAGGACAGCTTCCTATATGGCCCTATCCAACCAGGACTCATACAAATGCCATTGTTGACACTCTAATCACACTGTCTTCCTTTCTGCTCCTCAAATACACCAAAGCGGCTTTGTACTAGTTCTTCACTCTGTCGGCACTGCTCTTCCCTGAAGCTCACAAGGATGGCTCCTTCTAAGATGCCAACTACATCTCCTCAGAGAGCTCTTTGATCATCCAACCTACAGCAGCCACCCAGGCACTATCTCTCATCACCCTATTTTAATTCCCTCCACTAAATCTGAAGTTCACGATCTGATACTTTTCCCTGTATGTTTGGTATTCCTCCCACTAATGTCACCTACATGGGAGCAGGAACTTTGTCTTAATAACTGTTCATCTCCAAAACTTAAATAAACGCCTGGTGCGTAAGAAGAGTTGCTCTTCTTCCCTGAATTTTCATTGTCTATCATTCTCAAGAGACTGTAAACTCCACAAAACAGGAACTCTGCCTATTTTAGTCACTGTTCTATCTCCAGGACTCAGACACTGGCTATATAATCAATAAATATCTGACGAATGAATGAGTCCCTCCATCCCCTCCCCGTAATTCCTAGCAGTCTAAGATTAAGCAAACTTTCTGGTGAGTCCAACATATTACTGGCTTATATTGAACTGCAGCCAACTAACGATTCCATATGAATTGTTATAAAGTTAGATCTTCCCACCTCTATGCATTCCCCAAATTCTACACTTGTGTGACTGACTTGTTTAGATAAACAAGGAGCTTTAATAAAGTTTGATAGTACTGTTGAAATTAATCTTTAAAATGCCTTTGTCAAAAAAGTATTTACAAGAAAATAACAGGTCAAGAAAAATTAAATCTTTTGAGTCCTAATCCATGAACTGTGTAAGCAGCTGGGAAGAGAAGAGAACTCCCTAAAGTTACACTGAGGTATTAAAAAGATAATCTATCTTGTCAAGGTATAGAGAAATGACCATCCTATGCAAAAATGGTCAAAACTAACAAAGCCACAAAAAGACTGCCTCTTAAGGATTTAAATTAAGATACTGGATCGTCATTTTGATCACCCGAGAGTTACTCATTAAATATGACACAGAGTACATATTTCCTGGTTTGTGGGCACTCTAAGTATCTAATTACTTCAAACAAAAGGCTACATTCTCAATTTTTTATATTTTGTTTTTATTCGAGAGTTTACTCACAGGCAGCAGTTTAAAATCAGGCTTTTAAAATTAAAGGCCAAAACTAAAAAAAATCTGCAAATATGACACTTTTAAAAGAATGATCGTCTTAATAATTTAAACCCTAAAATGTCCTGTGGAGTTAAAGTCTTTATACATAAATGTGTAAGATCGATATCATTTAAAATAAACAACTGAAAAACCACAGATGGTGGGCAAATTTGTCAATGAAGATAAACATCAGTATCAGCCTTCCAGGGTATGAACACCAGCAATTAATTCATCTTGTGAGAGAATATGCTTCAGAATTTGGCCTTTAAAGTCTCTTTCTCCAGCAGCAAATCAGCATATCTATGCTGAAGTTCCTTTTCTCTTTCCTGTTGTCGCTGAACATCTTCTTTCAGACACTTGAAGAAACAAAACCATTAAATTATTTTTTCATATGTAAGCACACTGAAAATTAAAAATATCTTATGGTACTTTATCATCTTACAAACAGCTGAGTTAAGTCAACACTTTCAAGAGGTAAGTATTCCCCAAAGAGAAACAAAAATAGTAACTACTTCTGCTATAAAACCAGTCCTGGGGCTTCCCCAGTGGTGCAGTGGTTGAGAGTCCGCCTGCCGATGCAGGGGACACGGGTTCGTGCCCCGGTCCGGGAGGATCCCATATGCCGCGGAGCGGCTGGGCCCGTGAGCCATGGCCGCTGAGCCTGCGCGTCCGGAGCCTGTGCTCCGCAACGGGAGAGGCCACAGCAGTGAGAGGTCCGCGTACCGCAAAAAAAAAAAAAAACTCCTCCCCGATAAAACCAGTCCTGTGGCCATTCTTTGATTTGGTCATACAACTACCATCTTGTTATAAAACCTCTGCTGCTACCTCAAATAAACAAGCTATTATTGTCCTATCAATACCCACAAATGCACTTAAATAAGCCCTGGCTGCCCTTTATCTGGGCAGGGGCTATCATGCACACTTGGCAAATAAAGTTAAACCAAATCTGGCCAAAGGAACTTGATGCTCTGGGATTACTGATATATTCCCAGCATCCTAAATTACAAAACAAAAAGACACTGGTTTAATGTACCTCAGAGAGCTATATGAATGGGATGCAATTAAATTTCGGGGGAAAAGAATCACAAGGGTTACTTATTCCATTTCACAGTGCATCTATATACAAGACAAAAAATTGGTACAGGAAAAGCCTGTGTATCCAAAACTGGCCTGGTCTATCCACCTACACACAGGCAATTCTAGACTAGAAAGTCAAAAACTTTAGGCTCTCATTGAAAAAAAGCCAGTCAATGTCAACTGCAAAAGACAGCCTGCACAGGAAAGGAAAAGAGGAAAGCCCTGATTATTCTTTGGAGCTCTCTTTCTAAGCAATGCTGCAAGCCAATAACGTTACCTCTAGCCTCCGGGGAATAGCAGAATCTTCATGTTTCTTGAGTTCTTCAAAAGTGCGTAACTCCAAGTAAGCCTGCTCAATTTGGTCCCATAAGTCATTCAACTGTTTCATGAGCCCCATTGCACGAGACTGGTAACCCCCAAGCAAAATTTTCATCTTCTTTTCCATCTTTGCAGCTCTCTTGGCTTCTGTCGTCATGTGACCCCTGTTTATCTGGGGGTCGGGGAAGATTCACATCAGCACACAAGAGAAAAGCAGGCTAAATAACAGGACTAAAAAGGCACAACTGGTCATCTACTACCTCAAAACAAAAGTACATTAGATGCAATCTCTATCAAATTACCCATGACATTTTTCACAGAACTAGAACAAATAATCCTAAAATTTATATGGAACCATAAAAGACCCAAAATTGCCAAAGCAACCCTGAGGAAAAAGAACAAAGCAGGAGGCATAACCCTCTCAGACTTTGGACAATACTACAAAGCTACAGTAATCAAAACAGCATGGGGGCTTCCCTGGTGGCACCATGGTTAAGAATCCACCTGCCAATGAAGGGGACATGGGTTCAAGCCCTGATCTGGGAAGATTCCCACATGCCGCAGAGCAACTAAGCCTGTGCACCACAACTACTGAGCCTGCACTCTAGAGCCCACAAGCCACAGCTACTGAAGCCCACGTGCCTAGAGCCTGTGCTCCGCAACAAGAGAAGCCACCGCAAAAAGCCCGTGCACCACAACGAAGAGTAGCCTCCACTCGTAGCAACTAGAGAAAAGCCTGCATGCAGCAATGAAGACCCAACGCAGCCAAAAATAAATAAATAAATATATATATATATAACAGCACGGTACTGGCACAAAAACACACATATGGATCAGTGGAACAGAAAAGAGCCCAGAAATAAACCCACACACTCACGGTCAATTAATCTTTGACAAAGGAGGCAAGAACATACAACGGGGAAAAGATAGTCTCTTCAGCAAGTGGTGTTGGGAAAGTTGGACAGCCGCATGTAAATGAATGAAGTTAGAACACACACTCACACCATAATAAATTCAAAATGGCTTAAAGACTTAAATATAAGACATGACACCATAAAACTCATGGAAGAGAACATAGGCAAAACATTCTCTGACATAAATTATACCAATGTTTTCTTAGGTCAGTCTCCCAAGGCAATAGAAACAAAAGCAAAAATAAACAAATGGGACCAAATCAAACTTATAAGCTTTTGCTCAGCAAAGGAAACCATAAACGAAATGAAAAGACAACCTACTTGCAAATGATCCTACTGACAAGGGCTTAATTTCCAAAAATATACAAACAGCTCATATAACTCAATAACAAAAAAACAAACAACCCAATCAAAAAATGGGCAGAAGACCTAAATAGACATTTCTCCAAAGAAGACACAGAGATGGCCAATAGGCACATGAAAAGATGCTCATCATCACTAATTATCAGAGAAATGCAAAGCAAAACTCCACCTCACACGGGTCAAAATGGCCATCATTAAAAAGTCTACAAATAACAAATGCTGAAGAGGGTGTAGAGAAAAGAGAACCCTCCTACTGTTGGTGGGAATATAAACTGGTGCAGGCACTATGGAAAACAGTATGGAGATTCTTCAAAAATCTAAAAATAGTTTCCATATGATCCAGCAATCCCACTCATGGGCATATATCCAGACAAAACTATAATTCAAAAATATGCATGCACCTCTATGTTCACAGCCACACAATCCACAACAGCTAAGACATGCAAACGACCTAAATGTCCACGGACAGATGAATGCATAAAGAAGATGTGGTACATATATATAATGGAATACTACTCAGCCATAAAAAGGAGTGAAATAATGCCATCTGCAGCAACATGGATGGACCTAGAGATTATCATGTTAGGTGAAGTAAGTCAGAAAGAGAACGACAGATACCATATGAGATCACGTACATATATATGTAATCTAAAATATGACACAAGTGAACTTACCTACGAAACAGACTCACAGACATAAATAACAGACTTGTGGTTGCCAAGGGTGGGTGGCGGCGGAGGGAGGGATGGACTGCAAGTTTGGGATTAGATAAACAACAATGTCCTACTGTATATCACAAGGAACTACATTCAGTATCCTATGATAAATCATAATGGGAAAGAAAAAAAATACATTAGTGTTTCTTATACTTCAACTACCTTAATGCAAAATTAGGCTTAAGGGCTTCCCTGGTGGTACAGTAGTTAAGAGTCTGCCTGCCAATGCAGGGGACACGGGTTCGAGCGCTGGTCAGGGAAGATCCCACATGTCGCAGAGCAACTAAGCCCGTGTGCCACAACTACTGAAGCCCGCGCACCTAGAGTTCCTCAACGAGAAGCCACCTCAATGAGAAGCCCGCGCACCGCAAGGAAGAGTAGCCCCCGCCCACCACAACAACATAAAGCCCACGCGCAGCAACAAAGACCCAACACAGCCAAAAATAAATAAATAAATAAATTTTAACAAAACAAAACAAAATTAGGCTTAAGAAGGGCTTCTCCTGCACTTGAACAGTTTTTACAGGTTAGTCCCAAATAAATTATTCATAATAACATCACCGATGATTCAATCTCAAAGAAGGCTTGAATTTCACAGTATGGGGAAAACTAACCTTTACCTCCAAAAATAACGTTTGCCATCATTAATCTGCAACAACTCTGGGACTGACAGCAATGTATCTTCACCATCTATATCTCAAAAATGCACTTCTATATATTATACATCGACCACATTTTTAATAACTGAATAATATCCAATCAATGTATCAAAGCTGTGATCAAAACATAACCCCTTCAGGGGCTTCCCTGGTGGCGCAGTGGTTGAGAGTCCGCCTGCCGATGCAGGGGAAACGGGTTCGTGCCCCGGTCCGGGAAGATCCCACATGCCGCGGAGCAGCTGGGCCCGTGAGCCATGGCCGCTGAGCCTGTGCGTCCGGAGCCTGTGCTCCGTAATGGGAGAGGCCACAACAGTGAGAGGCCCGCGTACCGCAAAAACAAAAACAAAAAATAAAAATAAAAAATAAAATTAGGTGAAAAGAATTTAAAACGTATAAACTCAAAAGAGAACTGGAGAGGGACAATTAGCAGAAGGTTTCAACAAAACTCTAGAGCTGATGCAGAAGGGCAGAGAAAGCCCCAGCTTAGAGGGTCCAAGGAGAGACGGCTGAGAAGGGAGATGTGGGATGCAGAATCCCATTAGCATAACGCCTTCTCTAGGTGTACATTCTACGTCCCACAATGTTATCACTTCATCATGATCTGCAAATACTTGTTTCCAACATACAACACTTAAAATTGTGAGGTCAAAGCCTTAGGGATAATTATTAAATCTGTGTTAATTTCTTTGTATTTATCTGTTCCTCCCCCACCCCCCTCCAAACTGATTCCATCAAGTGACTTCTATAAGCAATCAAAACTAAGTAGTTTCAGGATAATATATACCCAAATGATACTCTGTAATTCATAATAATGTAACTGAGAGCACCCTGTAACAAGGGAGACAGTGTGACAATATTTTTTCTGAAATACTAAATGTGGCGGTGGGGGGGAGATAAGCAGAAATGGTCCCACGGGAAAATACTGTCAAATACAAAATATTGATAAGAAAGCTGTTCATAGGATGTTTTTCTAAATATTTAGGAACAACATAATCACCAAAAGAAATATATAGCTTTCCAAGATAACAACTCTGAAATGCACTTCAATGCATTACGTCTGATTTAAAAACAAACATGTCAATCTCAATGCCTTTTTTTTTTTTAGAACATGTAAGAACACCAAGAAACACAGTGTTCCCCAAAATATAAAGTACACTTCTACTAGAAAAGTAGTACTTCATACCTATCCATCTCCAGCTTACTTTATTGAAGTCAAAGTCAAATAAGTCTAGGGCAGAGGCGATGGCAGGGAAGGGACACGTTGCATGTGCGCCTTAAGAACATGAGATGGATCTAAAATTAATTTACATAAAGCTCTTTTAAAACAATTCCTATCTTCAGCATTTTATAAAAGTTAATAAGCTTTTATTCCTCTGCAAAGCACTTGAAGACTAAATCCATGAATAAATAATGTCCTTTACAAAAGAGCCATTTTCCTCTCACAGATAACAAATCAAAGTGAGTTCCACAGCAATGATCTGTCTTCTAAGAGTCAGGAAATACTGGGCCAAGTCAGCAGCACAGTGGAGTGGAGAAGTGAGTCACTCTTTCTACCCAGCACGGCCACCCAGCTGTTTTGAGTTGACGTAGGTTATTTAACCTCTGCATTTCCTTTTCCCCATCAGTAAAATGGCAGTCATTGCTAAAAGTTACTATGAACCCTAAGATAATGTACAGAAAAGCCCTTAGTCGCCCAGTAAGTGACATAAAGTAAGCAGTCAACAAATGTTAGCTCTGATTACAATTATTATAGGTACTACGAGTTTAACCATTTTGCTCTCCTCTCTAACGGACCAAGGGACTATGGATGACACTTTAAAACCCTCCTTTAAATTCCGACTTTAATTTTAAAAATGATGGAGATCCCCTTCCTGGGACTAAAGCAAGGAAAAACAGCTGTTTCTTCTTGTAAGTGAGCCGTTTGCCTCTTGAGGACCACCACACCTAGTAACCGGTACTGGAGCACATCTTTTTAAGCTAATGCTATTCAACCCCAGCTAAACTTTAGAATTAACCATACAGCTTTTAAAGTCTACCGCTGCTATAAACCCAGAGACCCTTATTTCAATGGTCTCAGACTACTGTATTTTTAAAGCCCCCAGATGATTCTAATAGGCAATAAGGATGGAGAATCCTGTTTCAGTCACTGTCATTACAGAAGCTAGGTGTCAGCTGTTTTAACTAGACCTACCAAAAAGTCCTCATTCCCAGTAAAAAGTGAACAACTAAATCCATAAGTTAGTTGCATCAAGTTCCTTACACTATAATTCAACATGTTCCAAGAATACCAACATTAGATATTCTAATCACATGTGGATTCGAATACACATTCCAAAAACCTTAACAGCACAGAATTTCAAATTAATACATACTTTTTAAAATTAGTCATACAAATTATCATTTTTATTGGTTAAGATAATTCAGTTAGCTATACACTGCACTCCATGGAAATCCAATTTCCAATTTGGTATAACAGCATAATACGCTCAGAAAGTGTTTAATTAGTCATCAAGGCACATTTATCTGGGAGTTACCTCACCTCACACAGTTGAGTCATTTATTATTCCCAAAACACCAAAGATTTTAAAACTGCAAAGTTGCTAATGTCAACAATTTTATTAATGCCAACAATTTTATTTCATTTAGCTCAAGCTTTATTAACATCTTCTGGCTCAAATACTGTGCTAAGATTCCAAGCAAATATGGAAATAGATTATACCAAAAAATTAAAGTGCAGAAAAAAATCAAATAGCTATATAAGTTAGTATAAAAATATAAAGAAGAAATGGAATACAGCTTTTAATATTCAATTTTAGCTTACTTATCTTACATCGGCCATCTGATCGTTAAAACGTAAAGGAAGATATCTGCACACAGAACTTCGTAAAATGCTCAACCTATGACTGCTCGATACATTTTAGGAGGAAAAAAACTAACCTATAACGTCTGGCCTTTTCCTAGCCAATAAATCTCAAGCACGAAACGCACATGCATGTATGGAACAGAACTACCTTCAATCAGCCCCAACTGCCCCGCCCCACATTCATACACAGAAACAACATTAAAGTCCAACAGAGTATAAAAACTTATTGTTTAAAATATGCAGAATTGAGAAGAACCAGACTCACGTTTAACCAGATTAATATTTCTAAGCCCTTTTAAAAACTACAATTAAGCATTAGCAACTGCCCTGCGGGACAACTTATTTTGTACAAAACAGGCTTAAGGAGCTTGCACTGCCTCTTACAGCTGATTTACCAACAGTTCTTCCAAAAAATGATTTTCATGCTCTCTTTCCCGGCTGGAACCATGGAAGGTGCTGAGGAGAAGAAAAAGAAGGTTCCTGCTGTGCCAGAAACCCTTAAGAAAAAGCGAAAGAATTTCGCAGAGCTTAGGATCAAGCGCCTGAGAAAGAAATTTGCCCAGAAGATGCTTCGAAAGGCAAGGAGGAAGCTCATCTATGAAAAAGCTAAGCACTATCACAAGGAGTACCGGCAGATGTACAGAACTGAGATTCGAATGGCTAGGATGGCAAGAAAAGCTGGCAACTTCTACGTACCCGCGGAACCCAAATTGGCATTTGTCATCAGGATCAGAGGTATCAATGGTGTGAGCCCAAAGGTTCGAAAGGTGTTGCAGCTTCTTCGCCTCCGTCAGATTTTCAATGGCACCTTTGTGAAGCTCAACAAGGCTTCAATTAACATGCTGAGAATTGTGGAACCATACATTGCATGGGGGTACCCAAACCTGAAGTCAGTAAATGAATTGATCTACAAGCGTGGTTATGGCAAAATCAACAAGAAGAGAATTGCCCTGACGGATAACGTGTTGATTGCTCGATCTCTTGGCAAATACGGTATTATCTGCATGGAGGATCTGATTCATGAGATCTATACTGTTGGAAAACGTTTCAAAGAAGCAAACAACTTCCTGTGGCCCTTCAAATTGTCTTCTCCACGAGGTGGAATGAAGAAAAAGACTACCCATTTTGTAGAAGGTGGAGATGCTGGCAACAGGGAAGACCAGATCAACAGACTTATAAGAAGGATGAACTAAGGTATCTACCATGATTATTTTTGTAATCCGGTCAGTTAATAAACAGTGACTGCTCTCAAATTGAAAAAAAAAAAATGATTTTCAAACCACTGCATTTATAGCTGATTTACCAAAAGTTGTCAAAATCATTTTTTTCAAATCCTTAACTGCACTTAGAGATGATATACTTTAAAGTCTTCTTAAAACATCTAACGAAGTTAATAATGGAATTAGGATTAAATACTCTGTTCACGTGTCACCAGACAAGTCTCCCAAATATGATTATAATGGAAGTTTGTGCTTAAATATGTATCAGCACAAAATTTCCAATAATCTTAAATGAAGTTCACTATAACTACTAGGATTTTAAAGCAGGACAACACTTGGTATAATTAAAGCTGACTACATCCAAAATGAAAGCATAAAGTTCAAGAGGGGATGAATGAGGATAGATCTAATACAAATGTGCAGGGGGACCAAGTTGACGAATTTCATGCATCATAATTCTGTTTTACAATATGATGTCTGGAATTTGTTTCAAATAGTGGGAGAGGGAGAATAACATGAAATAAGAGTGGCTGTCACAGCTGGGTGATAACACGTGAGGACTCATTACACCAGTCGACTTTGGCGTGTATTTGACAATTCCCATAATAAAAGGTTTTTTAAAATTCAAATTCAATATCTACTCTAAAGGATAACTATTTTGTTAAGACCATACACCACAAACCATGAAACATCAGTACAATGAAACATAATGGAGACATTAAAATTTATAAGTATGTCAACTACTTCAACATACCAAAATGTACATATGAAATGTTAAAATGCACAATTATGTAAAATTCATTTATATTAAACAAAATCTGAGCCTTTAAGTATTACTCAAACCTCTCTCCTAAAATTGACCCATGTCTCATATTTCAGACATTCATCAAAATTCAGAGAACAGAAAACTTACCCAGCCTGTTATTCAAGGTGAATAACTTGATAAATATCAATTTAATCTAATTTAGCTAACACTAAGAATGATATGAACCTCAGAAAAATGGGAGAGAACTCCTATTCACTAAAACTTGCCAACTGCCAGGCACACAGTATCTCATTTAATCTTACATTCTCTCAAACTCTCATTTCCATGAGACTAAAAAACTATTACACACCCAAATTTTACAGGTAAGAAAATTTGAGACCCAGAGAGGTTAAGTAACTTGCTCTAGGCCACAGAGTCACTAAGAGATGAAGCTATGCAGTTGTGTCCCACTTGAAAGTCCAACACATTAGGCTACACCACAGCTAATAAACCAGATGTCCTCCCTGCCTCAGCCCCTGAAATGCAAACATGCCTGAAGAAAGTCAAGCTGTGGGGCTAAATGGCTTAATGTCACCAGACAGTTCACTGAAAAACAAATTATTCTAGACACACATAAACAAGATCTCAATTAATGAATCTGCCCATCATTCCTTCCCTGATTTAGACATTAACCTGAACGTAGGCCACTTGTAAGAATTTTGTTTGACACTGGAGAAAAGCATTTCCCCCGCTTATATTTTTTAATTCCTAATTCTTTTATTCATAACAAGCTATAAAACTATAGGAAAACAAACATCTCAGAAATTTTTATGGGCAAAAAAGGTTATTTAACAACTCTTTAAGAAGTTGGGCAGAATATAACTAGAATAATTATTTACAGATTTCACCAAAGCTAATCCTTTGCAACAGACTTTAAAAGAGAGCAAGTGATTCTTTTTTTGAATGATACTTACAATATTATACTATTAAATGATCCCAATTTAGTTTTAAAGGCCTTCCATCTTTCACTCACACATAGATATGTGTAGATGTTCATATATTCATCTTTTTCTATCATATTTAATCTTATACGTACACACACCGCAAGATGTTTAAGGTGATTACATTTGAATGGTAGGCTTTTCTCTTTATTTTTTTTATTTAAAATTCTCTACAAAGTACAGTTATTATTTTTAGAAAGAAAAAAAGCCTACAAATGTTATTTTTTAAATGCATAGAAGAGAAACTGTCTAAAAAAGACTGGCCAGAGACCAATGGAAAACTGATGGTCCCCAGGAGATGAATCAGTGGAACCATAAGTGTTTCCTCGGGTCATTACAAAAGGGGGCTGTATGGGACTTATAAAAGTGTAATTGTTACTTTCAAACTCACTAAGTTTGTTAAGGTTACTAAGCTTAAGTAATTCCAAAGTAAACACATTATCCTTGGGTCTCCAATACTGTCTTCAGTTAAAGTCTGTTACACTGAGGTTCAGAAACATTAAGAGCATCCCTTACTGAAATTCTTGCTTGGGGACCCAGAATATAACCTTATACCACTAGAAAAACAGGTTTCAGGATACCTAAAATAAATATAGTTAATGGCAGCTCCACTTCCTAGTCCATCATTCCACAATATGATCCTATAGCAGTAAAGATGTGGTTCAGCCACCGAAATGTTTGCAAACAAGAGACCACGAGCGACTCTCCTTTAATCTCTATACTGTTCACTAGCATTAAGTTTTAGCAGTGAACCATCTCTGTATTGATGAGATGCAGGTCCAATTCAGTGATTATTGTCAGCATCTATCAGTTAGCAACCATCAGACTGCATCCTTGAAAAGCAAGCTAAGCAATAAGGCAAAACCTTACTGAACACATCTCCAAGGACAGTAATGTATCAATAAAGCAATGCCGAGAGCATTTTACATTTGCCTAAGTTAGGAAATGAAACTCAAAAACTGCACGAAACAAATTCAACTCGACGTTGAGGCATAACAAAAGCAACATGGTTGTATCACAGGAGATCTCTGGTCCAGCTCCCAGAGTTCTTGCTAGAAACAACCAAGAAATCTGTTAATGCCTTTAAGGGTCATGGCAGAGGGCAGAACTTAAGGATGAGAGCGTTCCAGAGTACTGGGGACTTGTCTCCTGCCACAGCATCCACCCCCCCACACACATACACTCACCCACAAGGGAACATAAGCGCAAACCTGCTGAGATACAACATATAATCCCTCCACCCCGAACTGCCCACCAACTTAATCCTTACCCTAAGTTTTCACTCTTTAAAGTATTAAGGGAATTTTTTTCCTGTGTAAAAATATCTAACTTTATAATGAAAATCACTGAGAAAATGAGAGCCATTGTGCAGCCAATTTTGCTGAAATATAACCATTCAGTAAAGTCAGGGGTCCCCAAAAGAGTTCTACAAATACACTGAGAAGGATTTTAAATGTGTTATCTGTGTTCTTTAAGTTACTTTATTTCCAAGAAGTCAACGTTACATAGTATTTCTTGACTAAATTGACTGTGCCAGTAAAATACAGGGAGAAGTATTACCTCTGGACCTAGTTTCCACCTCTAAGGAAAGCCTTTCCATTTTTACAGCTAACATGACAAAATCTACTTTTCAGCCAAACTTCCTCAACACAGCCGTTTAGATACTATTTCAAATACTATTAAATTTAATGGCAGGCCTAAATTCAGACCTCTCATTTCACTTTTGCACCTACTGGAAATTATTTCACTCAAAATAATTATGTCTTCAGACAATTTCCTATTTCCACTTTAAGTGGAAACAAATTAGAACACTTCAAATTCTATTTGCACTTCCCAAATACAGTAATGACTCATTTATCTGGCATCGGAAAATGAGGTTCTTCTCCATTTATCTGGAAAACGCTTAACGTGAAGTCCACAAGAGCACAGAGCTCATCTGCCTCGTTCCCTGCTATATCCCCAGGGCCTAGCACAGGGGCTGGCACAGAGTAGATGCTCAGTAACATTCACTAAATGTGTGATTAAATAAAGTACTAAAGCTTTTTACTTTTAACCACTTGATGAAAATTTTTCTACAGTTATAGCCATCCCTCTTTTTCTGTTTTTTAAAAACATAACACTGAACAGAAATTAAGCTTTTCTTATTAACTGCGGTATCACTATAAAGAGCAATCACTCTACCCCCCTACCATATACCCATAACACCCTCAAAGCTATTCAAATAACAGGGCTTTTTGCCGCCATATTTAAATGGCCTCAACATGCTATGTTTTTATAACTTTTCCTTTTCTGATATTAGGTGTCATTTCTGTTTGCAACTGCTGCCTTATTTTACACACAAATGTCTGGTAAGGTCCTGAAATTAATTCTACCTCCTAAGCAGAATAAAATACATGGACTTGGTTACAATTCAGAAGTCTTTCCCACTTACTTCTGACCTGCAACTACACTGATTCTATTTATTTAACAGACTCCTTGTACCACTCACAACATTCTACATAAAATCTGAGATGGTTCTACTAGTTTTAAATGAGTATCTTAAGGATTTTCGGTTAAGTTCTAAGTTTCAAATATTAATCAGGAGTAATGGCTCGAAGACTAGCTACAATATAAACCTCGGGGCGTATTTTTTAAATCCATTTAGGAGACACCAACCACGACAAAGCTGGATTTCATCTTGCTTGATATGCTGCGATAGGGCCATAATTTAGATTCACTGTTCCAGAGTTCATGGCAGCAAAACTCAAACACACTGGCAGCCATGGTGTACTGTGCTTGCACAGCAAGGCATATCTCCCTGAACCTAAGAGTGGAAGGATAATTTAAGTACAGCCTTTAGTTTATATAATACAACTGGAGTTCCTTCCCCACAACAAACTTTGAATAATGTTTATAATTTAGCAATCAACTGAAATGATGAAAGAATTACCACAATTGAAATAAAATATTTATGTATTTCAAACCAGGAGAATTGTGTCTTCAAAAACTAAAATAAGCTAAGACAAACCTAGTTCTGAATTAGGGAATGAATACAAATAAAATGGGGGATTTGTTTATTTGGGTTTTTGAGTCTCTTTTCTTCTTTTTAAAGACTTAATGAACTTTCATTTGAAATAAGCATAGTTTACTAAATTAAAGGATTTGATTACATGTTCTTTAAAAGTAACTAGTTGGGTAAACATTAAAGCAAGTTATCCAGGAGTCAAGAAAAGAAAAATTACTTCAGACTGTTTTATGAATATTCTTCCAAAATCACCAATCCTTCAGCAAAAATAGTTCAACAGAAGATTTCAGTTCCTGGTACTGAACTGAACAAAGAGAACCACATGTTTTTAATGGTTGCTCATAAACGACCCAAATAAATCTCCAAAAGAACAGCAGTGGTTCTCTCTGTATTTTTCCCTTCAAAACTCACAAGACCAATTCAACACAGAAATAAAAATTACTGTACTTTATGGCACCACTCACTTTGTGACACATTTATTTGCTGTCATGAAAGCTAGGGCCTCAACAAAGTAAATGAGATTTAGGGAAAAACTTTTTTTTATATTTTAAACAGCACAAAATGTCCTTACCACTTGAGGAAGAAAGAGTTTACCCACCTCAAATGAGATTTTCAAACTAAGTGAGAGACCTAAGTATTTATGTATAAGTGTTACAGGAAGCTTTCCAAATAGCTTTCCAATCAATTATGATGCTGACCTTAGATCAGAATTACACTGCTAACTACCACTTATAAGAAATGAAGCCTACATAACAGAAAATATAACTTAAATTTAACCACTGATGTTCTTTTTTAGTTTCCCTGTGAATTAAAACACAGAGCAACAGCACACCCTGCTGGAAGTTAGTAACACAGCTAGAGTAACCAGCAGCACTGGATTGCTAAAATTTCACCCAAGATGAGAATTACTTCAGAAAGTCTGATTTCCCACTAAATGATAAAAGATGTGCACAGGCATTACCATTAGTGTCTATACATGTGACCTTGAAGGTAAAATCAAAAATGTTAATTTTAACAGGATATCGCTTTTTCCAGTTCATTTCCCTAGCCCCACACAGCCCCAAACACCCCTAAGTGATTTTACTATTTTTTTATTTTAACCCCAAATAAAAATATTTCCAAATCTACTTTCTGCAGAGAAACTGGTAATCACATAAGCGGAATTTGAGGCCACTTTGATTGCCTGAAGCACCCTTTTCTCCTTCCCATCCCAAGATATCCTGGCCTCAGAAACATCCCTGAAGACCACCATTAAGAATTCACAAGGCAGCCTAGCGGTCTGTGAACCACAATTTACATACCATTGGCAAAATGCATACACAGATTCTGGAATTCAAAACATGCAGACTATATTAAGAAACCACATGCCATGAAACTCCCATCTAGTATGTTTCAACATTTTCATAGACATGAAAAAATCACAGAAGCCATTGTCTGGATAATCCAGCTCAGTGCTCTCTCTGTAACAAACTGACAGGAATCCGAGGATGAGCAGAAAGGTACCAAAGTTCCGTAAGTGTGCCCTTCTGGCTACAGAAAGAAAGCTCCCTGGTACACTGAGAGCCCCCCTAGAGAAAACTGCATTGCTCTTGTAGCACTGCTCTGCACTCTTCTGAGTGACCAGTGTTCACTTCTTGGCTCTTTGCCCCCACATCTAAAAGGTTCTGATTGACCTGTGGTCAACTTGGAGGGCACTCTTCATCACAAAGGCCAGCAGCTCTGAAAACCCAATGAAGAAGGCCAAGGAAGATCAAACACTTCAGTGTAGTTTTTCTCAAGAAATTCGAAAACAATTACCTTAGATCTATTTTTCTGAAGTCGTCTCCAGTGGTATTATCTGGTTCATTATTTCAATCAAAGTACATTTAAATTAGAATTTTAAAAGGATACCAACCTCAAGCCTCTTTTCCAGTGACTCAATTCTGTCCTTTTTGCTAGCTAGGTTGGCCCGTGTGTAGCGGCTCTGCCCAGGAAGATATAAAACTTGACTGTAGCATTCTTCCCACACCTGGTTATAAGCTTCACTTGAGAGTTCTCCGTGGCTCATACCTTGTTTTACCACTTCCATCTCCTGTACCAGAACATCCTGGGCCTGTTCACAATAATAATAACAATAAGCTTGAGTACTAGAGATACCTGCCATCAGCAGAAATAAAAGACTAGTTTTTACTCCTCTGGGCAAAGACAATGAGCTCTGGTTAACTGTTTGTTTTGGAAGGGGGTTATAATACCTAAGCAAAATTAATTAAGAAGCCTAGAAGTCAATGCAGGTTGATCTGAAAAGCCAAGCATCCCTGTATCATCCCTGATAATGTAAACATCCTTTGCCTTCATTCATTATAATAGCAGCTACCATTTCTCAGATACCTACTATGTGCCAGGAACTGAACTGAAAAGTTTTACCTACTTTATCTCCAAACAGCACACCACCCTTACAAAGCAGTCAACGTTAACCTCACTTCAAAGCTGATGAAACTAAGGCTTAGCGAGGTTAAACCACTTGTTCAAAAATACAACACTAGTAAGCGGACAAGGCAAGGTCACACCCAAGCCAATGCTTGGGCACCAACGCGTGCGGGTGCTCCTCCCTCTCTACCATCCCCCGCTATACTCTGGACTTCCCAGTATGGTGAAGCGGAAGTAGGCGTTTTTTTGACACCTGCCTTTTTTCTCATCTGAAAGAATGCCCCTGCCATTGTCAGAGAATAAGACTGGAGGCACAAATCAAATAATGATGGATCACAGACCAGCTTCTGTTCAGTAGAAAAGATACGGTTTAAGATGACAGAATGGGGATGGAGTTGGACAAGCCTGGGCTCCAATCACAGATTTAGCATTTAAGTCGCTATCTGAACTTGCTGAACTTCTGTGAGCCCATTTCTCATCTGTAGAGTGGAGATAGTACCTAACATGTTTGTTATGAGAATTAAGTGACACAGTATACACAAAGAGCCAGCCCAACACCAGACACACAGACTCCATGAACATACCACATGAACTTTTTCCAGCCCTTTGCTTCATGGCTCATGAAAAACTGACAATTACTTTTTGTGCTTTATAGAAAGCTTTCAATCACTCCAGGAACATCAGAAAATAAACACAGGCCAAAATACATAAAGTCAAGATAAATAACCAGCATATGAAAAAATGTAAACAAAAAAATGGAAAATCAAGTCTCTAGAAGATAAAGAATGGATACTTTTAAACAATACCTCTTAGGGGAAATAATGGAAACAAACCAATTTTAACACACTTCATGAAAATCGGGCACTGTACCATCAGAGAAATGGTATTTCACTCTGAAACTGTACACAGTAAAAATTTACAAATTCACCTCTTATAATAACTAGGAGAGAGTACAGCTAAGTTCTACTTAAACCATCCCTAAAGAATCTGCTAAGTAAATAGCTGCTTCAAATTCTTCGGAACAAAGAGGACTATAGATAGATAAATAAAATATGGGAGGATATTTAAACTACTGTGTAATCGTTTCAAATAATTCCAAAGCACTACTTACATTATTATCAAAATATTTATTAGAATTTGTCCCTTATAGAATCTCTATTAGCAACAACGTGATCTTTATTTCAGGTTTCCATATGTACAATAAATTTAGGAAAATTTATTTCCTAAATTCCATCTTCCCCTCATATTTTCACTCTAAAAAGAGGAAACTGTTCAAGCATCAAGTTCATTGTCTAATTCTCACCGGGTTCAGTGACTGAACGTGCCGCCAAAGTGCAGGCGCTCAACAGAGGACAGCTTCCATGGTACTTACTGAAAGGCAGCAAGTCAAAATTACTCGTGAATCAGGGGCAAACAAACACAAATCTAAACCCTCCTTCCTTTCTCTATCTTCTTTTTAAAAGTCCTATAATAAACATGTATCACGTATGCAATAAGAAAAAGAGAAAGTAAGAAAAAGAGAGGAGAGAGGGAAAGTGCAGGAGAGAAGACAGACAAAGGAACCTTACCGGTTTTCTCCCAAGTTAGCCCATTCTAATGGATGAATCCATCTCTGCCCCTCAGGGCGAAAGACTAAAGAAAAAAGACTTTTAAGCTAATGACCACTCTGCTTCCAACCATGAAACTAACTCTATTATCTTATGCCACTGTACAGATTTCTAGTCAAAATCACAGCTGTTTGCTCTGTCAAAGCAGAAAGAATAAAATGCATATGGAGGAAGAGGCAGGACAGACTTTAGACAAGAAAACATTTCTTTATTTCCTTATCCAAAAGGGTAGGGGGAAATCATGTCAGGGGAATGAATTCAGTGAATATTTCCTTTCTGTGAATAGGTGAAAGATTGAATCTGTAAATATTTTTAATATATTCTTGTTTCTTCATAGTATTCTAAATAAGTGAGGTTTAAGTATTAAAGGCATTCCACCCTATTCAGAGACAGCAGAGTTAAACACAGAAAATAGCAACTGTAGCAACTATCAATGAGGCATACACCCATGAGACAAGAACACCGTGCCATCACAACCAGTGTTCATCTGATAAAGGCCTGCCATTGAACACAGGAAGGGGTGGGGGGGGTGGTATGTCCTTTGCATAACACTTAATATGAATATTTATCTCTTAACCATATATTTCAGTTGCTTATGAACATCAATAAGGGAAAATGTTAATGTCTGTCCATGATACATGGTATCTAACAAATACTTAAGTCTTGAGACAGAAATATTCAATGATACCTTTTTCAGGTCTTCTTTGGAAAACTTTTCATAAGTGTTATGTTCCAGATAGGCAATGTGCTCTGCATTATTGGTACCAAATCCTATAGTTTTTCCTTTTTTATTTCCAGATGGTTCATAAGGGTGATGTAGGAGGTCATAATGAAGCATTGTGATCATTTCTTTTTTGATTAGTTCTTCACTTTTCTGTAAATCTGTCAGAGGTGGTTCTACATTTAAGGGTCTTAGAATAGTTTCATTTACCTAAAATTTTAAAACAAGTACAATTATTAAACATGTCACTGAAACATACTAATGTTATTAGTTCTACTAGCATGAATTAAATACAGGCACACCTTATCTGACTGGGCTTCACTTTACTGTGATTTGCAGGCAGTGTGTTTTTTTACAAACTGTAAGGCTGTGGCAGCGCTGCGTTGAGCAAGTCTATTGGCACCATTTTTCCAACAGCATTTGCTCATTTTGTGTCTGTGTCACATTTTGGTAATTCTTGCAATATTTCAAACTTTTTCATTACTATTCTATTTGTTATGGTGAGCTGTGATTTTTAATGTTACTACTGGAAAAACATTACGACTCAAGCTCAGAAACTTAGATGATAATTAGCATTTTTTAGCTATCAAGTACTTTATAAGTTACGTACTTTTTTTTTAGACACACTACTACTACACACTTAAAAGACTACAGTTTAGTGTAAACATAACTTTTACATGCACAAGGAAACCAAACAATTCATGTGACTCGCTTTATTGCATGACATTCTCTTTACTACAGCGGCCTGGAACCAAACCTGCAATATCTCCGATGTATGCCTAAAGCAGTTTTACATTTTCAAAAGAAATTATTTTCCTTTTTTCTTCAAAATTCTTATTTGGGGACTTCCCTGGTGGCTCAGTGGTTAAGAATCCGCCTGCCAATGTAGGGGACACGGGTTTGAGCCCTGGTCCAGGGAAATCCCACAGGCCACAGAGCAACTAAGCCCATGCACAACTCCTGAGCCTGTACTCTAGAGCCTGTAAGCACAACTACTGAAGCCCGTGCACCTAGAGCCCATGCTCCGCAACAAGAGAAGCCACCACAATGAGAAGCCGGCGCACCACAACGAAGAGTAGCCCCCGCTAGCTGCAGCTAGAGAAAGCCCACATGCAGCAGCGAAGACCCAATGCAGCCAATCAATCAATCAATCAATTTATTTTTAAAATTCGTATTTGTACCAGTGAAGCATTTCAAAGATTGGATCTGGTAACTGCTTTACTATATTCCAGAAAGTAGATGAAATGTCGTTTTATAGACTTTATAATATAAAAAACATCAATCACATAAAAAGAAACTTAAAACTTCCTAAGCCAGAAATTCTAATACTTACTTCTGATGGTCTTGGCAGATCTTTCTGGACAGCTTTGTGCATTCGTTTCATTTCCTTTACACGCTCTGCATCTCGTATGGCCTAAAAAATTATTTTAAAAACCATTTTTGCAGCTATACAGTATTTGACACATTTCAGTAAAGCTGAAAACACTTTAGTCTATAAGAATATGTTATGTTCAAGAGCTAAAGCTGTAGGAATCTGTGTTAAGTTTGTAGAAAGGCAATATAAGGCCACTAAAATTAATCAGCCTATTCATTCTCCTATTACAGTAGAAACTAAGAACTTCCAACGTCTACCAGGAGCATTCTCCAGATTTACATAGTTCCCTCCAACAGATAATCATTCTTTTCTTGTCTAAATCAAATCCTAAATGTAGAGGGGATGCTTCCAATTATCCCTCCTGCAACACAACCTTTCCCTTCCACCTCAAAAGCTACTGATTTTTAATTTAAAAAGCCAGCCAATGAATGTGCTGTTTCCTGATTCTTAAATTATGAATAATGTGGGTTAACACATTAGAACTTCAAACCAGTTCTGAGAGTAAATGTAACTCAAAATAGCTAAGAGAACTAAACACATAAAGTATTATTATCTACTCCCTACCAAAAAGCACATTCACGTGGTTTCCCTCTAAAACGATTTCCATTGATGCCATTCTCACTCCAACCCCGGGAAATTATTCAATTTCTAAAACCATCCTGAAATGGACTGCAGCAAGAATGTCTGAAGTGGGTCACATGATCTCAGTTTTAGTTCAAGTTTCACCAGTTTCCAGCCACAAGACCTGAGAAAGTTAACTTAATTCACCTGAGCCTGTTTCCTCGTTTCTAAAACGAAGCTGACACCTATCCTACTTACATCACCTGATTGTTATGCACAAATGAGAAAGTAATTAACTAGAAGATATATTAGTACAAGGTGTTACTAATTTTATTCTGACCCAGGCTACATATCCAAAGCCACATTTTTTATTAGTTTACACTGATGAAAAACCATTTGCTCAACCAATCCAAGATGTACTTGTTTTTAAGACTGATAATAACATCTTTTCTTGGCTAGAGTGAAAGCAATGTCTAAAAGACTACTTATATGTATTTTAAAGAAGCATAATGAATTTGACAGAGGATATTTAAATGGCTATCCATATAATTATACATTTTAAGAATACCTATCAAGATATTCTAAGTATATTATGAACTATGTGAGCGAATATTATTAATGATGTAAGTAATTTTCTTCAGTGTAATTTTTTTTAATACTGAAAAAACTTTTAAGTAGAGATCTTGAGACATGTAACAGTCATCACCCACCTGCTTCCGTGCATCCACATCAGCAGCATCTTCAATGTAAGTATCATCTATTTCACGGTCTTCCAGTTCCTTCTCGGCATTTTCTGGTAGAACAATTTCAAAGTCATTCTTAGGGGCAGGAAGGCCCAACAACCCTAAACGGAGGTGTTCACGAGATTCTCTTTCCTGTAGAAAAAAATTGGTCCTTCTCAATTCATATACATTAAAATATGCAACTAATATTGTGTAAGAGTTTCTAAAAAGTAATTAGCTTAATTTTAATTCTAGAAAAATGACCCCTAACTTCAGAGTTGAAACAAGATTTCGTTTAATTTCTATCTCCATTTCTTCCCTACCTTAAGACCAACCATAGGGCTTCCCTGGTGCCGCAGCCGTTAAGAATCCGCCTGCCAATGCAGGGGACACGTGTTCGAGCCCTGGTCTGGGAAGATCCCACATGCCACAGAGCAACTAAGCCCGTGTGCCGCAACTACTGAGCCTGCGCTCTAGAGCCCACAAGCCACAGCTACTGAAACCCCTGCGCCTAGAGCCTGTGCTCTGCAACGAGAAGCCACTGCAATGAGAAGCCTGTGCACCACAACGAAGAGTAGCCCCTGCTAACCGCAACTAGAGAAAAGCCCGCGTGCAGTAACGAAGACCCAAAGCAGCCAAAATAAATAAATTAAATAAATAAATTTATGGGAAAAAAAATGAAACCTTTAAAACAAAAAAAAGGACAGCTCATAAACTTTCATTTGTGGTCAACAAATTTACTCTGGGATAATCTAACAGAAGGTCTGAGAATTATCTCTGAAGGAGCAAAAAAAAAAAAAAAAGTCCTTTAGGATTTCCATTTAAGGATTTCTGAAATTTAACAGCAAATGAAAAGAACAAGTTCAAAGGTAAATTTGTCCTTGGACTAATAAAACCTAACCTGAAAAGATGCCTGAATTTGTGTGTGTGTTTCTTTTCCATGCAAATACTAGATAATATGAAAGCCAAAGAAAACAATTCATACTTCCCAAGAGAAAGTGCCTGGTACCCAAGTTTTCCCCAGTCCATCCTCAGCTCACTTCTCTCATTCCCCACTGCTCCATTACACGTATGCTAAGTGGAAGGACCAGATGAGCTGCTATGACGCAAACATGCTCCAGGTTCACTCATGTTAACGGCCTCCATCTGGGACAGCCCCCAACCCTCCTCTGAGCATACCTCCTCAATGAAGATTTTCCTAGTACCCACCCAACAAATGTGATTATTTCTCTGGCCAGCCAAAGCATGTTGGTTTTCCTCAAAGGGCTTATTTTATTCATATATTACAATTATTTCTGGACTTGGTTTAGTACTGCCAATCTCTCCAGAGCATAAACTTCTTGAAGACAAAGGACATCTTTACTCAACTTTAGATTCCCTGAAGTGTCCAGATCCATGCTTTGCACACATTAGATTCTTCATTTGTTTAATTCTTATGTAGCCACTCAGAGTTGGCACTACCTGATATCAATTTGGGCACTAAAAAAAATTCTCAACTAACCAAATCTATACATGAAGGTAGAATTAATTTGTAAACCAGAAGCAGACCATCACTGGAACTCATTTTTTTTAAAAATCTCACAATGATCTTCTGTGGCATAAATAAGAAGAAGACTCAACAGTGACGTAATGAAAGCAGTAACGAGCAGAAACAAAACTATAACTTGTATAATTAGCTTTCTACATTCACCTTGCAAAACATACAAAAGAAAACTTCACTAAGGTTAGCAACAAACATCAAATTAACGTGGCTTTGAGATCTAGACTGTTCTTCTAAAAGTGTAATGAAAACAGAGCAACCAATGTTCAAAATCTAATTTATGAGGCATTCGAAACTCAAAACATTTTACAGAACTAGGAAAAAAAATTAAATGTACCATTCAAGAAGGTAAAGTATTAATTAGTAAATGATGAAAATTAAAAATCACAAAAGATATAAGGAGCATTACTATCAGCATAATCATTTCTGAAAAATATATTAAGAATAAGAAAAAGTAAGCAATAAGACCGTAAGATTTCCCTTCTCAAACCCTACAAATCATGTTGCTTTTCTGGTGTCCGCAGGTGTACAGAATCTTAAGGTATATGCGATATGCACTGACAAGGGGACAAATTTTAATTTGGTACCCATGAGATTTTTTTTTTTTATTTTTTTTAAAGAATACTAAAAGGGAATTGACATGTACCATCTGCTTCACATAAGAGGGATCACTGTAGTCTGCCATTCCATCCTCCGGATTAATGTTTAACTTGTCTCGAAGAGGCGTTCTACCCGGGGTGGAATTAATAACTGGTTTGGGAGTTGTCCCACTCCGGGGAGTCAGCCCTTCAGATCCATGAGAAGGAGTTCTATAAAGACAGAAATTCCAATTAATGAAAGTGCCAATTTTATTTGGATCGTGCTTTCAAATGTTTTTCACATAAATTATTTTACAAGGAAAACAGAAAAGAAATAAAGATTCCAGAAATTCCATCTCCCTACCTGGTTTTTAGTTAGACCTCTAGGTTAAAATAAAGCTTTGGTTCAGCTAACTCAGTATTTACACACAGTATATTTATTTTAATGACTTCAAATAAAGTCATTACATCTGATATTTTCTTACCTTATTAATAACTAGGTCCACCAAACATTTTTCAACCTTTTTTTTAATAAATTTATTTATTTTTATTTATTTATTTTTGGTTGCATTGGGTCTTCGTTGCTGTGTGCGAGCTTCCTCTAGTTGTGGTGGCTTCTCCTGTTGTAGAGCACGGGCTCTAGGCACGCAGGCTTCAGTAGTTCTGGCACGTGGGCTCAGTAGTTGTGGCTCGTGGGCTCTAGAGCGCTGGCTCAGTAGTTGTGGCACACGGGCTTAGTTGCTCTGCGGCTTGTGGGATCTTCCTGGACCAGGGATCAAATCCATGTCCCCTGCACTGGCAGGCGGATTCTTAACCACTGTGGCACCAGGGAAGTCCCACAACCTTTTCTTGACACATCAGGGTGGCTGAGAACACACAGTGGGCAGAGAGGTTGGCCACCACACTCAAGATCCCAAATGACTCCTTTCGAGTTCAGTATCTTCAACTTATCATTTGTCTCCTCCCTGCCTGTAGCTGTTGGCTATCACATCATCATCATCATCATAGATGTGCATACCTGAAGTACTTCTTCCCTCTACAGTTTGGAAACCAAACACCAGGCTTTTAGAATCACATCTAAATATGAATAGCTCTGAGTTAGGTCTAAGAAACTCTCTTAGGAATAAAAGCCATAGACTTTGCACCTTATAGTTTAAATGTTCAAAGCCTTTTTTTTTTTTTTTGGTTGATTACTTCCTGTATCTTGGCTGTGTTCCAGACAGGTGGTGCTGCCAGAGAGTTGTTCCCAGAGGTAAGGTGAGGTGTTACCATATAACACATGGTCCCTGCCCTCAATGAGCTTACAATCTAGTTGAGAAATGAGACACCCACGGGGAAAGAGGGATTAGGCTCTCTTGCAAGCCTTGCAATTAAATATTATATAAGGTTTTAGGGGCCAATGTTTCTTGATCCTGTTGTCATGTGCAACTATAACAGTCTTCATATACTTAACAACCAGTAGGAGGACATATTTTAAAATTACAAGTAAACCCTAAATATTTCTAACCTTAAAAGCTCAAATTCCATTTTAATACAAATTGCTTCTATAATGTTTGTATCTTAAAAATTCTTCTTTAAAAACAGTAGCTTAAAACAAAAGAAGTATAAACAAATACTGAACTCTAGTTAATGATATACACAACTAGGAAGCATTTACGGTGAAATGGACTAATACCTGCAACTTGGAAATTATTAAAAATAAGATAGATTGATGGACGGATATGTGATTAAAGCAAACACTGTAAAATATTAACTGGAGAACTGGGTGGTGAGTATATGGATGCTTGCTTTACCATTCTTTCAACCTCTCTGAATGTTAGAAATTTTCATAATAAAATGTTGGGGGAAAAGCAACAGTAATACATACATAAAAAGGCTTAGAATTTTTATAAAATTCACCAAATCATCATTAACAATGGATTGATCTGCTCTTTTAAATCAGATTAAAAGTATTCAGAAACGAGGTGATAGCACCAGAAACCCTGAAAAAAAAAAAGAAGCTCCATTTGGTATTTGACTATTTCCTGGATACTATAATGTTATTTGCTACTATGAGGAGAAATTAAAAAGCAAGTTAAACACTTATTTCCATTCTCTGCCAGCATTTCTAAAGCAAACATGTTGTCCAAGTCCTCGGATTCAAGTTTTTCTAAAGCAGAAAACAGTTATTTATTTACAATACCTGAATGGGGTAGAAAGAACTGTGTTTGGAGTCTGTACAACCTGCCGCTGTGGAGTCACACCTGAGAAGTCGCTCTCGTGCAAAGGGGTGTTAAGTCCACCTTTTAATGGGGTGTCCACGTTGGTCAGAGCCATGAGGTTTTGGGCTTCCTGATTAACAAGAAGGTAAAGAAGCATGTTTTAACAGTTTAGACAGGAGAGCAAATTCCTCTCTTCTTGTCCTACTACACAAATCTTGAAACAGGCAGAATTCTTATACATTTTTCTCAATGAAAACCAAGAGAGAAAACGAATACTGAGCTGTGGCAGAGTTCAATACTTCCATTCCTTCTGTCGACCTAACATTAGCATGCCAGAAGTTCTGGAATAGGGCTTCCCTGGTAGTGCAGTGGTTAAGAATCTGCCTGCCAATGCAGGGGATATGGGTTCGAGCCCTGGCCCGGGAAGATCCCACATGCCGCAGAGCAACTAAGCCCATGCGCCACAACTACTGAGCCTGTGCCCTAGAGCCCGCGAGCCACAACTACTGACCCCATGTGCCACAACTACTGAAGCCCGCGCACCTAGAGCCCATGCTCCACAACAAGAGAAGCCACCACAATGAGAAGCCCGTGCACCACCATGAAGAGTAGCCCCCCACTTGCTGCAACTAGAGAAAGCCCGCGCGCAGCAACGAAGACCAATGCAACAAATAAATAAATAAATAAATAAGAATTCCCTAATAAATAAGTTATAGGGATGTAATGTATAACACAGGGAATAGAGCCAATATTTTACAGAAACTTTATATGGAGTATAATCTATAAAAATATCAAACCACTATGTTGTACACCTGAAACCTATTCAATATTGTAAGTCAGCTATACTTCAATAAATAAATAAATACATTTTAAAAGTAAAACAATTTAAAAAGAAATCTCCCCAATAAAACATCCCAGCCAGTTCAGCCCACAGGAAAGTCTGGAGTCAAGGGGTCCTACCCACACCCAAGGAGTGTCTAGTCAGCTTTTAATTGCCCTACCCTTATTCCCTAGATATAGGCAAAGAACAAGATCGAACGATATTTGAGGGGCTTCCCTGGTGGTGCAGTGGTTGAGAGTGTGCCTGCCAGTGCAGGGGACACGGGTTCGAGCCCTGGTCTGGGAGGATCCCACATGCCGCGGAGCAACTGGGCCCGTGAGCCACAGCTGCTGAGCCTGCACGTCTGGAGCCTGTGCTCCACAAGAGAGGCCGTGATAGTGAGAGGCCCGCGTACCGCAAAAAAAAAAAAAAAAAAGACTGTGCAGGAAAAAGAAAACTTGTAAAAACAAAAGAAAACCATCATTAATAGCCTCAGAGGAATAAAAAGATATTCATTAAATGAGACATTTAAAAATTGAACACAGTTAAAAAAGAGCTCTTAGAAATTAAAAATATGACAGTAGAAATTTTAAAAAAAGATAAAATTCAGAAAATCTCCTAGCAATCAAATCAAAGTCAATTAAGACAGAAAACCAGAGAGTAATAAGTAGCAAAATAAATTAATGAAAGGGAAGAAATTTTTTAATTTTCAAAATAACTTCCCAGAATTGAAGGCCATGAGTCTATAGAATTAAAAGACCCACCAAGTACCTAGCACAGTGGTTAAAAATAGACCCACATCAAGAAACACGCATGTGAAAAAGAGAAGATCATATAAGCTTCCAGAGAAAGAAAAAACCAGGTTTCCTATTAACAACCTGAATGGCACAGGACGTATCAATAGCAACAATGAAAGCCAGAAGACACTGGAGCACTGCCTTCTGAACTGTGAACAAAAACTCTTTCAATCTGGAATTCTATACCCTGTTGTACTATCAATCAGATAAGAGGGTAGAGGACAGTTATTTACAGATATTCAAGGTCTTAAAAATTCCATCTCCCATGAAACCTTCCTCAGAAAGCTACTGACAGATACACTTCACCAACAAGGGAGTCAACCAAAAAAGCCAGAGACATGGGAGCCAAGAAAGAGGAGACACAAGGGACTTTCTAGGGTGACAGTGAAGGGAAAGCAAGAGAACAAGCTGTAACAAGATCTAAAGAGTAATCAGTCCAGACTAGAAAATTCAGAAGTTCTGGGAACGACTTCAAGTGTTGAAAAAGGTAAGAATACCTAAAATGTGACCAGATTACAGGAGATTTACAGTTAGTATAAAGTCCAGAACTGAATTTGTGCTAAGTAATCAGAAAATTTAGCGACTAAATAAAACAAGTATTAATTCAAAGAAAAACAAAATACTGTACAGTAGAGTAATTATAAGGCATTTTGTGGGTCAAGTGCAGTTTGACCCACAGTTTACGTAATGAATGAATGCAGTTTACGTAGTCATAAGGTAAACCATAAATATGGAGCTAGCCAAAATTATAATTAACTATAATGGAAGATGGGAAAATGGAAAGCATGTGTCTGCACAGTAGAGGCAGAAGGTGTGAGAGAGCCAGATGTTCAAATCCTTGGTGGAAAAATGCCTAAAACTGAAGAAAAACCAAAATGTAACAAGTGTCTTAGTAGTAAGGTGATAAAAACAAAGAGCTATCACTGGTACCTGTAGAGAGCAAGCAATGAGGGGCACTGTTTTTCTTACAAAGCCTTGCAGGACTATTTGACTCCTGAATCAGTAGTCAAATTATATTTGACTATTAGAAAATTGAGATGTAAGAATGCTAAAAGACTCAGTAGTATTCCGTTAGGTTTGTCTATTCTCTGGCATGCAGACACCCTAAAGAACACACAGGGCTTCCCTGGTGGCGCAGTGGTTGAGGTCCGCCTGCTGATGCAGGGGACACGAGTTCGTGCCCTAGTCCGGGAAGATCCCACATGCCGCGGAGCGGCTAGGCCCGTGAGCCATGGCCACTGAGCCTGCACGTCCAGAGCCTGTGCTCCGCAACGGGAGAGGCCACAGTAGTGACAGGCCCGCGTACCGCAAAAAAAAAAAAAAAAAATAGAACACACACAGCTGTACACCCTATGTGCTAAGGAGAGAGAGGGAAATAGTACTGAAGGCAGTCTATGCCAAGCTAAGTACAGAATCACAAGGAAGTTTTAAAAATTACTGACTACACGTGTTTGATTTTTTTTCCAGGACTGCTAGGCAATGTGAAATTTTTAAATGCTATGCTTTACTGACAGGATTTAGCTTCCCTACTACAGAAATCTCTAACAGCTATGCATTCAGGACTGTTTCAAACTGCTTACCCTAAAACACACAAAACCCTAAAACACACAAATCCTTTATAATACTTTTAAGGATAATAAACAAAGTGAAAGGCTCACTCTACCATATGGAAGCCTACCTGCAGAATTCTGTCCTGGGAAGCTGGTGTTCGTGGTGTTCTCAAAGCGATGCTGTTGTTGGTGACATTGTACTCAGACAAGAGAGTACTGGAAGCCGAGTTTGTTATGCCAGATTCCTCAGCAGTTTGACGTGCAATTTCACTTGCTTGGCCTACTTTTACAACTTCCTGGAGTTCTGCATCTGAAATCTAAAGACACAGTTATCACAGTAGCAATATTTTAACCAAGAATAACACAACTTAAAACTTCCACATTCCAGAAGATGAATTGCTGAAGCTGTGTGATGAGTACACAGGGGCTCGTTGTAGCACTCTCTTTACTTTTTGTGGGTTTGAAAATTTCCATAATAAAGTTTTTAAAAGTCTTCCCTATTTAATGGGGGGAGGGGGCAGAATTCCATATGTGACATAGAATCAAGCTGCAGATACGGAAATTCCTTTTCAGTATTTCCATACTGAAATTCTTTCAAACCAAAATATTTATAAATCAAGAACATAAAATAATAGTGTTTATACAAAGCCATTTATCAATTAGGGGGAGGGTGGGCACTAAAAACCAATTAAAATATCACACAGAGTCCACAAAGCCACAAGATCCCTGAGAAGATCAAAAGGTGTTATCCTTGTAATTTTACCAAACTAAATACCCTAAGAACTAAAAATAAATTACAGGCAAAATCTCAGTTTAAGAAATATAACTACTATGAATAACAGCATCTAACAAAATTATTTTATGTTTATGCCCAAGGATTTTGTACTGATGCAGCCAGGGCACTCGTTTGCAGAAAGAAGCTGTTCAAGCCTCCTAAATCCATCCCTCTGCTCCATTTAACTGTCCAATTCTACAAAGCTGTACTCGTCAAAACAAAACAAGAGCTTATTCAAAATCCCCATGTTTCTGACCAACTATAATTCAAAGGAACAGAGCCTATGATGAGCTGAATGAATTTTCTCTTCTCCACAACTCCCATGTTGATTTTCACAGCTACTGTCTCAAAAAGAGAAGGAGGTGTGACACAACAAAACATTCCCTAAAAGAAAGTGGCCTGAAGTCCACAAGGCCAAATACCACCTTTATCAGCTGCAAAAAAGAGGTCTGGAGCCCTAGCCTACTGAAAAATTGCTAAGAGCTGACAATTACTTACTAAACCATCATATGAGCAGTTCAAGGCCTGATATTTCTTAAAGGTACCAAGCACCCAGCAAAAGCCTGGCACATAGGCCTGCAAACATTTGCTGGATAAATGGTAAGCATATGAGTTCATACAATGAAAAACCTGCTTTTATCAGATTACCTGAGGGGCAGGTAGTACTAGTTTGCTTCTCTTTTTAGTAAATTCAGAAACACCACTAGTTTGAAGAATTGCTGACGGTAAATCAGATTCTTTTTTCCTTTTCAAATGCTGCTTGTCTTTTTTTCTATCTCGTCCTTCTTTTTCACTGTCATGGATCAAGGTGGAGAACAGATTTTTTAAAGTTACATATAGGCAGCAACATTAAACGCCATATAAATAGTCATATGCTCTGAACGAAATAATCCCATTCCTAATAAAATTATGACAAAAAAGACAAAACAATATACATTAAGTTGTTCCCTACACCATTACCTACCCACTATACTCAAGAGGAATGCAGACTTAGAATATCAATAGAATTACTAAGAAAATAAGATATACTAAGTAATTTAAGCACTAAATATTAAAACTATGTTAACTATAGGGCTTCCCTGGTGGCGCAGTGGTTGGGAGTCCGCCTGCCGACGCAGGGGACACGGGTTCGTGCCCCGGTCCAGGGGGATCCCACATGCCACAGAGCGGCTGGGCCCGTGAGCCATGGCCGCTGAGCCTGCGCGTCCGGAGCCTGTGCTCCGCAACGGGAGAGGCCACAACAGTGAGAGGCCCGCGTACCACAAAAAAAAAATAAATAAAATAAACACCTATGTAGCTATAAAGACTATGATAAGCAAAATGTTACATATAACATGAAAAGAAAAACATAAAACTACTCCTATATTGTGACTATGTTCATGTAAAAATATGTGTGTGCACATAGGAAAATGATGAAGTATACAAAAACGGAAACAATTAAATGAAGGGAACAGAATTAAAACGTGAGTTTTAAAAGTTTTCCTTTAAAACTATTCTTCAATTGTTTGCTATGATTTTTTTTAATTCATAAATTTTTTTAAAGGATATCTAAGTCCTGACAAATGACACCAAAAAGTCGTTAAGGTCTAAAGCCAGGCTCAAGGCCATCTTTTAAAGGACCAGGAATGCCTTCTCCCCCTCTGCATGTCATCCTCTTCTTCCATCTAGTCTACTCCTTCCAAATGACTATTTTTTCTTCAATCTCTTTATTTGTAGAGGCTACCTAAAGCAAGGTCCTAATTTGAAAAATAAATACAATGGAGTACATCCAAGAAAATCCTGTTTCACAGTGACTGACATCTGTTGTTTACTAACAATTCATGTCAACAAAAATGGAAAGCCATTGGGGGAGTACTAAAAATCTCTGACAATCCTAAAAGGTTCTCCCCACAACATTCAGATATAACAATTTAAAAACTCTAAAAATCCCTAGAAATAAACAAAATCCTCTGTATTGTAAGACATTTTAAAAATATACCTACTAATTGCCATTAAGTGAAAAGACTTAAAAATGCATTGGTAATGTTTTTCCTTTTAATTTCATTTTATGAAAAACAAGAGAGAATTCCCCGGCGGTCCGGTGGTTAGAACTCACCACTTTCACCGCCGGGGCCCAGGTGTGATCCCTAGTCAGGGAACTAAGATTCCACAAAGTCTCATGGCACAGGCAAAAAAAACCCAGAAAAACAAGATAAAATTTTCACTAGAAAAAAAACTAAGAAGCAGCAGACCGGATTTTGACAGACTCCTTCAAGCCATTAGTAAAATAACTAACCTCTTCCCAAAGGTACATTTCGTAAATGTTAAGACTGTGATTCTGAGTAGACAGTTCACTAAGAGCCAAGCGCTGACATTTCGAGAGCTTCGAACAGTGTTCTGTGCTAAAAGCATTACAGCCAGGGTCACTGGTTTTCTCAGAAAGGTGAATCCATTAAATAAGTAAAAGCATTATGTAAACCACATTGTGCTAACTAAGAAATATCTGGCTCTGACCAGGATAATACTTGGCCCTCCATAAAATTACTACTATACTTTTCCATTTATAAAAACAGAAAGGCAACTTACGATCTCAGCTCCCCATCAAGATCCTGTTGTCTTAACTTTCTGAAATCGGCATCAAGAGCCTGGTAGTTTTCCTCAGAAGTATCATAGAAACCAAGAGCAGGCTTTTTTTCAAATGGGATTTCAGCGTTATAATCAACTCCTCTCTTCTTTTTTCTTTTCTTCTGAATTTCTATGCCAGCTGCTCGAAGTTCTCTTCTCTTTTGGAGGGCAGCAAGACGCCTGAAGAAAGAGAACACAAATCACCTTCAAAATCATACACCATTGGGAAAGGATGGATCACCCATCAGAGTTAAGAAAACTACCCGGTCACTTGGGGAAGAAATATTTATTTAAATCCTCACCTCACACCGTTCACCAAAATCAATTCCAGTTTTGATTTAAAGGTACACACATACACTAGAGCAAAGAGAAAAGCCAGAAGGAACTATAAGTAAATATGTATCCAATCTCTGGATGGGAATATACTCACTTAATATAAATTAAATAAAGGGTGAAAAAAACAATCAACAGCTTTGAATTTTAAAATTTATATCCCTGTAGCACCATTTTTTAATCATAAAACAATATTAAAAGGCAAATAACAGGAAAAAATTTTGCACTTAGTATTAGGAATGGTTAGATATAAAGAATCTAAGCAAGTTTTTTAAAAATGTACCCAAGGGAAAGGAAGAACAAAAGGAAATAAACAGTTCACTAAGGGAAAAAAATGTAAATAGCTAAAATGACAGAGTGTACTTTAATAATTAAAGAATCACAAATTAAATCAAGTACCATTTCTACATATCTAATCAACAGCCTTCAATTTTTGCTTTGTTTTAATGGCAAGGGTGCAAACAGTGGACAGTCTCTCACAATGGTAATGAGAAAGTACAGTGGTATAGCTTTCCCCAAAGAGAATTTGGAAATACACATTAATACCCCTAACTTTTTTACATTTTTAACCCAGCAATTTCACTCTTCAGTCTTAGCCTAAGGAAATAAATAGGGACATGTACAAGGCCTTAGCTACAAGACTGGTTACCAAGCACTGTTCAGAAAAGCAGATAAACAGACACAACCTAAACATCCAACAATAACAAATTAGTTAAAATAATTTACAACACAGCTATAAGATAAGATATTATATGGCCATCTAAATAACCTTTAAGAAATCTGTTGGGCCTTACCTTGTGGCACAGTGGTTAAGAATCCACCTGCCAATGCAGGGGACACGGGTTCGAGCCCTGGCCTGGGAAGATCCCACATGCCGCGGAGCAACTAAGCCCGTGTACCACAACTACTGAGCCTGCGCTCTAGAGCCCACGAGCCACAACTACTGAGCCCACGTACCACAACTACTGAAGCCCGCACGCCTAGAGCCCGTGCTCTGCAACAAGAAAAGCCACTGCAATGAGAAGCCCGCGCACTGCAACGAAGAGTAGCCCCCGCTCGCCGCAACTAGAGAAAGCCCACGCGCGGCAACAAAGACCCAAAGCAGCCAAAAATAATAAATAAATAAATAGAGATAGATAGATAAATAGAAAGAAATCTATAGATAGATAGATAAATAGAAAGAAATCTGTAAATCTACTCTGACGTGGAAAGATGCTCAAGACACACTGCTGTTTAAAACAATGTTACAAAGTTTACATGTTATGGAGCAACATGTAAAATTATATGCATCTCTATCAGTGAATACGTGCATGGGGAGATGTGAAGGATGTTCACCCGAACAGTAACAGTGATAATCATAGGAGGCTGGAATTTCATTTTTTACTTTTTCCTTTGTACTTTCCCAAGATGCTATAACGTTAATGATTCAATGATCAGAAAAGCTATTCAGAATATTAAAGAGGGGAAAAATCAAATTATAAAACAGTATATAGGAGCAATTTCACAAACCCACTCCCCAGCAAAACTGACAAAAATTATTTTAAAAAAAAAGTTAAGTCTCTGGAAGGGATCCTAAATAAAGGAGATACAGCAAATGAAGAAACGTTTATTCAAGAAAATCTACAAAAATTGGATAAGAAAAGTGAGAGCCTGCAGTATTCAAATCAAGACCCACTCCCTCTTCTCTTCCCCCGTCCCAGCTCAGGGAGACAGAAACTCCACTCCACACTTGGTGCAGCCAAGAACACAGGGTTCTCTCTCCCCTCCAGCTCCCTGGCTTTCATTCCAGTAGGGGCAGGACGGCAGCATTTCTCATCCTGCCTCCAGGAAGCCACTGCAGAGGCTAAGTTCAGACAAGAGTGACTGAGAAGGAGGGGCTTCCTTCTTCTGCCCAGGGGCTCTACCTTGGGCACAGTGCTACTGAGAATACTGGAGCCCAACCTGGGCCTGTGGGATGAGGGTCAGGGTTAGGGTCAGGGTTAGGGGACCTGGGGCTGCTGCCTACCCCCACCCCCGACACTGAACACTCAGCTCCTAAAGTGGGTGTGTCACTCAACAAGAAGTACATCAGTGCCCCTGGATAGAACAGAGAATTCCAAACTCTCCCCAAAGAAACTGACTTCATTTGCAAAAGGAAATGGAGGCGTTCAGGCCTCAGGGCACTCTCAAAAACAGTGGAAGTCTCGGTGAAAGGCAACTGTGAAGAAACCGACAGATTCTTTGGAGATGCAGCTAAACTGCAGGCCCACTAGTTTGCCAGAGAGAATCTCTTTCAAAAAGTGGGAGAAGCCCTCCTGGGATGAGAACAACTGCCAAACACTGACCTCAGAAATTATCTCTTCAAAGGAGCCAAAGTTTGATTGGAACACTCTGTGGAGCAATTTATGCCTCAAGCCATTGTTGAAAACAATACAGCAATAAACTGGCAATTAGTAGAGTTTAACCGCTGGGTGTAGCCAGGGAAGAAGATGTCAAAGAAAGTCCTGTCAAAACCACCTCATCCCAAGGCGACTGTGGGCACACCCAAGACTGTGTCCCCATGAGGAGCAACATCAGAAGCTTCACATTTCTGGGTGAGGAATGGGGAGAACAGACTTCACTAAAATAATCCAGCTAGTCACTAAAGGAGTAAGTAAGCAAGCAACAGTAACAAGGAGTGGATGGGAGCAACACAGTACCCAGAACTGCTACAATATATCATCCAAAGTGTCCAGTTCTTAACAAAAAAAGGTGAGACATGCAAAGAAACAGGAAAGCATGACCCACACCAGAAAATAAGCAGGCAACAGAAACTGCCTGTGAGAGCAACCAGATGTCAGCTTTGACAGACTTGTCAAAGGAGACATTACAAGTATGTTCAAAGAACAAAAGGTAAAAGCACGATTAAAGAAGGAAGGTAGGATGAAAATGTTCATCAAATAGAGAAAATTAACAAAAAGAAATAATTAAAAAGAACCAAATGGGGCTTCCCTGGTGGCGCAGTGGTTGAGAGTCCGCCTGCCGATGCAGGGGACACGGGTTCGTGCCCCGGTCCGGGAGGATCCCACATGCCGCGGAGCAGCTGGGCCGGTAAGCCGTGGCCGCTGACCCTGCGCATCCGGAGCCTGTGCTCCGCAACGGGAAAGCTGAAACAAAAACTTCACTAGAACAGATTCGAAGTAAAGAATTAGCCAAGATGAAGACAGATGGATAGAGATTATGCAATCCAAAGGAAAGGGGAAAAAAAAAAAAAAAGAATGAAGAAATACGAACAGAGCCTCACAAAAAGGTGGAACACCATTAAGTGCACAACATATGCACAGTAGGAATATCAAAAGGAAAGAGAAAAAGGAGAATAAAACATTAGAAAAAGGAGAACAAAACATTGGCTGAAAATTTCACAAATTTATTGAAAATCATTAACCTACACATCCAGGAAGCTCAAGGAACTGCAAGTAAGACAAACATTAAGAAATGCACAAACAGAAACATTATATTAAAAATGCTGAAAGCCAAAGACAAGGAGAAAATCTTGTAAACAGAGAGAGAAAAACGATTTATCACTTACAAGGGAACCCCAGTAAGATTAACTTCTCATCGAAACAGTCTATACAGTATGATCTAATTTTACACAAATGTTACTGTATGTGTAGTACACATAAATGTATGTCTATACTGAGAAGAGAAAGGTTTGAAGGGACACATTTCATAAGTAATTTTATTCTTTAAATAAAACAAAGACTTCAAACGACATTAGAAAACCTTTACAATATAATACTAAGTGAATATAACCAAGCTATATAGCATTGTATCAACCATGCCCCAAAAAGAAAATAGTACAATACTAGTATTTTGTAGGAAAAGTGTTATTACTTTTATAATCAATAAAAAGCTTTAAGTTATAAAACAGATCTGTAATTTAACATTTAAAGTAAATAGTCCTGCAGTACATTCTCCGTACACACCAATCTAGTTAATTACAAGATATATGCACAAGTTATAAACATGTTCTACAAGAAAATCTACAAGAAAGTGTAGGGTAAATTTAAATCTGGAAAAATGTATTTGTTAAAGCAAGCAATACCAACCATACTTGGAGATTTTCATATATATACCTGTCATATCCCTGGGCCAATCCACATGGTTAAAAGGCTCAAACAATTTGGTCCCCAAACAACCATGGACAAAAATGGAAAAATGAATTTTTTTACCTTACTCACATTACTTAACCCTAAATAGTATACGGAACAGAAAGGTGACTAAGACCCAGCAGAAAATTTAGAACCTCCTCTTAGCTTGTTTACTGTCCCAGGCCAGTCATACTCCCATCACAAGCAACTATTCTGGGCTAGTGGTTGTCCAGCTATGCCAAAAAGCATCCTCTGGCATAAAAGAATCCTCCATCCCAGGATCTGGCACTTCACAGCCATTAGTGGGGAAACCATCAACACAATGCTAGTTATTAGGTCAGGAAGTATCAATACTTCCCAGCTTAGGGACCAAAAAAGGTAGCTGTGGAGGCTGGGGAGGCTATTCCAATGCCTGAATTCCAAAAGCTAGTAAGCTCTTATAAAGTTCAAGTTTTCCCTTTAACCACTTCATCTGGGTTTCTAGGCCATTAGAAATGATGTCAACCATGGATCTAACCAAAAGGGAGGGGAAAGTAGAGAAAACCTTGAGCAGAGGGCAATACTCAATTCCACTCACTTTTTAAATACAAATTTCTATGACAGCCTAAAATGTGGTTCAAGGCTCATTAACTCCCTCCATGTTCAGCTGAGTCTCCTGTTTCACAGCCGTTGCCTGCCCAACGCTAATCAAGGAGAGTAACTAATTGGCAGTCACACCACAGTCCCAGAGCCCCGTGTGTCCTCCAGCCATCTGACGCCAAGATGGCTACAACAAATGAAGCTCCCCCATGCTAACAGAACAAATCCAACACACCAAGACATACATGTATGTCTATACCTGGGCATTACTTCTGCCATGTTGGAATTAGACAACTCTAGTTATCATTCACCCAACAGGGTTGATAAATCACACAGTTTTACTGGGCCTAAGGATGCACAGACTAATTTGTTCAACTATAGATGGAAAACAACCTTACCTTGCTTCTTCCAACTGTTTCTCCCTCGCTTTCCTCTTGGCTTTCTTTCCCTGAGTATTAGCCAGGCGGGCTCTAGCTTCAGAAAGCATCTCCAATTCATCTGCAAAAATAAAGAGAACAAAATCTAACTTCTCCAACAGAAGCAAGGTGAAAGACATACCCTAGTGCTTAAGATGAGAAAACCCATCAATATAATCATTACATGGTGCAGCATAAAGGAAACAGCTTGGGTTTTTAAGTCAGAGAAACCTAAGTTAAAAATCATGCCCACCACTGGACAGTTATGTGACTCTGGATAATAACGTTTCACCACTTATAAAATGGGAATAACAATTCCTACTTCACAGGGATGTTGAGAAGAACTAAGAAAAAAGAAATAGGTAAAGCATCTAGCAAATACTCATTAAATAGTGGCTATAATTATCATATCCTTCATTATCATCAACTATCTGGCAGAGCACAAATTGTGAAATATTGTAAAAACTACTGTTTAATTATAAGGGGACTGACAATCTTCATTATCATTTTTCCTTCATTTTTTTCCTCAGAACTATTTCTCTCCTCCAGTATATTTTCCATAGCTCCCCAGAGTAGAACAAATTTCATTACTGATACCTTAGAGCAATTCCTACACAAGGGTGTCCAATGAAATCACAAGGGAACTTTAAAAAACAAAAAAACCCTCAGATTCCAGGATTACCCTCCATTCCCCCCCCACCCCCAATTTACTGACGCAGACCTCCTGGGGAAGCCCTGGTACCTTTATTTTTTAAAGTTTGCCATGTGACAGTGATGCAGCCAGCCTAGCCACAGTCTGCCTTTGGGAACAACTACCTTCAAACTTTTAAATTAAAAACTCAACAAATATTCACTGAATGCTTCACGACCCTGTGAAGTAAGATAGATATTATTACTCTCCATCTGACAGGAAAGAGAACCAAAGTTCAGAGAGATTATATGACTCACCTAAAGTCAAATAGCTAATAAGTGGCAGACATGGCACTAAACTAGATTAAAATCTAGTTCCTCTGATTCCTGATTCAATGTCTCAAAAAGGCATCTCCCTCATGGTATTGTAGTGTTGCCCTTTCAAGAAGATCAAACTTCCTGTCTGAAGTCAAAAAAGTAGTTAGTAGGAGCACTGGATCCCCAAATCCTGACTTGTTGCCTCTCTCCTCGGAATAGAAATGAGAACACAGAATCCTAAAGAGCTTACCTCTAGCCACCAGGAAATGTCCAGTCATATCACACTGCTTAACTTACTAAATGAATTGAAACATCAAAAGATAAAGGGACATTATACAAAAAGAGCAATTACTCTATGATAGAAGGTTGGACACACTTGGAAAGATACTTAGAGTAACAACTACAGACAGAACTGCAATTCGAAAAAGTCAGAGGAGTTTAGAAAAGAACTAAGAGAGTTAAAAGAAGGCCTGAGAAGTCTATGGTTACCAAAGAAATAAAGTCCTCACAAAAATACACTTACCCTCATCCATATCAATCGGATCAGGCCGTGCTGGTTTTGTTTCTGGATTTGGATCTATTTCTCCAGGTTTAAGTTTTCGTGGATCATCTGTTGTTTCCTCTTCATTGTCTCTCTGGGCAGCTTTATCCCTAGGAATGAGCCCAGAGTAATCAGTCACACTACCACCCGTTTAGTCTTAGAAATACCAGGTTCCCTAGTGCTGGCACCCTTTTCCTTTGAAAAAACCAATGGATGGGCATTAACAAAAATAAAGCATTTCTACTACTGCTTCACCTGAAAAGAGATCGTTTTAAATTTCTCTCTAATTTCAGTGTTTCCATTCACCATGAAACAGGCTCCAAGCAGCTCCCTAAATCACAAATGCAGCAGAGCCACACAAAAAAGCTTTTAGAGAAGAATCAAGATGTTCCAATGGTTAACTCTCAGCAGTATGACTATGGGTGATTTTTATTTGCTTTTTCACTATTTTTTCCCCAGATTTTCTATGATGAACATGTATGATTTGTATAACTTTTTTTTTTAGTATTTATTTATTTATTTGACTGCGCTGGGTCTCAGTTGGGGCACGCAGGATCTTCGTTGCAGCATGCGGGATCTTTCAGTTGCAGCATGTGGGCTCTCAACTGCAACATGCGGGATCTAGTTCCCTGACCAGGGATCAAACCCAGGCCCCCTACACTGGGAGCATGGAGTTTTAACCACTGGACCACCAGGGAAGTCCCTGTATAATACTTTTTAATTATTTCTTTAAAAAGTGTATAAAAGGAGACATAATCTTGATCAACCACACGAGACTTGGAATATACAATCCAATAGCTTTAGCTCCTCTGGCTTTATTCAGATCTGTAACTAATGTTTAAGGACACAAAATGCTAAAAGTGTATTCAGCCTCATTCAGAAGATATACACACACTTTAATACTGCTTTTGGAGATTCACTTACAGAAGAAATTCGTAGTGTTCCAAACACTGGGCAGCTGTTCTTCCAATGATTGGAGCAATGGTCCTCCACTGAGTTGGCATCAACTTGGCCAAGTGCAAGAGTTTTTCCTCTTCTTCTCTGGACCATTCTGTTTTCTTAATGCTGGGATCCAGCCACTCATACCTATTAAAAAGACATCATTTTATACCTTAATCAGTCACCCAGCATGAATAATATCCTCCTTACGTATTAGACATACTGGCTTCTAATATCTGAAAAATGCAAGCTCTCATCCTTCAATCACAAAAGCTGGGGTTTTTTTTTACAACAGAATATTCCCTATTTGGTTAAACTTACCCCATTCCGAATACCCTATCTCACTAAATTCTACTGTATTTTAATTATGCAAGGTTAGTAATGCTTAAGAAAGGTAACATGACTGAAACATGATCATATGCCTTCCTTCTCAACTACCAATTGTTTCCATTCATCTTACACTTTATTAGAGGTTATGCATTTATAAATAAGACAAAACCACCTCATATTTTCATAGTGTTTCTAGTTTTCATAGTACTTTCTGGTGCTTTGATTCGATTCTTACAACACCTTGGCTTACTTCTTTAAGCATTTGACTTACACTCACTAAATGCTTTTCAAAACTGTATTTGTTTGGTGAGTTTTTTAATTTAAGTAAAACTACTATGTCATCTCTGTCTTTCCCCATGCTCCACCTGACCCACCTTTTCCATCCAGTCTACTTAGCTGGATGAGAGGCCCTGCAAACAATATATAAACCTTGCCAAACAAAGTGATAGGAGCTTAGCTCCACTAACAGAACCAGAAATCAGAGTCACTTATGCAGGCTGAGGACCATCTTCCTCTTTGTGGGCCAATCTCTATATTCTGATCCTTTCCCCTACCCAGGTGCCCAGGAAATTAGCTCACTCTTATACAATCCAAAATATGATCCTAGTACCACATGGGTCAGGGCTGGGGCCAGATCACTCATGCCAAAAATACATGTGAAGAACTTACTATGTCCACTACCCTGTGACTTAAAAGGGGGCACCACAGATGTAATGTTGGGTTATGTTATATTCTGGGGAAGCAAATATACAATGTTTCAACGATTCATGAGGAAACTCAACTACTGTAAGCTAGCCTAGAAAATTAACCATTATTTATCATTTATTTCTTTGGGAAAGTAAGTTCTAAAACAATCCACTTATAAACTTTTGGAATACAATCCATTTGTAAGCTAGGGTCCATCTGTACCTAAAAGTAGTTATATTTCATGCTTCACAAAGCACTCTCAAACAACATTAACTCATTTGAGCCTCACATCTCCATCAGTTAGGGCCAAGTATTATCCCCAGTTGGGAGAAGGTAGTGGTAGGAAAGAGTGGCTAGAAAATGGCTTGCCTAAGATCACATAGGAAGCAAATGACAGCTAATTCTTAAATCTAAATTCCCATCTCCCACTCCACACTTTGTTATATCACAATGCCTGCTTTCTTTGGTAAGGTTCAAAGAAATGACATTTTCCTCATCATAATTAAGGTCATTTTGTGTTTTCCACTCATTAACTGGTACATACCATCTGGCTTTGCACTGCTTTGCTGATTTTCTATGCAGCAGTGAGGCAATCCTAGACCACTGGTTTTTCCCATATTTCATTACCGCTGCCTTCAAAATTTCATCCTAAAAATTGTTGAAGAAAAACAGTGTATTCAATCACAAAACTCCAAGTGAGAAAAGACAAAATTAAAATTAACTCTAACAGAGTTGTGCTATGGAGAAAGAGAGATATCAACACACACATATATCCTAGATTTAAAAAGAAAGTACAAAACTTCATTACAATAATTAAAAAAAAGCAAGCCAGAATCAGTGAAATGCAAGAAATTAAGAACTCCCTTACAGGGACTTCCCCAGTGGCGCAGTGGTTAGGAATCCACCTGCCAATGCAGGGTACACGGGTTCGAGCCCTGGTCTGGGAAGATCCCACATGCCATGGAGCAACTAAGCCTGTGCACCACAACTACTGAGCCTGCGAGCCACAAATACTGAGCCCGTGTGCCGCAACTACTGAAGCCCGTGCGCCTAGAGCCCGTGTTCCGCAACAAGAGAAGCCACCGCAATGAGAAGTCCGCTCAGTGCAACGAAGAGAAGCCTGTGCAATGCAATGAAGAGTAGCCCCCGCTCGCCGCAGCTAGAGAAAGCCCACGCGCGGCAACGAAGACCCAATGCAGCCAAAATAAATTAATAAAATTAATTAATTTAAAAAAAAAGAACTCCCTTAGAAGGACATCCTACCCTCCCTTACACACAACCCCTTCCCCATCCCGTCCAGTAATTGGGAATGGGTACAGTGTGTGGCTGTTATTCTCTTGAAAGGAATATGGCTCATTCATTTATTCATTCATTGAAAAAACATTCCCTGAACACCAACCTTGTACCAAGTCTTGTGTACTTAGGGAAAGAGAATCAAATAGGACACATCCAGCCCTCAAGAAGCAAGTCAAGACTCAGGTGAATCCAATCTCTAACCCAGGCTTCCTGCCTCCGGCTTAGGAATAGCATTTTCTCTTCAGTCCCATAACCCCAACTCTGACCCAAGAATCCACATCTCAGGTCTAACCTAAGAATTAAGTATTTCCCCCGAAGTCACCAGTCAACTCTGTCTCCAGACTCCCCCAGTCTCTAGACACTATTTCACCAGGGCACCCATTGCAATATGGAACTCACCAATCCCGGGAGAGCCCGGCAAGCTAAATCACAGACACCAGGGCTATTAGAGACACAGATGAATGCTCTTGGGGCATTTTACTTTCAGGCTTTTTTCCACATTGAACTAGAGCTACATGCCTCATACATGAGCCACTCCACAACACTCCACACCGTATCATCACAGACTCAAAAAGACTGCAGGGCTTGGGCCACATCATAGGAATCCTGCTGTTACTTGATTTTTGTACATGTCTCTCCCACAGAAGTCGTCTCTTCTCCAACTTAAACAGCCTGGTTCCCTCTGTGCAAGTTGAGGCAAGGTTCTCACTGACTTTATGTGTAACTTTGTTGCAGTACTGCTATACTTAATCACATCTTCAAGGAAGTATATACAACAATTATCTATCCTACTCGATCCATTCGGAAAAATTTCCCAAGCAAATTTTGTTTGGTACTGTCCTAGTTTCTAAAGATACCAAGATCTGGTCCTGCCCTCTTGCAGTGCTGTCTACTGAGGAAAAGAAATAGCAACTAGCACTTACTGCAAGATTACTATGTGACAGACCCTGTTCTAAATGTTCCAAATGTAGTGACTCACTTAGTCCCCAAGACAGGTAGGTATTATTATCATCCCCATTAGAAAACTGAGGCTCTAAGAGGTTAAGAAACCCTCCCAGCATCACACAGAAGTATGTGATGCTTGCAAAAAGACAAAGCAAACTATAACAAGTGGATGAAAGAGTTGTCATGGGACCACTGGGGGTGCAACTACTTTTTACAGGATGAACAGGCAAAAATTCCAGAAGAGTTTCTGGACTGGTTTTTGAAGGAAGGGCAGAAAGATGCTAAGCAGTAGGAGGATATTCCAAGAAGGCATAAGATGTAAAAAGACACAGAGCATGAAAAAATATGGTGTTCTCGGGAAACTGACAAATTCAGTGCACTATGAACACCAACTTCACTAAAACCTCGTTTCTATTTTTCTCATTCTCTACTGTTCTCTGGCTCACCAATGACATGATCCACTACATTTCTGGAAGCAAAGAGACTACTGAAGGCCTATCTGGCTTCTATCCAAGCTGAAGCGGAATGACAGGAAGACACAGGCCTTGGGATCTGACGGGAGAGCGGACACGTTATGCCTTGATCACAGATGACCGCAGGGATGCGGGCATAAACGGGCACTTTGAACCTGGCACTCAAACTGCTTCCCGTGTGCAAGGAAGTCAAGAAAAAAACAAAGTTGTCGCCACAGCACTTCTTCATTTTTGAATATCAGAGAGAGGCACGATGCCTGGGCCGAGGAACGGGGGTGCCCCAAAGACCGACTCTAGCGGTTATCCTAGCTCTCCCACCACAGTGAGTTCCACCAGGGCAGAGGGCGCGTCCTCAATTCAACAAATGTTCACTGAGGGCCTAAGGAGTGCCCGGTAGGTAATCAAGTGGTTAAATCACAGTTCCCGTCCTTCAGGTGCTCAGATAACGTAGGACCGGGCACAAGGTAAAGGCCCCGAGGGTCGGCCCCGCACCGACCCCCACGCAGACCCCGCAAACAACCTCTCCACCTCCCCGACCTCCGCGCGCCTGCGCACCAGCAGCCGGAGGGGCGGAGGGCAGCGGACGGCGGGAAAAGGGAACTTACCTCAGTATTCCTCCACACGCCCCCCTTGATCATAATTCGAGGCATCTTAGCGGCGGGGTGTCTCGGCAAGCGGCCGAGTGGAGCTTCTGAGAAGTAGTAACGGCGCTGCGGCCACGGAACCCAAAGCCGTCACTTCCTCCAAGCGCAACCTTCTGCTTTGAAGAGCTCTGCGCAGGCGCAAGGCGGGGTTTGGGGTTGGGGGAGAAGTAAGAGTAGCAAGTCTCGCGAGAACTCGAGTGACTGAAAGGAAATAAGTGCTTTGTTGTTAAAGCTGTACTCTAGGAAGACTGACAGAAAGTCATCAAACCACTCTAAGCCAAAGCGCCCTACGCCGCACGCATGCCCAAAATAGATTGGAAGAAGCCATGGCTCTCGCGAGATATCGGCAGTGGCTCTTGGCAGAGAATGTAGTGCTGGGGTTGGTTGTGACGTCACCTGGTGGCAGAGAATAGGAACGTGGCGCGTGTAGAGTTTAAGCCCAGCTGGTCTAAAAAGAACTTTGTTAATTTATTAATTTAGCACTTTATTAGGCATTTAACTGATAGGAATTTATTCACAGAATACTCAGGAAAACGCAATAGCTTATTTAAGCCTAAATTTCCTAACCTGGAGGTAATAATAGTACCAACTTCGTAGGGTCGTCTTAAGGATTAAATGAGATCGTAAACCTAGCATAGTATCTGATACATAATAAGTGATCACAAAAGTGGTAACTGTTACTACAAGAAGCGCAACCCCAAGTGATCAGTGGTTGTCCCAGAAATCCACAGAAATGTCATGTCAGAGTTTTTCATTCATTGCTATTCAGTCTGTGTGGATTAATAGTAGAGAGTTACCATCGATAGGTACTGGTATTAGACAGACTCGGTCTGGGTTGAAATCTTGGCTCTCTCATCAGCTTGGGTAATAACCTTGCTGAATCTCAGCATCCTCATCTGAAAAGTGGAGTTAACAATTCATACCTCATAAATTTGAGGGACAAATTAGTTGAAAGATACCTAAAACCCAGTGAGGTAGGGATTGCCAAACTGCCATTCCACCTCCCCATTACTCACTTGGTCTCCTTCACCATTCAAAAACATCTCTTTGGAGCCAGCCCTGGAAGGCATGAAAATGTTTAGTGGACTGGGAAACATCCTAAGAATTTAAATAATGCCTTTCTCTTTATAGTTCTTCATTTCTCCATTTGCCTCTTCTGAGAGAGCTACAGAACTTTCCGGTTATATATATATATATATACATATATATATATATATATATATATACTGTTTTTCCTTGAAATGGGAAATTGTAGCAATAAAATCACTAGTTTGTTGAGAGGACAGTGTGAGATTATGAAGAACACACAGATGTGTGTGTTCTGGTGACAAGCCATATTTTCTGTCTCTGGACGCAGGTCCAGAGATAATGCTTCTCTGTAGAATGTGTGACCATTACTTCCTGCCAACCCCACCCCCAACATGCACTCAGCTACAGTGGTTACAAGTGTCTCTCTCTCTCTCTCTCTCTCTCTCTCTCTCTCTCACACACACACACACACACACACACACACACACACACACACACTGGCCATTTGATTGATCTGATCAAAGTTGAACCAGTTAAGTCTCCTCCCCAGGAATTTTGACACTGAAACCTAGAAGAAGCCAGTCTCTCTGCTGGCCAATGAATCTCTAACATGTGAAGCCCAGGAGTTGCCTGCCACCATGTTTTGTACAACGTAGACTAAGAAGGGAAGAAAAAAGGTCCCAGGTGCACTGAGAGGAGCAGAGAAAAGAGTACAGAAAGACAGAGGTAGGTCTTGGCTGCACCACTGTCCCTGGATCCAATATGTTCCTCTGTCCTCGGTGCATCCCTGTCCTTGAGTTGTTGTTGTTGTTTTTTTAATATTATTTTACAATCTACTGTTTTCTTAATTTTTAAAATTTATTTTTTATTTTTGGCTGCATTGGGTCTTCGTTGCTGCACGCAGGCTTTCTCTAGTTAAGAGTGGGGGCTACTTTTTTTTTTTTTTTGGCTGCGTTGGGTCTTCATTGCTGCGCATGGGCTTTCTCTCATTGTGGGGAGCAGGGGCTACTCTTCATCGCGGTGCGCAGGCTTCTCATTGCGGTGGCTTCTCTCGTTGAAGAGCATGGGCTCTAGAGCGCAGGCTCAGTAGTTGTGGCGCACGGGCTTAGTTGCTCTGTGGCATGTGGGATCTTCCTGGACCAGGGCTCAAACCTGTGTCCCCTGCATTGGCAGGAGGATTCTTAACCACTGTACCACCAAGGAAGCCTCCTGTCCTTGAGTTCCAATGATTAGTTCCCCTTTTGGCTTCAGTCAGTTGGAATTGGGTATCTGTTATTTGTAAGCCAGATTCCTAACACATCCAGAGTTGAACCGGTCCTCTCTGAAGAGCCATTTCAGATCTAACATTCCAAGAGCCCATGATGACGGCTTCTCCTTCCCACTCAGCACCACCTTTACACCCCCTCCATGTCACCTTTTCACCAAATAGAAAAAGTGCCCCTTCCTCAAGACACTTTATTGACACCTGCTGGAAAATTGTCACAAAATACTGATGTTTTGAGAACAAGACACTTACTACAAGAAAATTAGATCTCCCATGCCTATGATACAAATTGCACCCCCTTAGGGGCATGCGTTTTACAACCTGCCCATTAGGACAGAGCAGCCCTGTCAAAAGTCCCCCAAGGCACCCTTGAACACGCAGACTGCATGTCTAATCGAAATTCTAGTTTCCATCTTGTGCAGTTTTTTACCATCAAGAAACTGTGCAGGGGACTTCCCTGATGGTCCAGTGGTTAAGAATCCGCCTTCCAATGCAGGGAATGCGGGTTCGATCCCTAGTCGGGGAACTAAGATCCCACATGCCATGGGGCAACTAAGCCCACGCACTGCAACTACTGAGCCCGCGCACTCTAAAGCCCGTGTGCCACAACTAGAGAGACGCCCTTGTGCTGCAACTAAGACCTGACATGGCCAAATAAATAAATAAATAAAAAGAAACTGTGCAAGAAAGGGCTAAAATGAGAGTCAAAAGCCTGTGACAACACCAAGGGATGGAGAGGAGCTGGGGCTAGCCACCCTCATCATCTTCATCATCTCCCCAAATAAGGATATGGAATTTAAGTAGAAATATTGCACTGCTTTGCAAATACAATTTCAAGACAGGTCCTCCAGCCCTGCCCGCATCCACCAGATTGCCACCCATAAGGCCCTCTCCCATTTAGAAACTCCTCAGCTAGTGTTAGGAAAAACTAATATCCTGGTGTCCAGTTACTACAAAATGGAATTCCATGCACCCTAAATGCTGGTAATTCATACCGTAATGCTAACCATGGTTAATCATCTAAATTGGCTTGAGTCTCACCTACTGATACTCTCTTGTGGTGAGTCCAGTTGTAGCTTGTAATTTTTTTCCCAGGTACTCATCTTCATGGTTGTTATTTCTGGGGAGTCCCCTGTGCCCTGGGGTGGGGAAGTGTTCCCAAAGAGACTATGCTTATTGTCAGGCCCCAGAGATGCAAGAGTGTTTGTGAGCTCATTTCTCAGTTTAGGATCAATATTCCAATCAAGTCGTTTACAACTAACCCTGCATCCACAGGGCACAGGCTTGGGATTTACATTTCTCACAGGAGACTTTCTTTTTCCACACTCACATACCAGACCCCAGACTCATAAGCCCAGTCGCATACTGGACAGTTCCGCTTGGGTGTGTCACAGGTTTCTCAAATTCATCTTCCAAAAATTGAGCCCTCAGTAATTCCCTGGTGGTCCAGTGGTTAGGGCTCCACGCTTTCACTGCCCAGGGCCCGGGTTCAATCCCTGGTCGGGGAACTAAGATTCCACAAGCCTCGCAGTGCTGCCAAAACAAAAAAAAAAAAGAACTCCCCCTAGAAAACCTATACTTCTCCAGCATTCCTTATTTCAAGGGATAGCACAGGACTGGCGTGTATGGCTGTGTAAAGGGTTCATTGCATAAGGGAAAAGTGGGGGCTGAAATCTAGCTTGCACACTGCTCACCAGGCAATGCGTCCACGGGACTGTGTCCACCAAGAAAGCATCTTTCTCTAGGTGTATGAAGCCACCACATGGGCTAGACACTATATGTTGCCCTGGCAACAGCACCACCATCCACCTATTGCCACTTTTCCTTCCCCCATAACTTCCTCCCACCCACATCCAAGTCATTCCAGAGTCTTGCCAATTTTATCTCCTAGGTAGCCCTCCAATCCATCTCCTTTGTCCACCTCTGCTGTAAGTTTCCAGATCGAGCAAATTAAAATACCAGTTAAATCCCAGTTAAATTTGAATTTCAAATAAACAGCAAGTGAATTTTAGTATAATTGTGACTCACGCATTCCTTCTGTCCTCCCTTTCCTAGAGAACCCTGGTTTCTCCTCCAGCCCACACTGCGCTCAGCCAATAGAACACGTTTCTAGCCAGATGATCACTCCCATGCTCACACCATCACCACTGCAAGGTGCCGTCACACCCTCTCCGTACTTGGTAGAAACATACACATTTCCTCGGAAAACAAGCCATTGGGATTTTTGACTTCTTTTTTGATATGAGGCAGGGTCCCTCCATGTGCACCAAGAAATGTTTAATTTGCATGTATTTCTTACAAAGTCCAGGTTTGGGAGCCTCAGTGTTGACTCTTCAAGTCAGTAGTGGCCGCCCCATCCCCCAGGGAGGCTCAGGCCACAACCCCTCCTGGAGTTCCCCAGTGTTGGAAGGACAGAAGGCATCTCAAATGGGCTCCCAGTCCTTCCCCAGAGTCCACTGGGAACTTGGCCAGTAGATGTGCTAAATCAGGGTCAGAGTTCCTTACTGCAAGGGATGGGGGCTGTTCAGTGCGTTTCGGGCCCAGACGGGAAGAAAAGTCGCAGGGCATAAAGATGTGAGAGGGGCCAAGGCAGGGGGCAACGTGTGGCCAAACCAGCCAAGGTCAAGGCTGGTCAAGGGAGAGGGAATGAGTCCAAAGACCCCGTGGAGGCAGCAGGCCTGGTCTCATCAGGGGCTGGGCAGGACCAAGTGGTGCCCTGCACTCAGATGGGCACTCCTAGATGTCCCAGATGTCAGCCCCGCACAGCTATCAGGTTCTCAGTGAACCACAAGATTACCCTTGACCTCAGGAGATACCTACTGAAGTATATAGGTATGTAGGAGTAAAGGGTTATGATGTCTGCCGCTCACTCTCAAATAATTGAGAAGGGACTTCCCTGGTGGCGCAGTGGTTAAGAATCCACCTGCCAATGCAGGGGACACGGGTTTGAGCCCTGGTCTGGGAAGATCCCACATGCCGCAGAGCAACTAAGCCCGTGCGCCACAACTACTGAGCCTGCGCTCTAGAGCCCATGAGCCACAACTACTGAGCCCGCGTGCCACAACTACTGAAGCCCGCGCGCCTAATGCTCCGCAACAAAAGAAGCCGCTGCAATGAGAAGCCCGCGCACTGCAACGAGGAGTAGCCCCTGCTCGCCTCAACTAGAGAAAGCCCATGCACAGCAACGAGGACCCAATGCAGCCAAAAATAAATAAATAAATATATTTATCAAAATTGATAGTAATAATTGAGCAAAATAATAATAATAATATGAGAAAAAGAGAATGTGTACAACTCTGGACAAATGTTAATTGTAGACTCTAGGTGAAGACTATGTAGGTGTCTGTTGTACGATTCTCGCAACTTTTCTATCAGTTTGACAGTTTTCAAAATATAAACTTAAGGGAATTCCCTGGCGGTCCAGTGGTTAGGACTCGGCACTTTCACTGCGGAGGGCCCGGGTTCAATCCCTGGTTGGGGAACTAAGATCCCACAAGCCGTGCAGCGCCGCCAAAACAAAAAAGTTAAAAGAGGCAAAACACAGTGATTCTGCATCCAAGTCAAACATTTGATTTAGAACAGTCGCACCAACAGAAGCAATTAACAGGAAAAGGCTCTCCAGAGGACAGTCAGTGCCTGCTTCCTGGACCTGTTCCTGTTCAAGACTGTCTTGGAAAGTCCAAAGAACCTGTGGATAGAGGCACGGAGTTAAAGGCTGTGCTCCATTACAAGACTAACAGTTCTCAACCACACACGGTGACACATGGCCATGACATCTGCCCAAGGGCCATCTCAGGGCAAAGGGCACCATCCACTCTGGGAGAGGCTCTCTGCCTCTCTCGTCTCCATTGTGAAGCCTCTCAAAAGCCTGCTCTTCTGGGCTTGCCTCCAGTTTTTATGCTACTTTTTTTTTTTTTTGGCGGTACATGGGCCTCTCGCTGTTGTGGCCTCTCCGTTGCGGAGCACAGCCTCCGGACGCACACGCCCAGCGGCCACGGCTCATGGGCCCAGCCGCTCCGTGGCATGTGGGATCCTCCCGGACTGGGGCACAAACCCGTGTCCCCTGCATCGGCAGGCGGACTCTCAACCACTGCGCCACCAGGGAAGCCCCCTATGCTACTTTTTGAAGGTTCTTTGACCCACCAACAGGTAGCAAACTCTGTAGCAAGGGGACCGCTGGCTGCCAGCTGTCAAGCTCTTCAACTTCTCTTATCTCATTCTTCAGCTTGTTGGCCTTCTCCTTCACCCAGAAAGGCAAGCTGTGGGAAGAAAACAATACCCTGAGTTGAGTTTGTCTGATGCAAAATTTACAAACACCTTCAGCAGACAAGGCACTACATCCTCCAAAAGTAAGAAGGCCTCCCATGCTGCAAAAAATCAAAATCAAACACCGTGTTAGTCTTCACCATTTGCCCCCGCCCCAAACCCAGATCTCTTTTGTATCCCTCTCTACCCAGGAAGTTGACCCCAGTAGCCTGCATCACCTTGACTCCTCCCTGCCCCCACCTTTGAGCTGGGCTTGGCTAATGGGAGGCACCAACAGGAGATCAGAAGGTGGAAAGACAGAGGTTGGGGTATGTCTTATTGAGCTCCCACCCTATCTCCTGAGGTACCCCAATTCTGGAGCCGCTGTATTCTCCTCTGCCGCAGGTCCTTTCAGACAGCCCTTCTCCATCTCCTGCTGCTCTATGAACCATGGGCCCTCCTCCTGCTGTTCAGATCTAGAAGTAGTAAGAGTTTCCCACTGGTGGGAGCCCCTGGGTGCTCCGCCCTCCCATGTGAGTTTCCTCAACCTGCCCACACACTGGTAAACAGTCCTTTCATTAAACTGTCTTCAGAATCCCACCTGAGTGTGCCTTCTGCTTTCTGCCGGGACCTCAGCTAATACAGACACCCAGCGTCCTCCCAGGTCTGTTGAGATTTGAAAGGGCATATGCTGGGCTGCAGCGTGTGGGTTCTGAGAGGTACCAGGAAGTAAGGTTCCTGGGATGAGTCAGAGCAGGAAGACGAAGAATGTTTTCATCTTTTGGCAGCTAAAATTTTCATGTTTTTAGGGAGAAGTGCATCATGATTGAGAAAATACCCTGATAAACCTGCTGGAGTATTACCACACATAGCAATAGGTGAGAGTAATGGTTATCATTTAAAGCTGACAACCCAATAGTAGAAGCCCAAGTAAGAAAAGCAGGACGACAGACTTCCCTGGCGGTCTAGTGATTAAGACTCTGTGCGCAGTGGTTAAGAATCCACCTGCCAATTCAGGGGACATGGGTTTGAACCCTGGTCCGGGAGGATCCCACATGCCACGGAGCATCCAAGCTCATGCGCCACAACTGCTGAGCCGGCACTCTGGAGCCCGCGAGCCACAACTACTGAAGCCCGCGCGCCTAGAGCCCATGTTCCGCAACAAGAGAGGCCACCTCAATGAGAAGCCCGTGCATTGCAACGAGGAGTAGTCCCCGCTCACCGCAACTAGAGAAAAGTCCATGCACAGCAATGAAGACTCAACACAGCCAAAAATAAATAAATAAAATTAAAATTAAAAAAATAATAATAATAAAGTATAAAAAAAAAAAGAGACTCTGTGCTTTTACTGCAGGGGGCACAGGTTCAATCCCTGGTCAGGGAACTAAGGATCCTGCATGCCGTGAGGCAGTGGCCAGAAAGAAAAGCAGGACGAACAGCAATATAGAAAGATATTAGCATAAAGAACCAGCAGGATAAGAACACAAGCATTCCTAAACATCAGAAGAAACAATTTTTTAACTTTTGTTGAAATAATCAAAGAAAACAGTGAAAGACTCAGGGTAAATATAATACACATAATACATATAACATAAACTATTATGATAGAATTGAAATCAAATCTGTCAAATCAATAAATGCAAATGGCCCTAATTCACCTCTTAAAGAAAAGAAATTTTCAAATTGGCTCACAAAGCAAAATCCAATTCTTTGTCTGAGAGAAAGACCTAAAACAAAGTGATTTGAAAGTCTAAGAATGGGCAAAGAAATATTAGTCAAATGCAAACAAAACAAAGTAAGAGTTGTAATCTTAATATCTGGCTAGGTATAACATAGGACAAATGCATTAAATGAGAAAAAGAAAGATATTTTTATAATGCTAATGGCTACAATTAACAATAAAGATAGGGCTTCCTTGGTGGCACAGTGTTTGGGAGTCCGCTTGCCAATGCAAGGGACACAGGTTCGAGCCCTATTCTGGGAAGATCCAACATGCCGCGGAGCAGCTAAGCCGGTGCACCACAACTAGTGAGTCTGCGCTCTCGAGCCCGTGAGCCACAACTACTGAAGCCTGCGCGCCTAGAGCCCGTGCTCCGCAACAAGAAGCCTGCGCACTGCAACAAAGATTAGCCCCCGCTCTCTGCAACTAGAGAAAGCCCGCATGCATCAGCGAAGACCCAGCGCAGCCAAAAATAAATAAATAAATGTATTTATTTTTTTTTAAAAAAAGAAATCTATTAAAAAAACAATAAAGATAGAAACACACTAATATTGGGACATTATAACACAACAACTCTTGGTCCAAGTGGACAAAATGAGTGGACAAAAATGAGTAAGAAAATATAGGGACTAAACAGAATAATCAATAAGATAAATCTTCTGGGTATGTATCTAACTTCGAATCCTGATGAAATAGAATGTACTTTCAGATGCATGCTGAGAGAGTCCCAAAATCGAACGTATATTAGATAACAGGGAAAATTTTGATAAGTTCCATAAAGTAAAAATAATAAAAACAATATTTTCTGATCACAAGGTGATAAAAGTAAAAATGAATTACAAAATAAAAACCAAAAAGCTCTCTTACCTGGAAATTCAAAATCTATCTATTAAGGAATTCTTTAACCAAAAGGAAAGTACCAATGCGAACTGCAGAATTCTTCAAAAAATAAGGATAACCTGCATATCAAAATGTATAAGGTTCAGAATGGAGCTGAGCTAACATATAAGATCAGAGGAGTGATACTTCCCTCAAATACAGAAATACTCCAATAGCTTGCTCTCTACCTCTTCAAACTCTAACCATCCTCCCTGGCTGCACTCATTTAAGCATATGCCTTTCTTTTCTTCTTTTTTTTTAAAAATAAATTTATTTATTTATTTATTTTTGGCTGCATTAGGTCTTCATTGCTGCGCGCGGGCTTTCTCTAATTGCGGTGAGAAGAGGCTACTCTTCATCGCAGTGCGCGGGCTTCTCATTGCGGTGGCTTCTCTTGTTGTAGAGCACGGCCTCTAGGTGCGTGGACTTCAGTAGTTGTGGTTCTCGGGCTCTAGAGCGCAGACTCAGTAGTTGTGGCACATGGGCTTAGTTGCTCTGTGGCATGTGGGATCTTCCCGGACCAGAGCTCGAACTCATGTCCCCTGCATGGGCAGGCGGACTCTCAAACACTGCCCCACCAGGGAAAGCCCCGTCTTTTCTAACAAACTCTTATGTTTTGGAAAGCAGGGACCCTGACTTTTTGCTCCACATCAAACCCCTCACAGTGCACACCTAGGACTACACATGGCATCTGGTATTTGTCAATCATATCCGTTGAAGATGTGAGCAGCCCAGCTGCCAGACTCCACAGACACTTGACCTTCGAAACCAAAAACCCTCCATTCAAACTGCCTCACCCACCTGCTGGGATTCAAAAGGTCCCTATGTGTTAGGTGTCTATGAGCTCCTCCATAGGAGAAAATAAACAATTGATATTTTCATAAAGATAGGATAATATGAAACATGCTGAGAGAACTCACTTGGGAATTTGTGGGAGAGGCTCAAGTGGAATAAATGTATCAAATTTCTTTTCATAAGGCATTCTGAAAAACAGAAAAGGCAACCATAAGATAGGTGTGGTTTCTACGGCAAAGAGATCAATACATCATTGTGTTCAATAAAATGTCTTATTTTCTGGTTTTAATTGTTACGTATGGGCTTCAAAACTGTTAAGGGCCATAATTCTTATTATTTTTTTACCATTTTTAGTAAACATCATTAAAACAAACATGATTAATTTTTGAGGTATAGTTGATTTACAATATGTTTAAGGTGTATACATAGTGATTCACAATTTTTAAGGGTTATACTCCATTTATAGTTCTTATTAAATGTCAGTTATATTCCCTGTACTGTACAAAATGTCCTTGTTGCTTATTTATTTATTTATTTTTTGCTTATTTATTTTATACATAGTAGTTTGTACCTCTTAGTCCCCACCTCTGTCTTGCCCCTCCCCCTCCCACTAGTAACTACTAGTTTTTTCTCTATATCTGTGAGTCTGTTTCTGTTTTGTTATATTTACTAGTTTGTTTTACTTTTTAGATTCCACATATAAGTGATATCATACAGTATTTGTCTTTCTCTGTCTGACTTATTTCACTAAGCATAATACCCTCCAAGTTCATCCATGTTGTTGCAAATGGCAAAAATTTCGTTCTTTTTTACCGCCGAGTAATATTCCATTGTGTACATATACCACATCTTCTTTATCCATTCATCTGCTGATGGACACTTAGGTTGCTTCCATATCTTGGCTATTGGAAATAATGCTGCTATGAACATTGGAGTGCACGTATCTTTTCAAATTAGTGGTTTTGTTTTCTTTGGATCATGATTGATTTTTTTAAAATATTTTTAATGTACTATATCAACTGTTTTCTCTTTTAATTTAATGACCCTCCATTTCTCCTCAATGCTTAGTTGCAAGTACAAGTCAATCCAAATAGTAGTCGCTAATCAACAATCTGATTCAGTATGAAAATTGAAGTCTTCATAGTTGTTGATAATAACAGGAACAAAATTAACAACCACCTTTTTGTAGTCAAGATCCTGTGTATGATTTCAATTACACACATGTACATGTGCATACACTAAGGAACTAGGTACAGATTTTTTTAGAAATTCTCACCAAATATGTCTTGTTGAGATTCACCCCTTGTAAAATATAATTTATATGTAGTAGAAAGAAATACAATTCCTTTAAAGTTAACTAAATAACCCTAGTATTAACATACACTTACATTGAAAAATTCCCTGGCGGGAGAGTTGATCCTGCTTTGTGGAAGCCTTTACTCTGTTCTGGATACATATATGGATTATCTCCTGGAGTTACCTTTGGGATTCCATTCCTGGGATCAATAACTGTGAATGGAGTTTGAAAACAAAATCATAAAAAGGGCTGAAGATGATCCACAGATTTGCCATAAGAATTGACATGACAATGGAAACAGGATAATTTAGTGTTTTGTTATGAGGTACATATAGGTATCTTAATGTTCTGTTTGTGATTGTCTCACCTTGAAGAGATGAAAAGTGTGAGCCTAAAATAAAATAAAATTAAAATTAAAAATAAATTGTAAAAAAACAGATTAAAAAAAACAAATAAAGTACGAGCCTATGTTTGAGACGTTTTTTAAAAGGTGTTGTTGGGCTTCCCTGGTGACGCAGTGGTTGAGAATCTGCCTGCCAATGCAGGGGACACGGGTTCAAGCCCTGGTCTGGGAGGATCCCACATGCCGCGGAGCAACTAGGCCCGTGAGCCACAACTACTGAGCCTGCGCGTCTGGAACCTGTGCTCCACAACAAGAGAGGCCATGAGAGTGAGAGGCCCGTGCACCACGATGAAGAGTGGCCCGCACTTGCCACAACTAGAGAAAGCCCTCACACAGAAACGAAGACCCAACACAGCAAAAATAAATTAATTAATTAATAAAAGGTGTTGTTATGATTACCTCACCCTGGGAAAGAAGAATAGCTTAGGTTTGGATGGGATGTTTTGGTTTAAAATGAATGGTGAATCAAAAGTATCTGAAATGATTAGCATGAACTCTGACTTGAAATCTTTTCATTCCTGAACATTAGTGCACTTTGAATCCCTGAATCCCTCCAGGATTAGCAGCTCTAATTGGGGCTCTGCCTCTCCGACTGGGTCTCAGGAGGAAATCAACTAATAAGGGCTCTGCTACTCCTTCTGACTCAAAGACTAGGGTAGTGTAGCAGTAGGAGGTGGCCTTCCTGGTGAAGAGGAGTCACGAAAAAGTCTACTGATGCTGAGCAAACACTGCTTCCTCAGCCCATGCTCTGACACCCAACCCAGCCGCTTCCAACGCCCCAGGAATAAGTAACTAACCACATGGAGTCAGCCTGGTACAGGATGGTCGTTTAAACCTGCACCTCTTACACCAGATGCATCTCCTAAGGGAATAATCCTGGACTGCAAGACTAACCACCTTGGGATCAGAAGCAAGGATGCATGGCTGGAAGCACAACCTCCTTCTTTGCTCACACACCCAATGAACAGGACCCTCTTCTTAATTTTTAAATGCTTGTTTTGATATTGCTCCATTCACCTGTACTCACAAGATACAAGCCAAAGGGAGAGCTGGGGAAGATTTTGAATAAGCTGTTTCCTACCTGCCCAAATTTCTCTAGCTAACTCAGAAAAGCCATTTGCACAATTGGTGGAAGTACTTGAGTTACTGGAGTACTTGATTTTTTAATTTTCTATTTTTTACTCTTTCAAAACCCTTTTCAATAGCTAAGACTCTTCAGCTAAACTTTTTATTAGCTCTTAAGTGCAGGGAAATAACATCAACTACATCTGTACATTGAGTGCTTCCTGAGGATGAAATGCTGAGGATTCAAAGCAAGGAGAGTGGAGTGACCCTATCTTTTGAAACCCAAACCAGGGTACTGACAAGTAAAGGTCAGGTGACAATAAGAAGTGGTGAGAAGGGCTTGAACTGTGAAATCAGTCACGCCTGAGTCCATGAGTCCAAATTCAGTTCTGCAATTTCTAGTTCTGTGCCCTTGGGCAGTTTAACTTCCCTAAGCCTTAGAATCCTCATTTATAAACTGTTTATTTCAAATGTCTACTTTGCATAGCTATCATGAGTACTGAATGAGAATAATCTGTATACATAATCAGCACTCAAGAAATGGTAGCACCCTGTTTGGGGAAAGTATCCTAGGAACTTGTTTGGAAAACCAGAGCTTTTTGAAGAATGCACTAACCATTCTGTCTCTAGACTGCTCTTCTAATCTACAGATCCTGGACTTGGGCTGCAGCATTTCCAGCATCCAGCCAACCCTTCAGACTGGTCCCCACAATCCGAATTAGCAAGAGCCAATTCCTTAGCATCTACCCAGTGGCTACTGTTTGTCCTGAATTCAGTGGTTTTTGTATATTGACAGACTCCTTGGTTTGTCTCAAGTCTGAAGTCAAGGGGAGACTCTGTCAGCAACCAAGGACCTCTCTGTTCAGTCCTGAACAGGTTTTTCCTTCAACTGCATGGCTTATCCCTATACTTGTGCTACTAAATGTATAAAGGTATAATCTAAGTTGTTTAATATATATTGTGCAATGTTTAGTATGTTGCACCCTTAAAGCTATCTATCCATTTATCTTTATTTCAAAAATCTGAACATAGGGCCAGCATATACTTCTGTTCCATATTTAATGGTGAAATTTAAACGTCAATAAATAAAAATAGTATACCCACGTAATGCTTAAAAAAAAGAAATGGGGACTTCCCTGGCAGTCCAGTGGTTAGTTAAGACTGCGTTTCCACTGCAGGGGGCTCAGGTTCGATCCCTGGTCAGGTAACTAATATCCCACATGCCACATGGCATGGCCAAAAAAAAAAAAAAGAAATGGTAGCAGTTGTTATTATTATTTGAAATTAGGACTAGGCTAATACCACCCGCATCCCAGTTTTTTTTTTTTTTTTTTTAGGTACGCGGGCCTCTCACTGTTGTGGCCTCTCCTATTGCAGAGCACAGGCTCCGTACGCGCAGGCTCAGCAGCCATGGCTCACGAGCCCAGCCACTCCGCGGCATGTGGGATCTTCCCGAACCGGGGCACGAACCCGTGTCCCCTGCATCGCCAGGTGGACTCTCAACCACAGCGCCACCAGGGAAGCCCCCAATTTTTTTTTTTTAATCTGGAAAATTCAAGGTTAGAGAATAGGGAATCTTATCTAGTTGGGAAGACAAGACAATAAAAACAGTAAAGGGAAGGAAGGAAGGAAGGGAGGGAGGGAGGGAGGGAGGGAGGAAAAGGAATAATAAACACAAAATTCAGGACAATGTTTACTTTCGAGTTAGGAGGGAAGTGATGGGTTAGGGTTAGGATTTGGATCATCATGATAATCTCATTTACTTTTGATACGTACTTGCAGTTGGCCCAGTTCTGGCCAGTGAGACACGAGTGGAAGGAAGTTTCCCAAGGACCATATGGGAAAACTTTTCCTTCCTTCTAAAAGGGGAAGGCAACAAGAGATTTTCCTCTTTTTCATGTCTTGAATATAAAAATGATTCTTGGAACTGCGACAGTTATCTTGTGACCATAAGGTGACAAGCATCAAGACAAGAAAATCCAACACTACGAAGAATGGTAACACACACACAAAAAGAAACAAAACGAGCCTACATCTTTGATGACATCACTGGGCAACCAGACTATATAGGTCACCTAGCTGTCGAAGCTTCTTGTTAATTACATAATAAATATCTTATGATTTAAGTCTGTGATAATTTGATTTTTCTCTTACTTGTAGCCAAGAGCATGCCTAAGCAACAGAAAGCTAAACTTAATCCCTTCTCGATTTTTCTCAGTTGTTTTCATACATAAACCAGTTAAATAAATCCTTCCTGAGAATTCCCTGGCGGTCCGGTAGTTAGGACTCTGTGCTTTCACTGCTGTGGCCCGGGGTTCAATCCCTAGCTGGGGAACTAAGATCCCACAAGCTGCGCAGTGTGGCCAAAATAAATAAATAAATAAAAATTAAAAAATAAATCCTTCCTGTTCCACCCTATGGCTGCATCTCAATTAGGAGCGGGAAGTCAGCCCTGGTCCGGGAAGATCCCACATGCCACAGAGCAATGAAGCCCGTGTGCCACAACTACTGAGCCTGAGCTCTAAAGCCTGTGAGCCACAACTACTGAGCACACGTGCCACAACTACTGAGCCCACGTGCCACAACTACTGAGCCCACGTGCTGCAACTACTGAAGCCTTGGTGCCCGGCGCTCATGCTCCGCAACAAGAGATACCACTGCAATGAGAAGCCCGCATACCACAACGAAGACCCAACGCAGCCGAAATATAAATTAACTAATTAATATTTTTAAAAAAGAATGCACTTTTAAAAAAAAGAGAATCGAAAGTACGGTTTAAATGCATATGACAGGCAGCATTTAATTAAAACCTGAATTATTTTCCTCGGACTTCAGTGGAGGTTTCTATTAATAAGTATCTGAGAGAACTTATCTGATGACTTAAATGTCACATTAGCATTTTATGAAATCCAGAGAAAAACAAAAATGTAGATCAGCATATGTTGTGAGTTCTATGCCAAAAAGTGCAATCTGCCAACCATCCCCTTCACTTTCCTATCTTCCTGGCTGCACTTGGGTGACCTGGTGACCCCGCAGGGCTGCCCCCAGCCACTTGATGCTGGGCCTGCAGAATCATGACTCAGGAGTATTTTTGAACATTGCATAGTTAAGGTCCAGGAGGAAAACATTACCATATTTCTTCCTCCCAAAGCACTTGTCCATCGTCCTCTCTGATAGAGACCTCCTGTTGCCGAGGAAGACCCCGTTGAAGAAACACTGCTTTCCAACATGGTAGGTGTGGATGTTGCTGCTAAGCCTTGGGTAAAATGTCCACTCAGGACGCTGCCCATCTTCTGCAAGACATCAGAAATCCTTCCATCAGCACTGCTCCCAGCGTCACAATGTAGTTGGATGACAAAACACTGTGAACCACCCCCCAGGCACTATCTGGCTATAATGTGTATAATTCTATCTGACTATAATGTGTATAACGTGTATAATTCCCTGGTTCTACATCGAGGGCAGTGTCAGACTCTGTGGAACTAGGCACAAAAGGCAGGGAAGTAGGAAGAAAGCTGTCTAAGAGGGCTCTCTTTTTTTCCCTTTTTACCCTCCCCTTCAAAAATAAAGCCAGTTTTATGGTTGGAAGTGATGTATGGGTTAGGAAGCTCAGAGACAGTTTTACAACCACCTACAATCCAACCTTTCTCTAATAAGTGTGTAGGAAGAACAGAATGCCCATCAACCAGGGAAGGGCTGGAACACCCATGGCATCTTAACCGGATGATACATGGCGTTGGCAGCAACAGTGGCACATGCATGCACTACAGTGACACAGGGAAATGTGTACGTACGATTATGACCAAGGAGAAAGGCCGCTGTGAGACCTTAGGCTAGTTACTGGACCTCTCAGTGTCTCTGTTTCCTCATTTGACCCTTTTCCTGTAAAATGGCTAAAGTGATTTTAAACAATAAAAGATCGCCTGACAGCTCTAGGGTTGCTTAAGAAACTCTTGTGCTCTTTGGTGGCCGAGAAGGAACACAGGCTTTGGAAGCAAGCAAGTTTGGGTTCTAATCCCATCCCTTCATTTCCTAGGTTCGTGTACTCGTATGGGTGACTGAATCTCTCCAAGCCCCAGTTTCCTTCTGTGTAAAATGGGTAGGTCTGTATTAGCCACATAGGTCTATATGTTTTTTGTTTTTTGTGGGTTTTTTTTTGCAGTACGCGGGCCTCTCACTGTTGTGGCCTCTCCCGTTGCGGAGCACATCCTCCGGACGCACAGGCCCAGCGGCCATGGCTCATGGGCCTAGCCACTCCGCAGCCTGTGGGATCTTCCTGGACCAGGGCACGAACCCGTGTCCCCTGCATCGGCAGGCGGACTCTCAACCACTGCGCCACCAGGGAAGCCCCGGTCTATACATATTGACAAAGAAAGAGGTCCATGATCTATTTACTTTGAGTGAAAATAATTTGTGTACTATTTTCTACTAGTGAAAATAATTTGTGTATTATTTTCTACTAGTGAAAATATGGTGGTATATTACAAGCAATAAATATATATATATACATACATATATATAAACGTATACATACATATATACATTTCAAAATTCTCAAAGAATATATATCAAACTCTTCACAGCTATGGGGCAGAATGGGAAGATTATTGGAGAATATTGGGGTATGGGTTTTTATACTCTACACACTTATTTATTGTTTTAGTATTTTGCTACAGTACATTTATGGTTTTTACATAAAAGCATTTTATTTTTGCAAAACACATAAAAATAGTTGCCCAGCAGAGTTGTTGTGAGAATTAGAGGCGAGTGTGTTGAATGCCTGGCACCTAATGGGCCTAATGAGTGTGTTGAATGGCGCCCAACAGTACGGCAGCCTTCTGCAAAGACCCTGGGAGTGGAGGAGGACCTATGACTTACTCACTTGTCTGCAACTTAAGCAGGCTGAATTCCTGGCGATATTTATCCTTTCGGGCTTCAGGCAGTGAGGTTTCAGAGGAGTGATCAGAATGTGAGGAGGAGGATTTCAGATCCGAATCTGCAGCAGGGCTGGAAAGGAAGCAGAAGGATTAGATTCTTCAATGTGCTTAAATTGGAAGTTAGAAGCTGATCTTACACTAGAATTCCCCTCATCTATGAGAACTAAGACTACTCCTCGATAAAAGTCCATGAGCATATAATTTATATATTCACAATTTGAGGGGACTGAAATATATTCGAAAGGTGCATGCTTAAACAGTTTAGTGTCCAAAAGTTAAATATAGAATTATTGGGGAACTTCCCTGGTGGTCCAGTGGTTGAAAATCCACCTTCCAATGCAGAGGACGTGGGTTCGATCCCTGATGAGGGAACTAAGATCCCACACGCAACTGATGAGTTCCCTGATGAGGGAACTAAGCCCACACGACGCAACTAGAGAAGCGCATGCACCGCAACAAAGAGCCCATGCTCTGCAACGAAAGAAAAGATCCTGCATGCTGCAACAAAGATCCCACATGCTGCAACTAAGACCCAACGCAGCCAAATAAATAAATATTTTTTAAAAATTATCATATAACCCAGCAATTCCACTCCTGGCATATACCCAAAAGAACTGAAAACAGACCCTCAAACAGATACTTATACAAGAATGTCCACTGCACCATTACTCATAATAGCCAAAAGGTGGAAATAACCCAAATGTCCATTGATAGATGAATGGATAAATAAAATGTAGCGTATACATGCAATGGAATATTATTCAGACATAAAAAGGAATGAAGTTCTGATATATTCTACGACATGGAAGAATCTTGAAAACATTATGCTAAGTGAAATAAGCCAAACACAAAAGGACAGATATTGTATTATTCCACTTATATGAAATATCTAGAATAGGTAAATTCATAGAGACAGAAAGTAGATTAGATTAGATTAGAGTACCAGGAAATGGGGAGAGGGGAGAATGGAGAATCACTGCTTAATGGGCACAGAGTTTTCTGTTTGGGGTGATGAAAATGTTTTGAAAATAGTAGTGATAGTTGCACAACAGTGTGAGTATAACTTAATGCCACTGAATTGTACACTTAAAGTGGATAAAGTGGCAAACGTCCTGTTACATAATTTTTACCACAATTTTTAAAAAAAATGAATGATGCGAATTCCCTGGCAGTCCAGTGGTTTGGACTCTGTGCTCTCACTGCCGAGGGCCTGGGTTCGATCTCTGGTCAGGGAACTAAGATCCCACAAGCCGTGCGGTGTGGCCAAATAAATAAATATAAAAATTAAAACATAAATAAATAAAATAAAAATTAAAAATGCGTGATATACTGATACATGTTACAACATGAATGAACCTTGAAAACATTAGGCTGAATAAAAGAAGCCAGACACCAAAGACCAGATACCGGTGATTCCATTTATATGAAACACCCAGAACAGGTACACCCATAGAGATAAAATAGAGATTAGTGGTTTCCAGGGCTGGGGGGATAGGGGACATGGGGGTGACTGCTAAAGGGTACAGGATGCTTTTGGGGGGTGACAAAAATGTTCTAAAATTGACTGCGGTAATGATTGCACAACTCTGTGAATACACTAAAAACCATTGACTTGTACACTTTAAACCGGTAAATTATATGGTATGTGAATTATGCTTCAAATAAAACTGTTACCAAAAAAGATACGTTTTCAATTAAACCATTGACTGGAAAGAAAAAGATCAGTCAGTATAAAGAGAAGAGGCAGAAATAATCAAAAACAAACCTAGACTGAAATGGCTGTAATAACAGAGCATTATGTTTAGTGCCTAACTTCTTGGCAGTTAAAAAGGCCTACAGCAAACTATTGTGAGTGTCAACAGAAAAAGCAATCACTTCTGGTCTAAGTGGCCTTGCATTTGATAGATGGCCTTGGACAATGCTTTCAGATGTAGTTAACTGTTATCAAGTCATAGGATCTTTTTTCATAATATTACATCACCCTGATATTTGAATCGTTTCAAACCAACTTCATACTGATAGTCTTGTTTGCTCCCTACAAACATCCCGTGATATAGGTGGGGCCAATAGAATCATTTCCATTTGCAAGGGAAATGGGCCCTCAAGGCAGCTAACGATAAAACACACCCCAGACAGAGGCAGAGCTGGATCTCCAGGTTAAGTCTAGACTATGTTGCCTAAAAGTCATAAAGAACCCGAGTTCCATAACTCACAAGTCTTGTATAGCTCGATCTCTACTTTGTTTTTTTTTAATCTATTTTATTATTCTCATTATTATTTTTAATTTATTTTTGGCTGCGTTGGGTCATCGTTGCTGCACACGGGCTTTCTCTAGTTGCGGCGAGCGGGGGCTACTCTTCGTTGCGGTGCGCGGGCTTCTCATTGCGGTAGCTTCTCTTGTTGCGAAGCACGGGCTCTAGGCACACCGGCTTCAGTAGTTGTGGCGCATGGGCTCAGTAGTTGCAGCTTGCCGGCTCTAGAGTGCAGGCTCAGTAGTTGTGGCACACGGGCTTAGCTGCTCCGCGGCATGTGGGATCTTCCCGAACCAGGACTCGAACCCGTGTCTCCTGCATTGGCAGGCGGATTCTTTTTTTTTTTTTAACATCTTTATTGGAGTATAATTACTTTACAATGGTGTGTTAGTTTCTGCTGTATAACAAAGTGAATCAGTTATACATATACATATATCCCCATATCTCTTCCCTCTTGCGTCTCCCTCCCACCCTCCCTATCCCACCCCTCTAGGTGGTCACAAAGCCCCGAGCTGATCTCCCTGTGCTATGCGGGGCTGCTTTCCACTAGCTATCTATTTTACATTTGGTAGTATATATAAGTCCATGCAGGCGGGTTCTTAACCACTGCGCCACCAGGGAAGTCCTCGATCTCTAGTTTTTAATAAACATATCTACACTAATAACTTTGAACTTTTGAAGTGTGCAGATAGAGCAAAAATGCAACAACTCAGAGTCCCCCTCCCAGTTCAAAGCGTATCATAATTTTGACACTGGGGTGAAATATGTCTCTTCTAAATATTTTTTATGTATTTGTGTTTGCCAAACAAACTGTGTAGAAAAGATTGCAAGGATAAAGGAAACTTTCCGAAAGAACTTTAGAAATATCCACCTACTTTGTTTTACTCAACAAACATTTAGCTGAGTACATTTTGTGGCAGGCATTGCTCTAGACACTGGGGATCCAAACAGTCCCTGCTCTCGGGAGCTTAGGCTCAAGGGGAAGAGGACATGGACAGATAAACAGATGATTGTGGAAGAGTGAGTAAATGCAGAGTTGGAGAAAGCAGGTTTTGCAAAAAAGTAGTATAATATGATATTAATTGTGAAAAATAAATACATATTTCTATGCATAAGAACGAAATCAATTTTTTCTCATGCATATAAAAAAATAAAATGTTAACATTGATTCCCTAAGAGATAAGATTATTGTGACTGTTATTTTTAATACTGTTTTTTATATTTTCAAAATTTCTACAACGAACTTAAATTACTTTCTTTATAACAAAAATTGTTAGAAAAAGGTTTTCAAAACATTTGACCATAAAAGAAATATAAACAAAGTACAGAATACTTTTTTTCTAAATACAGTTTTACAAATAATTTTAAGGCCAACATCCACGAGAAGAAATAAAGCATGGCCAGCCCTTTCCTCCCACTCCCCAAAAACCATCTGTGTGTTCCTTTCCCAGAGAGGTAACCACTGTCCTGACTCTGACCGTTATGGTAATCATTTCTTTGATTTTCTTTAAGATTTACCACCTGTGTATGTATGTATTCCCAAAAAATATGTAGTTTAATTTCACCTTCATAATAGCCAGTACTTGCACAGCCTGTATTGTATGCCAGGGAGTCTTCTAATCTCTTTACAGTGTATGTATTACCTCATTTAATCTTCACAACTGTGAAGTATTACCCCCATTTTGCAGATAAGAAAGCTTCACCAGGGAGGTGAAGTAATTTGCCCAAATTCACTCAGATGCCAAGTGACAGAGTAAGATTTGAACCCAGTCTGGCTCCAGAATCCATGCTCTTGCCAAATATGTCACACTACCCCTCAGACTGTTGGCCCCCTGGTCAGAATTGACCCCAGCGTTTACAGCTCTTCCCTGGACCCTTACTTACTCTGGGTGAACAGACCCTCTGCCGGGGCTGAAAGGCCCACTGACGCTTAGACCTGTTTCAATAGAAGATGAGGGGCTGACACTTCTGCCAGAGGACATTATGTTGGCAAAGCATCCCTTAGATTCCAGAAAATAATTGAGTTTAGTACCTGCAACACATAGATATCACCATTTGATTACATTCATGAAAATACCTCCCACTTTATCTTGTTTCCTAGATGATAAATAATTTCTTTTTAAAAAATAACATTTGTGGGAGTTCCCTGGCAGTCCAGTGGTTAGGACTCAGCACTTTTACCACCATGGCCCAGGGTCAATCCCTGGTCAGGGAACTAAGATCCCACAGGCTGCATGGCGTAGCCAAAAAAAAAAAAGTTTGAGCATTTACTGTATACTTGAGATTGTGTTAACATCTTCACACATGATCTCATTTAATTCTCATAACAACGCACAGACAGAAGTATTACTTATCCTTCCATTTTACAGATGAGAAAACTGAGGCTCAGAATGTTGAGCAACCGAGACCACATAGAAAATAAACATGATGGCCCAGGTTGGATCACAGCTCCTATAACACTAAAGTCTAAAAAGGCTAACTTCTGTGTTAGATTGCTTGTCCCCCGGCCACATAGTTCACCTACTCTAACTAAACTAAGTGGGAGAAAGAAGGTCTGAATTGAGCTATGTATCACTGTACATTGTATTGAGCATCTCAAGAAAATTCCCCAAAGGATTTATTCATAGAAAGACTAGCGAGTATAGCTGGTGATCACAATCCAAAGAACTGTCTTCAGGACTTCTACGGGTTCCCCTCCCACCGCAGTGTCATCATTCTTTTATATCACATCTTCCCCACCAGACTGTGTCTTATTCATCTTAGTAGCACTCAGAGCAGTGCTTGGCACAAATAGATACTCAATAAATGTTTGAGTGAATAAATGGCAAAGCATTATAACTCCCCAACCACCCACGATTACAAGTCCTGAAACCCAAGGACAGTCAGATAGAGAAGCACACCCACTGTCTTCACTCTGCTGTACAATGACTCCTATGCGAAAGTCAATCTGTTCTCTCATCATTTTATATAGGTGTGTGCGTTGTCCAGTCACTTAAAAAAAAATCAGATGACTGGATATTGCACTTCTTTATGCACACCTTAGGAGAGCACAGATGCTCCACAGATAAAATGTAAGCTCTCGGTTATAGGAGAATTTTAAGAAACAAGAGTCGGACTTCTCTGACTCTGGAGTACATTTTTAGACTGACTGCTGTTCCACCTACACAGTATCATGATTCACATGTATGTGGCATATGCCAGGCACCTGGGCAAATTCCCACCATCTGTCAGAGGAATTGACCCTTAGCCAATTCTTTATTCGTTTCCTATCAACGCCCTCTCAAATTCATCTATCAAGCGAATCATATTTTTTCCACCTTTGTCAAGTCCCAACCCTACCACCAAACCCTGTACTCTTAAGAGGACTTTGCCTGTGGCTCTACAAAGTTTAAAGGCCAGCTGAGCTACTTCCTCCCCTCACAATACCCCCATCCTGGGGTTTCTCAGGGTAAGGACTGTTGCATACAGAGTTAACAAAAAAAAAGACGCGGGTGGGGGAAGGAAGATAAACAAAAACAAAATAACAAAAAATATAATAAGTAATTTAAAAATACAGATTCCCAAATCCCATTACAGACCCATCAAACTGGAATCTCGTGTGGTGAAGCCTGGGAATCCACATTTTTAATAAGTCTCCCTCTACCTCTTAGGCTCATGCTTGGCAGTGAACTTCCTCCTCTTCAAGCCCAGTTCCATCACTGCCCTGCATTCTATCCTGTCCCTCTTCCTGACTCCCTATATGTGTCCAGTCATGAAAATCACCTTGAGGCACTTGTTCAGCATGCAGATTCCAGGGCTCTGACCCCGACCTACAGGGGACAACCCGAGAATCAGTATGTTTAAGAAGCACCTCAGGGGACTTCCCTGGTGGCACAGTGGATAAGACTCTGTGCTCCCAATGCAGGGGGTCCAGGTTCAATCCCTGGTCAGGGAACTAGATCCCGCATGCGTCCCGCAACTAAGAGTTCACATGCCACAACTAAGGAGCCTGCGTGGCCCAACCAAGACCCGGTGCAACCAAATAAATAAATAAATATTTAAAAACATAAAAAGAAGCACCTCAGGTGATTCTCAGAGCCAGCCAAGTGTGGGAAGAGCTGCTCTGGAACATGGCACAGAGCCTAGAGCAGCCCTCGGTACATGAGGGCCAACTGGTTGCTTGAGGGGTGAGTAGCTGGGATGCAGGGGAGCCCAGTGGAGGGCAAAGCTGTGAAGAGAGAGCACAGGTCCGCAGCAGCCCCGGACACGGAACCACAAATGTGGTGTCAACGAATACAACACAGACCACACTCTCTGACCACAATGCGATACTATTAGAAATCCATAATAAAAAGACAGCCAAAAAACATCCATAAGCTTGGAAACTCAAACCACACCTCTAAATATTTCATATGATAGAAGAAAACATAACGGAACTCATGAGGTACTTAATGATCAATGACATATGTACAATATATCAAAACTGTGGGATTCAACTAAAGCAGTAATTAGAACGTAGAACCTTAAATGCATCAACTGTATTTTACTGAATGTAAGACACTGTAATAATATTACTATTCTATGTACCACAAAGAACAGAGGCTGCCAATTAAATTATGACACATGCTTTATCACTTAGGACTTTTACTTAATACGTATTGAAGCACCATTTCAGACTTACTTAGATATAGATTTTAATCACATATCACTCGTGTGCATATTTAAAGAAGGAAAATATAAGCAAAATCAATTGGTTAAGGGGCTTCCCTGGTGGCGCAGTGGTTGAGAGTCCACCTGCCGATGCAGGGGTCACGGGTTCGTGCCCCGGTCCGGGAAGATCCCACATGCCGCGGAGCGGCTGGGCCCGTGAGCCATGGCCGCTGAGCCTGCGCGTCCGGAGCCTGTGCTCCGCGGCGGGAGAGGCCACGGCAGTGAGAGGCCCGCGTACCACAAAATAAATAAATAAATAAATTGGTTAAGGCATTCTTAAACCTTACATTCAAAAGTCTGATTACTGAATCACTTTTCAACTCAACCCCCTAAAGGTCACATTTTCCACCTAAATTGACCTCACGCCTCCATTATTCAGTGCTCATCCAGCAAAGTTTATGACAGTTACTTCACATGGGCTACTGGGCCCACAGCACTGGTAAGACCAATCCAATTTCAGAGACACAAACTGTGAAAAATATCTATCTTACAAGTAACAGGTTATAGTGTTAAAAAACAAAGATTCCAAAATTAATGACCTAAGCTTTCAATTCAAGGAATAAGGGGGGAAAAGGCAAACATCTCAAAATGATAAGGAAAGAAATCATAAAATAAAAGCAGAAATGAATGAAATAAAGAAGATTATCAGAATTATGGCTTCATGGAAAAACTAATAATGTAGATAAAGTTCAAGAAAAAAATCTTAATACAGGTAAACAGTATAAGAAATGAAAGAGAAGCCATAATTACAAATAAAATAGAAATAACTTTACCCATAAAGAAATTGAGTACGAGAAATATCAAATAACTTGCTCAAGGTTACAGAGCAATGGAGTATAATTTATAAAATGTAGTTTAATGTTACTGACACACACCCTGACAGATAAATCAATAGAATAGCAAATGTAGATAGAATAAAATTTTATGTGATAACAGTGGCATCTTATCTCAGTGAAGAAAGGATAGATCATTCAAAAAAGATTGCTGGAACAACTAATTAATCATTTGGCATGAAAATAAAATGAAATCTCTCTTATCCCAACATAAATTCCAAATGAATTATAAATTTGAATGTAAAAATTAAAAGATATACCTGAAAAATGATAAGCGAATGTTTACATAATGTCAGAGTGGGGAAGTTATTTCTAAGAAAGATATCAAATACAGGCAAAATAAAAGAAAGGTGCATAGATTAAATACATATACATTTAAAACTTCCATAGCAAACTCTAAACTGGGAGGAAATTTATAACATACACGATAAGAAAAAGAGTTAATAATCATGACAAAGTATGAGTTTTTTAACATTTGTAAGATGAAAATAAATACCCAAGAGAAAAAAATGGGCAAAAGACATTATTAGGTAATTCATTAAACACACACACCCAAATAGCCTATGTACGTTTGGAAAAAAAAGTTCATCCTTACATTAGTAAAAGAGCTGAACTTAAAATGAGATACTATTATTCACTATCATTTTGCAAATACCCACAGCTGGCACAGCTTGGAGAAATGGCATTCTTGTACATTGCTGCTGAAAATATCTCCAACTCACTGAAGAACAAATTGGCCATTTACGTCCTCCAAAGCCTATGAGAAGTGCCCTTTTCATCCAAGGTTCTACTTCTAGAAACACATCTATGAAAAAAGGTGTGAAATGTATGTATAAGGATGCATAAGGGACCCACACATGTAGAGAAAAAATAAGATCAAGGGCAGAGATGTCTTCTAGGTTGAGACCTGTATGTCAGTTCTGAGTTACTTATCATAGCATCTACTTGTGATAGTATTTGCCCAGAGGTTTTAACAGGGGCTGCCTTTTCATAGCCCGGAAATATTTTATATTGTATATTGTATCGGCCACTAGAGGACAGGAGAGCTCATCAAAGCAGGGATTGGCTGCTAGGGATGGTATCAGAGGGAGCCCCTCACAAGATTTTGGGGTTTGTTTTTTTAATTTGAGGGGCAAAATGTAAATGTATTATGCGACCTTGAGTAGCATGCATTGAAATCACATCTACAAGTGTAGCCTATTTCTTTGTTTGCTTAGAAGTTTCATGCTGGCAACACTCTAGAAAGTGGCCTATGGTTGCTGTAAGAGCAGACTTGTCTGACCGGCCAGGGCAGGAAGAGCAGTGGCTCTGCTCAAATGACACATTCTCCAGAGCCAGCTGACTTCCAGGTCTTCCTAGTAGTAATTCAGCCTCAAACATGACCTAGAGACACTTAAGCATGACCTCAGGCTGCCCCTCCACATCTCCTCAGGTAGGAGAAGAGGACTGGAAATGCAAGTCTGAACCCACCCATTCTGAAACTGATGTTCCCACTGTGTAGAGTAACATTGAGTTACTTTCAGCAAGTCAATGACCTGTCGTGCCCAGCTCCCATTGCGTATCCCACCTCTCTATCTAGCACTGTAGGCTGGGGTGAGGCACTGTAACCTAAGGAACGTCCTTCTCGAAAGGGTCACCATTCATCTTGAGAATTGTTACTCAAATGCAATTAAAATCCAGTGAGTCATAAGATAGAAAATCCTAACAAGTCGCTAAAACTCTATGAAATATGAAAAGATGGTCCAACCTTAAGGACCAAGAGAAGGTTCTGATGACTAGAAAGGAATCAGAAAAGAAAAAGAAGTTTAGAAAAATGTCTGTTTCTGGGACTTCCCTGGTGGTGCAGTGGTTAAGAATCCGCCTGCCAATGCAGGGGACACAGGTTCGAGCCCCGCTCCGGGAAGATCCTACATGCCGTGGAGCAACTAAGCCTGTGTGCCATATCTACTGAAGCCCGCGTGCCTACAGCCCGTGCTCCGCAACAAGGGAAGCCACTGCAATGAGAAGCCCGCACATCGCAACAAAGAGTAGCCCCCGCTCATGGCAACTAGAGAAAGCCCACGCGCAGCAAGGAAGACCAAACACAGCCAAAATTTAATTAATTAATTTTTTAAAAAAAGATAGAAAGTCTGTTTCTTCGGTAACAGCTGTGGAATTCACGATAATTATTTCCATTTCTTTAGGCAGGAATAACACCTTACATAACCAAGGCTCTTTCACACAACTGTCATCTCAGCAGATTTACACCATAGCACTGTCTGGTGGGGAGAAAATAATACAGCAAGCCAAGTTAGCTTAATGTGGGTACTCTTTAACCAAACACTCAGTTTCCCATCCCTGCTTATCTGCTCAACAAACAAACTAAAGATCTAGGATGGTGGTTTTTAACCCTTTTTTGGATCACAGACTCCCCCAAGAATTAATGAAAGCAGTGGGCCCTCTCTGCTGGAAAAATGCATATATCCCCACAGTTATGCTCAGCTGGTTCATGGAGCTCCTTTCCTTCCTGAAACCCATGGGCTCCACGTGAAGCTGAGCTCAGATGTGGTCTCCTGAGTAGACACACCTACGCGGCAGAAAAAGAAGCCATGGATCTTTGGTTAATGTGGTCTGGAGATCTCAGACGCTGGTGCTCTTCCAGTACCCCTAACTCAGAAACCTGAAGCCCCTCCACCCACCCTTAAAACAGCAGGTCCCTCCTTTATCCCCCTGGTCAACCTGAAAACTGCAGAAAGGTCTGGAGCTTAAAGCTAGAATCCCAGAACCTTTTTCTCCTTGCTGAACTAGCCACGTTGGGCAATGAATGGCTCAAACTCCTACCGCTCTACTGGCGCCCGCTTGTAGGTGGGTAGTAAATCGTACCTCCATCCTCTCCCAGCACTTACAAATTAAGAGATTACAGACCTGGAACGCAGGAGACCAGAGACAAAGCTCAGATCTGATGGGGCAGACACAGAGCATTCTACAATCCCTTTTTGCAGCATGAAGGCCACCCACCTGCATGTACTCACTCAGAGGTTTTCTGAGAGACTGTGGCTGCTCTGCTCCATGGCACTGTTCTCTGAAGGCAAATGCGCTCCCTAACATCCTCCTCAGCCTTAAGAACCAATCATGCCATCCATTATTTAATTTAAACCTTTCATTAAAGTGTTCATAATTTCCACCTGAGTTGTCCCAGCCCATACACAATGCCACAAATCTAATATATGAGCAAAGAAAAGAAAGAAGAAGAAGAAGAAGAAGAAGAAGAAAGGGTCTGGGCTTTGTAGACCGTAAGACTCATGTCAAATCCCAGTTTCATCGTTTATTGACTGAAGCACTGGGCAGGTCAAACCTCTGGCCCCCATTACTCTTTGTAATATACCTCTTGGCTGTTAGGAGATCCAGGGAGGTCATTTATGAAAGCTCTGCTTTGATGCCGCTCTCTGCCTTATCAGATCTTGGGTCTGATGCTGCTCTCTGCCTAATCAGATCTTCGGTTAATACAGACAGTATTAATACAAGTAGTTCTTTATACATGCTCCCAAACTAGCCTCCTTTTAAACTTTAACAATGCCTTCTCGGGCTTCCCTGGTGGCGCAGTGGTTAAGAATCCACCTGCCAATGCAGGGGACATGGGTTCAAGTCCTGGTCCAGGAATGATCCCACATGCCGCAGAGCGACTAAGCCTGTGCACCACAACTACTGAAGCCCGCGGGCCTAGAGCCTGTGCTCCGCAACAAGAGAAACCACCACAACTAGAGAAAGCCCGCGCAGCAACGAAGACCCAACGCAGCCAAAAATCAATAAGTAAAATAAATTAATTAATTTTAAAAAAATGCCTTCTCACTCTAGTGTACTTGGATAGGGCAACCAAATCCCACCCAGCCCTCCTGATTTCTTAAACTCAACTGTATCTCCACTCTCCTGTGGTCATGCCAGAGTCTCCTTTCTCTTGAACCTTCTCCAGCTCACTGCTGCAGATCGCTGTGTAGATGGGGGGGAGTCGACAGCCCCGTGGACAGTTTCCAGTGTCCATGGACGGAGTTATGCATGTGTCTGTTTTAAATATTAAAAGCAACCTGGAGACAACGAAAAGACCTTTGTAAGAAAGGCATCAGTCAAAACAAACAGAAACTCCACGGGCCATTGAAAGTCAGACGGGCAGGGTTGGCCTCTTAGTAAGAGCTTCCCTCCTTCCCCCTGATTGGGCGTTTCCCGGTTTGGGAAAATGCCCGCCGAGCTCCCCTGGGCTCTCGCCCCGCCCACCGAGATGGGCCTTCCACCCCTTCCCCCAGGGGAGGCCTGGCTCTACGCTCGGAGACCTCCAAGGAGGATGCAGCCGACATCAACACACCAACCCCAACCGGCAGCCGAACTGTCGAACGCCAGGCCGAGGAACCAAGAGCCAAGGGCAAGAGGGACGCCGCCGCCACCTGCTCCTCCAGCGGCGGCGCGTTCTGGAGTTGCCAGGACACCTGCCCAGCAACGCGAGGCCGCCGCCTCCGGCCAGGCTGGGCTTCCCGGTCCTCCTCCCTCTGTATCCCGGGGCTCTTTGGGCCTCCGCACGTGATGGAGTCATTCGAAGGGGTTAGAACTAGAGTCTCCAGCCTTGGTGGGGCGTCGTGGGCAAGGACCGCTGGAAAAGCGGCTTGGTGTTTCTGGATTTTTTTTCTTTTCTTTTTAAGAGTTGTGGTTCTTCTCCAGGCAATTTTCATTATCGGGACTGTAGCCCCTGGTGGCAGTGAAGGATAAGCCCTCCACAGAGCTTGCAGATGCCCGCTTATAATTGGCTTGGATTAGACAAGATCACCTGCCACTTCAGAGCGCCTTTTCTGGGCCAGGCTCCCTGGTGGATGTTATCTTCCTTAAGCAGCCAGCTGCATTTTTCAAAATAGAAAGCTGAATTTGAGCAAGGGCTTGCTCAAGGTCAGCCAGAAAACTGAGATTCATTTCCAAGTTTTCTTATTCCAAATCTACCACTCTCTCCATCATACCAATTTAAACTTATCTTACTAATACTTACCAGCATGTAATCAATCGTGCAGGCAAAGCTTTCCTCCAAGTCTGGTTTAAGTCCCTCAATTCAAATTCTGGCCTAATTTCTCCCTTGGTGAAGTGAAAAAAAAAAAAAAATTAGACTGTGTTTTATTTTTAATAATCTTTTTAGTGACTATAAGAAAAAAATTTTTACTGATTATTACACAAAAGTGGTCATTGTAGAAATCTTGAAAAATATTAAAAAATATTGTTAATACTCATAATCCCACAATCTAGATAAAACACTTTTTTCTGGATATCTATTTCTGTATAACAAATTGCCCCGAAATTGCTTTAAACAACAACAATCATTATTATCTCCTGATTCTGGGGGTTGGCTAGGCTAAGCTAGGCTATTTCCATTTGGGGTCATGTGGTTGCAGTCAGAAGGTGGCTGGACCTTTCTCACTCATATGTCTGGTGACTTGTGTTGACCATAAACTGGGACCTCAGCTGGGGCTTTAGCCATATCTCCTATGCATGGCTTTTCCATGTACTTCTTCACAGCATGGCGTCTGGGTTCCAAATAGGAGCATCCCAGGAGAATCAGGCAGAAGCGTCCATAGCCATGGATGTAAGGAGAGGGAACTCTGACTACACCTCTCACTGGGAGAATCCAGGTCACATTGTATGAAGAGCCTAGGGGGTGGGGGACCTTGTTGTAACCATCTTAGAAAATACAACCTGCCACACCACTACTAATATTTAAGAGTTATTTTCTCCCTGTCCTTTTTTCTATGCACATAAGTGTTTCTGGTTTTGGTTTTGTTTTTGTTGGGGTTTTTTGTGTGTTTGTTTGTTTTTGGCTACGACGCGCGGCTTGCAGGATCTTAATCCCCCGACCTGGGTTGGAACCCGGGCTGGGGCAGTGAAAGCTCAGAGTTCTACTGGACCGCCAGGGAATTCCCAACATATATGTTAACATAAGTGGAAGTTAACTACATATACAACTTTCTAGAATGCTTTTTAAAATTTCACATTATATCCTGATGATTTCCTCTTATTAAAGTGTCTTTTAAAACCACATTTTATCTGTTTAATTATCCCATGGTAGAAGAGGTAACATTTCTAATAGAAGTGTTAGCTGGGCAACAGCATAGTTATTAAAATGTTGTAATGCAAAGAAGGCAGAGATTTTTGTCTGTTTTGTTCACTGCTACATACCAAGCACCTAGCACAGTGCCTAGCACATATAGACGCTCAATAACCATTTGTTTAATGAATGTATAAATGGGTGGATGGATTGTTGATTTAAATGGCCTGAGCTGAGCCCCTCTCCTATTTGCATCCTCCTGCAAAGAAAGAGACCAGGCCTCTAACCTGCATCACCAGGTTTCAAAACATCAAGACCTGTTGATCCGGGGATTGTGGGGCAGCCGGGTAGATTGCAGGGCCGAAACTCTCTCTCATCCTAAGTGTCCTGCGTACTGCGGGCTCGTAAACCTTCCGTTACTCTGCAGATTTAAAGCCTCCCGGGCCACTATGCATTCATCCCTTGGGCAAGTTTTAGATGCTTCCTGTGCCTGGTCGAGGTCTGGCAGGGCACGGGAGTCACCTAAGGGGTTCTCCGGGCGGCGGAGCCCCGGAAGCCTCCCACGTACGCAGCTGGACTGCCCGGGTTCGGCAGCAGAGGTGAGGGTTTGGGGTGCTCGATGCGTCCAGGAGCCTGAGACCTCCTGAAGCTCCCGGAAAAGCCTGCTGGTACAGCCTGGAGGGCGATCACCATCCGGCAAGACGGGCTTCTCCAGGGTCTCCCATTGGCGTCTCCCCTTTTGGCTGCGCCCCCCAAACCAAGCACGACGTGGAGGTCACTGCGGGACCCGCGTGGGAACAGAGGGTTGTCGCAGGAAGTGGGGCCGATCCCGGGCCCCCGAAATCAACTCGACCTTCTTTCGGGCTGTAGGGCCCTCCTTGCTGCTCTGCAATCTGGGATCCTTCCGTGCCGTGAGCTGGGTCTGAATGAGCCGGGGGGAACTTGGGACTCCGCGGCCACCACCAGCACAAGTAGGGTTTACGTGTCTAAGTACGATGTTTTTCTGTTCTTGTTTTTGTTTTGAAATTGCTGTTTTTGAAGGTCACAAGTGGTTGCATATCGGCAGTTTCAGGATCCAACCTAATCGTAAAAGGCAAACGCTTCTAGCAGGTTCCATGGCGAGGTGAGAGCAAGGTGAGCTGGACCTTAGCCCCACCGACCCCTCTGCCCTGCGGAACCCCCCTTCTTGTTTACTAATTGGGGGCTCAGCTCTGAGAAGGGACAGCAGAGTGAGGCAGGTGGTGGAAGCCGGTGGACCCCCGCGGGTGTTGCAGGCACCGAATCGGGAGGGTCCGGACGTTCTCGTTCTTGCTTGGCCTGCTGCGATTCCAGACCCTTTAGAGCACAAGGTGAGGCAGCTGTAAGAACTAGGTGTCCGGGGATTAGAGGAAACCAGGCAGCAGAGGGGGAGTGATATCAAATAAACTCTACTCCTGTTCCTTTCGGGTCTTAGCGGAACAGCGGCGAGAAACTTTGAGCCTAGAAGGATGGCATTGTTTGATAGCCGGCAGTCAGGGACACCGGTAAAAAGCCTCTTGTGTCTGGTAAACCTCAAGAGTTTCAACCTAAATTGTGGGGGGGGGGGTCTTAAACATCACCTCTCCCCCCCAGCTGCACTGCAAACAGCTCAAGTATGGGAGCCTCTCTTCCCCAAAGTGAAGAGTCACCACAAACCCTCATTTGACATGCTGTCCCATAAACACACACCAGAGGGCAGTGTAATCCAGGACATGGGAAATAAAATGTGATGGGAGATTCTCTACTGATGCCTTCAGACGGAGGCATCACAAGCCTCCTACAAGGCGGGCGCTGGGGAAATGGGTGTTGAGTGGATTACTGATGCACCATCGTCTTTGAAAACCTTCCGTGGTAGGCAGAGGGGGCCTGGCAAAGATGGACGAGAGGGAGCCTCAGAACCTGTTACCACCACCAGCTCCCAAATGCTCAAAGGGCCGCACCACCAGTTCAGGTCAGGAAACAGTTACCAAGCACCTCCTATGTGCCAGGCACTGTGCTAAGGGCAGGGATTCAAAGGTGAGTAAAACCCAGTCCCTTCCCCAGTTGAGCGCCTATGATGTGCTAATCTCTTTACATTCATTATCCCATTTACCTCTTACAATGGTAAAGTGTTGTAAGAATCATCCCCATTTTACAGATGATGAAAAACAGACTCAGAGGGGTAAAGTACTAGTCCCATTAGTAACTGGCAAAGATGGAGTTTAAATCAGCTCTCTCTAGATTCAGAGGCAGGGCCCTCACTACTGTGAGCATTCTTTTTTTTTTTTTTTTTTTTCAGTACGCGGGCCCCTCACTGCTGTGGCCTCTCCCGTTGCGGAGCACAGGCTCCGGACGCGCAGGCTCAGAGGCCATGGCTCACGGGCCCAGCCGCTCCGCGGCATGTGAGATCTTCCCAGCTCGGGGCACGAACCCACGTCCCCTGCCTCGGCAAGCGGACTCTCAACCACTGCGCCACCAGGGAAGCCCTGTGAGCATTCTTAGTATGTGCTCTTATAAGGTTATTGAGAGGATTAATGAATAAACACACGTAAAGCGTTTAGCATGACATGCACACATTAAGAAGCCAGTAAGTATGCACTTTTGTTAAGAGCATTTCCTTCTATAACTGATTTCTCTAACTATGAAGTACCAGCTCAAATCTGATGCAAGAGGAGCTGAACAAGAGGAGCTGTTCTGTTGGGGAAGGGGTGAGGAGAGAAAACAGTAGATGCAATTTTCACTTCTGCAAGTTGTTTTAGAGCCAGAGGCCTTTGGGAAGGGGTCAGGTCATCCCCCCTACCCTGCTCACCCTGCACTCTGTGAGGAGGGCTGCTAAACCCCCTCATGTCCCACTCCCACTCAGGTGTTGAACCAGGACCAGGGACAAAGAGCCTTCTGAAGCACCAGCTTTAGGAAGCAAATGGGGAAGACTTCCTCCTGGGGTGGATGGGCTCCGCCACACAAACTCAAAGAAAAATGTAAAAATGCCTGGGTTAGGGAAGCCAGGCAAATCTAGGAAATTCTCCCCAGGAAAAGGAGGGTGCAAGACAGAAATGGAGCAAATGTACACAGTAAACTCGGAAAATAAATTCGAGTTAGTATTCAGAGGGACTTCCCTGGTGGTCCAGTGGTAAAGAATCCACCTTCCAAGGCAGGGGACGCAGGTTCGATCCCTGGTTGGGGAACTACGATTCCACGTGCTGCGGGGCAACTATCCCGTGTACCACAACTACTGAGCTTGCACACCTCAACGAGAGAGCCCGCGTGCCGCAAACTACAGAGCCCACGCGCCACAAGTAGAGAGAGAAAACCTGCACGCCACAACTAGAGAGAAGCCCGCGCGCGGCAACAAAGAGACCGCGTGCCGCAACTAAAATCCGACACCGCCAAAAACAAAATAAAGATGAAAATAAAGTAAATAAATATTTTTTAAAAAGAATTTAGAAGAGAAAAATCTTAAAAAAAAAAAAAAGTTAGTGTTCAGAGACCAGTGTGAGGAAAAATACCCCAGCTGATGTGATAAAGGTCATGTGATCCATTTTATAAAACATTAGGTGTGACAGAGAGGTCACCTAGCTCATGGTGGAAAAGCCAACTAGAAAATGGTACGGCCACAGCCCAAGCTGGTGGTGAGATGGGGTGTCCTGATCAGCTCTGCCCTCTTCCCCTTCAGGTCCACCTCCATGCTTTTTTTCCCTACAAGCGTAAGAATAAACAGACTTCCCCGAGAAAAAGAGAAAAAATGAAAACAAAAGCTGGGAGATGGGCTGACGTGGTAGGAGGACCAAGGTAACCAAAGGTGAGAGGGTTGCTTTCTGCTTAGAGGATTGCCAGGGAGAGTCCAGGGCTTGGTCAGGTATCATAGTCCATTTGATGGGACTCCTACCTTTACTAAATATCTGGGCTCAAGGAAAACAAGGTATGTCCATTTCTTACTCAACACCAGATATCCGTTCTCCTTTCAAAATGGCAGCACAGTTACCGGTATTGATTTATGGAGGGCTTACCCTGCGTCAGGCATTGTGTCAGATTTTCACTCTCGCTTACCCACATGACAGTCCTGTGGGATGGGTAATATTCTTCTTTCCATTATCTCCAAATCTCAGCCCAGAGAAGTTAATTAACTTCCTCAAGGTCATAAGACCTTACAGAACCCAGCTCATACCAGGCATCTGCGTTTTGGAGGGCTGGTTCCCTGGGTTAATAACTGGTTAGAGTTAGGGAGCATCCCAGCTAATGGAGCCAAGACACACTCAGCAGAGTTCTGTCCTTAGAGCACTCATTTTTTTCTTATTCTTTTTTTTTTTTTTTTTGCTGGTTTTATTTTTATTTTTTATACAATTTTTAAAGGTTACACTCCATTTACAGTTATTACAAAATATTGGCTATATTCCCCGTGTTGTACAACATGTCCTTGTAGCCTATCTTACACCCAATAGTTTGTACCTCTCACTCCCCGTCCCTATATTGCCCCCGCACACTGATAACCACTAGTTTGTTCTCTGTATCTGTGAGTCTGCTTTTTTGTTGTATTCACTATTGTCATATTTTTTAGATTCTTTTATTGCTCCATTGACACAATGTGACCATAAGCCCAGGCAGACCCCAAAACTGGACATCTAGACCCTGTTAGGAATCAAACTAATACTCCCTGGAAACCTCTCAGACATTGGCAACACTGAACAAAGACAGCAGAAAGGCCCAGTGCTCACCAGAGGCATAGGGTGTGTGTGTGTGTGTGTGTGTGTGTGTGCGCGCACGTGCACGCACTGCTCCTTTCCCACCACCCGTCTGAGGGAGCTGCAGCTGCAGTATTCCTTTCCTCTCGTCCATCTCATTCTTCTTCTTGGAGGCCTTTCCCCACTTGCTCTATCCTCAGATCCCACCACCACTCCCTTCCTTACTCATACGTCAGCCACCTACTTCACTTACCCTTTTTCTCTCTGCTTCTGCATTTTGGTCTTTGTATGAGTCAGCTATTGCCACAATAATGCTCCGTAACAAACTTCCCCCAAACTCAGTGAGCTACAACAAGCATACATTCTTATCACTCATGGGTCTAGAAGTCAGCTAAGATCAATCTACTTCAGGTTCAGGTCAGCCTGGCTCCAGGGTGTCCCTTAGATTCAGCTTCACTCCACAGGATTTGTCTCATTCTCCTGAAATCATCAGGAGGCATCCTGCTGAACATCCCCAAGGCATGTTCTTCTCATGTCAAATGGCATAAGCACAAGAGGGGTTGAGTGAATTGGCACACCGTCCCTTCCACCCATATTCTGTTGGCCAAAGCAAATTATAATACATGGGAAAACTCAAAACCATTGAAGTGGGGACATGTACTCCATCCACACCAGCGGGGGATAATACAAAGTCCCATGGTACAGGGTGTGGATGTATAATTCAAGCACAGGGAGGGTCTGATGAATTGAGAATGGTCATTTCATCCAGTGAATTTCACGTCCATCCTCAAGAGTTCCACCAAAACAGCCATGGGGTTAGAAGGCTGCTGGTCCTTGTTACCGTACAAGTGAAGGGAAAAACATCTTCCTCTCCAGTCATCTCCAACGCCTATAACAAACTGTGGTCCACTTTTCTGACACCTGTATTGCTCACTGGTTCACTCTATGGGGCTTTGGAAAGAGCAAGGCCTTGGCTGCAGGACTGCCCACTTCCTCCAAACCAACAAGCTCGTGATGCTCACGCTCTGAAGTAAGGAATGGACATGTCCTCTCATCACACTTCCATCTTTTCAAATTCCTATCCTGCTTTTTTGTTTTCCAGAAACATTCTAAACCAGATGTGCCTTTCTCCCGGATGAAACAGGCCTTGAAGAGTTCCAGATGTTCCTTCCTCAGCTAAACGGGATTCAGATTTAGGGAAGGGGTCAGGGCAGGAAAGAGGTAGAGCTGCATACTTAACACATTTTTCTTTTAAACAGACACTCTTGGATACAAAGCCCTCAGATTCAGAAAGCAAGTCTTTGAGAGCAGAGGAAGAAACATTCAGAAATCATCATTATTGGAAGGCAGCATCCTTCAAACATGATTTAGATTTATTCTAAAAGATGGCGTTCGTATCACCGATGAGCACGTAACGAAATCCACTTATTACTGAGGCGGGCAAGGGAAATTAACTGTGAAGTTGGCAGCTCCTATTACACGGAGGCCGTGATCTGACACTGAGACATCAGCTGCATAGCAGTTTCTCATGGTGATGACAGAAAATCAGAGAAAAATCCATGAGAACAGTCTTCGAGGCACCATTGCTGGCTGGGGACTGTCATCACACAGGTGGACATTAATAAACTTACACCAAATGAAAAGAAATGGGAGACAGATGGTGTCTGGTCTCAAGGCCACAGCCAGTCCACTTCATATTGAAAGTCCACGGACATATAGGAGGTCCCTGGAGTGGTCAAATTTATAGAGAAAGAAAGTAGAATGGTGGTAAGGGGGGCTGGGGGTTGGGGGATGGGGTGCTGTTCTTTAATGGGTATAGAGTTTCAGCATGGGATGGTGAAAAAGTTCTGCAGACAGATGGTGGTGATGGTTGCACAACAATGTAACTGTACTTGAGAATGGTTAAAATGGTAGATGTTACGTAATGTATATTTTACAATAAAAATAAATGTTTTTAAAGTCCACGACCACTGGAAAATCCATCTAGCAGTTCACCTAAGTGCACCTTTCTGCACCTATGTTATACTGCAGTGACTTTTAAATTTTTTTTAATTTTTTACACAATTTTTAAAGATTACTTTATAGTTACTACAAAATATGGGCTATATTCTGTGTTGTACAGTGCATCCTTGAGCCTATCTTATACCCAATAGTTTGTACCTTCCACTGCCCCACCCCTATATTGCCCCCCCACCTCCCCACTGCTAACCACTAGTTTATGGTCTATATCGTCAATGACTTTTATATATATGTATATATGTGTTTGTGTGTGTGTGTGTATATGTGTATATATATTATATATAATACATATTTTTTTTTGTTGGTTTGTTTGTTTTTAAATTTTGGCCGCACCGCCTGGCTTGTGGGATCTTAGTTCCCTGACCACGGCAGTGAAAACGCCAAGTCCTAACCGCCGGACCACCAGGGAACTCCCTTCAATGACTTTTTTAAACAGCAGAGAAATACGAGAAGGAGAGAGAGAAATAAGCGCAGTGAAGACAATGAAATCAGTTAAAACAACGGAGAATGAAGCAGAGAGAGGCAGGGCTCAGGACACAGGGCTTGCTAAGGCTATGCAATGGATTTCATTCTCTCTCCTAAGAACATCAGGAAGCAATTTTATACTTTTCTTTTTTTTTTCTGGGAGAAATTAGATTGAAATTCAAGTACTTAGTGCAGCATGCCAAACAGTTACCGCTCCATATATTTATCTATTATATCAAAGAGGACAATATTAACTCATCCAGGATAAATCAAAGCCTTCTCATTTATAATTGAAATTCCATTTCAGCAAAATTCAAGGGCTTTTTGCTTAGGTATTTTATTTATTCCATTTTTAGTAGCTTTTTGAAAAATCTGGTTCTGTCTGTTTTTTGCGGGGGACGGTTTGGCCACACCACTTGGCTTGCGGGATCCTTGTTCCCCGACCAGGGATCAAATCCAGGCCCTTGGCAGTGAAAGTGCTGAGTCCTAACCACTGGTCTGCCAGGGAGGGAATTCCCTAAAAAATCTGGTCACAAAGTTTTGCATGAAAAACAAATGTGATCAATCTTTGTTAAAAGTTAAATTAAAATATTGACATATATATATGTGTGTCTACAGATGTGTGTATATACATTTATACATGTCTATGTATGTGTATGTACGTGTGTGTGTGAAAGAAAACAATTTTCCTTAAAATAAAATTATAGGCAATTTTTTTTAAGTTCATGAGCGTAAACTGCTGGATTTTGGCTTTGACTTACGGCTCAGCTAAAATCAGGCCCAGGTCTTAACTTTGGGGACTGGAAAGGTCAGCAAAAAGTTTGGAGTGAGACCCCAAGGAAGCCAGCCTTGAACCACCATTCAGGGAAGGACAGTTCTCATGACCGCCCTACTCCAAGTTTCCTTGCTTCTCCTCTGTGTTCTGCAACTCACCCCTCTGCCCTAACTATCATAATCTGGACTATTTTCCGGAGTTAATACTGTCTGGGGAAAAGAAAACATCAAGTGTCTCTCAGGCATCAATATTTCTGCAAGACTGCTCTGAAGTCATTAATTACTGACTTTCAGTCTGCCAAGTGACTTCTAATACCTTTAATTTATCATCCCCAAAGTCCCCTGCTCGGGGAGGGGTAATATCATCACCCACAGAACTGACAGCCAGACTGAGATAATTGGTCCATCGTCTATCAGCCTATCAGCCTGTCATTGAGGACAAGAAGGAGAGACAGAGAGAGAGAGAGAGAGAGAAAGAGAGAACGAGCGCTGACCATGCTTCTGTGGACACTGTTTTAATTCCTCAGGCTCCTGGCTGCTCCTTCCACTTTTACCACTATTTAAAGATGAAAGAAAAGATACTCAGCTGAAGACCGTTCTGATTCCTGGAAGGTATATCCTCGGAAGTATCTTTTAACCCACATCCCAAGAGGGCACCATAACACCCTAAAGTTGCTAGAATCTGGGAGGGATAAATTAGGAATTTGGGATTAACAGATACACACTACTATATATAAAATAAACAAGGACCTACCGTATAGCACAGGGAACTATATTCAATATCCTGTGATAACCTATAATGGAAAAGAATCTGAAAAAGGATAGATATATGTACATATATAACTGAATCACTCTGTTGCACACCTGAAACATTGTAAATCAACTATACTTTAATAAATAATAATAAAGTAGAATTAAAAAGTTTGCTGGGATCTGTCGCATGGATGAGGGGAGCTTGGAAGAAGAAGGAAAGAAGAAAGGGGGAAACTCAAGGTGTCAGTCTCATGGGTCACATTTCTCAAGGCCTCTGGATGAGCTTTTCAGCCCTAACTTCCATAAAACACAAGTATTTGTCTCTTTAAGGAAAACCTAACCCTGCCAAGAGGTGGAACAGCGGCCAGCAAAGCTTCCGAATGAAGAGTCTTCCTTGATGTCCCAACTCGGGACGGGGTGTGTGCCCACCAGCATTGATCACTTTTTATATCCATGTGCTCATCTGTCTGTGTTCCTGCACCCCCCAACCCCCAACCCTGACTGTCAGCTCCCTGAAGACAAGGACTCTATTGGCCTTGCCTGGCATGAAGTAACTGTTCTATAAATATCTGTGGAACTGAACTGAATTTACATATTCTCCTTATCACATCAACCAAGTCGAGTATGCTCTTTTTTTGCCAGCATTTCGAAAGTTTCTGGGGATGTTTCCAAATAATTAAAGTTGCTCCCACTAGGCCTCAAAACTTGTTATCGTAACACTTTCTAAAATGCTTTGAATATTTCCTTGATTTGTTAACAAAATACAGCAAACGTTAACGTAACCTTTCCTTGATGCCCTGGGTGTATCCATCGGCTTGGGAGTTTGGCTGCTCTAAGAGAGATTTAAAACAGCTTCAACAAGAGAGCTAGTTTCTCTCGCATGTAACAATGCGGCAATGAACGGTCCAGGGTACCCGTGGTGACTCCACAGAGTTGGAGACCCAAGCTCTTTACATCTTTTGCTATAATCCCTGGGTGTTTCCCTGTCCCCTGAGACCGCATCCCAGCCCATGGAGAGGAAAGGCAGAAGGGCAGAGCTTCTATGACCTGGTACATCTCACTTCTGCTCCTGGCCCAAGGGCTACACGGCCACACCTAGCAGTATAAGACCCAGCGGCATGGTCCATGGAAAAGCTGAGGGCTCTATTACTAAGACAGAGAAGGGGAAATTGAATAGCAGGGACAGCTTAGAGTGTCTGCCACAGTCATCTTTATAAATTGAATCATGCTACTCTACTGTGTCTGGTGGTTCCTGCAAGGACAGTCCTGAAATGTGCAGGACTGACTGCTAGTAAGGACCAGACCGCTTGAGGTTACTGGTTCTCTGTTCCTCAGTCACCACCAGCCCACGAGTCTGCCTCCTGAGGTTATGCATGTGTTTGCTTCTAGTGGCCCCACTCCCTAGTCTGCAGAGAATCAGAAAACCAAATCCAAATATCAGAGCTTTGTAGAATTATATGTGCTAAACACACACACACACACACACACACACACACTCAGATGGGAGGTGAGTAGAGGTGGTTAATAAGCTAGGCCCTGGAGCCTGGTTGCGTGGGTTCAAATTCCTGCTCTACCACTCACTGTCTGTGTGACCTTAACCAAGTCACTTAACCTCTCTCAGTTTCTTCATCTGTAAAATGGGAATACTAATAGTTACTTATTTCGCTGGGTTGTCATGAGGATTAAATAAGTTACTACACAGAAAGCATGTTACCTGGCATACAGTAAATGCCCGTTAAGGGAGAGCTATCATTATTAATATAAAATAAGTTACTGATTCCACAGACCAAGTGAGTGTGGCAAAGACCCTCCTTTGAATTGAGCCTTTTGAGCTTTATGGCAGCACCTTCACTGCTCAGAGGCTCTCCTCCCTCACTCCCAGGCTCCGGCCTGTGTCCCAGATGGCTAAAGCCGCTGGAAGCCAGAGGACCAGAGAAATGGAGTGTCAGTGTGAATTGGAATCAGCCTGAATTTTGTTATGTTTTATCTCACTCACATCCTGCATGCATTTTTAATGGCATCTCAAAGACGAGGGCAGTAAGCTGATAGCAAGTGCAAATTGCATTAATGTTGGGATTCCTAATTCTGTGTTTACTTTTCCACTCTCCAGACATCCTTACAGACAGACAGTGGCCCCATTTCAGGAAGGGATAATGGAAATCTGTGTTAATTTATTAAATACTTATTGCAGAAAGGGCTTCTCATATGTCTCTAGACCAGAGCCAGAGTGACTATCTCCATCCCTAAAAGCCCAAACGACAAGAAAGAAGGAAGCCGCAGGGAATTCTGATGCTCTCACGAGTAAGCTGATTTGATTCCCAGGCGGCACAGCCATCACAGGATGCCGGCCTTTGCAGCATGTGTTCTAGAAGCCAACACACTTCTGCATCTCCAAATCGCACATGTAGGCAGGGGTCTGCCCATATACCTTTGCGAAAGGGTAAGGGGGTGATGACAAACTTACCTGTAGAATACACGCACAAAATACAAAACAAAGCAAACAGGGGAGTTTCCTGGTGATCTAGTGTCTAGGACTCAGTGCTTTCACTGCCAAGGCCTCTGTTCAATCCCTGGTCGGGGAACTGAGATGCTGCAAGCCATGCGGCGTGGCCAAAATAAAAAAATAAAAATAAATAAAAAAGCAAAGAGAAGTAAAACCAATATCAAAATAATGCACCTTGATGGCAGAGCCATGTGCACAATACTTAGTAAGACACAGAGTCCCTGATTCTCACAGTGTAGTGCTGGTCTTTGTAACTGAAATTCTGATCAATCAGGGAATGCCAAAGCCTTAACATTTCCCATTTTGATGTGTTCCAAGGCACTGGAGAGCATTGTCTCATGTTATCCTATATCCTCTCTTTTTACATTTTATTTACTCATTTTTCAATAGGAAATGCATTTATATAGCTTGCAAAATCAAAAACTCTAAAAAAGTGTACAAGGAAAGCCTCCCTCCCACTGCATCCCTGGTTGGGACAGACCCCACCTCCATCCACTCCTGGCAGAAACCACTGTTCTTCCTTACGTATATCCCTTCCAGAGCACTACAAGCAAATATGGATGTGTGGTTTTTTTCCATCCTTTGTACACAGTAGTAGCATACAATCACACTATTCTTTTCACTTTTGGAGATGTTTTCATAGCATTACATATAGAATTTCTTTAGTCCAGACTCTCTCAAGGAAGGAAAAAACACTCCACAGGAACCACTGCCCTTGGTCAACTCTGATAGGAGAATGGATTCTTTCTCTTTTTAATTGAAGTATAATTGACTTATAATATTGTGTTAGTTTCAGGTGTACAGCAAAGTGCTTCAGTTATACATATATTTTTTCAGATTATTTTCCATTATAGATTATTATAAGATATTGAATAGAGTTCCCTGTGCTATACAGTAAATCCTTGTTGCTTTTAGGTTTGTTAATCCCATACTCCTAATTTATCCCTCCCCCCCTTTCCCCTTTGGTAACCATAAGTTTGTTTTCTATATCTGTGAATCTGTTTCTGTTTTGTATATAGACTAATTTGTATTATTTTTTGGATTCCACATATAAGTGGTATCATATAACACTTGTCTTTCTCTATCTGACTTACTTCATCAAGTATATTCTCTAGGTCCACCCATGTTGCTGCAAATGGCAATGTTTCATTCTTTTTTATGGCTGAGTAATATTCCATTGTCTACATACCACATCTTCTAAAAGACAAAAACTCTAATTCAAAAAGATACATGCACCCCAATGTTCATAGCAGCAGTATTTACAATAGCCAAGACATGGAAGCAACCCAAGTGCCCATCAACAGATGATTGGCTTGAGAATGGATTCTTAATTGTGCAGCCCCTGGGAAGGCTACCCAGACACTTCCCCCAGTGAGCACTGTTGGCTAGTCAAGCACACTGCCGAGCCACAGGGCTGGGCTCCTTGACACACTCTCCATATGTCTTACCTGCCCTTCCCTCCCCTCACAGCACCAAATCATCTCAGGCCCATGACACAACCCCATCACTCACAACCACGCTTAAATGAAACTACTTAATCTTCAGCTTTTTTACAATACACATGCTCTTCTTCTGAAATTAGGAAAATGTGTAATAAATACTACTTAAAAAAAAAATCAGTATCTAAATGACGGTGCTCTGTTATACATGGCCTGCAAGTTTTGAGTCCTTCTCCCCACTGTCTAAAATGAATACCTCTAAATTCAGCCTATTTCTGATGCATTTCACAGCCAGTTGCAAATAGCAGAACGCTTTAGCCCTAAACAGTTCAGCATGCGTATCATCAACTAGATTCAATATTGCTTTAGTTTTTTTTAAATTATACACCATAAAATGTTTTTAATTGAAGTATAGTTGATTTACAATGTTGTGTTAATTTCTGCTATACAGCAAGGTGATTCAATTATATATATATATACACTTTTTCATATTCTTTTCCATTATGGTTTATTACAGGATACTGAATATAGTTCCCTGTGCTATACAATAGGACCTTGTTGTTTATCCATTCTACGTATACTAGTTTGCATCTGCTAATCCCAAACTCCCAATCTATCCCTCCCCCACTCCTCTCCCCCTTGGCAACCACAAGTCTGTTTTCTACGTCTGTGAGTCTGTTTCAGTTCACCATGAAATGTTTTGACATGAGTTTTGACAAACACCTACAATACCTCGGTTAGCCAAGGTAGTGATGTTGTACACTTTTCTATCTGCCAATCAGGTAAAGAATGCTCTGCTAGGGGCTGCAGCTGAGATGATGAGAGAAGATCCCATCAGATTCAACATTAGTGGTAAGTAGAGTCTTGCTTTAGCTGAAACCAAAAATGCATTTATAGGAACAGAGTGCACAGAAAAATGCCACTCTCCAAGGTATCAAAAATGGTTCCAGGACTTCCCTGGTGGCACAGTGGTTAAGAATCCGCCTGCCAATGCAGGAGACACGGGTTCGAGCCCTGGTCCGGGAAGATCTCACATGCCGCAGAGCAACTAAGCCCGTGCACCACAAATACTGAGCCTGCGCTCTAGAGCCCGTGAGTCGCAACTGTTGAGCCCACGTGCCACAACTCCTGAAGCCCATGTGCCTGCAACAAGAGAAGCCACCGCAATGAGAAGCACGCGCACCGCAACAAAGAGTAGCCCCTGCTTGACGCAACTAGAGAAAAGCCTGCGCGCAGCAACAAAGACCCAATGCAGCCAAATCAATAAATAAATTTATTTTAAAAATTAAAAAATAAAATGAAGGGGAAGGAGGAGGAATCATTCTTTAAAAAAAAAAAAAAAAAGGTTCCATGTATCAGCTGGGAAGGGTAAGTGAGAGGCATGAAAAACTCATAGGATTAAAATCCAAACAGAACCCATAGAGATCAGAAACCCTGAACAGGGTCTGACTTAAATAGTCTGGGGTACTTAACAGGTTATTTATCTCTACCATCACCTTTTCTACGTTCTTAGCACCTCCTGCCCCCCAACCACAGGTTATTTTATGTACCTCTGACTGTTGCTACAGGTGGCATGCAAAGGTGTGGTTAAGAAGTCATGGAAGGACTTCCCTGGTGGCGCAGTGGTTAAGAATCCGCCTGCCAACGCAGGGGACACGGGTTCGAGCCCTGGACCGGGAAGATCCCACATGCCACGGAGCAACTAAGCCTGTGCGCCACAACTACTGAGCCCGTGTGCCACAACTACTGAAGCCCGCATGCCTAGAGCCTGTGCTCCGCAACAAGAAAAGCCATCACAATGAGAAGCCTGCGCACCGCAACGAAGAGTAGCCCCTGCTCACTGCAACTAGAGAAAGCCCGTGTGCAGCAACAAAGACCCAACGCAGCCAAAAATAAATAAATAAATAAATATAAATTTTTTAAAAAGTCATGGAAAATAGTCATGGGATAATTGACTTGAGATGTCACAACCTAATCCATTGTGTCATATGAAGAAAAGATCTGTTAATAGAAGATGCATGGCGTCTAGAAGCATAAGGTCTAGAAAGGAGAAGACCAAGGGTCAAGAACGCAAGAGTTGGGACCTCCCTGGTGGTCCAGTGGTTAAGACTTCACCTTCCAATGCAGGGAGTGTGGGTTTGACCTCTGGTCAGGGAGCTAAGATCCCACATGCCTCGCAGCCAAAAAACCAAAAACATAAAAAAGATGCAGTATTGTAACAAATTCAATAAAGACTTTAAATATGGTCCACATTTAAAAAAAAAAAAAAACTAATGAAAAAAGAATGCAAGAGTGTGTCTCCAGCTCTGTCCAGGGGATAGTATATGCTAAGTTTGGCCCAGGTGAACATTCCAGTTGGATTTGCAGGCATGCATCCAGCCACCCGAGGTCAGTGATGTCAGCCACTAAGCCATCATCCTACTCACTCCCCTTGCTACCTTGTTCTGCTCACCAAGGACGCTTCTAAGACATTTGTTCTCATTCCCACGGGAGACAGAATGCAATGGCCATCTGCCTCAAGTGTCTGATTCACTTGGCAGTTCCATGTCTCTTCGTTCTGGCTTGTGTAGTAATCGCCTGTGAAGTGGGCCAGCATGATCCGGGCACACTCAGTTGTTTTTTTTTTGGCTGTGCCACATGCCTTGCAGAATCTCAGTTCCCCAACCAGGGATTGAACCCGGGCCTCCACAGTGAAAGCCTGGAATCCTAACCACTAGGCCACCAGGGAACTACCCAGATATTTTAGTTTCTGGATTTGCAATCCTGAGAACCAAACTGTAAGCCCTGGTGCTATCATGTCATTTGGAAATCCTGCCCAATCGGCCAGCGGACTTCCGCTAGCTCACATTGCTATCTTGATTCTCTATAGCTTTAAGTGCCTAAAACAATAGGAAAACCAGTAATATTTGTAATCTTCTTGTCCATATGGAAATTCAAAGGTGGATTCTAATTGCCTTCCCTCTTTCCCACGCTTCATACCTGGTCCCCTTGATCCTTTTACTCTCTCCCCCTCCCACCCCAAAACACATATATACCTGAAGGGTCCGAATTCCAGGCCAGTTGGTTCTACACAGTTTCCCCTTGAGGGCTCGGCATTACTGAAGGGGGTCCTTTCAGCCCTTGGCGTCCCACATTCACTAAAGGAATCTCAGTCCTTCAGAGCAAAACTTCTCCAAGACAAAGAAAATTTCATCCCCCAAAAAAGATTTATTACAAAAATTTCAAACATAAAGAAAAGTTGAAAGAATTTTACAGTAAGCACTCATATACACACCACTTAGCTTCTACAATTGTTAACATTTTCCTATATTTGCCTTATCACCTTATCACACATCTATCCCATCCATCAATCCAATCCATCCAATTTTTGGTGCATTTCAAAGTAAGGTACAAATATCAGGACATTTCACTCCTAAATATTTCAGTATGCATATCATCAACTAGACTCTATTTGTTTAGGGTTTGTTTTTTTTTCCTAGCATTTTCCACCCTTACCCTTGTTAACAAAAATAGTTCAACTCTTTTTGCATGTTCAGAAGTTGTTGTTGTTTGCAAAATATATCTTTGGCAGCACATATACTAAAACTGGGATGAAACAGAGAAAATTAGCACAGCCACTGCACAAGGACAACATGCAAGTTCTGTGAAATGGTCCATGTTAAAAAAAAATACTGTGATAACACCTCACAACCCACTAGGATGGCTACTATCAGAAAAACAGAAAATAACAAGTATTGACAAGGATATGGGGACCCTTGGTGGGAATGTAAAATGGTACAGCCATACTGTGGAGAACAGTATGGTCATTCCTCAAAAAATTAAAAATAGAACTACCCTATTATCCAGCAATTCCACTTCTGGGTATATACCCAAAAGAAGTGAAAACAGGGTCACAAAGAGATATTTGTATGCCCATGTTCATAGCAGCATTATTCACAATAATGAAAATGTGGAAGCAACCCAAGCATCCATCAACAGATGAATGGAGAAGCAAAATGTGGTCTATACGTACAACGTTGTATTACTCAGCCCTTAAAAGGAAGGAAATTCTGACACATGCTACAACGTGGGTGAACCTTGAGGACATTATGCTACAGTGTGGATGAATCTTGAGGACATTATGCTAAGTGAAATCAACCAATCACAAAAAGACAAATACTGTATGATTCTACTTATATGTGCTACTTAGAGTAGCCAAAATCATAGAGATGGAAAATAGAATGGTGGTTGCCAGGGGCTGGAGAAAATGGGGGAACAGGGAATTATTGTTTAACAGGTACAGAGTTTCCGTTTTGTAAGAGGAGGAGTTTTGAATATGGATGGTGGTGATGGTTGCACAACATGAATGTACTTAATACCACTGAACCATACATGTAAAAATGGTTAAGATGGTAATTTTTATGTGTTTTTTAACCACATTAAAAAAAACTGGAAAAATTACATACTGGGAAATGTTTTGACATGAATTTTGACAAATGCATACAATAGCATAACCCAACTCCTATGAGGAAAGAACATTTCCATCATGCCAGAAAGTTCCCTCAAGTCCTTCCTAAGTCTATGTCTGCTCTACCCTCAGAGGCAACCACTTTTTTAAAAATCAGATTAAAAAAATCAGATTAGGGAATTCCCTGGCGGCCCAGTGGTCAGGACTCAGCGCGTTCACTGCCAGGGGCCGGGTTCCATCCCTGGTCAGGGAACTAAGATCCCACAAGCCTCATAGCACCACCAAAAAAAAAAAAAAAAAAATCAGGTTAAAAAATTATTTTCCCTGTTCTAAAACTTTGTAGAAATGGAATCATGAAGTACGTATTCTGTGGAAGTCGTCTTTTTTTTTCTCTTTTCTAAATATCTTGATCTAATTTATTTTATTTTTATTTATTTTTGGCTGCTTTGGGTCTTCATTGCTGCACGCGGGCTTTCTCTAGTTGCAGCGAGCAGGGGCTACTCTTCGTTGTGGTGCACGGGCTTCTCATTGCGGTGGCTTCTCTTGTTGCGGAGCATGGACTCTAGGCACGCAGGCTTCAGTAGTTGTGGCACGAGGGCTCAGTACTTGTGGCTCACGGGCTCTAGAGCACAGGCTCAGGAGTTATGGCGCACGGGCTTAGTTGCTCCGCAGCATGTGGGATCTTCCCGGACCAGGGCTCGAACCCATGTCCCCTGCCTTAGCAGGCGGATTCTTTTTTATTTATTTATTTATTTATTTATTTATTTATTTTTTGCGGTATGCGGGCCTCTCACTGTTGTGGCCTCTCCCGCTGCGGAGCACAGGCTCCGGACGCACAGGCTCAGTGGCCATGGCTCACGGGCCCAGCCGCTCCACGGCATGTGGGATCTTCCTGGACCAGGGCACGAACCCATGTCCCCTGCATCGGCAGGCAGACTCTCAACCACTGCGCCACTAGGGAAGCCCAAGCAGGCGGATTCTTAACCACCGCGCCACCAGGGAAGCCCTGTGGAAGGCTTCTTTCATTCAGCATGTTTTTGAGATTTATCCATGTTGCATATATCAGTAGTTTGTTCTTTTACTGTGCTAAGTTGTATTTCATCACGTGACCATACCACAATTCTCCTGTTGATGGACACCTGGACAGTTTCAAGTTCTTGGCTAATCCAAGTAAAGTTGTTATGAACATCCATGTACAAGTCTTTTTGAAAATGCATGTTTTCATTTCTTTTGGTTAAATATCTAGAAGAGGAATTGCTAGGTCATAGGATGATGTGATTTTTTTTTTTTTTTTTTTGGTTGCACTGGGTCTTAGTTGTGGCAAGCAGGCTCGTTAGCTGTGGCATGCAAACACTAAGTTGCAGCACACATGTGGGATCTAGTTCCCTGACCAGGGATCAAAACTGGGCCCCCTGCATTGGGAGCACGGAGTCTTAACCACTGTACCACCAGAGAAGTCCTGATGATATAATGCTTGATAAGGTTGGATTTAGGTCTACCATTCTATTTGTTTTCTCTGTCTCTATTCCTCTATTTGTTCCTCTATTCCTCCTTTCCTATCTTCTTTTTCCATTTTAACTTCTCTATTGGCTTTTTAACTATACTTTGTCCTCTTTTTTTTTTGAGGTAAAATTTACATAACAAAATTAACTGTTTTAAAATATTCAATTTGGGGCTTCCCTGGTGGCGCAGTGGTTGAGAGTCCGCCTGCCGATGCAGGGGACACGGGTTCGTGCCCCGGTCCAGGAAGATCCCACATGCCGCGGAGCGGCTGGGCCCGTGAGCCATGGCCGCTGAGCCTGCGCGTCCGGAGCCTGTGCTCTGCAACGGGAGAGGCCACAACAGTGAGAGGCCCGTGTACCGCAAAAAAATAAAAAAAATAAAATAAAATAAAATGTTCAATTTGGTGGCATTTAGTACATTCACAATGTTGTGCAACCATCACCTCTCTCTACTTCTAAAACATTTCCATCATCCCAAAATAAAACTCCATACTCATTAAGCAGTCACTACCTATTCCCCCCTCCCTCAGTGCCTGGCTACTGCCAATCTATACTACCTCTACGGATGTACCTATTCTGGACATTGTATATAAATGGAATCACACAACATGTGGCCTTTTGGTTTAGCTTCTTTCAGTTAACAGAATGTTTTAGAGGTTCATCCACATTGTAGCATGTATCAGTACTTCATTCATTTTTAAGCCTGAGGAATATTCCATTGGATGTATATACCATATTTTGTTTATCCATTCTTCTGTTGATGGACATTTGTGTTGTTTTCACTTTTTGGCTATTGTGAATAGTGCTTCTCATTGCATTATTTTGGAGTGTTTGTTCTACAGCAGCTATTTTCAAGTGTTTTGGTTTCAGGCCCCCTTTACACTCCTAAAAAGTATTGAAGACCCCCCCAGAGAGGGGTCTTTTATGTGGGAGATATAGACAGATAAAATTAAACTGAAAATTTTATTTATTTTTAATTAAAATAAACATGAAAACCATTACATGTTTGCATAAACATATTTTTATGAAAAAATTATTTTCAAAAATATATTGAGAAGAGAGGCAATGTTTTACATTTTTGCAACTCTTTAACGGCTGGCTTAATAAAAGACAGATGGATGCTCAAATCTACTTCTGTATTCAATCTGCTAGGATATGTTGTTTGGGTTGGCATATATGAAGAAAATACACCTTACAAACATACGTAGTTGGGAAAAGGAGGACCTTGAAGACCTCCTGAATGTGTTTGGGGACCCCCAAAGTCTTTGTACCACACTTTAAGAACCACTACTCTAGGCATTATGACATATATCCTTAACTTTCCAGAGTCTACCTAGAGTAAATATTATACCACCTCATGTAAAATATAAGAACTTTGCAACTGTATAATTCTTAGTCATATATATTACATAACATAAAGGACAGGAGCAATTAAAAAAACTATACAATTGCAAAATTCCTTTGCTTTAAACAGTTAAATGTGTTTTAAATAAACTGAGGGAAAAAGATAGCCTTTTATATTTATTCACAGTCACCATCCCCAGTGTTCTCCATTCACCTAAAGACTCGACTTTCTGTCTGGTAGTACTGCCCTTCAGCCTGAAGAATTTCCTTGTGGTGCAGTTGGCTGACAATAAACTCTCTTAGTTTTTTTGTTTTTGTTTTTGTTTGGTTTGGGTTTTTTTGGGCCCTGACGCACAGCTTGCAGGATCTTAGTTCTCCGACCAAGGATCAAACCCAAGCCCAGCAGTGAAATCGTCAAGTCCTAACAACTGGACATCCAGGGAATTCCCACACTCTCATTTTTGTCTTTAGCCTTAAAAGATATTCATCTGAAGTAAAGAATTGTTCCATCAAAAAAACCCCAAAAAACAAAAACAAAAGGGCCTCCCTGGTGGCACAGTGGTTAATAATCCACCTGCCAAGGCAGGGGACAGAGGTTCGAGCCCTGGTCCGGGAAGATCCCCCATGCCGCGGAGCAACTGAGCCCGTGTACCACAACTACTGAGCCTGTGCTCTACAGCCCGTGAGCCATAACTACTGAGCCTGCACGCCACAACTACTGAAGCCTGTGTGCCTAGAGCCCGTGCTCCACAACAAGAGAAGCCACCGCAATGAGATGCCTGCACATCACAATGAAGAGTAGCCCCTGCTCGCTGCAACTAGAGAAAGCCCGCGCACAGCAACAAAGACCCAACACAGTCAAAAATAAAATAAATTTTTTTAAAAAGTAAACACAACAGGAAAACAAAAAGATATTTATGCTGCATATGGCTTTCTGGGTTGATAGTTTTTTTCTTTCAGCACTTTAAAGATGACTTTCCAATGTCTTCTGGCCTCTATCGTGACTATCTCTTTAACATAATTTTAAAATGTTACAGGCTAACACTCTCTTATCTCTTTCTCCACCTTAAACAACAAAGCTTCCGAAGGAGGGAGGGTGGGAGGAGCCATATATACATACATATATTTTTCATTATGCTTTTGTTTAAGGTTTGAGTTTTAAGATTTGAGCCATGATACTAACCAAGGCTGTTGGATGAGATGCGGGCCTGTAGGGATAGTGTTTAGCACTCAAATACAGGCCAAGGTTCAGGACTTCAAACATTTCCCTGCAAACACCCTTACTCATGCCTGCCCCCCTCCCTCCATCACACTCAGATGGCAGAACTGCAGCCCTAATTACACCCAATAATCCATCTGCTCGGTGCTTGCACCTGAGCAGCTAAGCATGGATGGAGAAAATCCCATTGTGCTGATCAGTCTCAGTGTAAATCGAAACCTCAAATCTTAAATGAGCAGCCAATGCTACCAGCTAATCCGACCGCACTTCCCTAGTAAATCTTCTCTCTTTCAAGATGGCAACTTCACCTCTTCACCTCACTGCATATTCATTAAGGAAACAGATGCTTGAAGGTGAGTCCTCCCTTGCCTTCCCAGCCCTAGATCCACTGACCTATTGCATTTGTATCCAGATCTCCTCCTCTTATTGTAATGGAAGGAGTGTCCTTGCTTGGGGCTGCAGACTATCCCTCCACTTTGTACTGAATTTTTCAATCCCTTCAAGTACTTAAAAACTTGGCTACTGAAATGATCCTCTCATTCTCTTGCTTTGTCAGTTTCTTCTCCATACTGGATCATACCCATCTGCATACAAACAAGACTTAATGTTGCAGTTCTTAAAAATAAATATGCTGGGGACTTCCCTGGTGATCCAGTGGGTAAGACTCTGTGCTGCCAATGCAGGGGGCCCGGGTTCGTTCCCTTGTCGGGAAACTAGATCTCACATGCATGCTGCAACTAAGAGTTCACAGCTAAGAGCCCGCATGCCGCAACTAAGAAGCTTGCATGCTGCAACTAAGACCCGGCACAGCCTAAAAAAGTAAACATGCTCCCTAGAGCCCACAGCCCCTTCCAGACTCTACTTTTTTTTTTTTTGCTTCTCTTTTTCTGCAAAATCCCTCCAAAGTTGTTTCTATTTCCTGTCTCCACCTTCTCACCCCCGCTTCTCACTCCAGTTGGGCTTTCCATCCAACCATCCCACTGAAACTTCTCCCACTCTGCCCAATCCATTCATTAGGTCTCTGCTCTTATCTTGTTCAGCCCTCAGCAGCTACTCCCTCCTACCTGAACATCATCTTCTCTTCCAGTTTTCCTCCTGACCCCCATGGCTTTCTCAGGCTTCCCTGCAGGGGTCTCCTCTTCCAGCTCCCCAGAATACAGGCCAGGACATGACTGTCCTCTCTTCTCCATCCTGCTCTTCCACTAGGTGCTCTCATCCAGGACCACCAATGTACCAGTGACTCCCAAATCTATAGCTATAACCCTGATCTTGCTTCTGCACTCCTGACTTTTATATCCAACATTGAGTGACATCTCCACTTGGATGTCTAAACTTAATGTGTCCAAAACAAACTCTTGATTTCCCTTCCACGGACCTGCTTCCCCAGGCTTTCTGAGGTCAGTGAATGGAAACACCACCTACCTAGTTTCAGGTCAGAACTTAGAAATTGGTCTTTTCTCTTTCCCTGCATCCTATCCATCAGCTACATACATATATATATGCATGTATGTGTGTATGTTTGTGTATATATATATATATATATATATATATATATATATATATATAAATGGTAGCTCTATCTCCACATATAGCCGGAATCCAACCACTTCTTGTCTCCACTGCTGCAGTCCTATCACTTCTTTCTTGGAAAACAACATCCTAATATGCATTCCTGCTTCCCCTCTGGTCCCCATAGTTCATTCTCTCCCAGGGGAAAGATCTTTCAAAAGCGTAAATCAGATCATGTTGCTCCCTTACTTAAAACCCTCTAATGGAACATTTTATCTGTAAATATATATTCTCCCTGTCTGTGTCCTCTATAAAAACCTAGAAACAATGATTAAACCAGTAGCAATGAGCATCCCCAGCACCCAGTTTGTAGTTCTGAACTGTGGTTTCCCACTAAAAGTAACCAGGATTTTTGGAAATGGCTGATTCCAAGTCTGGGGTAAGAAATGTCTGGGGTTGGCAAACTTTTTTCAAAGGGCCAGACAGTATTTTAGATTTTGCAGGCCAAGCAGCAAAATCAAGGATATTATGTAGGTACTTATATAACCATTTAAATGTAACCATTTAAAAATGCATAAGGACAAACCCGAGCATTGCGACCCTCGAAGGTCCACTAATCCTTGAATTTCCGATCCCAGGAGGCTCCGACCCTTCCACCCCGCCATCTGCTCTCCCAGCTCTAGCTGGGCTCCCGAGAGCGCCGGGCGCCGCTACCCTCCCCCGCCGCTGGTCCTTACCGCCTTCGCGTCTCTTAGCAACAGGCCGACGCAACCTCCACCCTCCCTAGACTCCGGGTGGGGAGGAGGGGAGCGAGCACGCATGCGCCCAAGGAGCTCCCGGCTCCACCCACCCTCTCCGGGAGAAAGAGGAGATCACTGGAGCACCCAAGCCCAAGGGCCTGGTCCCAAGCCAAAGTCTGTGTCCACACTCTTCCCACAAGTCCTCTACCACACCCTTGGCCTGGTAGAGGAGAGGCAGCAACAGCACCACCATGGAGCCTGGTAGAAATACAGAATTTCAACCTCACCCCAGACCTACTGAATCAGCGTCTGCATTTTTAACAAGATCCCGGGAGATTCCTATGCATATTAACGTTTGACAAGCGTTGCTTTCACAATAAAGCGTTGCTTTATTTAAGGCAAAGCCATAAATAAATACGTCGGGGGGCTTCCCTGGTGGCACAGTGGTTAAGAACCTGCCTGCCAATTCAGGGGACATCCCTGAAGCCGATCCCTGGTCTGGGAAGATCCCACACACCGTGGGGCAACTAAGCCCGTGTGCCACAACTACTGAGCCCGTGTGCCACAACTACCGAAACCTGCGCGCCTAGAGCCCGTGCACCACAACAAAGAGTACCCCCCGCTCCCCACAACTAGGGAGAAGCCCACACACAGCAATGAAGACCCAAAGTAGCCAAAAATAAATTTATTAAAAAATTAATAATAGGAGTTTCTCTGGTGGCACAGTGGTTGAGAGTCTGCCTGCCGATGCAGGGGACGCGGGTTTGTGGCCCTGTTCGGGAAGATCCCACATGCCGCAGAGCGGCTGGGCCCGTGAGCCATGGCCGCTGAGCCTGCGTGTCCGGAGCCTGTGCTCCGCAACGGGAGAGGACACAACAGTGAGAGGCCCGCGTACCGCAAAAAAAAAAAAATTAATAATAAATACATAAAAATAGGAACACCTCTTGTAGGTTGAACTTTTAACCTAGACCCTAAAAAACAGCCTTTACGATTTACAAGCAGAAGTTCCCACAGCCGAGTTCCTTATGCTTAGCAAGGGTGAAAATCCCCTCGTGTCTCCTCTGACCATCCGTCCAGGATGGAATGCATCACTGACCTCAGGTTCCTGCTCTCAAAGTCAATGGGGAAATCAGGAAGGCCAATTTCCATTCCCAGTGTAAAGGCATTACTTCTTATGAATAATGTGGAAAGAGAAGGCTCTAAGAATGGGCTCCTTGGGCTTGCCAAGATAAGAAAGTCAGACAGCAACATAAGGGCAATTCCAGCCCTAGGGAAGGCAGTACCCAAACCTTGCTGAACAGCTCCCAGGAGACAGACCCCATTTCCATTTTAAACCCCCAAACGAAATTTCTTTTATAATTAAGACATACGAGAACTCCTAAGAGAAGTTCTGAGGTCAGTAACTTCCCACTCTGGTGAGTTGTCTCCATATTCATCTATCTTGGGAAACTGCAGAACTTAAATTTAACTTCCTCATCAGATGACAGTGGCAAATCAGAATAAGCACATCCCAATCCTAGAAGAACCACTTTGCTTCACTGGGGAATATCAAAAAGAAGAGACTGACTCACCAGAGGACACCACAGTCCAAAAAAAAAAAAAATCATTTTTAATGGCAAGGACAAAATAACAAGATGGGGGGGAAAAAACGTTCTTCAAACAGAAAACAACCCAAAATACCCATTTCTAAAAATCCATGATACGTACTACAACATGGATAAGCCTTGAAAACATGCTAAGTGAAAGGAGCCAGTCACACAGGACCATATATTGTATGATTCAATGTATATGAAATGTTCAGAATAGGCAAATCTTTAGAGATAGAAAGTAATTAGTGATTGCCTAGGGCTGGGAGGGATGCGGGAATTGGGGGTTAATAGCTAAAGGGTATGGGGTTTCTTTTGGAGGTGATGAAAATGATCTCAATATTCTAAAAGTTAGATAACAACTCTGTGAATGTACTAAAAGCCATTTGAATTGTGCACTTTAAGTGGGTGAATTGTATGGTATGTGAATCGTATTTCATTAAAGCTGTTTGGAAAAAAAAAAACCATGGCTCCACTCTAGATCCACAATAGTCTAAAAACATGGAGTTCCTACTATAATGCAAAGACTTTCTGGGCAAAATCTGAAGGAGAAAAAAAGGTGACGTCAGTACTGGGTAGAGGACATTACTAGATTTCTCTAGCAAAACACTCCCATCTCAATTTGGGGAAGAATTCCACAGTCTTGTCTCGAGATCATGAATCTCACAGAAATCCCCATCTGGCTTTAGGTTCCTGTTCCAAAAATACTGGAAAAACCAACAGGCAAAACACTTTCAAAACAACACCTTTAATCTACGTGGGCAAAGGAAGAAACAGAGGATCACAGGATAGATGCCATGGGTTCTGTCAGAATACAAAGTCGAGAATTCATCATCACTATAGAAACTCAAGTCCAGAAAAGACTACACATTGTCCAAGGAAACTGTCTTCAAAGTCCCTGAAAAACATAACTCACAAAGAATGGTGGCCAACAGAGCTCAGCTGGATGACTGAAGCCTTAGAGGTGATCACACTGACCTCAGCTCTGCTGCCCCTATTGGGCTTTAACCTTATCAAATTCTCTTCTCTACCTGCTTAATTTCCCACACCAAAAGCAGAGGGTATCAAGAGAAGCCCATGAAGAATCTGGCTCCACCCACAAATGCTTGTGTTGGCCTCATGGTCACAGCTGTTACCATGGAGAGTAAGACAGAAGAGGAGGTGGAACAGGTGTCTCTCTTACCCTAAAGCAAAACACACAAAACCCTAGGGCATTGGGAGGCTGAGAGAGAGAGAGAGAGAGAGAGAGAGAGAGAGAGATCTCTTCAGCAATCATCCAACAGCTTCGACCTGCCCTGATGGCCTGGAGTCTCTCTAATCCCCAGGCACATTAAAAGACCAAATGTTATTAAGCAATTAATAATGGAACAGATGCTGCTTGGCTTCTGTCTTCGCTAAACTCCTGCTCCAAAGGGCCTGCTTCACTCCCTAAGAACAAAATGGCCATTTCCAATGCCAAGGGCAAAAAGAACCAGGAAGTACACAGCACACTGTCTGACACATAGTAGTTATCAATAAATATTAGTTGAATGACTCTTGAATGAATGCTGATATCACCTCCCTTGGCCATCTCTGCCTTCTTCCCTCAGCCTGGAAACACACACACACACACACACACACACACACACGTATACATACACCACACAGAGTTGAATCCACACCTTTTCACTGCAACTGTATTTGTAACCTTGCAAAATTAATAAACATAACTGTATAAACAACAAGGTCCTACTGTATAGCACAGGGAACTATATTCAGTATCCTGTGATAAACCATAATGGAAAAGAATATGAAAAAGAATGTATACATATGTATAACTGAGTCACTTTGCTGTACAGCAACTATACTTCAATAAAAAATAAAGAAAAATAAAAGTAACATGTAAATGAAAAAATTAAACATAATTATCACTGCTATAATATATATTTCTGGAGAGCAGGGATTTTTGTCAATTTTTTTTTTTTTTTTTTTTTTGGTCTGTGCCCTGTGGCTTTGGGGATCTTAGTTTCCCCACCAGGGATCCAACCCCGCCCCAGCAGTGAAAGCTCCACAATCCTAACCACTGGACCACCAGGGAATTCCCTGTCAGTTTTGTTACTAATGGACCTTAAGCGCCTAAAATAATGCCTGGCACACAGTTACCTCTCAATGAATATTTGTTGAATGCCAAATGAATTAAGGGCCTACTGTGTTCCAGGCCGCTTGTGTTAGATGGACTCTGGCAGGCGCCTCCTTCCCAATCACCTCCACGCGGAGGCAGAAGCTGCTTTGACTCCTCCTGTAGCCAGGCGTCGCTGTAGGAAACGCCTGGTCTCCTTCTCAAGTTACCTTCTATCCCGCACTGCCCTTTGACCCCGTGAAGTCATTGCCCCGAGTTAAGATGGCGGTGTCGGTGGCAGCTGCAGCCGGGCGACTTCGGCGGGCCATTCGAAGGACGCCGCAATGGCGGGGCCCCAGCCGTCGGGCGCTCTCATCCGAGGCCCCTCCAACCCAGGCCGCGGCCGTGCGGGACGCCTTCCTGAGCTTCTTTCGGGACCGCCATGGCCACCGCCTGGTGCCGTCCGCTTCCGTGAGGCCCCGCGGCGACCCCAGCTTGCTTTTCGTCAACGCTGGCATGAACCAGGTAGGGACTGAGCCACGCTGATCCGGGCGGAGTTTATGACTTGTTCCTGAGAGAAAGGCGTTGCGGGATTGGGCAAAAGAAGCTAAGGGCGGAGCTCCTAGCTTTCGGGGGAAAGAGGGCTGTGTGTCGTTAGGCTTCGAGATAGGGGCGCAAATTAGGGCTTGGAGAGGGCTCCACCGGGCAACTTCTGAGTTGAGGTTGAGTTTTAGGTCCAGGAATGGCGGGTGTGGAGTCCCGTGGGGGAAGTCTGGCTTCATTTATTAGTTCTTTAAATAAAGGCAAGTCATTCATTAAAATAGATGTTGAGCACATGCTACGTGCTAGACTGGGTTCTCTAAGCTTTTGACTTTGAGCACCACTTACCCTCTCTAGACTTGCTCTATTTCCAGCCAGCAACGCATTCCTCCTTCTTTTACCTTGCTTATTTTACTAGCAGAGTCTCTGTTTCATGATTTATTTACCCCTTGTCTGCCCAGACACACCAGAGATGGGCGCCCCCACGCTCCCAATCTGCCCCCCTGGGCTCTCAGGGGCACGGTCAGCCTTCACTCTGAACTACCATCTCTCTCCACACCCTCCACGTTTCCCTTCTGCTGAGGGTCTGGGATATCTCTCTCGCCCTTCACCTGTTTCCAGTTCAAGCCAATCTTCCTGGGCACTGTGGATCCACGAAGCGAGATGGCAGGCTTCCGACGTGTGGCGAACAGCCAGAAATGTGTGAGGGCTGGAGGACGTCACAGCGACCTGGAGGATGTGGGCCGAGACCTTTCCCATCATACCTTCTTTGAGATGCTTGGCAATTGGGCCTTTCGGGGGGTATATTTTAAGGTGAGTCTCCAGGAAGCCCTGGAGTTAGGAAAGGGTCAGTGGTCAGCCAAGAAAGGGGTCAAGGTTAGTCCTGTCTCCGCTCTTAGAGTCTGCTTAGGGAGGGCTTCAGACCAGACACAGAGGCAAAGTGCTAGATGAACACTTGTAATAGGAATGTGTCTCGTTTCCCTGATTGGGTTGTAAACTCCTTGAGGGCCAGGACTATGCCTCCTGCCTAATGGCTGGTCAATAATTATTGTATGAATAAATGGTGAGACAGCAATACTAAAGTGCAGGAGTTAAAAATCATCCCAGGCTAGGGTGGATAGAGAATTTCATGGAGAAGGTGGGACTTGAAAGAATGTAGGATTCAGAAGAGGGAGGAAGCTTTCTATGCAGGAAAAACTCAGAATTAGAAATAGTCATGGCTTGTTCTGGAAACAGCGTGGGTAGTGGAAATGGTTTTGTCTTAAGCTGAGGGCTGAACTCATGTGGCTTGATTGGAACTTCAGTGGGGCCTTCTTCTCACCCATTTTCCTCTTCCCAATGGGTTTGCACTGCAGGAGGAGGCTTGCAGCATGGCCTGGGAACTGCTGACTCAGGTCTATGGGATCCCTGAGGACAGGCTCTGGGTCTCCTACTTTGGTGGTGACCCCAAGGCTGGGCTGGGCCCGGACCTGGAGAGCAGGGACATCTGGCTTAAGTTAGGGTGAGTCCACCCCCACTTATGTCCACTCCTGGAGCACAAGAGGACTGGAAAATAGAGACTACCAGAGAGTCTCGGCATATCCTGGGATACTGTAGGGTCAGCCCTGTTCCTCCTCCTGCTGAGCGTAATGGAAGGGTTCTCCTGGCAGAGGGGGTCCCAGGTTCTGCCTTTGTCTCCCCACCACCCATCTGGCTTCCTTCCCAGGGTGCCTGCCAGCCGCATGCTCTCCTTTGGACCACAGGAGAACTTCTGGGAGATGGGGGATACTGGCCCTTGTGGGCCCTGTACTGAGATCCACTATGACCTGGCTGGTGGGGTGGGAGCCCCCCAGCTGGTGGAGCTTTGGAATCTGGTCTTCATGCAGCACAACAGGTAATGGGGTGCGAGAGCAGGAGGGAATTCCCTGACTGGAAGTGAAAAAGGCGGCAGTCAGGACACTTTCATCCATTTTTTGTAAAAACAAACACTTAAACGGCATTTACAATGTGCCAGGCATATTTCTAAACACTTTTCAGATCCTCGTCTTTGCCCATAACAGTTGAAACTAGTCACTGCTGCTCTCCAGACTCTGCTCTCTTATATGATGGAGTTGAACTTGATGATCTCTTAAGATTTTCTACCAGCCTTGACATGTCTCTTTCTAAAGCAAAGAATTGTGTCCCAGAAAGGGGAGGCCTGGGTCCAGGCAAGGGCCCAAGCGGAGGGTGAAGGTGGAGATCACTCTTTATGAGAAAGGACGGGACCCAAAGCCATCGTCGTCTGCTTTTGGGGGTGGGGGTGGGGGTGGGGGAATGATACTGCCCTCTGGTTCCTCCCATTGTCAGCCCCCCAGGACCCTCCCCCATCCCTTTATGCCACTTGAGCGTCTGCCTCATACCTGTAATCCTGTGGGGGGCCTCACCTTGCATACCCTTCCTGGCCAGAGAGAAAGATGGAAGCCTGCAGCCCCTGCCCCAGCGGCACGTGGACACGGGAATGGGCCTGGAAAGGCTGCTGGCCGTGTTGCAAGGCAGACGCTCCACCTACGACACCGACCTCTTTTCCCCACTGCTCAATGCCATACACCAGGTGAGCCCACTTCTTCCCTTCTAGAAGCCCCTCTGACCTGCTCTCACCAGTGCTCACTGCCATTGCTTTCCATCTTTGTTGAGAACTCAGAATATTTTCTTGCCTGTGGGGACGGTGACCAGCCAAGGATACAAAGGTGTCAGACTTGAGGCTCCGATTCATATTTACTACCTGATGTTCCTCCTAACTCCTTCCTTCCTTCATTTGTTCAAAAAATATGTGTTGAGTGCCTACTTTGTGTGAAATCTTTGTGCTTGGTTCAGGAGATACAGCAGTAAAAAGAAAAGAGATCATGGAGATTACATTCTAGCCTAAGAAATAGGTAATAAATAAATGCATTAAAGAACAAGATAGGGCTTCCCTGGTGGCGCAGTGGTTGAGAGTCCGCCTGCCGATGCAGGGAACACGGGTTCGTGCCCCGGTTTGGAAAGATCCCACATGCCACGGAGCAGGTAGGCCCGTGAGCCATGGCCGCTGAGCCTGCGCGTCCGGAGCCTGTGCTCCGCAACAGGAGAGGCCCGCGTACCGCAAAAAAAAAAAAAAAAAAAAGAACAAGATAGCAGTTTACAGATTGTGAATAGGCAGTACACCTGGGTGATAGTAATTGGCAGGGGACGGGGGTAGAGAAGAATCTTAGATGACATGTTTGGGGAAGGCTCACCAAGGAGATATCTCTGAGCTGAAACCTGAAAGAATCAGCCACAGGAAACTCATTCCAGGCAGAGGCAACAGCAAATACCAAGGCCCTAGTGCAGGAAAGGAACAAAAAGTGGCCAGCCAGCTAAAGTAGAATCACGTGGGATACAGTTGGAGTGTGTGTGGGTTCGCTCTTGCTGTATAATAAACCACCTAACATTTTGTGGCTGAAAGCAACAACAATTTATATAGCGTACGAGACTGTGGACAAGCAATGTAGGCTGGGCTCAGCTGGGTCCCTCTTGGTCCTGTATGAGCTCACTCATGCATCTGTGGTCAGCTGCTAGGCAGCTCTACTTCTGGGAGTTGGCTGGCTGTCAGTTTAGGGCTGTGGCGATGACCGGGTTGTATGTTTATCATCCAGCAGGGTAGCTCGGGCCTGTTCACATGACAGCTTGGCAAGGTTCCAAGAAGGAGAGTGGAAGCACATGAGGCCTCTTGAGGCCTGGGCTCAGAACAGTGTCATTTCCACCACATTCTGTTGGCCAAAGCAAGTCACAAGTCTAGCCCAGATCCAAGGGATGGAGAAATAAATTCTATTCCTTGAAAGGAAGCACCTGTAAAGTCACGCTGCAAAGTGGCATGCACACAGGAAAGGGAAGGACTGTGGCCAATTTTGCAAACAGTCTACCACAGAGAGGAAGGCAGGAGTCAGATCTTGTGGGGCCTTGAAGTCCAAAGTGAGTCTTTTATTCTAAATGTGGTGAGATGGGCTCCAAGGCAGGAGGGGCACGATCTGACTGACACTTTTAAAAGGCCACTCCTGCTGCCGTGTGAAGGATAGGCTGGAAGGAGACCAGAGCAGAAGCTGAGAAACCAATTGGGAGCCTATTTCATAGTTGAGGAAAGATAATAGGGTATGGCTTAGGTTGGTAGCAGTGGAAGTGGAGAAAAGTAGGTTGATTTGAGAGATCTCATGGAGGTAGACACAAAAGGCCCCGCTGATGGATTGGATGGGGAGAGGAAAGAAAGTCAAGCCTGGCTCCTGAGTTTTTGACTTGAGTAATGTGGTGAATGGCAGGACTGTTTATTGAGAGGGGGAAGCTTGGGGAAGAGACAGGTTTGGAGCTGGATGAACCAAGCACTCTGCTTTGGGGCACAGCTTAATGTATTCACAGCTCACACACTCCTTCCCTGCGCCCATAGAGGCTGTAGAGGCAGGTGTGGGGAATGAAGAGCACCCGGGTGGGACAGTCCTGGTTCAAATCTCGGATCTGCTCTTGAATTGTGTGCCCTTGTAGAACTTAGCTCCTCTGAGTCTCACTTTCCTCTTTTTTTGTTTGTTTTTATTTTTTTTCCACTTTTTTTTGGTCTAGTCTTTGTTTTGTTTTGTTTTTCTTCTCCACTTTCCACTTTCCACTTTAACACCTCCCAGAACAGGAAGTTTTAGGGATTAGACACCATATCATTCAAGTACCCACCCGGTTCTGATAATAGAAATTCAGTAAATGATCACAGCTGTGCTCCTTGTCTGTGCTGAATGTGGGCCCCAGGAGGCAGGGACTGGCTCTCTTTCACCTTTGAAGCTTCTCTGGCCCAGGCCATTCCAGATGCGGTCAGCTTTAGGGGTGAGGGCAGATGCTCCAGGAGTGATGGAGAGTGTCCCTCCTGGGCCAGGGCAGGCAGGGCCGGCAGCCATGTCTCCTCTCCTGCTTCCCAGGGTTGCGGGGCACCCCCTTACTCGGGCCGGGTCGGGGCAGCAGACGAGGGGCACACAGACACAGCGTACCGTGTGGTGGCTGACCACATCCGCACGCTCAGCATCTGCATCGCCGATGGCGTCTCTCCTGGGATGTCTGGTGCACCGTGAGTCTGGAAGGGCTACAGCAGGGGCAGGGGCTGCTGGGGGTTGCAGGGGAGAGGAGGGAGGAGATGGAGAGGTGGGTCGGGTTGAGATGGCAGGAGGAGGGGGAAGCGAGCACACACTCTGGACCTTGCCCTCCCCTCTCCCCTCCCTGCTGACCAGGGGCTGCTGGGGGCTCATCTGGGCTCTGAATCCTTCTAGGCTGGTACTTCGTCGGCTCCTCCGTCGAGCCGTGCGGTTCTCTACAGAGTTGTTGCGGGCACCACCTGGCTTCCTGGGCAGCCTGGTGCCTGTAGTGGTGGAGACACTGGTAAGGGCAGAGCTTCCTCACTTCCCTGGGCCTCCCTGGGGTCTCAGGGAGCCTGTCGCTGAGCCCATACAGTGCCCCGGCCTGGGTTCCCCACCCTAAATGTCCAGCCCAGCGTCCTGTCAGTGGGCTTACAAACAGCAGGGAGCCTTCAGGAGGCCTTCCGGCCCAGGCTGCTGAGCCTTTGACCTCGGGACCCCCTTCTGCCCGTATCAGTGCCCCTCCCTCCAGAGAAACTGGTTCCCCATTTGGATCCCTCCCCCGTCCATCAGCCTCTCTGAGTCTCCACGGCAGGTGTCCCCAGGGAGGCCCAGGGTGGAGGTGCAGAGTGGGCTGGTTGCTTCTGACACCTCCTCAGCCCTGTCTGCCGCCCCCAGGGAGGTGCTTATCCAGAACTGCAGAGGAACTCAGCCCAGGTACTGGATTTGGATGGGGGACGGAGGGGCTCCCTCTCAGGAGACCCAGCTCCAGCCCTGCCCTGCCCCCATTCAGATAGCCAGCCTGGTGTCAGAGGATGAGGCGGCCTTCCTGGCCTCCCTGCAGCAGGGTCGGCGGATCATCGAGCGGACCGTGAGGCGCCTGGGGCCTTCCGATGTGTTCCCTGGTGAGCAGGGCACCTGGCCGAGGTGTGAGGGACCCACTTAGGCAAGCCAGGCCCAGGCCTCACATCCCGCCTCCTCCCCCATGTCCCTCTCCCCGTACTCTCTCTCCAGCACCTCCCTGCTTCTCCTCACTTACGTGCTGCCCAGCTGGCCCTGCCTCTGGTCTCTGCTTTCCAAGGCTGGCTTCATGCCGAGAATGAGCTTCTCACCTCCTTTGAAATCACATATGCCAAGGGAGGGCCCTGGGCTACCCCCAGCTCTGGCTTTGGGGCCTGAAGGTGACCCCTCTCCCGGGCCTGCCCGGTGTGGGGAGGGGGCACTTGTGCTTGGCACCCAGTGGCTTCTGTGTGGTCAGAAAAGCCCTGGCCCTTACTACTCCCTCACTTCTTCTCCCTCCCTCCATCCTGCCCCTCCTCCCTCAACACCCATTCCGTCCCTCGTCTTCCTTTCTCATAGCTGAAGTGGCCTGGTCCTTGTCACTGTCTGGGAACCTGGGGCTCCCCCTGGACCTGGTGAAACTGATGCTGGAGGAGAAAGGGGTGCAGCTGGACTCTGCTGGACTGGAGCGGCTGGCTCAGGAGGAGGCCCAGGTACAGGCTGGGGCACTCCCACACAGGGCTCTGCTGGGACACGTTGGCCCCTTCCCCAGCCCTGAGTTCTTGGGGGAGGAGCTGCAGCTATTGAGGGAAACAGGAGTCTGAGGTAGGGTCTGTCCCCTCACTCAGGCCCCGCCCACAGTCCTTGGAGGGGAACACTAGTTCAGTGGGCCACACAGAGTAGCAGAAGGGGAGAGGTCAGCACAAGGTCCTAGAGAGGGGCCGTCGGGGGCAGCAGTGGGTGAGGGAGGCCTGGTCCTGAGACCCCCATACGAGGGTGGTTCACGAGCCAGCCCAGGGTCTCTAGCAGCCAGCCCAGCCTGAGGGCTTATTCCAGAGGGGGTGTAGTGTTCACACAACTGTGTGGCAGGGACAGGGCTCTCCGGAGACTCAAGTCCCATTGCACTCTCCGTGCACCCCTTCCGTGCACACACGCCTGTCCCGCAGCACCGGGCACAGCAGGCCGAGCCAGTTCAGGAGCAGGGACTGCGGCTGGACATCCACGCGCTGGGGGCGCTACAGCGCCAAGGGGTGCCCCCAACCGATGACAGCCCCAAGTACAACTACTCCCTGCGACCCAGTGGCGGTTATGGTGAGAGCCTAGACTGAGGTGGGTGGCCACGGGCTTGCCTGACCGTGATTGGGAAGGACATCAGAGACCAGCTACCAGGCCTGTGCCTTCCCCGGGGTAGCCACCGGGGTTCTCTGGGGGCCCCAGCTGGAAGTCCCCCCCCAGCCCTGTGCCTGTTGACTTCAAGGAAGGCACAGACCCACCTCCTGCATCCCAAGCCCCTGCCTAACTCTGATAACCATTCTTGGCCCTGGCAGAGTTCGGCACCTGTGAGGCCCAGGTGCTCCAGCTGTATACAGAGGACGGAACAGCCGTGGCCTCCGTGGGGGAAGGCCAGCGCTGTGGCCTCCTCCTGGACAAAACCAACTTCTACGCTGAACAGGGAGGTCAGGCTTCCGACCGAGGCTACCTGGTGCGGGTGGGACTGCAGGTGAGCCCCCCCAGCCCCCGCTCACACACAAAGCCTCCTGCAGGAGGCAGACCTGAGCCAGAAGGGAACCAAGGGGAGGGAGAGGCTGCAAGCACTCAGTGCCTTGGCCCTGCCCTCCCCCAGGACGTGCTGTTCCCAGTGGCTCGGGCGCAGGTCTGCGGAGGCTTCATCCTGCATGAGGTGGCAGCCCCTGAGTGCCTAAAGGTGGGGGACCAGGTACAGCTGCACGTGGATGAGGTGAGGACCCCACCCCTGCTGTTCGTGACGTCCTGCAGCCCCTTTTCTCTCCCCATCCCCACCTACACCCAGGACCCTGGGTGACAAAAATGTTTCAGGCCTGGCGTCTGAGCTGCATGGAGAAGCACACAGCCGTCCACCTACTAAACTGGGCGCTGCGGCAGGCCCTGGGCCCTGGCACAGAGCAGCGAGGGTCCCATCTCAATCCTGAGTGGCTGCGCTTCGACGTGGCCACGCAGGTGAGCAGGGCACAGTGGGGCAGCCTTCAAGTGAGGCGACGGGCTTAGAGGGAGTCTGGTAGTGTGGGAGTTTGGCCACTAAGAGGGCCTGGGCTGCCCCTCGTTCAGTCACTGGAGGGCGTTGGGCGGGGGGCTTCCCATCAGGCTCCTCCTGCACCAGTGAGGGTTAGGCTAGCCAGTGTGTGGAGACATCCCTTCACCTCCAGCCACCCAGCTTCCTTGTCCCTGCTGTCACCCAGGCCATTCTTGCTCAGGCTGAGCTGCCCTCTCCCTTTACTGCCATCCTGTCTCCTTGTACCTCTGGCTCAAATCCTCTGGGAAGTGCTCACTGACTAAATCTCGTTCCACCTGATTACTCCTTGCTCCTGCGTCTCCCCCATCCTGTATTTCTCTTCCACTGGCTGACCCTTGTTGTAAGCTCCCTGAGTCCAGGGCCTCCATTTTGTGTCTCTCCATCAACTTTCAGTGCCTAGTGAAAGGCCTGCAGCTTCCGATAGGCCCAACCCCCAGGTAGCTTTCTAAAGAAAAGAATTGTCACCTCTACAAATGTGTATTGAGCACGTTATGTACTAACCCCTGTTCTAGAACCTGGGGGTAGTTCAGTGAACGCTGACTGCTTCTTCATGCATCACTCCCAGGCATGGGGCTGACTGCCTGTTGGTCTGTCTGTTTCCCCCCAACGCCCCCAGGCCCCATTGACCCCAGAGCAGCTCCGGGCAGTGGAGGGCACTGTGCAGAAGGCCGTGGGGCAGGATGAGGCCGTGTACATGGAGGAGGTGGCCCTGGCACGCACTGCCCATGTCCCCGGCCTGCGCTCTCTGGATGAGGTGTGCTGGGGGAGCCCACGGGGTGGAGGTTGCCTGCCCGCCCCCCCACCCTCCCCTCAGGTCCCTTAACAGACCTGTGCCCTCTCACTGTCAGGTATACCCAGACCCTGTGCGGGTGGTGTCTGTGGGTGTGCCTGTGGCCCAGGCGCTGAACCCAGCCTCCCAGGCCGCACTGCAGACTTCTGTGGAGCTGTGCTGTGGGACGTGAGTCACTCCTCTCTGCCTGCTCTGGCCTGGGTCCCTGGACCTCCTCCCTTCCCTGGTCTTTGGAGCCACCAGCCCCTGGTTTGGAGCTCAGGCTGCTCTTTTCTCTCCCGTCGTCACCATGGCTTCCTCCTCCCTCCCTCTGCCCACAGGCACCTGCTACGCACAGGGGCTATAGGGGACCTGGTCATCATCGGGGAGCGCCAGCTCGCCAAGGGCACCACCCGCCTGCTGGCCATCACTGGGGAGCAGGCCCAGCAGGTCAGCACGCCAGCAGAGCCTGGGAGGCTTCTGGGTGTGGATGGAGGTCAGAGAACACACAGCAGATGCTCTCAGGCCGGGGGATGCCCAGCAGCAGAACCAGTGTTCATACCTGAGCACCAGGATGGCCCTACCAGCTGCTGGCAGCTGGCATCTGTTGTGATTATTTGGTACCTTGATGGGTCCTGATTGTTCAGTGTTTCTAACTTGGTCCTGCCCAGCAACGGGTTGAGAGTGCCTGTCTTGGAGAGGGAAGGTAAGCCAAGCAGTCCTGACCATCCGGTTCCCTCCCTGCAGGCCCGAGAGGTGGGCGAGAGCCTGGCCCAGGAGGTAGAAGCAGCCGCAGCGCGGCTGAGTCAGGGCAGCCGGGATGTGGTGGAGGCTCAGCGGCTGTCCAAGGAGATGGGACGACTCATTGATGTGAGGGCCACCCCCAGCATGGAGCTGTCCCCTCCCTCTCCTGGCCATGTTCCCTTCCCCGTGGATTCCTGGACCCTGCCCGTCTCTCCCCAGCATTCCTGTTAGACTTCAGCTGGCCCAGATACTTGTCGGTTGTCTGCAGGGTGGGATGTGGTGGGTGTGGTCTCTTCCCTGGCCTTGCTGGTGGTCCCTGCCTCAGAGACCGTGGCTCAGGGAGGGCAGGGATTGTTGTACCGCTTCTGACCATAGGCCGTGGACACTGCCGTGATGCCCCAGTGGCAGCGGCGGGAGCTTCAGCCCACACTGAAGGCGCTACGGCGGCGTGCCAACACTGCCGTCCGGAAACTGGAAATGGGGCAGGTAAGAGGAGGTCCATCTGCACCCAGGGGGGCAGATGCCAGGCACACCCAGCAAGGGTCAGAGATGCTCTAGCACGCACGCTGAGAAGCCTCAAAGCCTGGCAGGGGGGTGGGGGGGTGGCAGCTCCCCCCTCTCCTGCCAGCTGAGTGCCATCGTCAGGCCATTTCCCCACTTTGCTCTCTGCCAAACTGGGCCTCTCCCCCGACTCCCAGGTCTGGCTCAGACTCTCCCTCCAGGAAGCTGACTTGATGGCGCCACTCAGCCCTAACTGCTCCTTGACCGTGGATCCTCCCCCCTCCGCCCCCTCTCACCCATCTGTGCTCCAGCCTTAGTCCTTTCACCTTCAGCGGCCTATTTGTAGGGGCCTGGAGCTATGATGAAAGGGAGGAGGTGAAGGGGGAGAGGAAGGACACAGCGGGGACCCAAAAGAAGGAGGCCATTCTAGGCAGAACCCCTGCACCCTTGCTGGGGGAAGGGGGCCGTGAGAGGGGATTTCTGGACTGGGGCTCAGTTCAGAACTGGGGGCTGATTGCCTCCCAGCCCGACCCCCGTGCTGTCCTTCCTGCCTCACAGGCTGCACAGAAAACCCAGGAGCTGCTACAGCAGCACTCGGAGGGGCCCCTGATTGTGGACACAGTTTACGCTGAGTCCCTCTCAGTAAGTGTTGCGATTGGGGATGGCCCCAGGGTCTGGGGAGGGGAAAGTCCTGGCAGGGAGGAATCTGGGAGTGCGGGGAGCTGTGAGGTCGCCATCTCCCCTCCCTTGTGCAGGTGCTGGTGAAGGTGGTCCGGCAGCTGTGTAAGCAGGTGCCCAGCACGTCTGTGCTGCTACTCAGCCCCCAGCCTCTGGGGCAGGTGCTGTGTGCCTGTCAGGTGGCCCAGGTAACGAAAGAGGGAGGGCAGCTCCCACCCCACCCGTCTCCTGGTCCAGCTCTCTGATTCCACACCTTTTATTCCTCCCACACGAGGGAGCCACAGCTGGGTAGAGGCCATCTCTGCAGATACCCCAGGGTGGGGATAGGACCACCTCCTTCTCCCTAACCCACCCCCTCCCCCACCCCACCCACGAAGGCACCAAACGACTCCTTAATTCCCACCACGCCACCTCCAGGCTGCACATTTCTTGCGAACAGGTAGCAGCCATTCATCAACCTCCACTCATTCCCAGCCCGTCCCTCTCCTGTCTCCTCGCCTGATTACCCCCACCATGTGTCCGGCTCGGGAGAGGGTTCTCAGCACCATGACTCCACTCTCAAAGGTACATTGAGTGGATGGTGGCAGGGAGGGCTGCTCTGCATCACTGCCCCTTCTGTTTCTGTCCCCAGAGTGCCACGCCAGCCTTCACCGCAGAGGCCTGGGCGCTGGCTGTGTGCAGCCACATGGGGGGCAAGGCCTGGGGCTCTCGAGTGGTGGCCCAGGGCACCGGAAGCACTGCTGACCTGGACGCTGCCCTCAGTACAGCCCGAGCCTATGCCCTCAACAAGCTCTGATCCAGGCTCACTCAGGGACTCACAGAGACTAAAGAGACAACAGACAGGCCAGTGCCTGGAGCCCTGAAGGAGCGAGCAGAACCTCCCCGGAAGGTAAACAGAGGACTAGAGCCTGGAGGCCAAGCAGCTGAGCCGAGGAGGACCGCCCTGGGCTGGGCTCTGAGTGGACACAAGAAGATGTGGGCTGGGGGAGGCAGAAGTGGGCCTGGCAAAAGGCCCTGCTAGTGAAGTGAAGACATGGCTGCCCCGTCTGTGATTGTTCATTAAAAAGTATTTCACAGCGGATAGGAAGCTCCAGAAGGTTCTTCTGCCTAAAAAAGAGCAGGCTTTCTCCTCCCAGCAGCCTGGAATGGGTGCCCCATGACTAGTCTGACCCCTCACGCTGGGCTGAAAGGCCACCCTGCATCCAGATCAGAGCTCTCCTCGTCGCCACGAGTGCTTGAACAGGCCCTGTGTGCCAGCCTGTTCCGAGCGCCCACCAAGGCCTCCCTGGCCACCAAGATCCATTCACTGTCACATAAAAGTCATGAGAGCCAGGTACATCCTCTCTGGTGTCACTTATTCCATTAACAACAACTTCTCATTTTCATGAAGTCTCTGGTGATTTGTTGATAAAGTGAGCTAACAGGTACTGGTCAGTTGCTGAGAATGTGGCAAGAACCAACCAGACTTCCTGCCCGTGTGGAGTTTGCTTCCAGTGGGGAAACAGCAACGAAGAGAAAGAAGAGGGTGTCAGACGGGGATGAGGTCTGCAGAGAGAGCGGAACCGGGGAGTGGAAGGGTGGGGGTGGCATCCGGGGGAGGGTGTGAGCCACGTGGACCTCCAGGGGAAGAGCCAGCGCAGGTGCCTGAGTGGGTAGTGAACAGGCAGGTGGCAGGCCTTGGGGCCAGAAGGGAGCGCAGCCAGAGCAAGCCTACTCTTAGAACAGGTTGCACAGCACCTGCCCCTAGCCTGAGCTGAAGCTGAAGCTGAAATTGCGGCTCAGAGCAGGAGGAAGCCGGGATGGAGCGCAGCCCTCCCCCGCTACCAAAATGAGTCCACCCAGGACCAAGCCAGACACGGGGGCTCCACGTCTGTTCGCAGACCTCTGTCGCTGGATGAAAGAAGGGACCTCAGGGGACCCATCTCCAAGTCAGAGGCTCCCTGGCTGCGAAGTTCTGTGGCCATTTAGTCAAAATTATTAGAGCAGAGCAGGCCCTCCTGACAACATTTCCTGCATGATTTCTTATTCTAAGGGAGGCACCAGTGATTCGTTGGTAAATCACTGATGAGGGCTTGAAAGGAATCTGAATTCTTGGACCCTGGCTGCTTGCAGCCCTGAGGAGTTGCAAAGCTTTCCCTTGGGATTGTGGCAACTGCAGCAGTGGCCACTGTTCAGTGGTGCTCAGCAAAGACCTGTCTCTTTACATGTGGACACCAAGGTGAGGAGTTGGGGGTATGCATTTTATTAATGAGTTAACTTCTAAGGTGCTAACCTGTCCAGGGTAACCAACTAGTAATCAGCAGAGCTGAAATGAAAGCTAAGCTCTGTCTCCAGTGAAACTTCCCACTTCCTTTTCTAACTAACCAGCCCCCATGAAGTTGGTCATTCCTGGTGTCAGGCTTGGGGCTGTGGGAGGGAGCACCGTGGAGGCCTGGGCCTTCCTGCCTGGTGCCACTCTTCAGTCTTGCTGACACCCTGAAGAAAGGCCAAGGGTACCTCTGCAGGGATGCAGCAGCCCACTGCTCCCCTGCAGGGCCTGGAGTCAACCGGGGGGCCTCAGGGGAGTTCAGGGACGCCTACAGGTGCCCTTCCACCCTTCTCCTCTTCCAGAAAAGACTGGCTGCTGATGCTTTTCCGAGACCCTCTTTCCATTCGTCATGCCCACCTCCATTTCCACACAAAAGGCTCCCAGAAGGAAGAGCACTGTAGCGGTCCAGGAGCCCTGCCGCCATCCCCACTCCCCATCATCCCCCTCAAAAGCCCACCCGTTCCTAAATATGTCCCCAAGACGCACAAAGCGTGCCGCACCGCCAGGGTTCCCACTGCCCGCTTGACGGCCCCACACAGCGCCTCAGACGGACACTTCTTTGCGTCGACCCTGGGCCAAGGCGCGCTACAACAGCCTTCCAAGAGCAGAGACCGGCTTGCACAAGTGCGCACGCGCACCCGTCGTCTAGGACCCGGCCCCTAGCGACGCAGGGCGTCCCTAACGACCTGCGCCGCGAGGGCCCTGCGGGAAGGTGAGCGCCCAGGCCTCGGAAGCGGTGAGGCGACCCCGACCCCGGTCTCCCCTTGCGGGCTGAGCTCTCCCTGCCCCGACTCCCACCCACGGGGCGCGAGAACCCCTCTAGCGTCCTCCCAATCGTCCTCCCACCCGGAAGTCTGCAGGCTGCCGCAGCCTTGGCTCCACATTTCGCGTGGGGAGGAAGGGCGGGTCTGTACCTACGAGAGGCCCCCAACCCACCCCCATTTGAAGCCCAGGGTCTGCGAGTCAGGGGAGGGAGTCCGTGAGATGGAGAAAGGGGAAAGTGGAGCAAGAATAGGTCGTGGGGGAAAGCAGTCCCAAGCCCCCGGGCCCCAGTCTTCCCATAAAGGCCGACCCCTATTCCCAGCTCCTGCTGGCTGAAGTCCCTCAAGACAACAGACATAAGTGGACCTGGCCCAAGGGTGTGATAAGACTGTTTCACCAGCCAGAGACCAAGGGTGGTGGGCCAGAGCTGTCAGAGAAACTTTTGTGCCCCTCATTTGTGATTCTGCAAACTGAATTCCCAAATGCGAATGTGCCAGTGACTTGGCCTGAGGTAGCGTCTGATACAGTACGCATGAAAGGGATCGGGGGGAAATGTAGACAAAAGCCCAGGGCCCTGAGGAGAAGCTGGGTGAGAAGGCAGAGGAAGCACCATCAGAGAAGGTGGGGGGGTGAGGGGGCATCAAAGCCCAGCCAGCCCAGAGGGGGCGTCCAAGGCCACAGAGGTGCTCACAGGCCTAAAGAAGGCCAGGTGCTTCTGCCTCTCAGTTCTGAGAGAGGGAGGTGAGGACCAGGGATGTGGTGAGCAGGAAGGGGAGAGGCCACCCGCTCCCCTAGCATCTTCAACTTTCCCATTTGGGCAGGCAGGAGGAGCCTCTGCACAAAGTGGTTGGATTTAACCAGGGACTTGAGAAGGATGGAGAAGGTCTGAGAACTTTCTGAGAAGAGGGAATGTGCTGGAGAGTCAAGCATTGAATCCTAGGTCTGGGAGGAGCATGGAGGGCCCGGTGTGGAGCATGGGGCAGGAGAGCACAGCTCTGCAGTATCTCTTGGGTCCTCGTGGGGCCTCAAAAGCTTAAGGATACAGGTGATAATCCAGTTTTGCAGAAGGACCCTGTGCCTGGAAGTGACTTAGCGGGTGAGGGAGCCTGGGCTGTTTAGGTCAGCAGCAACGAGGGTAACCCTGGGCTCCACGCTGGAGAGAGTGGAAGGCCCACTGGAAAAGTGCTGTGACGACTGAGTCTAGGGCAATTTAGGAAGCAATCCCAACATCTCATGATTTGTCTCTGCTTTTGTGCAAAAAAGTAAGGGAGAGCTTTGGACAGACATCAGCTCAAAGCTCAGCTTCTCCACTTACTCGCTGTGTGATGCTTAGCAAGTTACTTAAGTTCTCTCAGCCTCTGTTTGCTTTGTTTTCCTGTTTGTGAAATGAGGATAATAGAGTTATCATAATAATAATCCTCAATAATAAAATTGAAGATTTCATAGACTTACATAGGTACAACATCTAACATCTTCGTCATAATATCTAACACAACTACTGAAGCCCGTGAGCCACAACGAATGAAACCCGCACGCCTAGAACCCATGCTCCGCAACGAGAGGCCACCGCAATGAGAAGCCCGCGCACCGTGACAAAGAATAGCCCCTGCTCGCCACAACTAGGGGAAGCCCGAGCGCAGCAATGAAGACCCAACGCAGCCAAAAATAAATAATGAGGACACTCCTGGCCAAACTGAGGCATCTCAGCACTTTTTAAAAAAATTTATTAGTTTTTAGGCTGTATTGGGTCTTTGTTGTGTGCGGGCTTTCTTTTCAGCTGCTGTGAGTGGGGTCTACTCTTTGTCGTGGTGCTCGGGCTTCTCACTGCAGTGGCTTCTCTTTGCTGCGGAACATGGGCTCTAGGTGTGCGGGCTTCAGTAGTTGTGGCTCGTGAGCTCTAGAGCACAGGCTCAGTAGTTGTGGCACACAGGCTTAGTTGCTCTGCGGCATGTGGGATCTTCCTGAACCAGTGCTCGAACCCATGTCCCCTGCATTGGCAGGTGGATTCTCAACCACTGCACCACCAGGGAAGCCCCTCATCACTTTGTTGCCGTGCTTGGACATGTAGAGAGCAGATCTTAACACCTAACCCTTTGAGTTATGGGTTGAATGTGATTTCAGGACCCTGGACGCTGGTCCTGAGGACACAGGGTTGGGACCAGGGAAGGAGGAGGAGGATTTACCTTTCTTCAGGGATTGTGGCCCTGGGTTGGCACAGGGTTGATGTTAAAGACATAGCATGTGAGGCCCCACAGGCCCATGAGACAGGTGTCAGGAGATGAAAGATCACTGGGTTGTCCCCACTTTCCCATCTGAGGGCAGGGTGCGCCCTTAGAGGGGGACACAGATGGTGGCACAAGAGGCACTCACTCTCGGTGGCACTCACCTTTCTGGAACGTCAAGAGGATTCCTGCCCCAGAGAAGGACAGAGTCTTGAACACCCTTCCGGTCTTCAAACTCTGGGATTCTCTGACAGCCCCACTGGCTCCCCAGGGAGAGAAGGCTCCAGAGGGGAAGGTACCCACTCTGCCACTTCTGGGGCTGTCCTCTATGGGCCCTTGGGGGCTGTGGGAGGCTGGCTAATGGGTGTCTACCCATCCACAGGCTTCTAGGGAAGATAGTGTCACTAGAACCACCCCCGGCTGCAGACTGGTGATGCCCAGGCCAGACTAAGGCTGCCCTGGGAAGTAGGAGGAGTTACCTCAGTTCTCCTGGCTTCTCATTCTCCTGTGAGTCCTCCCCAGTCCCCCTGACTCAGCGGTGCATTCTCCTTGCCCCCTTCCCAACTTTGCTTTTTGGACCTGAAACTCATTCACAAGGAGGTGTGGACGACTGATAAGAGGGGAGATATACCTATATCCCCTTTCTGACTTAAACTGTCAGATAGGATAATATATTGCATGACCTACATTTTTTTAAAGTTTGCTACATTAATATCAGTATATATTTCATAATTTACTATGCTTCTGTTTGACCTAAAATGATGAGATGCATTTTCATAATTTTTTTTTTTTTTGCGGTACGCAGGCCTCTCACTGTTGTGACCTCTCCCATTGCGGAGCACAGGCTCCAGACGTGCAGGCTCAGCGGCCATGGCTCACGGGCCCAGCCGCTCTGCGGCATGGGGAATCCTCCCAGACCGGGGCACGAACCCACGTCCCCTGCATCGGCAGGGAGACTCTCAACCACTGCGCCACCAGGGAAGCCCTACTATGCTTTTGTTTGACCTAAAACGATGAGTTCAGTGAATACCCTGGCGGTCCAGTGGTTAGGACTCAGCGCTCTCACTGCCATGGCCCAGGTTCAGTCCCTGGTTGGGGAACTAAGATTACGCTAGCGGCATGGCCCAGCCAAAAATAAAATAAATAAATAAGTAAGTAAATAGCAGTTCAAGGTTAACATAGGGATATATACACACGCATGTATGGACTGTTAAGATTTCATTTCATTAGGGAGGAAATGCATTTTAATATAACAGGGATGAAAGCCTTATGTTAGGGACCTGAAATTCCCATAGTGGGGTCCCAAAACCCAGCCTGGGGAGACTCTCCCTGACAGATCCCTGGGACGCCTGCTTCCCAGGGAACAAGAACAGGCTTTTTCTTTCCTAGTGGAGGCAGGGGAAGTGACTGGAAGAGCAGGGAACTGTGGATAGAGGCAGCCAAGGCCCTGACCCTGGCCCCAGCCCTCCTAGATATCCGGGGGCCCATTACTTCCTGGTCTGGTCTTCAGTTTCTTCATCCATAAAATGGGGGTGAGAAGCCTGCCCTGACTCCAGTATAAAGTGGTTATAAGACTCCAACGAGAGAAGCGTTCTGAAAGAAACCTGTAACTGTTAAGTGCTGATACTGTCCTGTGGTTGGAGAGATGGGAGATGAGGTCGGAGGCTCGGGTGGTCGAGAGAGGAACAGGCCTCCGGAGTTAGACATCAGGCCAGGTGAGTTAATAGCCTGGCGGCCCCTGGCCAACCCATTGAACTAGTTCATCTACCAATTTAGGATTTTTCCTGTAATTTCATTCACCAAATGGTGAACCACCCAAACGGTCAGGACCCTTTGGTCACAAAGGGGCAGAAATCCAACTCTTAGCTTCAGCAAAAGGGACTTGTCAGAAGGCTGTCGAGTTAGGTCTCAGAATTGAAGGAAGCCCTCAGAGGGCCCTCGGGGACGAGGCCTGGGGACCAGAGGTGCCCAGCGTGCTCTGTCCACCTCCCATTCCTACCGGTCTCACCAGGCAGCATTTCCTCCTGCCTCAGAAAGGCCTTTTCCGTGTGCAGGGAAACAGCTTCCAGCAGCAGGGGATCCGTATCCTTCAAGGACATATGTCCTTTTGTCTACCTCCACTTGGACAAATCCCAAGAAGGACTCTGATTGGCTTACATCAGGTGCACCCCTGAACCAATCACTCTGACCAATACAGGGCGCTCCTATTGGCCAGAATTTATGATCAGAAGGAGGTGGGGTGGCCCCAAACACAGCTGCCTCCCCAGCAGACCTGACACGGGGTTAGGGATTAGAGACGAAAATGAGTAAGAAATTGTCCCCACACCGGGAGGAGCCCACAGTCCAGTGTGGGTGTGGGGAGAGGGTGGTCAGTCACCACCGAAGTGACACAGGTGCTGGGGTGGGGGGGGTCTGACAAAGGGAAGGTGGGGCACGAGAGAAGCTAAAAGGCTTCAGAGGGAAAATGGTGCTTGAGACCAGGCTCACAAGACCATTGAGGGTCCGTTTTCCAGGCCAAGACCGTGAGAAAGGCATTCCAGGAAGAAGGAGCATGAGCAAAGGCCGGGTGGCATAGACTGGTCTGCGGTGTTCCAGATACAGAGAGGAGTTTATTTCAAACAGAGCGTCTGGTCACGGAGGGCCTTCTACACGGAGCTGGGGAAGCTGGCCTGCACCCCATGAGTGGCGGGCTTACACGGAGGCCTGCCACGGCAGCTCTGGGAAGGCTAGATGCTGGATGACACACCCAGTGCTGGGCAGCTGCCCCTACAATCCAGGTGGACATTGAGGCCCTGAGCTAAGGCTGCAGCAGGAAGGGAGCGGAGGGACGCTGGGGTGGGAGAAGCAGAACTGAGGGGAAACAGCAGTAACCAGGTGGGGGGGCCTGAAGGAGAGAGGTGGTTCCCAGCTCCGGGGTTCAGGCACCTGGAGGGCTCCCGGTACCCCTGGCCGAGGTAGGGAGCCAAGAGGAGCAGCAGCTCGCAGGAGGCACTGCGTTCTCTTGGGGGGCAGGTTGAATCTGCGGGAGCCGGGAGGCAGGCCAGTGGCCCTGAGTCTGGAGCTCAGAGGAGACGGGAGAGCTGCAGCCCAGCAAGAGGACGGAGTGAGGCCGCCGGGCAGCCACAGCTAAACCCTGAGGGTTGGGCCGAGTCAGAGGGGCCTGCAACAGAGGCTTTTGGAGAATGACCCGGAGGCCCCGAGGAGAGTTGAGAGAGTGGCAGCCGCGCAGTGGTTGAGAAGGGCAGGGTCGGGCATGGGACTTGATATCATCTTTGTAACATTAGTAACTGGGAGGCAAGGAGTTCGTCTTGTTCATTAACCTTTGAAACATACTTTGTTTTATATCTGATTGGTTCTTTTAAGTGTTTTTTTAAAGCAACTTTTGGAACTAAAATCCTTCTTAGAAGAATCCTCTTTCTGGTAACAATTTGCTTGCCAAAAATATTTTTGTAATGTTGACTTTAAAAAAAAAAAATCAGGAAGTGATGAGTGAAAACTATCAACTCTGACCTAATTATGAGGTTAATGTTGTCAATATTTGCCTTAAAAAATGACATCAGACCTCGTGGTATGGAGTCTCTGTAAACGTTGCAGGACAATAGGGGCTTTTTTCTACCAGTGAAGCATGCTGAGCACATGGAGGGCCGCCCTGCCCCTTCTTTCCGAGGAGGGGGTTCAGGGCCCTGGACCAGCCCTGCGGGGTGTCCTGCAGCGCCCTGCCCGGCCAGAGCGATTAGGCCCGGACCTTAGGAAGGGCTGCCAGGCCCTAATGCCTAAGGCAATAGGCAGTGAGAGCAGAGCCATCCCGTTCCAGAGAGCACCCCACCAGGCCCCAGGTGGGGTCTCCCAACGTGTGGCTTCCTGAGAGGAAGAAGGGACCACCAACCAGGACGGTGAGGCCTGGCAGTGCTGTGAGAAATGCCTGGAGAGCCAGCTCCCCGGGCCAAGCTGGGTTCTGCTCCCTTGGGCGTGGCCCACAGGGTGTCCTGGGATGCATCTGGGACCAAGGGGAATACCGGCATGTCTTAGGCCAGAACTGTGGAGGGAGCCCCAGGCGTCCAGGTGCGGAGCTGGCAGGAACAGGGCTGGCCTGTTGTCCCTTTCCTCCTCCTCTTGCCCAGACTGCCAAGGCCCTCGTCCTTCTATCCAGACCCGAACACCACCACCACCTTGCCCTTCACGTGTCCCCTGGAGACAGGGAAGGGCCTCACTCAAAGACAAAGACACCATCTGAGATCGGCACTCAAGAAGCAGGTCTCCAGGGCTTTCCCTCCCCAGCCCAAGACCCCTGTCCCTCAGGAAGCCTTTATCCTCCACGCGCCCCCTCCAGTACTCTTGTCAAATATTATCAGTATGATTCAAATACCTCGGGGGAATCTCCACCATAGCCTGCATAGGAAGATATTACTATCCCCTTTTACAGATAAGGAAACTGGAGCTCAGATAAACTAAGTAACTTGGCCGGGGTCACACAGCAAGTCATTGGCAAAGCAGAAATGCAAAGTCATCTGGTGCTTCCAAGCAGCAGCCCCTCCTAGCCACACCCTCTGAAGGACGTTAGTCAAAAAGCACCAGCTGCTTATTCCACAATTCTGGACCCAATCTGTTTGTCAATTTGCATTTGATTTCCATAAGTGTGCCACAAAAATACCTAGGTATCTTCCTTACACTGCCCCCTCCTGCCTCTACTCTCTCCCTCCTCTCTCTCTCTCTAACACACACACACACACAGAGCCAGGCTCTTCCTCCTTGAGATGCCTGGAGGACCAGGGAGCACCATCTGGTCCCCTCCATCTGCCAAGGACACCTTTGCTGGTTCAGATTGTTCCTTCCCACCGGACACTACACAGTGCATCGAGTCAGGGAGCAAACCCAGAGCACGAGGTGTGTGCCAGGCCGAGCGGCCCCTGTTCCGCCTGCAGTCTCGGGGCAGGGACACCTGCAGCAAGGGTGCAGGAATGGACAAATGGAGGGGCGGAGGCAGCCCCGGACACATTCTCTGTCTTCTGACTTCAGCCCCAGATTTAGCTGCCTTGTCGCCTCCCACTCCTTCCCGCTGCCGTCTGGAATGCCCAGAGGCTGGGACAACTAGGAAGACTAGGATGGGGAGATTGAAGGGAGGGGGCTGAGCTGGAGCCCTCAGAGGGTAGAGGAAAAGGTGCTGGCACCCTGGGCAGGGCATGAGTCCAGTTCCCCTTCTCCTTCCCCTCTCTCCTGTACCACCCAGAACAGTAGCCACTAGCCATCAGATTTTGAAGGCTTAATATAAATACATATATAATATCTCATTAATAATTTTTATATTGATCACATATTTAAGCGATAATATTTTGTTCATATTGGGTTAAACATAAAACTAATTTCACTTGTTTTCTCTTTCCTTTTTTAATGTCTGTACGAGAAATTTTTAAATAGTATATGTGGCTTGCATTTTGGCATTCATTATATTTCTATTTGTATGTTTCTATTGGCCAGTGCTGTTCTCGACCCCATCCTCCTGGTCAGGCCGTTGCTGTTCTGTAAAATACTTAGTGCAGGGAGCTGTTTTGAACTAAATGGTTCTTTATCATACCTCAGTCTTTTGGCCGAACTTGATAGACTGAGTTTAAATCCACCTGTGTTATTTATAAGCTTTGTGACATTGGGCAAGTCAGTTAACCTCTCTGTGCTTCAGTTTCACATCAGAAAAATGAGTCTATCAGTGCCTATCTCAAAAAGGCTTTTGTGAGAATCAAATGAGCCGATATGCATAAAAAACTAAAAAAAGGGTCCAGCATACAGCAATTGCTTGTAATTGCTGTACAGCTATTACTGTCTAAAATGTGGGGCTGTTGCTTGCTACAGTTTTGTGTGTCACAGTATGCTATGCCTCCTTGGATGCATTATTTTTATTCACTCCTCCCAATCAGCTTATTGGTAATTGTTATCCTCATTTCACAGAGGAAGCATCTGAAACTCAGAAAGTTTCAGTAACTGGCCCAAAGCCGCCCAGCTAGTGGGATTTGCACCTGGATTTGCTCTAATCCAGAGACTGACCCTTAACAACCACCCCTGCTACGTCTCTTGGTAAAAGCCCACCGAGACCGTCCAAAGTAACAACTCCATCCCTTCCTCTTGCTCCAGGTTCCCGCCGGCATCCAGGACCCGCCTGTCTGAGAAACTCCCTGTCACAAGGCCATCACCAAGAGGCCACTTGTCCCTGTGTTGTCAGTCCCCAGCATGGAGGAAACCCAGATAACACCCCCACCGTCGGTCCCCAGCTGGTCCTCAACCTCCACCCAGGACCAGTCCTTCACTGCCGGCCAAGCTTCAAGCACAGGCCCACAGCCCTCAAAGTCCTCTGTCATCCCACCCCCAGTGAAGTCCAAGGGCCCGAGTTCCGGGGCTGGGGTACGTCGGATGCGCAGGATCATCGCTGAGGATGCTGAGTGGTCAGTGGCCATTGTGCCTCTCCTCACAGAACTCTGCATTCAACACATTGTCAAGAACTTCCAGAGTGAGTCTGTCCCTGCCTCGGTCGGGAGACAAGGCCAGGAGTGGGGCCCAGTGGGCGGGGACTGCCTGGAGGTGAGGCCTCAGAGCTGGGTCCTGGGGCAGCCCCTGCCCTCCCACACAGCATCCTCATCCCCACTCAGCACCTCCCTTCCCCCCTCCCCAGAGGCCAAGACAGTTTCTCTGGCCGTCCCCACTTGCAGGTCCCACCAGGCTCCCCCACACACTGTGCCCTCCATGCCTATGCCTGTTTCTCGACTGTCCCACTCTCTCCAACAAAGCCCAGCCCAAGCCATACCTACCTCCTCCTCCAGAAAGCCCTCCCTGATTGATCGTCCTCCACTCTCTCGGAGTCTTCCATGGCGTGTACAGGTTCTTGGTTTGTTCTGTACTTTAGTCTCTGTAAATGTTCATCCTTTTCAAAGATGAGTTGCCAACCTCTCTTACCAGATGGGGAGCTCTGTGAGGACAGGGCCATCATTTTGTCTACAGCACTTGTCACCACCAGACCTACAATACATTCGTTTGACTTGTTTAGAGTCGCCTCTGCTCATGAGATGGAGCAGCTTCCTCTGTTTTGTTCACTCTTGTATCCTCAGCACTTAGAACAGTGTGTGGTGCATAGTAGGTGCTCAAAAAAACATTTTGTTTTGAAATGAATGAATCAAATCAAACTGGGAGCCTCTGAAGTCAGGGATTGTCTCCTCTACTAGATTAAGGAATAACTGAGGGCTGGACCTGAGATTCTGCCTCAGACTGGGAGCTCCCTGAGACCAAATGCTAAGATATCTACCTTCAACTGGGAACAACCCAGAGTCAGGGGTGATATCTCCCTCCTCAGGTTGAGCCTCCCTGAGAATAAAGTCTGCCTCCTCTCTCAGACTGGGCTTCCCTAAAGACAGGGGGTCTTCCCTTTCCTGGGTGCCCCCAGACAGGCTCAGCTCAGCGTAGCATGCGCAGCGTCCCCAACACTGTGACTCCTATTTCTGTTCCCAAAGACAACCCTATCCTGAAGCAGCTGCTCCCAGAGCATCAGAAGAAGGTCCTGAACCAACTGTCCCCCGACCTGCCGCTGGCTGTGACCGCCAACCTGATAGAGGATGAGAACTACTGGCGCCGCTGCTGCACGCAACGCTGGCCCGTGTGCCACGTGGACGAGCACGGCGGCAGCTGGAAGCGCATGTTCTTCGAGCTGCACCTGGAGAACCTGCTGAAGCACTTCATCCCCGGCACCACGGACCCCGAGGTGATCCTCAGCCTGCTGCCGCTCTGCAGGAACTACGTGCACACGATCCGGGTGGATCAGTTCCTTCCGCCCGTGCAGCTCCCGCCCCCACTTCGGGGCGGGGATCAGTCCGACTCCAGCAGTGAAGGAGAGATGGAGGAGGAGCCGGCCATGGGCCACTACCAACTGGGCGACCTGGTGGCTGGCCTGAGCCACCTGGAGGAGCTGGACCTGGTGTACGGTGTCAAGGACTGTGGCATGAACTTCGAGTGGAACCTCTTCCTCTTCACCTACCGCGACTGCCACTCCCTGGCAGCCACAGTCAAGGCATGCCACACGCTCAAGGTACCACCTGCCATTCTCAGCATCTCTCTGATTTGATTCCCTCTTCCCTTCCCTTCCTCTTGTATCCCCACCTTCTTCTCCTATTTCCTTCTCGCTCATTGACCAAGTGTCCTTTTTCTTTCTTTTTTTTTTTTTGGCTGCGTTGGGTATTCGTCACTGGGCGCGGGCTTTCTCTAGTTGCAGTGAGCAGGGGCTGCTCTTCGTTGCGGTGCGTGGGCTTCTCATTGCGGTGGCTTCTTTTGTTGCGGAGCACAGGCTCTAGGCACGCAGGCTTCAGTAGTTGCAGCACTCGGGCTTAGTAGTTGCGACACATGGGCCCTAGAGCGCAGGCTCAGTAGTTGTGGCGCACGGGCTTAGTTGCTCCTCGGCATGTGGGATCTTCCCGGACCAGGGCTCAAACCCGTGTCCCCTGCATTGGCAGGCGGATTCTTAACCACTGCGCCACCAGGGAAGTCCCTGACCAAGTGTCCTCTTATGCACTCTGCACCAAGCTGGATTCTGGGGATGCAGAGATGCACAAGGCACTGCCCTGCCCATTCACCAGCCATTTAGTCATCCAACACACATCTGCACTCCAGGCCCTGTCCTAGGTGCTGAAGATTCAATCATGAGCACAATTATACCATTTGTGCCCTCCAGCTAACAGTCTGGTGAGGATAAAAGGCAGTAATCAGCAATCATATAAATGTAAAATTGCAACTCGAACAGAGTTGCCAGATTTACCAAATAGAAATATAGGACATCCAGTTAAATTTGAATTTCAGATACACAACGAATATTTTTTTAGTTTAAGCATGTCCCAAATATTCTGGTTGGAAGAGAGAGAGCCTGCCAAGAAATCAGAGGTGGGAGAGAAGAAGGACACAGCACTGTGTCCCAGAGCCGAGGGATGCTTTTCAAGAAAGGGGTGAGCAGCAGGGAAGTGGGATGGAGCTGAGGACCGGATTTAGCAAACTTGGAGGTCACTGGGTGGAAGCTGTGTCAATGGAATGCCAGGAGCAGAGGCCAGATTGGAGTGGTTTATGGAGAGAGTGGGAAGTGAGGAAACGGAATGACCATGATCAGGTTTTTCAAGAACTTGGCTGTGAATGGGGGAGAAAGGTAGAGCAGTAACAGATGAGGGGGTTAGGTTTTCTTAAGAAGAAATTTGCATGTGTTTAAAAACAATGTATAAAAACAAAAATAAACAAATAATCAAATGTATAGGCTTTTGCACAGCAAAGGAAACCATAAACAAAATGAAAAGACAACCTACAGACTGGGAGAAAATATTTGCAAATGATGCAACCAACAAGGGCTTAATTTCCAAAATATACAAACAGCTCATACAACTTAATAACCAAAAAAACAACCCAATCAAAAAATGGGCAGAAGACCTAAAAAGACATTTCTCCAAAGAAGACATACAGATGGCCAACAGACACATGAAAAGATGCTCAACTTTTCTAATTATTAGAGAAATGAAATCAAAACTACAGTGAGGTATCACCTCACACCAGTCAGCATGGCCATCATTTAAAAGTCTACAAATAATAAATGCTGGAGAGGGTATGAAGAAAAGAGAACACTGCTACATTCATTGCTGGTGGGAATGTAAATTGGTACAGCCACTGTGGAGAACAGTATGGAGGTTCCTTTAAAACCTAAAAATACAGTTACCATATGATTCAGCAGTCCCACTCTTGGGCATATATACAGAGAAAACTCTAATTCGAAAAGATATATGCACCCCAGTGTTCACAGTTGCATTATCTACAATAGCCAAGACATGGAAGCAACCTAAATGAATGAATAAAGAAGATGTGGTATATATAAACAATGGAATACTACTTAGCCATAAAAAAGAATAAAATAATGCCATTTGCAGCTACATGGATGGACCTAGAGATTATCATGCTAAGTGAAGTAAGTCAAACAAAGACATACCATATGATATCACTTATATGTGGAATCTAAAATATGATACAAGATATTTACAAGACAGAAATAGACTCACAGACATTGAAAACAAACTTATGGTTACCAAAGGAGAAGGGGTGTGGGAGGGATAAATTAGGAGTTTGGGATTAACAGATACACACTATTATATATAAAATAGATAAGGTCCTACTGTATAGCTCAGGAAACTACATTCAATATCCTGTAACAAACCATAATGGAAAAGAATATGAAAAAGAATCACTTTGCTGTATACCAGAAACTAACACAACATTATAAATCAACTATACTTCAATAAAATAATGAAAAATAAAAAAAACAAAAGTAAAAAATGAAACCAATGTAAAGCTCCACCCAATTGCAAGAAAGGAGCTGAGTACAGGGGAGAGGCACAGGTTCATTGACCAAGGAAGGTTCCTGAGAAGACAGGAAGAATGGGGTCTAGAGGTGAGGTAGGGCGGTTGGCTCCAGGCAGAGGGGAGAGTGGATGTGGTGGGTTGCAGTGGATTTATGTTTGGGATTAGGAAAAGAAAGGGTTCCTACTCAATGGCTGAGGAGACCCACCTCAGGCCGTAGGGTGAGGGGCTGGAGAAGGTTGAAATCGTTGTTGTTGTAGATTGTGAGAGAGTATATTGTCCAGAGAAGCAGAGTTGAGCTGGCACTCAGCACTGAGGGCCTATTGGTGGTTCCAGTGATACCAGCCAGTCCTGTGATGTGACATTTTCCATCATGTCAGTTGCTTGGGCCCAGACGTACAGGAGATAGAGTGGGGTTGATCCACAGTTGGAGCTTTGCCAGATAGAGGCAATAAAAAAGAGGGACAAAAGATTCAGAGCTGGCTAAGAGGGATGTAGAGAGAGGAGAGGACTGAAGGACGGGGAGGCCAGCCACTCAGAGGTCTCAAGGCAGAGGGAGCAGCGGGCCAAGCCAGTGAAAAGCAAAGGGACAGGGGTCCCACCTCCGATATTCATAATGCTAGTCCCACCTCCTTTCTTTTATCTTTTTTCTTCATCCCATCCATTTACTGTTTCTCAACGTTTCCCACGTTCTCCCTGGTTCTTACCCTGGCACTCTCCTTCAAAGAGTTCCTCTCCTTGCCACGGTGGAGCTTAGCTGGCTGAGGAGGGTGCAGTGAGGGGCTGTGGCATCCAACAGGCCTGGATTCAAAACCTGCCTCCACAGCTTAATCATTGTGCGACTCTGGGCAAATGATGTATCCGCTCAAAGCCTCCATTTTCTACTGTAAAACGGAGAGAACTTGTTCCATCTCACTGGGATGCTGAGGGTTAGGGATATGGCTATGGAATGTTCTAGCAGCATGCCCAGCACATAGTCATTTCTCAATGAGTGGTAGTCTTTTCCCCCTACTAGGTGCCGCCAATTCTGCACCACCGTGTCACGCTGGGTAGGCCTGCCCTGCCCAAGAGCCAGCCAGGGGGCCGAACCCCTCATCCATTACCGCTCTACCTTTCTCCCCCTTCCCAGCCAAGTTCTTGAAAGAGAAGAACTCCTCCTCCCTGGGGCTCCCTCCTCTACCTGCAGGAGGTAGGCAGGCAGGCAGATGATTCCTGGTTGCAGGGTGCTGTGGGCCCTCTGCCTGCCCACAGATCTTCAGGCTGACCCGAAGCAAGGTGGACGACGACAAGGCCCGCATCCTCATCTGCAGCCTCCTGGACCACGCGGCCCTAGAGGAGCTGGACCTGTCACACAACCTCATCGGAGACCGGGGCGCGCGCGCCGCCGCCAAGCTGCTGGGCCACAGCCGCCTGCGCGTGCTCAACCTCGCCAACAACCAGGTGCGCGCGCCCGGCGCCCAGTCGCTGGCTCACGCCCTGGCGCACAACAGCAACCTCGTCTCCCTCAGCCTGCGCCTCAACTGCATCGAGGATGAGGGCGGCCAGGCGCTCGCCCACGCCCTGCAGACCAACAAGTGCCTCACCACACTGCACCTCGGGGGCAACGAGCTGTCCGAGCCCACTGCCACGCTCCTCTCCCAGGTGCTGTCCATCAACACCACGCTCACTAGCATCAACCTGTCCTGCAACCACATCGGGCTGGTGAGCCACCGCTTCTGGGACAGGCAGGGCCAAGGGGAGGCCCTGGGGCCTTGGGAGGCGGGAGTGGAATCCGATTGCTGTGGGGTACGTAGCGGATAATTGTTAGGATCACAGCCTTTACCCGGTTATCAGCCCAGCTCTGCCATTTAGCACTTGGTTAAGTTACTTAACCTTTTGGGGCCTCCATCTCCTCCTCTGTAAAATGGGAATAATAATAATAGCATCTACTTCTAAGTGTTGTTACTGGGAGGATTAAATGAGTTATGCTTGTAAAGCAGTTATCCATTGCAGGCACTGGCTAGGTCCTCAGTAATTGCTAGCTGTTACTATTACTCGGGGTTCTATAGTATGGATACTGGGTGCCTATGCTAGGCACCCAGTATCCATTCGTTGTTCTTTAACCCTCGCAGTTATCTAGTAAAATGTGTATTCTTAACCCCACTTTACAGATGGAAAACTGAACCTCAGAGAGGTTAGTGAGTTGCCCGAGAGCATCCAGTCAGGTTGAAAGCCTGGATCCTTTCCAATAGACAATGTCTTTCAAATCTTGACCAAGTCTCAGAGTAACAAATGCAATTAACATGAACACCTAGTGAATGTATACATCAATATAACAGAATTGAAAGTTACTTGTACTGCTTGTGATGTATACTGATGATTTCCTTTATAATGTACACGGCTTCATTAAAAACAAAAATGCTCTGTGACCCATTGAATTGACTTTGCAACACGCTGTTGGAGCACAACCTTAGAAGAGCAGCATTCTGCCTCCCAATGTGGAATTTTTCACATTAGGCCTGGCCCACCCAACCCAGAAGGGGCTGGAGCTGTAGGAACTAGCGAGGACAGCCCTCCATGTACTCCAGTTAGGGCCCTGCACCCTCTACCAAACCTCCCCCAAGGACAGTCTTACTCACATAGACACTGTCTCCAGAGGAGGCGCTCTTGGCTACAAGTAACAGAAAGCTTAATCAGGAAATGGCTTAAACAAGAGGAATATTCACTGTGTCCCATAATCAGAAGCCTGGGGGAAGGGGGCTCTGGGGTTGGTGAGATCCTTGGCTCAGCACCGTCCTCTGCTCTGCCCACCTAACCACACAGCCACGTCCTCTCTTGTGCGACTCTCAGGAGCCCAAGACGGTGGCTGCATTTTCCATTGGGCCACGCTCAGAGGCAGAAAAAGGGAGACCACTACTCTCTTTTGTTCTCTTTTATGAGGAGAAACTTCCCAGAAGTCACTCCCTCCAAACATCCTCCTCATATCTCACAAGCCAGATTTGTCTCACGTGCTCATGGCTGAACCAGAGGAGCGGAATCACCATCACTGACATAGCGCCATGTTTTTCAAACCACTGGGGTTGAAAAATCAATTCAGTGAACTTTGAGCACCATTTTTCTCCGGGAATAGGATGGAACAGGATAGAATAGGATAGAAAATGTCAGTGCCACACAAATAGGTTAAGAATTGTTTTGTGAACCTGTTGTTTCAGTCACATCTGTATAAACATGTGTATGTGCGTACACACCCGCGTGTGTGATCCTGGGTAGTGGCGGAAAGTGATGCTTTCCTTTGTATTCCTGAACCAGGATGGCGGGAAGCAGCTTCTAGAAGGCATGTCAGACAACAAGACCCTCCTGGAGTTTGATTTGCGCCTGTCAGGTATCGCCCAGGAGAGCGAGTATCTCATCGGCCAGGCCCTCTGTGCCAACCGTGAAGCAGCCCGCCAGCGGGCCCTGAGTTCCAGCCACGGCCAAGGGCCCTGAGAACCTGGCGGGATAAGATGGGGACAGGGCTGGGGCAGTGAGCAGACCTGGGTCACTGCCCTAGCCCCATCCCTCATTTCATGCCCCTGCCATGCCTGCTGCACAGGGTCACACTGGTCTGGAGGGAGTGGGGAGGGAGACCAAGAATATCTTTGGGATGAGTGATCAAGGGTTGTGCAGATAAAGATGTGAGGAGAGGAAGGGGCCTGGGATAGGGGTAGGAAATAGGACTTAGCCCTGGTACACAGGGAGAGGTTATTACCGGACTCACTGAAATGACTGACTTCTCCCAAGAATGGGGAAGGCAAAGCAGACTCTAAGGGACTGTGCCGGCCCAGACTCTCCCACAGGGGTCGCCCATCTCCCTGACCACCCTCCTCCCCACCATTTTTCTCTCTACCAAACAGATCCTTGACCTCTTGACCTTCAAACACACTCTCTCTCTCCACCCCCACCCACCCCCCCGCCAGGCTACAGCATAGCTTTGCCTGGCTCTTCCACCATCACCCCTGCCGGTGCCACCTCCCTCTTGCTTAACTCCCGCTTAAGTCATCCAGTTCTACAAGCCACGGCATCCCTAATCCATTCCCTTCAACCTGGGAAGGGGGAAACAGAGGTGACAGGAGGGGCTCAGACCCATCGGCCTCCCCAGATTGCTGCTCACGGACGGGCAGATGGCGAGAGAGGTGCGACACTGGGAAGGGAAGTCAGTGAGTCATCTGCAACTTTATTATCCACCAGTTTGATTTATACAATCTTTGCGCTTGGAAATCCACGACAGAAAGGCCACAGTGTGATGCACCCAGTTGACAGAGACCTGTCTTCTCCCCAGCCAGGCCCAGCCCACCCCACAAGCCCTTGTCCCCAGGACACATGAAACCTTCCAGGCATCCTCCATGAGTCCCCGTCACTCTGTGGCCGCCCGCCTTGGGGCCACACCCACGGGAATCACATCTACCCACAGGGCCACAAGAGGCCCTGATGATGGATTCAGGCAGAGCCCCATCTCCCATCCTCCTTGGGCTGAACCTCCAGCCCTGTGTTTCCAGAGGGTGTGTCATGGGCTGCACCCACAGCCTTGGGGCGCTTTCCAGGGACTCCTTCCAACAAGCAGAGCACCAAAGGGGGCTTGGCAGTGACCGCACGTGTGTGCCTGTCTGGGCAACCTTGAGTCTGTCTGTGCCTGACACCCTCTGACAGTTCCGAGTGCAAACGTGTAGGTGTGAGGGTGTGTGAGTGTGTGTGTACATAGCCACAGCTGCTAGCAGAGGGTCTAATTAGAGAAACAAGAACATTCAGTGTAAAGTTTAATTTTAGAGATTAGTTAATTTTCTGGTTTTGTTTTCCCTGGCAATCAATAAAGCTACCAAGAAAACAGACCACAGAATTGGTTTCTCTCTAAGTCTGTGCATATGTGGGAGGTGTGAGGCTGTCTGTGTGAGAAGACCTAGGCAGAAATGGTCAATACAGGCAAAAATAATAACAGCCCCTCCCCTTTCCCCCTCCTCCCAGCTCAGGTTCTGTCTCAGGAATGGCCCGGAGGCAGGAGGAGCCGAGTTCCTCCCTCCTTGGAGCCATGAGGTGGCCAGGATGCCCCACACAAGGGCGTGACATCTGGGTGCCAGCTGGCCAAGAACTGGGTCCTGAGGCCACAGCTCACCACCTGTACCTTGAAGATGTCCGTTCAGAGGAAACGGGTGCTCCAACCCCCAGGCCCCTGGAGAGCACAGTGCTGGCGGGTAGGTGGCACTGCTGCCCAGGGAAACCTAGTGCGCAGCTGTTCCCCTCCTCCCCAAGCCTCCTCTTCTCCGGCCTTCTCTCTCTTCCCACTCAGCCATCTCCACCTGAAAGTTAGGCTCAACCCTGATGGGCCACAGGCCGTGGTGTCCCCACAATCTGTGGTCCCCAGTCCCCCAGGAAAGGAGCTTAGGGGAGCCAGAGGAGATGTTGCATAGGTGGAGGCCATAGCCTTGGGGCGTACAGGCCTGGCTAGGCTGGAGGAAGAGGGGAGAGGCTGGAGGAGGGAAAGGGGCAGCTCTGATGGCTCAGGTGACATGAGGAGCATCAGGGGTGAGCCATGTTGGAGGCCTGAGGGTTTTCCTCTCCAGCTGGAAATGTGAGCCCCTTCCCTGGGCACTGTCAGCTGGGAAAACATTAGCCAGGGGATTTGGGAGGGCAGGGGGTTTGCACACAGACATGCACACGGAAGCACATCAGGGTAGGAGTAGTGGGGGAACAGCGCACAGGGCCAGCGCCCTGCGGCCGTGGCAGTTTGCCCCTTTGAAGACCCTGGGACACACAGCAGGGCTTCAGCTCATGGGCTAGGGGAGGACAGAGGGGTCGGGCAAGATTTAGAGAATTCCTGCCTCTGACCCTGCCACTGGAAATGAGTCTTTCTCCAGCTGGGGTTCCTGACAAGGTCCTCAGCCCTGCAAAGGCTCTGCTTGCACACGACCACTCTCCACTCTTCCCCACAAGTTCGGGGGAGGCAAGGGCCGTCCCCCACAGACACCCCGACCTTTGGGGGGTCTTTTCACGACCCTCTCCTCTGTGACTCCCACTAGCTTCCTGAGTTCCCCCTTGTCACCCAGGCCTATCTCGTGCTCTCCCCACTTACTCATTCATTCACCTTGGTCAGCTTGAAGGAATGCTGCCTGGGTGGTCTCCCACCCTCTCTGAAGGGAGTGCCCTCCCAGAACCCAGGTGACGAGGCTACAGTTTAAAGGACTGAGGTGCACTGCCCTCCACAGTTTGCCTTGCCCCTCACCCCTGGCAACAGCTCTTCAGAGCCAGGGAGCAGGAGGGGAGGGAGAGGTGTGAAATCTGCGTGGTGAGTACAGTCCCCTCCAGGACCCAGCCTCCCAGGGCCCAGTGAGATAAACAACAGCAGAGGGAGTGGCAGAGAGGAAACCCCGGGCCAGCGCCAAGAAGAGATCAACATTTCCATGGCTTTGAGATGGAGTATCACGGCTGACACCTGCCCAGGCCTCAGACCCACTGAATTCATTAGCTTGGATGGAAGCCAGCCCTGCTCTTCTCCAAACCACTGCCCCCTCGGTAGAGAGAGGCCCCAGCGGAGCCAGGCTGCGGAGGAAGGAAAGCCCCAATTGCCCTTCCCCTGGCCTGTAAACCTCCCCAGCTGCAAAGCGAGGGCCTCTCCCTTGAGGCGAGGCCCAACGCGGGTGCCACGGCTGTCTCCACGTAACAGTCATTAGATCCGTTGAAAGGCGGGACTGGAAATTCCGAGTGTGCGAGTATGCGTGTGGGAAGTGGAGGTGTCCCCCTAGGAACTCAGGGGCGGGGCTGGAAGAGACAACTCTGCCGGGGCGGGATTCCCTCCCCTCCCCACAGCTGTCTATGTTCAGGAAAGGCGGGTGTGGGGGGGTGCTCGAATCGGCCCCTTCGGGGTCTGTCCCTTGCCCCCTCGCCTCCCCCCCCCCCCACCCGCACCGTGCCCAGCACAGCCTCGGCCACATTCTCGACTCCCCCTGCTACACGCAGGGAGCACCATCCGGCGAGGGGCAGTGAGGAGGCCGTTGGGCCGGTCCAGGGCCCCGGGGTCACAGTGAGGTCTCTACGCAGGAGCCGTGGCGGTGCAACGGCCGGTGGCCGTGGCCCAGACATCCCTCCTGCCGGTGCACGATGAGCACGGGGAAGTAGAGGGCGTCGTGGTAGGGCGGCGGCGGCCCGCCCTCCTCCTCGTCTTCGTCGTCCTCGTCGTCCCCCATGCTGGCCTGGCTGGACAGCCGCGTCTGCTCGGTGGGGCAGCTCGCCTCGTTGACGCTCCCGCTCCGGCTGCGCCACAGGCAGCTGCGCCGGGAGCCGTAGAGGCGGCCCAGGGAGAAGCGGCTGCCCCCGCAGCCCGCCCCGCCGCCAGGCCCCGGTCCGGCCCGAGGGCTGGCGCAGATGCTAAGAGCGCTGCGCGAGAAGATGGACGAGCTACTGACGGCGCGCTGGCAGTGCTCGCAGCTGCGCCTGTACGGGGCCAGGCCCGCTGCGCCTGGGCCACCCACCCCACCGTAGCGGCACGTGGGCGCGTAGCCGCCCGCCGCGCCCCCAGCACAGCGCGCGCCCAGCCCCGCCAGGTCCATGAGCACCGCCTCCGAGTAGCTGGGCACCAGCTGCTGGTTGGAGCGTATGTGCCACTCGAGCTCCGTGCTGTCCACCGTGTTGACCCGCGGCAGGCGGTGCGTGAGCGGGGGCAATAGCTCGTCGCTGGGGCTGAGGCCGCCGCCCGCGCTGCCGCTGGCCGAGCTCGGGCCCTCCAGGCCGAAAAGCTTCTCCACGTGGTAGTGCGCATAGGCCGTGCGGTACTCGGCCAGCACGCGCAGCGGCCACGACAGCGTGAGCAGCGCCGCAGCCCAGAACGCCGACGAGCAGGCGTACCAAGGTGGCCTGGCCGGGTCGGGGAAGGCCACCATGAATTCGCGGAAGTCCACATTCTTGAGGTGCATGCCCTCGCGCGCCTCCATGTAGTCGTCCAAGCCCTCGTTCTCGGCGAAGAAGCGCGCGCGCTGGCACAGGTACGCGTTCTCGGCCTCCACGCTGGCGAAACTGAAGCACTTGGTGAAGCGCAGGCGCGTGGCAGGCGCGCCCTCCAGCCCCACCAGCGCCTTGGACACGTCGCGGACGCCACAGCGCTCGTAGTCGAACTCGGCCTCGGCCACGTGCGTGTTGACGCGCTCATGGTAGACCTGTGGCGCCGGGGAAGGCGGCAGGAGTCGCTTCTCTCCGCTTACCCTCCTCCGCCCCATCACTGCTCTTGATCAAATCCTCAGCCTGTCCTGGTTTAGCTCCCGGTTGGGGCCAGGTAAGAACTTACCGGGTTTATAGAGACATTGAGGCCCTCAGCTTCCTCAGTGAGTTAGAGATGAGGGCGGGTCTAGGAACTCATCCCTACTTATGTGCCTTCTCACTTTAACTAAGCCCTGCTCCGTCTAGGGGTCAGTCCCAGGCCCTGCATTGTCCCTCCGGCTTGCCTGATCCTTTTGCCACTGCATCTTTTGTCCCACGCTGCCCCCTCATCACCCCAAACAGCCTACCCGTCTTCCCTTTTACAAGTGTGTTTCCAAATGGGCCCCCCCAGAGGAGGTCCCTGTGGACCCCCTTTGTCTCTGGTCTCCCTGCTGCCACCTTTAGCTAGTGCCCGGCCTCCCTCCTGATCCTCACAGGGCCCAAGCTTTGTCTACCCAGCCCAATCCTGAGACAGTGGAGAGGTCCCCCTTATCTGGGAAAATCTCTTCCACCACGGCTCTAATATGCCTAATCCCAGCAGGTATACGGAGTGCTGCTTGACACCCCCTCCATGCCTCCCAGGCCTACCTCCACCTTTTTGCCAGCTGACCCCCACCTCTGGGAGCCTCACACTTGGGATCCACAGCCCTGAGTTTGCGTCTAGCACTACCACTTAGAAGCTGCAGAACTTGGGCAAGTCACTGAGCTCAGGTCTCTTTAACTGTGAAAGAGGACTTGGTAGCAGGCGCCTCACTAATCAGCCTGTGAGGCTGTGCATGTGAAACACCTCATTAAGCACTAAACCATACAGACCCTGGAGCCAGACTGCCAGGGTTCAAATCCCAGCTCCACCACACACTAGCTGTTTGACCTTAGGTAAGTTACTGAACCTCTCCAAGCCTCAGTTTCCTCATCTGTAAAATGGGGGTAATAGTTACCTACCTCATAGGGTTATCATGAGGGTTAAATAAATGATTTGACATTTGTAAAGTAGTTAGAGCAGACCCTGGCTGCTAGTAAGTGTTTGCCGTTATAATTACGGTGGGTGTTATTGTCCTCCTGTTGCAGTGCCCACAAGAACTCACTGCTGCCTGTGCTCCTCCCCCTCAGGACAGTCGAGCAGGGTCCCAGCACCCCCTCCCACCTGGACTGGCCTCTGCTCCCCTCCAGTTCCTCACCTGGGTGGTGGTGTAGGCGTCTCCATTGCGGTATCGGGTGACCTGGCGGGTGCGGCGGACATAGTGGTAGCTGATGGCCTTCCACCAGATACATGGCGTGGCCTGCTGCATGCGGCCCACGCGCTCCCGCACGCTGCTCACATCCACGCGGTGCTGCAGCTCGTGGCGGGCTTGGCAATGCCAGCACTCCACCAGGTAGACAGCGTACAGCATGAGCAGGAAAGCCAGGGGGATGTAGACATAGCCGTTGGAGCAGGGGCTGTCGTGGTACATGAGGCTGTTGCCCTGGTAGGCGCTGCTGAAGGTGAGGCGGGTCACCGTGGTGACGTGGCACCAGGCCACGGCCCCCAGGCAGCCGTACATGAGCAGCGAGAGGAGCAGGCACTTCCAGTGGGACTCACGGCAGAGGGACTTGGTGAAAGAGGGCTGGATGGGACGCTGCTGCTCAGAAGGGCAGGCAAAGGGGCCAAGATGAGTGCGGAGTGAGACGGAGTGGCAAGGCCCAGCACAGAGATGGATGGCGGGCCAGAGGCCGACACCGGCGATGACAGGCAGAGACAGACAGGAATGTGCAGAGAGAGTCAGACCAAGATGGGAGGCCAGGACCAGAGATTAACACAGAAGTAACCCAGAGTGAGCCATGAGGACAGGAAAGAGGGACGGAATACCAGTACAGAGAAGTGCAGAGGCAGAGGGATCAGAGCCAGAGATGGAGGGAGAAGGCCCAGGTGGCAGAGAAGACACAGATGGATAGGATGGCACCCAGAGAAACAAAGACAGACACAGAGATGGCAGTGAAACAGGAGAAGGTGTGCATAGGGAAGACAGGGAGGACAGATAGGCATCAGAGAAGGCAGGTCCCCAGCCTGGACCCCTTCCAGGTATTCCAGGAAAGGGGAGAGGGGCCCACTGACATCACCTTCCCACTTCACAGGTGGGGCCCTCCCTTCTTCCAGAACCTAGGAGGAGCCAATTCCTCTGACCCATCCGCCTCCCCGTCCCTCACAGACAATTAGCCTCATACCTCCCAGGAAACCCCAAGCCCTGTCTCCTTCCCCATACTCTGGACCCCAGGTCCCCTGTGAGTCTCCCTAACATCTACCCCTGTTCTAAGATAAAAGGCAGGGGGGTTTGTGTCCCTGAGCAGCAAGTGGTCCAGGAGGATATATCCAGAAGGGCAGAGGCATGTGGCTGGGGAGAGGGGATGTGGGACAGGGGTGGGGGGGGCAGGGAGGGAGATGTTTGCAGCCCAGCCATTTGTCAAGAGAAAACGATTTTGGTTCGGGGGTCTATTAAAGCACTGATCACGCTCTGGCCCCCAGTTGTCCCGGTAAGTTATTTACGTGTGTGGCTCCTCCACTAGACTGGGTGCCCCTGAGGGCAGGGCCTCATTCCCTGTGCATCCTGGGTGCTGGCGCCCACAGCCGCTCAATGATGAGTACTGAGTCAGATTTCTGGTGGCAGCCTGGGCTTTCCCTCTCCTCCCCCCACTGTCTAGCTTTAGGAACCCTCCACACACCCTCCTGCGGAGATCCTGACTTTTTCTTTCAATTCCCCAGGCCGGACCTGGAGGCTAGCCAAGGGAAGGGAGAGAAAGGTGGAGAGGAAGGGCACAGTAACAGACAGCAGGCCCTGGACCCGGTGTGAAATCCGAGGAAAGATCTGGAAGTACAGATAGGTAGGTGCGCTGGGAAACAGTACTCAGCACATGCAAACAAGATTAGGGGACGTGTGCCTTTCAGAGAGCCTTGTCCTGCGAGGGGAGCATATGTGCCCCTTGGTGTGCCTGAGTGTGCACTTGTCCCAGTGAGAGGGCGTGTGGAAGGGGCTCTGCCTGCGGGTCCTGCCTGTGTGCTTCTACCCCAGTGCCGTGTGCAATGTGTGCACGAGTGTGCATGGGAGATGGAGGAGCCCCTGGTACTCTCCTCCATTTCTTTTGTCTCCAGATTCAGAGGACTGAAGAGTAGGACCCCCAACAAGGGATGTGCTGGTTACCAAAACTGGGAAGGATTCCTGGGCTCAGGGCCCCCTGGAGGGGGGCCTGCATGGATATGGGGAGAGAGAGGCGCACATCCCCCACGCACACACTCCCAGTGACTCCAGGGGGGAGATCGCCTCTGCACACAGTTGACCTTTTTAGGGCCCCAACTCACGTTAACACTACCATTTCCCCCGTGGAACTGGCAGGTACTCTCCTGCCTCCGCAGCCCCTACAAGTCACCCTGCCTGGCCTTCGAGATAGCATCCCCTCCGCGAAATGGGATCCCGGACACCATCCCCACCCCCACCAGCCCGGGATCCGCGAGGCTCCGCCCCTAGGCCCCTCCCCCTGCCCGGGACCCCCGAGCCCCGCCCCCGGCGCGGCCCCTTCCCTGCCACCGCGGACAGCTCCGGCCGCCGGGTGGGGGCAGCGAGGCGGGACTGCGGCTGCGGCGGCCGGCTCGGGGTGCGGGGCGCCGGCCGCGCTGCGGCGGAACCGGCGGGGGCCGCGCGCGGCGGGGGATGGGGGTCAGGCTGCGGCCGCGCCGGGGGAAGGGGCGCCGCCGGCTCTCACCTCCTCTCGGGCGGGGCCCTCGTCCGCCGCCGCCGCCGTGGGCTCCTCCGGGACCCCGGGGCCACCACCGCCGCCGCCGCCGCCGCCGCCGCTCTCGCCCGCGGCCGAGCCAGGGGGGGACATGGCGTAGAGGGGGCGCGTCGAGCTCAGGGCCTCCCGGGGGGCTGCCGGGGGCCGGGGGCATCCTGCGCCGGCTCTGGGGAAGGGGCGGGAGGGGGCGGGGCCCTCGCTGCTCCCCACCCCCCGCCGGGGGGAGGGGGCCGGGAAAGGGCACCACGGGTAAGGGGCTCGGGGATGGGGATGGGGAGGCGGGCTGGGGGGCCGGGCCGGGGGGGGCCGGGGCCGGGGGTGGGTGTCACCTTGAGGCCCTCGCGGCGCCGCTCCGCCTCCCGCCCGCTCCCGCCGCCGCCTTTTGTCTGAGCCGAGCTGGAGCCAGCGCGGCCCCCCCTTCCTCCCAGCGCAAGAGCCCCGCCCCCGGCCCCCCAAACTCCGCCTTCCCCAAGCCTACCTAATGGCCACCCCAAAGGGGAAAAGCAACAGGGGCTCCGCGCACCCCTTCCCCACTCCCAGCCCTGCTCACCACACGCACACGCACCATCCCCATCCCAGGAAGATCTAAGCCGAAACTCCTCTCGGTCTGTTTGTGGAGGGGGCGCCAGCGGTTCAACCAACATCCCTCCCCATCTTTGGTTCCCGCAAGTTCCCGGGGCTGAGAGTGGGGAAAGGAAATTGAGTCTTGGAACCCTAGGGAACAGCCTTATTCCCAGTTGGATGGTAAAGGGTTAAGGCAGGAGCCAGACTTCAGAGGCCAGACCCATCTGAACAAGGATGGGATAGGGTGAAAAGGAAAGGATTAGAGCTAGATGTGAGAAGGGACTAACAGAGGGCAGAAGAGGGGACTTTGAAACCAGCCTTCACTGAATCATCTTCCTACCCTAGGACAACAGCCCCAGAGAAGCAATGAAGTGTGTACATAGCCCTAGGCTGGAGATCAGGAAACCTGAGTACAGATTCTTAATCCTGGCTCTCTCATTAGCTGTGTGACCTTGGGCGAGTGCCTTCCCCTCTCTGAGCCTTAGTTTCCTCATCTGGGCAGTGAGAAAGTTGACTGGACAATCTCTAAGGCTCTGACTTTCTTCTGTGGGTGTAGGAGGCAAAGTCACAGGCCACAGGCCAGGCTGAGTGACTGCAGGTCGCCTGTCCCTTCATGCCATCCACCCACAGTGTTTTTCCCTGTCCCGCTTAGGGGCAGAAAGGAAACTGCCATTCATTCATTCCTGAATGCATCCATTCAATAAACAGGTATTAAGGGACTTCCCCAGTGGTCCAGTGGGTAAGACTCCATGCTCCCAATGCAGGGGGTCTGGGTTCGATCCCTAGTTTGGGAACTAGATCCCGCATGCATGCCACAGCTAAGAATCCACATGCCTCAACTAAAGATCCCGTATGTCCTGATGAAGACCCGGCGCAGCCTCAATTAATAAATAAAATAAATATATATTTTTAAAAAATCACATTTAACCTAAAAAAAAAAGGTATTAAATACCTACTGTGTGCCCTGTACAGAAATGCAAACATACAATTTCCTGTCCTCAAGGAGCACAAAGTCTAATGGGGAAGGAGGACATGGAAACCAATCATTATGATAGAATAGGATAAAGGCTACACTTGATCAATCTATGTGTGCACAGTCACTGCGGAATCCTGTTGTGTGTCATGTGTTACATTAAAGTCTTTGACATATAGTGACTTTCCCCATTTACCCACAAGAAACCAAGGCAGAAGGAGGGTTAGTGACTTATTCAAGGTCACTTGCTAGTACTCAAAGAGTGGTCCTAGAATCCAGACCTTTCCATAGGGATCTTTGGGGGTCAGAAGTCAGCTTGAGGCAAAGCCTGGATATCTGATCTTTGGGAATAGAGGAAAAGACCACTGATGGTCCTGCCTCTCCTCTGGGACAGAACAGCCTCTGCCTCCACCCACACACCCACCTCCCACTCCTGGTCCTGCCTCCATTTTCCTACTCTTCCCTTTCCAGGGAAGGTGAAGGGGGCTCAGCCTGACTGTCACTTCAGAACTATCCAGCCTACATGATCCTCCCCAGCTCAGTGAGTCCATCCTCCCTGCCAAAACAGAGGGAGGGTGTGGTCCCAAAAGGCATGGTTCTCCTTCATCCCCATGGCAGAGGAAGAATCTCACTTGATGGCTCATTCCAGTGTCTCTCTCCTACCCATGATTTTTGGGAAGTCCTGCCTACAGCTAACTCCAACCCTTCTTCTGGTATCAGTTCACTCCACCTAGTTCAGTGCTTACTGCAGATGGAGAGCAGAGGTCCTAACCCTGGCGTTTCCTAACCCAGATGGGATCTTCACATTCACCATTTAGTTGTTCTAATCTTCCTCCTGTCCCCCAGCCCCACTGCCTTCCTGACTCCATTTCAGGGGGCTTTGGAAGAGAGGTAGCCCAAGTTCTTTTGGCCAACCCCAGAGCTCCCAAGAGATAAAAGACCACCTCCCCTTTCTCCATACACACACATGCCCCCTCCTTGGAAGCCCCGAGAAAAGAGGGGTGAAAGGAGGGGGCTGTGGAAGGAGCCAGCTAACCGGCTGGTCACCTTGGCAACTGGGCCTGTTTCCTGAAGATGAGCCTGGCTGGAGTGGGCATAGATGGGAAGTGAGAGCACCACAGAGGGAACCAGAAAACAGAGAAGAGGACTGGAGGGGCCCAGCCTTGAAGATTGGAGCTGAGAGAGTGAAGTCAGGACCCTGACCATGCTGTGACCTGAGTCAAAGTCCCCAGGTCATCTTTCCAGATGACACTGCCATGGTCCCTGTTCCCATTCCTAAATATTCCCCACAAGGGCTTCCTGTCCTAGTACAGGCTACATTCTAGAAGTAGTCAGTGACTCAATGCTGACCTCATGTGGCCAGAAAAGGGGCTGCCAAACACCTGTTAACGGTTTAGAGCCAGACACTGGACTGGATTGGGGTATGTTTTTCCTTAAAATCAGCCTCTGTACGTATGAGAGAGGCGGTCCCTGCACACTCCTGAGTTCCTGTGTCCTTGCAGAGAGCTCAGATGTCCCCAACCCCTTAGACCTTCAAAAAGGAAAGAAAGTTTCACTGAAAACATTTTTAAAGTTTTGGATTAGGAACAGGAAAACGCAGCTCTACACTTTCAGATTGTTTGACCTTGGGCAAGCCAACTCACCTCTCTGGGACTCAGCTTGCAACTTTAAAATGGAGGTGATTTTGAACCCAAGTGGTTAGGGTTGTACTTTTTGCTCCAGCCTTTGAGGTTGGGAGAGGAACAGGTCAGGGGAGGAAGTTGAGAACATCTGAAGTCACACTGACTCCAAGGGAAGGAGATGCCTCAATTTCCTTGGGCTTTCCCCTCACGGCTCCTCACTGCCTCATGCTCAACACATCCTCCCCACTCTGGTCATCGGTGGGGATGGAGAGCAGTGGGTCATCTCCTCCCTTCTGCCCTTCCCCCTCCCTTCTCCATCCACTCACGCCCTCCCCAAACAGAGACTAGGTACTTCTCCCAGCCCGCTTCCCTTCCCATCTCCAGTTCAAATGGAACCTCCCCTTCCTCTCACCCCACTGGGTAGTTGGCCCAATGCTGTGCCTCTCTAGCACCCTGTTTTCACTCCTATCTTAGCCCAATCACTCTGTGTTGTAACTTTGAGGGGGCTTTTTGAAGGCTGGAACCATGGGAAAATTTTTTTGTTGGGGAGGGGTGTTGTTGGTTATTACTGTTACTGTGATACTCGGTTTGGCTTCCAGCAGAGAGAACGATGTCAGGCATTTAGGAGAATCTCCATACATGTTTTTCAAGTGAATGAATAAAATGAGGTTTCATGGGGATGGTGGTAGGGAAGCTGCTTAGCAGCTGCCCGTGCACACCCCAGCTTCCTTCCCCCAATGCCAGAGATGGAAAAGGGAGATGTTTTCTTGGGGATGACCTTCTCAGTGCATTGCTGGAACTTGGGGTAGGGGATAAATCATGGGGCAGTGATCACCACGTGAGTGGGGTTTGCCTACATCCTCCTTAGCTCCAGGGAAAGTAGGGATGGGGAAGGAGGAAAGATGTGCTGGGGCTGGGGCTGCCGAGGGAACCTCAGCAGAGTGCTGCCCAGCATATCTCGGGCCTTCCCATCCTGGTCCCACAATAAGGAACTAAACTTCCCTAACCCGATGTCACCACCCGAGGCCACTGTTTCATCCCTGTGAGGAATGACCCCTCTGCTTTTTTAGACAACAGTTTTCCTGAAAAAAATCACTTTCAAAAAGCACATCCTGGGCTTTCCTGGTGGTGCAGTGGTTAAGAATCCGCCTGCCAATGCAGGGGACACGGGTTTGAGCCCTGGTCGGGGAAGATCCCACATGCCCCGGTGCAACTAAGCCCGTGGGCCACAGCTACTGAGCCCGCGCACTTAGAGCCTAGTGCTCCACAAGAGAAGCCACCGCAATGAGAGGCCTGCGCACCGCACCGCAACGAAGAGTAACCCCTGCTCGCCGCAACTAAAAAGCCTGCGTGCAGCACAAGACACAACGCAACCAAAAATAAATAAATTTTTTTTTAAAAAAAGCACATCCTCATGTCCGATTCTATGTGATCTGGGAAGTTGACACAGGAGACTCTCTATCCAGGACCCAAAGGGAGAAGTTCTCCTTTAAAGACATGGGTGTCCCCTTTGTCTCCTGGAAAAGCAAGAGAAATTGAGAGCAATGGTCAGGAGACAGGTAGCAACGCTTCCCCGTCCCACCTCCCACGTGCCCTCCCCAGAGGATGCCCAGCTTGTGCAGATGATTAATAAATATTCCTTTAAAAACAAACTAATGGGGTCTTACCTGGTGGTCCAATGGGTAAGACTATGTGCTCCTAATGCAGGGGGCCCAGTTCGATCCCTGGTTGGGGAACTAGATCCCGCATGCATGCCTCAACTAAGAAGCCCGCATAGAGTCGGCATGCCCCAACTAAGAGTCCGCATGCTGCAACTAAAGACCCCGAGTGCCACAACGAAGATCCCGCGCGCCGCCACTAAGACGCGGTGCAGCCTAAATAAATAAATAATTAATTAAAAAAAAGATCCTAGGAAGCATTTAAAAAAAAAGAATAAATGAATGAATGAGAAAAATGAATGAAGAAACAGGAAGTGAAGGAAAGAAAGAATGCATGGAATTAACAAATGGAATGAAGAAGGAAGGGGGAAAGAATGAATGGATGGTTGGATAAATGAATGAATGAATGAATGGGTGAATTAACGCACGAGTGAGTCAGGACCGGGGAACCCCTGACTCGGAGCCAACGCAGAGGGCGGGGTAAGGGGGATTCCGAAGGGCGGGGCCTCGGTCCGGAAGCGCGGCGCCTGCCGGGGGCGGGGCCTGAGGGCGGGGCGAGCGAGCGCCTCAGACTGGGCTACCCAGCTGCTCGGAGTAGCGGATGCCGAGGACCCCGCCAGCGTTCCAAGCCTCTCCACGCTTCTCGCCGACCCCTCGGGCCCCCGCAGCCCGGGAAGAAGCCCACTCCGGGCCCAGCACCCGCTCTGCAAGGCGGACCTGCAACCCGGAAAGGCGGCGCGGAGTCGGATTCTGCTCGGACCGGGCCCCGGCGGGCCGGCGCCGCGGGGATGTCTGAGGCGCGGAAGGGGCCGGACGAGACTGATGAGAGCCAGTATGACTCGGGCATCGAGTCTCTGCGCTCTCTGCGCTCTCTGCGCTCTCTGCCCGAGCCCACCCCGGCCCCAGCCTCTGGGCCCTCAGACGGAGGGGGCCCCCAGCCCTGGACTCATCCTCCGGGAACCGCCAAGGAGCCAGAGGAGAAGGAAGATACAGATGGGGAGCGGGCTGACTCTACCTATGGCTCCTCATCGCTCACTGAGCCCCTGTCCTTGTTGGGGGACCCCAAGACCGAGGACCCAGCCCCAGACTCGCGGCTTCCCGCCGCGGGTGCGCTGAGCCCTCAGCAGCTGGAAGCACTCACTTACATCTCCGAGGACGGAGACACGTGAGTATGGGGGCTAGGCTAAGATAGGATCCCTTCCTCCCTCCCAATGCTAACTCGGGATCTCCCCCAGGAGCCGCAACCCCCTATGTGAGAATCCCTCAAGGCACCAGCCCTGGAAGGGGCCGTCCCCACTCTCTCTTTCAAACTTAACTCTCAACCCACTTTCTGTAGCCAGGACCAGTCCGGAGGACCTGGCATCATCTGCATGCCCCACCTTTTGGCAGGGCCCTTACCAGGCACCTGGAAACACAGCTAGCATCTTGGAAATCTATCAGTAACCCATCCCTAGGAAGAGAAAATTCCCCTGACCAGCCCAGTTTTGTTTTGTTTTGTTTTTTCCTTACTGGGGGACAGGGCGTCCTTGTTTGCTCAATATCTGGGATTCCCGGCCTCTGACCGCAGAATGCCCTGTCTCAAGGAACAAGAGGGGCCAGTTACAGGCTGCCAGTGGGCCCAGGAAGCTGGGGTTGGGGGTGCTGCCAGGGTGCATTGCTGAGGCTGGCCCTAAGGAGGAGGAGGTGAGCCAGGCTGGGGCACTCTTGCCCCAGCAGACAGACAGGCGGCTGGCTGCCCCAGCTAACTTCCTCCTCTGCTGAGAAAGGGGAAGTGAGGGCTAGAGTCAGCCTTACCGACACTCTCCACCTCCTGAGCCCCACAAGTCCCCCTCACTGTCCTGTGTGACCCCTTTACTTCATCCTTCCTCCCCAGGCCCAGGTGGAGCTTGGTGGAGACTGGGCTGGGGGGCAGTTGAAGTAAGAGACAGTTATGTGGCAGGGACTGGCCAGTTGAGGATTTGCCCCTCGGGGAGAAGAAAACACCGACAGGAGAGGGGGTGGCTGGGATTTGGGGGGGTGAGAAACAGAGTGGAGGGGAGCTGGGGTCCCAGATCTGGGATGCTGGAATGAACGGGGCTGAGGAGGCAGGAGATACCTGTCTTGACCTGCTTTTTTGGAGATGCAAGCGTCCTGGGTGGCCTTTGAGAAAGATAGTCTCTTGACCCAGTGGGTGACCCTAGGCCTTTTTGTACTCCGTGTCCAGATCACCAGCCCTCAGGCCCACAACCAAGATTGTGCGAGCTCCGTGCAGAATACCTATGGCTGACCTTTGACCCAGGGAGTGGCGGTTTCTGAGCCCGCCCTCCTTTGTTAACCTCCCAGCCCCTGCCTTGACCATCTCTAGTAGAGACAGATGTGGTGTCTAGACCCAAGGGAAGTTGGGGGGAGAGGTGTCAAGACTCCCCTGGGGGTTCCCTGAGAGGAGAGGGCACCTTCTTCCCTCCAGAGGTGTCTGGGCTGTGGGACATATGGAAATGGGAAGAGGAAGTGGGAGGAGGGGAGACTGAGGGAGAGAGGGAGGTGGCTGCAGGAATGTGACCAGAGAGCAGGCCCTGGCCGAGGGGATTTCCATCGCGGTTCCTCCCTCCCTCCGTCACTCTCTCCTGGGCCTCGCCTGCCACCAGAGCCAGCGCCCCTCCCACCCGAGCAGCCCCCTCCCCAGCCCAGAAGGGCCTTTCAGCTGAGCTACCCGCCTGTCGAATGCCCCGAGGCAGCTGTCCCTGGCCTAGACCCTCCAGCTCCGGCTTTCATTTTCCCCACCTGATGTGGGGAAACCCCAAGGCTGGAACTTCCCCTCCTAGCCACCCCCCGCCCCCCAGGTTACGGCTCTTTATCCCCCACCAAGCACACATTTTCTGCACTGCCAGACCTCCCCTCGGAGGCGCGCACGGGAGCGGGGGCCCTAGGTCAGGCCCCTCCCACGCCCCGCCGTCTGAAGAGTGGCCCTCTGGCCGCCCCGTGGAGGGCAGCAGGATAGGGTTCTGCCCTGCTTCCTGCTCCTCTGCCAAGAGCTTCTGTCTCTTGGAATGTGTTTCTGAGGGGGGAGGGGAGTGATCCCACCCCTGCCCTCTCTGTCCTCCCCGCTGAGGCGGGCAGAGATGGGGAGCCCAGCCCTGGAAACCCCCTCTGCACCACCCCAGCAGCTTTCAGTTTGGCTTTGAGCCTGCAGCTGCCCGGCAGGGCCCTGGAGCCAGAGGGGAGCGGGGTGTGGGCAGGCTGGACAGGAAGGACCTTGTCCCGTCAGCACCCTGCCCGCACTCTCCCTCAGCCAAGGCCCTCCTGAAGGCCAGAGATGGGAACTTGGAGCTCCCACCCCCAGGATCCTGGCTTCCCGCACCAACCCTCACTTCCTGGCCCAAACTCTCACTTCCCGCACCTCCCGTATGGGTGGCAGCTTAGACATTGATGTGTTCCTTCTAACCCCAGGACCCCAGCCCACTCTCTGTGGCCTGGGCCCTGACCCCAAACCTTGGCTCTTCCTCCCAGGCTGATCCACCTGGCGGTGATTCATGAGGCCCCGGCTGTGCTGCTCTATTGCCTGGCTTTGCTGCCTCAGGAGGTCCTGGACATTCAGAACAACCTTTACCAGGTGGGTGGAAAGAGTGGGCTGAGCCCAGATACCTGTGTCTGTCCCAGCAGCCATCCCCAGCAGCAGCACAGCATCCTTAGGCTGCTCTCTCAGGAAATCATATGCCAGACACTGGGCTAGAAGCTGAGGATGCAGAGAGGAGTAAGAAACAGCCTCTGCCCACAAGGTGCTCAAGCCTGGGCTAGGGGACTCGTGTCAATACCTAATTACACAGCATGGTGACAAGAGTTGTGATGGAGATGCGTGCCAGCTGCTGTGGGAACCAACGTCTGTGGGAAGCAGCCAGGGAAGGCTTAATATGAGAGGTGACTCTTCATAGAGCATTCAAGGAGGAGTTTGCCAGGTGGAGACTGCCTGGTGCCTCTGTCTCCTCCCCCCAACCTCTCCCCATCACCTAAGGTAACAGAGGTCTCCCCAGAAGGTGAGATACTAGACACTGCCCCCCACTCCATCCTTTCTCCAGGGGCTTAAGCGACCTAAAAGGAGAGCAGGGGGCCACTCCCCTCACCTTGCCTCCAGAATTGGGGTCCCAAGAACTTGGTGGGGGGTAACAGAAGGAAGACCAGGACCATAGCCTTTATAAGCAGTCCTCAAAGAAGGTGCTGGCCTCTGGCAATTTCTGTGCCCACGCTAGCATGTTCCTGGAAGTGGGAGCATGCTGCAGTGGCCCTGTGACCCTCTCTCTGTGCCTGCAGACAGCACTCCATCTGGCCGTACATCTGGACCAGCCAGGTGCAGTTCGGGCCCTGGTGCTGAAGGGGGCCAGCCGGGTGCTACAGGACCGACACGGCGACACGGCCCTGCATGTGGCCTGCCAGCGCCAGCACCTGGCCTGTGCCCGCTGCCTGCTGGAAGGGCAGCCAGAGCTAGGCAGAGGACCGCCTCACTCCCTGGACCTCCAGCTGCAAAACTGGCAAGGTGCGGGCAGCCTCAGGGCCCATGAGATGAGGAGGGGACAGGAGACAGGGACCCCACTCTTGGGGAAGGGAGGGTCACAGCTTGTCCATTGATGATGCATCTCCAGTTCTAAGCACATAGGTACTCAGAATACCTTTGCTTAAAGAAAGAATGAATGGACAAATGAGTGAATGAATGGGTTCTATTTCGAATTTATTGAGAACTTACTGTATGCTAAGCAGAGAGCTAAACTTTTCCCTCAAGATATTCAGTTTAATAGAGATTAGATGAACTCATTAATTTATTCAACAAAAATGTACTGAGGGCTTTCTATGTGCCAGACACTTGTAGGAGCCAGGCTTGCATCTGTGAGAAAAACAGAGAATGTCTGAGGCAAACAATAAACATAAGAAGTGAGTCCTCTAGGAGGTTAACAGGCAGTCACTGCTGTGGAGACAGTAGAGCCGAGTGAGGGGACTGGAGTGGCGGGGGGTGATGTGATTTTTAAACAGGGTGGTCAGGGAAACCCTCATGGAGCCCGGACATTTGAGCAGAGATTTGAAAGAGGTGAGGGGTGTGAATCTGAATCTACTTCTCTAAGCAGAGAGGGGCCCAGGCCAGAAAGGAGCTAGCAAAAAGGCTAGGGGAGCTCACGGGAGGAGGTGGCCCCTGGGGAGGGGCTGGGGGCCTGAGGATCCAGAGAGCTCTCAAGAAGGTGGCTTTTGGATGCGGCCTGAAGGCAGGTAGAGTTTTAGGAAAAGTGAGTGAGTGAGTGAGTGTGTGTGTGTGGGGGGAGGGAAGTGTGTGTATGGGGGTGTGGGGGGGCAGGGGGGTGTGTTGGGGAGGGTGTATGGGGGAGGGTGTGTGTGTATGGGGGGGAGTATGCGTTGGGGGAGTGTGTGTGTGCATGGGGGAGGGTGTGTGTGTTGGGGAGGGTGTGTGCATGGGAGAGGGGGTGTGTGTTGGGGGAGAGTGTGTGTGTATGGGGGAAGGGAGTATGTGTTGAGGGAGTGTGTGCATGGGGAGGGGGTGTGTGTTGGGGGAGTGTGTGTGCATGGGGGAGGGGGTGTGTGTTGGGGGAGTGTGTGTGCATGGGGGAGGGTGTGTGTGTTGGGGGACGGTGTGTGTGGGGGGGTGTCACTCAGCAACCTGACCCCTGAAGCGTGAAAGTTTCAATAACATGACACTGAAAAGGTGGAAACTTTGAGTTCCTTTCCCCCCAGACTTTTGAGGGGGTTTTTGGGTTTGTGTTTTAACAGTCCTGTGATCAGAGGCACTGAGTGGGCAGGGGGTCCCTTGGGACTGAGGGGTAAGGGAGGCCCCTGAAGAAAGGGAGAGAGAGCTAGCTGGTGGATGCAGCCCCCACCCTCACCCCATCCCAGGTCTGGCCTGTCTCCACATCGCCACCCTGCAGAGGAACTGGCCACTTATGGAACTGCTGCTGCAGAACGGAGCTGACATCAACGCACAGGTGAGGCAGCCAATCAAGGTGCTGCCCAGCCCAGGGCCCAGGCCCGGGATGCTTTCTCTTGAGGGCCTTGGCTGACACCCTTCTTCCCCGCCAGGAGGGCACGAGCGGGAAGACAGCGCTGCATCTGGCCGTGGAGACCCACGAGCGGGGTCTGGTGCAGTTCCTTCTCCAGGCTGGGGCCCGGGTGGACGCCCGCATGCTCAACGGGTGCACACCCCTGCACCTCGCCGCGGGCCGGGGCCTCAGAAGCATCTCATCCACCCTGTGCGAGGCAGGTGCCGACTCCCTGCTGAGAAACGTGGAGGACGAGACTCCCCAGGACCTGGCTGAGGATGTAAGAGGCAGACACTCAGCTCTGCTGTCCAGGACCTCCCCTGTGGAGACAGGCGCTGTAATAGCTGAAAGGGTCAAGGAGTTAGGAGCCCAGGGTGTAAATCACGGCTCTGCCGCTCACCAGCTGTGGGACCTTGGGCAAGCCTCTGCCCCTCTCGCAGTCTGTGTTCTTAATTGGTCAGGACCAGGGGCCCAAACTTGGACTCCTACAGGAGCCGTGCAGCTAAAGCGCATCAGAGAAGCAGGCTGGGTGTAAGAGAGCCAGGTGGTGGGGCCTGCGGGAGACCAGACAGTCTTTTGTCTGAAGGTCACTCTACTCAACTTCAGCAGATACTTGTAGAGGAGGAATGTGGGCCCAATATTCCCAGGTCTTGGAATTTTTTAAGACAGATGAAACCTAGGTTTTCTGTAGAATCTTTCCCATTTTTAAATGTTTGATTTAAAAAAATATTCAAAATGTTTTGTGAGTACCCTTTCCCAACACCCTCCTCCCAAAACAAAAACAGGCCCTAGAAGCCCTGGGGGACCACTGTTTTGGGGGTTAGTAGGAAGATTTGTTCCCTGATGTCCTTCAACGACACTTGGTGGGGAGGAAAGGGCCCAATAGGTCTCCCAGCCCCCTTCCCCCACCACTGCCTTTGTCCACAGGCCCTGATCTTGCTTCTCTCCATCCTCTTCCTCAGCCCTTTGCCCTTTTGCCCTTTGATGACCTGAAGATCTCCGGGAAGCCACTGCTGTGTGCTGACTGAAGCCGGGACAGGCTCTAGGGCCCCGGACGCTCCTCCCCTTCCCATCTGAAAGCTGGAGCCACAGCTGCTACAGTCTGGGCCCAGGCCATGTGCCCTGGGGACTGCTGAGGCCAGAGCCTGGGGCCAGCACAGTCCCGAGCTGAGAGGAGGGACCGCAAATAAGAGAGCCAGTCTGGAAGGAAGAGCTTCCAGGTGGATGGAAGGACCCCCAAAGCCCCAGGCAACCTGGGCGAAGCCTGTTTACCTCTGTTGAAGATGGCGGGGCTCTTGCCTCTACCCACGAGGGGTCAGCTTGAAGCTGCCAGCCGGTAGGCAACATGGACTCTCCTGAGTGAGGAGAGACACTGAACTGTGAGTGAGCAGGGCCCTAAAGGGTTCCATCTCACTGCTGAGGAGGACTTTGAAACACTGTTGTTTAAAGACTTCACACAGAAGGCCCTGAACTGAGCCTTTGGGGATGGGGAAGTTTCAAGAACATGACACTAAAACAGCAGAGACTTAAACACACACCCCCCGCCCCACTCCCACCCCGAGTTGTTTTGTGCGTGTGCCTGTTTGTGTGCATTGGGGATTTTGAGACAGGCCTGCCCTGTGACCTTGTGGTGGAGGCAGAGAGAAGGAAATTGTCACTTGAGCAAGGTAGGGCCTTGTAGGGAGGGTAGGGAGCCTAATGGTCCTCAGGCCTCTCTGTCCAGCACAGTCTCTTGCCCTTTCTGTGGAAATGCAGTTGGATGGAGGAAGAGAAAGAGGAGTGAGAAGATGCAAGTGGGAGGCCTCACCACGGCCCTGGAGGACCCTGGAGAGAAGGGCTAGCCTGTGGAGGGTGACACGAGGGAGCGTGGCTTCGTATGTTGTTTTCTCTCATTCCACATATGTTTGAGGCACCTGTTAGGTCAGGCCTATGCTGGGATAGAATATGTGGGAATAAAACCGTTTCTGGCCCCTTGGAGACCTAGTCTAGTGAGGCAGCCATTAAAATCATAAACATCCAAATAAATATGTAATTGCAAGTCGCGATGGAAGGCAAAGAATCGTGGGAGGGAGAGCAGTGGAGTGGGTGTAGGGCCATACTTTGGGTGCTCAGGGGAGGCCTGAGTAGGGGTTTAGGGGAGAGCTTTCAGGGGAAGGCTTTTGGTGAATTAGAAGAACTGAGAGCAGTGGGGCTCTGCAGGGTGGGTGAGGGGGCAAGGTAGACGGGGGCCAGGTCACGCAGAAAGAACCTCCGAAGGTCATGAGGATGCGGGGACAGAACTGCTGCCCAGCCCCCGAAGGAAGGAGACATCTTCCTGCCAGAAAACGGGGAAATGGTAACATAAGGGGATGTGCCTGGGATGCAGAAGCTGTGTCCCCGTTCCTAGGATGGCAGTGGTCACCACCACCTCCGGGCCGGTGGTGAGGGCTAAGGGCGATGACGAAGCAGGGGCGGCACCGGGCTGGAGCTCCCACTCCCCCGACCCCACCCGCCCACAGAGGCAGCCTGCCTCTTGCGCGCCGAGCCGCGTCTCCCGCCGGGCCGCGAGGGGGCGCTGTGGCCCGGCGGCGGCCCGGGGCGCTGCGTGGTCGCGGCCGGGGGCGGAGGGGCGGCCGCGGGGAGGGAGGCGGGAAGAGCGCGGCATTTCCGCTAGCCGGCCCCTCGGCTGCTGCTCCTGGAGGCGACAGCGGGAGTGGTGGGAGCGCGCGGCCCGGGGACCCGCATTCCCCGGCCCCGCTCCGCCCCACGCGGCCGGGACCATGGACGCCAGGTGGGGGGCTAGGGGGAGTGGCGAGCCCACGTGACCGAGCCCCGCGCCACGTGACCGCCGCTCCTCAGCGCGGGGGGACGGGTGGGGTCCCATATGCCCGGCAGGAGGCCAGCCTAGCGCTGCCCGGACCCGGCGTGGGGGCGGGGGGTGGTGGTGGAGGCGGGCGCCGTGGCGTTGTGCTCTTCGGGGGCTCCGGGAGTGTCGGGCGAAGAAATCGGGGGACCCTGGGTCTCCGCGAGCCCCGAGGGCGGGGTCAGGGAGCGCTGGAGGGAACAGAGAGAACCTGTGTGGCCGGAGGGGCGGGTCCGCTCTCGGGGATGGAGGGATCCCTGCCTGGCTCGCGCCGGCCACCCCAGGAGAGAGAGAGGCTCTTTGTCCGCGCCGGGCTGCAGCTGAGGGGGGCGGGGAGGAACTCCGGGCCCTTCTCCAGTGTCGTCCCCTCCGGAGGGCCCAGAGGGTGAGGAGCTGGACCCTGATCCTTCTGCCCGCGGTCCCCGCAGGTGGTGGGCAGTGGTGCTGCTGGCTGCGCTCCCCTCCCTCGGGGCAGGTGGAGAGAACCCCGAAGGCCCTCTGGAGTCATGGACCCAGCTATGGTTCTTCCGCTTTTTGGTGAACGCGGCTGGCTATGCGAGCTTTATGGTACCTGGCTACCTGCTGGTGCAGTACTTCAGGCGGAAGAACTACCTGGAGACAGGTGTGTGGGGAAGTTTGCTCAGTCTGTATTACGAGTGTTGGCCAGCAGTGCAAAGGGGAGGTGGCGTGGCACGGGAGGAAGGGCGGCCAGCAGGGCGGGCTGGCAGCTGTGGGAGAGATGAGGTGCTAGGGAGAAGTTTGGGGTTTCACCTTGTGTGCTTTCTCCAGGCAGGGGTCTCTGCTTCCCCCTGGTGAAAACTTGTGTGTTTGGCAACGAGCCCAAGGCCCCGGATGAGGTTCCTCTGGCTCCCCGGGCAGAACCAGCAGAGACCAGTCCCACTTGGCAGGCCCTGAAGCTGCTCTTTTGTGCTGCGGGGCTCCAGGTAAGTAGGCCGGCTCTGCGGCTCTTCCTGGGTCGGTCCCCGCGGACAGGGACTTTGTGGAACCAGAGCTTTCACCCCGCCGGTCCCAACAGTTTGCTGGTGGTTGTGTTGTGTGTCCTCCTCCTCCCCGAGGCACACCATCTTCTTGGGGGTGGTTGGAGGAAACGCTGTCTTTTCTGTCCTCCTGTCTCTACCCTCTGTGATTTCTCCCATCCCCTTGTAATGATGTCTCATATACCATAAACCCACTGTTAAAAGTTTCAGCCTTACCCACTACTGCGTGTGAGAGGGGTGCTTAGATGCTGACCTCATGGCATTTTGGAGTGGGCACTTCTGGTTCCACCTAGTGTACCATGTTGAACTAACAGGTGTGCAGTCTTCTTTAAGAACTCTTCCTCCCATGGGCTTCCCTGGTGGCGCAGTGGTTGGGAGTCCGCCTGCTGATGCAGGGGGCGCGGGTTCGTGTCGCGGTACGGAAGGATCCCGCATGCCGCGGAGCGGCTGGGCCCGTGAGCCATGGCCGCTGGGCCTGCGCGTCCGGAGCCTGTGCTCCGCAGCGGGAGAGGCCGCGGCAGTGAGAGGCCCGCGTACTGCAAAAAAAAAAAAAAGAAGAAGAACTCTTCCCCCCACAGTTGGTTGAAAATAGAGAAGAAAATACTTGGGATGGAGTCGGCTCTAACATCCCTACTGTGGGGACAGGCAGGGTCTGGTCAGTCCTAAAGCATTTGTTGTTGGCGTTTCACACACACTTGATTGCCTGCAAGATGAATCCAGATTTGGGAGAGAAGAGGAAAGTAACTTCTAGTTACTACAGATATTTACGCTGTCCATCCTCATCATTTTCGATATCATCCTGAGGAAGGAGGAGCTTGTTGCGCTTTTTGGCCTGCCTTTTCCTTCTCTTGCTTATCTCCTCTCCCTCCGCCCTTCCCCATCCAGGTGTCTTATCTGACGTGGGGAGTGCTGCAGGAAAGAGTGATGACCCGCAGCTACGGGGCCACGGCCACATTGCCAGGTGAGCGCTTCTCGGACTCACAGTTCCTGGTGCTAATGAACCGCGTGCTGGCACTGATGGTGTCTGGCCTCTACTGCATCTTATGCAAGCAGCCCCGGCATGGGGCACCCATGTACCGGTACTCCTTTGCCAGCCTGTCGAATGTGCTCAGCAGCTGGTGCCAGTATGAAGCTCTCAAGTTCGTCAGCTTCCCCACCCAGGTGCTGGCCAAGGCCTCCAAGGTGATCCCTGTTATGCTGATGGGAAAATTGGTGTCTCGGCGCAGCTATGAGCACTGGGAATATCTGACCGCCGGCCTCGTCTCCATCGGGGTCAGCATGTTTCTCCTGTCCAGTGGACCGGAGCCCCACAGCTCCCCGGCCACCACGCTCTCAGGCCTCATCCTGTTGGCAGGTTACATTGCCTTTGACAGCTTCACCTCCAACTGGCAGGATGCCCTGTTTGCCTATAAGATGTCATCGGTGCAGATGATGTTTGGGGTCAACTTCTTCTCCTGCCTCTTCACAGTGGGCTCCCTGCTAGAGCAGGGGGCTCTCCTGGAGGGCGTCCGCTTCATGGGGCGACACAGCGAGTTTGCCGCCCACACCCTGCTGCTGTCCATCTGCTCTGCATGTGGCCAGCTCTTCATCTTCTACACCATTGGGCAGTTTGGGGCTGCCGTCTTCACCATCATCATGACCCTCCGCCAGGCTTTTGCCATCCTCCTCTCCTGCCTTCTCTACGGCCACACTGTCACTGTGGTGGGGGGCCTGGGGGTGGCTGTGGTCTTTGCTGCCCTCCTGCTCCGAGTCTACGCCCGGGGCCGTCTAAAGCAGCGGGGAAAGAAGGTCGTGCCAGTCGAGTCATCTGTGCAGAAGGTTTGAGGGGCCTGAGCGATGAAGTGAATAGGACCCTCTCACTGTACCAGTTTTCCTGTCCTACTGTAACTTCTCGGAGGCGGCAGGCTCTAGGGCAAAATGCAGGTTTCTCAGTATCACAGACCAGCTCTGCAGTTGGGGGTAGGGAGCCCAGGAGGCAGCCTTCCCCTTTGCCTTAAGTCCCCCATCCTCTAGTGGGCAGGATTCTTCCCAGGGTGGCAATGACAGTGGGAAGGGGCAGGGGGCAGTATTGAGAAGGCAGAGGCACCTTCCAAAGCCCCTCCCTCCTCCAATTCCCTGAAGTCTTGCCCTGTAGGCTCGGCCAACGCCTCACCTGTGCTTGTCCTCTACCTTGAATACCCACCCTTTCAGACTCTGAGGGACCTGCGTTTCTTACTCTGGAGAGAGAAGCACAAGTGTTGTGGGCTCCAAATGCTGCTTTCCCAGGAGAGTAAGTGAAAGACGGTGCTGTGCTGCGGGAGGGTGTGGGGAGTCCCGCCCAGCACCACCCCCGCCCTCTGCTCCTGGATCCCTAGGCTCTGCTCCATGAGCCAGCTGCAGGTTTTGGTACTTTGGAAATGTAACTTTTGCTCTTATAATTTTATTTTATTAAATTAAATTGCTGCAGCGGGCTCGGTCCTGTGTTTTGGTTGACTGAAGTACAGACTTTCAACTTCAGATGGGCTGTGTCCGATAAACCCATCAGAAGCTGAAAATGTGTTTAATACACCTGACATAGCTTACCCTACCTAAAACTTCCATCAGCTCAAAACATCCTACAGTTGCTGTTTAACAGGTGTCAAATATCTCATTTAACTTGTTTAATACTGGAAACGAAAAGACAGTGGTGGTTACGTCTACCACTTGTTTGTGGCCAGGTGGCTGGGAACTGCAGCTCAGCACCCAGCCACACCAGTGAAGGTACCTCATACTGTCAGGCCAGGAAAAGATCAAAAGTAGTTCCTACCGCATGTGTGTGCTTTTGTTTCAGCACAGTAAGTCAAAAAACTGAGTGGAAGACCCTCTACGTGCTTTAGGAAAGGGACTTTTTAAAGTGTTATATGGTAGTTCAAAGATACCATTTATACCTTCAGCGTTTTTCTTTTAATCAATATTTTTTAAAATTGAAGTATAGTTGATTTACAGTGTTAATTTCTGCTGTACAGGAAAGTGATTGTTACATTTTTTTAAAGTACTGTTTTCCATTATGGTTTATCATAAGATACTGAATATAATTGTGCACTATACAGTAGGACCTTGTTCATCCATTCTTGTTCATATAAAAGCTTCCATCTGCTAACCCCAACCTCCCATTCCATGCCTCCCTCATCCCCCTTGGCAACCACCGGTCTGTTCTCTCCTTGATTTGATTCAGAGGTTTATTTGTGTCATATTTTACATTCCACATGTGATTATCATATGGTATTTTTTACTTAGCATGGTAATCTCTAATTGCATCCATGTTGCTGCAAATGGCATGATTTCATTCTTTTTTATGGCTGAGTAGTATTCCCTTGTATATATGCACCACATCTTATCATCTGTCAACAGACGTTTGTTTCCATGTCTTGGCTATTGTTAGTGCTGCTGCAGACATAGGGGTGCATCTATTTGAATTAGTTTTGTCTGGATACATGCCCAGGAGTGGATTACTGGATATGTAATTCTATTCTTAGTTTTCTGAGGAACCTCCATACTGTTTTCCTCGGTGGCTGCACCAACCTGCATTCCCACCAACAGTGTAGGAGGGTTCCCTTTTCTCCACACCCTCTCCAAGCTTTTGTTACTTGCAGACTTTTCGGTTTGGTTTTGGTTTTTGACCACGCAGCATGCAAGGATCTTAGTTCCTGAACCTGTGCCCACTGCAGTAGCAGCACAGTCTTAATCGCTGGACTGCCAGGAAGTCCTGTTATTTGCTTACTTTTTAATGTGAGGCGGTACCTCATCATCATTTTGATTTGCATTTCTCCAGTAACTATGTTGAACATCTTTTCATGTGCCTATTGGCCATGTGTATGTCTTCTTTGGAGAGAGGTCTATTTAGGTCTTCTGCCCATTTTTTAACTGGATTTGTTTTTAATTAACTTGTATGAGCTGTTTGTGTTATTTTGGAAATTAAGCCCTTGTCAGTCACATCATTTGCAAATATTTTCTCCCATTCTGTAGGTTTTCTTTTTGTTTTATGGTTTCAAGTTTCATTAGATCCCATTTGTGTGACTTCTAAACTTATCAGTAACCTTTTAAAAACTTTTAAAGTCCTACCATGTATCGCGTTATCTATACTCGGGATGATGGCAGGTTAAGACTTGGGAAACAGAAACTAGGGAAACTCCAAAGGCAGCATTATACATACTTGGCGGGGCGGGGGGGGCATCCACATGATTTGAGAAAGAAGCGTATAAAAAACCTGCATCATCTTTATTTTGCATACTTTAATTTCAGAACAAAACAAACAAAAAAAACACAATACACAACATTCAAACCCCATGTCAAATGTGGAAAGGAATAGGGCTTGAGGCCCTTATATCCTGCCTTAGACAGAAGAACAGAAATAAAACCTCTAGACATCAGCAGAAAGAACCAAGTGGGCCAAGGCCACTGGGGCTGCTGCTGGGGGAGCCATGGGGACACTATACAGAGGGAACAAAGTCTGCAGGTAGAAATTCCTAATCTACTTCTTCCATGCGAGAGGCATCCTCATCACCCTCAAGGGGGGGGATCTCATCAGGAACAGCAGTACTGGGCTCCTCTGCTGTCACTTCATCTTCATCAATGCCTAAAAGTAGGAAGAATGCCACTTGAGATCTGACCCAAAAAGCAGTCCAATCTACCCACCAGACCAGTTCCTCATCTCCTTGCCACACTCAAGAGGACAAGAATACTCACCCAAGCCTAGCTTGATCATGCGGTAGATGCGGTTGGAGTGGGTCTGGGGATCCTCAAGCGAGAAGCCGGAAGAGAGCAGTGCAGTTTCGAACAGCAGCACCACCAGGTCCTTAACAGCCTTGTCATTCTTGTCTGCCTCTGCCTTCTGCCGCAGGGTCTCCACAATGGGGTGGTCAGGATTGATCTCCAGGTGCTTTTTGGCCATCATATAGCCCATGGTCGAGTTGTCCCGAAGTGCCTGGGCTTTCATGATGCGCTCCATGTTGGCAGTCCAGCCATAGGTGCTTGTCACGATGCAGCAGGGTGAAGACACAAGCCTATTGGAGATTGTCACCTGTGGACAGTCACAAAAACCTTGGGTTCATATTAAATCAAATTGCTACCTTGAGGCAAACGTGATACTTGAAGTTCTGTTCTTGGGGGAAAAAAATACCTCATCTTTGGTAAGTTTAATAGAAACAGCAACCTTAAAATCTGCCTGGTCAAGAAAACAAAGGGTAGGATTGGCGCTAAACAAATTATGCTGCCCCAAACCACTAATGGTATAGCAACCAGAGACTGAGGTAAATAGCCCTGAAGGCATCTGTTACAAGTAACTTAGTTCCAGAGTTGCTTACCTTCTCCACCTTCTTATCCAAGATCTCTTTCATGAGTTTGCAAAGGTTCTCAAACTTAGCCTTGCTCTCCTCCATCTTCTTCTTCTCCTCCTCATCCTCAGGCAGCTCCAAGCCCTCCTTGGTAACTGAGACCAGACTCTTCCCATCAAACTCCTTGAGCTGTTGCACACAGTACTCATCTATCGGCTCTGTCATGTACACCACCTCGAAGCCCCGCTTCCGCACTCGCTCCACAAATGCAGAGTTGGCAACCTGCTCTTTGCTCTCACCTGTAGGATTACTTAGTGTGACTCAAGGGCCAGAATGCCTCAACCTGCCAGTTCCCAGGTATCCTCGAGTGCCCTCCCCTTCTCCCCACACCTCTAAGGAGAGGCTTTGATCATTGATCAGATGCAGACTCCAACGCACCAGTGATGTAATAGATGGACTTCTGGGTCTCCTTCATGCGAGACACGTATTCTGAGAGAGAAGTCATCTCATCTCCAGACTGGGAGGTGTGATAGCGCAGCAGCTCAGAAAGGCGTCGCCGGTTAGTGGAGTCCTCATGGATTCCAAGCTTTAAGGGTGGAAAGAAAAATACAATCTTGCTAAGAAATCATTTATCCTCTATGTGAGTAAAAAATAATCCATCATAATTATTAAGTAAAAAAGTACTTGCTGCCTCTTTACCTTTAGGTTCTTAGAGAACGCCTCATAGAATTTCCTGTAGTTCTCCTTGTCTTCTGCCAGCTCCGAGAAGAGCTCAAGGCACTTCTTAACAATGTTTTTGCGAATGACCTTCAAGATTTTGCTCTGCTGGAGCATTTCTCGGGAGATGTTCAGGGGAAGGTCTTCAGAGTCAACCACACCACGGATGAAGTCTGAAATCAAGTACGTAAGCTCAGTTTAAAAAAGGGGAGTGGAGAGGATAAAGATAAAGGTATATACACAGGGTTATCTGGATCCAACAGGACCAATTTTCTCACTGAACCTTCACTTGTTATGTTGCAGAGGATCCTTAATCTAAGATAAAGACTTCAGTCCCCTTGAGAATGCTGAACGCAAGTATATTAGGCCAAAAAGATACTCACTGAGATATTCTGGTATTAATTCATCACAGCTGTCCATGATAAACACACGGCGGACATAGAGTTTAATGTTGTTCTTCTTCTTTTTGTTCTCAAAGAGGTCAAAAGGAGCCCGACGAGGGATGAACAGCAATGCTCTGAATTCCAACTGACCTTCTACAGAGAAGTGCTGAAAGAAATCCAAGATAATCCAACTGTGTATTTCAAAATAAGGGTGGCTTTTTGTCCCAACCCCAAACTACCCAATATTTGGAACTAAAATCTTCCCCCTAAGCACCAGGAATAGAGTGGACACTAAGGCAACTGTTGAGAAAATTTAAGCTCTAACGCCCTAAATGAACCCAACGTGGTACAAGCTCTGTATAATCCCTGGGTCAATGAGGAAATCGTCAAATCAGGACCCCAGATGGGTAAAGCTGCCACAGAACAAGTGAGGTAACTGGGAAAAATGTCATTTCTCCACCCTGGAAGGGTCCATTAGCAAGTGAACTCATGGCATTCACAGCTCCCAGCTACCAACCAGTTGGGTAAGTTGCATTTGCCCATTATTGGCTCCTCCTATTGAGCCAGCAAGCAAGGCTTCTTACCTTCACTGCCAAGTGATCTTCCCAGTCATTGGTGAGGCTCTTATAGAACTCTCCATATTCCTCCTGGGTGATGTCATCAGGGTTTCTGGTCCAAATGGGCTTGGTCTTGTTCAGTTCTTCCTGATCAATATATTTCTCCTTGATCTTCTTCGTCTTCTTTTTCTTATCTTTGCCACTATCATCCTCCTCATCTGAGCCCACATCCTCAATCTTGGGCTTCTCCTCCTCATCTTTATCTTCCTCTTCTTTCTCACCTTTCTCTTCTTCTGCCTCATCATCACTGATTTCCTTCTCGCGTTCCTTCTCCAGCTAGAAGTATCAAAGATGATAAATGCAGAATACAGAAAGCAAAAAATCAAAGTTCCATTTAGATTCTCTAAAGTATCTTCACTTGAGTTACCAGTCCATACTTACATAGAGTGTGATGGGATAACCTATGAACTGTGAGTGCTTCTTCACCACTTCTTTGACCCGCCTTTCTTCTAAGTACTCTGTCTGGTCTTCCTTAAGGTGGAGAATCACTTTGGTACCCCGCCCAATGGGCTCACCTAGAAAAAAATCAATCCAAATGGAATAAAAAATGAAACTAAACGCAAAACTATAAAAACAACTGCTTTACAGATAAAATGCTCAAGATCTTTGTTACTGTTTCCCCAGAATTCTCACCCAGACACCTTAAGAGGAAAGCTAACTTACCATGGTCAGCACGTACAGTGAAGGAACCCCCAGCAGAAGACTCCCAGGCATACTGTTCGTCATCATTGTGCTTTGTGATCACAACCACTTTCTCTGCCACTAGGTAGGCAGAATAGAAACCAACACCAAATTGCCCAATCATGGAAATGTCTGCACCAGCCTGCCAAAAAGTTTAAGGAAGTCGAATGCAAGTTTCAAAGAAACAGCAAACCAAATAAAAAATACGAATGGAGTGTGCCCAGCTAAAATACCACATACCTGAAGAGCCTCCATAAATGCTTTAGTACCAGACTTGGCAATAGTTCCCAAATTATTTACAAGATCAGCTTTGGTCATGCCAATGCCAGTGTCTACCAGAGTCAGGGTGCGCTCCTGGGGGTTGGGGATGATGTCAATTTTCAACTCTTTACCACTGTCCAATTTGGAAGGGTCTGTCAGGCTCTCATAACGAATCTTGTCCAAGGCCTGGAAATACAAATTTCAATTTTACAATTCTGCTTCCTTAAAGCCCATTTCACCCAAAAGAGAAAACTTTTTTTTAATTCCCAAATACCCTCAATCTGATTACCCATTTAACTCGTAGTTTGACCACCACATCAAACTATAGTCTCTATCCACCTACCCACCATGGAATAAAGCAAACCTTTTTGTAACTGCAGCAAATTTATATCCCCTTCAACACCGAACACCACAAAATGCCAAACCACCCCTTCTCCTTTGTGTGTGGACTACTTGAAAAACAAGAAACAAACGCCAATGAAAACACCCAAGGCACTCACATCAGAAGCATTACTGATCAACTCCCGAAGAAAAATTTCCTTGTTGGAATAGAAGGTATTGATAATAAGAGACATGAGTTGGGCAATTTCTGCCTGGAAAGCAAAAGTCTCCACCTCCTCCTCTCCATGGTGCACTTCCTCAGGCATCTAAAATAAGAAAACTCAAAAATTTAAGACTACTAGAGTTCACCCCGGTTACAGTAAAAACATTAAGAGATTCAATTCAAACTCTTTTGAGCTGTGTACTGAGACAAAATCCTTTCCTGTAAAAATTTCAGGCTGCATCCTTAGACGGAAAACAATGGGGAGAGGGGGTGCGCCTAACACACTCGATTAAACGTGTTAAGGTTTCTTGTACTTTGGAACCAAACCACTGTTAAAATGATCCCTGGATCAGCATCACCTGGTAATTTGTTAGGCATGCAGAGTATCGCCCCTAACCCAGGTATGTCGAATGCAAGTAATAACCCCGGTTAATTCACACACACACTTAAATGTGCAAATCACTACAGTTCTACCATTTTGGGTGGGGGGGACCTCCAACATGACTAGTTTTACGTTAAAGGGCAATGACTTGAAACTGCTCTCCCATGAGGCATCTCCAAGCAGATGTAGGATTACTGCCTCACGTGGTAGGGAAAGCTAACTCGATAGATCGGTGGGATGCCCACCCAGGGTGGCTATTAAGACAAAGAACCGATAAAGCAAAAGCTCCTCCTTGACCCCTGAGCACACGTGAGTGAAATGCAGGTCCAAACCAAACACAACTAAGATGGTGGCCGTAATCGGCTGGGGCGACTCTAAGTCCTTGCCGGACATGCGTCGGCCAGGACCGCGCGGGAAGGGGGCGCCACCGCGCAGCCTCCCTTCGCCCCAGCATCCGGGCACCAGGGCGGGGCACTGGGCTCCAGAAGCTTCCAGAACAATCTCAGCTCTCGAGAAGGGGCGGGGGAGGAATAAACCCATGAATCCCAGAGCCTGCCCCCTCCCCTCTCCCATCCCTCCTCCTGCACCAAGACCGCGGGCCAGAGGCGACGGAAAACATCTCTCGCCGCAGACCCTCCCGGAAGGCACCCAAAAAAACTTAAAAACCGCGTCCAACAGAAGAGATGGCAAAACCTGATCAGGACCGGGCTGTGCTGAGTCACACCGAGCGCGCACACCCACAACCCTTGGGGACCCTCCGGCGCCCCGTAGCCGCGTCCGGAAGTGGAGAGACAAACATGGCAGCGTCCCGGGCCGGCGCGGCCACCACGTGCAGCTGCCCACTAGCTCAGACCCACTCCGCGGCCCACCTCGCCCATGGCTAATACCTGCCTAGAAGCAGCCCCGCCACCAACACAGAAAAGAGGCTGAACTCAACAGCTCCCTCCCGCCCTCAACAAAAAATGGGAGCGTTATCCCAAAAGCCGCCCCAACACAACAAAATGTGGGAGTCGGAAAGGACACGAGAGACGAAAACAACTCGGAAGACCAATCTAACCCGAAAAGCCCGAAGACTGCAGCCTTACCTTGAAGAATAAGAATCGCAGACACTAGAGAGCTGAGCGGGCAAGGACTGCCTCAACCGCACACGCCGCAACAAGGGCGCACGGGGGTGACTCAAGAGAACGGCTGTGCGCCCCCAGTCGCCTTATATAAGACGAAGCACAGCCTAGCTGCCCGCCCCCGGATCCCTCCGCCTTAAAGGAGGATGCCTGTCAGCACCGCACCTGCCGCCGCCCGCCCACCTTGACGTCATGGTCCAAAATAGGGGAGGGGCGGTGAAGAACGGGAGCAGCCGGCCTTAGTCTGCACGGGGAGCGCACTCGTTTTCATAGCCCCGTCTCTGCGCTTCCAAGACAGGACACCATCAAAAATAGATGTTGGGAATGCTCTCATGACGTAAGCGGCGGATCAGGGGCGAGGATCCCCACTGACCTCCGTAGAAACCTGTAGTGCAGGCGTCTCCACACCCAAGAGTCCCGGCCTCGAAGGACGCCTAAAAAGTGGCCAACCACTCCCACCTACGCTCCCAGGCTCGATCTCCCTTTAGAATCTTCGCTACACATTCCAACAGCCCGATAAGGGGAAGGGGGTCTTTTCCGCGGGCGGTGCGGAATCGGAAGCCCAACTCTGGGCAGCCCGGGGAATCCCGGGCAGCCCGGGGAATCCCGGCCCTCCCGGGGGCAGGGCCAGCGTTTCGCCGCGGGGCGTGGCTCCGGCTGCTGGAAGGTTGCCGGCTCCGGCTGGCGGGGGACTCTTTGCCTGCATGCGGCGGAAGGAGCCACGGCGGCGGTACTGCGATACTTCCAGCAGGTTCCAGGCCCGCCTAGGCGGTCCCGCCCCGCCCCCTTCCCTCGAGGCTCCGCCCCTCCCTCTGCGGCCTGGGCTGTGCCTCTGCGGCGGCTCCGCCCCGCGACCGTTCTGCTAGGATCCTGGGGTTGAAGTGGGCTGCTCTAATCCCGTTTACTGTAGGAAACTGCAGGGGGCACCCTTTACCCCACCTGCCAGGCCCAGCTAGCCCAGCACTGCGTCTGGGGTTGGGATTGACCCCACTTCTACCCCATCAATCACACGGGCTGTTGGGGCAGCTCTAAGGGCGCCGCCTTCAGAGAGCGGAAACTAGGGATGGGGTCGCTACGCGACGGACCCTCCCCAGCTTCTGCAGCCTCCCACAGGTGTGGAGCGCAGAGACGTGCACATCGAGTTCTCAGTCTGGTTTCTTTTCTTTTTTTTCCCCCCCACTCTTCTTTCTGCAGCTGCTTAGATCTGGGGAGGGTCTGGTCTCCAAGGACCCCTCTGCAGGGTGGCAGAAGTTCTTGGAAGCAGCATGAAGACTCTGGCCAGAGTGTAGCCCGCTCCAGGCGGTTGGAACCACGTCGTTCCCCTTCAGCGGTGGCGCCGGAAGCTCCAAGCCATGGGCCTGCCCAGCGAGCTGCGGGACGCCGTGCCTCTTCTGGCTCTGCCCCTTTTGCGTTTCCTCCGGCTGGTGAGCTGTCCTTGCCTTTCCAAGGCCTCATCTTGGAAGCCTACTGGACCCACAGACCCTCCAGGAGAGAATGGCCACCCCCTACGTTGTGACCTTGTGGATGTCCAGCAACTCCCTTCGTGGCCCACTTTGTCGGCCCCTGGCTTGCTGTGGAGGGCTTCCCCCACTACCACCCGCGGACCTCCCTCAGCAGCCCTGGTGCCCAGTCTTATTCTTTCGTATCTTCTTGGTTTATGTGTTCAGTTTCAAGGAACAAAGGACCCTTGCTTTCTTTTTCCTCGTCCCACACTCCAGACCTCATCAACCCTGCCATCACTACCTCAATTTCCTCTCCTTACACTTCCACTCCCCTTCTTTATGGTCTGGGAGGAGTCAGTGAGTGGGGGAAGGGCCGTGGTGCTGCTGCTAGGAGGCCCCCCGGATGCTGTGTTCCTGATGGAAACCTCAAACCAGGAGCGTCACCCCCCAACACACCCTCCCTCCTCCCCCTGGGCAGAAGGGGGCTAGTTAATTAAACACCTGCTCCCTGGTTCACAAAGAGGATTCACAACATCTCACAGTCCTGTGAAGAGGTGGGAGTGAATCTGCACATTCTAGAAACTGGGCGAGGAAGGCTTCAGTGAGTACCCCAGGATGGGTCAGCTCAGAGCCTTTGCTCCACTAACTCCCTTGCTCCCTGATCCAGAAATGGAGTGGGAATGCTGTTTCTTCTCCCAGGACTCAAGCCCAAAGCAGAGCAAGAATCACTCCTGTGGACCAGTGTCAGGACCAGAGATTCCTTGGGGGTTTCCTAATGGGAAAATCTCAAATCTCGCACCAGCACAGAAATTCTGCTTTCTCTTCCAGAAATCTTCAGGATGACTTCTCCAGCTCATTGACACTCACTAATCCCCTGTGAGCCTTGTCTGAGGATACAGAGATGCATAAACAGGACAAGGAGCCCTTAGCCCACTAGGGGGAGCTGCAGCAGACCAAGTGCGAATCAGAGCAGCTGGCAGCGAGGGAGAAGCCTCAGTTTCCCAGCTCAGCCTGGGCAAGGGGGCAGGCTCAGGGCTGCGTGGCACAGGTCTACTCCCCAGCAAAGGGAAAGCATGGGAAAGGCACAGCCCTGCCAGAGGGACCACAGCCCAGGAACCCTCAAGGGAGGCAGGAGTCACTGAAAGTGGCCCTGCAGGCAGGGATTAGGTCACAGAGGGCCACAATGCCATGCTAAGTAGTTCTGACCTTCACTTAGGGTCAGGGAAGCCACTGAAGGCTATTAAAGATGACTTAACCCCCCCGTGAATCCCCAGAAGCCTATTCCCAGCAGCATTTGCAACCCTTGATGTTCCCAAGATACCCTTTATTCCCGACCAGGCCTCAAAGACCCAGCCCAACCTTCTGCTGTTTGGAGGGCAGCCGGGCGAAGCAAGGACTCATAAACTATGGCCTGCAGTTGGTGGGCTGATCACTTGTTTTTGTATGGCCTGTGGATAAGAATGGTTTTTACATTGTTTAATGGTTGAAAAAACATCAAAGGGAAGATCATATTCTGGCATGTGAAAAGTATAGGAAATTTGAATTTACGTCCATAAAGTTTTACTGAAACAAGCTCTACTTATTTGTTTACACGTTGTCTTTGGCTGGTTTCACACTGTAATGAGGGAGTTGATAGTTGTGACAGAGACCATATAGCTTGCAAAGTCTAAAATATTTACCCCCTTACCTTTTACAGAAAAGCTTTGCAGACCTCTATCTAGCTAAAGCTAAGTAGGGCCTCGGAGGGAGCACAGACTCAGCCTGGACAGAGAGGCCTCCGGCTGCCGCTCGGACTGGGACTTCTCCTAGTTCGGAAGCACCACTGGCCTTTCAAGGAGGTCAGGGGGCCACTGAGGGGAGCTTAGATAAGGGGCCATGGATGAATCAAGCAACCGGAGGCATCAGGACGTCAGGGCCTATTTAAGCATGGGGAGTAGCTCTGGCTCCTTAACCCCCAGAACAAGCAGCCTTCCAAGCTCAGCGCCTGCCAGGCGTGCCCTGTCAGTTCTGGTCTTCCCAGTTCCACCAGGCTTACATCTCTGAATTCCTGAGCCGACATCCTCCTGGGCCAACAGACCTGACGTTCAGATATGTTGGACAGCTGAGCAGGTCTGCGTGGCCAACCAGGGCTCCATCTCTTTGCCTCAGTTTCCATGTTCTACGGGGACGTGTCTCTCTGCACCACTTTTGCTCATTTGATTGTTAGTATGTTATTTTTTGATGCAATGGCACATGGAAATTTGCCTTCATTTTCTGTTTCCTGGAGAGTTTGAAAAACGATTGTTGTGTATCGATCCCACAACTTGGTAGGCTACCTTACTAATTTTTAATTTGTCTGTCAGTCTTTTGTTGTTTTCTGGTACAACCCTAGCTATCATCTGAGAACAATGATAGCTTGGTTTCTGCCTTTCTAACCCTTGTATCTCAGATTTCTTGTTACACTGCAGCAGCTAGGACCAGCAGAACAATGACGTGTGGAAACAGTGATTCTGGGCATCCCTGTCTTTCTGATCGGAAAAGGAACACTTCATCATTGAGCATATTTTCTTTCTGCTCCTAACTTGTTATACATCTTAATCTGAATGGGTGTCAAAATTATTTTCTGCATCTATTGAGAATATTGTTTTTAAAATTTCCTTAATCTATTTGTGTTTAATTTGTTAATAGACTAACATTAGACTGAAATTATCCATTTCTTTAAAGTTTTGTAGAACTCACCTATAAAAATGCCTGTTTCTGTTGTTTCCTATATGAAAATATTTTAACTAGGAACTCAAATTTTTTAATGGCATAGGTCCATTCAGGTTTTCTACTACTCCTTGAGTGAATTTTAATAATTTTTCTGGATGTTCCTTGAAAGCTTTAAAGATTATGGCATACTATTTCCTTTGACTATCTTTTTAGTCTCTGTTCTATCTCAAGTATGTCCCCTTTTTTCACTCCTAAAATTGTTTTTCATGTCTTTTCCCTTTTTTCCTGATCAGTTTCACCAACGATTTATCTATTTTATTACATAATTTGTTTTCTGCTTCTTTAATTCTTTAATTACTTTATTCCTTTCTTTTTTTTTTAATTTCTGCTAAACTTTTTCTCATTATTTCTACTTTTTGAGGGTCAGGTCTGTTGTTCTTTTTCTATTTTCTTAACTTTAATACTTAGCACATTAAATTTCATCCTTTCCCCTTTTCAGACATAAGGATTTAAGACTATAAATTTCTTTTCAAGTACTATTTTAGCTATATTCCACAAGTTTCAATATGTAGCATTTTTTATTATAATTCAGTTTTAAGGATTTTGATTCCCCTTATGGTATCTCTGTTGATCAGAGATCAGTGGTATCTGTTTAAAACGTTCAGTTATTTTTACATTATCTTTTCATTATGTTGTAGACATACAATGGTGTGTATGATACTGAACTTTTGTATTTGAGACACCCTTTGTAATCTAGGATGTGGTTAATATTTATAAACACCCCATGTGCGCTTGAGAAAAATATCTATTGATATTACCTAGTTGTTGGATAGCTCTAAATACGTTGAATCTATTAAAGCAAGCCCGTTAATTGTGTTGTTCCAAACAAACAAAAATCCCACCTGGAGACTCCCCGGGACGAAGTCTGGAGAAGGGAGAGGCTGGAGGTGTGGAGCTCACACAGGGGTGGGGAGGCACGGTGTACACATTCTCTGAGGTAGGATGATAAAAGTGGGGCTGAGGGGAGGGGAGGACCACTCTGGGCTGGAGGGGTCAAGAAGTCTGTTTTAGGCATTGTGCGGCACCAAGGAGAGATGTCCAGGAGGCAGAGGCTGATGGCTGAAGTCATGGGCAAGAACAAAATCTCTCAGGGGAGTGGGGTGAGAAAGCCAGAAATTGTGGTCTAAGCCATTCCGGAATTGTAAATGGAGTACCTTTGGTAACCTCCTCTTTAATACCCATATCAGCGTGTCTTGACTCTAATGGCATAGTATCTGTGGCCTGGGGGTGTGACTGAGTCCTGCCTACCTGCCGTTGTCAGCCCAGCCCAGAAACGTCTGTCCTCCTCCTGCCGTCACACCCACCAGGCATCGCTTTCTGTCTTGGGCGTTATTTAGTGTTCCAGGCCCCCTTTGACTAAGAAGCTAAAACGTAACCCTAAATTGGTTCAGCCCAGAGCAGATTATAGGCAGAGAAAGGTGCAGGGGGTGGGTGACACCACAAACAACCCTGACCTACTTAACTGTTCTGCCTGCCACCTGTCCTGCCCGAGGCACAAGTCACTGCTCAATGTGCAGGTCTCAACTGGCTGGATTTCTAGGTCATCCACTGGGCCCAGTGCCTGCCTGGCCCACCTGCACCAGATAAAGGACCGGTAGGGCTGTGGTACTTACTGCTGGTGGGTGGTGAGGAACTCACGAACAGGAGGCACTGAGGTTACACATCAGGAAGGACCTTGCTGGTTTCAGCTGGGAAGGATGTCAAGCGAGTTCAGGATCCTAGGAGGCTGGGATGTGAAAAGAGAAGATGCCTCTCTGGAATGTTCTGGAGGCTGGGAGGCAGGTGCACCAAGCCTGCATTACAGGCCCCCCTATCTCATGTACCTTTCCATGCTCTTCACTGCCTGGGAAGTCGTGTGTGTGTGTGTGTGTGTGTGTGTGTGTGTGTGTGTGTGTGTGTGTGAGACAGAGGGAGGGAGGGAGTGTGTGTGTGAGAGAGAGAGAGGGAGGGAGGGGTGTGTGTGTGTGTGTGTGTGTGTGTGTGTGTGTGAGAGACAGTGGGAGGGAGGGAGGGAGGGAGACGGAGAGGGAGAAAGACGAGGACTGAGACACACAGAGAAACAGAGACTTAAACTTACCTGGTGCTTTGCAGTTTACAAAATATTTTTCTATCCTTTAAACTTTTCAGCCTCGGTTTTCTGGAGTAAAACAGGCATGGCAATAGTCAGCACTCCATAGGATTATTAGATCAGTGGAGTCAGTATATGTACGAGGAGCGACAGGTGAACGTTATTCATTAACTCAGTGGAGTTTCACAACCGGGAGAGGTAGGCAAGGCAAGTAGTATTACCCCTGCTTTACAATTAAGCGGCTCCGAGATGGAAAGTGCCTGGCTCAAGGTCACCCGGACTTAAGGGTCAGTAGAGTCTGGACCCCCATCTGCCAGGGGTCAGATGAGAGGGGCTGCGTGGATAGAGGCTGCGCTCCGGCCAGGGGCCGCGCGTCACGGGTGACGTCACTTCCCCCTCTAGCGGCGGGCGGGGCTGAGCAGAACCCAGGTTCCCCTCGTTCGCGCCCCGGTCCTGAGGTTCTCGGCTGTCCCGCCCGAAGGCTGTGGCCGTTCGCACTTGGCTGGGGTGAAGGAAATGAGGCCTGGTTCTCGAAGCTTCGGGGGCTGAAGATGCGGGGGAGGGGGCTGAACGGCATGCAGGGGGAGCAGCGAGCCCACCAGGCTGAGGTCATCCTAATGACTCTTGGCACCACGTGTCTCTAGGGTCCTCATCTCCTGCACCCAGGCTCTGCCGCAGACCCCCTTAATTTCCTTAGCAAGCCGTACATGTTACCCCGTTTAAAGAACAAGGGATCTGGACCACAGAGGATATAGGTGGCTCGTGCAAGGTGACACAACTGGTACTTGGCAGGCCCCAAATGGAATCCTAGGCTCTGAATCTGAACCATCACCCAACCCGCAGGAAGGCATGGGAGGGGGTAGCTGTCATGAGCAGAAGCCCCTGCTTTGTGGGGTCCCGCTGACTCATTTAGCACTTGCCCGGCTGTCTGGAGCCAGAACGTCAGGGGCTGACTGGCAGGTAGCACCAGGACCGCCGAAGCTGTGAGGGGCTCTAGTGAGCACATGTTCTCCCAGAGGGCACCCGTGCAGGAAGCCAGGTCGGGCGGAGATGAGCTGGAGAAGCCAAGCTGCGACAAAGGCCCCTGATGCGTTGGGGGGCGGAGCAGGGGGAACGCCGGCTTTGCCCATCTCCACACTCACTGCCGACCTGCCCCAAGAACCAGCCTGGCCCCTCTCCCTCCGACTGCCACTCTTCCAGTGTCAGGACTTGGGTTTCAGGCGGGGCCTGCCGGCCACAGCCGGGCTCTCTCTTTAAGGTGACTCTGCACTTCTCTGCTCACATCCATTTTGAATCCCTATCAGAGTTTAACATCCTGAGGATAATTTTCCCAATAATTGGGGGTTTCCTGTCAAGCACCTGCTCCCACCATACTCTTTCCATGTTCACCCCAAAGAATACAAACACAGGTATATTGCAATTCATCCGTTATACCCGACGCTTCACTTCTATTTTTAAGAACGACTGCTAATTTTACTGGGGCTCTTAGCTTTTCAAGTTTGAAGCTGTAACAATTCACCATATTAAGATTAAACAAGAGGGAAATTTGTGTTGCAGTGGCAGCCACTCCAGGGAATACAGCCGCCCAATACATGGGGCAGAAATGTCGCACGGGAGGAGGGTGACGACCAGCACAAGTTTAGCCCTTGCCCACCTTACAGGGGAAAAGTGGTGAGGCCCCAGAGCGGCCTGCTTCCCACAGGCGGTGTTGTCTGCAGAGCGCCCCCCTGTGGCCGGGGGCTATCACTGCAGTTGGGTCGGCAGGAGCTACTTTTTTTTTTTTTTTTTTTGCGGTACGCCGGCCTCTCACTGCTGTGGCCTCTCCCGTTGCGGAGCACAGGCTCCGGACGCACAGGCTCAGCGGCCATGGCTCACGGCCCCAGCCGCTCCGCGGCATGTGGGATCTTCCCGGACCGGGGCGCGAACCCGTGACCCCTGCATCGGCAGGTGGACTCTCAACCACTGCGCCACCAGGGAAGCCCTGGCAGGAGCTACTTTTCCTAACCCCTCAGAGCTCCCCATTCTCAGGTGAGGACACTGAGGGCGTGAGTGACACGAGTGAGACTAATATTTTTTGGCATTTGCATTAGAAAAAAAAATTGGAAGAGTCTAGGCACTTTCTTCATCAATTCCAGTTCAGAAAGATGCGACTGTAATCTAAATTTGTCCTTCAAGCCATTGCTGGAGTTGTGAGAAACCTACTTAACACCCATCTCTATCTCATGGGAACAGGCATTGAAATGAGTGCTACCACACAGCTGGAATCTGGCCTGTGAAGACTGTGAGGCTGGACAAACAGATGCAAGGAAGCAAACATCTTCGAGTACGTCTGGGAGCTTAAAGAGTGAAAACAGAGAATGTAGACCCAAACCTGAAAAGCATGACAGTCTGGTAACTGGAGTTAAGAGCATAGTCACAGTTACAAAAGTTCTGAGGTGCAGAGGGAGAAGCAATGGTAGAAACTGGCTGTCGCTGGTGGTGGTAATCAGGAAATGTTTGGCGCGCCCCAGGGAGAGACCCGCCTGTGACTAAATACGTTTTCAGCTTATTCTGCTGCCGTGTGTGGGATGGGCTGCAGGAGACCTGGCAGGAGTCCTGAAAGGCCAGGCAGGAGGCAAGAAGCGACCCAGGGAAGAAGCACAGGGTCCCTGAGGGGCTGTGGTGCTGAGGAAGGAACCCAGTAGGACTCTCGGAAGTTGAGATGGAGTGAGAGGGAGCAGGGCAAGGGTGCAGTTTTCTCTCCGCCTCGTGGGCAAAGGGCACCGCAGGGACGAGAGAACACTCAGGGCACCCTCTGCTTTTGAAACTGATAGGAAAGAACACCTTGTTTTCCACCAGCCTCAGATTCTGTACCCTGGTTTGGCGTGTACCCTGGGGTATTTCTGTGGACTCCAGTTCCCCCTATGATGATATATTTAACTCCCCTGTTAGGACTTCAGAGCTCATCAAAAGCCCTTAAAAATGTGCTAACAGCCCTTAATGAAGCCTGACGCCTTCAATTAAACTGTCAGAAATAAAGCCCGGACAGCAGTGCCAAGGGTGTGGGGGGTGGGGGCGGTGGCAGCCCAGAGGCCAGAGCTCCGGTTTCATTTCCTATCTGCAAGAGTCCTTTTTGAGAAGGGGGACCCAGCAGTATGGCCCCCTCCACCGATGCCTCTCATGGTCCCGAGCCACCGCACACCTCCCTTGGGCAAAGTTTGGGAAGAGAAAGGGGGCCCAGCTTCCCTGAGGACACACAGGCCCCTTGTTCGCCAAGAAGTCTGCCTTGACTTCGGTGTCAGGGCCGAGTGCCAGGCAGGGCAGAACCTTTGGGCTGCAGCCTCTTCCTGCTGGGAAGGTGGGAGCGCAGCCAGGAGCTTGGGGGGACAGGGTGGTGGAGCTGGTCATTTGTAGAGAACTCAGTCCCCGGGCTGCGGGGTGAGGACAGAGTAGAGGGGGTGACACTGAAGACAAAAGGAAGATGGGGCACTGTCTCCACCCCCAGGCCTATGAAACAAGGGATGAACCGGCAAAGGAAAATGGCCTTCCTCTGTCTCGGCCAACAGTCTGGGTGTCCTGGCTCCAGGCCTGTCCCTCCTCTGCGGCCCCAGCAGGAGGTACTGTAGTCACTCTGAAACTAAGAGGACCAAGACCCACCCTCACCCCCCTGTCTTGGACCCCGGCCCAGTGCTGGCCAAGGCCCATCTGGGTCAGGCTCATCCCCCCAGACTCTCCAGGGCATGAAGCCATGGCTGGAGCACACAGGGAGCCATGGAGAGGGAAAAAAAAAAAAAAAAAGAGTTTATTTAATCAGAGAGCCTTTGAAGGCACCTGGTTTGAGTGTAAAAAAAAAAAGTCAGTAAAATGGCGACTGTACAGGGTTCATGATGGGCAAGAACATGGGGAGGTGGAGGGAAGAGGCACATGGGGAGAAGGGGGCAGAAGTATCAGATAAGACTTCAGAACAAGCAGTCCTGACCCCTAGCCACCCCTGGTACAGGCAAACAGGTAGACACATGACACACACTGAGACTAGGAGCCTCTGCCGCTCTGCCAGGCAGGGATTGATCAGAGCCAAGTGCGGGGGCGGGTGGGGGGAGCACATGAGCAGACACAGAGGCCGTGTCCCCTCCCTCAACTCTGACTCTCAGGCCCACAGTGTCCCCACCGTCCATCCTCAGAGGCTCTCTCCTCCAGGCCTGGATGCTGGGCCCAGCACAGGCCGTGAGACAGCAGAAGTCGGCTAGGAAAGAAAACCTCCAGAGGACCCCTGCCCATCCCTGAAGGAGGAGGAGGGCAGGAGCAGGCGGCCGGTGCCATCCTTCCGTCCATCCTCGGTCACACGATTGCCCGGAACAGGAAGGAGAAGACAGCCCCCAGCGCCAGGCCCAGAGACAAAAAGAAGGCCATGATGGCTCCGGCCGTCTCTGCCTCGGCTGGCTTCACTTTCCTAAAGGAGGGAGGGCGAGCCTACCTTAGGATGGCCCCTACCCCAGCTCCACCCAGAGCATCTAATTCTGCTTACCCACCTGTCGTACTTCCCCTCTTGGGGGGATGTGTACTGGGGCTGTCTCTACCTTTCCCTGGGAGCCCCTCCCTCACCCGACCCCTCTCCTACCCACCACTGCCTGGGACCCTAGGGCCAGCAGGCTCCTCTCTCACCCTGGAAACCCTGAGCTCCAGGATCAGGAATCTTCTTTTGCCCTCTCTCCCTCTACTGAGTGTTCCCCATTGGAGCACCAGCCCCCTCCTGAGACCACCACACTCCCCACTCACTTGGGCCCAAAGCACATGCAGAGACTGGCGAGATAGCCGTTGGAGAAGGCGAAGGCAGCCATGAAGATGATGAACCAGGCATCGTGCTCAAAGACCACGGCCAGGTTGTGGCGGGGATGGACGTTACACAGCAGCAGCAGAGGCACGAAGGCCAGCCGGGCCAGCACCAGGATCGGCAGCCAGCGGCTGTCCTTCCCAGGCTGCGGAGACCAGGCAGTGTCTCAGTCAGGCTGCGCCAGCCCCCAGGGCACACCCAGGCCCCCAACCAAGGCCCCCAGGGCTCCATTTGGGGTCCCTCAGGATCTGAACTGAAATCTCAGAGCCTAGTTACCCTTCAGGGGTACTGCCTGGGAGGGGGCATGACAGAGCCTTCTAGAGTGCTGGCCATGTTCTATATCTTGACCTGGGTGGTGCTTATCAGGGGGCTGTGTATGTTTGCTTGTGTGTGTATATACAGTCATTAAACTGTACACCTACAACTTGTACGCCTTACTGTACGTAGATTGTGTCTTGGTTTTTAAAAAAGCATGGTCGCCTTTCCACCATACTTTCTTGGTTCCCTCTCTGGGTCTCAAGCTGGACTCTCCCCTCTCACAGGGTCTTGGTGCCCCCTTCCTTCACTTACCCACATGGTGAAGGCTGTGAGGCTCCGGCCCAGCCAGTCAAAGATATTGAAGGTCAGGAAACAGGACACAGGAATGAAGTAGTCTCCTGGAAGAGAAAGAGTAGATTAGGGAACGGTTAGCAGGTCCAAGAGAGGCAGACTCTACAACCCTGACCCTCACTGGGACTCAGTTTTCCCAGCTATAAAATGGAGAAGATGCTTCCAGCCCAGGGAAGGGCAAATGGACCAGGAGAGCCTGGCTGGGGAGACAGCAGTCCAAGCTCCCCTTCCCTGGAGTCCTAGCCCTGCTGGAGTCCCTGTCCTTCCCCATCCTGGGAACCCATAGGGTCCTCACTCCAGGCGCTGGTGCCCGCAATGCTGGACTTGACCTCGGCAGCCACGGCAGGAAACATCCCAATAGTGATGGTGAAGACGAAGCAGACGGAGAGAGCCGGGACTAAGATCTGGAGGAAAGGGACTCAGGTCTGTGTCTTCATGGCGGTTGTGCGTCATCAAAGAACCAAGATTCCCCAACACACACACAGACACACAGACACACACACACACGAGAATCCAGGAAAGTGGCCAGTCTCCAGTCAGAAAGGGAGGGGATGGGGTCTTCCCAGGTGGTCCAGTGTGTAAGAGTCCGCGCTCCCAATGCAGGGGGCCCGGGTTCCATCCCTGGTCGGGGAACTAGATCCCGCATGCATGATGCAACTAAGAAGCCTGCATGATGCAACAAAGATCCCATGTGCCGCAACTAAGACCTGGAGCAGCCAAAATAAATAAATAATTAATAAATTAAAAAAAAAAAAAAGAAAGGGAGAGGATGGGCAGTGCCGGGAAGGGGGAGGGTGGGGTGGGGAAAGGAACAAAAGGAGAGAAAGAGGGTGAGGGGTAGAAGGCAGGATGCCCAAGCCCCACATACGTTTTTGAGGATGGCGCAGACAGAGTGGCTTCCGTCGGCGGGCTGAGAGTTGGGGGCTGAAACTCCGGCCTCCTCTTGGCCTGCTTTTGACTTCTCTCCTGGGGGGTGACAGGTGGTGGAAGGATCTTCAAGTTGTGGGAAGGACAGAGCAACAGATGACACAATCCCCAAAAGGGCTGGGGTCAGCTGAGGGCGGACATTCCCTTAACCAGTGCACAGCCGCGCCCTGACACTTAGCCCAGACGGCCTTCGAACTCCCACTGTGCAAGTCCCCTGACCTCTCCCAGGAGCCTCAGGTCAGGTTACGCCCTGTCCGAGAATCTGAAATTGCTTCCCAATGTCCTCAGGCGTTCAAGGCCACCCAGGATCTCCCCCCAGCTTCTCTATCCCAGCCCCTATTTACTACTGTGACCCCTCACCCCATCCCTGATCCCTCTCGCCTCTGGCATCACTGCAGCACGCTCATTCTTGCCCTCAGCTCATGCTGCCTCCCTGCTGGGCAGACTGTCCTCCACCCCAGCTTCCTCAGTCTCTTCAGACCTTTGCTAATGAGGTCCAGCTTGGTCTCCTGCTCCCCGGGCCCTTCGAGCTTGAGTTGCTGGTAATAGCGGTAGAATTCCTATCAAGTGAGGGAGACCAGGAAGGTGGATTCAGAAGCGGATCTCCAGAATCCCCACCTCCCCCAGGTTTCACACCCATAACACCCTTGATCTGGAGTCCTGGACCCGCCCTAGACCCCAAACCCAGTGTTCTCCAAGAGCTCACCAGCCTCGGCAGGCCCAGATAACAGGCGATCGTCAAAATGATAACCCCACAGGCTGTGATAAAATAGCCAAAGGCACTTTCCGACAGCTCCGAGCCACCTGGGGTGGAGGGTGTCAGCGATCAGAGACAGGCCCCTTCCCTTCTCCCCACAACAACAACCAGGGCGACAGGCAGACAGATGGCAAGACTTACTGGCGATGGCGCAGATCATGGCCACAGAGGCAAAGAAGCCTGCCAGGCCCTGACCACTCATGATGGGGGCTGTGTAGCTGGCGGGCAGGAGGCCGGCCAGGCCAAACAGGCTGCCCTGCAGGATGGCACCGAACGCTGGGGAACAGGGTGGGCATCAGCAGGGGAGGGAGGAGCCGGGTGGGTGGCCGGGGCCCCTGCAATTCCTGCTTTACTCCCAGTAAGTCTTGACGCTGAGCGGCCCTTCTCTCCCCACTCCCAGGGCCTCCTCTCCCACACCTGGTCCATGCCCGCTCAGGCTTCTGAATCCTGACCACCCAGAGGGAGGAAGAGACTTCTCTCTGGCCAACTGTGGGTGTGAAAGAAAGGGGCAGGTATGTGGGAAGATATCTGCCCCAGGTCCCCACCCAGCCCGGCTTACAATTAATGAGCATGATCTTCATCATGGTGACGACAAAGAAGGGCAGAGCATCCATGGGCACCTTCACCAGGATGGCAGTGATCAGGAACACCAACAGGATGGCCACCAGGCTGCCCAGGATCCGCACAGCCTGGGGGATCCTGCCAGAGAGGCCACGACGGCAGAGACGGGTGGTAAAGCCAGGGGCTCAGCCCAGGGAGGGCACGAGGCAGCGAGTGGTCAGGGTGGGGGCCCGGGCACTCACCTCTGATGCAGGAAGGAGTTGAGGCAGGTGAACAGCAGTAGGGGCAGCATGGCACATAAGGTCATGACGTTGTTGAAGATCGCGCTGAGATAGTTGCGCTCTGGCAAGGGTGCTGAGGGGCCGGCCGAAGCCTGGACGTCCTTGCTCGGTTCAGCAGGGACCAAGGACGCGTTCTGGGACATGTCCAGGCGGTTTGTGAAATACTGTGAGGGTTGCACAGAGGAGTGTTAGAACCTCTCTCCCCGTGCCCACAGCACAGATCCAGGCCCTACGTGCCCAGTGGACATGCCCCTGGGAGCCCATCTCCCACATCTCACCGCAGTGGCTGTCATGAAAAAATTCCAGGGCAGCAGCGTCCCCAGACCCAGCATGAAGAAGATAAGCCAGACGGCTTTGTACCTGGGGATGGGAGAGGAAAGTGAGGCCAGGTGACTCACCATCCCACCCTCCTTCCCAAATCAAACCTGGGGCAGCCCCCTCCCCTTCCATCTCTCCAGCTGTCCCAGGGCACAGGGCATGCGTCCTCCTATTTGTGTATGTATGTGGAGCGAGAGGTGGCCTGGGATGGGGGAGAGGGCACAGATGAGTCCCGAGAGGGAAGGGGACCAGGGACATAGGACCGAAGGGCATGGCCCAAAGGACCATTCTCAGCCCCAAAGACTCAGGGGACGCTGCAGGCTTGGGAACCAGTGTGACCCACACATCCGGAGGTGGTTTTGGAAATCCTGCTGAAGGCTAGGGGTGGGAGGGTGAGTGAGAAAGCAAACACAATTCTTCCACCCCCGCCAGGCAGGCTGGAAGTGATTACACTGTCAGGGCAGGGCTGCGTGGCTCTCCAAAGAGGATTCTGAGGTCAGGAAACTCCCAGACCATTCTGGATCTAGGAGGGCAGGCAGGCAGGGAGCCTTGGGACATCTGGGAAGTGAGGGAGCTGTTTTTTCCTGGCCTAGACAGGACCAGCTTTGTAGTTTGCACCACGTAGGAGAGGCCAGGAGGGACCAGGCCACTGGACATCATCTGGGCCCCCAAGGGTAAATAAGCACCACCCAGCCTAGGCCAGGTCACTGCCCCAAGCCCCACCCCTCAGGGCCTGTTTGCGACGGGACAGCTTTCCCCAGACAGCCCTGGGCGCTCCCACTGTGGTCTCCACCTGTGTCTGCCATACTTTCCCCAGAGCCCACACCCGCTTTCTTCACAGAGCTGGCAGGGACAAGCCCAAGGCAACGAGCAGACGGGTCTAGCCAGAGCGCAGGGCCTGGCCGCACCAGCTGGAGGCCTGGGTAGGCACCCCAAGTGGGCAGGTCTGAGCCCTGACAAGTTCAGCCCCCCCAACTCCCTCATATATTCCCCACCTTGAGGAAGAGAGGTGAGGCCTTGATCGAGAGGCCCAAAGGAAGGGAGCATTCCCAGCCAAGGTCCCAGAGGACAGAGGGCCAGAGTGGGGCTGGGTGAGTGCCACAAGACCAGTGGAGAAGGGGAAGGGGTTCAGAGAGCTGCCACCAGATGGGGGTGCTGGGATAGGGCGGCAGGCAGCCTGGGAACAAAAGACACTGCGGAGGGAATCAACCAAACAGCTTGGGGCCTGTACTTACTATGTGTCCTTAAATTCCCTCCCACCCAAGTAAACCTCACGTCTCTTTTACAGGTGGGAGATGGTTTCAGAGACATAAAGCTAAGTGCCCAAGGTCCCACAGCTAGAAGTGGCCTAGTTCCATGGCCTTTAGCACAGGGGGACAGGATGGGCAGGGGAGCGGTGATGGGATTGGGGGGCCCGGGTGGAAGGCTGTTTTGGACCCCAGGCACGGCTTCATCAACTTTTTGGGGGCCTAGACTCCTGGGAGAACTTGCATCCAGCTACAACCTCTTCCCCCAAAACACACATGCGTGATCATGGATGCAGGTCTAACCGGAGGGAACTCCTCGGCTCCGGAGGTGGGGAAGTGAAAGGGAGGTCAGAGTGAGGATCAGGGTGAGGCAGAGGCCAGCTCAGAAACGAGAGGTGCTGCCAGATGTCTCCCCACGGTGCTGGCAGGAGCTGGAAGCTGCTGAGCACTGGAAACTCTGACAGGCCAGGGAGGGGCTGCTGCCCCCATCAGCACCCATCAGCACCCAGCCACAGCACGAAGGGCCCCCACCCCTGATGCAGACCCGACTCAGCTACCTCATAGCCGGAAGGCCCGCCAGTGGTGGCAACCCCAAATTCCAAGGCATATGGCATCCAGCCTCCTGGAGACCCCTTTCCACTCCCCTGGATTCACAGCCCAGGTCCCCCAGTACCTGTCCTGAGGCTGGTGACTGGTTGTCATGGTGACGGTGTTCTTGGTTATGCCTGGCTGGTAGCCTCCTCCCTCGGTGCTTGCTGGGGGCAGAAGCAGTGTGAGGTCCTGTCTCAGCCCTGCTTCCCCACAGGCCTCTTCAGACTCTTGGTTGGGGTGTGAGGAGGGCAGGGCAGACAGAACGGGCAGGCTGAAGAGTCCGGAAAGCCCCACTCCCGGCCCTGCCTCTCAGGACTGCTCCCTCTGACCCCTTGGGCCTGGCCCGCTGGGCCCCCCTGCCTGCTCAGGCTCTACCTGGCTCCCGGCCTGGCCTGGCCACTGCCACCGCTATTTTTATCCAGCAGTTGAAGCAGTTTGTAAGCAGGGAAACAGGAGGGTGGAGCGCAGGAGGGAAAGAGGAGGAGGTATGGTTGAGAGGGAGAGAAGAACAGCTAAACGCAGGGGAGACAGCGGGAGGGGTCAGGGACAGTGATGACAATGAAGTGGGGACAGAAGGAGGGAAACAGAAAGGAGATAAGAGCGAGAGGATAGGGGGAGGGAAGAGGGAGGACACAAAACAAACAGATCCGCAGAAGCAGCAGCCTCAGGGGTGACGACCGAGGCCAAACCAGCGAGGCCTCCCTCCCCAGCTCTCTCTGCAAGTCTGACCTCTCTGCACTCCCAGGGAGCCCCTGGGCTCATGGTTAGGGTGGGATTTGGAGAGCCTGTCCCCTCCTGGGGGCACCCCAGACTCCAGCCTCTCTGCTGGTGGCACCCTAACCATCCTTTCCAGCCACTGCCCAGAGGCTCCCTGGTTCCTGGCCAGTCTTCCAGGAACATACTTCAGGATGTGTGTGGGGACCCAGCCTCTCCCCTGACCCCCAGTCCTGGCCACAGGGTCATCCCATCCCCCCCGGATTCCTCTCTGACTCACTCCCATGTCCTCTTCCCCTTTCTGAGAACAAAGTTGGAGGGAAGACTGGAGGGATGGGAGCAGAGGCTGCCTAGTCCCCAGGCATCCAGCCTCCTCCCTCAGTATCCCTTCCCTGCTCAGGCAGGGAGAGGCTCCCTGGCACCAGCAGAGGAAACAGCTTTCCCTCGGATGGCATAGAAAGCCAGGCAGGCGTGTGCTGGTGTGTCCCCAACGTGTGGGCCTAGCTCTGGAGCCAGCTCTACCGTTCTGGGCGAGGACTGGCTTCCTTGCCCACCAGGACCAGCACTCAGACTTGCCCAGACTTGCCAGCAGAAGGGTGGGGGCAGAGGGGGCCCGGGTGGTCTGTGGGAGGTGGTCCTAGCTCAGGCTCAGGCAGCAGGCCTTGTCCATGGGCTCCTCCAGAGTAAGGGTCTAGAATGAACGTGGCGGCACAGGGCATATCAGGAGAGAACCCCCCAGGCCTCACTGTGGGAGGGAGCAGCCCCATTCTGAGAAGCCTCCCCACAAACACAACCAGGGAGATAAAACCCAGCCCTGTAGCTTGGGAGATAAGACAGCCAGCAGTCTCGGCAGGGAGCTGAGGGGGTGGGTCAACTCACAGGTGCAGCCAGTGCTCCAGGACCCAGCCTGAGACCACAGCCCTGGGGACCCCAAGAAAGGACCGCGATGGGCCTTTCTACCCCCCCCCCCAATAATTCCTCTCAACCCCTCCCTGGGTAAACTCCAGCCTCTCCAAGGCCTTCCTCAGCCCCACAGCCCACATCTGGGCCATAGGACAAGGAGGGGAGGGGCAGACCCACATAGCTCCAGATGGAGGCGCTCTTCCTTTTCACAAATATTTACCGAAGACCTCTGCATGCCAGCCAGGCACTGTTCTAGGCACTTGGGACAGTGGTGAATGACAGTTTATACATTTTCCAGAAGGATGGGGACGAGAGGGCTCTACACTGGGGTGTGGGCAGAGGAAGTGAGGGGAATCCCCAGCTTCTCACCTCACCCTAACCTGTGCTCCATCCTCACCCTCCACAGGCAAGATTCCTGGCAGTAAAGAGCACGTGCAGCTTCAACGCGCAGGCGGGAGATGGGGGGGGGTGCGGAGAATAGAGTGTCTCCCCTTCCTCAGTAAAATCTCTCTAGGCTCAGAGGAGTATTTCTTTCTGCTACACTCCTGCTCTCTGTTCTCAACTGTCCTGGGCACAATTCAACTCCAGGGGCAGCCCGCTGCCCCTGCCCACATCCTGACGTTCAGCCCACCAGCCCAGGTATTTTGTTTTTGTCTGCCTTTGCCCGGCAGCAATTGGGGATTTGAGACCAGCTCAGAGCATCTGGTGCTCCTCAGCCATGCCTTGGCCTGCCGAGATGAGGCCTTGACAGCAGCCACCAAACTGAGCACCTCCCCAACCCCAGGCCCCAAACACCTCTCATGACCCCAGCTTCCAGAGACACCCGTGTGGTGGCATCAAATTCACCACCTCCTTGGATCCCACATGGGGCCACCACCTGCAGATACCTTCTCCTGCCCTCGGCTGCCCTTGCAACCACCACAAGCTAGTACAAGACTGTCTCCACGAGAACAGACAAGGACAGCTGAAGTTTACAGAGGTTGAGTCATTTGCCAAAGATAACAGAGCTAGTGAATGGGTGAGCTGGAATTCAAACTCAATGTGCAGCTTACTCTAGGCTCCTTCCTGGGTGGGGAGGAAGGTATAAAGGCTGTTTCCCAGCCAGCCTCTTATACTGGGAGACAGGGTAACTCTACTCCAAGTAAGGGATTAAAAATAAGGTAGGGGTCGAGGTCACCTCCAGCCTGAACTAAGTGTCAGCTGTAAGGCACTCCCCCACCCCATTACACACACATCCTGGCAAGGAGAGCGTACACTGGCAGGAGGACAAGGCAGGAAGGTCTGGAGGTGATTGAGAGGAATGGGCAAAGGGACGGCCCCAAGAGGGGTGAGGGGCAGGGGTGGGACCAGCCCTCCTCCACCACAGCTCTCCCCTGGGAAGAAAATCTGGGGTATGTCTTTGTTCTTTCTCTGAGTGAAGCAAGGGTCCTCTCTCCGGGAATAAATGAGGACGCGCCCAGGAAGGGAGGCCAGATACACGAGTTCGGCCAATAGAAGGCGGTGGTTAAAGAGACAGCTCCTCCACTCCCATTCCCTGCACCCAACGCAGTTAACGGCGCGGCCCCTCCCCAGTACCAACGACAAGAATTGATCGAGATTAACCTTCAACTCGCCCGCCCCTTGCAGAGGTCAGCTCCGCGACAACCGGTTTCAGGCCCGGGAGCCAAGTCGTCCACGCCCGCTCGGGTCCGGGTCCCCACAAGGTGCCCCTGCGCCCGTGCCTCGGCGCGCCACGTGCTGCGCGGCTCCGCACGCTCAGCGCGGGGGCGGGGTGAGGCTCAGGTGGGGCCCACCCCGCGTCCCCTGCCCCGGCCGCTCAGCTGCCAGGCCCGGCCTCCCTGCTCTCGTGGCAGGCGGCAAGCGGCGCCTTCCACCCCGGCGACTCCCGGCCCCCGGTTCCCCGGCCCCCAGTCCCCGGGTAGCACCTGCTGGGAAGGAGTCCTCCCGCGTGGAGGTTTGCGCGCTTTCCCTGCCACTTCCCGCGCCCGCCTGAGCACATTCAAACCCGCCCTCCGTTCGCCCCGCCCCGGCCCGCGCCCGCTCTCCGGCGTCCGCCGAGGCCCCGCCCCCGCCCCCGCCCCCGCCCCCCGCACGCCGGCTGCCGGCTCAGAGGGACCCCCGACTCGAGACCCTCCGCCGCCTGGCCTACACCTTGCACTATTTCTGTAGATAGGACCTCTGGGGGCGCTGCCACGCCAAACCCTGCCCCATCACGGAGCACGTGGGGCTGGAGGGTATAGCAGCACACTGGGTACCCCCGGTCTCCGCGCTGGGGTTACACAAACTCCTACACAGCTGTCTCGAGACACTCCCAGCGACAAACCCGCTCAGACAGATCCGGACGGCCCCCGCATCGCCCCTACACCATCTCAGACGTTCTGTTATGGCTCCCCAAGCCCCCTCCCACACCATCTCTTTCACACTGCACCTTTTTCCTTTCCAGCGTCCCCTTCCCTTTTCAGTGCCACTTTCTTCGAGTCAGACTTTCCTTTCCTCTCCCCAGACCCCACGCCGGGGATCCCTCCGACGGAATCAGCATGATGTGTGACCTGGGTTTTCCCACACAGATCCGCTCACCGACAACGTTGACTTAGCGATGTGTGTGGCGTGGTGGGGGGAGCCACAGCCCTGTAGCCCTCTCATGATTCACCCTTTCTAAATCCAGAACATTGGAAAAGCTGAGGCACAGCTGGCAACGGGAAGAGAAAAAGCCCGTAACAGCTTTATAGCCTGAGTGAATCCTATGGTCCTGATACTCAGAGGTGGAAGCCTTGCGGAGCCCCATGTCCTCCCTGGCTGAGGAGGAAGGGGGTGGGCATGCTGAGGAATGATCAGTCCTTCTTGTACCTCCAAGGGAGGGGGAAGGATTCCCTCCTTTTTCGTTGGTCAGTAAATCTAGGGGATGGGGGGATCACTGCCCCTACAGCAGCCCTCACTATAGGAGAACAATCCAAAGGCTAGAGAGATGCTGAGGACAGAAAATCCAATTCACCCCCCACACCCTTGCCCCAGTTACCCAAGAGGCCTGTACCCTGGAGAAGCCATAGGCACTAATTAACAATTAGCAGTACTAACATCGTAGGGATAAGGCAGAGTCACGCCTTCTCTGCAGAGAACAGACTGGGCTCTGACGGGAAGGGTAGTTTTTCTACTTAGGATTGATCCGTGGATGCACCCCAAGATACTCAGAAGGGCTGTTCCCAGCCTACTGGCTCAGGGACCCACAGAGACATGACATACCAACATCTCCTGGTCTTAACCAAACAGAGGGCAGGAAGAGGGGTATTAGTGGTATTTTTCTAGGCACTGCCCCATGCCTTGAGGGCAGCTTCATGTCTGGGTCTCCCTCCCCCCATTCCTACCCTGTGTTTGTCCAGCCTCTCTCTTCCTCTCCTGGCCCTCTTCTCCCCTTTTGCTCGGCCCCTGTCTCTCTCCCCATCCTCACTTCCCGTCTCTAAGTCTGTGGAGGTGGCAGGCCTTCGTGGTCAAATGGATCCCCCAGGCTGGTGGCCATTGGCTGCAGCTGTGTGCAAAGGGGGCTGGAAGTGGAAAGAAACTGGAGGGAAGTGGTGAGGGTCACAGGCCAGACAGCGGAAGGCTGGTTTCCCTCCCCACCCCCGCTGAAGCTCAGCCTGCTCACTAGATGGCAACAGCCAGGGCTGTTATTGCTGGACAGAAGCCTGTCTGGCACTCTCCCTGCCTGGGCCCCCAGCCAGCACCCACACCCCTCCAGAGCCACCTCCCTACGCAGAGATGGTTGCTGGGTGCCAGGGCCCTCTGCTGGACAGCCTCGGAGCCCGACTCACAGTGGCCTGTGCCCTCCAGGCCCAGCCAGTCCTTGTCACCCTCTGCCCAATCTTTTGGCTCCCTCAGGTCCCGGGTACAGGGGTAGGGTGTGAAGGGCTGATCCAGCTGCACCCCACCCCCACCGGATCCCCCACCTATTTGAGCCTGTGGCTTGCACTGATTCCCTCCTCCCCCTTCCAGGCCCCAAGCCTTCCTCATCACCTCACACAACCAGTCCTATCCTTCCCCAGCCCTGCCTCCATCTGTGTTTGCTGGAAGTGGATTTGCTTGGCTCCGCAGTTTGTCACCAACTCGTCTCGTGACTGTTATGTTCTTAGTCCTGTTTGCGACTCTATCTCTGTGGCCCTCTGGCAGGCTGGGACTAGGGAGAGGCCAGAGAGGCAACTTGCCTGAGTTGCAATATTTAAGGGGGCGCCCAAGTATTCCAGAATCCAGATAAATAATGTTTAAAGGCAATATTTTTTTAAATCAAAGTTAATACAAAAAAAAAAGAGAAAAAAATCCATGATGAACAAAACATCAACTAAACTAAAGCCAGAATCCGGCCCTCTCAGGGTCGGACACCCTCAAGTCCCTCACCTTTCTTGTGGGTGTGTACGGGGATCAGGGTTCAGGAAGACTGGGCTTGGTTTTCCAGCTTCATTTCTCAGACCTCTGCCCCTATCCTCTGCTCTGGGAAAGTCTCCGACCTTGGAGACAACTGAATGTGGTTAGGGTAGGGTAGTCATCTCACCACGGCCTCCAAAATCTGGGAAAATGATCTCCTCCGCCACAAACCGCAGTTGCAGACTCCGTTGATTCCCCCCCCCCCACGCGCAGACCCCCGCCCCCTCGCCGCGGCCCCGCCTCTGCTCCCAGCGCACCTGCAGGGACTGCGGAGGGCTCATCCGGAGTCCGGGAGCGCGGACGGAAATTCACAGGCCTCCATTTGGCCTCCTCACTTCGGGACTGGGGCCGTCGTCGTGGCCGGGAACCGCAGTCCGCGCCGCGTCTGACCGGTCTATACCGCCGGGCGGCAAAGGGGCTGCAACGGGCGATCCCGGCGCCAGCCCCGCGCCTCGCGGCTGGCTCGGTCCCGCCGGCGCCGCTCGGGAGTGAGGAGCGCTCCGGAAGGCCGGCGGGAGGGGAGGCCCGGAGCGGGCGAAATAAATAAAGGCGCCCGTGACCCTGGAGGGGACCAGGGGTTCGAATCCCCTTCACCCCGCCCCTCCCCCGGGCCACCTTCCCGAAGGGGTCGAGCACGTGCACTGGCTTTTCAGGACTCCGGGAGGAAGCAGATGGTGCCGGGGTGTGGGGAGGCGGGGGTCTGGCGGAAAAGCCCGCTGGGCCGGCTTGGGGGCCCACAGCTCTGGTCTCGGTTCTTGCCCCAGGCCAACCTTCTGAGGGGTATGCTAACGGGGTGAGGGTCCTGAAAGGAGCCTGTACTCCTCACTTTCCCACTTTGAACCGAGAGCCCAGGACTCGCTGGAGGAGGGTGGGAGGGAGGAGTATTGCATGGGAACCGTAAGCAAATTATCCGGAGGCTGGCATGCAAATACCTCTGACAGCTCTTATTTGATCCCCGAGGGGCCTCCCACTGGGGAGGGGAAATAGGTGAATTCCTCAGATCACACCCCACCCACCCGCTACCCCTTAGATCCCATCCTGAGCAGAGGACCCCTCAGGGGTATGCATTTCTACACTGCTCCTCTGGGCGGCTGCCCACAGGGTCCCTCAGCAAACAAATCTCCCTCTTCCCACACCACTAGCTGCGAAGAGTGTCCACGCTTGCTGGAGGACGTTTACCTCCTTACCCTGAGCTGGCCAGGCAGACCCAAGACTGCTGGTTTACAGTGTAATATACTCAAATTAGGCAAGTGGACGTACAAACCGAGAGGGACAATGGAATAGGTAGCAAAAGGAAGCCTTGAATTGTTTCCCCATCCCACCCTCTGGACAGGTTCGACTGTCATGCAGTGCAGGAGTGTGACAAAGACTGTCAAAGACATCCCAGGCATTCAAAGCAACAAATATTTATTGAGCACCTGCTGTATGTATGCTGGGCTTTGGAGGCAGGACTGACTCCCTAGGGAACCAAGGTCTTACTACTTGGTAAATCACGAGTCAAAGACAGACAGTCTGGATTAGCTAGGTTAAGCATTGTCCCTCATTGGACCTCATGTCCCCATTTGCCTGCGGGTGGGGGTGGCAGAGGGAGGAGAGTCAGTTCCTCTCCCCTCACAGGCCAGAGGTAATTAGAAACGTTCTTGGAAAAAAAATTAAAAAGATGGGACTTCCCTGGCGGTCCAGTGGTTTAAGAGTCTGCACTTCCAATGCAGGGGGTGCAGATTCGATCCCTGGTCCGAAACTAAGATCCCACATGCTGTGCGGCCAAAAAAAAAAGAAAAGAAAAGTTCTTGGGAAGAATGCAGGGGCAGGGAGGGAGGGATAATGATGGGTTTTCTGCTAAATGCAGAGCATCCTTCCAATCATCTCTGCTGGGAGTCGGGGGCGTGGGGAGGCATGTCCTGGCCGGACCCCTCTCATGCTCTGTCCCCCACCATGTCTTCTGCCCACTGGGCAGGCTGCAGTCAGTGATGGGGCCAGGACTGTCTTACTCCAAAAGAAAGCGTTTCAGTGGATACAGCTGCTACCAGGATTCATGGCCTCATTTTTGGGAGGCTAGCCTGTCCCTCCTCTCCAGGCGGGCCACTCTGGAGGCCTCCCCAGCATCCGGCGGGTGTCTCTGACTGAGGACAAACAACAGACAGCCCAGCAAAGCCTCTCGCATATCCTGAGAGCCCAGGCGGTGGACCAGCCGGCGCAGCAGGGGCAGGAAGTGCCGGCGGGCAAGGCGGGCAGCAGGCAGCAGCAGGCGGGCCAGCAGCGTCCGCAGCAGCAGCGGGAGCAGCAGAGTGGGCATGGCCAGTGACTTCCAAGGCGATCTAGACTCTAGGCTTGCCTTTCCTGCTCCCTCCTCACCTGGCAAAGACATGAGGTGGGCAGGATTTAACCCCCGCTTCAGTTTATACCCTCCTGCCCCCAGATACCAATTCACGGGTCATTTTTGCTTTCCAGATGCCCTTGCTTTGGGAAGGGTGGCTGGGTCAGGAGGACACTCACCATATCCCAGATGGAGACAAACAGCGAAGGCAAGAGTAAATTCGGGGCTGGGACCTACAGCTCTCCATTCCCAGCCTCCAGGGGCTCTTACTGTCCCTTAAACCCTCCCTTCCTCTAGTCACCCCCTCCTCCTGTGCACTCTCAGTCACCTGACATTCCCTAACCCCTCTCCCTCAATCCAACAGGAGTTCTTCCCTGGGCAATTCTAAGTTTTCTTTTCAGGGACCTTGATCCACCCAAACCAGACACTTCCTACCCTCCCAGTGCCCCACCGCCCACAGCAGCCCAGCTCTCACCAGCAGGGACTGCCGCTTAGCATCAGTGTCCAGCTGAATTTGCCTGCAGGGGCTACAGTCTCACTGGACACTACCCAGGGCGGCCCCACCCAGCTCGGCCCCACCCAGCTCAGCCCCACCCAGGACAGCTTGCCTGGGTTGGGGGAGCAAGGAAGAGACAGCTGTGTTCTGGCACCTGGTATGTGGAGGGATGGAGGCAGCTGGGCTGGAAGAAGTGATGCAGGAATTCCTCCTGCTGGGTGCAGACCTCAGAGTCTGCACTGCACTTTCTAATGGTGTGATCTGAGGCACGTTGATTCTTCTGGGTTCCAGTCCCCTCGTCTGTTACCTCAGTAATTGGGAGGAGTGACTGGAATGGGACAATGTATGAGACCCACTGACCCAAACCTCAGAAGCAGTAAGGTTGCAACCCACACACCGGGCATGCTCAGAGTGGCCGAGATGGAGAATGGACCGGGGCAGGCATTGTGGGCCCTCTCCTGGAATAGAGGCGTGAGGTCACAGTCCATATCATAGCTGGACACAGCTGGGCAGCACTCCCACTCAGGGACAGGAAGAGAGATACCCACGTCAGGACCCTCTTCACCCACGTTTTCTCCCAAAGATTAAATGGAGTTCCATGAGATAGTGAGGGAGAGATGGCCCAGGTTTGTTTTATTTTGTTTTTAAATACCTCATTCTGACATGTACACACTGCTATATTTAAAATAGATAACCAGGGACTTCCCTGGCAGTCCAGTGGTTAAGACCCTGCGTTTCCAATACAGGGGGCACGGGTTCGATCCCTGGTCGGGGAACAAAGATCCCACATGCCACACAGTACATCAATCAATCAATCAATCAATCAATATTTTAAAATAAAACAAAATAAAATAGATAACCAGCAAGGACCTACTGTATAGCACAGGGAACTCTGCTCAATATTCTGTAATAACCTAAATGGGAAAAGAATTTGAAAAAGAGTGGGTACATGTATACGTATAAATGAATCACTTTGCTGTACACCTGAAACTAACACAACATTGTTTATCAACTATACTCCAATATAATATAAAAATTTAAAAAAATAAATAAATTTTTAAAAATACCTCTTTTTTTTGTTTGTTTGTTTTTGGCCGCCCAGCATGTGGGATCCAAGTTCCCTGACCAGGGATCAAACCCGCACCCCCTGCATTGGAAGCACAGAGTCTTAACCACACCCTCATTCTTCTACTTCATAAAATGGGTATAATTTCTGCCTTGATGGACTCACATGAGATAATGGCCATGAAAGGGTTTTATAAGAATAAGGACATGGGAATATGATCGTTTATCATCAACCCACCACCATCCCCCATTAGCATCATCACCATCTCCTAAACCATCAAAGGCCTTGAAGAAAGAAAACTTCCAATTTTGTCGAAAAGGTCTGTCCCCCTTCTTCCTGGAGGAAGCTGGGCCGGGAGAGGAGCCAAAGTACAGATGTGTAGGTTTGGTCTTCCTTTCCCTCCTGTCCCTTCCTGAGGAGCTGTGATGGTCATCCCTGGGCTGTGGGTGGAACGTGTATTGAGTATGTATGTGCGTCACGCCTGTGAGTTCATGATCTCACTCAATTCTCACCATCACTCTGCAGGGGAATGATTATTATGACCTTTGTACAGATAAGGAAACTGAGGTTTAGAGGGGTTAAGCAACTTACCCAGAATTACAGCAAATAAATGGCCGAGTCTCCCCCTCAGACCTGCCCCTCCCTCAGGCTTTCCCCTTATCTGTAAGTGGCAACTGCCTCTTTCTAGTTACTTCTGGCCCAAATCCTGGAATTTATCCTTGACCTCTCTCTTCTTATCACAGTTCACTACCCACATTCGTAAATCCTGGTGGCTCTGCTTTCAAAATATTCAGAATCTCCCCACTTCTCACGAGTGCTGCCCTGACTACCCTCGACTGAGCATTTGTCATCTTTCATCTGAATTATTGTATTAGCCTCCTAATTGGTGTTCCTGTTTCCCTTTTCCACACAGTGACCAGAATGATCTTTCTAAAACATGAGTCAGATCCTGTCCTTTTGGCTCCCTTTTCATTCAGAGTTAAAGCCAAAGGCTTTAATTGTGACCTGTAAGGCCCTCGGTGTCTGACCTCCCCCTGGCTTCCTGATTCAACTTCTAGTCCTTTCCTCTCTCACCCTGCCTGCCCCGCTGGCCTCCTGCTGCTCTTAACTGTCCCCCCTGGCTTCCTGATTCAACTTCTAGTCCTTTCCTCTCTCACCCTGCCTGCCCCCGCTGGCCTCCTGCTGCTCTTAACTGTGCCAGACGTGTTTCCGCCTCAGGGCCTTTGCACGTACTATTGCTCCTGCCTACAAAGCTTTCTCCAGGTATCCACATGTGGCTCCACCTCTCACCTCCTTTAAGTCTTCACCCAGATGTTACCCATCCATCCTATTTAACAGTACATTCCCTCCACTCCATCTCCTGCTGCCTTCTCTCCATCCCCTCCTCTGCTTTATTTATCTCCTCAGCAAATCCTTCTGACAGGCTGTGTATCTTCCTTCCTTACCTTGCTGATTATCTGCCTCCCTCACTAGAATGTAAACTCCATGAGAGTAGGGACTTATGTCTATTTTGTCTGCTGCTCTGTCCCTAGTGCTCGGCAATAAACATTCCTTGTCAGAATAAATAAATAAATAAAGGTTCTGTGATGGGATCCAAACCCAGGCCTGCTTGTCCTAGAGCCTGTGCTACTGAGCCCCAGAACTCTGTGGATCCAAACACATTCCTAGGATGTGTGTGAGTCCTGTGGGCCACAGTCAGCTGGAGAGAGGCATTTGGAGAGGAGGAACTGACCACCACACTGAGCCTAAGGGAGGGGAAGTCAGGTTCCCCCTGGGAACCTACAAAGTATGTAATCTCGAGAGAACTGTGGAGGCCCGCCCAAGTGCTGACCCAGATCTGCAATGCTGTGACCTTGGGTAAGTTGCACCCCATACCTCCCAGGTCAGTTTCCATTGCTGTGAGATCTTCCAGCTGTGAGATCCTTGGACTCTGCGTCTGGGGCCAGACCTCTGTCCCACCCCTGCTCCCTGAGACAGTAGGGGACGCCAGGGGCCTGGGACAGTAAGGCAGGTAAAGGAAACAGGATGTCGTCTCTGGTAACAATAGGAAACCCCAGAGGGAGTTGGGAAGGGAGGTGGGGGAGGGGCAGCGGCTGTGTCCAGGGCCTGGATCTGGTTTTAGTTTATTCTCTACCCCTCGTCCCCCCCTGGGATTAACTCACTTCTTCATCTCCTTCCCACCTTCACCTGGGATTAATCCCATCCCCCGGCCCGCCCCAAGGCAGAAAAGGATTTCCTCAGCCTTTGCTGGAAAGATAACCATCCCTTCCGGCAACAAAGCTACCAGAGAGCAGCAGTTCCTTCTAGTTCCTGACTTAGCCTCGTGTAATGGATCTTTCACGCACGGTTCTGACCCCTGCCTCCAACACTCTGCTGGCCAGGGAGGAAACTGGTCAAACCTCCTGTTCCTCAAAGGCAATTAAAAAAAAAAATGTGTTTGGGCGCCAACTTGTGAAGTTGAGGCCTGTGGGCTGAGCAGTAAGTGACCCCTGAGGTCCTCCTTCATGGTCCTCTCCCCAGATCCTCAGGGCCGCAGAGAGGTGTCCTGGGGACCCCCCCTCCATACATAGACATCATTTAATTGGGTCATTCATGTCAACAACAAGTGTGTACCTGGTGACGAGGACACAGGACTCACACACCAGCAGTCAGCAGCGTGACAGACAAACAGATGGGCAAACAGGAGGCGGTGGTGAGAGCTGTTAATAGAGCTAATGGGTTCTCGCGAGACCTGAGAACACTGGGCCTTCCACTCCTCCCACCCCTTTCTGCTGTCTCCATCCAGGGGTTCAAACCATTGTACCGCACAGCCACTCACTCTGCCTGGACCCAAGCAGGGAGGTGAAGAGTGCTTCTGATGGTCACTCCAATCTGGATTCACGAGCCAGCTCTGCGACCCTCTCCGGGCTACTCTGGAGGCTGGAGCACAGACTGCACGCTGTGCAACTGGGGGCAGGAGTGACCCCCCTGGAGTTGTGCTGTGCAGCGGGCCTCCTCCCTAGAATGCGAATCATCATAGAACCTGCCTCTGACAGGATCAAGAGATGGGAGATTACCAAGTCCAGAGCTTGGCTTCTAGAAAGTGTTCAATAAACAAGAGTTTCCTTCCTGATTGGGAGTTTGGGATTAGCAGATGCAAACTATTATATATAGGATGGATAAACAACAAGGTCCTACTGTATAGCACAGGGGACTATATTCACTATCCTGTGATAAACCATAATGGAAAAGAATATGAAAAAGAATACATATATATGTACTGTATAACTGAATCGCTTTGCTGTACAGCAGAAATGAACACAATGTAAATCAACTATATTTCCATAATTTTTTTTTTTTTTTTGCCACACTAAGATGTGGGATCTTAGTTCCCCAAACTCACACCCCCTGCGTTGGAAGTGTGGGGTCTTAACCACTGGACTGCCAGGGAAATCCCAAAGATTTTTTAAAAGTTTACAGAAAACAAGTTGCCTTCCTTCCATATTTTTGGGTTGTCCCTCCCAGCACATCCTATGTCTGAGCCCAGCCCTACTGGCTGCTCCTTGAAGACCTGCTATGAGGCACCCTGACACTCATGAACAGCTACTGAGAGTGGGTCCTGGGGCTCAGGTAACGCCTGAAGAAGCAATGGAGGTGTGCGTTCTGGCTCTGCCATGTTCCACTGCCCTGTCATCACCCCTGGGGGATCAGCACTGGCCTGCAGCCCTTCCCTGTTGTGGGAGGTTGAGGGCAGTGCTGACCCCCAAACAAAGATTCTGAGAAGAGGCCAGGGAGGCCTCATCCAGGGCAGGCAGCACTGCGGGGAGCAGGTGCCGGGGAGCAGGTGTGGAGGCCAGCCAGGTATAGAACGTGTCTGTGGGGAAGGGCAGAGTGCCAGCCCTATCACCACACCTCTCTCCCTGAGACTGTAGTCATTAATCTACCTGAGTGGGGCAATTTTAGGATTTGAGGCCTGAACATGGTGACAACTAAGAGAAAACTGTGGGAACGGCAGGTCCTCTGAGGTTAGAGAGGGACGGTCCCTTCCCATGACCACCATTCCGCTGCCCACCAGTTCCAGGCAACGACAGACCCATGAACAGGCAATTGGGCCGTAAGACGCACACTAGACAGGCTCATAAGACACAAAGAAAAGGGATCAGGGAGTTGGATGTTGCCTGAAAGAGTAACTAGAGCTGACAGGTGGGGCCCTTCCTTACCCACAAGAACAGCTGCTCTGGCCGGGGAGAGGGAAGCCCAGAGAGGGGCCCGGACAGAATGGAGCTCATTGCCCCCACGGAAACAACTGTGCCTTGCCCCAGACTCAGCTGACGGGCCCCGAGGTGGGAGGTGGGAGCCGTGTCCACTTTGCAGGCCCTCACAGAACTAGTCAGCTGTTGGAGCAGGACAGCTGCCCCCTGGACAGTGGGAGGGGAGGGCGTGGACCAAGGGGCAGGGGTAGGGGGTGAGGACAGACGCGCCTGGCACGGTGAAGGGGGAGAGCAGTAAACCCCCCAGGCCCCAGGAACAAATCTAACAAAGACTGAGCAAAACCCTCATGGAGAAAACAGATACAAATTCTTACATAGGGACCAAAAAAGAAGACCTCGTACAGGGACGTGCCAAGGTAATGGTCAGGAAGGTATTGGGTTAAAAAGATGTTGGTTCTCCCCCAGATGAATCTGGAAATTCGACACGATTCCAACTAACCCAACAGTGTTGTGTTTTTCCTTTCTGGAATTGGGTAAGCTGATCATAAAATTTATATGGGAAGAAAAAGGGCCAAGAAGAGCCACGTGATGTGAAGAAGGAAAAGAAGGGATACCAATTTGGCCTGAGAGGTACTACTCTGGCCAATCTGGTAATATGGGAATTAAAACTGGCAAAATGTAAGAATCGACGCAGTGACTAAGGAACAGAATAGAGAGCATAGAAACAGACCTAAGGATATACGGTGCAGAGGAGAAATGTCTGGTCAGAGGAGAAATTTCTGGTCAGAGGAGAAAGGAAATACAGGATCAGAAATAGAACTGGGACAGTTGGCCATCTATGAGGGAAAGATAATATTTGACTCTGGCACACCGACTACAAAAATAAATTCCAGTGGCATTAGAGACCTGAATGTGGAAAGTAAAACTATGAAATATAGGACATGATCTTTAGGAATTTGGGATGATAGAGAATTATTTGTTCTATAGATTTTTACAAATCTTTTTGTTAGGGTAATTTTCAAAATTATACAAAAATAGAGATAACAGTATAATGAACCCCCCTGTGTCAATCACCCGGCTTCAGTAATAATTAAAAACTTTTAAATAACAAAAGACGTCACAGAGTGAAAGACAGTCCCCCACAGACTGGGAGAAGAGATTTGCAATCCACATAACTGAAAAAGATTCAGTATCAATCATAAATAAAGTAATTTTATAATCAGTAAGGAAAGGACACACACACACCCCCCACAGAAAAGTGAACGGAAGATATGGGCAGGTCATTTCCTGAAGAGGAAACATGAGTGGTCCATAAATGTGAAAAGCTACTTATCCACATTAGCTCATGGGAAAGTGCAAATATATCCAGAAAGAGCTCTCATTTCACACCCCTCAGAAGCAGAAATTCATGGAGTATTGGACACAATTGTTTTAGAGGGCAATTTGGCAAGATCTGGTAAAGCTGGAAACACACATTTCCTTTGGAACTCGGCAATTCTACTTCTAGGTGTGACTCTAGTGGAATTCTCACAGATGTGCACGGGGAGACATGTATGAGGATGTCCCTTCATGGTTTTTGTAATAACAACAACAAAAACTGGAAACAACTTCAATGTCTACCTACAGGAGAACAGAAATGCAAACGTAATCAAAGTGGAGTACTATACAGCAGATGAAATGAATGCACTAACTCATGTATCAACAGGGATACGTTTCAAAAATGTGATGTTAAAAAAAAAATGTGATGTTAAGGTAAAACCAAGTGGCAAAGGAATATAGGTCAAATCATACCAGGTATGTAAAAATGCAGGACACACGAGCAATAGGATATGTTCTTGTGGGTACATACCTACGTATGCCTGTGTAGTAAAAGTAAAAACATAGATGGGAGAGACAGGACTCCAGAGGAATAGCTCCCTCTAGGGGAGAAGGGACAGGAAATGATAGGTGTGGGGAGGGCATTATAGCAATGTCTCTAATGTATTATCCCTTTAAAAAAAAAAAAATGAAGAAAACCAGGGACTTCCGTGGCGGTCCAGTGGTTGAGACTCTTCGCTTCCACTGCAGGGGGCATGGGTTCGAGCCCGGGTCAGGAAACTAAGAGCCTGCATGCTGCACAGTGCGGCCAATAAATAAATCAACAAAGAAAAATTTAAAAATGAAGAAAGCTAAAGGAAATATGGCAAAATGTTAACACTGTCTAATCTCGGTGGTGAGTACATGGATGAATTCTGTTACACTACAGAATTGCTGTCCTCTGCATCTTTTTTTATTCTCCATATCTATCATTTAATAATGGAACATACATTGGTCCCCTTCACCTCTACCCTTTTTCTCTGGACCTCTCTAAGTCTCTTCCATCTTTTGCCCTCTCTTTCCCTCCCAACCTCCCACAAGTTTCTGGCCCCCCAGAAGTAAAGGCTGTGCGTCCTGGCAGTTAGGGGGCATGGTGCCAGGAGGCAGGCCTCTTGCTTCTAGCTGTCCCCTGGGGGCGGGCATCCTCTTTTCTGTCCTCAGTCTCTCCTTGGGTATCCAGCGCTGGGCTCTTTCTGCCCCCTCTCCTTTCTCTGGCTCCCATAGTGCTTTGTGTCAAGGATGAGGCTGGCATCAGGGGAGGGGGAACAGGACAGGCAAAGGAGGAGGGCCAGGGAAACTACGTACATGGATGTGACCTTGCTATGCCCGCCCCCCCAAGGCAGTCCAGGGGAGCAGAGCCTGTCCCCTGAGCCACAGACACAGAAGGATCCACCAAAACTCTGTCTCTCTTCTCCTGTACCCAGGGTGGCCTCTTCCCTCCCCTTCTTCATCCCCATCTCTCTCTTGGTGAGGAGATTCTGAAAACAAGGGAAGGGAATGGAAACCTCATCCTCAGAATGCTTGGAGGGCCTGGAATGGTGGGATTGGGGATATATATCTGTCAGTACCACTGAAGGTAAGTCCATGTCAAGTATGACAAAACAGATGCCTTTAAACTTCTCTGTGTTTAATTCAGCTGATGAGTATTTATTCTATTTGAATCTGATAATACAAATGTCAAAGAACAAAAAATATGGGCATGATTCTTTTTTTTTTGGCCGCACCGTGGAACATGTGGGAGTTCCCCGACCAGGGATCTAACCCATGCCCCTTGCAGTGGAAGTACAGAATCTTAACCACTGGACTGCCAGGGAAGCCCCTAGGCATGGTACTTTTTAAAGAGCTACACTTTGAACATGTCTCCATCCTTGGGAGATAAGTGGTTATCTACACAAAAATCTACCTACAGATTTACCATTGGAGTTAGAATCACGCTGGGAGAACGTGGTTGTATGATTGGGTCACAAAACCCAATTAATTAATGAATTGAATAGGGCAGCTGTCAGACCAAATGATACTATTATTTAATAGACAGACAATATAGGGTGGTGGTTAGGCAAGTGGAGCTATGTGGTCTGGATTCAAATCCCAGCTGCTCTACTGCTAGTGTGGAATCCCAGGCAAATAAGTCATTAACCGCTCTGTGCCTCAGTATACTTCTCTATGAAAGGGGAGCTAATTTGTTTGCATGAAAGGCATTAATAGTTAGATGTTAGAACAGTGCCTGGTATAGAAAACACGCTGAGTGAATGGTAGCACTCTTTTTTATGATGTACCCACCCCTCGTATTCATGCCTCACATTGCCATTTACAAAGTATGTCATTCCTTTGGTCCTCACAGTTTTCCCGAGCGTTCTCTCCTCTAGACAGATGAGTAAACTGAGGTTCAGAGATGGCCTCGGTGACAATCAGAAAAGGGTGATAGGAAGACTGTCAGTCGAGATGGAGGAGTTTGCACATCAGACCTAAGAGGATGCCAATTCCAGCTGGGCCACGTTGGCCCTCCAGGAGGCATCCTGGATGGAGAGCTTTGAAGGTTCAACGTGGGAGCGGTCACATTAGCTGGGAGAGCCATTCCTTTCCTTGGTCAACAAACTTATTTAATGTTCATACGTGCGGGCATTCAAAATGCATCAATGAAAATGACAGTCCTGCCCCCAGTGTATGGTCAGTAGGAATAAACAGGAAATGACAATAGAGATAAATGGTCTGCCAGGGGAAGTGACTGGCACCTTGGGAGTCCGGGGCACCCGGCCAGCAAGTGGCCTGGGTGTGTGCGTGCAGCTTCTCAGAGGAGGCCTCCTGGAACACAGAGCCAGGAAAGGGGGAGGACTGCAGGGGGAGACTCAGGAGGGAAGGGAAGGCGGGGCTGCGCTGGGGCAGAGGATGGGCAGAATGTGACGAACAGGTCGTGGGGAGACCTGCTGCAGGAAAGGGACGGCGAGGAAGAGCATGAGTAAAGACAGGAGACCAAACAGAGCACGGCGAATTCGGGTAATGTTTGGTGCACGCGAGACAAGACGTGGGCCGGAAACAATGCTTGGGGGAGTCTTGGACGTTCCACTTGGCTGGTTTCACCAGCAGAAGGAGGGAAACTAGCATCTTTTGGGGTGATGGGGTGATGATCCGAGGTTTCCACCAAGGTGGGTCTGAAGACCCGATGAGACCAGGAATTTGACGTCTCTGGCAGGAGTGAGGGCAGTGGTTAAGCTTGGAGGGGGTGGGGGATGGGGCAGGAGAAACGTGGCCAGGGGTCCAGGAGAGAGAGTGAGGCTGCTGTGGGGATGGGCCGGAGGGAAAAGTTCCCCCCACGTCAGCTCCTCGAGCTTACCTCCTTGTGGAGACAGAATAGGGACAAGGAGATATCCAAGAGGGAGGAAAGTGCGGTTATACACTCCCAAAGGAACTGGGTAAATGTAAGAAATTTATTTTGTAAATAAATAAACGTATACGCAATTAAGAACACGCATAGGCACTGATAAACAGGAAGTGGTTATCCTAAGGGATGGAATATAAGGCGTTTTGATTTTCTCCTGTGTGCTTTTCTGTGTTTTCTACGTTCTACTGAGAATGTGTAACCCCTAAAGTCGATAAAGGGCAGAATAAATGTTATTTACACACAAGAGGAGTCTTCAGTATAGAGTCAGATGTCACCAAGAGGTCAGATGTCACCTGGAAGAGTGAGGAACTAAAGGGGCTTTGGGATGTGGCTGTGAGAGGGGGCAGGTGGCCTGGAGAGGGAGGTTCTGCTGGGGCGAAGGGCAGAGTCTATGGGCAAGCGTTAAAAACCTAGTGGAAACACAGATGACAAAGGAAAATATTTGCAGCCCCTATGCAGAGAAAGGTCAAATCTTCCTAAAATATAAATAGCTCCTAGAATTTTATAAGGAAAAAACACAAAAGCCCAGTATAAAAATGAGCAAAGAATATGAAGCGCTCACAGAAAATGAAATGAAAGGAAAACATGAATATTTGCTCAGCTTCAAATGCAAAAAAAGAAATGCAAATTACAAGGACAGTCAGAAACCATTTTTCTTCTATCACATTATCAATATGCAAAAGTTTGACGACACGCTGCCTTGATGGGGAAACAGACACTCTTCTATTGCTAGTGGGAGCGTAACTTGGGATTACCTTTATGGGGGGGAATTTAATATGTATCTGAATTACTGATGTATATACTCTTTAGCTCAATATCCCACTTTCAGAAATTTATCCTATAGAAATATTTCCACTATATGAGATGACATATGTGCAGTGTTATTCACTCTAGCATTGCTTATAGTAGTAAAAGATTGGAAACAACTCAATAAAGAGCTCATAAATAAATGTCGAGACTTCGCTGCAGTGGAATACTCTGCAGCTATAACAAATCATAAGGAAGCTCTCTGTATACTAATAGAAAAATATCTCCAAGGTATGTATATCACCTTTCTACCCTCTAGCAACCACCTGTTTGTCCTCTGTATCTATACATCTGTTTCTGTTTTGTTATGCTTGTTCATTTGTTTTATTGTTTACATTCCACGTATAAGTGAACTCATGCAGTATTTGTCTTTCTCTGTGTGACTTGTTGCACTTAGCGTAATACCCTCTAAGTTCATCCATGTTGTCGCAAATGGCCAGATTTCATTCTTTTTTGTGACTGAGTAATATTCCACTGTGTGTGTGTGTGTGTGTGTGTGTGTGTGTATACACATACACACACACACACATATATATATATATACACACACACACATATATATATATCACATCTTCTTTATCCATTCATTTATTGATTGGCACTTGGGTTGCTTTTAATTACTTTTTAAAATAAACTATTTATTTTCAAATAGTTTTAAATTTACAGAAAATTGTGAAGATAGCCCAGAGAATTTCTGTATATCCACACCCAATTTCCCCTGTAATTAATATCATATCTTAGTACAGTATATTTGTTACAATTAAGGAACCAATATGGATACAATAATATTACCTAAAACCCACACTTATTGAGATTTCCTTAGTGTCCCTTTTTCTGTTCCAGGATCCCATCCAGAACACCGCATTACACTTAATTGTCTTACCTCCTTAGGCTCCTCTTGGCTGTGACAGTTTCTCAGACTTTCCTTGTTTTTGATGACCTTGACAGTTTTGAGGCGTATTGGTCAGGAGTTTTGTATAATGTCCCTCAAGTGGGATTTGTCTGATGTTTTTCTTATGATTAGACTGGAGTTTGGGGTTTTGGGGAAGGAAACCACAGAAGTAAAATGCCATTCTCATCACATCATACCAAGGGTATATTCTATCCACATGGTTTATCTCTCTTGTGTTAACCTTGATCACCTGCCTGAAGTCGTGTTTGTCAGGTTTCTCTACTTTTTCTTTTTTTTGGCCACACCGCGCAGCTTGTAGGACCTTAGTTCCCTGACCAGGGATTGGACTCGGTCCCTCAGCTTTCACTGCTTGTGGAGTCCTAAGCACTGGACCACCAGGCAATTCCCAGGTTTCTCTGTCTTGAAGCTACTCTTTTCTCTCGATTTCCACACTGTCCTCTTTGGAAGGAAGTCACTATGTGCTACCCACACTTAAGGGGAGGGGAATTACACTCCACCTTTGACATACTCTCATCGTGCTTTTTGTTTTTGCTACTTTTTTTTTTTAGCATTTCCGGCACTACAAGACGCTCCAGGTTCATCCCGTATATTTCTTGCCCCAGTCCTAGATTCAGACATTTCCGTCTCATTTTTCTTGTGATGAGAACTTTTAAGATCTACAGCCTTAGCAACTTTCAAATATGCAAAACAGTATTATTAACTATAGTCACTGTGCCACATACATTACATCCCCATGACTTCTTTTGTTGTTGTTGTTTTTGGCCACACCACGCAGCTTGTGGGATTTTAGTTCCTTGAGCAGGGATTGAACCCAGGCCCATGGCAGTGGAAGCGCGAAATTCTAACCACTGGACTGCCAGGGAATTCCCCCCATGACTTATCACTGGAAGTTTGTTCCTTTTGACCACTTTCACATATTCCACTCAGCCCTCACCACCACCTCTGGCAACCACCAATCTGTCCTCTGTATCTATGAGTTGTTCTTTTAAATTAATTAATTAATTTATTATTTTTGGCTGCGTTGGGTCTTCGTTGCTGCACGCGGGCTTTCTCTAGTTGTGGCGAGCGGAGGCTACTCTTCATTTGTGGTGCAAGGGCTTCTCATTGCGGTGGCTCGTCTTGTTGCAGAGCACGGGCTCTAGGCGCGTGGGTTTCAGTGGTTCGGGCACGTGGGCTCAGTAGTTGTAGCTCGCAAGCTCTAGAGCGCAGGCTCAGTAGTTGTGGCGCACGGGCTTAGTTGCTCCTTGGCTTGTGGGAGCTTCCCGGACCAGGGCTCGAACCCATGTCCCCTGCATTAGCAGGCGGATTCTTAACCACTGGGCCACCAGGGAAGTCCTATGAGTTGTTTTTAAATTATTAAAAAAAATTTTTTAGATTCCACTTGTGAGATCATAGAGTGTTTGTCTTTCTCTGTCTGAGTTATTTCATTTAGCATAGTGCCCTCAGGGTCCATCCATCTTGTTGCAAATGGCAAGATTTCTAGCACATTTTGACCCCACTTTCTCAGAGACCAGAGGACGAAGCTCTGGAGCTATCTATTCTAAGGGACCTCCGTTCCCTGATGTGGCCTCGTCTTTGCCGTGCAGTTGGAGGGTGTAGAGAGGGGTCTAAAGGAAACGGGGGCAGCTGCTGTGGACAGTGGCAGTGAGTCATCCAGAGGTGAGCTCTAGATTACTATGTGACCTCAGTCAAGGGCACCCAGCTTGTGTTGTGCAGGGTGCAGGCAGCATGGTCTAGTGCCCTTCCCCAGCAGAACCCCACCTCTGTGAACAGAGGAAATGCCGCATGCTGAGGACCAGAAGAGCAGAGCAGAAAATGTGGTTACACACCACTGGGAGACGGCAAAGACGTCACGAGAAAGGTCTCCCAAGCATTAGGCTGGGGAAGGAGGCAAGTGAAGTTGAACGAGATTGAGTCGGAAGGGGCTGGTGAGGGTGTGTGTGCAGAGAGCAGACTTGACAGGCAGGAGCAGGGAGCAGCCAGGCCTGGCTGTAGCTGGGGGGAACTTTTGTTTTAGAGTTTGGATGTGGAGGAATGTGATGTAGGCGTGTTTGCATACATGGTGGATGCATGCATGAATTAGATATGTTTATTGAATGTACGCTAGTTCATCTCACTTTTCCAATACAGGGCAGTCATGTGCTAAAATCCTGGGATGCCCCTCACATCATAATCTGGGTGAATGATGCCCCTTTTAGTTGTTCAGAGCACAAACTATACATGGGGCTCTGCTAAGTGTGGTGACGGTGTAAGCAGAAAGGGTAGGGGGATCCAGATATAGTGTTTTTTTCCTTAAGATTTTATTTTTATTCATTTATTTATTTTGGCTGCGCAGGATCTTATTTTGGCATGCGGGACCTTTTAGTGGCAGCGTGCAGACTTCTTAGTTGCGGCATGCGGACTCCCAGTTGCGGCATGCATGCAGGATCTAGTTCCCCGACCAGGGATCGAACCCGGGCCCCCTGCATTGGGAGCGCGGAGTGTTACCCACCGGACCACCAGGGAAGTCCCCAGATATAGTTTTTGGACGTCAGAGAAGCCATTTAAGCCTAAACCGTTTTGTGATCTAAGCCTGGCCACAATGCTTGCCCTTGAACAGGTCTCAGTAATAATGATCGTGAGGGAACAGAGGAACGGAATGACTTAGGCAAGAGAAGTAAGAATGGCAGAGATAATAAATCAGTTGTAAAGACTCCCAGTTCTGGTTCAGCGGTAGAGATTAGCCTGAAGCACTCAACCACCAGCTCCACTGGAACCTAAGAGATGGTGATGTTGACCTTTTCTGGCCCTTGTGACTTCAGTCAACTGAAGCTTGGCCTCTGTTGACTTTTGCCCACATTCCATGCTGAATTCTCCTCTGCTCAAGCCCCGTCATGAATATGCATGTACCCTTAGTTTAGAACGTCCCCAGTTTGGCTGTTGGGGACACACTGCTTTGGGAAAGATCTCCAGTGTCCTCCTTACTCGCTGCAAGTAATAAATCGTCCCTTCTCCTGCTCTTTGGCTTGGTTGTGTCTTCTGGTTCGACACCCAACAAGAGGGGAACCCAATTTTTAGGTAACAGTAATGAGTTTACCATCTGTGGGAAGCACAGTACTTCACCCTCATAACCTCAGTCGTCCATACAGCAGCCCTCTGAGACAGGCACTGTCACCCCCATTTTTTTTTGGCCGAGCCATACGGCTTGTGGGATATCTCAGTTCCCCGGCCAGGGCTTGAACCTGGGCCATGGTAGTGAAAGCCCAGAATCCTAACCTCTAGGCCACCAGTGAACTCCCTGTCACCCCCAACTGACAGATGAGAAAAAGGAAACTCTGTTAGAGAAATAAAATAATTTGCCCAAGGCCATCCAGCCAGAAGTTGGTAGCATCTTCCGCTAGGGCAAGGGACAAGGATGGGGTGGGGTCAGCATCTTGCTGGGCTCCCCAGAACCAACTGGGCACTGCCGGGTTCTCTCAAAACTCAAAGGACCTGCTAGTTTTCTGACCTCTCCCAAAGGATCCCTGACCCACCCAGGGACCTTTGCTCCTTCGCTGCTCTGAGGAGAAAAGGTGGTGGTAGAAAATTTGGGTGGAGGAATCAGTCTTAAGACCCTCATTAACAGAGTGTGACCTTCTCTCTCAGACAAGACTGCAGAGGGGAGAGGATGGGAGAAGAGAGTGGCAGGGCAGGAAATGATTCCTCGGGAGGTGGTGGGGGAGGCAATGGAGTGACAGTGATGGGCAGTTGTCACAGAGGAGGCAGGGGGCAGGGCTGGTGCAGGGAATCAGTCACCAGACCCAGGAAGGCTGGAAGCCCCCCACGCCCCCAAGCATAAGAGGAATGGGTGTGTTTAGTGCAAATAGAAGGAAGTCTTTGAGTCCTTACTGCAGGAGGAAACGAAGCTAGCTACGATGGGAAGCTGAAAGTACACAGATCCAGGACGGATCCCAATTCTTTTGGGGTTTAGATTTATTCGACCCTAATCTAAGGGAATTTGGAAGCGGTCTGTATGCAAGAGGCTGAAAAGCTCGCAGGCACAGTTCCCCAGAGCGGGAAGCCACGGAGCGATCTGGAAGGACAGGAGAAGTGCAGTTGGGGGACACTGCTGGTGGTCTCAGTTTTCCCACTGCAGCAGGAGGCTGGGGGCTGGAAACAGGGGGCATCTGAGGCAGAGACTCCAAGGTCAAGGACTGGTGAACCAAGGATCCCTCCACCCTTCTGGTGAGGACCATAGCCTGGCAGTCAGCAGTTTTTTAACAGTAAGAATGATTTGAATCTGAACACCTTTAAGGCAGGAATGAACTCACCCACGGCCACTGTCCCCCACCCCTCCCAGCCACACATCTAAGAGGGTCAGTTCCTTTCTATGGCTGACTCCTGCCGGTGCAGGATTTTTGACTTTTGCTAGACCAGCAGTGTCACCTTTGGAGACTCCAGTTTGAGGAAGGAGATGGGAGGGGCGGTTCTAGGTCCTGCGGCTCAGCCCTCCCGTCGGATGCTGCTCTGGGTACCGCGCTGTGTACAGTTCACAGACAGGGACTCTTATGCCTTTAGCATCCCAGCCGCTGCCCATAAATGACAACAGCGCCCTCTAGCTTCTGTGACAACCACACATTTCCAAATGCTCCCTGGATAGGGGGTGGTATCACCCCAACTGAGAGCTCCTGGGTGTCCCCTCTTTGGTACTGAGGAAATGACTTACACCCCTGCCAGTCTTTTTCTGGCATAGAAACACAAGAGACACAGAAGCCAGTGGCATGTGTTGTTCATTATAATAATGCCCTTGAGTGGGGGGGAGAAGGGAGGAGCCATGAAACAGGCCAGCGTTGAGTAGGGTAGGAAACGTGGACAGTCTCCCCAGCCGGGGACACCGCAGAAGTGTCACTTAATGTTTAGTGAAATGTACTCAGAGAGGGAGGGAGACTGTGGGGTAAAAACACTTTGCGCTGGGAGGGTGGGCCTGGAGGTCCTGCTGCTGGAATAAGCACGGCATCTCGGCCGTTCCATCAGCAGAGACCGCAGAGTTGAGCGCCACAAGGAGCACCCCGGCCCCCAGGCCAGAACCCGGCGGGGTGGTGGTGGGGCGGGGCGGGGCAGGGGGCGGGGCCGATGGCGGTAGGAAGCCAGGCTCCCGCAGTGACTAACCCCACATGGTTATCTGCAGCCACTGTGGGGCAAGAAGAACATCAGAGGATGGGTGAGGTGGTGGTGGGGCATGACGTCTGGGGAAAGGGAAGGGCCAGTGGAGCCGCGGGGGTGGGGGTGGGTGCCTGAGGATCCTTTCCATGTACCTGGTTCAGGTTCAAGCAAATCTGGCCAGTATTGTTAGGGTCCATGGTTAGAAAGTACGCTGTTTCACGGAGGAGACAAGGGAGAAGGGTTGGGAGCTGAGTCAGTGGTCTGCAAGACCCCTTCCCGACTAGGGAGGATGTCAGAAAGGGTGTAAGAAGCCGTTCCTTCCCTCTTCCCAGCCAAACCCCCAGCCCAGCAGGGAATTAATGGTAAGGACTCCTACAGCCTTGCTCTGAACCAGGGCCTGTTCTGAGTGCTCTCCAAATACTATCTCATTTAATCTCCGCCTCCATTCTATGCAGGCTGTACTGTTATCTATATTTATAGGTAAGGCAACAGAGGCACAGAGAGATAAAGTGACTTGCTCAAGGCAACAGAGCCAGCAAGTGGTGGAGCTGGGATCTGAGCCCAGATCATCTGTGCCTGGTGGAGGGGAATGGTTCTGGAGCAGTGCTCTTCGTGTGGGTATGTGGGAGAAGGCCGGCGGTCCCCTGGCCCAGGGTGGGGAGTGGGCAGGTGCCTGACTCACTGAACATGGCCTTCAGCCTCAGGAAACAGCTGATGAAGCTGTCAAAATCCATGATCATTTCGTCATTTGCATACCTGGCCACCAACACCTGTGTCACCTTGTTATTCAGTTTGATGCCTGGGAGAGAGAGGAGTGTGGAGGGGGAGAGTCCAGCCCTCTGACCGCCGCTGCCTCCCCCGTCCCTGCCCCAAAGCCCTCTCCTGCCCCTGGCCACCTGCTTTCTCAATTGCCAAGCGCATCTCATAGGAGTTCAAGGTGCCTGAGTGGTCCTGGTCACACTCTCGGAAGATGTCCTGAAGCGACAAGACAGATGTGGTAGGGCCGTGTGCATGGCACGGTGGCTGAAGTGATGAAATGCTTCACAACTGCTACCCAAGACCCCGGGGGCCCCCTACGCTGGCCCACCCGCTGAGCTCCAGTATTCCTATCACCTGGTAACTGTGGGGTTACTTCCTGGCACCCTGCCCGGGGCTCTCTGCCTGTATCCTTTACGCTGGCTGATACCTGGACTGTGCTGGTTATTGAATATTTTGACTAGTTAATACGCCAACACATCAACGGCTCCATCCTGGGGTGTGTGTGTGTGTGTGTGTGTGTGTGTGTGTGTGTGTGTGTGTGTGTGTGTGTGTGTGTGTGTGTGTGTGTGTGTGTCTAGTCAGGGGCTCCTGTTCCAGCTCCATCCTTACTAGTCCTCTTCCCTCCGGAGGACCTCTCTTTCTTACCTCCATAAACTGCCCCCTCAATGCCCTTTACCGTCCATTTCTTGATTTTTCTCCACAGGATCTGGAACTCCTGAAGCCCCAGTTTGCCAGAGCCATCTTTCTGGGAGGTAGTCAAGGATATAAGAGGAGGGTGGGGAGGGCATCCTGGGGGCTGGGAAGCAGAGGGACTCACCGAGGTAGGGCACAAGACCCAAGGGGCCTGTATGGTAACCATGCTAACAGCCGGAAGACCTGGCATCTTTTGTTACCCCAGCGCCTAATCCCCACCCGGAAGGAGGGCATGGCTGGTCAGAGATGGCCACCTTAGGGCCAGGCTCAGGGGTAGGGGGCTGGGGCAGGAGAGCACTGGACAGGACTGCCCACTGGACAGGAAGATACATCCAAGAGGTTGACCATACAGCGGCACACGTCCAGGCTGAAACCCTTGGTTTTGAGGTTTTTGACTGTGAGGGAGGGAAGGGGCAGGAAGAAGGGGAGGGATGAGCAGGGTGTGGTCGGGGTTTGGGGGGAGAGGTGGGGGGTGATTAAGGGTGGGGGGAAGGGTTGTGAGTGGGGGATGGAAGACTCACCTTCGGAGAACACCTTGTTGAGCAGCTTCTGTAGCTCATATATGCCCACCTCCTTGTCCTAGGAAGGGGGACCGTAAGCCCCGGCTCTGGCCCCTTCAGCCCCAAACCACCTCCTTTCAATCCCCCAGCCCTCTGCCTCTCACCTCTCCACCGGCCACTATGTGAAACAAACGTATGAAGTCCTGGTCTATGTCATTCTCAGAGATGTTCTCCTGCAGGGAAAGGAGTGGGAGAGGGACACAGTCCAGAAAGTTCTTCCACACCCCTACATGCCACCCCCAAATCCCAGCCCCCACAGCCTCCCCTCACCTCTTGGAGAAGCTCAGCGATGTTGGCTTCATCCAGTTCCCTGGGCAGAGGTGGATGAAGGTTCGGAGTGAGCAGGGGTCAGGGAGACAGGGATTCCAGTGGGATGGTCAGGGAGGTCGTGTCGTGTGTCTGCAGCAATACGGAACGGGCTCCGTGCGATCTGGCTTCTGATTCTGGCTCTGCTACTACCTGGGACTTCCCTGCCTCATGCCTAAGTTTCCCTGACTGTACAATAGGGACGGGGGCGGGGGGACCCAGCTGACTGCCCCCTGAGCTTGAATCTTACAGCTCTGGGGCAGGTGGCCTTGGAGCAGTGAGGTGGGGCCCCTCACCAGGACTCGCTGTGCTTCTCCGTGAAGACCCGGAGCAGGAAGTCAGCATCCTTGTGCGGCTCAAGGGTGGAGGGAATGATGATGTATTCCCCCGGAGGCAGCCGGAGGTGGCTGCTGACCTCCCGTGAGTTGGTGAAGATCTCTGAGAAGCCCAGGTCCTGATACTTCACGAAGAAGTCCTTTTTCAAGTGGACGTCCTGGAGGTTCTGAAACTGTACGTGCCCTGGAGGTGGGTACAGGGCCCACAGGGGAGGGCAGGGAGGGAGGGACCCCCCACGGTGATGCCCGGCTGGGCAGGGCTAGGGAGGGCCTGGACCCTGCCCATCTGGCAGGTAACCCCAGTGTGGTCGTTTCCTTCCCTGACCCTCACTCAGGGCCCAAGGGGGCTGGAACCCTGACCCAGTGGGCCCCAGAACCCTTCGCCGAATTCCACCCCTTGCCCATCCACATGCCAGGAGCGGGGTGGCTGTCTGCCCAGGATCAAGCCCCACATCTTCTGTACCTCCTTTGGGACCTGGGAAGGGAAGAGAGAGGAGGGTCAGATCCCCAGGATGGTGAAGGGGCTCAGGCCTGTGGAAGCCAGGGGGTGCTAAGGGCACTGGGATGCTGGTGGTGGGGAGGGGCGTGGGCTCTAAGAGCTAAAAGTCCCAGCGTTAATAACACTTCCGCTTTGAATCTAGAAAAATGGCACAGGTGGACCAGTATGCAAGGCAGAAATAGAGACACAGACGTACAGAACAAACGTATGGACACCAAGGGGGGAAAGGGGTGGTGGTGGGATGAATTGGGAGATTGGGATTGACATATATACACTAATATGTATAAAATAGATAACTAACGAGAACGTACTGTATAGCACAGGGAACTCCACTTCGCTGTACAGTAGAAACTAACACAACATTGTAAAACAACTACACCCCAATAAAAAAAAATAACCCTTCTGCTTTGGGTGGCAAAGTACGGTTTACACAAAGTTTTGCCAAGGGGAGATTTTTGCCACTGCAGGTTAAGGATGGGAAAGAGAACCCCCCCAGAGGTGAGATAACTTGCCCAATCTCACACTGCTGAACAGTTGAAGAGCTGGGATAAAAAACTAGGAGAGCATTTTCCATGGAGCGCTCACGTCTTGCAGGAAGTTAATAGGAGATTATTGAAACCGAGGAATGAGCACATAGAAGTTTGTAAAAAGGTGAGATAAACCAAGATAAATAGGTTGCTCTCCTCCAGGGATGACCAGAACCTTTAATATACTGATGGCCCCGTGGAGCTCTGGGTTGGGGTAGAGAATACAGCCTTTCCTGGCAGGGCTGTGTCTAACCTTGGAAATGGCTTCAGGTGTGTCTGTTAACCTGGGGGACTCACAGTCTAGGGGGAGGGCAAGGCTCGTGTCTGCTTCTGTTCACGATTGAACCTCTGGAGACTGACTGGGGCCTGGCATGCAGTAGGTGCTCCGTGAATATCACTGACTATGTAAATGAATGGACAAACGGGCACCGTTTGGGAAATGCTTGTCAGCGGTTTCTCTTGGCCGGAGTCCATGCTCCCATGTGGGGAGGCTTGGGGGCCGTGGAGAAATCTCCGAGTGTGTGGGAACTGGTGTGAGTTAGGACAAGTGACCTCACCTCTCTGGCTCCCAATCTCCTTCCTCTTCATTAAAGGCGTTACTATTCGAAAGGTCTTGGGAACAATGCCTGGCACAGAGGAAGTGCTCCCTAAGTGTTAGATTTTAAAAATCTGAAAAAGAAAACTGTCAGCCCTGCCTCAAAAGCGCAAAGCACCACTCCAGAAAGCGACAGGGCCGAGATGGGCAGCGAGGATTAAATTGGGAGATTGGGATTGACATATACACACTACTATATATAAAATAGATAACTAGGACTTCCCTGGTGGCGCAGTGGTTAAGAATCCGCCTGCCAATGCAGGGGACAGGGGTTCGAGCCCTGGTCCAGGAAGATCCCCACACGCCATGGAGCAACTAAGCCCGTGTGCCACAACTACAGAGCCCACGCTCTAGACCCCGCAGGCCACAACTACTGAGCCCGCGTGCCACAACTACTGAAGCCCACGCGCCTAGAGCCAGTGCGGCACAAGAGAAGCCACCCAATGAGAAGCCCACACACCGCAACGAAGAGTAGCCCCCCACTTGCCGCAACTAGAGAAAGCCACACGCAGCAACGAAGACCCAACGCAGCCAAAAATACATAAATAAATAAACAAACAAATTTTAAAAAAATTTAAAAAATAGATAATAAGGACCTACTGTATAGCACAGGGAAAACTATTTAATACTCTGCAATGACCTATACGGGAAAAGAATCTTAAAAAAAAAAAAAGTGGGGCTTCCCTGGTGGCGCAGTGGTTGAGAATCTGCCTGCCAATGCAGGGGACACGGGTTCGAGCCCTGGTCTGGGAAGATCCCACATGCCGCGGAGCAACTAGCCCCGTGAGCCACAATTACTGAGCCTGCGCATCTGGAGCCTGTGCTCCGCAACAGAGAAGCCGCGATAGTGAGAGGCCCGCGCACCGCGATGAAGAGTGGCCCCCACTTGCCGCAACTAGAGGAAGCCCTCACACAGAAACGAAGAGCCAACACAGCCATAAATTAATTAATTAATTACTTTTTTTAAAAAAAGGCAAAATTCCTTAAAAAAAACCCTGGATATATGTATAAGTACAACTGATAAACCTTGTAAATCAACTATATTCCAATTAAAAAAAAAAAGGAAAAAGGAAAGAGACAGGGGTGTGGAGGCAGTTGGAGGGTGTCCTGGTCCCGGGGCAGGTGGTGGGGTGGGGTGTGCAGTGGTCCCAGGGGTGAGGCCATGGGGAGAGCAAGAGTGGCTGGGGGACCAGCTGGGCACGCACGGAGTAGATGACAAAGCCGATGGTCTGCAGCTGGGCTCCCTGGGGCCGTGCCCGCCTCCAGTTCTTCTGCATCAGGGCCACCAGGCAGGTGCAGACGGCTTCGTCGTCCTCTGGGGCATCATCCTCCTCGGGGAGAGAGATCTTAAACTGTGGGTTGGTCCAGAATGTGTCTGTGGAGGAAGCAGGTCAGGATGGCCCTGCCCTTCCCAGGGTGGACGGGCTTCCCAGCCAAGTGCCCGCCTCCTCAATGGGGCCCAGGTGTGCAGTGAGTCAGTGGCCCAGCCCTTGCTCCCTGCTCCCCTGAGTCCCCTCGCCCACCAATGTAGCTCCGGCAGCCCCCTGCAGTGCTGCCCCTCCTCCAGCTGCCCTCGTAGAAGGTGGTGTGCCAACACCTCTTGTAGTCCCCACAAAGCGTGTCGGGTATCAGGTTGCAGATTTCCAGGAGGGTGAAGTTGTCCAGGAAATCTCCGTAGGACATCCTGTGGTGGAGGGGAGCGGCAGGAAGCCCGCGCGCCTAGAGTCCGTGCTCCACAACAAGAGAAGCCACCCAATGAGAAGCCCACGCACCGCAATGAAGAGTAGCCTCCCACTTGCCGCAACTAGATGGGCCAGAGCCCATCAGCAGCACACCCACACCTGTAGGCGACCCCCAGAGCCTCCCCATCCAAGGCACAGGTGGGACAGTGGGAGGAGAGATGAAGGGACTGGGTATGGGGACAGAAGGTGGTCCTTCTCAAGCGGCGCTGACCAGAACTCTCCGTCCTCCTTCCTGTGCAGCAGCTGCCTCTGGACGTCTGGGGCCACGTCTTCCCACTCCTTGGCACTGGAGCAGAGACAGGCAGTGGAGGGGCAGGGGGTCGGGAGGCACCTCGGTCCTCCCCCAGGGATGCCCTTACCCCTGAATGTCTGCCTACTGGGGGTCCTGGTTAGATGGAGAATCTAGAGGGGAAGGGCTCACACTGGGCGCAGGTGACCGGATGCCAGTCGGTCCCTCTGTGGCATGGCCTTGCTCGTGGGCCTGCTCTGTGCTCTGCCCCTCCCCCCAGAGGGCTGGTCTGGGCACCTACTTGTCACTCCAGGCTCCATTCCACTCAATCCGGCCCCAGGGATTCCGGACCCGAATCAGTGTTTCCATCCTGCCGCGGTACAGGACCTGGGTGGGTTGTGGGCAAAGGTTAGGAGTGTAGGGTCACAGAAGTCCTCCTCCTGTCCCTCTGGGTGGGGTGTAGTGGTCAGACTCACATCCTGAAGGCCGGTCACTGAGTAAGCATGTCCTTTCACCAGCATCCTTTCCGTCAATGACTCCAAGTCACTTTGGCTGTTGATCTACGCAGAACAGAGAGGAAGGAAAGGAACTCAAGGTCTGGTCAGAGGGATGGGGGCACCTGAAGTGAGGTGACAACTCTCTGGGTTCATTTTTGTTTTTTAATTAAACTTTGTATTTTCCAATGATTGTAGACTCACACGCAGGTTTCTTTGTTTTTTGTTTTTGTTTTTTTTAGTTGTGGCATGGGGAATCTTTTAGTTGCAGCAGGCAGGATCTAGTTCCCTGACCAGGGGTTGAGCCCGGGCCCCTGCATTGGGAGCCCGGAGTCTTACCCACTGGACCACCAGGGAGCTCCCTCACATGCAGTTTTAAGAAATAATACAGAGAGATACGTGCACCCCATATCCAGTATCCCCCAGTGGTAACATCTTGCAAAACTATAGCACAATATCATGTTTTTTCTTTTTTGGCCGTGTCACGCAGCATGCAGGATCTTAGATTCCCAATGAGGGATCGAACCCTTGCCCCCTGCAGTGGAAGCGCAGAGTCCTAACCACTGGACTGCCAGGGAATTCCCTATAGCACAATATCAAAACCAGGATGAAGATGTTGACACAGTTCGTCAGTCTTATACAGATGCCTCCACTTTTACTCGTACTCATTTATGTATGTTTTATGCATTGTTATCATATGTGTCATATCATATCATATGATATGGTACATATCATATCATATGATACACATGTATCGTATGATACATATCATATGTATCATATCATTTCTGTATCCACCACCATCATCACAATATAGAACATTTCCATCACCAGTAGCATCCCTGGTGTTGCCCTTTTATAAGCAACATCCACCTCTTATGACCCTCTTCCCTGACCTCTGACAACTCCTAATCTGTTCTCCATTTAAAAAAATTTTGTCATTTCAGGACTGTCATATAAATGGAATCATACAGTATGGAATCTTTCGGGATTGGCTTTTTCCATGCAGCATAATTTCCTTGAGATTCATCCAAGCTGTTTTGTGTGTCAATAGTTCATCTCTTCTTATTGCTGAGTAGTATCCCCTGGTATGTACGCACCTGTCCAACTATTCACCCTCTGAAAGACATCTAGGTTGTTTCCAGGTTCTGGTTATTATGAATAGAGCTGCTTTGAACACGTGGGTACAGGCTTTTGTGTGGACATAAGTCTTCATTTCTCTGGGATAAATGCCCAAGAATACAATTGCTGGGTCTTACAGTAGCACTCTGGGTTCATTTATTTATTTGAACAAATATGTGTTGGGTATCTATTGCATGCCAAGTACCATCTTAAGTCCCAGGACCCAGCAGTGAATGAGACAAATAAAGTCACTGTCTTCATGGAATATGAAAACTGTCTGGAGAAGATTTGTTGTGAATATACACGTCGATAAGTAAGACAGTTTCTGATCATGATAAATGTTGGGGAGAAAATCAAAACAAAGTAGAGAGGAAATGGGGGGCAGGAGCGGCTAATTTAGAAGGCTAGCCTGAGGAAGGGCCATTTGAACTAAAAGATGAATGAGAAGGAGCTAGTTATGCAGGTATTTGGAGAAAGAACTTTCTAGGTGAAAGCAACAGCAGGTGCAAAGGCCCTGAAGCAGGACCAAGCACGGCTTACTTCGATGGAGCACCCCATGAGGGATGATCGCTCTATGGCCTTTCTAAGCATCCTCAGCAGGTTCGGAGGGGGCTTCCGGAGTTGGAAGCTCTGGGTCACGCCCCCCGTGAAGTCCTCAAAGCCCTCCACCGTGTTGCCCCCTGACAGGGCTTCATAGGATCCGTTCAGCCTGTGGGCACAGAGAGGGCACCGTCTGGGCTCTGGGATGCAGTTGTGAGCTTGGACCTCAGAGGGTGAGGTGAGGGAAGGGAGGGATGCCCTGCCGTCCCCCTGCCTCTTCCCCTGATTCCAGTTGCTCCCCTACCCCCCCCCCCCCCCCCCCCGTCACTGCCGACTGTCAGAGCAAGCTTGGAGGCCAGGCAAATCGCCAGGCTGGGGCACTCACTTGGCGTACGCCTTCTCCAGCAGGGCACTCCAGAACTCGGTGCGCTCGGCTGAATGCACGAACACCAGCTTGCCATTCTTTGTGGGCAGCCGGTCATCCACCACCACGTCCATCCACTGCCCAAACTGCCAAATCTGCGGGCGGCAAGGTGGGTCTCAGCGGGGCGTGGGGCATCTGTATGCCCCAGGCCCCCTTCCGAGCTCAGACACACATACATGCGCGCACGCGCGCGCGCGCGCGCACATCCCCCCTCCCTTCTTGCATGAAGACTCTGTTACACGAGCGCCTCCTGGTGTCAGGTTCAGTGACACACCAGTAACAGAGGGCCCCCCACCCCTCCGCTGCCGCCGCCGCCGCCAAAGAAAGGCAGTGAAAGGCCTGAACCTCCCCCAGCCTCACCTCCAGGTTCTGCCATGGCCTCCAGAGGGACCCACCCACCTTTTGACCTTGGCTGGACTTTTAGGACTTCTGAGGTCTTAAAAACTCTTGTGACTTTCAGAAATATTTTTATGACATGAGGAATTTGTCCACATGTTGAATAATTTGAAGAGCAGATTACAAAAATTACATGACAGAAACTCCCAATGTCATATGCGCACATGCACATACACACACGTATACGTGCATATACATATGTGAGTGTATCTACCGAGAGAAAGAGACAGAGAGAGAGAGAAGCAGGAGGAAGAGGAGGAGGAGAATGAATCACAAACTGATAACAACTATTTGGGGGCTTTAAAAAATTAGCTTAGGGCTTCCCTGGTGGCGCAGTGGTTAAGAGTCTGCCTGCCGATGCAGGGGACACGGGTTTGTGCCCCGGTCCGGAAAAATCACACATGCCGCAGAGCGGCTGGGCCCGTGAGCCATGGCCGCTGAGCCTGCGCGTCCGGAGCCTGTGCTCTGCAACGGGAGAGGCCACAACGGTGAGAGGCCCGCGCACCGCCAAAAAAAAAAAAAAAAAAAAAAAATTAGCTTACACAATTTCTTTAGTGAGAGGATATTTCTCTGATAATTAGAGAAAAATCCACCCTAATAAATGTTGTTTTTTTCAAAAAGGAAAGAAAAAAGGTAAACTTCAAAGCATGTATTAATTCTTTCTCTCTCTCTCACACACACACACCCCTCATAAACAAATCAACTCTGGCTTTCAAATCGCCCTTCACCTGAAAATGGAAGATACCAGCATAGTTTTTCTTGAAGCTCTGCCCCCTGGGCACCACGCGGTACAGCAGTTCGGGGTACACCGTAAGGGAGCCGATGGCAGCAAGCAGCCAGCAGTCCCCTGGAAAGACAGAAGGGCGCCCCGTTTGAGCACTCCCATGTGTGTGGGTCCCAGAGTCCAAGCCCCAGAAGATCAGGAGCTGCTCTGTGGCCCCCTCCCCGATGCCCTCCCACTGCAGAAGGGCCAGCTCTGGGGGTGAGTTCTCCACCTTTCCTATGAGGCGAGAGACTCACAAATCAGAGCCAGACGTTTTTGTTCTGGAATGTGGGGAGAAGGTGTTTTTGGCCTTGGTCTTACTCCTCCCTCTGGGACCTGCCATCTTTGGGGGACAGCCAATCGTCTCCTGTCCCTTGAACAAGGCCGATCCCCTTCCCCATGGCCCCCCACTTCTACCCCATGATTACAGTGGTGTGGTGATCAGCCCCGTAATACTAGAGACCCAAGGGGCTCAGTCTGTACCCTCACTGGGACAGAGGGGCAGGATTCTTGGGCTGAGGTCATCTGTTGCCATCTCTCCTGGGGAATCTCAGACCATGGGTGGGGCTTGGGGCAGGGTGGTGCCCTGAGGGGGTACATGGGCCAGGCTGCGGCTGAGGGCACTGGCAAAGATTCTGTGATTACCAAGGCCTTCTGGCTGCCTGAGGGACACTTGGAGGGGGGTAGAAGGGGGGAGAGGAATGTTAAGGACACTCTCGTCACCATCGTGGAAAGGACACCTAGGGAGAAGCAATTTTTCCTCCGGTAACCCTGGGCCCTCCAGCTCAGTGAGCCCCAGTGGCAGCTGTGGGACCTGCTGTCTCCTTGGCCTCTGCCCTACCCACACCCTGCCCTCTTCTCTGCCACAAATGGGACACAATTCAGCCCAGAGGAAGCCCACCCTGGCCTTCTTCCTTAAGATGCAATGAGGGGTTTGGAGGAAACCGGGGAATAAGACCAGGCTTAGGGAGGAAGCTCTCTCTGGGGGCTGTCCGTGGGAGCCTGCGGGAGACTGGCCGCTCCTTTACCTGATACCCCAGACTTGAGGAAGTCGTGTCACTTGCAGTGGTTAGCGGAAGCCTAATTCCCCTCTCTTTGACCTTAGGCCGGATTGCGAGCTTGCTTTTTTTTTTTTGCGGTATGTGGGCCTCTCACCGTTGTGGCCTCTCCCGTTGTGGAGCACAGGCTCCGGACGCGCAGGCTCAGCGGCCATGGCTCACGGGCCCAGCCGCTCCGCAGCATGTGGGATCTTCCCAGACCGGGGCACGAACCCGTGTCCCCTGCATCAGCAGGCGGACTCTCAACCACTGCACCACCAGGGAAGCCCACGAGCTTGCTTTTAACAGCAGAACATGGGGAAGTTACCGCCTGCTTCTCCTGAGACCAGGTGGTGAAGGCATTCGGGCTTCCTCCTTGTTCTCTCTCTCAGGCCGCTCACTCAGTGGGAGGCCAGCTACCATGTGTGGACACTTAAGCGTCCTACGGAGAAGCTCACGTGGCAAGGACCTGGGGCCACCTGCCACGTGATTGCACCATCTTGGAAGGGAATCCTTCAGCTCCTGTGGCACCTCATGAGAAACCCTGAGCCAGACCAACCAGGCTATGCTGCTTCCTAATTCCTGCCCCGGAGAAACTGTGAGATGATAGATGTTGGTTGTTGCTTTCAGTCACTGACTCTTGGAGCAACTGATAACTAATACAGCACCCTGCTTACTCCCAGACCCAGATGGCAGCAGGTAGGGGTGGAATCTGGATTAGGGGAGGAAAAGGGACACAGAAGAGCTGTCTGAACCCAGGGCTCCCAGTCCCCCAGCCTCAGGAGATACCCTGGCACTCTCCCAATTCACCCCCTGCCCCCAGCTTTCCTGCCCCCCACTCACCGAGCACCCCCTGGCAGATGTCAGTCGGGCTGACCCCATTCACAATGAATTGAGGATTGCTTGTGATTTGCTGCAATGAAGGAATAAAAGTTTCAGAGAGCCCAGGACACCCCCTTCCCAAGCTCCCTCCCACTTCCCTGGGGAATGCTGCTGTCTCTTGGAGTTCTAGGGGAAACATGGATGGGGGCGCGGCAGGGGGAACTTGGCCTAATTGTAGGCTGGGATGGCAAAGGTCAGTGAGTGACCTTCCCAGGGGTTTTCTGAGAGGTTTTACTTAAGCCTGTCCCGAACCGTCCCCTGCCTTGATGGAAATGGAGTCTAGTACAGAGCCAAGATAGGGCGGTGGGGGATTGGAGATTATCCAAGTGACTGGGACGTCACTACTACCCCCACCGCCCATGAGTCCATGCCTCCCTTCCCAGTGCCCACACGGGGCCGCTGCCAGCTGATGTTCTGCACATGTTTGGAGTTGGGGCCCAGTTCCTTGAAGCCCAGTGAGCTGGGTTCAGCAGGGAAAAAGGGGTCCTTGAACAGCTGCCCCTTCCGTAGGCAGAGTGCTCGCAGCTCCTCAAAGCTCTGGTTGTTGTAGTTCTGGGCGTTGTGGTGCTGGCCCATGCCCTTGGCCTTGAGTCGGTTCTGGCTTATGTGAGCCGCCATCCCCTTGTTGGTGAAAACGGTCTCCGCTGAATAATAAAAAGACAAATAACCTAATCAAAAAATGGACAAAGGATCTGAATAGGTGTTTTTCTGAAGAAGATACACAAGTGACCAATAATCACATGAAAAACGGCTCCACATCCTTCGTCAACAGACAAATGTAAATCCAGGTCACAATGAGATACTACTTCACATCCACTAGGACGGCTCTAATCCAAAAGACTGGTAACAACAAGTGCTGGCGAGGGTGTGGAGAAATTGGAGCCCTCGGGCACTGCTGCTGGGGATGTAAAAGGGCGCAGCCACTTTGGAAAACAGTCTGGCAGTCCCTAAGTTACACACAGAATTGCCATGTGATCCAGCAATTTCACCTCTAGGTATATATACTCAAGAGAAGTGAAAATATATGTCCATACAAAAAATTCTGCACAGGGCTCCCCTGGTGGCGCAGTGGTTGAGAGTCTGCCTGCTGATGCAGGGGACACAGGTTCGTGCCCCGGTCCAGGAAGATCCCACATGCCGTGGAGCGGCTGAGCCTGCGCATCCGGAGCCTGTGCTCCTCAACGGGAGAGGCCACAACAGTGAGAGGCCCGCGTACAGCAACAACAACAACAACAAAAATTCTGCACAAATGTTTATAGCAGCAGCAACACTTGCAATAGCCGAAAAGTGGAGAAAACCCCAAATGCCCATCAGCTGATGAATGGACAAGCAAAATGAGGAATACACGTACAGCGGAATATTACTCACCAATAAAAAGAAATGAAGTACTGAGACATGTTACGACATGGATGAACCTTGAAAACATTATGCTAAGTGAAGACAGCAGTCACAAAGGATCACATATTGTATGATTTCGCTTATGTAAAATGCCCCAAACAGGCCAATCTATATAGAGACAGGAAGTATAATCACGGTTGCCTAGCGCTTAGAGGGTGGGGGATTGGAAGTTGATAGCTAAAGGGTACGGGGTTTCTTCTGCGGGAGAATGAAAAGGTTCTAAAGTCGATTGTGGTGATGGTTGCACAACTCCGTGAATGTACTGAAAACCACTGATCGTGCACTTTAAATGGGTGAATTGTATGGTATGTGAGTCATAGCTCAATAAAGCTGTTTAAAAAAATGACCTCCAGACCATGCAAACAGACACTGCCTTTTGGGGAGAGTGGAAATAATGGAGTGCAGCGGGCAGGAGGGCAGAGGGGAAGGGGCTGCTCGCGGGGGAGGTTCCAGTTAGGGAATGGCCCAGTGGGTGGGGTGGCTGGGTCTCTGAGAGGAACGGTCAGGCTGGCTGACAGGTCCTGAGTCAGCTGGCAGCTGGGGACCCAGGATCCCTCCTCCCCCAGAGGGACTGCAACCTCTTACACCCTTCCTGAGTATGCCTGCCCACACCTGTCAGCCCTCTGTGGGACTGACTCCCCACTGCCACCAGCAGGGGACCCAGGAGGAGAGCGTGGAGGAGGGGCGAGAAGAGCGGAGGTCCACTCTGAATCTCCAGTCCTACCCCACCCAGGCACCCGGGGCCTGCGTCCCCCCATCTCCCCACATTCTCAGCTGCCTCTGGAATAAGGAAGTGCTTGGGGGAAGGGAGGAAGGATGTGGTCTAAGTTAAACAGAGCCCAGTTGGGGCTGGGGTGTGGGAGGAATCCAGAGTGAGGAAAAGAAGGGGGGCAGCTGCAGAGGGGGGAGCAGGGGGTCTCAGTTACGCTTCCTCCCTCGAGCGGACAGGCGAGAAGAGTTAGAACAGCAGAGATAACAGTCCTGGGCGCCTGCTCTGTGCAGGGCCCTGAGAGAGGGCCACGCGGTGCCCACGGTGACCAGAACAGAAAGCCTGAGCTCGGAGGTCGGTAGTGGGTCAAAGGTCACAGAGTGAGGGCTGGGGTGGACTAAGCCTGACCGCAGACCCCAGATCGGGCTTGTGACCTTCACCCTACGCTGCCCTGGAAGGAGGTGCCTCTCCACCATGGGAAGGCCTGGGCACCCAGAGCCATCTCCCCATCCTAGTCAACTAAGGAGGTCACGGGCCATGTGTAGCTCAGCTTATCTGATACCCCCTTACCCTTCCCATTACCCAAGCAAGCAAACCCATTCTCCCGTCCCTCACCAGCATCTCCTGGGACTTCTCTGGGTCCAGGAATGGCTCCCGTTCCCTCCACTTATTAGCCTGACAAACCCACACAGGTTGCCACGCACCAGCCCAGCGCCTTGGAGCACAGGCTGCCTTTGTTCTTCAGCTGCATTGACTGTTCCTGCCTTGGTGCCTCTGCTTGGAATCATTCCTCATCCCACACACACATCTGTCCACTGGGAAAGTCCTGGCTCAATGCCACCGGCTCGGCGAAGCCTCCCCTGACGCCTGTGCAGAGTCGGGGCTGCCCTGGTGTCCAACACTCTCCTTTATTATGACACCCATCCCTGCCTGGCCTGTCTGTCCCCCCCCACCACCGAGGTGATGAGATCTCAAGGGTGGAGGTGGGGTCCCCTGTCCACTGCTGGGTTCTCTCAGTCTTACACTGCACCTGACCCAGCAGGGGCTCAGAAACGCTTTCAGGGGATGAATGAGTGACTGTCTGCTTTGCAGACAGTAGTAATTTTTCATCTATGTTTGCAAATCTATGTTTTCTCTCTCCTGCCCCGCTCCCCAACTCCCTGTTCCACTCTAGCTCCACATGTATTTTGTTTACTGGTTGCCTCCCTCATAGAATGAATGCTCACGCAGGCAGGGATTTTGGTCTGTTTTGTTTGCTGCTGTATTCCTGCTGCTGTATTGTGTACATAGTAGGTGATCAATAAATATTTTGGGGCTTCCCTGGTGGCGCAGTGGTTGAGAGTCCGCCTGCTGATGCAGGGGACGCGGGTTCGTGCCCCGGTCCGGGAGGATCCCACATGCCGCGGAGCGGCTGGGCCTGTGAGCCATGGCCGCTGAGCCTGTGCGTCCAGAGCCTGTGCTCCGCAACAGGAGAGGCCACAACAGTGAGAGGCCCGCGTACCGCAAAAAAAAAAAATATATTTTGAAGGATGTTCTTGGCAGCTTCCGTAGGGAGGAGGTCGGTGTATCTCAGTTTCTCCCACAGGAAGAGGGTCCAATAACAATCTGTGAAAGGAATGGGTGGGCGTGTGGTTCATCCCTGGGACACCCCCATCCATTGGGGGGAGCCCCCCAGCAGGTGCCCAGTAAATGGTGGGACCTGCAGACTCCAGTCCAGCACTGTCCACAGGCCATGCTTGGGCTGGGGACCAAAAAGGGCCCAGCTCAGCCCAGGAAAGCCAGAGTGTTGGTGCAGGGAATGACAAAGGTCTTGGCTACAGCAGAGAGGTCTCTCTGGGGTCCCTTGGGGTCCCTGAGGCCTGGAGGCTTCTGGCCCCCACTAAGAAAATTTCATTGGCTGTAAGGATTAGGGTGAGTTTGCTGAAGAAAAACTTGGAATCCTGTCCTTTGCTTCTTCCATAAAGCCTGTGGCTCGTGATGAGAAGATAGTAGGAATCCTCCCTCAGTTATGAAAGTAACTAGCACTTACACAGCATTTGTAAAAGTAATAGTAATTAACAGAGTTTGAGGACTCAGCGCGTGCCTGCATGGCTCTAAACACTTTATGTGCATTAACTCATTGAATCCTCACAACAGCCCTGTTAGTTAGGTTTATTATTATCGTCTCCCTGCTTCAGAGGGAGAAACTGAGGCACACAGGCTGAACTTCCTCAAGGCTGCACACCCGGCTGGCAGCAGAGTCAGGGTCACACCTGGGCAGGCTGGTCCATGCTCTCACCCATTACCCTTACTGCCTTTCAGGGAGGGAGCCTCGGTGGAGGGGCAGAGGCTGTGCTGGAGAGAAGGACAAATGGTCAGCAGGTCTGGGGCCAGCCCTTCTTCCATCTTACTACAGCCTCTAGGTGGCCTTTCTTAAGCTCCTTCCTTGGGCTGGGAGGAGAGGTTGAGGATGGTGTTGGAAAAGGGGTCAGGAGGTAGCTTATTTCTCTTTAGCAGAGCTAGTGCCCTGGGCTGCACCAAGCCAGAGTGGGTAGCTGTGTGACCTTGGGCAAGTTGCTTAACATCTCTGAGCCTCGGTTTCCTCATTTGCATGAAGAGGTTGCTATATCCTGTCTTGAAGTATGTATCAGGATTAAATAATGCAACATACATGAAAAAGACAGGTGTTCCATAGGTGCTCAGACAATGTTAGTTGTCTTCTCCCCGCTGATCTGGCTGGTCAACTAGTTAGTATTTATTGAGCTCCTAGCAGGATCACATAGCCCCCTGCATACCCCTCTGTCACAGGACTTAATGAGCATAAGGACAGGGTCCTGAGAGGAAGGACAAAGAACATCCCTAAGAGAGAAGAGAATCCAGAACTTGTTTTGTTTCACTGCTGGGTCCTCACCCCATGTTGCCAGCCGACCCAGGGCCCGCCCAGAGAAGGTAAGTCAGCGGTTCTCACCAAGGGGTGGGGGGTGATCGCATCCCCAGGGAACACTTGGCGATGTCTGGAGACATTTTTCATTGTCCTAACAGGGGACTGGGGTGTGGGAGCTACTGGCATCCAGTGGGTAGAGGCCGGGAAGCTGCTAAACATCCCACAGTGCACAGGACAGACCTTACAACAAAGAATTATCCTGCCCCCAAATGTCAAGAGTGTGGAGGGTGAGAAACCTGGACTAAGTGAATGGCCCAAGACCCCGCATGGTGGAGGGAACCCTCCGTGCCCTTCCACCATGGGGCTGCCCTCTGCCCGGCTGCCCCCAGGAGTGAACATGCCGAGCTCTCCAGGGGTTCTGGAAGGAACACAGAAGGTGCTGGTGTCTAAGAAAATTGGAGAACATCTGAGGGCAGACCAAGGCAGGCGATGAGGGTTAAATGTCACCTCCCTCACTTTCCAGGAGCCGTCCGTCCCCGGACCATCACCCAGCTGAGGAGCGATTGCTCACTGTCCTGACTCCAAACCTGCCTAAGGTCCTGCATGCTCCGTCGGCCGGGTCTGCGCTTCTGACTCAGTGGCTGGCAGGGAGGACTCACACACACACACACACACACACTTCACCACAGTTATCTCCCAGAATGTCTCAGGGCCAGGGGCATGGGCAAGCTGAGACAGACAGACAGACAAGGCTGGCTGTGGGAAGGACAGGCAGGTCGCTAGAGCAATATGTGAAAACAAGGCGCGAATGTATAGGACGATTTTTGGACGAGACAGGGCGTGCCTTGTCTTCCCCCATCAGACTGGGGACCTGTAGATTTAGGGACAGCTTGATTTCCAGAGCAGAGAGCGAACAAAGATGTTGTCTAGACTGGGCTTGGGGCCTCCCCTTCGGCCTGCACTTCCCAAGAAGCCTGGAGGCTGGGCCTAGGGTGCCCCTTATTTCTCTAACAGCCACGGCCATGGCCACGGGGGCTTCCTTCACACAAGCCTGTTTCCCAGGGGGCTGTGACAGTGCGGTGGCTGGTCCCTCTCCTCTCCCCGACTCCAAACTCTCAGGGGTGACGAGGTTGGGCTCCTGCAGGTCTGACCATCCGTGGCCCTTTCTTTCCCAAACCAGCTGAGGAAGAGGCATAGCGCCTGCGCCTCAGGAGCACCCAGTCTGATGGAGGAGTCACCCTCAAGGGGACACAGCCCCTTCCCTGGGGGGAGGTCCTAGTCTGCCAGGGACAGGAGTGGGACAAAGCCCATCAACGCCTACCTGGGGAGTGCAGCATGCTGGTGGCTCGCATGGTGCTTGACAGTTGAAGGTTCTGGGGGGAGGGGCCGGAGGACTCCCACCCCCACCCAGAACTCTCCAACTGCAGTGGGATTCCTAGGTCAGTGGCACCTTTTTTTTGTTTTTGGTTTTTTTTTTTGCGGTACCCGGGCCTGTCACTGTTGTGGCCTCTCCCGTTGCGAAGCACAGGCTCCGGACGCGCAGATTCAGCGGCCGTGGCTCATGGGCCCAGCTGCTCCGCGGCATGTGGGATCTTCCCAGACCGGGGACTCTCAACCGCTGCGCCACCAGGGAAGCCCCAGTGGAACGTTTTTGTTTTTGAATTTATTTATTATTTTTGGCTGCGTTGGGTCTTTGTTGCTGTACGTGAGCTTTCTCTAGTTGTGGCGAGCAGGGGCTACGCTTCATTGTGGTGCGCGGGCTTCTCACTGCAGTGGCTTCTCTTGTTGCGGAGCACGGGCTCTAGGCGTGCGGGCTTCAGTAGTTGTGGCTCGCGGGCTCTAGGGCGCAGGCTCAGTAGTTGTGGCGCACGGGCTTCGCTGCTCCGCCACACATGGGATCTTCCCGGACCAGGGCTCGAACCTGTGTCCCCTGCATTGGCAGGCGGATTCTTAACCACTGCGCCACCAGGAAAGTCCAGTGGCACGTTTTTAACAGCTGCCTCCTTCCCACCTGTCCTCCCACAAGCTGGTGCTGTCGCTAAGCTGGCCCCTTCCATCTGCCTGGTCCTCACCCACCAGTCCAAGGGCCATCTCCCTGTGGGGACAGGAGACCCAGCATCCACACTCTGGAGGTCACCACGAGGCTGGCTGTCCTCACCGTATCATCCCGTCAGGATAAGACTGAGACCCTCTTCTTCCGCCCAGGGTTGCCAGGAAGGGGCTGTCTCTGACACCCCAACCAGACCTCTTTATCTTGAGAGCCTCCTCGTTTCCAGAAGCCACTGATATGGCGTTCTTCCTGTGCATCTCTGTGTCTTCACATGGCCTTCTCTGTGTCTGTCTCCTATTCTTATAAAGACACCAGTTGTATTGGATTAGGGACCCACCCTTTTCCAGCATGACCCTATCTTTTTAAAAAATTTTAATTTATTTTTTATACAGCAGGTTCTTATTAGTTATCCATTTTATACATATTAGTGTATATATGTCAATCCCAATCGCCCAATTCATCACACACACACACACACACACACACACACACACACACACACACACACACACCCCAATGGCTTTCCCTGCTTGGTGTCCATATGTTTGTTCTCTATATCTGTGTCTCAATTTCTGCCCTGCAAACCGGTTCATCTGTACCATTTTTCTAGGTTCCACATATATGCGTTAATATACGATATTTGTTTTTCTCTTTCTGACTTACGGCGCTCTGTATGACAGTCTCTAGATCCATCCATGTCTCTACAAATGACCCAATTTTGTTCCTTTTTATGACTAATATTTCATTGTATATATGTACATCTTCTTTATCCATTCGTCTGTCGAGGGGCATTTCAGTTGCTTCCATGACCTGGCTATTGTAAATAGTGCTGCAATGAACATTGGGGTGCATGTATCTTTTTGAATTATGGTTTCTCTGGGTATATGCCCAGTGGTGGGATCAGCATGACCCTATCTTATTAGTTCTGCAATGACCCTATTTCCAAACGAAGGCACATGCTGAGGTATTGGGGATTAGGATTGCAACAAATCTTTTTGGGGGATGCAATTCAACCCACAACATTCTTCTTGGCATGGTTAGGCCACTGGCATGCCTCAGAGCAGGTGATGGGGGTGTTTCTGGCTTAACTCCATGACCCTGGGGGAAGGTGTCTGGTACCACACCAGTCATTTTGGCCTAATTGTGGGCCCTTGAGTCATCAGTCTCCATGTCAACTTTCTCAGCTGAACACTAAAATGTTTGAATGAGGCAAGGTGTCCTGCCTTTAAGCTCCCATAACATCCTAAGATTTTTTTCACCCTGTCCTAGTTCCACTGTGTACAGGTTGCGTTACCTGGGGCAAGAGACATCTCGGCCATGGGCCTCACGCTTCTCATCTATGAATTTGCAATAGGGCACCTCTGAGGACTCAATTACAGGCCCATCTCATTGTACTGTGCTTCGAAGACATTGCATTTTTTACAAATTGAAGGTTTGTGGCAACTCTGTGTCAATCAAGCAAGCCTACCGGGGCCATATTTCCAACAGCATTTGCTCACCTTGTGTCTTTGGGTCACATTTTAGTATTTAGAACTTACCACCAGCAAAAACATTACAACTTGCTGAAGTCTCAGATGATGGCTAGCATATTTTGCAATAAAGTATTTTTAAATTAAGGTATGTACACTTTTTGAGACATAATGCTATTGCACATGAATAGACTACAGTGTAAACGTAACTTTTATGTGCGCTGGGAACCCCCAAAATTCGTCTGACTTGCTTTATTGCGATATTTGCTTTATTGTGGTGGGCCTGGAACAGAACCCCCAGTATCTCTGCGGCCTGCCTGTAGTTCACTCATAGAAAGTGCTAAGAACAGTGCTGGCCCTGGCGAGCACTCCCATCTCTGTCTGGCTTGTCGTGCCCTCAGCTGTGGGTGCCCAGGAGGCAGCCTTGCTCCTCACTGTGACTGTGTCACCGGCGCACAGTAGGTCCTCAGGATGGTTTGATGGAGGGATCAAGGGTGAGGCTGCTGTTTGTGGCCTCCGGGGACTGCTGTGTGTGCTCCTTGCTGGAAACTCAGCCAATTTCTGCCCATCCACCGGCTGGCTCTCTGCTCCCCTGCCCTTGGCTCCATCCCTTGGCTGGATGACAACTCCAGCCCTGGGACTTCGGGATGCCTGCCCCCTGGGGTCCACATTTCCCAAGACTGGGGATCTGACACACACGACATCCGGGTGATTTTTATCAGGCTTTTCTGTTTGCTGTCCCCACTGTTGGCCGTTTCTTGCCGACCGTCTGCAGGCCTTTGGGGTACCTGCTTCTTCCTCCTTCTCCGCCTCCTCTGAGTCTCCCCTCCCTTCTGGGAGTTCTTTGACTCTCTTTCTTGTTTTCTGCAGTGGGTGGTGGGTGGCAGGTGGGCAGGAGGATGCTCCAGGGCCTTAGGGGGTCACCTGGTCATGCTCCCTGAGTTTACTGATACGGAAACAGGTCCAGAGAGGAGAGGTGTCTCCCCTGGGGATGCACAGCAAGTGGGCGGCAGAACCAGGACTGGAGTCCAGGTCGTCTGGCTCCTGTTATACACGCTGTATACTCTGTGGGCCTCTGGAGGGTGGGCTACAATGGTCACAGGAAATTTCTTAGAAAGTGAATTTGAGTTGGATGTTAGAGGATGGATCAGACTTGAGGGTCTGGAGACCCTCCCTTTCCAGTCTCCCTCCCTCTCCAGTCTCCCTCAGGAGAACCTCTCCGAGATCCCTCCCAGGCTGGTATCCTTGGGCAAACCCCATACCCTCCCTGAGCCTGTGTCCTCACTCATATAAAGAGGAAAACCACACCTGCTTTGTAGGTACTATTAATGAGCATAGTATTAATTACAGTTGACGTTTATGGGGTGTTTACCATGTGCTGGGCACTGGGCCAAGTGAGCACTAGACATATATTATCTCATGTAACTCTCACAACAAACCCACGCCTGACATCACAGACAGCTCTGAGGAGTAAATGCTTTAAAAAGCATAGAAGTCACTTAGTGTAATTCCAGGCACATAATAACCACTCAATAAATTGCATCAACAATGACAACAAATAATAATGACAGTGTTTGGTCGACGACTGTGGCCCTATTTTCTTGCCTCTCCCCCTCCAGAGCAGCTGCCTCTCTGGAAGCAGCTGTCCTGGGATCGTCCCCCTCCAGGAAGCCTTCCAGGACCAGTGTGGAACTTGTGGCTCTGCACGGCCTTTCTCCCCTGAATCTCTGTTCCATTTGTGTGGATCTCAGCAATTCAGAGTGTGCGCCCATGTCCCTGTTCCTCATTCTGAGTGGTCCCACAATTTCCTCAGGGCAGGGGGTAGAGGCAGAGGTGACAGGGACGTAGGGGGAGGGTGGTGGAGAGGCTGGCATTGTGAATATAGCAGGCCCCTCTTGCTACTCTCTCCTCTCCCTGATGGAGAAACTGAGGCTCCACACAAGAAGTCTCTTGCCCAGGTCACATGGGGATGCTGACCTCATAGGTCCTCCAGACCAACAGAAGGGTGGTCGGATGCCAGCCATGTGTCCAGGGCAGCAGCGCAAATCAGACACCTGCCTTGGAGTTTTTCTTTCCATTTTTATTTTAAAGGAAAAAAAAAAACAACAACAGTGCAAAACCCCATTTTCCAGTGTCAGCCACGCCCACCCCCCACCCCCAGGTCACCCCCCCTGGCTTGGGGCCTGACTCTTCCTCCCGCTCCGCACCCCCTCCCCTCTCATGCAACCCCTTAGGGGCTGGAGGCTGTACTTCCCTGGAGTGCAAGATTCCAGGGGGACTTGGTGGGGGGAGGGAGGTAAGAACTGGGGGGGCAGCCCCTGATCCACCTGCCCCCAGCAGGTCTCCAGCCAGTATCCCCCTTGGCTCTTATTAACCCTTTCCTGATCATACTACTAGCCCAGGGGGGCACTGATCTGGGGGGAACCCTGTCCACACCCCTCTTTGCCCCGGGGCCGGCTCGGGGCTCTCCTCACTGACGTTGGGGGGTTCCCTCCCTCCCTCCATGGTGGGGGAGAGCGATGAAATCCCCAGGTTTAAATACCTTAATGAAAGCAGGGGATGGGGAAGGAAGGGGCTTTAGATCTAATAAATTATTAGCGTTTTAGTGTCCGTGGGGGGGGCGGGGTGGGTGGGGGCAGGGCGTGGCCTCCAGGGCCCTCCCTCCCCTTACTGGTGAATCTCATTCTCTATGAGGCTGTCCTCACAAGACTGGAAGTCTGTGTCCGTGAGGCCGTCAGGCGGCATCAGCAGGTCCTCATCTTGGGATGAGGATGACGGGGGCTCGTCCCCTGAGCTCCCAGGACCCCCATCCCCATCCCCATCAACTTCTGGGTCCTGCAGCACCTGAGCGATGTATTTCTGAAGGGGGAGAAGGGTGGGGGTGAGGGTCGACAGCTGCCCCTCGTGGGGAAGGGGTGAGGGGGGACCTCATGGCCTGAGAGGGGAGGGGCGGTCACCCTCTTCCTAGGGCGGGGTGGGGCAGCCCCCAGCTGCTGAAGCCAGATCCCTCCCGGCCCGGGGTCTGGAACAGGCTTCCCTTTCCGGATGACTAATGGCACACCCAGCTTTGGGGCTGGATCTCCACCAGAGGCTCTTCCCCGCACTTGGCCACGGAGCAGGGCACTCACCGCAGATTTGGGGACAGCGGCAGCACTGGGGGGCCGTCCATTGCTTCTGGGGTCCACGGTATCTGTCTCCGTGTGCTCAATCTTGAGGGGCCCAGAACGAGTCAAGCAATGGGGGGAATGCCCTGGCCCTCAGCCATAATCACGACCCTACTCTCTCTTGGCATCCCTGCCCTCAGCTCCCAATCCCCCAACCCCACCCTGCTGAGACTCTGCCCTCGGCCACCTCCCTGCCCCCCTTGCCCCACACCTTGTAGTTGTGGGCACTGAGGTATTTGAAGTGTCCGAAGCAGACGTGGCAGAGACAGATGACAATGGTGATGACCAGGACCACGAATGTGAACATGGACGTGGGGGCTAGAAACCCTGGTGTCGGGGCGGGCAGAGAAAGGGCCGTTACCTCTCCTCCGGGTCCCCGTCCCACGGGCTTCTGCCCCCTCTGAACGCACTCCCACACTCGCATATGCTGGGGCCTCTCCCAGGCCCCGGGCCTGTGACCCCCGGCCCTCGTGGCCTCCCGTGGCCTGCTCTGCCTCGACGCTGGCGGGAGTCTCCTCTGCCCACCGCCCACACCGGTCCCCGAGGGTGGGCGGCGGCCCTCACCCGTACGCATGGTGGAGAAGAAGAGGAGCCAGAAGAGGCACAGGATGGGTGCAGCAACCACCTGGTTCACAGCCCCTGAGTGGATCTTCTTGTCCAGCTTGGCCGGCAGGTAGGCGTAGTAGAGGTTGTACCTGTCTACCAGGTGCTTCAGCAGCATGTACATGAGCCCTGGGGGAAGCCACATGGGCCCTGACCTCGAGCTGCCGGACCCTTGTGTGTCTGTCACGGGTTGTCCTGGGCCTTTTGAGGTCACTGAAGGGCTGGTCCCCCTTCTTCTGCCCCAGGCCCAGTAGAGAATAGAGCCCCAAGCCCCTCGCAGGACCACAGAACCTCAGCTTCCACTGCTTCAACCCCTTCACTCTGCAGCCCCTCCCTAGGAATTCTACTATTAGAAATCCATTTGTCTGGGTCAGCAAGCATCCTCTTAAAACCCATAGCGTTCTTCCTATCTCTGCCCTTAAACAGATGAGTATAAATTAGGTGGCGAGTTCCATTTTCCTGGAGGTTGAGGGGATGGGAAATTTCAAATGAGGACAAGGTAGTTAGTTTGGGAGTCTGAAGCCTTCAGTGACCAGGGAGGGTGGTGAGGGGTTAGGATGTTAGTGGGGGGAAAGGAGAGGCCACCAGTGGGGGTGATAATTGGGGTGAAGAGAAACTTTGCTAAATTTCTTCAGAAGGAAGAGGGACTTGCCCAGGCCACACGGCACAGCTACAGCAGGATATTTCCATGAGTAGTAAGGACCACGCTGAAACCCAAAGGTCTTTCCTGAGTTTACGGGGCTGTGTACAAGTGTGCCCATGGATTCTGTGTAGGACTGTGTGTGTGTGTGTGTGTGTGTACGTACACCTCAGTGGGCGTGCGATGTGTGTCCAAGTATATCCACCCGAGTGAAGGCACTGGTGTGAGCAAACATGGCTGTGTTGGGGAGACTTGGCCCAGGGGCCCAGCACACCAGCTGATTCCAGCCTGAGCTGAGATGGCTTTTCCCCTCCTCCCCCCTGGCCGAGCCCCAGACTGAGCCAGGGACCGGGCGGGAGGCCCGAGGGGCCGGTCTCCCAGCCAGGGCCCTGTCCACTCGGGTGGCCTGCCTTGCTAGAGCGGAGCGGGAGAGGTCCTGGGTCCCCCCGAGCAGGGCCCAGGTCCCGGCGCGGCGGTGCCTACCGAAGGGCACGATGATGGGGCAGGTGATACTGTAGGTCATGACCACCGTGAAGACGCACATCATCCAAGCGTAGGCTGCGCCAAACTGGAACTCGTAGGCCTGATGCTGGGGGGGAGACGGGCGGGAGGGTAGCTCGGGAGCGGCCTGCAGGGGCTCAGGGCAGGGGGCGAGATGGGAGGGAGGGTAGCTCGGGAGCGGCGGGGCGCTCTGCAGGGGCTCAGGGCAGGTGGGAAGTGGGAGGGGGCCAGGAAAGAAGCCGGGGGGGAAAAGGCACCCAATGTCCAGGGCAGGGCAGGGCAAAGCCGATGGAGAGAGGGTCTGTGGCTGAGACGGAGGTCAGGGTGGGCGCAGTGATGGGGCATTAGGAGGGGCCTTCGAGGCAGGAGGGGCTGGCAGGTTGGTGGGCTTGGGAATGGGATGCCCAGAGCCCTCGTGTGGGGTTAGGGCAGAGGGACCCTAGGTCTAGACCCAGACCTCCCCCAACCCCCATCACAGAACACTGGACTGTCAGAACTGGCGGGGGCCTACAGGGTTAGCTGTGTCAACCTGTCACTGTACACATGGGAAAACTGAGGCCCCAGACGGGAAGAGGGTAACCCAGGGCCACGGAACTCGCTGTCCAAGTCTCAGCACCCCGGGCGCCCCCACACTCTAGCACAGCGGTCACTGTCTCTGGTTGGGCCCACTAGGGGGCGCTGTGCGGACCGCGGCTGCCCCGGGTGGCCCTACCCGCTTCACGTTGCGCCTCTCGGCGGCCGAGCGCGCCAGGCAGAGCCGGATCATATACATGAGCAGGCCCGGGATGCGCAGCAGGTCCATGGCGTTGCCGATAAAGGCTGAGGCAATGACGTAGTTCACGAAGAACGCGCCGTTGTCCGGCAGGAACACGCACCTGCGGGCACCGGGTGCTCCAGCTCTGCACCCTTGGGGGACCCGGTGGCCCCCTGCCCACTGCCAGCGTGCCAGCACCCCCAACGTGCCTTCTTCCACATGGACCTTTCAGGTCAGCCCTCAAAGCACCTGTGTCCCAGTGCCCCGAGTGTGAACCCCAGAGGCAGACGCCAGAGGGTCCACAGATGCCTCCAAAGGAAGCCTCAGACCCCTTCAGCGTGAGCCCAGAGGCACCCCTAGAACTTGTGCCCCATAAAGACCCCCGGAGAGAGTGCTTGAGACCCCTAAGGCCACCAGTGTCCAGGGTGTGATGCCGGAGGCTCCCCCCACCCCCCCGTGACCCCAAAGACCCCCAGCAATACCCAGAAGGCTCCCTGCCTTAGACCTTAACCCAGAGTCACCTCCGGAGTGTGAGCCTCGGACACCTCCAGAACTGAAGCTCCAGAGAACCTACCCCAGAGATCTTCAGAGGGGGAAGCCCAGGGGCCTTTGTCAGTACCCATGACACCCCAAGTGTGAGCCCAAGGTTACCACAGATGGCCTAGAGCAAGACCCCTAGAGCTGGTGCCCACAAAAACAGCCAAGGTTCGTGTCCCCCAAGACCCCCTCCCAGGGATTCCCGGGGAAGGTGCGATTCCCAGAGAACTGCAGAGGCACAACTGGATGACAGCCCGAGACTTCAGAGGTGTTCCCAGAACTTGTGCCCCAGAAACACCCCAAAGTGTGAGCCCCAGAGCCCCCCATAGGCACTCTTAGGTGTGAGCCCGAGAGCCTTCCATAGATACTCAAAGGTGTGCCTCCAGAGACCTTCAGGGATACCTCCAGGAACCCCCATGTCACTCCCACAGTACAACCAAGATCCCACCATAGACCTCTCCGAACCACCCGGGTGAAGCCCGACTCCCATGGTTAGTCCCAGGATACAAGCCCCAAAGCCCACCATAGAAACCCCCCAAGTGCGGGCCCCAAAGCCCCAAATACACCTCGGGGGTGACCTCAGAATCCAGAGAGGTTCCCAACACTGACCCCGGGACATCCCATGTATACACCCAAGACAGCCCGTGGGGCAACCTTTGGGATGGCCCTGACTGTGATATAAGCCCCCTCCTCCTCCCCGCTGCAGGCGTGGGAGCTTTGTTGCACCATCCCATGGGGGAACAGCCACCCCCACCATCTGGTCTCCTTCCCTGGGGACCCCGGTCACTCACTCAAACCGAATAGCTGCCTCAGCTAAGAATTTCTTGTCAAAGAGCCAGCGGAAGAAGAGGTCCAGGCTGGAGAGGAGAGGAGAGGGAAGGGGAGGAGAGGAGGGGTGAAGAGAGGAGAGGCGAGGTGTGGGGCAGCTGGAATGGCCCAGAACACCAGGGGAGGGGGAGGCCCATCCACAAGCTCTGGGGATCCCCCCAGACATGGCCCCCCCCCGGCTCTGTAGAGGAGGGGGGAGCCTGAGCTCCCCCTCCCCCTCGGGCAATCCCGGACCCCAGCTCCCATCCCCTCCTCCGAAACCCACCTGCTCAGTCCCAGCGAGGGCAGCAGCAGCACCATGAAGATGAGGAAGGTGTAGCACTTGTGCATGGTGGTCCTGTTCTCCCCGGAGCTGGGGTGGGGGACATGGCGGGGCAGAGGTCAGATGAGCCAGCCCCCATGCCTGCTCCCCCAGCTCGTATGATGTCCCAGGAGGGAAGGAGGGGGGCTTCCCCAGGTGAGGATGCTGGTCACCATCCCTCCCTTGCCAGTTCTGGGACTGCCCAGAGCAGGGAGCCTGAGGGCAGAGGGTGTGCGCCCAGGAGGACCGCAGTGAGGCGTGGTGTGTAGGGGGTGTCTCACCGTGTCCAGTGGGCTTCAAAGAAGGCAGAGTAGTAGACGATGGTGGGGAGCAGGGCCGAGAAGCACCACAACAGCAGGGTGGGGAAGAACTGGGTGATGATGGGGTTCTGCAAAGGGCAGAGGGGGGCAGAATGTGTCAGGTGGGGGTAGTCTAGTGGGCCCAGCTTGCTTTGCTTACCTGCCCCCTCCCCCAGTGAGCCCTGGGCCCCCCAGCGCTCAGGACCTCATGTCAGAACATCTGGGGGCCAGGGCCATATGTACAATCCCAGCATGAATAATATTAGTAGTTAGCATCTCTGAACACCTACTGATCCTGTACTTTTCATGTATTAATTCTTACGTGAATGATATTACCCCATTTTACAGATGAGTAAACTGAAGCAAAATGAGAGTCAATAAATTAGCTAGTAAGCAGTGGGTGGGGGGGATTTGAACCCAGGCAGCCTGGGGCTTATCTATTATGCTATCATCACTCAATGATTTTCAAAGTGCCTTCTCATGAACTTTGAGGTTCCAAGGAGGTTTGCAAAAGAGGCGAGGGGAGAGCAGCAGAAATGCCCCCACACCCATCGTCATCTGAGCGACCTCGCTTTCCTACATTGGGTTTCATGTAAGATTCCTTTTGATGAAGGCCATCAGAATCCAAGTTTGGAAGCCAAGGGTCTGGTTTGGTCTGACCCTTCACTCTTTGGTTGGAGAGACCGAAGGATTTGGAGAAGGACCTTGTTCAAGGTCACATGATCAGTTTGGAATGGACCCAGGCTCTCTCTTCCCTCAGAGCCCCTCTAGGCCTCTCCTAGGGGGAAGCTGGCAGGGAGCCCAAGGGAAGTGCACAGAGGGGTTTGCAGCCCATGGTCGTGTGGGACCTTCTTAGCGGGGCTGGGCTAGAAAAGCAGAACAGGAGCTGGACTGGAGGGCATGTGGTCCACCCCCCGCCTGCCGCTGCCAAGAGGGATTTGGGGCCTGGTATCTGCGTTTGGGGACACAGTGTGGAGGGTCGGGGTGTGGGCCTTACATTGAGGTACTCCACGGGCTTGGTGACATTGAACTTGTCCATGGTGGTGATGATGATGGCCGGGGTGGTGAGGAAGAAGAGGAGGATGAAAAGGACGACATTGATGACCAGGCAGCGCAGCCACCAGATGAAGCCACGGATGGAGAGGTGCTCCCTGGGAAGGTCCGGAGGCGTCACTCCAGGGCTGGACGCCTGATCCTTCCCCAGCGATACCTAGGGCCTCCCTCTCCCCACTGGAGCCCACGCCGGCCCCAGGAAGCCACCCCGCAATCCCCCTTTGCTCACCAGTAGATGTTCTGGGGGTCAGGGGCGTAAGACACGTTCCAGTTGGAGATGTGCAGGGACTCGCTGCAGGAGGAGGAGCGGGGCTCCCCGCGGCAGGTGCAGCCCTGGCACTTACACACGTTGAAGTCCTTCAGGATGCTGGGGGAGGGGGGCACGGTTACCTGGGACCTGGAGCCCTGGCTAGTCCCTAGGGGCCGGGGCGGGTGGGTGGAGCTCACATGGCGGTGATGGTCTCATTGTGGAAGGTGACGAAAGCCATGCCGAGAGGCTTCTCGTTCACTTTCTCCTTCTCCCGCTTGTAGTCCTCCTTCAGCTTCTGCTCCAGCTTCGTGTAGTACTCAATGGCCTCCACCTGCCAGGTCGGGTGAGGCAGGGCCCTGGTCAGAGCCGCCGGTCCCTGCAGCCCCCAGCGGGCACTGCCCAGAGCTGACTGCAGCCCAGGCACTGCTTTAAGCTCTCCGTCCACTCGCGTATCCTCACAACTACACTGGGAGGTGGGGACAAGTAGCTCTGTCCTACAGACGAGGAAACTGAGGCACGGAGCAGTCCAGAAACTTGCCTAAAGCCACAGAGCTAGTAAATACAGCAAGCTGTCCTCTTGGCTGACCTCTTCTGATTTGGGGTTTGAAAACGTGGTCACTGTAGGGATGGGGGCAAGCCCAACAATGGGACTAGGGCTTCCAGGAACAGATGGGGACCTGCTTGCGGTCCACACCCCAGCTTTGCTTCCTCTGGGAGTCTCTTCACCTTGGGGTATGTATGTGCAAGGCGTGCGTGCGTGTGCGTGTGCGTGTTCCTGGGGATGTGGGACGGGCCCCACCGTGGGGTGCATCCACCTTCACTGTGACCTGTCTCCCCGGGACCTTCCAACTCCCCCCTCACCCATCAGGAGTCTCGGGGCCCTGAGGCCTGAGCTGAGGCCAGGATACCCTGTACCTGCTCGCAGCCTTGCACCACACAGCAGCAGAGGTGGCCGCAGGGCTTGGGGTTGATCATGGTGGGGACGTTGTCCTTGCTTTGGAGGTTTGTGAAGTAAAGCTTTCCCCGCTCGGCCTTCTTCCTGTGGGATCCAGGTGCCCGGTCACCTACTGCCCAACTGGGTCTGGCTGGAGGATGGGTAGTAGCCCAGCTCGGGGGTCACGCAGTCCACTCCCCAAGGACAGGGGCCACCTTACTCTTTTGGTTTGTTTAGGATGCACAGTTCAGACGTGTCCCCAGCCCAGTGTCTCCCCACCATCCCTTGAGGGGCAGAAGTGCTTCCTATAGTCTGGCCTAAGTTTCCCACACTGTAGCTGAGGAAGGGTATGTCCTCAAATAGGGTGGGGACAGTGGGCCCCTTTCCTCTAACCTCCAGGCCTTGCTCTTTCCAGAGCTGAACTGACAGGCACTCCAGGGGGTGAATTAAAATCAAACGCCCCTTGGGAATTCCCTGGCCATCCAGTGGTTAAGACTCTGCACTTCCACTGCAGGGGACACAGGTTCGATCTCTGGTTGGGGAACTAAGATCCTGCATGCCACGAGGCGTGGAAAATCAAATGTCCCGGGAAACACCTGGAAGGGGAGCCAGGTTCCTGAGTGGCAGCCAAGATGCCCTCCACAAAGGGCAGGGGGCCCTCGGGTGTTGCCCCCGCCCCCAGCCCCATTACCTCTCTGCATCAAGGAACATCAGGCGAGCCACGTTGTAACATGGGCGGGCTTCCAGAACCGTGCAGTTGGGGTAGGCCTCCCTGAAACACAGTCCACCATCATCCTCTGCAGGGACCCTGCCCACCCGCCCCCAACTTTCCCCTGTGACCCCATCACCTTCAAGACACACAGCCCCAATGCAAGCTCCCTCTTTCTGAGTCTGCAAAAATGACAGTTCCCGAGAATAAAACTTCGAAATTCCTCCTCATGCTTATCCGAGTGGGGGGAGTGTACGCACATAGGCGGGGGCATGTATACCTACGGGGTGCTGGGGACACCACGGCTGTGGCCTGATTCTGGTCTGGGGCTGTGAACTTTAAGTTGAGAGAAACTGTTTCTAGCATGCTTGTTCTCCTAACCCTGCTCCTAGAAGACCTGATTACAGTCCAATACTTAACCTTGACCATCAGCTGACCCCAACCAACCCACAACCCTGGGCTACAGAATGATCTCTGGCCCAAGACCGACCAGAGGTTGATCCTGAAACCTGACGCGAGATTGACCTCTAACCCTGGCCGGAGACTGATCCTTTACCCTGACCCAAACTGATCCATAACCCAGACCCAATACTGACCCTGAAATCCTGACCCGAGATTGACCCCACCTTGACCTAAGACTGACCAGATAGACTCTCAGTGCCTGGTACCTGGCAGGGCTCGAGTGATGCTTGCAGGCTAAGTGGAGGAGCGCTTCCTTTTTCATCCTGATCACACAGGGCTCCTTGATCCTAATCCCTAATCTAAACTGAGTCCCTGTCTTTTTCTTTCTTTTTTTTTAATTTTTAAAGAAGAAATACCAAGTGTTAAAGATTCAGGAGACATGGTTCTAAAGTAACAAGATGGACCAAACCCACGAGAATTTGGAAACTTAAATCTGGGACGGGGTCCTTGAAAAGCACTTCCCAGGAGGCTTCAGACCTTTCCCCAGACACTGCTATTGCTCAAACCATTTTAGGGTTCCTCTTCGGAAGGGCCTTTAGCCCTGTGGCAGGCTGAGCCCTCATTTTCACCCGACTAATCTCTAATCCCCTAATCCCCACCACACAGGTTCCCTGATTTTGTACACAGGATAACCCCTGATTGTGCTGGGTCAGTCCTCCAACCCAGACAGACTGCAGACCTGGACCCCAGACCCTGCCTGATGCTGACAGCTAGCCAGGGGCTCCACGAGGACAAGGGCTGCGTCCTGCTCAGCACCACAGACCCAGGCCTGGGCCAACAGCCTGCATATAGTAGGTGCTCAGTAAATATCCACTGTGCTGTGGAATGAACGGGTCAATGAAAAGGCTGTTCCGTAATGCTCACTGTACCGACCCTAAAAACTCCAGTCAGGATTGCCGTCTCCCCAACCCCTGCTCATAGGCTGACCGCTAATTTTAATCAGACTGTTTCCTAAACAAAATCACCCACTGACCCCTGAAACAGACAACTTGGACAGTGAGCTCCCCACCGATCAAGCCCGGCTCTTCTTTGTCTTCCTGGGATGAAGCACACAGTAAGTGTACCATAGACAGTGTACCGGATCAACGGATGCCCCGAGAGCTGGCTGGCCTCGTACTCATTTTCATAGTCCCCAGGCCATCACAGGGACCTCAACAGCACCTGAGAATGTTTGCTGAATGGACAGATGGATGTGTGATAGGATTCCTAATCCTGTACACTGTTCTGGCCACCTGGAGGTGTATATCCACCCCTCACTAAGACAGACTTCCAGCTAAAGAGCGTCTCGGAGAACATGCAGTCCAGGCTCTCCTGGGCTCCTTGAGGATCCACTGAAAGCCGGGGAGCTTCTCCCTGCTGGTCTGCACACAAGCTCTGGAATGCCATGCACAGTTCTGAGACGGCCACACACCCCAAGGGCCCGTGGACCTGGGGTCGACACTCCATGACCCTGTTCAAGCCAGGAGGAGAGGCCCAGGGGACTCATTTTTCAAGTATTTCTCCTGTTCTTTGAGGGCTCTGAAGTCCAGCCCAAGTGCTAGACCGTCCTGGAGTCAGAGAATTCTTCCTTAGCCTAACCTCCACCCCCCACTGCAGCCCCTGACCCTCCCGAGAGAGAGGCGTGTGAGGACGCTCTTGGAGATGGAAAGCGAAGAAGGGTCCACAGGTCCTAGGGGTGGGAGTGGAGGAGCTGCTCACTCAAAATGCTTCTTGATCTTCTCTGACTCTGCATATTTGGAGATTCCGTTGATGAAGAGAGTCCGCTTCACCTGGGGTGAGACGGGGCAGGTTGGCCTTCCTGAGGCTCCGATCCGGGAGAATGCAGGGAGGGGTGGGGAACAGGTGAGCAGAGAGGAGCAGACAGGAGTAGGAGGAGGCCTTGGGAGAAGCCAGGCCCAGGGAAAGCAGGGGGAGTGTTTCTAATAGAAATCAGGCAGTGAACAGAGTGAGAGCCCCAGGCCCCTTGCTCCCTGAGGGGTTACACAGTGGGAAGAGGAGGTTCTACTCTCAGATCCTCAGGCTGTGAGGCCCCAGCACAGTGGGTGGCATGCAGTGGGCATTCAGTACTGGTTTGGGGAGTGAATATTGAAAGAGAGGGACAATCACTCCCGTAATACCCACCGCAGGTATTTCCTGCCCTGGTGCCTTACGGCCTCACCTCACCCCCACCTACCTCGGGAGAGGGACTGTTCTCTCATTTCACAGATGAGGAAACTGAGGCTGGGAGAGGTAACTTAACTGGCAGGATGGTGGGGGCGGAGGAATCCTGAGCTGCTGAGCCAGGATTCAAAGCCAGCTGGCCTCACCCGGAGCCAGCCAGCCGATACCCCTTAGGACTCGGGCAGGAGAGGCCTGGAGGGAAGGGGAGGGGCTGGGCTTGGGCGCGGACCTGGGCTCTGCTCCACTCACCAGGTCGTCCTCCTTGTAGCGCATCTTGGAGGTGTGTCTGCGCATGCTGTAGACGGTGAGCAGCAGGTACAGGAAGGCGAAGGAGGTGTGCAGCCAGAGCAGGTTGTTCCTGGAGGGCAGAGGGGTGCATGGAGCCACGGGGGCTGGGAACACTCTCAGACACCCGCAACCTCCCGCTGTTAATTAAACCCTGGTACAGGGCCCCTAGAGCACTTCTGACGCCCTCCCAAGGCGGGCCCCACACCCCACATCCTCTAGACCCCAAGATTGTTCCATTCCAACTGAAATGTCCCCAAGAAGTCATCTCTTCATGCCCTACCTGCTGGCTATACTGCCCTCCAACCATCACCAACCAGCCCTCCTTGGCCCAGGGTTGCACACGGCTCTTCTTTATCTGGCCATCCCTGGGATCTGCTCCTTCTGTTTCCATCCTAAGCCCTCAGGGACCCACAGCCATCTCTGCAGCCTCAGCATCTCTCCCCTGAACACTCCCTTTTTCCTCTCCTCCCTGTTCCCACCCAGACTCTGGCCGCAGACTCAGGCCTCACTGACCAGCTTCCCACCCTTACCCTGATTTCAAGTTGGCAATGGTGGTTCTCCCGAAGCTGTAGGCATTGTTCTCTGGGGGGTGGGAGGAGGGCGAGGACGACGGTGAGGTCAGGGCACATCCCCTCCTGCCCCCTCCTCTCCCCGCCCTGCCCATCCTGGCCCTCGCTGACCCAGCAGGTCCCCTGAGAAGTTGACGGGCAGCACGATGCCTACGGAGAGGACGCCCACGACCACCAGCAGCCCAATGATGTGTCGCTGGAAGGACAGGTAGTGCACAGCATCGCCACCACATTTATCCCGGATCTCATCATCCCTGCAGGCGCCGGAGACAGAGGGATGCGGTGAGGACCAGGGCAACAGAGGGGCCGCTCGGCTCGCCTGCCCTTGCCCACCCCAGCCCACGTCCGCCCTAGCCCCTGCCAGTCTGGCAGCAGGACGGAGTTGAAAGGGGGGGCTCTGGGTCCCCCATGTTCTGGGAGGGGAGGGAGGAAAGAGAGAGAGGGAAAGGGAGGGAGAAAAAGGAAGGATGCAGAGAGAAGGGGAGAGAAAGGGAAAATAGAGGAGGAGAGGGATGAGGGGGGAAGAAAGCAAAAGAAGGGGAGAAAGAAAGAAGGAAAAGAAGAAGGAAGACTGCAGAGAGGAAGAACAGTGAGGAATGGGGAGAAAAGGAAGTAAGAGGATAATCTGGAAAGGGAGGACGAGGATGGTGGCAGGAAGAGGCAGAGGCGGGAGGGAGGAGGGAGGTCTGAGAAGCAGTGGTGCTTTAGGGGTGCCGGCGAAGCCCTTTAGACTTGGGGAGGGGCCCCAGGGGCCCAGGGCCGAGGGCGGTGGTGGTGCTGACCTGTCCGCGCTTCCTGCCTCTCTCAGGGCTCACTGCCTGCCTGCCACACTCTGGCTCCATCTCCTGACCTCTGCCTGCTGGGTACTGGCTCCTGCCTGCTGCGGGCTGGCTGCTCCCAGCCTGCCTGATGCCCCCACCCGCTAGCTGCCCGAGGCTCTGAGGTGGCGGCGTGAGCCCCTGCTCTCATGGGGTGGCAGGGGTGGGGAGAGCTGAGGGCAGAGCAGGACCCCAGGCAGGCGGGTGCACAGGAGACTGTCAGGGGGTAAAGCGAGGCCGGCTTGGAGGAGCAGCGGGGGCCTGGCTCCCTGGAGCAGGCAGGAGGGTGCTGGGCTGGCTAGGAGCGCTAAGGCCCTCAAAGCTGCTGGTCTCTGGACTTTGTAGGGAGATGACAGGTCTGAAGTTTCTCTCTGTTTCTTTCTTTCTTTAGAGCCTGAAGACCGTTCACTTACTTTATCCTGAAGATGGCTGTCAGCCAGGAACAGAAACCCTGTGGGGACAGAGGGTTATAGGCTAGAGTCCTCACCCCACCAGCCCGAGCCTCCCTTCCCCCTCAAGCCTGCCCTCCAGCCAACCCCGACCTCGTACCCACCTGCAGGCTGTGGCTCACCTGTCACAGCTCCCACAGTCCCCACAGAAACTAGCTCAGCCCCAGAGAAGGGGACAGGAAAGGTGCCAGCCCTCAGAGAAGAAAAAGGACCAAGGCCAAAGGGGGTCATCGGCGGACGCTCGTGCCCAGAGTGCAGATCCCCACAAACACCCAAGGGGGCGGCAGAACCGGAGAAAGTCCTGCAGTTGTGTGGGCCGGGGTGGGGATGGGTGGGGTTCAGGGCTCTAGGAAGGGACCTCAGGCCTGCAGCTAACGTGGCGAGTTTGCGACGTGGCTGCCAAGAGCAGAGCGGTGGGCTACGCTGCCCAAGGTCCTGCACCTACCTTCCAGGATGCCCCAGAGGGACCAGCCCAGGGTCACCGTGAGCTGCAACGTCCTGCTCTCAAGCCCCCAGGCTTGTCTTCAGACAGAGACCCCACTCAGGGCAGAGTGGGGATACGCGGGGCAGGGCTGGACAGGGAGACCCTCCCTCAACTTCCTACCGGGATGAGGGAGAGAGGTGCCCTCCAGCTAAAATGCAGGACTGTGCCACCTGTTGCCAACATCACCTGAGTCTGGGGATCATCTGGACACCGCTGGCTGGCAGGGGTGATAGCTTCGCTTTGCCACTTACCAGTGTGAGTCCAACTCAGGAAGCTGACGGGCTTCTGCTACGGCGGCTACAGGAGCTGCCGCCCCCAGGGCCCACAGCCTAAGCTGGACTGATCAGTGCCACCCTAGGGCCTGAGGATTAGGTTCTGACCAGGATTAGAGTTCTGACCCCGGCAGGATGACAGAGGGCCAGGCAGGAGTGTGGTGTCTGACCTGAAAGGGGTCTGGGGTCCCCTTGCATCACCAAGTACATGCCTTGTCTACAGGGGCCCCTGCCCCTCAGCTCCAACCTACAAGCAGGTCAGCTGGCCCCAGGCAGACAGGGACTGCCAGCCTGCCACCTCTGAGCAGCACAATGGACTGTGTGTTTTGCTAGGTGGGCCTGGAAGGCTCATTGTTACTTCTAGAACCACATCTAAGGAAACAGTCGTCCTTAGCATTGATCACTGGAGGCAGGCACAGAACTCTATCGGGGCAAATGACGTTTAGAAATCACAGATGTTCAACCTATGCTGGTTTGGAGGCTGCCATAGAAGACAGAGCCAGGAGTTCTGGGTTCAGGGGATACCCCGTGGCTCTCGGACAAGCATTACCCTTGCTGAGGAAAAGGCCACACTCCATAGGCCCCTGACTCCGTAACGCTGGAAGCTACAGGCTGCTGAGCCCACCTTCCCTGGAGGAAGGGGTGATAAGAAGTTGGGGGGAGGGCACTCACATTGTCTCTTTGGTCAAAGTCGACGGAGCTGGAGACAGACGTGAGACGCTCATACCGGTCATGACTGTCCCCGTGCATAGCTGAGGCCACACTGGGGGTGGGGAGATGAGAGATCAGAGAGCTGGTGAGTCCGAGTCCCTGGGGAGCCAGGTGAAGTGGGTGGGCTTCCACTCCAGAGCTCCAGGGTCCAGACAAGGCACAGAAAGCACAGAGGCAGAAGCGGGGATGAGTGACTGCCCTCTCCCTGCCTCCCTTAAACCCGCCCCTTCCCTTCAGGGGACCCGGGGGACCTGGGGGGCACTGATGCAGGGCATGGGGGTGAAGGGAGGGGGTAGTGTTCATCAGCACCCCGTGGAGGTTGAAGGAAGAATGTGAGCTGGCCCTGCAGTTCCGGAGCTGACCAGTGGGGGATGGGGGCACAGATCCCACACCGGGCACAGGGCAGTGGAGGGGGTGTGGTGAAGGACAGGCTGGACCAGGAGAGCCCTAGGAGGCCCGGGGGGGAGGGGGGCTGGGGGGGTGTCCTCCACCCTCCCTGTTCCCTGACCCCAGCAGCTGCCGCAACTCCAATGCCAGGCCTATAGACAGAGACGGTGATGGACACAGAAGGCCAGACTCAGAGCTTCTCTGGCAGCCCCCCTCCCAGGCCTCCAGAAGGGGTGAGCAGGGAACCCTGGAATAGGAAGAACTAGCTGTTAGGGGGTGAGAAGCCACCGGAGACACCCAATCTTGTCTCTGCAACCAACAGGACGACTATACTGTGGGTTCTCGGGAGGATGGCTCCCCCACCCCAGCGAACCAGGACTGCTGAGGCCTGCATGTATGGGGCACAAGGGGAGGGATTTCTCCCAGGCTGGGGGCCAGAGGGAGAGACGGGGGAGTGCGGCAGAGACAAGCTGGGGAGCCCCCTGCTCTGCAAAGCACACCACCTGCGTTAATCCGAACATGAGCCTGCAGAGGAGAAAGCTGAAAAGAGAAACCGACAACGTGGCAGGAAGAGAAGAGAAGCATGAAAGAGAAGAAAACGGAAAGCTGGTTTAGTGGGGATGAGGGGGCTGCTGCCCCACATACTATTCCTGTTCCACTCGGTCCCTCTCCTGCCGCTGGCGCCTGGGGACAGAGAACAGACAGGGTTAGCGGGGGCAGGGGTGTGTCTCCAGGGACTGGCAAGGGACAAAGGCCCAGCTGTGGGCCCTCATGCCCACTCTGGGACCAGTCCCTCTTCATCCCCCCACCAAAGAGGATGAGAACGGGCTGGCTCTCCTCCTCTCCCCGAGGAGTGTGGACGAGATGTGTGGGTGCACGTGTGCTGTGCGCGCATGTGCGTGCACACGCAAGCCTGTGTGCAGGGGTAGCGGCGGGTCCCGGAGCCTTACCTGTCTGCATCTGTCACCAAGGCCAGCCGCCCATAGTCCCAGGCCACCTTCCGGAGGATAGAGAACAAGAACAGCAGTGCCTGAGGAAGGAGAGGGTGGTTGGCAGGAGGAGAGGCTGTTCACCCCCTGGACTAGCCGGGACGGCAGGGCAGAGGGGCAGAATTTTTGTCTTAGAAAGGGATGACTCTGGCTGGGGAGAATGGTCAGAGGCTAGGCTTGGGCTGGGTGATGGGCATTCCCTCCTGCAGTCATGCCTGGGGAGCCAGGGGCAGGTGGGAGAGTGGTTAGAGCTGCAGGTGTTGGCCAGCTACGTACAGGGTGTGAGTGCCAAGGGTGGAGGGTGGCACGTGGGCACTCACAAGGAAGCACATGAAGTCCAGAGCCAGCACGGTGGGGACGCCCCCGAACGGCAGGCCCTGCAGGACGGTGCTGCGGATGCGGGCACTGTAGCAGTAGTCCTTGGGATTGCTGTTGTTGAGGGCTGTGGTGCCCAGTGTGGCCAGCAGGAAGGGCAGCATGGCTGCTACTGCCGCATGGTCCTCCTGGGAAGAGGGCAGAGCAGTCAGCTGGGCTCGGCCCCTGTCCCCCTCACGGTTCTGTTCATGGCTCCGGCAGGATGGGCGTGGGCAGGGGACAGTGAGGGCAGATCCCCGGGCTGCCTGGGTGGGTGGAAGCTGTGGCCTCTGGAGATAAGGGCCTGGGGAGGAGAGGGTTGAGTCACATGGATTTACCTTCACTGGCTCTCGGGATGCAACTCCACCCTGGATCTAGAGAACTTGGCTCAGGTCTGGACTAGGGAGACTGGTTTTTCTAAGCTGGAAGCTGTCTGTGAGTCTCTAGCATTTACCTCCCTACACACACATCGCCTCTCCCTTCCCTCTCTCTCTTTCCCAACACAAACTCTCTGCCTCTGTCTCTGTCTGTCTCAGGCAGGGGGCAGAGCTGAGCCTGAGGGAAGATGGGGAGGGTTCTTAGGTCTAAGTGGAGGGGTCTCTAGACCAGAGGAGGATGGGTCAGGAGCCAGTTACCTAATCCTGATCTTTTCTTTCTACCCCTATTAGAAAAATGGCATGGTTTCATTTGTTCAGTTTTCAACTCTGTTAATCATCTTCCCAATATAATTGGCTTCAAAATAAGATGTTCAGCTTTAGAGTTGTCCCTCTGTCCTCAGAGTAGGGGTCTGAGGATGGAGTCAGAGTGGGAAGTCCATTAAAAAGCAGGACTTCTGGGGCTTCCCGGGTGGCGCAGTGGTTGAGAATCTTCCTGCCAATGCAGGGGACACGGGTTTGAGCCCTGGTCCGGGAACATTCCACATGCTGTGAGCAACTAAGCCCGTGCACCACAACTACCGAGCCTGCGCTCTAGAGCCCGTGAGCCACAACTACTGAGCCCCCTCACCACAACTACTGAAGTCCACATGCCTAGAGCCTGTGCTCTGCAACAAGAGAAGCCGCCGCAATGAGAAGCACACACACTGCAACTAAGAGTAGCCCCCGCTCGCCACAACTAGAGGAAGCCTGCGTGCAGGCTGCAGCAACGAAAACCCAATGCAGCCAAGAATAAATAAATAAATTTATTTAAAAAAGTAATCTCTGAGAGATTAAAAAAAAAAAAGCAGGACTTCTGGGTTTGTGTGACCTGCCTCACTCGCCCCAGCTACACCTGTTTACCCTCATTCTTTTTCCTGGGCCACGGCAGCAACTACACCTTCCCCCCCCTCCAGCCTCCTCACCTCTTTCCAATTTTCTTTGCACCTGAGTTGTGAGGACTACAACTCCCAGAGTGCCCTGCTCCTGCCCCTGGAGCAGGGCAGGCTGGGAATGCCATGCCCTGCAGCGAGCTTCTCCATTGGCAAAGGAAGGGAGAGTGGGTGGGGGCCTCTCATCTGGCCCAAGCCCCCTGCAGCCAGGGTAGTGTCCTCCGGCCTGGTTCCCTGCCACTGTCTGGTTGTCCAGCCCTCTACGGTCTGGTGGATGGGTAGGGAGGAAGAGGAAAGGGGCAGCCAGCCTGATGCCTGGATTCTGGAAGTGCCTGGGGACCGAGCTGAGCCCGGTTCTGGGGAGGCTCCTGGGGCGGAGGAGAAGTGTGGCCGTGGCACCATGGCCCCACCCCCATCCTACTGGAGGGCCCCTTCTGCTGACAACACTGAAGCTCTGCCTTGTAGGTGTGTGTGCGTGGGGTCCCCAGGGAAGAAAGGAAACCAGGCAAAGAGAGAGAACAACAAACATAGAATCGGTGACTGCAACTCTGGAAAGCAAGCGTCCCCCAGCCCCCGGGGGTGGTTCGGAAGGTTTCTCCTGCCCACCAATCCCATACTTTCCCCTGCCTCTTCCTAACATTTCAATTGCAGGGCAAGAAAGAAAGGAAACCAGGCAAAGAGAGAGAACAACAAACATAGAATCGGTGACTGCAACTCTGGAAAGCAAGCGTCCCCCAGCCCCCGGGGGTGGTTCGGAAGGTTTCTCCTGCCCACCAATCCCATACTTGCCCCTGCCTCTTCCTAACATTTCAACTGCAGGGCAAGACGCACTAGCTGTCAGATGGAAGGGAAGCTGGGGTTGTCTGTGTGTCTCACTTGGTTCCAGGGAGTCTCTGAAAAGCCTGGGTTAGGAAGGCTAAGGGAATAACTGCCCTGTGTGTTATGCCTCCCTCTTCCTTTCCAGCCCAAGTTGCCTTAAAAAAAAAAAAACCATTAACTTAGTAATTGTAGCAGGTGCCATGTATGGAGCGCCCACTGTTTCAAGAATATATACATTTTTCATTTAATCATTGACACTCCAGAGTTGGATGTCATTGTCATTTTAAGGTGAGGGCATGGGGCTCAGAGAAGTTAAGTAGGTTTCCCGAAGTCATACTGCTCATAAAATAAGGGACCTGGGGATCAAACCTAGGTCAACTTCTTTCTAGAGCTTTAACACTCTTCAGGGCACCTTGATGCTTTTCTGATGTGCCTAGAACAGGACTCTGCAGACTACAGAAGCTTCGATGAACACTCATTACGTGTTCCCTGGCTAGGGAACACCACAGCACTGTGAGAATGTGTGTGTTTAGGTGTGTAAACTTGTGTTGATATGTGTATCTGTGTGTGTGTGGGGTGGGAGGTGGAGAGCTGGGTGACTACATGGCAATCCATGGAAATGAAGAGAGTCGTTGGTCTCTAAGTGGGGGTGTGTATGTGGGTGTGTCTGGGAGCCTGGGTATGTAAACATAAGGTGCACCAGGAAAGGTTAAAGGTAGGTATAGGTATCTTGCTGTGGTAACTGGGGGGCCTCTACACAAGTCCCCCCTCCCTTAAGTCCCAACTCTAATGCACTCCAGAAATCGATCCAGCCCATACCCACTCCTTGCCTGTTTCTCTCCAAAACTCCAAGGCTCCACCAGGCCAGAATGTAATGGGTACAAACCCCTGGAGCAGCATCCCCCTTCCATTCTATCCTCTCCACTCCAAGGAAGGTGGAACATTCTGGGAGCTCCTACATAAGGGGACCCAGTAGAGTAGGTGAGGGTCCAGGTACGTGCTTAGTAACTGAAGTCGCCAGGTCCATCTGCTGCCTCCCTCTTTACAGTCACAAAGCACTCTCCCCTCTGCAACTGCACTGCTCTTCCCACCTGCACCAACAGGAAGGCAGGGCACACTCCCCATTTGACAGGGCAGGAAGCAGGGACTCCAGTGGAGAAGCCACTCACAGGGAGGTCACAGGGCAGGAAAGGGTGGAGCCAGGGCTGGTGGCTCAGCTTGCTGACAGGGTACTCGAAGCTCTTAATTGTGGAGGCGGGGTTGCTGGGCTCAATTTCACCCGGAGCAGCTGCTCTCAAAGCCTTCACTGAGAGCAGATGAGAGAAGGGAAGAGACTGAGGCAAAATGTTTGGGGGAAAGAGGGGCAGTTTATCCACTCCACAGGGTTGCCTGAGCAGTGGTATCCCAGAATTTCTCTAGCCTGACACTGAGGCTTTAGCTGGAAGTGTGCAGGGAAAGTGATGGAGGATTTTATTTCTAGCTAACTGATGGTTACTTTATCATCAAGAAGTGTTTGCATGGTGGGGGTGGGGTGGGGAGGGAGCTATAAATTAAAAGTTTTTTTCTTAAAGAGTTATTAGGAAAGGTTTAATTTAGGGCTTGGGATCATAGGAAGGCAGTGTGGTCTGTTGGGAGGAGATGAAGACGGAGGCTAGTTCTGTTACTATGTAACCTGGGCCTCAGTCTTTCAATGTGTAACAAAGAAATATTAATGCTTCATCCCTACCAACTTCAGAGAGATGGTCAAAAATGCATCCACAAATGAGGATAAAAGTGGTAGGAAAAGAATGCATTTAACAAATACCTATTTAACTCGTATTTTGTGCCAGGCACTGTTCTAAGTGCTTTACAAATGTTATCTTGTTTACTCCCCATCACAACACTAGGAGGACACTGAGGTACAGAGAGTGTACATCACCTGTTCAATGGCACACAGCTAGTCTGTGATAGATCTGGGTATGGACCTAGGCAACCTGGCTCAAGCCCATGCTTTCAACCACCGCACTTTTCGGCCTCGGCCAACAGAGGAGCCACTTCCATCAGGATACTGGTGGTTGGGGGCTGGGGGTTGCCACCTACAGCTCTGGAGAAAATGCCACATCCTATTTCTACCTGTTTGCCTTCCGTCTTGCTTCTAGCTCCCAGACCTTCCACGCTGGGTTTGTGATTTCAGGTTCTGAGGCTGGTGTAGGGGACCAGCAACAGAGCCTGGTGGTTAAGAGTACAGGCTCTAGGATGAGACAGATCTGGCTTCTGACCTGGCGACACTACCTCACCACCCTGGGCCTCAGTTCCTTCGTCTGTAAATGGGGATAATAATTCAGTCATGTGGTTGTTTTGAAGATGAAACAAGATGATTTAGGTAAAGCTCTTAACACAGTTCAAGGTACAAATGGATTCTAAAAAAATTAGCTACTGTTATCAATAAAGTGTGGAATAAAAGGGGTTGGTTTAATGAAGGAGAACTGGTAAAAAGCAAAATAAAACAGAATTTAATATGCTAGAACCCCTCAGTCCGGATGGGCTTCTTGTCTAGACCTAAGGGCTTCACTGCTTTCAGGACTCTGCCACCGAGTGGCAGAGAATGTTTCCAAACTCTTCAAACAAACTGATCCATCTGTAGCAGGCTGGGAGGTGGGGGCACGGGAGGGTGGTGCGATGCCAGGATGGGTCAGAAGTTCAGGGAAGAGAGCTCTTATTGATCCACTAACAGGCAGGGTGCCAGGCTCTTTACCTGTACTATCTAGTTTGATGCCCATGAGTAATCTCGTAAGGAGATGGTAGTAAACATACTCTTTAACTGACACTAAGGTTCAGACAAGTTAAGTAACTTGTCAAGGTCGTACAGCTAAAGAATGGCAGAGCTGGAATTTGAACCCAGGTCTCCAAAACTGTTGTAATTGGAGGGAACTTGTAGGATGTCCAGAAGGGGATTGTTAGCTACTCACCACCTGCCTTCTGCCTTGACACATCCCTACCCACCCACCCACCCATAGGCCAAGACCCAACTGGGTGAGCCAACAGCAGGCCCCAGCATGTGCCACCTGGGGCATGCCAGGGCCTGGACCCTCTGGTACCCTGGAGGACAGTCATGCTGCCAGCACCCCACCCCCCCAGCCCCCCGCTGAAAGCCTGACAGACACTGTCACTCCCCTCCTCACATGTTCCTGGGAGGCAGGTCTGGGGGCCCCTCCTCAGGAGGGGCTAGGGTGGCCTTACTCTTCCTGGGCTGCTGCAGACCCAGGGAGAGGCTAGAGAGTAGTATTGGGTACAGAAGTCCTGGCCCTCCCGCCTGTGCGCCCCCCTCCCCCGCTCCAGGAAAGTGGAGTGCTGAGCGGCCAGACCTCCACCCAGGGGACCCAGGCAGGAGGCAGCACAGAGCCCCAAGGGCAGCCGGCCCCTCTGACCTCTCCTCTCCACTTCCCAAGCATCCTTCGTTTCTGGGGAAGAAGGCGCCAAAGCTTTGGGACTGTCCTCCCTAGGTGGTCCAGCAGGCCAGGAAGAACAAAGCACACCGCCCCCCCTCCCCCCAACAGGGCCTTTGCCCCACTCCGGTTCCGAGTCCGAATCCTTTCCCCACCGCACCCTCCAACGCAGGCCCGGGCGGCTCATGAATGAACTGTACTGTATGGGGCGCAAGGAGAGGACACACTCCCGGGGCCAGTCGCCTCCCCAGTCCTCCGACCAGTCCCCAGACGGACCGGGGGCAGCGGCCGGCCTCGCAAACCCTGCCCTTGCCGAAGCCCGAATCCCTGCCCCGGGCCGGCTTCTGGGGTACTCGGCCCCTGGAGCAGGAGAAAAGATAAAAGACACCGAGGACATTGGACTTGGAGACCCTGGAATTCAAAACTCGGGGGCGGGGGCGGCAGATTCCCCACAGCGGCGGCGGCTGATGGGGCGCTGCTGGAACCACGGAGGGGACGCGCACCTGGACCGGGCAGGTGGGAGAAGAGTGGCGCTAGGGGGCCGGGGGCGGGGGT